>NC_092567.1:4712963-6131713 GCF_037975245.1 Apostichopus japonicus
ACGAAAGAAACTAGTAACGGATTTGAATGTCTTCAAGTCTTTGTTCTCGTGGATCATGTGAGCAAACAAAATAAACAACAAACGAACTTGACACAAGTCACCGAGTAGAGGGTTTCGTTGGAGTTTAAGTATTATTTCCCTGGCAGCTTGTTCGTCACCCTGTACAACTGCTTTTCGAATATATTTATCTCGGATGTCCTCGTTGAAACCTGTTAAACGTATTCGATCAGTATGCGGTGCAAATTCTTTCGGCAAGTAGAAAGGCCTGGTAGTCAGAATGACGTCTATTTCCTGTAACATTTCTCTCCGAAGGATAAGAGAAATATCAGTCTCTTGATCGTCTTTATCAGGGTATTCGTCAAATCCATCCAAAATAACCAATACACCTGAACAATTCTTTATGATTGATTCCACTATAACCTCACTCAGATCTGAGTCTCTGGGTAATATAAAACGCCGTATTGCTTGGTATATTGACTTCACCCCTCTCAGTTGTCTTAGCCGCAGGTAAATAAGTATCGGTACGTTACTTAAAGGGGATTTTGGAACCCTTTGGCACCATTCGTATGCAAGCTGTAGTGTCAGTGTTGATTTTCCGTATCCAGGTTCACCCTCTATAATTTGCCTACCACAATTCTCAGGTTTCTTTAGTAGTTCATGATGTGACTCTAAAAGTTTCCACATTTTGTTTCCATGTGCTTGTTGAACTAACCGTTCAATGCCGCTATAAACATATACTTTATCAACACAATACATTCTGTCTCTGATGTAAGGCAATGGTTGTACGGAGTGATAAAGTATCTCATACTTTGCCTTTAATTCCTTAATAAATTGTTCCTCCTCTGTAGGAAACCAGAAAAGTGTGATTAGTAACAATCTTATTTTATATCAGGAACAAATTCAATAATGAAAATGGTCAGATGAAAGTTTTTTTTTTTTAATTGGAATATCATTATTGGTAGCTGCTCAACCAAATTTTGTTGTAGAAAATATCTTGATATGTTAATTGAATTGCTTAACTTTAGATTTGTTCTCAAACTAAATGGTTATTTCAACAGCTGCTTTAATTGCAAAGAGACAATCGATTCCAACATTTGGCAAAGATGTGTAAAAAAAAAACTTCTTGGCCCAGACCATTTGGGAGTCATCATTGGGTCATAACTGTTATTTGAAGTGGGGCGCATTCTGATGTATTCAGAATGTTCATATCTTATTTTCATAAACCACAAAAGGAACCGTGAAATTATTGTGTCATTTATATATCCCCATTTGGTAAAGTTAACTGCAACATGAATTTGATATGACAGCAATAAAGTCACTGGAATCAGTTACATTATTATACATTATCATTTGTAGAGGATATGTATGTTGAAATTTATTTTAATTTATGCGTGGTATTTAACAGTATCTTAAAGCAATTGAAGGTATTGTTTGCAGCATTCACTGCACTCAGCTTGCAATAACTTGTACATCAGACTTACCAGGTGTGCGGTGAGTCTTAGTCTTGGGCAACATCTAAACAAGAGAGAGGTAATGATACTTTCAAACATATTATCAATAAAATTATCAATTTGAAGTCACTATTTGCAAATAATTTGACTATGTAACTAACATTTTCTATTAAATAGGATACAAGTTAACATAATATGTTTGATGTTGCTAAGTAACCGTAGGTTATACCTTATTCTTATATAAATGTACTCAGAGTCTACATGGCAGTCAAGCTTGCCTATAGAAAAACTGTCCTCATCTAATTCACTCAAGCATAATAATTTGTTACTTGATAGCATAAACTACCCCAAATACTGTCATTAGGATTCATCCTTGAGTTGACCAGTCACCTGTATGATTGCAAACACAAGTGCTCTAATGGCCAGTACTACTTTCCTGTGTGTGAAGACAAGTTTGGCTTGACCACTGAAAAAATACACTGTTTCTTTTAATCATGAATTTGTGCAGAGAAGAGTTCAGTACAGCTTGCATTACCAACTCAGGTAGATATTTAATCTTCCCTGTTTTTGGCTAAGACCAGGGGGAATGGGGTGGTTTTTGCTGCAGGGATGATCGTAGTGTACATGTTATTCTCAACACAAAACTGGTAGGGAGAGGATTTCCTGACAGTTGCGTGTATTACTTATATCTTTTACAACATGAAACTATCCATTGGTAGGAATGCTAAATATTTCAAATGAGTATAATGTTAACTTGTTGTTGCAACATATTATGTGTATCGATTAATTCAGTTGTTCACTTCCGGCATCAAAAATGCTCAATAAATATAGGTAGCGCAAGTTAATATACAGTAGTATATTTTGTTTAATCATGTGTAATCTCTGAGTTTCCCACGTGTTTGGTGATCATCAGACAAGTGACACGTTTGTAACCATTTTCTTTATGGTATGTACCGTGACTGATTAAAGTAATAGATTACAAAATCTCAGCGCCTGTTTCTTTACTTAAGTTTATCTATGTGTTACATTCTTTGCGTGTTATTGCGAGATTAAAGGCTCGTCGTTACTAACATACAATCATCCAAGCCGCATTTGTTTCCATACCACCACCAGTCCTCAGTAGGGAATATTTAAGTGCCCCCGGAATCTTAGACTGAATTAGCGTTACAGTATGTTTAACAGCTTTATATATTTTGCTTCCCTTGATCTTATTTATATTTTCAGATATTACAGTCTTACCTCTTCGTCTTCCACAATTTTCCTCCGACTCCTTCGGAAGTTTAACACTGCAGGAATAATTTATGTAAGGTTAATTAACCAGAATGCAAAGATGCATCGTGGTTTCGATGATGTAACATCAGCAGTTTTCTTCATGAATCTGACATCATGTACAGTGAGGGTGTACAACATACTTGAACATAGTAATACAGTGAAAAGCAGTGTGATGTGAAAAAAAAAAAAAGTCACAATGACAGAGGCTGTCCTGAAATTACCATTCACCTCAACAACAGGCATCTTGTACTAAATGTGATAGATACATCAAGATACTAAATATGACATCTGTCCTTATTGAAATATTGTGTAAAACATGGGTCTCACAATTTGACACCTGGTGAACTCAAACGACCACTGACCTCCGCCCAATGTTGTACAATTACATACCAAATATGCGATCTGTCCAAGCTTCCCTCATGATATTATGTTAGGAAGGTGTGTTAGTGTAGAGAGACAGGTAAGAGGGGAGTGAAGTAAATGTTTGGCATTTGTTGTCTTCATATGACCTTAGACCTCCACCAAAAACAGTAATAGGCTTCTTAACTTGTCCAAGGTTCCCTTCTTGCAAGATCATGTTTACAAAGCTTTCACCATTTGACCTGTTTTCCCCAAGTGAACCTTGAGCTCCACCAAAATCAATGGGCTTCTTTCACTCAATGCAATACACCTTCATACCAACTATGCGATCTGCCCAAGCTTCTAATATTGAGATATCATGTTTACAAGGTTTTCATAATTTGACCTCTGATGACCCCAAATGACCTTCCACTTCCCCGAAAAAAATGAGCTTCTTTTAATCAATAAGGTTCTTCTACACATTAAATATAAGGTCTGTTCGTCATGCTTTCCTTCTTGACACATCATGTTTAAAAGGTTTTCACAATTTGACCCCTAGTGACCCCAAATGACCTTTGACCTCCACCAAAAACAATAGGCTTCTTTGACTTAATTTGGTACTTTTACACATCAAATATGAGGTATGCCCATGCTTCCCATCTTGAGATATCGTGTTTACAAGGTTTTCACAATTTGATCCTTGGTGACCTCAAATGACTTTTGACCCCCACCAAAAACAATAGGATTCTTGTACTCAATGTGAATTTAAGCTCACCAAATATGAAGTTGGTCCGACCTTCCTTTCTTGAAATATTGTGTTTACCAGATTTTTACAATTTGACTCCTCATGACCCCAAATGACCCTTGACCTTCACCAAAAACAATAGGCTTCTTGTACTCAATGTGGTAAGTCTACACATTACATATGATATTGGTCCGAACCACCCTTCTTGAGATATCATGTTTACAAACTGGGCATCACAAACGCGCACATACACACAAACGCCATCATCAATGCAACGGTTACTATTATCATCAAAATAAAAAATATAAAAAATATAAATTTAGATAAAACAAATAGTTGCTATACTTTTCTATTAGTCAATAAGGATAATGTAGATGCAATGAATACAAATAGAATACAAGAAAATAGCTAACAAAATTTGCTATATATTGCAAAGTAATTGTGCTATGCACCATGGTACCTTTCATACAGACGACCAAAACCACCAGAATTAGAAGTACTACAATTATGGTTGTAACCACAGCAACTGTCGATGAACCTGAAGTCCCCTTGTTGTCTGTAAATAGGAAAAACGCATGTTAAATGGCAATTTGAAATTAAGCATTTGAAAATATTAAGTGAGGATCTGAAAGGGTTAACATTATCACAAAGACAGAACAATTATTCAATAAAATCAACTGCACTTTCCAAGTGGTAATGAAGATTAGGCACCAATTTCAGATAGATTAAGACTATACATATCAGTATTCATCAGTGTGTGAGAAAAGACTAGCCTTTTGGCGATATAAAAAAGCAGATAAAAATAAAGTTGTTCTGATGGAGCTTAAAGTCAGATTTAGAAACCATAAGTCGGATCGAAGAAGAAGTCATTGGAGATGCAAACTAGCCATTCATTTAGAAGCATAACTTCTATCAGACATAAAATTCACTGAACATACGGGCTGTATTCTAACTACACGAGCAGGCTACTGTACTGGATCTCACAATTGCAAAATCATTCACCTCTTAGAACAAGATAAAAGAGAATATTTAGATCAATTCTAATGTAACTTCAGGTATAAAACACTCATTATAAAACACTCTAATGTGATCCCTCTTTCAGGCGCTGATCACATTTTGAAGTTTGTTGTAAGAGAAATGTCAAAGATTCCTCACTTTTCTGTTGATGTCCTTTCCAGATCTGTTAGAGATAGAGCAGGATAGTTTTCCTAAGTTCTCCATTGGAGTTTGACTTCTGGTAGTATGCCACCAACTGAACACGCCACGTTTCCTGCTCTTGGGACGTCAAGTACACAATACTGTGTATGGTCACATCCTTCTACAATTATGTATGGTGGGCTTGGATAGGCTATTCAAGAAAAAAGAGATATTGTGGGTTTCTTTCCCGCAATGACTGGTAAATAACTTAAATACATTGTACATTAGTCAATACGAACTTAACATGTAAAGAAGTCCGTACATTAAAGAAAACATATATTAGACAGATCATATAAACGTATACGTTCCATTGTCCACAAATGTTACATTACAGTCCATTCATATAAAGTAATACCTCTGGGTGTGAAAGGGAGCAGTGCACTTACTCAATGACTACTGTAATGTCTACAGTTATACAGTAAAGTAAAACATCTTGGTGTGCAAGGAGTAGTACAGCACTCAAGGAGTAGTAGGAAAATTATAAAGTTATGTCATACCTCTGGGTGTGCAACTGAAGCAGTTCAGTACTCAATGACTACAAGTATCTAAAGTTATACAGTAAAATAAGACCTGAGATGTGTGTGAAAGGGAGCAGTAAAGTACTCAATGATTACTGTAGTGTCTACAGTTATACAGTAAAGTATTACCTCTGGGTGTGTAGGGGAGCAGTACAGTACTCGATGACTACTGTAGTATCAACATTTATACAGTAAAGTAATACCTCTGGGTGTGTAAGAAGTAGTGCAGTACTCAATGACTACTGTAGCGTCTATATAGTTATACAGTAAAGTAATACCTCTGGGTGTGCAAAGAGCAGAGCAGTACTGAATGACTGCTGTAGTACAGCAGGGAGTTCCATAACAACTCCCTGAGTACAGTAGGTACTGTACATTATACAGTTAAGTAATACCTCTGGGTGTGCAAGGAGCAGTGCAGTCCTCAATGACTACTGTGAGTACAGTATGTAAAGTTATACAGGAAAGAAATACCTGTGGGTTTGTTAGGGGGCAGTGCAGTATATACTCAATTACTACATAGTGTCTACAGTTAAACAGTAAAGTAATACCTCTGGGCGGTGTGCAAAGAGCAGTGCAGTACTCAATGACTACTGTAGTATGTAAAGTTCCTGAAAGAAATACCTGTGGGTGTGTTAGGGGGTAGTGCAGTATTCAATGACTAACTTACTGTAGTGTCTACAGTTATACAGTAAGGTACAGTAATTCCTCTGGGTGCGCAATGGAACAGTGCAGTACTGGATAGTAAGTACAGTTATACAGTAAATACCTCTGGGTGTGTTATGGGGCAGTGCAGTACTCAATGACTACTGCAGTATGTACAAGTAAGTAAATACCTCTGGGTGTGTAAGGGGGCAGTGCAGTACTGAATGACTACTGTAGTGTCTACAGTTATAGGTAAAGTAACACCTCTGGGTGTGCAAAGAGCAGTGCAGTTCTCAATGACTACTGTAGTACAGTATGTTAAGTTATACAGAAATACCTGTGGGTTTGTTAGGGGGTAGTGCAGTAGCCAGTGACTAAGTAGTGTCAACAGTTATACAGTAAAGTCATACTTCTGTGTGTGTAAGTCCTGAGCAGTGCAATACTCAATGACTACAGTAAGACTGTAGTGTCTACAGTTATACTTAAGGTAATACTGTACAGGCTCTTGGTGTGTAAGGGGGCATTGCTGTACTCAAAGACTACTGGAGTATACTGTACATATATACATGTACATTTCCAGTAGTCAATGGGTACAGCACTGCACCTGTAGACACCTATAAGTATTACTTTTACTGTATATTCCTAGGTCATGAGATCCACCTCTCAAAACTAAACAAAACTTTGACCTCTGATAACTTTGCACATGAAGGTGGCACAGGGATCAACCATGGACAATTTTTATCAGTTTGGAGATTGAGTTTTTGACCCATAATTGACCTTTTTTTTTACCGTATTGCACCCCATCAGTGGGCAGGTTTTTGTCCTAAGAGACCTTGAATGATCTTGGATAGCATGACAGTTTTTATGAAAAATGTTCCCTTTGATGTGCACTTCATCCTAAAATTGTTATGAACTCCAATGTACACACACACTGTTATTGCTAAAAAGGTATCAAATCCAACCTTTGACATCTCATAACTTACGAACCGGGTGTCCGATCGAAGCAGGAGTTAGTTTCTTCTTTAGAGCATGTATAGCTCTATCATATAGTTAAATATTGACAAACTTGTTTTTTTTTTTTTTTGTCCTGTATATCTCCTAAAAAGAGCATATATTTATAAAAAAAAAAAGAAAAAACCTTAATTGTATCTGTCAACTTTGCACCTGAAGGTCGCACAGGGGTCAACCCATGGACATTTTTGATCGAAAGACCATTTATGATCTGGATGGCCACAAGAAATTCAAATAACTAAAGAAGCTTATACAGGTCACCAGAGGTCAACCTAAGGTCAACGGTCACAAAGATGCGGGTCCACTATTGGATTACATTTAGCGTAACTCCCAACCTTGACGGACATTTTGTTCTCAAGTTATCACAAAAACACCTGTTTTTGACCCCTAATTGACCTTTGTTGACCTTGGATCACACCACTGTTAAGTTGAAAATTATCCCCTACGTTATTTACAAGTATACAGTATATTACAAGTTCCAAAATAACAATCATGTCGCACCCTGTCAATGGGAGTTATTGCTTGTTATTGTTTTGGTTTTTGGCCCCTAACTGACCTTTGGTGACCTTTACAGGCACCGAGAACAATAGGGCACACCCTCTCACTATGGCAGATCTAGTTGACTATGTACATAGGTTCCTTTTGCTTAATCAAGGAACCAAAAAGTGTTTAAGTCCTTCATGTTGCTTATAGCATGCTAACATACATGCTAATGTACAGTATGCTAACTTACATGTATGCTCATGCTAACATACATGCTAACATACAACATGTACAGTATGCTAGCAAACAGACTGACAGCCTGACATAGATGCTACCAGCTTTTAACATGCTAACATACAGGCTAACAAACAGGCTAACATACTTGCTATCATACACACTAACACACATGTATGCTATCATACATGTATGCTAACATGTATGCTTACATGTATGTTTGCTAACATACTTGCTATCTTACATGCTAACATAGCCTTCAAGCTAACATATATGTATACATGTATGCTAACATGTATGCTAACTTACATGTATGCTAAAATCAGGCTAACATACAGCCTGACATACACACTATCATACTGCTTATAACATGCTAACATACACACTAGCATGTATACACACTAACAAACAGGCTAACATACAGGCTAACAAGCAGGCTTACATACAGGCTAACATACTTGCTATCATACATAGTTAACATGTATGCTATCATGCATGCTGACATACATGCTATCATCCATGCTAACACACATGCTAACATTCATGCTATCATACATGCTAAGATACATGTATGCTACATACTTGCTAACTTACATGCTAACATACATGTATGCTAACATACTTGCTATCATACATGCTAACATAGCCTTCAAGCTAACATATGCTCACATTCATGCTAACTTACAGGCTAACATACAGCCTGACATACATGCTATCATACTGGTTATAACATGCTAACATACATGCTACTGTAACATACACGGTAGCATATATACACACTAACAAACACACAAACATACAGGCTAACAAGCAGGCTTACATACAGGCTAACATACTTGCAATCATACATACTAACATACATGTACAGTATGCTATCATACATGCTTACATACATGCTAGCATACATGCTAACATACATGCTAACATTCATGCTAACATACATGCTAACATACATGTATGGTATCATACTGCTTACATAGCCTACAAGCTAACATGTATGCTATCATACATGCTAACATACATGCTAATATATAGGAGACAGGACTGCTAACAGATATGCAACATATTACAAATAGTACAGGTATCGCAGCTCAATTAGCCTACGTAGTGCAAGTCAATGGGAGCAATTAATTGACCAAACCTTTATGCAAAATTGTGCTTTTTCGCAATTTGGCTGAAATCCAGTATGTTAATGGCTTAAATGCTTAGCATATATAGTGTAGCAATTGATATTTCAGGAATGATGTTCTGTGATATCACGCTTCAGTGATTTCTGTTGTCTAAAATGAGTATTTGGTCAAAATTTAGACTTTTAGACCTGAGATTACTGGGATGGACCCTGTTGGGGTCCTATTAATGTCACAAAGTGAGCTATTTACTCATATTAAAGTTATATATGACTTAAAGCTACTGTAGGTCCTATATAGATATATGAGTGTTTGACACTAGTTTCACGAAGCTTGCTAAGCAACAGTAATCAATGTACATGACATTTTGTTGTAAGGATAGCTCAGTAAATTTGGAATAAGTTTATTCAAAATACATGAAATGTGGTTGACCCAGCCTGGAAACTGTAATTCATTCCTGCCTCAGGACCTACAGTAAATGGTACTGTAGCAATGATAAGCTCAGTAGCAACAATAATATTACACTTGATTCTTGAGTACTCATGCTGGTATGATTAGCCTTATATCTAGTTGCCAGTTTGCTAATGCTATAAACAGATGCCTAGGTAGTGTTGCCCAGGCCTAGCATTTTGACCACTGATTGTGTTAGACACATATATAATCATAGAGCACCTGTAATGTTTAGACCTGCACATAGTTTACTTCAACTACCATTATTGCTCAAGTTAACCTACATGTGATAGGCTTACATGTATTTCTGCTTCTCAAAAGCACTTGGTGTACAGAATTTTACAGAACATTGACTGCCAAATTCATTGCAGAGTAATACAGTAGCTAAACTACTGGGCAGTACTAAGGTGGCCAAAAAAGAGAAAATAATTGATTCCGTACATTGTATATGCAAAATCTGCACTCACCTTGGTTCCTGCCGCTACCCCACTCCCCTTTAAGATAGGAATGCTAATGATCTCAAAATATTAATTGTTCTGTGCCAATATGCAAGACCAATTGAGCAGAATTTGACTACAAAATGTCTGCCATGTCTAGTTCTTTCATACCCCTAAATTAACACATTCGTTGATAAGCTAACTGAAGTGTAGGCCTAAGTACATACATCCATTGACTTTGGATACTGTTTACTATGCTCTGAGACTAGTCTTAGCTCAGACAGGTCAGGGCCCAGAGAGTAGTGGTATGTGGTAATGTACTAATGGTATCGTAATTTGTATGTTGTACTGAGGTAATTTTGGGTTTTATTTGAGAGTAAGATTTCCAAATGCCAAAAACATGTGCAAAACTGGGGGGAGGATGTTGAAAGCTTAGAAAACCACAATTTGATCAGCATATAACTGAAATGGAATAAAACTCATCAAATATGTAACTCTTCTTTGCAGGGTTGGCCGGTTTTTACCGGGCGGTTTTTACCGCCCCGGTAAAAACAAGTTTTTTACCGGTTTTTACCGGGAGGTTTTTCCCACATATACAGTAAGTGGGAAAAACTGGGAAAAACCGGGAAAAACCTCAAATTATATAGAATTCCTAAAAACTCATGTGGAACTTGTGGAGGAGCATAGAATCTACAAGAAAATGGCATCTTATGGTAGGGGGTTGGGTTACATCCAAAGAACAGCTATGATCTATAACTTGTGAGTTTACCGATTAGACTATTATAAATAATTCAAATAAATAATATATTGGATGCTCAAATCAACCAACTTTATTTTCCTATCGAGAACGGACTCGTATCAAACTGTTGGTGCCTCCTAGGGCTATGGTTCGTCATATTATACATGCCACATTAGTCCACTCAGATCCAAATGATGATTCACATCCAAGAACGATCACTTCATGTCTGCGATAAATTGTACTCTGTTCACACTTCGCACTAGGCACTGTACTATGCTTTTTTTATATTGCTTATAGGCACTGTACTAAGTGACTGTTGTGACATCAACTATCTTGAGAATAAGTAACAATTGGAACAGTTACTTGTGTTGTTGATACTCCTACCTCTTCAGTTAGCCTATATACAGGAAGTGCCCAGTATCACCTCACCTGTCCACCTCAAAGTGTTTAATCACTCATGCATGAATTTGTATAATAATTGGACCATGTTTTCATCAAGGTAAACAGTTTGGTTGTGTGAATGGCTCCATAGGGCCATTGTGCGTTTAATACTTTAATTGGGCCCATGTGCCTTACAAAGTTTCAAAGCAGTTTCTATTGAGCCCCCTGGATTGAAGTTCACCTCAATAGACTGTTGCCTATACTGTATTAATGGAATGAACTGTCTGAGCACATAATATTATATTATTACATGGTTCCTTGTCCCTTTGAGGCTTTGGATGCCATGGTTCGCCACTTCGTTCTATCCTCCGCTGTTCATGCAACATAATAGGCCTGGAGAATTTAGGAGGGGTGAATGTCCCAGTGTAGACCTATAATGGTTTGGGCAATAGGCAATGCATATACTGCTAAAGAGATCGTGACAGAATAACTATACATGTGCAATACGAAAAATACTCTTTTTTCCACAAAAAGTAGAATAAGAATGTGATAAAATAGCTCAAAATGAAGCTAAGAAACTCCCATATTCAATAAAATATGCCTGTCATGAAACAATATCTTGCCTACTGATGACCCTGCATTTTACGGACAATTAATACTAGTTTTCGAGACGGAGGCGGTTTTTACCGGTATTTACCAGTTTTTCCCGGTTTTTACCTGGTTTTTACCGCTTAGTGGGAAAAACAGGTTTTTCCCGGGAAAATGCCAACCCTGCTTCTTTGCTGCAAACAGTTTAGGCTAGGTTGCCTGCTGTATGTTGCTAGTAATATTTGATTTTGAAGGTGCGTCAATAACGAAGGTGCATTAACTGTGAAGCCTTTGCTATACACAGTTACGGTTCTGAACAGTGATAGTTGAATTAATTCAATATGGTGATTTACAATATTTCAACGCTATCATGAAATTTTGTAGGGCAACCATATTAACATCGTTCTGAAGACTATGGTCGACACACATAGCTTCCGTTTAGTATTACTAGTAACGTACTTACGCTTGTCCTACAGGCTACACTAGTACTGTACTTGTACTATTAGTTGTACTGTAGAAGACATTTAATATGATAATAATACTAATAGTCAAATTATTGAAGTCCTAGTCTCCTAGATATTAATTAATAAATAAAATGATAAACACTTACCTGTGTTCAACTTATAGTTACCAACTCGAATTATCAAGATGTAAGTACCAGTGTTTTGAAGCATATAAGTAGAGAAAGCGAACACGGAAAGACCATGTTGGTACAGTACCAGCGCGTAAAATAATGGCTGCATATTAACGAACCATAGTTTGCAAGCACCTACCGTACCTTGAGGCTTGAACAAGCATACAGTTTATGTGTGCGAGCGGAAGGTAAACTTTATGTAAAAACATGGTTAGGCGTTTCATAAATTCAACGTCAAAGGTTAAGGTCAATCGTAATGCACGCCGTTTGTACCACATTTATGATTTATGTTACAGTTGCAGAATATGTTGCCGTCGCGAAAACTTAGGTTGCCATCGCGGAAACTTAAGTTGCATTCGAGGAAACTCCCGTCGTCTAATTTCACTCCGTTCTTCAATTTCATTCCGTTGTCCAAGTTCATTCGGTTATCCAAATTCATTTCGTCGCGAGGTATTCCGTCGCGGAGAAATCCCGTTCGTTATGCGAGAAGTGACCCGTGAAGGTGGGCCCTGTCCCAATTCTATCAATCATTTTCTCAATAAAGTTTATATCTGGCAAGTAGAACGTGAATAACAAGCCCACGTAAGCCTACCACGTAGGCCTATCCATGATACCGTACCATAACCGTTATGAAGACGTCCCCGCCCCCCCCCCCTCTCCCAGTTACTATGCCTCTATATAACTAAATATGTTCGGGACAAACAATAATAGATACATCTATAGGCTGCATCTCCATCGGTACTCTGCAATAGACTGGTGTCCATCTCGCAAAGGATGATTAGTGACATCACCAGCTAAGATCAGAGCACTATATACATTCACAAACAAGGATTATAAGAATATCAGTTGACTTTACCTAGTAGAATTATGCAAAACTAGTCAATTGCATGACTCGTAACCACAAGTACCTGTTAACAAAGGTACTTTAATACAAACTTTTTTTCCCTCAAAAGATGCTAGTGTAGGACGGGATATGCACTCGTTTATTTGCAATTAGGGCACTCCAAACTAGTGTAGGGATGTGAACTGATTTATTTGCAATTTCCGCTTTCCAAACTCCATGAAGTTGAGGGTAAGAATCCCGTAAAAGTTTGTGGCCAGGACGCGTAATTTTTTTTCCTAGGAGGGTTAGGGGCAATTATCATATATAGGCGTATCCAAACCCTCGCGCATGCGTGTTACTCATACACACGCGTTACTCATTGATCGCTGTAATACACGTGTGGGCACTATGTACGCTGTACAAAGCAAGATCTCCGCTATACAGATTTACACGTAATGCAGTTGCTTTTTGGCCAAGGATTACCAAGTGAGAATTGAATAATATAAGTGATGGGACGCAAGCTAAAGAAATACAAATTAAAGCGCGATCAAATCGTCACTTCAATTATTAATTTTCTGGAGATGTTGTGGCTAATGTAGGGGACTTAATAGTCTGCGGCTGGTGATTTAATATCTGATAGTAATATCTGATAGAACTGATAGTTCATAAAAGCAGGCTTAATTTTGTATGTTGGCCTACTATATTAGTATCATGTATAGAATTTTAATGTTTACCGTAACATTAAAGTTTACCGTGAAGCTAGAAATGCATGTAATGTATGCTAGCAGATTAACATTAACCAAACCATTAAATTAATGTCCGTCGCGCACATTGATGACAACATATGAAATCCGTACATTGTGTCTAAAATCTGGGTGTCAGTCGAACAGGTCTCCATCGCTGCATGAACGCATATACGTATACATGTGCAAAATTTGAATCGCGTCGCACACACTGTATGTACTACTACTAGCCATAAAACTTTTTACGAGTAACACGCATGCGCGAGGGTCTGGATACGCCTATATATGATAATTGCCCCTAACCCTCCTAGGAAAAAAAAATACGCGGCCAGGACCATTCACAAAATGGTTCGTAAACGAAATCTAATTAAGGTTTACGAATCCAAAACTATCTTTTTACTGTTGATTCAATTTCCCTGCGGAAGTTTATCATCTAGGCTCTATAAGGTAACAATATGTTTTTCATTTGAAACTTTTCAAAGATTTTGACTGATTTGATGCATTTTTGGCAGCTTTATGTGAAGTTAGGGTTTGCAGAGAAATGGTCGAATTGCAGTAGCATGGACACTTCGAAGTTCGGACACCTAAGATTTAAACAACCCCAAAACTATAACTTCCTTTTAGAGACAAATATGTAAGTACTTGCTAGCACACAGGTTATTTTGGAGAGGAAATAGCTGCAGCTTCGTAGTTTTTCGTGAAATTGGCTCTTGCTGTAGGTTATCAGGGTAAAATCGTGCATTTCTTAGGGGTGTCCGAACTTCGCAGTGTTCCGAACTTCGCAATACTGTACTGTACAGTACTAAGGCTGTACAGAGATAGTATAATCGGCTAAGTTCGTTACCACGTTTCAAACAGTTTAGGTCCTAGCGTGTGATATATTATATGATTAGCCTACTATCACTGGATAGTACTGCTATATAGTACTACTATCACTGGATACTACTACGGGATCGAATATGTGTTCGTTATGTGACGGATGACGATTAAATTCTTGTTCGCTAGCACTGAATATCGTTTATTGTAGGTGACATCCAGTAGTAGACAACCTAAGACTTTGGGGCTTATACACCTACTTGTACTACTAGTTACTAGCTTAGGAAGCAGTTAGGCTAGACAGGTTGAAATAATTCTGAGGTATTTGCCAGTAGCGCCCTCAGTTGTATCTCAAATCTTTGTAATGAAAAAAGGCCGAGCCCATGTTTTGGTCAAAGTAGACATAGGCCTACAGTCAGACCTCAACGAGTGAGTTAATGAGCTCAGAGAGCAGTTTTCTTGTAGCCCGCCCCCATAAAACTGAAGGCCAGACATAAGAAATTTTGCAAAACTGCTTGCGACCTACCCCTCTGGTTTAAATGTTTGAATAATGCAAAAGAAGGCGTCATCAGCCACCATGACGCGGTAAGGTTAATCTCACAACATTTATTTTCGTAATAAAGCAGTAAAAAGTTCTATTTTTGTCGTATTTTGTGATAAATCTCCATTGAATTTTGCGCCTTTTTCATGTCTAGTTACAGGAGAAAAATGCACATTTTTAGGTAAAATTGGCTAGATGATGCTTTTTACAACAATACCAAATTGGCGATTGGAAATGCACTAGTTTTTTCAACTGTCATCTAATTAATTTACGGCAAAACACAGCGTTATGAAATACAGATACAGTTAGGACTTTGTATTGGCTCTGCGTATACAATGATCCATCTAATCCATCTATCCTATCCATCCTATCCATCCATCCTATACATCCTATCCATCCAATTATAGCTACACATTCTTTACACCCATCCAATTGCGATCTTATCAGATCAATCCTATCCATCCATCTTATCCATCTATCATATCCATCCATCCTATACATCCATCCTGTCCATCCTATCCATCCATAATATCCATCCATTATATCAATTCATCCTATACATCCAAATCATTCCATCGATCGAATGCAGATTATCCATACATCATATAAATTCATCACATCCATTCATCCTATCCATCCATCCTTTCCATCCATCCGATCAATCTTATCCATCCATCTTATCCATCTATTCTATCCATCCTATTCATCTATCCTATCAATCCATCCTATACATTAATCCTATATACCCATCCTATCCATCCATCCTATCCATCCGTCCTAGCCATTGATCGTATATATCCACCCAATCCATCCATCTCATCCATCCATCCATCCTATCCATCCATCCTATTAATCCTATCCATCCATTTTATCCATTCATCCTATCCATATATCATATCTATCCATTATATATATCCATCCTATCCATCCTATTAATCCATCCTATACATCCTATCAATCCATCTTATCCATCCATCCTTCCTATCCATATTACCCATCCATCCTAAACATCCATGCTATCCATCTATCATATCCATCTATCCATCCTCGCCTTCCTATCCATGCATCCTCTCCATCGTATCCATACATCCTATCCATCCATCATATCCATCCATCCTATCCATATTATGCATCCATCCATCCATCCATCCATCCTATCCATCAAATTATATCGATCCATACTATACATCTATTCTATCCATCCATCCTAACCATCCATCCTATCCATCCTATCTATCCATCCATCCTATAAATTCATCCTATCCATCATATGTATCCATCCATCCTATCCATCCATCCTTCCGATCAATCCCATACATCTTATCCATCCATCCTATCCATATTTAATGTATATACATACAGAGATTACGTTTGAATTGAACCATCGTCACCACATACATTTTCTTAGTCTTAAGATCAGAAGCCATTTTTTTACCCAGCCATGCACAAAGTGCGGGCTGGGTCTTGTATCTTATGGTTTCTTCTTCTTCTTCTTTCTGTCACAGGAATCGCTATATAGATTCACGACTAACACGAATCACATATTACGTCCATAGAGTAGATTCACGACTAACACGAATCACATATTACGTCCATAGACCGATGAAGAACGGTAAAAGTGCTCTATACAAAACTTATACCAGTTCAATAGGGTTCCCATGGTAAGCGGAATCCTAACCTCTACAGTAATATATATCCCACAGTTAAGCAGTAATGTATAGAGCAGAAATTGGAATATGAAGGGGAGGGGGAAGAATTTTAAAAGGGGCACTTCTCACAAAAGGAACATTATAACACTTCGAAGCGATATGAGGTACAAAGAAAATATTTGCCCAAAATGACTCCCACGTTGCAGAAAGTGAACAATCATGAGAGTATTGTATTACGTATATTGGCTGACTTAGTAAGAACCAAGGTGAGAAAATAAGGTGTCCCAAAATCTCAACATTTTTGTCTCAAAAATTTTTACTTTAAGTTTACAATTGTTCACCTTTTCTTATCTCCAAATTATGAGTTCAAAAGTCACAAAAAAATGCCAAAATGTTGACTTTCAAAGTCAAAATTTTGAGATTAAAAGTCAAAATTTAAAGATAAAAGTAAACCTTTTTACCCCTTCCTATGTCTTTATTCAGCCTCCGTACGTGGCAGACCAACTTTCAGGAGGAAGATTGAGGAGGGTCGCTTAGCTTTCTTCAACCTGAAAAGAGTGCTTTAGATGATACTTCCTGCTTTTAATTAGATTTAATTTTCGGAGTACTCAAGGGGGGGGGGGGGTGGGGAGGGGGGAGCGATTGCTGGGTAGGTTCATGTTATACAGTAAAGTATAGGTATATGTTAGGATGGCATGTCTTGCTAGCCTGATGTATATAATGGAAGCGATGCTATTGCCTATTGACAACGTCTTAACAAATGTACATCTGTTTTAGCAATTCAGTGCATAGTTCTGTTATATTTATACATGGCTTGAATAACAGCCAACGGTTAAAATATTGGTTTTTAGAAATGTACATTAAATTTGTCCTTAAAAAGTAATACTGCTTAAATCCAACCTCTACTCGTCATAGTCATTTGAACTTCCTTGTAAAGTTCATATTATTAGTTTTACTTTGGAGAAACGCAAAAATTGGTACAACCCAGCTAATCACGACCAATTCCTTTATAGTGTGTGCAGTCTGTCTTAGTCAATGATGTATGACGGTAGCAAGCAACAATGGTATTTAGGTGTTATTTCTAACTCGGTTAGTTAAACAAAGCAGCACTGGTATTCATCGCCCAATGTAACGGAGACAATCACAAAGAGTTTCTGTTATAATTATTCATTCAGTTGTGAGGATTTGGTAGATTGTATTTTGGCTGAAATGTTTCCGACTTGTGTGTTATAAACAGCACACTATTACACGTCTATATTGCAAATCCTTATAGTACACACATCACCCGTTGTGTGCTTCCATTACACATGTACACCGATACGATGACATCAAAGAAAAGGTTATTCACTATTATGAGGAGTGACATATCACATTATAACTTAGGTTACTTATTATAAGCAAAGTTTCAAAGTTAGTTATTTGTACCTGTTGGAATATGTTTATTTCATCTTTAATAGAGGTACGCTTTGAAGTTTGGGGATATATGCTTTATAGGAAACACAAAACAACCTCATATGTGGTCGTAATTGACTATGCCTAGTATAAAGTATTAATATTATAAACGTTAGCTATAATTTCTTCTGTATTAAATTAGGTCTGAAATCACAACCATTCCCCCGAATTACACAGTGAAGCCCTAGTCCTAGATGTAACCTGCGTATAATTCAGTGACGCAGTGAGCTACATCCTATTAATTTAGGTTTACATGCATTTCAACTGTGCAGGAAGTGTGAAACGGCTTCTTATACAAGGTAAAAGGTAAACAAGTGTCCGTGAACTAGGAAGATAATTGTGGAGAGAGCATGAATGACATTGATAGTATACACAATTGACAGGACCAGAGAAATTGTCTTTACAGAAAGTTTCACGATTCAAAGAGCAATAAGGATACATTTCCAGTCTAATGTGAATAATACACATTTAAATTGCGTAGGGAAACATTAAAGACCGTAACACCGACGTCCACAATTTATCGAATGTCTTTCTACATCAACTTAATTTTTAGTTTGTTATTGTTAGTTTTATACCGGTATAGTATCACTGGCGGATCCAAGGGGGGGGGGGGCAAGGGGGCCATGCCCCCCCCCCCCAAAGGCGAGCCAAAAAGTGTTTCCGAACATCCGCTAAATCATATGTTTGGAAATTAAAAAAATCGAGAGGAATAGCAGTGGTAGACTAGTCCAGTGGCGGCGGAACCGGGGGGGGGGGGGGGCTTGGGGGGCTCTAGCCCCACCCCCAATGCAAAAGTTGAGGGGGCAAATGCATGATAAGCCCCCAATCCCCAATATTTACCAAGGCTCCGAAACGTGCATCTGCCAATTTTTCAATGCATACTTGTCGATCTGTCCGATGCACACGTATACTATATAGGTGTAATAATTTTAGTAAATGCTGGGGGACCCTCGGCCCGTCCCCTGGCTATAGACCACATTTTCACCCCAACCGCGTCTTCACGCCAGTGAAAAGTGGAAGCAGTGAGTGTAAGTATACCGGTAAGCGCAACACAACTTCGTCTTAGGACAATGACTTGCCTCATTTCAGCCAGTTCTCCAACATCCACTTACTCAGTGGCGGAGCGTCCATACGATCAGGGGGCGGATGCAACCCTCCCCCCCCCCTTACGGACTCAAAGGGACTGCTGGCGCCCTTTTCAGCTTTTCACTACTTTTTACTTATTCGCGATTATTGACTATTTTATTGCGCTCTCATCTACCTATTGACATTTGTCATACTCTGTTGGTGTAATTTTCCGACAAAATGGCAATGACACCTATTTATTCTCCGTTTATCTGTAAATTAGCAAGGCCCGGAAATGGCTCATTTCCTGCAATCTATAGAGTATCTTTACTCAAAAATTTTCTGTACGCTCCGCGCCAACCTGTGGTGGCGCTCCGCTTAGATAGTGTCGAAAGCGCCCCCCCCCCCGACCAATACCCCTAGCTCCGCCACTGCCCTTACTACACTCAAAAACGTCCTTGCGAGTACACTACGAGTAATAGCTACTCTCTTAAAACACCATCGAATATACAAATTACAATGTTTTTACAGACTTTCTCGTGCAATCTGAGAAATTGCAGGCTTGAGACCCATATTTTAGGGCTAGGTATTTGCAGCATAAAACACTCAGGAAGTTCCGTTTCCGGCCATCTGGGGATTTGAAAAAAACCTAAAATTTTATTGTACGCTCCGCGCCAACCGATGGTGGCGCTCCGCTTAGATAGTCTCCACACATTAGCCCCCAATAATTTTTCCGTTCCACCGCGTCTGGACTAGTCTAAACCTTTCCGTTTTCTGATTTAAAATTAAATGCAGATCTCCCAACTGACCCGCATTTTGCGGGAATTAGACCCGCATTCTAACACCCAAACCCGCTGACCCGCACAAGCGTCCGAAAAAAACCGCATTGTAATTGTCAAGTATACATAAAAATATTTGCATCAAATTTTGACTTAGCAACCGTCATTTCTTTAGCATTTAGCATAAAAGAGTATAAAACCTCCTTTACAGCATCATTTGGACCTCAAATTAACCTATATTTCTTTTCATTGGGGCGAGCAGCGAACATTTTCATGCCACGGGAAAGAATGAATTATCACCTACTATTCAATTTCTTGATGTTACACACAAAAAAATGCATATTTCTCAGAAAATGTCTAAGTGCCACCATTTTACATGTAGGCATCACCAGGATTCCAAAAAAATTCAAAAGGGGAGGGGGACACCCCTCCCCTTATACCCCTCCCCAGGACGGCGATTCGTGGCATGGACCAGCATTTGCCTTCTCAAGAGTTGGGAGCTATGTAAATGTATGAGCATGAGGATTTACAGTTTAACACCATTTTGCAGTTACAGGCTGGTTGTAAGAAATCTATAACCTATGAGAAATAACATTTCTTGAGAAAGATGATCCCAACTTTGTTTAATAAATATTTTAGAAAATTACACCTCCCTCCCCTTAGACCCCTCTAACATATCACTCTAATGCCACTTTGGCCCCTCCCAAACAAAGGTCCTGGATCCGCCAGTGTATAGTATTATATATATATCCATCCATCCATCCTATCCATCCATCCTATCCATCCATCCTATCCATCCATCCTATCTATCCATCCTATCATTCCATAGTATCTATGCATCCTATATATCCTATCCATTCATCCTATCCATCCATCCTATCCATCCATCCTATCCATCCTATCTATCGATCCTATGAATGCATCATATCTATATATCTCATACATGCTATCCATCTATCCTATCAATCCATCATATCTATCCATCCATCCGATCCATCCATTATTTACATCCTATACATCCTTCATATCCATCCATCCTATTTAACATATCCATCCATCCTATCCATCCATCCTCTACATTCTTTACATCCATCCTATCCATCCATCCTATCTATCATATCCATCCATCATTTCCATCCATTATATTCATCCTATCTATCCATCCTATCATTCCATCCTATCCATCTATCCTAAACATCCAATATATCCTATACTTTAATCTTTCAATCCATCCTATCTATCATAGCAATCCATCCTATCCATCCACCTTATCCATCCGTCAAATCCATCCATCCTATCCATCACTCCTATCATTCATCGCATCGATGCATCATAAAAATCCATCGAATCTATCCATCTATGCCATACATCACATCCATCCATCCTATCGATCCATCCTATCCATCCTATACATCCATCCTATATATCCATCCTATCAATCCATCGAATATATGCATCTATTCTATACATCATATTCATCCATCCTATTCATCCATCCAATAGATCCATTCTATCCATCCTATATATCCATCCATCCTATCCATCCTATCTATCCATACTATGAATGCATCGTATCCATGTATCCTATATATCCTATCCATCCATCATATCAATCCATCATATCTATCCATCCATCCTATACATCCATCCTTTACATCCTATACATCCATCATATCAATCCATCCTATACATCCTATCCACAAATCACATCTATCATATCCATCCATCCTTCCATCCTATCCATCCATCCTTTTCATCCATCCTATCCATCCATTATATCCATCGATCATATCGATCCTATCTATCTATCCTATGATTCCACCGTATCCATGCATCCTATAAATCCTATCCATCCATCCAATCCATCCATCCTATCCATCCATCCTTTCCATCCTATTTATCCATCCTATGAATGCATCGTATTCATCTATCCTATACATCATACCCATCCATCCTATCGATCCATCATATCTATCCATCCATCCAATACATCCTATACATCCTATCCACCAATCACATCTACCATGTCCATCCATCCTTTCCATCCATCGTATCCATGCATCCTATCCATCCATCCTATCCATCCATCATATCCATCGATCCTATCCATCCTATCCATCCTATCAATCCTATCCATCCTATCCATCCTATCTATCCATCCTATGAATGCATCGTATCTATATATCGTATACATCCTATCCATCTATCCTATCAATCCATCATATCTATCCATCCATCCTATCCATCTATTATTTACATCCTATACATCCTTCATATCCATCCATCCTATTTAACATATCCATCCATCCTATCCATCCTTCCTACACATTCTTTACATCCATCCTATCCATCCATCTTATCTATCATGTACATCCATCCTATCCACCCATTCCATCCATCCATCATATCCATGCATTATATTCATCCTATCTATCCATCCTATCATTTCATCATATCCAATGCATCCTATACATCCTATCCATCCATCCTATCCATCTATCCTATACATCCAATATATCCTATACATTAATCCTATCAATCCATCTTATCTATCATATCAATCCATCCTATCCATCCACCTTATCCATTCATCATATCCACTCATCATATCCATCCATCATATCCATCACTCCTATCATTCAATCGCATCGATGCATCATATCCATCCTATCTATCCATCTTATCATTCCATCGTATCCATCCATCCTATCCATCCTATTTATCCATCCTATGAATGAATTTTATACATCTGTCCTATACATCATATCCATCAAGCTTATCAATCCATCATATCTATCCATCCATCCATCCTATCCATCCATCCTATCATTCCATCGTATCGATGCATCATATCCATCCTATCATTCCATCGTCTCCATCCATCTTATCCATCTTATGTATCCATCCTATGAAGGCATCGTATCCATCTATCCTATACATCTCCATCCATCTTATCGATTCATCATATCTATCAATCCATCATATCCATCCATCCTATACATCCTATCCACCAATCACATCTAGAATATCCATCCATCCTTCCATCCAACCTATCCATCCATCCTATACATCCTATACATCCATCCTATCCATCCATCCATTCTATCTATCATATCCATCCTATCCATCCACCCTATCCATCCATCCTTTTCATCCATCCTATCCATCCATTATATCCATCGATCATATCGATCCTATCTATCTATTCTATGATTCCATCGTATCCATGCATCCTATAAATCATATCCATCCATCCAATCCATCCATCCTATCCATCCATCCTTTCCATTCTATTTGTCCATCCTATGAATGCATCGTATCCATCTATCCTATACATCCATCATATCCATCCATCCTATCTTTCATAAACATCCATCCTAACCATCAATCCTATCCATCCACCCTATACATCCTATATATCCGATACATCCATCCTTTCCATCCATCCTATCTATCATATTAATCCATCCTATCCATCAATCCTATCCATCCATCATATCCATTCATCATTTCCATGCATCCTATAAATCCTATCCATCCTTCCTATCCATCCATCCTATCCATCCTATCCATCCATCATATCCATCCATCTTATCCATCCATCCTATACATCCATCCTATTTATCCGTCCATAAAAATCTATCGAATCTATCCATCTATACTATACATCA
Source organism: Apostichopus japonicus (assembly GCF_037975245.1). Classification (NCBI taxonomy): domain Eukaryota; kingdom Metazoa; phylum Echinodermata; class Holothuroidea; order Aspidochirotida; family Stichopodidae; genus Apostichopus; species Apostichopus japonicus. The sequence continues at coordinate 4,736,751 of NC_092567.1, forward strand.
CATCCATCCATCCTCTGGATCCATCCTATCCATCCATCATATCCATCCTATATATCCATCCTATCAATCCATCGAATATATCCATCCATCCAATCGATCCACATCCATCCATCCTATACATCCTTTATATACATCTGTTTACATCTAACCTATACATCAATCATATCCTATCCATCCTATCCATCCATCATATTCATCCATCCATCCTATCCCACCATTATGTAAATTCATCCTATCAATCCATCGTATCAATTCATCCGATCATTCCTATACATCCATCCATCCTATCCATCAATCCTTTCTATCGTATCCATCTATTATATACAACATATCCATACATCTATTATATACAATATATCCATCCATCTTATCCATCCTATACATCCTATCCATCCATCCAATCCATCTATCCATCCAATAATATCCATCCATCCTATCCATCCATCCTATCCATCCATCCTATCCATTCCATCCCCTCCATCAATCCAATCCATCTATCTTTCCATCCATCATATCCATCCATCCTATTTATCCGTCCTATTCATCCTATCCATCCAATTCTATCCATCCATCCTATCAATCCATCATATACATCATATCCATCCAATTATATCCATTATTCCTATCCATCCATCCAATCAATCCATTGTATCCCTTGATCATATACATCCTATCTATCCATCATATCCATCCATCCACCCATCATATACTTCCTATCTATCCAAATATATCCATCTAGCCTATTCATCCATCCTATCCATCCATCCTATCCATCCAACATATACATCCAACCTATCCATCCATGATATACATCCATCCTATCCATCTATCCATCATATACATCCTATACATCCAATTCCATCCATCCATCCTATCCATTTTCCTATCCATCCTATCCTTCAATCCTATCCAACCTATCTATCCTATGAATGCTTTATATCCGTCCATCTATCCAATACATCCATCCTATCAATCCATACTATCCATCCTTTCTATCCATCCTATGAATAAATATCATCTATCCTATCCTATCCTATCCATCCTATCCATCCATCCTATCCATCTATCCTATCCATCCTATCCATCTATCCCATCAATCCATCCAATACACCCGATTATATCCATTAATCCTATCCATCCATCCTATACATACTATCCATCCAATTCTATACATGCATCCTATCCATCCATACTATCCATCCATCCTATCCAGTCATCATATCCATCATATCCATCCATCCATCCATCCTATCCATCCATCTATCCATCTACCTACCTATATACCTATCTATTTTATTTATCTATCTGTATCTGTATCGTAAAAAGCTATGGCCAAAATAGCTAATGTATCAACATATAAAGATTACATTTTAATTGAACGGTCGTCATCACATACATGTTCTTAGACTAAAGATCAGAAGCTATTTTTTTCATTTATTTTTATTTTTGGGCAATGTTAACATACGCAGTGCAGTGCTAGTTCCATAAAAATCTTTTTCTGCTAATATTCATAATTATTAGAAAATATTATAAATTTCCTGTTTTGTGAATATTCTGTATTGGCAACTACATTTGCTTTTCTTTATAGGACTTCCTTTCCCACATGAATTTTTGGGGAAAGCCAACGCATTTTGCGTTGCTGGAAAGATAACTGAATACATTTATGGAGAAAGTAGGCTGCTAATTGAAAGAATTTAATAGCAGGATCTAGTAGATGTGGGCAAAAACCACAACATAAGACACATCATGACAGAACTACATAGCAGAAAAGATAACGCTTCCACATTTGTGGTTCGTTTACTAAATACATTTTCTACTATAGCAGCAATTGCTTCACTTACCATTTAGATATTTCTGCCAGATAATTTCAATAAGACTGGGGTGATCAACACTTCTCGCATAAACCGATAAAAACCGATAGAAAAATTGAATTTATGTAATATAGAAAGTGGCGTCAACCTACGTTGGTGAAAACCAAACTTAGTTGTAATGGTAGCTAACAATATTGAAGCTGTAAATAGTATAAAGAGTTACTTTTATGTTGATATCTTGTTCGTGATCGTGTCCGTTCAGCCGTTGAAAGTTTGTCACCCTGGCCTTAGTATTGACGCAACCAACATAAATGGCATTGAAATAGTTTCTAGTAATTTAAGCATTCCGTACCATATCTTGCGGTAGAAAAGCTGCGACTTGTCAGTAAAACACACCTAAGTACACGTAAAGCTCTATTACCACGACTATCCCGGATATTATCAGGTTAAATCGAGTCGATCGGAATATAAAGTGACAATGATATGTAAGGAATGTGTAAAGTTTGAAAGTGCTGAGAATTGATAAAGAGGTTTTCATGTCTTGCTTCACCAATTATAAAAAAACGATCAAATGGTAGCAAACTGATTTTCGTTTTGAAAAATGTACTTTGGTGTGAACATTTACTGAGAGTTACCGGGAGAACAGGGTAGGAGGAGGGTGGTTTGGGTTAAACAGGGGTAAATATGTCAGATGAGGTTCCATCAATTGAAGTATACAATCAATTTGTTCTACTATTTCGCACGGGAGACTCGTTGAAATCGCGGGAGTTAAATCTAAAGGTAGAATGGTGTGGGGTTTGGCGGTGGAGGTGATTGAAGTTCAAAGATAATTTAACAAATTTGGTGCTATAGCCACCGCGTTATTTCATTTTGCGTTTTAAAATGACAGTTACTGTGGTATCGCATTTGCAAGACGCTTCGCCAAGGTAGTTTATTTGGACGACCAGATATATTTAATGGAAGACAAGGAACATGAGATTTGGAAAGTACTGATAAATATATACAACGTGAATAAGGAATGAATGCTTCAGTTTCGGTATTTACTTTCCTTTGGAAAAGAATATTTTGCTATTGCTGTGTATGTATTATAATTACATTTATTCTATGAGGAAATGGAGGGTGTGATTCTAATGAGTCTAGCATCAAGATTAAAATGTAGAGTAGCCGAAATAGCGAATTACACACCACTGTAAAGATTAATGAACCATACATTGGTTGTATGCATGACTACACACATATGTATGTAGGATTGTGTACGGATTGCTATACTGTTAAAACAAGAGCAGCAACGCTACAGAAGCTCATGTAGCCTTCTATTTGAGATATTTGTTTTTCTCGTGCATTAGACATACGCGAGATAACGGTGTTAATTCCTTTTCTTCCATCTCCTCTCGCCCTTGCCCTTATGATCCTTTTTAGCAGCCATACTTCTTTTTAAATTACAGAAGGTTGTAAACATTGTTTTGAAAAAAGAGACATAAGATTTTTTTATTAAATTATTGCCATCTCAATTAGTACCTTACATAAGTATGTAAGTTATAACTTTAACATACCGCTGGAATGTTAAGTTAAACTAGTTTTGTCTCTTGAATACAATATATTCGTCGCCTGAACCACATGTAAATGTTCCCTGCTATATCAATATAGTGAACGGCTAATATGGCTATATGGTCAACAACATCGATTAAATTAAGGTCGTATCACCATATTTATAGCATGTACGCATGCTCACATGAACGTCACATATTCTTCTCAGAAAGTAAAACTATATTTTACATGCGGATCGTAGCAATGTGCCATTCAACCTTTTTTTTTTGTCGCATGTACATGATGTACTTATGTTTAACCTGCATAATGAGCTTCTACTTAATGCGAATTAATCCTCGACTCTTAAACAATAATTTTAAATGCACTAGTTGTTATGAGGTCGGCTACATCGAAATAGAACTTGAGGATATGTAGTTAGGTATAGTTTTTATAGAAGCTTTAAACTACAAATGCTGTGAAGAGACAAATACACGCACATAATACAGACAGCTTAATATAGAGGTTACCACAGTGAACACAAAAGAAACATTCCACTACCAAAGTTCTCTACATGGGATGTTATTCCCCATCATAAGTCATGCTACAATATCATTGAGGTAGTGATGAGGAAAAAATACAATATGTTGACTTAATATACTTGTCTATATACAATAATCCTGTAGTACATCTCTCGCAGTTTGACAAAGAAATGACTATATATAAGTAGGAATACCTTACAACTAAAACACGACACACGGATAACGTACATTAACTAACCCTATCACGGCACAACTATTCTGTAATGCGCAAGTTGCCTAGAAGCGAGCTAAACTATACGCATCGCGTTAAAGACAACGCAGCGCAGCAAATGATGAATTCGTCAAAGGCAACGCAGCGCAGCTAACGATGGACCGCGTCAGCCCGTGAACCCTACGCTGCAACGGCCTTGCAACCTTACAAGCAGTTTACGCAGCGCAGCTGCAGAGTGCATCAATCCGATCCATATGTCTTCTGCAGAAGCCCAAAAATAACCTCTAAAAGCATTGCCTCTGACAAACGCAATAAAATCCGGCAAGGATTCTGCCTGGCAACTTGTTCAGAATATATACCAAATTAATGTATAAAAACGGTACTCTTATAGCAATATAAATGACCCCGTAACTGTGTAGAAGCCTTCACGAGAAACTGACCAATTACGACATATCCAATAACATTGGCAAGCACCCGAACCCAATAACAAGCCGCACCGCCTTCTACCCTGCTACATATATGAGCTGACCCCTTCCACATGGTATATCCGCCTCTTGTTACTTCCCCGTATACTAAGTTCAGAGACGAACACGTCCACCAGACTGTTAACATAAACCCGGCAGCAAGAACCAACTCTCTTCCAGCCAGCAATACATTGATACCCCTAGATACACAGACTATCACACATACCAGGGACACCCCTGCTTAAACATTTACCCAGGGTTTAACTAACTTTATTCCCCCACGAACCCCCTGCATGTGGATGTCAGAGTTGTCCACGACCCCCCAACTTTTCGAGACACGATCTGAGTCATTATTTTACTATAATACGCATAACAGCCTGTGTCTGTCTCATAATTCAGTTATTTATCACATGCACAGTATGGTACTAATATGGCAACATATGCGTATGGAACGTAAAAATAGTTGGTCGATAGGTACGACTTTTGCACATTACTAAATGATAGGGCCCTACTAAAGGTTAAGTAAGCCGCTTTCAATTATAACAGAAAACAAAGACAATTTAAGGTGCATAATGTTGTGACGTTATAGGTTATTACACATTCAGTACTTTTCGTTTTTATGACTAAACTCAAACATTTTTATGTCAGCAACAGAAAAGATGTTTCTCTCATTCCCAGCCCCCACCCCATTTAGCCTTCTTCAGCGGGTGGGATACTACTGTTATCGGTATTTTGCTTGCAAGTTGTTTTAACTTCTCAAAGCAGCGTTTTGCGTTTTGTCGCCGTTTTGCCACCCTTTTGACATGCCCGTCGGGGTTTTTACATGCATTCATCACAAAACAGCAAACTAAAATATTAGCCAAGTTCTTCCCTACCTAGAGCACCAATTGTCTAGTAATTAAGGACTTCTGCAGATGTAAGTTAAGAGTCTTCCGACAAATTCCTCATTTAAAAAGCAATCGCTGTTCCCCAAATCCACTAGTTTGAATCCAAACAACGGGTGAATAACTGACAAGTTTATTTATAAGCAGTTGCTTAAAATAGATTTATTCACAGCAATCCGAAAAAGCTGAGTCGTTATCACAGCCATACTCAGAGTACACAAATAAAGCATGGTGTTGTACATATTGGTGTACTGGATTGCTTACGACGCCGGCAAAGTGAAATTATTTACCTCATTATTCCATGACGTTCAAATAATTTAAATATGTTATAGGCGGGGCTTATTGCGAACCTAACGGAAAACATCATCGAGAGAAACAACGTTCAAATTTGTAAATCGTTCGACTTTATACCACCATTTGAGGTTAGATTTGAATAGATAAGCCAGGTGTGCATGTCGTTATGGCACCGTGGGGTCAATGCGGTTGAGAAAATCATAGAAAGGACGCAAAAAGCTGCTTTAAGATTTAGAAAAGTAGACCTCGATCATTCTCCTGATAGCCAACACAAAATGATATTTTTTAACGTTTGGTTCGACTGTGCAAAGAATCTATAAGTAAACATAATTTGCGTGACAGACATTCAATTTCAATTTCAAAAGAATTCGTTCTTTTAGTCCCTCCCCAACTGCTTGCTTCCTTAGATTTCTAGTTCAATAAAAAAAAAAACTCAGGAACGACGAATGCAATGACTTTTGTTTGTACCCCATGAACCGTGGTGGGGATCCATTGACCACAGACTACAGTACTATCAGGTATTTCGTGTTTTCTCGCAGCGGTTTTCTTTCGTTTTTGATCCTAACCACACCATGAATTTACGTTCCTGATACAAAAATAATCTTCGTAAAATTCGATTAATGACTAGTCTATGACAAGAGTGATAGCATATCAGTGGAAACAGTCCTCCCTGAAAGTGTACACCTATATATTGTAAGCCATGGTCTTCAGTGTGGATTAACGTAGTTCAGTGTAGGGAACATGACCAGTAATTGAGAAGACCTCGCCATGTAGGTTTGGATTTAAAGCTTGCAGAAACTAATGTTACAATACCTGTATTCACATTAAAGACATTTACATATAGCAGTCTACAATATCTGACATAGCGAAGACAGGGTACTTTTATAAACTTAGTAGTCGGGTAAGTTTCGTATGCAGAAAATACTTTATAAACTTGAACAATTGAAACCACTGATGCGAATTTGTGGCCACAAAGAGACAATACTTGTAATAGAGAAGTATAGACACAGTGACGTCAGATGGAATAATTGTATAATGGCAACCGTTACGGAGATTAAGCACTTTATAGTTGTTCTTGCTGTTTTAATATACGCTTCGATGAAAAGTAGATTTTCTTGAACATGCCATAATCCATGACATGTTTTTTTTTTTGGATGGGGGGGGGGACTGGGGTACAAGTCTTTTGCTTGGCTATCAGGTCTTGCACTATCCGTACCTTCCTTAATTCCTTCATTGATTAGTACAATATAATAACTTTATAAAATTCCAAGGTACTTGTACAAGTACAGGGTTTGTTGTACAGGGTGTGTTAGTTGTTAATACGTGCCTTACCAAGCAAAATGCACGTGACATATATAATGTATGGCGGATGAGTGGGGGGGGGGGGGGTAAAGTTAACTCTCGAAGGGACCTGTGAAACTCTTTTACCTAAGTTCCTAGACACAATCGCCCAAATAAAATATCTCTATTTCGCGACGGGAATGCAAACGGACTACGTGTAGAGCAATAAATGCTCAAATTAGTGCATGTAGTTAACGAAAATCAAAGAAGAAAGTGAACCACATAGGTGAGTTCCAAATCAACAACAAAGGGATATCACACATACACAAACTCACTCCAAAATGGAATAACTTGAATACAAATCGACACCTAATACAGTCTAGCGTGTACGTGTGTGTAGGGGGAAGGGGGGAGTGGTGGATTCCCCCTTTTTCAGCAGGTCCTGCACTATACCTCCCTCCCTTAATTCCTCCATTTATAAGTACAATCTATTAACCTTACTTACTTACCTAATCAGGGTTTAATGGGATGTCCTTTGTTCTGGAGTAAATATCGTTGACTCAATCACTTTTAGTTTCAATAATATGGAAATCCTTCATTGTTATATTCAATCCTTGATAATTGGTTCCAGTATCGAATGGTCCTGGAATGGGTGGTGATGTCCAACTGTTTGGTTGAGGAAGTGTTGATGAACATACAACGCCATAGCAATAGATCAAGTCTTTCTAAATCTAAGGTCAATGTGACAGTATCGACATTCCATTATACAAAACCAGTAAGTATATCCAAATTGTGCAGACATCAATCCGATATACAAAGATATTTGGAGGAACACATCCACTACTTCGTGTATTACCGTGATCGCCGTGTTAAACCTGTCGTACAACTGATGTGCCATACGTTCTGATTTGAGCAATTGTATCACAGTTTCTATCGTTTACCTGTATTTGAAAGCTTTACTAAAATATGCGTCATTTCTGCAGGTAACGCAGTAACATAACAAATCTATTCATATGTATCCAACCGAGGTAGAGGTCATACTTTATACAATATCAGGGAAACACCAGTTACTAAATGTATTCACTGATGGCGTGAAAGCGTTTGTAACGATTTTTTACGAATGCGCCTGTTTTAAGTAACGTTCATTGGTTATGACACGCATTTTGAATACGGGACTGTTCAAATGAAAATTCGCTACATCAAACTTATTACGTTTTCTATTTAGAAGATATTCACATTTCACCCTACTGTGAAGTCCTTGCCTAGCTAAGTTGTAACTTGGATTAAGTTCTAGTTTCTAATTTGTACCCCGAAAATAATCTTACCTCTTGTCGACGAGGCACACGACAATTACTCAACAATCGGCGTGTACATTTAACCTCGATCGTATATGTCAATGCGGAATCGCGCATAACAACGTATACTAACCATTGTTACCCCTTGTCCCTTTTGACACTCAACTCTAGTGGTTCGCCTTGAATTTATATGATTCCACAACAACTGAGGGCATGATCTTATAGCTACCACGGTCCTTGTGAAGCTATACCTGAACAATGGAATCTAGCTTAGTGGTACATTTCTCGATGTTTACCGCAAAAGTTTGAAATTTAGCATAATTATTCCGTATTAATATTCAATCAGCAGCTGCACAAAGTTCCTGTTTTCCATGATCTGAGTGATTTCAAACAAATGCTATTCAACTGTTTACACCAGTATTTATTTTATAAGTCATTTTTATAATAATGGTTAATAGGCTGTAAGTTACCTTTATTGAAGAAAAATCATGGGCCAGTCCAAGTCAATTACTGATGGGTTGTACTATGTTATTGATGTTAAAGTAGTCTATACACACTTAAAAATAATTGCTCAACATGGGGTAAAATGGACCACCTCTATGGTGTAAAAAGGGAACATGGTCAACAGATGTGTAAACTTTACACATTAATGCTTTGGCAAAGTTTTACCTTACTGTGGGGTAATATTTTACCACACAATGTGTAAATTATTTTACCAACTGAGCATTGTGTAAAATTTGCACAACAATGACCATGTTCCCTTTTGTACCCCATTTTGTGTACATTTTACCCATGTCAAGCAGGGCACTGGTTTTACCCTACAGTTGTGTAGTTTTTTTGCAAAACAGTTGTGTAATATTAGCACACCTTTCGGGGTTCCTTTTTTTTTACAAAACAGTTGTGTAATATAAGCACACCTTTTGGGGTTACTTTTACACACACACTTGTGTAAATAATATAATTTTATATATACTGTAAATGTTTCAAAATCGTGTCAAAAACATATACCTTTGAACAATTTGATATAACTTCCATACTTGCATATGCTTGCGTGTTAAGTAAGGTTGCAATAATTTTAAGACTTTAGTATATATGAACAAACATGGGAACAAACATTGGCTCTATGGCAAGGAAGCCTATGATCTCAGTGCAAGAAAATAAAACACTTGTAACATCAAAATGAACTGATAAAATTTATTAAGACTTCTGTAAATAACTTTCAGCTTATCAGGAAAAATGAATTTTTCTCTCTTGCATAAAACAGAACATGAAAATCATAGAAGTGAATACCATTACAGTATTAGCAGCAATGCAGCCACATATATAGGTTAATAATATTGTTCATAGTAGGCTAAAATATTTTTTGTAGGGGAGCCATTGCATAATGTACTTTTCTTATTCTTAATTGTTTTTCTAATCAGGTTGGTGTGTGTGTGTGGGGGGGGGGGGGAGGGGGCTTTTTTTGACACCACTTGCTATGGGCTTGCATAATATCAACCCAAGTTTAGGTGAAAGACGAGTTAAGCTACATATCAAACAGGTGAAACATACACATGACTTTTAAATCCTTGTGATATTTTATTCCTGGGGTATTTCCTGGATATCAATCTCACATAGCAATTATATAGCCAACAAAATCTACATTTTTTTAATTTGTTTGTGCCTAATGTTGACCTCATCAACGAGTTATTCAGAAAGTTTTCCAACATTCGGGCAATATTATTTAGAATTAATGTAAAGTGTATAATTACTATATATGTTGGATAACCATGCTAGATGCTTAAAACCCTATGAAACTCAACTTTACTAAGCTGTCATATTTCTCAAAATTCTAACATATTTACATCGACAAATGTTACAATGTATCATATAGTTGAGGTACTAAAACAGAACTTTGAAGAAACTTAACCATCCCTTATATGCTTTCACAGTTGTTGAATAAACCATAGTGGAGACCTCAAGTCCTTTAAAATCACCTATAAGCTGTGATATTTCACAAAAATCTAACATATAATAGAAAGAACTCAACACAAGTTTAAAAACACCAGAAAAATATCTATATGGAATGAAAGTAAAATCATCACTTATCTGTTATCACAGTTGTTCAATAAAACATGCTGGAGAACTAAAGCCCTGCAAAATTATCTATACGCAGTGATCACGTATAATAGAAAGAACACAACACAACTTTGAAAACAACAGAAAATATCTATATAGGAACAGACTCAAATCATCACTTATATGTTAAACTGGGTAAAGTTTTACATACCCTTGTAACCTGAAGTAAATAGCAGCTAGAGGTCTAACATCTGTTTAGCTTTACATAACACAGGCCAATGGATACAAAGAGCGGGCCCACTTCCAGTGCCTTCTCCTCAATGATGACGAAGAGCTTCTAGAGCGGATTCCTTGTTAACAATGACGAAAATAATGCCATGTTGCTGACAGTGGTCTTACATAATTGATTTGAAATGATAGTATGCCCTGAATGCCCTGATAGACCCTGGTTCATTCGGTACTTGAATAGCATAAATGAGAGTGTCTAAAGCAGTTCATACCCCCATACTGTAGCCTGAGGTGGATAGCAGAGGTCTAAAATCTGGTAAGCCTTGTAGCAGAGGTCAATTGCTGCAATAAGTGTGTCTACCACCATTGCCTTTCGCTCAATGATGACGAAGAGCTGCTGTGGCTGGCAGTAGTTGCCTCCCAAGATCAAAACGAATGGCTGTGTACGTCCATTAAATTGAGTCAAGTATTGCGCTAAGTTTACACCTTTCTGAAAAGACAAGTTATTATATAAAATTTATATATATTGACCACAATCTGGGAAATATGTATAGGTAACCTTCCAGTTGTGTAGTTTTAAGACCAATGCTAGTAAAAAAGAAACAGGTTTCTTCAGGGGGAACTTCTACAACACACAGGTCATACTTGTCTCGACACCAAAAGGATTTGAAATATTATTTAATATCTTCTTTTCCAGTCCTATGAAGATTCCTGGTATAATAAATTATCAAAGTCTAGAGGTACCATGGAAATGATATGTTAGTTCTGGCCAAATTAAGGGCAACTTATTTTGGTAGTATATTACAGTAACATAGCCAGGTTCTGACAATGGGCGAGTTATGGGGTATGAGTCAAAGGGGCACTGAAACTATCAGGAAATTTCCCTTAAAAGAGGGTATCCCCATGCAACCCTCACCCATGGTTACTACTAGTTCATTTTTGTGATGGTATTTCCTTTTGAGGAAGAGGCATATTCCGCACCCACCCCATTTGACAACCATGCAGGTGCTCCAGGGTTAACAGTCTATTTTATTTAGTGGAACTGATTACTATGAGCATAAATGCAGTATTTCAGGGCATTTATACTGTAGTACAGTAATACCTTTGATGATTGCCTGTGGCATCAGAACCATTACTTGAGTAATATTGCAACATTTACATATTGACCTCAATCTGTGACAACATCAATGCTATGTACACCAAAAACAATTGATTACAAGTTACTACGGGCCATCTACTAGCATGATATATCATGCCATCTTCTGAAATGAGGCCCACCACTCAGAATTATGTCACAATAACATTGACAAACATGATAACCAAAAAGATCATACAAAGTTTGGATATAATGTGACCTTTGGGTGCAGAATCATTGTTATTGAAATATTTTGACCTCTGACCCAATACGTTAACTGATATTTACGATGAGATCGATGAACACCATACACAATAATATCTTTAAGTAACAAAGGGCGATCACCCATTGTTGAGTTATCACGTAACAAAGCCAAGCATCACACTCACTCATGCATACACAGTACACGTACATATGCACATGGACCTGAACACATATACTATTCCGTGTGCAGCAAGGAATCGAACCTGTGTTGAACAATGATATTATTACCTTCTGAAAGAGAGTTGCACCTTAGGTTGTAGTGATGTTTAAACTTTAAACGAAGACCGAGTTTGGGGATTATCTGTGTTATGCTCTCGTCATCCAGTAACTCAAATACTTCATCATCAATCCTGTGAGCTGTGGAAATTAGAGGGAAAATATTTTCCATATAACACTGTTACAAAGCTTAATAACAGTAATGACAAAGGACATGTTGCATATTAGGAAATTGCTTCCGTAAAATGAACATTCATGGATATTGCAATCAGCACATATTATTCTAGACATAAAAAACAACCAGAGAATGTAAACATTTTATTGTGAAATAAAAAAAAATGCAGAGATATTAATGTGCTTACTGCTTAGCCCACTCATTAACATAACTTATTTTCTTCAGGTAAAAGTCAACTGCGTTCAAAGGTTAAACACTAACATCATTATTTTATTAAGCCACCATGGACCAAGGTCTTGGTTGGAATGTAGGCTTCTTGTAGGCTACCTTCATGTTACAAACCCACATATCAAATATCAGATCTGTCCAAGCTTCCCTTCTTGAGATATCAGGTTTAGTAGTTTTCACAATTTAACCTCTGATGACCCCAAATGACCATTGACCTCCCCAAAAATCAGTGCGCTTCTTGTCCCTAATGTGGTCACGTACACACCAAACATGAGAAGTCCAAAATTCCCTTCTTGAAATACTGTGTTTACAAGCTTGGCAGCACAAACACACACATACGCCATTATGATTGCAAAGCATACTATTTTCATCACAACTAACAAAGCTTGTGTTACCATTTGGCCCTAACGTATGAGAGCCAGGGTCTTGGTTGACTACTGCAGGATCATAGTGAGGCTTATTTTAATGGATATGCTAGTCATAATGGGTCATTGCCTGGCCTTAAACCTAATATTCAACTGGTAATGTTAGCCTAGGCTGTATCGCTTGCCTATTTGTAGTGTTGGTTAAGGAGACCTATCAGTATATAAATGTAGAATTGGCTTGGGCCTTAAGCATAAGCCAAAGCTAGGATGGTTAAACGTAGGCCAACGTTATACGTAACCTAAGTTACTCTCATACGTGAGTAATATCTTTAGTACGAACAAGATGGTTATGTGCACTACCTAGTCTCTATGGGCATGAAAAGAGAATCTAGAGAGGAACGAAAGGCTATATATGTATGCTTGGCGCTTACTATTAGAAATAGCTTAGCCTAACGTTGGACCTTGCACTAACATTTAGTCGTAACGTTAAACAAGAGTGAGGCCTAGGCGACGAGTATATGCCGTTTAAAACAGTTTTCGTTCAGTATTCAACGGTGAAATTGTAGTTCAAGACTTATTGAAATATTATTCTTTCCGCATAAAAGGTTAGTACTGATGCCCGAAATACACCATCCTACCTTCTAATTGTGGCTTCAGTTCCGCTAGGCCAATGTTTTCCAGAAATTGTGAAACGACCATCGAACTTTTAGTGGCTTCCATGTTGTCGTTCTGCAAGCAGCGCCCGGTATGAAAGCGTGTTTACACATCAAAGTTGTAACATAAATGTATTTTACCCAGTGCAGTGCAACAAATTACACCGGTATTTTGTTTTACCGGTAGAAAGGGGCAAACTGGTCCTTTTTTTTACACAATACGCATTTGTAAATCATTACACCTGTGTCTGTGTCGCCTGATATACATGTTTTACTCAGCGTTGTGTAAAAATTGCACAACTCTTTACCCCTCACTTTTATACCCCGTTAACTTTTACACATTGTTTTTACTGTGTAGGCTTGTAAGAAGTAAGTTGTTCTGGTTGTTGAAGATTTGACCAAATACAATGATGTCAAACAAAACTGAAAAGAGTAGTAACAGTTGTAGCCAGGTACATTTATCCGAGTACCAAGAACTTTTAAGTACTTGAGGTTCCCGAGAACCCAGGTATCCTAGCCCGATGACTGACTTTTTAGGATCCGTGCACCGAGTACCATTTTTCGAATACAGTATTCTATATAAAGTATACAGTACCGAGTACGAATTATACTATTTCATACAAGTATTTGGTATGTTAAATATACAAGAACCTAATATTTATAACTGTTTCCGGTGTTAATTATTAGTAAATGATATTTACCAGTCGAATATGAAGACAATGCTCGTGTCTTGTTATTGTTTGACACATTTTCAAATGTAAAATGTCTTAAAATGATGGGTTAATATGGGTGCAAGTGCCATATTAATACTACAAACATGCTATAAATTGGTATATGTTAGAAACATATATACATCACTTATGCTTCCATTGTTTATGCTATATGTACTGTACTTGGTAATATAGTCGGCTATTCTGCTGCAGTAGAAACACAGGAGTACGGTGACATAACAGAGTAATAAAAATCATCGATCACTTATAATAACTACCTGCTGTAACGTCAGTATTTCGAAACTGTTTGTTTTACATAACTCGTCACGAACGATTACCAGCACTTTGAATCGAGTACTTAAGCATCAGAGTGCGGGAGCGAACGAATGAATACCAAGTACTGTTCACCTAGTGCGAGTACCGATCATTTGAAAAAAAAAGATGTTTGAATGCCACTCGAGTGTCGGGTGCTTTTTGAGTACTACAACACTAGAAAATAGCTTCTTGACAATACTTTACCAGTTTTTGTAATTATTTTTAGTTTACTAATGCTTGGCACAAATTTTAATTACAGACACAAACAAAAGGACCTTGGAAACGCCAAATCTCTCCCGAAATTAAAAAACACTGATACCGATACGGTCAAACTTCTTTAAGTCGTACTTACTATTGAGGAACTGATAAATGTAATTTTAAAGTAAAATATCTTGTTTTTCAATCGGATTTATTAGACAAACCAAGACAAAACTGATCAGCAATTAATTGAACACATTTTATGTTCTTGTTAGGATCATCTTATTTGCAAACCGCTACGTAGAACTGATCAGTTAGTAATAATGAATGATATTTTAACGCTTCTTTGATATATTATTATCAATGAAAAAACAGACCGTGAGTGGTTTGAGTAGATCACTAAGCTACTTCCAAATAATTATGATGAAAGTCCGACTAAATTGAAGGGAAGAGGCTGTCGAAAACTTTTGTTTTCGAGGGCGCTAGACCTTTTTTTGCGGAATGGTCACGCTATTAATTCTGAAATGTCAGAGT
The DNA here is from genome assembly GCF_037975245.1 of Apostichopus japonicus. NCBI lineage: Eukaryota > Metazoa > Echinodermata > Holothuroidea > Aspidochirotida > Stichopodidae > Apostichopus > Apostichopus japonicus. The sequence goes on from NC_092567.1 coordinate 4,752,136, forward strand.
TTGCTCCACGATCACATTATGAATAATGCAATTCAATTAAAATTTCGTTACAACTGACACAATCTTCCAGATTTTTCATAAGTTAACGGCAGTTTGCGAGAACTTTGAAAGATTCTATTCGAATTTGAAATTTCGTCGACCTTCTCAAATATCCAAACACAGAAGACGCGTGAACAATATACGGTTTTACGAGAATAGAGACAGAAATATAGAACTCCGTAATATTGAAATGTTTTGTTTTCTACCTTGTTCCGGATCACGATAACTTTTTTTATTATCTTAGCCTCTTACCTGTTTTCAATCTTTCCTAAGTCTGCAACTACGAGGTAAAATAAGACCGGACCAGTTAAATTTTGACGGTTAACCGGTTAATTATTTTATTGAAACATGTTAATTCTTGCTCATGCCCATATGTCATTAATGTGATCAATATTCGCCTTTAAAACGTTTCTTGTGTTACTTTTTGTATAATACAGGACTGTGTGACATGTTAGAGATCTTCTTGATGATTTCGGTAATTAATCCAACAATAACAGTGTTGTATATACTGTACGTTATTTATTAAACAACCCTTCCACGAAGATTGCAAACGGTCGTGTATTTTTACGTCATGCTGGCATCTTCTGATGAAAATGGTAAAAGAAGTTATCACGCTGATAACTGACTATGATAGTTAGTCAGGGATAATTCCTCATTCAATGTACAGAGGATATATCACGTGACCGATTTCAAATGACAACCTTAAGAAACGGGTTAAAATCGTATACATTTGTTACCTGAAGCGCCTCAGTCGTTACACTACATTTGATTTGTTTATTGATATATTGTCATGCTCTGCGCCTTTCCACTTTTATACGTCATTTGATGATCACTTACTGCTAAACAATACTTTATCGTTTTTCCTCTCAACCAGATTCCGTCTGCTCAGTTTGGTCAAAAAAAGAAGAAGTGTATGTAGCGTAATATCAGACCGCATTGAGGAATCTCATTAAGACCTCCTACTATACTAACTTAACAAACAGATGTAAAGAGCTGATAACTTCAACATGGTCCCGTGATGGTGAATAAAATTCAATTCGAACAAAACAATTCAAGACTTTCATAAGCCTCTTCTTTGACGTATCGTATGTGATAGTGTACTATAATTCACGATTTTTTGTGTGTCTTTATTTATGTATTCAAAAACCGACAATGATAACATTTTATATCACCTTCACACAAATGTTCCCACCAAGATCTACTTCCAATCTACACAACACCCTTTCCACCGAACTGTCATGAAAATAGTATGCTCCTGGTTATAAACCACGTCCAATGTTTCCATAGTAACAGCAGCAGTTGATTTCAGAAGTCGATATTTTAATATAACAACCTCCATCGTAATTCGATCCGGACGGGATCATGGACTTACAATCGTGATGTAACAAACCAAACCATTTTAACGAGGAACTCAAATAGATACATTCAAACCCTAATACATCTCTTATATATCATTTCTCATACAAGAATAAATAGGTTTCCGATAGATGTATCTGTTTCCTTTATATCGTAGTGAAATGCATGAATTTCTTAAAATAGTGTGTCATTTTACCACGTATACCCAAATACAAACATCATTCATTTACGATAATCTATTTTTTGGCAGGGATTGCGAAGGGGGGGGGGGTATACAAAAGAGGTACTTTCGAATGACATATTTCTAAATTTAACAATGAAACGACATTACAAACATGTAAAGGTTCAGGCTTTTTCTTAACCAGTTTCCAAAAAACTGGATGGGAACGTACCAAGGTTGAGTTTTTTTTGTCCCAAACAGGTTTGCAATTGTGTGTAAATAGTCGCTCATGATTGGTCGGAAGTTTTGTCATCACCATAGAAACCTGGTACTTCGCGGTAAGCAAAATGTCTGAATCAGTTCGTTGCAACGAAGGTTTAACCGTTCAAAATATCCCGAATCTTTTCGTAAGTATATGTAGATATCTTTGGAATTGGTTTAGACATATTTAGCACACTAGTTTGTTAGATTGTATGATCTACTATATCCATGTTTGATCGAAGTTTTCTGTGAAGGCATTTATCGATAACATAGCACAATGCACGTAACAGTTTTGTACAGGGTGCATCACACATACGCTGTAGGCCTATGTGTATTAAAACTGTGTACACAGTGCAGCGACGGAAGTATACCATACTGTACACTATACAGTATGGACATTTAAGAACTGTGTTGTGATGCAAAAACAGTTCAGCTCTAAATACCCCCTCCCCCACCCAACTCCCTTCCCCATTCTGGAACCACTTCTTAATATCGGTCAGAACTTTTGTCGAGATGGCAGGATTGCTTATTAAGTAGCTTGTGTCTATACTTTGACTCAACAAAAAGGACCAACTTCCTCTCCACCAAAATCAATTCTTCCAAGGATAGCAGTCATTGATGACGGATACCCAGCATTCTTCACCCTCACTTGAGCTTCGGCCTATCCTGTTCATTCCCAGGTGGGTATCCAGGGGGGCGTTGGGGGCGCGCGCCCTCCGGGTAAGGAAAAGAGGAGAAAAAAAAGTGAAGAAAAAAGGGAAAAGGAGGGGGGGGGGGAAAGAAAAGGAGGAGAGGAAGGAAGGGAAAAGAAAAAGAAAAAAGAGAGAAAAAGGAAACAAGGAGGGAGTAGAAGATAGCCAAGACCTCGGGAAGAGAAAGAGGAACAGTCATAGTTAAAGCGCTGATCCCTATAATATACACAGGGTAGCCAGTGACAGATCAAGGATTACGGAGGGGGTGTGCGCCTCACCCTACCCCTTACACCGACAACTCCATTTTTGACGTTTCCATTTTTCCTCTCTCACTAATGTATCTACATAAATACTATATATGGTCTAACATAACGCGTGTGTGTGTTTATGGACGCCTTAAACAATTATACAATTGTGCTATATGGAACCAACTGTGGCTGGTCTTGAACTCGACCGAGTCGTCGGGGTACATGACGCATTTCGGTGAGGGGGCGACCGCCCCCCCCCCGAGCAAATTTTCTTTATGACATCGCTAGTAATTTCAAAATAGACAATGCTTAGATGCAACTTACAAGGCCTGGGAAGTGTCATTTCCAGCGATCTGGGAGGAATTTTCGGCTAAAATTTTTCTTGTACGCTTCGCGCCAACTTATGGTGGCGCTTCGCTTAGATAGTTTGCCTACAGGCTTCGCCCCTTCCTTGGCAATTACTCGCTACACTCCTGTTCGAATTTGTAAAGCAAAGAGCAGATATAACATTATATCAGTAAGCATTGAAATGCATGTTCCACAATGAACAGCCTCAAAAACTGTCTATGGGTGTAGTTAAAGGCGTAGGAGCCCAATTGGATTTGGGGGCTGTAATGACTTGCCCGAAAAAAAGCCAAATTTTTTCGCGCCCCAAGCGCGTTCAACATATCAATGCCAATATCATATAAGCAAGCATCGGTCATTACAGTGCATGGCATCGTGTACCTTACGGTCCGTGAAAGTTGCACAGTATACCGCCAAATGCTATGTAAACAAGCAAATGTCTTATGTAGATGGAGAAAAATCATACAGATCCATTTATGTCAAAACTCTCTTTTACAGTATAGTCGGCCAAGCTTACAACTTTATTTTAATTACCAAGGAGATCATTTTTAAGCTATTCATTGCTATTTATTTTTCTTTCAGTAGGTGCCCGAAAAAGATGGGGAAAATTTGGTTGCGGGGGGGGGGGGGGGGGGGAGGGGGCTGCAGCCACTGCCTCCTACGGGACCTACGCCTATGTGTGTAGTGTTCGGTTTCGATATACCTGATATCGGAAATATCTGCTATTTTTCATTTCCTTCAACAAAGTTTTATAATAGCCATTATAAGAGGTTGCAATATTTCTACACCAAGAAATTAACTGTGTCTGAATTTTCGAAAACTTCCTCACCAACATTCTTCATCATACTTTCCTCTACTCGTGCAACTTTGACCTGTCTGTTAGGGGTTCAAGGAGGTTTTTCTATATTGCTTGTCCATAGATTGAATTTTGTGCAACATTATAGGTATGCTTTGAAGTGATTTTATTCACGAGAAATGTGAATTTTCAAATTCTGAACAAATAATGGGCTTAAAACCTTCAAAAGTGGGGCTTTCGGATATTGTGAGCCGTGACGTACAATCACCTACAAAAGCAATGATCCATAGGACATGCAATCAGGTCGAACATCATGTGTAACTGGTGAAAATCTTCAAAAAGGTTATGGATGGAAAAAACTTTTGGGAAATACTTGTTTCTCAGGCAAAAGTGTACATCTGGTTGGTCATTTTCAAGCCCGAGAAGTGCTATTTCCGGTGATCTGGGGGGTATCAAAACCAGAAATTTTCTTGTACGCTGCGCGCCAACCGATGGTGGCGCTCCGCTTAGATAGTAATTCGCGCCCCGGGTTAGAAAAATCCTGGATACGCGCCTGATTCCTATATGTATACTGTGTATATTCAATAGTTTCCTCTATATATGATCTTACCCAAATGGAGATACTAATGATTCAACAGAAAAGTTGAATAAATTAAGCCTTGATTATTCGCAACCATTTCCAAAATTTTAGACAGGAAAATTGCAGACTTACCGTAGTCCTAATCTAGTCGCGCAAATACACCCACGTATTGTACCGATTCAAACTACTGCTGCTGCCATGTTTGCGTATATTCATTTAAGACTTGTTATTTTAGTGTATCCATTCCACGAATCGAATTCGATTTCAATAGAACGACTCACGAATATTGCAATGTAGCGTATGTATCATAAGTAAGGTCAACAAGTGATCCAAGCATTAAAGGTAAAGTTAGGACGTTTAATAGGCAACCCCGTAAGTAGATTTAACTAAGTGTCACAGGACAATCAACAACAAATTTGTATCTGTTCAGATTAAGCATCATGTTTCAGTGACGTCAATGAACTCATTCATGTTTTGACATTTAAGACCCATGGACCTAATCATTCTTCTGATTCAGTGTATGTCTTCCAACTTTCTATCAAGTGATGGTCATTATTGATGCTGATGTCACGAGCAATCTGATAAGATGAAAACTCCGTAATTGCAAACCTGTTTGGGAACAAAAATTGCGCCCTGGCCCCGCAATGAAACATTTCAGACAATTTATTTATTTATTTGTTTTGCCACAAAAGTACAAAGTGGAGGGAAGTCTTCCATAAAGCTTAAAAGCTTAACAATGTGGAAGACTCCCTGAAGAAAGGAAAGAAAAAAAATATATAGGGGCCTATGTGTATAAATACATATACATAAATATAAGTACAAATTAAATGTTCAATATATATATTGTAATTACATACAGGTATAATTCTTATGATTCAGTTTATGTCTTCCACCTTTTGATCTAGTGATGGTCATTATTGATGCTGACGTCACGAGCAATCTGATTAGATGGAAACTCAGTATTTGCAAACCTGTTTGGGAAAAATATCGCGCCCGGCCCCGCAATAGAACTTTTCAGACTTTTTGGAAATTCAATAAACAGCGGGTGATTCCTGGAATTACTCGTCATGACAAACATACTTTCTCGTCAGAGACTTCGGTCAAAAAATGTTAGTAGATTTTCAAAAATACTTATCACGTTATCGTAGCGTGTGTGTAGGAATGCTATGACAATATACAATATCCGCCGCATCTTATCTTATATATTTACGACACTGGTGACAATCTACGGTGGTTCTGAAGGGACAGTCAAGTTCTTCAAAACATTTTAAAGTTGTATATTTTTATTGAGCTTACGAGTTACGCTAACCTTACCGCTTGACGAAAATGATAACACAAATCAAGTTTGGTGTGTTTTACGTAACTTGGCAACAAGTCATATATGATTTTGTATCGAGTTTTCAAGTATACGCTCTATTCATTTGGCCAAAATTATCAAGTTGAGTAGCGTCGAGAGAGATAGAGGAAGATTTCTAACATCATATATAGGTGTAACTACTCTCGATATGTTATGTTAAAATGTCATGGACTTTCAGGCTTTGTAGTACTACACTTGTAAGCAATGACGTAAGAAGGCGGTATCGGGGAAGGGGGGGGGGGGGTAGGAGGGGCAAACTTTATGGATAGTGGGAAATGTGAGATTGACTTGAGTGCAACACATTTACTCCAAAGTTTCTTACAATTGTAATTACGTAAAGAGGAGGGTCTCTTTCTTATAAAAAGATACACTGTTTTCTGTGACGTGCACCTTTCCTTACAATGTGGACCCTGTGGTTTTGATATTGCTGACTGCTGAGCAATCGGTAGGAAATGTTTACCAAATGGAAGTGAGGGCGGTATTGAAGAACTTAGCTTGCACAATATCCTGATGTGTGACGTTATTAATTCACAGAGGACATTGTTAGATTTGGTAGAGGAATTCAACTGGTAATGCGTACGCTTGGCATGTAATATAATTGTTAGTAGTCGAATGAGAACCTTATTTATAATACATAACAAGTACGTGTGTTCCTTCATACGTCTTCTGTGGTACCAGCAGTGATTTATACAACATATGACGACATGTTAACTACAATATTAACATTTACTAATCTCATATTACCAAGCGAAATTTTAATGTTCATTTGATAATTTTAATTTTCCTGTTGGTTGCTTTCGATAAAATTGACAAACGATACAGGCTCTACGATGTTAGGGATAGCAACCATTTTGAGAAATACCGAATCTGCCGTTGCTGGCCAAAGGGTTTGTACAAAGAGGATTTCGGCTTTGAGTACAACGTTTCCATATGTTGCCGGGTTGGACGAATCCGACTGTACTCTATTACTCGTCTAACCAGAATTAATGATCAAAGCTATAGTCTCATTGGCAATAGTTTCTTTAAAATACCGAATTATTTACTTGGCAACAAAATGTTATCTGGTAACTAATGTACGGATTTCAGTGATCGTCTACCGAATTTTGTTATTATTCAGGAAACGAATGAACATAATAAATGTGTCATGTGGCTAAGGGGGGGGGGGGGGCATGATCGATTCGTGATCATGCATGTTAGCAGAATCATTTCGGAATAAACATACATAAAATAGTATTTTAATAAACGCAGTATGAAGCCTGTAGTTAATGACTTACTGGTTTAAAGTAATTTAGTAAACGAGTGTACTTACATAAGGAGGAGGTCAATGGGACAGTGGTTTGACGACCCTTCTATAGTGTCATGAATTTATCAAGAAATTTCCAAAAATTTCCAAAATACGTACGAAATAAGAATTCGGAAGCGAAGACTATAAAGTATGAGCGGATAATATGACGTCAAACTAATACCATTGATAGCTAGACAATCCTCTTCCACCAGCAGTGACGTTCTCATAAAGCTCCATAAAGCTCTGCACCTCTATTGAGTCGTGGTGATGAGCTAGCAATAGCCGCCATTATATTGAGTAACTTAAAGAAATATAACCGAGGTACCAGCGAGAAGACTTCGAGCGAACTTTTTGTGGATTTACAACGCTGCGAAAATACGGCCGACATATCTTTGCACCATGAGCACAATTATTTCCAACCTACTAAACAATACAGTTAATGATGTTCTCCAAATTTCAAATCACACCAAATACATATCAGCAATTGGATCACCACGGAACTAAATTGTCAATTTGAATATGTAAAATGGAGTTCAAATAAAAAAAAAATATAGGTAATGCACTAGCATTTAAATATGGACCAATATGCACTATACAATCCATGCATACACAACCCATACATATATGAGCTTTACGTCGACTATATACAGTAATCACCTGTTATAATAAGCCATGTCTTAAGATTTAAACCAAACATGGTTAGAAGGCATTATTTTTATTTGCTGAAAGTAGTAATTAGAATAATAAACAATGGCATACTCGTGCAGTACTGAGAATTAAATGTTATGTTCCAATACATTTCGAGAACAAAAGAAGGACAGGCAGTAGAGGTATGTTTAAGTTAGGCTACAGTGGTGCTTTCATCTCCGTGAATGGAAAATTAACATCACACATACACGCGCGCAAGCACCTGCAAATGCAGGAACCCCATCGGAACTTTTTCTGAAAAACGTTAATTTGTTCTTGCCTGCGTGCATAGGCATACGAGGCGGGGGGGGGGCAGGGGGCAGATTGCCCCCCGGGCAGCCTAAGAGGAGAGGAGAAATATATATATAAATTTGCAGTAGGTTGCCGAATCTTTTTCAAATTTTTGCCCGACAGTTCCGTGGAGAGCGTTTTTGTGTTATTTGTTTTGTGACATTAATATTAATATAGGCCTAATGATTTTCTTTATTTAGCATCATGATGCCCGAATATTTTCGTGTAGCACCACCGTTAGCGCAGCTCATCTAGGCCCGAATTTTCAGAAAGAAATATGTCGTTAGCCCCCCCCCCCCCCCCCCTCCGCCTCCTTGACCTATGTGTGTAGTGTTCGGTTTCGGAAATATCTGGTATTTTTTTCATTTCGACAAAGCAAAATACGACATTATATATTTCAGTTTTATCCTGAAAAAAAGTTGGATTATCGGTCGATGCAAGTCTTGTTTTGAACCAGTACTTCAGGTTATTCAAGTAAACATGAAAGCTTATCGGCAATAACATTGGATATTGGATTACAAATCAGATCGATAATCCGCTTAATTATCGGAGTTTATCATTGTTAATCCAGGTTTTTCGACCGAATAATTCAGATTTATAGGCCGATTAACCTGGATAATCGTTTGTATTCATATACGCTATATATACATAACAAGCAATATCTCTATCGTCGTGCAGGCTTTAAATTCTGTAAATAAACACAACTTTGTCTTTGTACTCCTATGGCATGACTATATCATTCAAACTGATTTATTAGCTATACGTACATGTAGCCTGTGAATGTATAGTTGTATTCACAACCTAAGCGAAACCAAATTGGTTATGAAACGATCACAATCTTCCCCTAATAAATAAACACAGCTTTTACGGTAGTAAGCTGTACATTATTATGGTTCCACCTTTGTTTCTCTTGATGTTTATATCTATATCATTATGTTATTTGAATATTCATTCTTGTGAACATCAACAACTAACTTATGTCAGGGCGGCCCTTCTAATCTCAAAGAAACATGGATGATCGAAACAATCCTACAACCTCACTCTGACTATCCTGACCGTACTCCACAGTCTTCATCTTACGATACCTTTATTACAATTAGAAGATAGTTGTGTCCCCCGCGTGATGCAAACTTTGTTATTTTAGAGGGCGGTCGTACGCTTTATTCAAAGAGAAATGAGAACTGTGCGGCGATCAATGCTGATATTGTTAAAGGAATTGTCTGGTGGAAGATTTTGATACATTGTCCTTGTAGTTATTATTTTTCTCTTTCTAACCATGTAAAAATTGTCCCCATTCGACGTTTTCTTCTTGTAGAAATCTGGTTTTCAAATTCACCAGTTTCTCACCAAAAGTACCGTTTGTTCGAACGCTTCAATATGGTGATTGACGTAGTGCTTGCAGATTTGCAAAACAGGCGACTTGAAGTTAGCACTCCCAATTCCGCAGCAAATTAACTCACGTGTAAGCACATTGAATTGCCTCATATATATAACGTACATACTCGCGAACGTATATACTACGATGCTCAGTTGGTGTACTTGTATAGCGTTACACATAGTACACTCACACTCAAACCACAGTTCATTAACTGTTCTTCGAAATCGCTGAAATAAAATTCACGGATCAAATTAACAGTAAAAGGAAACTTATAAAGTATTCGTTAAACCGAAAGATGAAACTTGGCGGGATCGATGTCATCGCAGAACTGTCCGATTGTAAACGTTACAGTAGCCTATACACGCGAACATTCTTCGCGCTGGAGCTGGATACCGCGATGTATAAACAACGAAAACTTATCTTGTGTTACACAAAGACCACGAAACCACCGATCTACTACATATATTGCGGCTTAAGGAGTTTTTTAAATCATATCTAATTTATAAGAAATTTCACCGGAAATTATTGAAGAAATTGATCGAATCGTTGTCAGAGCAGAATATAGCACTGAGAAGCTTAGGCTTCGCAGAACTGTCCGATTGTCAACGTTTGAGTATAGCCTACATGCGAACATTTTTCGCGTTGGAGCTGGATAGCGCGATGTATAGCCTGAACAACTCAGAGTCTGCTGTTAAAATTTACCTTGTGTTACACAAAGACCACGGAACCACCGCTCAAGTACATGGCGGCTTAAGGAGTTTTTGAAAACATATCTAATTTTTAAGAAATTTCACCGGAAATTAAGGAAGAAATTTATCTGTATACAAACGCTGTTTTTGTTGTGGTTACCGTATAGGTACTGTGCGGAGGGTGGGTTATGACGCAATCTGCTATGGCAGAGCTGACGTCACGTATTGTACTGTTCAAATCATATTTGAAATGTCTATCCATAACGATTAAAAAATCGTTTCTCTGTCAAACGCAACATTAGCGTTCTCATACTTTGACAACATGTTTGGAAAATTATTTACTATTTTTTAAGGTAACTTCTTTGGGCCACCAGACAATCCTTTTAAAACTAGTACAGATAAATGGTTTCACTTCGAATGCAACATTTTTTAAGTGTATTTTTTAGATTGGATACTAGTCTGTTACGTTGGACTATTTCGTTTTAGTTTAAGTAGATTATTCTTTGTATATTTAAAGCAAATATTTAGGTTGATTTTGATGGATCTGTTATTCGCTTCAGGAATACCGTAGAAAAGTTGTTCGTTAAAATTGTTATGCGTAATTCAAACAAACAGTAAACTAAAGTTTGGATGTTACCAGTTCACCTTTAGTTCTTCAAAGGATTTAATCTAGAAAAGAAATAGCTGGGTGACGACGGGTTACAAGCTTTATGTACTTATTAATTTTTTCATTAACCGGCTTAAAACAAGATACCATAATTTGATTAACTACAATCTAATTTTGAATACTCTGAAGAGTTTGGTAACATTCTTGCTAAGTCGTAATACGGCTGCTTTATGGTTTACAAAGAGAGGAACACTTTCTTTCCATCACTGATGTGTTAAGTTACGTTTTCTTAAGAGTAACTTCATGTAAATTAAAATAGCATTACACGATGTAATAATACATGCAGATAAAATGCTTGTAAATGAAGCAGTGAAAACTTACACTAAATTTGTTTCAGATAACACAAATGTGTTTTATCCTGTATTATTAGTTCAAACAGTTTATTTCATAGCAGCCGGTTTACGGCCACAGCCACATGGTTAGATAGGTTGATAATATTATCATAGTAGTTAACCTTACATGGCTTGGCTAGGGAGACGAACACAATGTTACACATAAACACAAAAGTACAATTTAAAGCGTCGTTAAACGTTAAATTATTTTCACCCATAACCTAACCAAACGTGATCAGGTTTTAACATCTTTCCGGTTTTCACATCCATACCGTTCCTGCTACACCCTCGAAATGGATCAACTAACTTTTTGCATTATAATTTATTCTTGTTAAACAATGTTTCCCGCCAACTCCCAAAAGAGGGGTAAAAATATACTTCACATACGTCAACATTGTTTTATGTTTGTTTGTAGTAAGGTATTGGACCGAATTTAGCCCAGTATTATATGTAAATTATGGAACTTAACCACACCGATACATCCACCCCCCTCCATTCCCCTTCCCTCCACTCTAATCTTCCCGTGAATTATATGTGGTGCTGCATATCTCACACATCAACAGTTGATCATGACGTCATATATGTAAATGATTCAACATTCCCAACCCCATCCACTTCCGAGCAAATCAACTAAATTTCACTTGTGCTAAACTTGAACTCAAGTTCGTGTTATTCCTTTACGTCATTATTATCAGGAGGTGGTCTTATTAGACACTGACGTAAAATAAGATCAGCAAGTTTTCCAGTCAAATGTTCTCGTTATACAACCAAATACTCCTAACGTCGTGCAAATAGAGAGAGACTTTCGTGTTGTCAATCTTGAACTCTGATGTGTGTTCTGTTGTATTTATTTATTAATTTAATGATCATTATCAGTACGTTGACTGATTAAACACATACACAATTAACTAGGAAAAATCATTAATCCATCATTGAACTTTATGTCAAACTGATACTGTCGCTTTCCTGGGATGAATTGCCACAACATGTCAGCTGGCGGTATACTATATGCCGCGATGTTAACGAGAATATATATCTCTTTACTTCATACCACAAGTCACACAATGAAGGATAAAATGATAAGCCATTTACTCAGTCATAGAAATAAAACGATACAGAATAATACATTAAATTGTGAGACACAAAATATTCTGTCTTTGAATTACAGATAAAAACAAGTCTTTGGAGCAGCTAAAGAGTTCTTACCAGATTCTAGTTTGGTTTGAATGCAATCAATTTATATTTGAACTTACGTAACTTGGCAAAAATCATACCTAGTTTATACATATTTTATCTATCGTTTCACTAAATTTCTGTCGAAGGTCATATGAGGTCAGGCGGGACCAACACTTTTTTCTAGAAAAGTTTGGGATCAACTTGAAGAGAAAGTTTAAATATACGGCACACATAGCGAAAGCGACACGTTTATTAGGAGAAGAAGAATTTCTTTACCTCGACCAAAACATACCAGCCTCACCTGCTTTGAGAGTTACTGTATGGCCATACCTTTCTGATGCAGGACAAAACAGAGTAAGAGGTTAATATTACAAGTTAGTACATATACTACATGTTACATAGGAATAACACTGTGGACAATTTCTCTGATTACTTTTGTTTTATTGTTTCCATTGACATTACAACATCAATACATATCAGTCATTGCATTATAAAATTCTTGGAGATGAATTTTATGATATTGTAACAGATAAACGGGATTAATCGGTTGTAATTGTATCACAATGAGAGACCGGGATCGCCTCAAAGGGAACAAGTGTGTTTGGTTGCCAAAATTGTATATGTGTACTTACATGAAGAAATACGGAAATACCAAGAACAATTACAAAATAAAGGGATAATTATTTCCTTGGAAATATGTAATGTCATAAACATATACCGCAACGCAGTGATTTCTTCCATATTTATCTGTTAATCTGTGTTTGTAGTTATGTAAATATATTCAGTTTTGCGTGACAGGGCTTGAGTTAATATTGGTAAACTTTATGGCTTCATAATATCCAATTATGATAAAGCAAATACGACAAAAACTGAATTAAAATGAAGAGATCATGAATATTTATTAATCATCAACCAGCATCATAAATAAAGAAGTGGCAAAAAACGATACAAGAAGAATGAAAGATATGAATGGAGAGCCGATCATTGCATTTAAGGTTCATGTTAAATATACAGAACATTATCTTCGTTGCTATCATGTTAAAAGCTTACTATAATACGTCAGTCACGTGTTCCAATTGTTTTCAAAGAAACATCATTAGAGATCATAATAATGTAAAAAAGAACTGGATTTAAAATCAAAACATGTTATTGTTATTAATTAATGTCTAAGACAATGTTTTGGTATGATTTTAAGTAACACAACCAATGGTATAACGATAGACAGCCAGTCATTGTTATTATTATAACATTTAACAATATTCTTCTAATATTCACTGTTTTACGCGTGAGTACTATCAAAGATTAATTCATAACATAGAAATAGGAGGAACGAAATAAAGCAACTAAATCTTGAAAAAAGTATAATTAATAAACGGATGAAGTAGAAAGCAATCTAATAATTAATGACTAAATATAACAATACTTAGAGCAAGTATTATATATAGTCTTAGAACTGTTCTAAATCGAATGAAAATGTCTGAGTATAAAGATAATAAAGATCTGAATTAAAACGAAACCAGTAGAATCATTTATAAAGCGCATTAAAATAACAATGAAAGAATAAAATTAAGAGTAAAAATTATGTAACAAAACAAGACTGTATATGAAGCAATTAATGAACGCAAAATGTAATATTTCAAAACTAAACTAAACTAATATTTAGTACTATAATATCAACGGAAGGTAAATATAGACGATACAATATTAAGAAGAGTCCAACGGTCGCTATGGTTACTTGATTAGTGGAATATTAAAGTGTTTTACGTCATCACCCAATACGGTATTATACTATTTATGCCCACATGTACCAGCTATAAACCAACAACTGTATTCCAAGTTTGGATACAACCTACTGTACTTGAACGTTGTGGAGTTATTGCAATATACAATGTTGGCCCTTCCCAAAAATTAGGCCCAATAAAACTTTGCGCTCAAATGGTCCCAAAAATATTGGGGCCCACAAGTTCGGGTCACCTCATTAATATTCATAAAGTCAGCGCTTACAAATAGGGCACACCTCTTACTAAAATACATCTACATTTAGCAAGTATGACAAATATCCATCACTCCGTTGTTTAGTTATCGCGGATCCAGGCAAGTGTCAGAGAAGCACACACAGACACACAACATCATCATCGCATATAGGTTTCTTTTGCCTTCGACAAGGAATTAAAAATGGGGAGAGGGGTGTCTATTTTTCTTTTGCAAACTTGGTATGCACTGAATTATGGGTATAGCTATTATCACATACCCTAAAACAAAGTCGGGATCTTTTCCAAACCAAAGTCAAACCAAGTAAGTGTAAAACATGAAAAAAAAGAAAAAAAAACATTTTGCTGTCAGTGACATCACACTTGACATCACACCTGCTATGACATCACACCCGTTTGCTTCAAGTTCACTTGTAGTACAAACTGTTAAAATTTCAGTTATCGATATGTCCAAAACGCAATGTAGGAATTGGATACAAATTTTACCAGGATGATTAGTATATGATTCTCTTTAATAAGTCAAAAGTAAAATTTCCTCTTGACTTTCATTTTTAAAATTATCGACGTTATACATGGTCAGTTTTGATTCAAAACATAACGAAAAGAGCTCACTATAATGAGAACCTGTCTATCTCATGAATGCCTGTAGTTATGTTATCAATCTTATTTTGACGTCATATCATCATACCTAGAGAGATTGAACTAATTGCGCATGATCAAAGCGCCCTTAACTTGACTGCAAATTTCTAAGAGATAGCGTTAATACTAAATAGAGACGTTTGTATGTTTGTTTGTCGGTGAACTATTTTGAGCCTTCATGTTATATTCTTCGTGCGCTAATGGGATCAGTTATACAAAAAATAGGATATGCCGTAAAATTGATAATAAAGTAAATTATTAAAATGCTGATTTGAAACAAACAGATCATAAATCAATCAAAACAATCATAAAGCGAAGCTTAACATAATAATATAATAATAAATGAACATAATAATAGAATAAGAAAACGAAAATAATGATAGATGACGTTATATACAGAATATACATTTGTTATTTTAAATCATATGATATGACGTCATCTTATTGTCTCCATGTTAAGAACGATAATTCATAGGAATATAAAGAAATGAAGAAATGCTGACATAGAAGAAACATTCCACAGATATCAATTAATATCACCTCTAAGTTCTTGTAGATCGATTTTAATGACACAATGGTATTGTAGATAACCAATGAATGTCACTTAGTCCTAACGTTGGCACAATTAATGTGGCTCTACTCTGTGTTAGATTTAAGACAATACGTAACCTATACGTCACAGTTTACATCAACATTTAGTAGAAGGAAGAACGAAGAAAAAGTTTTATCATGCACTCCTAGTTACCGAGTGTATGTGGATACAGTATGTACATATTTTAACCAAAGCATTCCAAACATGTCTGCTTAAAAAAAATAAGTTTAGAAATATTAACATAATCAGACCTGTAATTAATTTTCTGAGTAGCAAAGGGGACACACGAGTAGGTAAACAAACCTTTCTCTTAATTTACAAAAGTAACGATAGCTTTGTTACATATTAGGAAAAAACAAAATTAGAAAATAATACATGCACATTACCGTTTAATTCCCGTTCTACAAGTTAGCGTTTTGATGGTGGTGCAAACAACTACTATAACATCTACTTGATCACCAATGTGGTTGGTCTAACCTTACCCCTCCAACACCCTCCCCTGCACACGTTACTCGCCCCTCCACGTACACACAGAGAGTAAGATAGGGATTGTGCTCTCTTTCTTTCCTCTCTCAATAGTTGACATCCAAGAAAATATAGTCTCCAATACTCATGACGCAGTGGTTGATGGATGACGTCGATGAACCATAAAAGTTGAAGAAACATTAATAACACTCCTTTTTGGATTATAACAATTAAAGACTGAAATTCTGCCTTAAGTAATCCATTAAAACAAATTTAAATTAAACAGAACTCTTTCCAATTTCACTTCTTTATTGTATATGGAATTATTAATATTATTTGTACAACCATACCTCTCTACAATATCCATTTACAATGAATGTCAAAGTTACAGTTTCATGAAGTCACCATTCCATTGTCTTGAGAATATAGGCATTTGATGACGTCACAATCATAATGGACTAGTTGCATGTGTATTTCACTGGAGTTCTATCTGGCACTGTTTGTAGTATTTTGGAAATATTGACAGTTTACAACCTAGACTCTTTCTTAGATTCTTTCTCACTGAAATTACTGCCATCGTTTTTAGGATTGAGTGAATGACGTCACAGTCCTGCTGATAATTGGCAACGCCAGATGAACAAGCATCTTGCATTGAGCTCTAATATAAAAATAAAATGATATATATTAGGTCATATTGTTATCATAATAAATGGGTCGAATAGCATATTTATTAGAAGAATAATGGGAAAGTGATCCTAGGCAACCCCCCCCCCCCACCCCGAGAAAGCGCCAACGATACCATGAGCCAACAAGTAATTTAACTCACCAGCTAAACAAAATACCGCCACACGGGAAACAAACGAACGATGTTTATGTTAATGGAAGTAACTTATCACTCATTTCTATACAAATAATCAGGGATCAGTTATGTTAATGAAATATATGATAAAATCAATTAAAGTTGAAGCAAATGATATTAGTGACCAGAAAAAAAAATAGATAATCACAAACATAGGAATACAAATTATGGTTAAGGATGGAGATTCATTTTAATATATTAAAATTTTACCATAAAAAATAGCAGACAATCACTGTTAACAAATATAATGTTAAATACTAAGGTAGAGAGTAGTCAGCTGTATTGACTTACAGTTACATGCGCCTTGCCCGTTTGAAGTTCGCCAGGCTTTTCTGATAACTCTCCTCATCGAATTCCTAAACAAGAGGAAAAATATAAGTAATGAATATGTATAAGATAACACAGAAACAAAGACAAAGCAGTATATAGTTAAATGTTGTAAATCATCATATGCATCCATATTAAAAGTGTTATTTCAGATAAATCGAGTCATGTAACATAAAACTTTGCATGTTTCAAATGTCTTGGAAATTGTTGTCCTGTTCATTATTATTATTTCAGTTATTATTTTAGGGATTCCTAACGAGTATGAATATTGTAGTACTGAACATGATATACACATGAAAGCTTAATCCATGAAACCATGGTCACCTATGATGTGGTCGCTCTGATTCCATGCTCGAAAGGATTTGTGAAGATTGAATTCTATAAAAATGTTCTACTGTTTGCTTGAAATATTCCAAATAAGTATATAAATAACAAAATGAATAGCATATGTCAACACATATTGACTCACAGCACGAGGATATAATCCTTTCCCAATCTATATGAAAGGTTTATGTGTAAAACAGGATTACTGTACAAGAATCAGTTCACTTATCTCCACACCCCATCCTCTTCCCTGCCGGTAACCATCAAATGACCTATTCAGGGAATTTCCCCTTGATATCACGATGACTCAATCAATGCAACCCAATGTACTATCACACATTGGTGCGATGCAGGGAAATGTTCCGTTCTGTTTATAAGTTGATCCCGTCTAGCTGAGTAGCCATTTTCAATTAAATTGCAAAGTTTAACATTCTCATTATTTTGGAAATTTGACAATCCCTTTCAAACATTAATTTAATGGTCACAGAACCATATCCAGGTCACTCAGCTCTCATTATGTTTTTTTTTTTTTTTATAAGAATTCACAAATGTAGGAGACAAATCAAATTGGACATTGACTCATCCCTTCTTCCTGTAGAACTTTGAAACCAATCGGATCATTTCGTCTAAAACTTAAATGAAATGTTGGGTAGGCCATGTCACTACTGGTGTACCTTTAATACAGAAATTCCCTGAATTGACCATTATTTAAATGTAACGGGATAGAAGATTAATGAATGCGTCCAGTTACAGACAATTCATAATAATGGACGTTAAATATGAATCTAAGAGACTGACTTCGGTCAGCTTGCGGCTTTGATTAGCCAATGATGGCTTTTTTCGAGTTCCTGCTTGCAGGAGGATATAAATTACATATATGAACAGTTTAGGTGTTAATTATTAATGCATATTATAGTGCGAAAGAATATTAACAGTTTAAGCGTTAAATGCGAAAACAGAGTCTTTCTTGCTAGCTACCTTATTTCCCAAACTATAGTTTAATCATCGACACATCGTTCAGATTTATCACCAGTCTAATTAACCGGCCCAATAACACCAGTTTACAGATGAACGGAGGAAAAGGGGCGGGGCGGACTCAGACCGGTGTAAAAAATAAGTATAATAAATTGTAATTCACTGAACATTTGAAACTCATATACGCTTTCTGTCCGTCTTTACGCCGTTGACGGCTGCTTTCTTAAAATAATCCGTGACAATAATTCATTGCTAGCTCATTTTGACTAACTTTAGAAAGGTTTGACAAATTATAAAGAAATTGGCTTTCATATTGCAAAAATAAATGCAGACTAAAAACAACGGTGACCGTATAGAAAAATTGACTCTAATAGGTTGTGCTAACAAATAATCAATTAATTGAGATAAGAACCAGCGTAAATAATCTCAAATCTAACTTGAGACTTTGAACTGACACACATTTGTGAAGTATATTGCTCAATATATATAAATATATATTTCAAGTTTATGTTGGAAGACAGTCGACTCTCATGCACGCAGCTTCATCTCAAATCACGTTAGTGTCGTTAGCTACTTACACCGTTGTGTTCATGTCTTTTATATAAACGGACCTAAACTGGAGCTTACTTGATTCACCCCTCCTCCATTTAATCCACTCTGTAAGGGATTACGGTATGACGTCATCACTCAGTCACTAAAACATCAACCGTTCATTTCTACTAGTTTCCTTATATGTCATATAACAACAGTTCGCTCTGAGTTAGTGATTTTATGACAAAGTGTATGCTCTCGTTTAACAATACTTCATGATGCTATTACCCAACGGATACAATCCTAAACCATCACCAACCCCTCCGCGATCACAGGGAATGATTCTTATGATGTCATTATATCAAATAATACCGGAGTAGAGATTTATGGTAGATTTGAGTATAGACTTCTACAGTTAGCACTTTGTGTGTAGAGAAAACTGTTACCCTATAAAAGTGAGATTCAAAATGTTTTTTTTTTATCAGTTACTTTCACGGTTAATAATCTGTGAAAAAAATTTCACGGAGAAATTAATGAACAAAGGATTTTCTACAAGAAATTTAAACTATCTTCTTGATACTTTTTGAATTGCTCACGAATTATAATATGCACATCAGCAGAGTGAAATGAAATAATCATGAAGCATCTACCAGCGGGAGGGGGATTGACATTTTAAACGTTATTTTCCAATATTGTGTGAGGCTTGTAACACACCATAACACCGGACTAAACTTATTTTAAAGTCTATCCGTTTCTTTGTTTATCATTTCTTTGTGTGTGCGGAAGTAAGATTATTTAGGACGCATCTAACTTTGACTTTGAGAACAGTGCTATCACCATTACGAGATATAAACTTGTAACTGGCCTATCTGAATTCCCTGTTCGATACACGACAGTTATAAATCTTTTCCTCCTGATGAAAAACAAAGTTTAATACTCTTTTGTCTTATTTCTTTGTTCAACATTAATTTATACCTAATTGTCTGTTATTAAAATTACCGTTACTAATGAACAGGAACATTAATCTATGTCTCTCTTACCTCTTCTCCTGGTATATTGCCACTTTTGTCACAAGCCTGAAAGGAAGAGAAATATTATATTCATGAGATTTTGAAAATGAATTTCAGGAAAATATAACATGGCGAAGCAAAAAATTTATAAATTAGAATGATATATCTTCACAAATATCACAGTAAACTATTCCTGACAGGTAAACGCACATCTTCATTGAAAACATTAAAGTCAATAAAGGAGATAGACTCGTCCATGTAAGATGCACGGACTTAATAACATGAGTAAACATCAGCTTTACAGGGAAGACATAGTTAGTTTTAAACCCGCCCATAAAGACTGAGTGACGTCATCAAACACTGAGTGACGTCATAATGATGAGCTTCTCACTAAGATGATCAGATAAATACCATGAACGACAGAGAAGATGACAAGGAGGGAAAAAGATGACAGTATTCAAAGATAGACCCCAGAATATCGTTATTGGATCGATGTAATGATGCAAAAATAAAGCAAAATATTGAGTAGCCCCTTCCCCCTCCGTCTTAGATATTCTGTTTTTATCGTATTGGTTGATCGTGAAGAGTTATCCATAAAGTTTGGGAAATGTAGTTGTATGATGAACAAATCAAATAAGAGACACAAGGGGAGAATTAAATAGACTACTGTAGATCTGTTAACCTTTAAAAATATCATAAAATATATTATCCCTGCACAGATTTTTTCTTTCTAAATTTACCCTGGGTGTTTATGTTTAATTGGTAGTTTTTACATGCGCACATAATCAGTTTTCCAATAGTTGACTCTCTCTGCTCAACGTTAGACAAGGAAAATTTAGACCAGGAAGCGACGGTCTGTAAATTAAGGAATATATTGGGTTTGTGTAACCGATGCGACCTGTGTGTCTATTAGACTAGTATTGGCAGAATCCACCTGCTGGACTTGGTTTGGATTGCTCATATACTTCATAGAACTCTGTTCGGACTCGAGAGTGCCATATTCGAACCAAGTGGTCTCAAACTTGGCTCTGAATAACGAATATTTGGACTCTACCACATCAGAGTGTTTCTTATACTATAACATACCAATATATATTGAATGGTTCTGTTAGAAATTAAGTACTAAGAACAATAGGAACCATGTGAGGATACAAGGCCCGGAAGTAACATTATATTATCGTCAGCACTTGAATATAATTATGAAGATACAATAGTTAATTTGCCGGGTGGTAAATTTTACAAAATCAGCCACATTACCAGGTAATTTGAACACCCCCCCCCCCCTTGTCATCCCACTCGGGCCTTAGCTCTTTCGAAACACTATTTTTGTTTTAAATTTTATTTATCAGTTATTCGAAAAGACGAAAGAAATAATACAAATATTTTAAAAACACTATTATTTCAGATTCACCGTTGCCTTTTTTTTTGTATCATAATGCTGCTGTTTATTCATATTACTGTACATAAAGAGGATGGTACAAAGAGGATGGTACGTTTCTTGAAAATTAAATAAAAACCTTAAATTTAATCTTTTAGTTACACTTTTAAGTTGTCACCTCCCCATTTAATTTTCCTAGTATGTTAAAGTACATCAAGTTGATGAAACCTACCTAAAAATATATTTGTTTCTTAGGTTCAAGTTAAACCCAGATACGTCCTTTCATATATACGCCTGCTTGGACCCACACATTCATATCAGTCACGTATATACACATTAATCTAAATTGATAAAGAAATATAATCAATATGGATCCCTCAAATCCCATTACAACTCAAACTACTAGGTAACATTTAATGATTGTTGTATCGCTGCTTACAGTGACGTCAGACGTAAAGATTCTAGAGATTAAATTATCCATCTATATTTACACCAATAAAACATTTTTGACTGATACGGTGTGGGAGAGACACTGGAAGCACGGTAGATTCGTTTCGCTTTATATGTTTTTATCTGTCTGAATATTCTCTATTTTAAAATTGAGAAGGTTCATTCATTCACAAGACAATTACATCTATATGGAGAGCATATAGGGGTCAACATGCAGAGAAAGAAGAACAATAATAATAAGGAAATAGGATGAAAGCGATGGAGTACGAGCGTGGAAGGGAGACTTCATTTATTTTCCTTTATTTGTACTAACCTCGTCACAAGGTGTCTAACGTATATTGTGTATTGTACGATATATATACATCCTGGAGAAATAACTCCTCGTCGTTGGACAATTGCAAATGTATCTTTAAATATAATTGTAGTTACTTCAGTATGGGGACCTAGACCCCCCCCCCCTTCCAATTAGAATCTCTAAGGAAGCTTTTTTTTTCATATTTGATGTATTAATTAAAAATAACAATCAAACCAGAGAAAGTATGCCATTACGATAATTAGGCAATACGAATATTTTTATGACCAATTGTCTTTATTTTGGTTAAAGTTTACTGAATTAGAATAATGTTCTAACGTGCAACATGTGATTACATGAATTACCACTTCATTAAAGCAAACACACCTATCTAAACATTTAAAGTTGTATAAGGTTTCGTTTCATGTTAAATTAATAATATAATACAACAACGGATATGGCTGCTTTAGGAACACATGAATATGTTTCCAAATCAGATGAAAGGGCGTTGCAAGAGAGGAGTATAGGACAGTGTATAATAAAATATAGAAAGTAGTTTTCTAGCACAAACAGAAAGTTGAGCAAAATACAAAGCTTAGGGTGTTAAAAGGGCGATGAAAACTTTGTAATATCATCACGAGGGTTTCTAAAGTATACTGTGAGCCCGACAGGAAGTAGACACTTGACAACATGTAACATTGCAATGTCGGGCGAAATGAAGATCATATCCTAGATTAACGCTCTGTCCTACCGTGACCTGTATTACATATGTCCCATATACTTCACTGATCTGTAACAGTTTAAAACAAATCTAATAAAAAAAAATATATATTTTATGTCAATATCTTAAAGTTGGAAAATCACCAAGACTAGTTTGAAGTCTCTATAGCTATGCATACTGTAGCATCTTTCATCCATGTAACCAAACATGTCTTAGTCCGTAGCGACTGCAACATAATACCTATAGCAATATACTATATATGACTGTATGTGCTGTCTGTTATACCAGACAGTCGTATCTGTAAATCAGCTTAGTCTGTACCTAAGACAAACCCCTCTTATGGCATCGTCAAAGGTGATGTTTCATATATATATATATATATATAGCATTAATTATACCATTTTGGTCGCGAGGGATAATTCTTACATCAATAACGGTGTATCAAAAAAGAAATCAGATTAAAAATCCCCATAATTATAATCTGCAACATTTACATCTCTTCCGTTAACTAATTATTCCTTTGAACGTTTTGATTGGACAATTCCTATTGATTGAGAAGACATGAACTATTCGTATGGAACACCCACTGTATCCTGCACTTAAGGTATTTTAGACCCCTGTCACACGTACATTTTCTCAGACATAACAATGGTCCGACCAACGTCCGACCATGGTACGATTTGCGTGTGACCGCTCTCTACTATGGTCTGACGATCGTCCGACCATCGTCCACTAAAGATGGTAATTAGCCATTAGCCCCGAATTAACCATGGTCCGACCATCGTTAGCAGGAATAACCATGCGTGTGACCGCAATTGCGTTGTCCGACTACACATTTTAGCATAAACACTGACCTCGGCCGGAAATCCCCGATTTCAATCCCTTGACATAGCGACGCGTGCCTAGATACATACGATGTAAACAAAGTAAACCTTCATTGCACTGCATACTGTACACTAATACATGTACTGTACATGCACACGTACGGTTTCTACCACAAAACAACACAACAATCAACACTCCAAACAATTCGTTAAGACAACTTGCAATGGCGGCCACTACTCACGGTAAAACCTGGGAGGAACAAGAAGTCCTGACACTAATTGATATACTTTTGGGGGAGTAGATACAGAGTATGGTGGAAAACCCCGTCAGGAACAAGGAGGTGTTTAGGAAGTGTGCGGAGATGATGGCGAAATAGGGATACGAACATACGCGTTCCCATTAGCGTGAGCAGTGCGTGCTGGGCTTGCATATCCATAATATTTCGCTGTGTATTACGAATGAACATGCGTCTACACGCTCTCTGTCGGCGAACAGCAGCTTCTTGTCTTTGCAGGCATGCTTCTTCCAATATGTGACGCCTCCTTAGTAATTCAAATCCTATACAAATCTAAGAACCAATGAATCGCTACTGCAAAAAAAGTTGAGCTTCCATCGCCATCATATACTACTTACATCTAAAAAACCCGCGAAAAATCGTCAAAACCGTGACCCTTGATCGACCCATCGCAACTGCGCATGATAGCTTTGCAAAAGCATAACTAACTCACTGATGCACTGTGTCCGCGAATAAGAATATGGCACAAAGTACCGTATACAGCTTAATATGGTCGGACTATAGTTAAGAAACGATGGTCGGAAGATGCAATTTTATACGTGTGACCGGGGTCTTAGTAAAAGCCAACAGAAATGTACACAATCTTAATATCCTGCCCCAAAAAATGGAATAAAGCCCTTCATTTTTTTCTTTGCTTTGCTGTAAAGTTTGTTCAAACAGAATGAATTGAATCCTTTTTGTAGATTATTTTTAGTTACAAAAGTTTTAAACTAATTTTTAACCCTTTACTTTCTGATATTTATGTTCATATTGATTTACATATTTTTATATTTCCTAGTCTTTGGTTCTCTTAGTTTATAATGGTGATAAAGGAAATAAAATGTACAATATATGCGCCGGACTTTTTGTTATCGGTTCGAGTTATATATTTCTTACGGAAACTAAAAGTGTACATGTTATTTGAAAAACTGTATAGCAATTTTATAGTAGGAACTATGAATCTGACTGCTTGTAATTAGCATCAGCAGGATTTTAAAATAGAAACAACTTCAGCCCCAGTTACTATATGTATACGAAGGTGAAGCGTGATCTTTTTTCAACATTGTGTTTGTATACAGCGTCACAAAATACGTGTCCAGTTATTTGGTTACCATGGTAGCTAGACAACAGAACGAAGCAGTAGTATAATTGCCCTCACACACTGACTGGTATTATGGTATTGTTATGTTAATGTGCGTGGAAGGTGATTTAATCACAGCTCCACCGATTCATCAGTAATTATTTACACCACAGAGCGAATCTGGTGCCACTAAAACAAAAATATTAGCAAGATCTTCTTCTATACAGTTTATTCCAAATCACGAATATTATATTTTCACATATTACAAAATAGTCTTCAATTTTCTTTCATTTTATCAATAAACGTATAGCCTTTTCCTTCATTTACATCAATCGCCACACTGAAAACTTAAATTGGTTCACCGACTAACAAAACGTTAGTCCATCTGGTGCCTCTCCCGACTAACATAGCCTTAGTCAGTTGCTATACCGACTAATTTATTCCTTAGTCAGTTGGATTTCTTAGTCGGTCATCTTAGTCCGTCAGCTTAGTCGATCAACAATTTTTTAGTCGGTAAATGTTTATTAGTCAGTTACATTAGTTGGTGACATTAGTCGGTCTTTACCGACTAATTTATATGAGCCACCGACTAGTTTATAGCAGGTTTTACATTAGTCAGGATGGTGCCTCTCCCGACTAACCTTTCTTAGTCGGTATCGACTGACTAGTTGCACTGACTAGATTCACTGAAAGAATTAAACCCGACTAGTTTCACTGACTAGTATCACTGAAAGAAAAGAGAGCAGAAGAAACACAAATAATGTGTACGTTGGCAGTATTTATTTCTGATAAAACTTCTGATGTCTACAAAAGGCTGACTTTCGACAGACAGAGAAGAAATCACTGTAAATAAAATCTGAAAATCTGATTTTTTTTCCAACAAAGTTAAGACAAGTTAATGGATCAAACATGAATCGCAAAAGTATAGCACTGCACAATAATGCAAAGTTGAGTCTTGGGCAAGGGTTCCTCATGACTTTCGTTTTAAAGTGGTACCCCAAATCGACACCAGTTAAGTCTTCACGAACAAAGAGTGTTTCTCTTAACTACAAATGGCCTCCCTATTGTCTTCAGGAAGCCAAAATCTGCACCATTATTGACCTGTGAACAGAAAATATGATATACGTGTAAGCACAGATACAGATATAGCACATGATAACTCACATTATCATAAACATACATTTACATTAAAATTTTATAACATATTGGGAGGTATACATTTAAATCTAGGTCCCTCAAATTATAAGCCAGGAATAGCAGCTTTACCAAATTATTATTAGCTTTGCACAGCATAACACCAATTAGTTATTTCTCAAAGCGTAATAATTATGTTAATCATGTTAATAATGATCCCAATAGACCGGGATCCCAGAGGGTTTGGTTAGCTGGGAATGTAACCAATTGCCTTGTACATCACAATGTTCACAGTGCATTCCTGTACAGTATATGAAACCAGACGACTGGCAAACCGACTGTGGTGGGTGTGGCTGGGAGAGCAATTTTAAAGTCACCTGATAGCTAACCTAGATCAGTTTTCATGGTAACACATCAAAGTAAGTACAATATGTCAGGTATGGCCCCAAGAGCAACAAATGGCCATTGCCAGTAATTATTGGTGGTGGGGTACCCCTGCCAGTGATCTATAATTGACCCCTCAAGGCTGACCTAGGTCAGCTCATGAGGTAACCACTTGAAACCTACTGGAAAATGTTGGTTAGGGCTTCAGATACAACTGATGGGCATTGCCAGTAATTTTTATTGGTGGGGTACCCCTGCCAGTAGACCCCCAAAATGCCCATCCCCCATTGACCTAGATGAGCTCATGATGTAACCAGTTGAAAACTACTGGAAAATGGTATCACTTCATATGTAAGGGATGGGAATTTCCAGTAATTTATATTGGGGGGGGGGTACCCCTGCCAGTAGACCCCCAAAATGCCCATTCCCTCATTGACTTAGGTCAGCTCATGAGATAACCAGTTGAAAAATTACTGGAATATGATAGGTATCACTTCATATGTAAGGGATGGGCATTTCCAGTCATTTACATTGGTGGGGTAACCCTGTCAGTAGACCCCCAAAATGCCCATCCCCCATTGACCTAGATTAGCTCATGAGGTAACCAGTTGAAAACTACTGTAAAATGATTGGCAGGACTCATATATGTAAGGGATGGGCATTTCCAGTAATTTATATTAGTGGGGTACCCCTGCCAGTAGACCCCCAAAAAGCCCCCCCCCCCTCATTGATCTAGGTCAGCTCATGATTTAACCAGTTGAAAACTACTGGAAAATTATTGACAGGATTCTATATGTAAGGGATGGGCGGACTCTGGCAGTGGTGGCCCACCAATATAAAATACTGGAAATGCCCATCCTTACATATGAAGTGATACCTATCATTTTCCTGTAGGTTTCAACTGGTCAAATCATGAGCTCACCTAGGTCAATGAGGGGATGGGCATATTGGGGGTCTACTAGCAGGGGTACCCCACCAATAAAAATTACTGGCAATGCCCATCCCTTGTATCTGAAGTCCTAACCAACATTTTCCAGTAGGTTTCAAGTGGTTACCTCATGAGCTGACCTAGGTCAGCCGTGAGGGGTCAATTATAGATCACTGGCAGGGGTACCCCACAACCAATAATTACTGGCAATGGCCATTTGTTGCTCTTGGGGCCATACTGTACCTGACACATTGTTCTTACTTTGATGTGGTTACCATGAAAGCTGCTCTAGGTTAGCTATTAGGTGACTTTAAAATTGCTCTCCCAGCCACATCCACCACAGTCGGTTTGCCAGTCGTCAGGTTTCATATACAGGAATGCATTGTGAACATTGTGATGTACCAGGCAATTGGTTACCTTCCCAGCTAACCAAACCCTCTGGACTCCCGCTCTACAGATCAGTGAAAATTTGACCAAACTTATGAAGCTTGCAGGTAAATGATATACTAGACTGGTTTTTTTTTTAAAACAGGTTATGAAAAGTATCTTAAATATCATTAAACAGTTGGGTACAATAGTTAAACTCACTCTTCCATCTTTTTTCTCTATGGTACTTGTTCCTTTGCTTTTTGGACTCTTGGATAAACTCTTTTGTTCTGCGAAGGGTACCAATATATCATCTTAAAACATGTCTTTAAGCCATATATAACACAGTTCTCCTCTTCTGTTGTTGCCTCCACACTGGTGTCGTACATCACAGGAAAGCTCACCCTTGACTTAGATATTTGGCTTTTCAATTCCTGCTGGAAGAAAGAAATAGCAAAGTATTCATCATTTGAAAAAAAAAAAAATAAAGTTGTCACCACAAAGTTATGTGAGATTTGCTTCCACTATAGTCTCAAAAAACAATCCCAAAGTTTGAAGCAGACTGTATAAAGCTGAAAATTTGAACGAGAGTGTCATCACCATTGCAACCAGAATCAAATGCCCAGAATACAGAGATAATAAAACATGGGCTAAATCTTTGTTTGTTTTTATGATCTTTAAAAATATAAAATTTTAGAAACAGAAATGCACTGAGCCAACTTATTTATAGGCCTAATCGTTTTTAGTTGTTATTTTGCTTGCTCATATAACAAGCCTGTTTAGACCTAGGCTAGAGGAGAATCAGTACTTTGTTACACTAAGTTTGTCTTCGGTCGTTTTGATATAGTCTTACTAGTAGTACTAAAGTATATAATGGACCGGCGAAGACTAGAGAATACCCAGAGTTTTAGCAACTGCGTTAAACTGTATCATCTGATCTATTATTTACGCCAATGAGTTTCATTCAATCTAGGATCAAAAAGAGAAAACTAATTAATCTTAACCTTTAAACTTTGCTACTAAACAGATATGCTTGAATTACAAATAAATGTCAAAAAAACATCATAATCTAAGAATCGATGCATATACATATACATAAACAGAATAATTTGAATTCGCGCAAGTGAACCCTGCACTACATTGGACAGAAAAAAAAAACGTGCAATTAGACCAAACTAAACATACTCAATTTTCCGTTACTTCTACATAAAATATCAATGCAAATACAACAACCTACTCTTTTGGCAGTATACTAAAAGCACATGTTATAATAACTTCAGACTATCAAGCTTTCCTGAGAAAAAACGGTTAATACTTCTTACAGTAAGCAAGTCGACCGTGAAGGAATGTCGCAATTGTTTCCTGGGCGTGACCGGAAATTAAATACTAAAAAATGATAAATGAAAAGGTTAAATAGAACTGAAGCGTGCATCCTGACTGCTCGCAACATATAATACCGTTGACTAGCCAACATAATTTGTTCAGCCTACTGTGACTGTACGTTTGAAGGTCTAGCCTTGCTTATTCAATATCACAAAGCCTACCCATTTAGATTCACATGGGAAATTACAGGAAATCTTTACCAAATGAGTGTAGACTTCAAATAAACTATTGAGCCTTATAGTTCCAGCATTTGTTTGGGAATAAATAAGAAGATTATGTGCCACTGTTCAATCTAGCCCAATACACACATAACGCATTGTTAATTGGTGTTTAGGATGCACACTTTAGTGTTGAGAATGCACTGCAGTACCCAGTAGAAGCCTATAGGCTACTCACTGTCATTGCACTTGTGTATTGCGAAACGCCAACGTGACAACGGTAGCGTTACACTAACCATAATACAGTACTAGTGCCAGTGGCCTAACAATTAACTTTAATTTTACCTTCAAATTAAAGGAATAACAGGTAGGCCGATGATGCAGTTAATACCTCCATTCTTCTAAAGACCTTCTTGGGTGATTTACGGTTGAAAGTTGCTTAGAGTGATCGTATGAAACTATGCCAAGCCCAGCAAGCTGCCGTTGCCTCTCGGTTTCCAAATTGAAGTGAATCGAATTGGGTTAAAATACATTAGTCTGTCGACACCGACTAAGCTACGATTATGGCGTAAATCGGGTGTCCGTATCGTTCTTAGTCCATGGGTTAAAATACCTTAGTCCGTCGCCACCGACTAAGCTGCGATTATATTTTCCTTAGTCAGTGTAAACTAACTAAGAAGCAGCGATGAAACGAAGAGTTTTGCTAGTCCGTGTGCATTGACTAACGTTACAGACTAATTTAACGTTAGTCCGTGGCAATATTGACTAGTTTATTTTTTCAGTGCAAACTATCCAGCATTGCACTCTGGAAAACGGTGAGTCTGATATTCACAAGCAATTTAGTTTATCTATGCACTCCACACACAAATACTTGGCTATAAAAACCAGTTTCTGGTATGATTTTAAAACCATACAAAGAACAACAATGTTGAATCGCGCTGCTTCGCATCGGTAACCATCCGTTACACTGCCAGTTCATCCTCATTTCTGATCATAAACTACAAAAAACATTTACCTGATAAATTTGAGGTAATAATTGAGTAAGATTGAACTTAGAAGAAAGAGTCGCAAAAGTGGACTTCTTTACTTTACCTTTTACTGGAAGCAAACGTGGCCGTTAAAGGAATGAGTAGGACTTGACCACATTATGTTACTTCAGTCCACCATGGAAGATTAAGGTAAGTTTTTTAACAAACAAATATCTATGACACTAACTTTGTGGGACGCACATTGTCTTAATCTGGTTAAACGACAAATAATTCACTAATCATGAACAGTCACGTAACTGTGACAACATATCCAGATATCGTAGTTAGTTGCAGGGTATCCAATAATTTTTGCTCAATTTACAACTTATGACGTAATAGGCAGCTTTATTTAATGGAGACCAACTTCTCCTAACACCGGAGAAAACGAAGAAAATGAGCATAACCAGAGAAAACCAGGGAGCCTGCTACAAAGACAAATATGCAAGGGCAGCCACAGTAAAGTACAGGGTCGGCTAAACGGACTGTTGTTAGGACTGATGTATGTTCTATGATGAACGATTGCCCCGAAATTAAATGAACATAAACAAGAACAGTGCAACATGATTGACAACATTCTACGGTTTCATATTTAATGAACATCGAGATGGTGACGTAAAAGCGGGATATGTTCAGTACATTCCTTTAGGTGAAGACATTTTTTGATTAAGATATTTGTTAATGTCATTAATTTTTATTACAATTAAGTTTTGGTTCAGAAGAATAATATCGATGTTCACAAGGATTTATAGCGTATGCTGGAAACGTTAAGCAGCGTCGGTTATGTCAATTATGTTGCTTAAAGTCATACACGCTACTAGTGTTCTACTAAATGTTGAAATGCTATGCTCGGTTGTAAATTATCATACAAATTTTCATGATTAACTTACAGATTTTATGACAAAGATATATTTTAAAGATATGTATTTCTGTTAACATCCAGAGTTTTATAAGTTTGTTTCTACGTTTGGAATAAACGTGATACAAAAGTTTCCGTAAGTTGTTCCTCTATTATTTGGCGCCCTCAAACATCCCCCCAATCCTAGAGACTAACAAAAAGTAATGCAAGAGGCTGGAAGGTCCGGGTGTGGCAATAAACTATCCTTAGCACTTGAAGATAGTTATCAAGATAAAATAAACAATTAGCGGGTGACAAATTTGGAATATTTAAATCAGATTACCAGTTACCGACTATACCGTAATTGGGACAACTCCACTCCAAGTCCCCACCCCGGATCCTGACTCCTTCAAAATCGTCTTATGTATGTACACGCGGGAATTAATACGAATGTTTGTCTTATATTCATATTTAATCAAGTGATTGTATATGTTTTGTAACCATGGTATCCGTACAAGAAAACAACTAAGCGGGTAAGTAGAGCTACACATAATACTACAGAGTTTCTTTCTGTTTTCTAATTTATTCCCATTTTACACGAATACAATTATTATACCCCCCCCCACCCTTTCAACATAAAAGAGTATTATATCGGAACCCTTGAAATGTCAGGTAATTAAAATAGCTCCTCTTCCCTTCATATGACCAAGACCATGGCAAGCATTACCATTCAGAAGAATATACCAGAGTTTATTGGTTTCAAATGAAACCAGATCCATCTTTTCATTATATCTAGGCCTGCTGGACCCACACACTTATGCCAGTCACGTATACACTAATCTGGATAATAATTTAAGCAAGTGATCCTTCAAATCCCCTGAAGCATTCTAAGCAACACAGTTAATTTATTATCGAGATTTAATACAATGGAAGAATACTTTATTGGATATATCTAGGTTCTGTATTTTGTGTTGTGTTTGCTACAATCTGCTGGTAACAAACTTGACCGTTAAAGGAACGATAAGGACTTTGAAAACTAAAAGTTACTTTATTTCACCAAAATCACACCAGGAGAGATGAGAGTAGGCAGAGATATTAAAGGTTTGGAAACCAACAAATAAAACATGACAATAAATTTGTGGGACAAACTATTGTCTGCATCTGATTAAACGATAAATACCTCACTAGCATAAGTAGCAGTCATGTGATTGAAACAACATATTTAGATCTCTTAAATAGTTGCAGGCGTGTCCAGTTATGTGTGAATATTATATGGATTGGTCAACGTTATAACCTATTACGTAGCATGCAGCTGTATTTAATATTATTAAACCCTTTACGCATTGACTTAATTCTCAACATTATTTGAGTTAAACACTAAGACAGTATAGAAATCAACTTAAAATAAGTTTTTAGAGTCAAATTCCATATACATCTGTTCCTATAACTAACTCCAAATTTTCCACATCACCATCCTGTGCATTTGACCAATTCGTAAAAGTACCACAGAAATTGTTAAATTTAATTTGATTAGTAATTACCTGGATCAAGACAAACATTTTATAGTTAATATATCTGTTAGTGTTAAAATGATGTATGGAAGACCCACGTCTCAGACCAACAGAAACAACTAAAGACCTCAACATGACCAGTTTAAACCAGGGAGCTGCTACAGTAAGCTAGATACAGGGTCAGTTTAGTTAAACGGACTGTTACCACTGTTGTTATGCACTGAAAAAATAATCTAGTCAATATTGCCACGGACTAACGTTAAATTAGTCTGTAACGTTAGTCAATGCACACGGACTAGCAAAAATCTTCGTATCATCGCTGCTTCTTAGTTAGTTTACACTGACTAAGGAAAATATAATCGCAGCTTAGTCGGTGGCGACGGACTAAGGTATTTTAACCCATGGACTAAGAACGATACGGACACCCGATTTACGCCATAATCGTAGCTTAGTCGGTGTCGACGGACTAATGTATTTTAACCCAATTCGATTCACTTCAATTTGGAAACCGAGAGGCAACGGCAGCTTGCTGGGCTTGGCATAGTTTCATACGATCACTCTAAGCAACTTTCAACCGTAAATCACCCAAGAAGGTCTTTAGAAGAATGGAGGTATTAACTGCATCATCGGCCTACCTGTTATTCATTTAACTTGAAGGTAAAATTAAAGTTAATTGTTAGGCCACTGGCACTAGTACTGTATTATGGTTAGTGTAACGCTACCGTTGTCACGTTGGCGTTTCGCAATACACAAGTGCAATGACAGTGAGTAGCCTATATGCTTCTACTGGGTACTGCAGTGCATTCTCAACACTAAAGTGTGCATCCTAAACACGAATTAACAATGTGTTATGTGTGTATTGGGCTAGATTGAACAGTGGCACATAATCTTCTTATTTATTCCCAAACAAATGCTGGAACTATATGGCTCAATAGTTTATTTGAAGTCTACACTTATTTGGTAAAGATTTCCTGTAATTTCCCATGTGAATCTAAATGGGTAGGCTTTGTGATATTGAATAAGCAAGGCTAGACCTTCAAACGTACAGTCACAGTAGGCTGAACAAATTATGTTGGCTAGTCAACGGTATTATATGTTGCGAGCAGTCAGGATGCACGCTTCAGTTCTATTTAACCTTTTCATTTATCATTTTTTAGTATTTAATTTCCGGTCACGCCCAGGAAACAATTGCGACATTCCTTAACGGTCGACTTGCTTACTGTAAGAAGTATTAACCGTTTTTTCTCAGGAAAGCTTGATAGTCTGAAGTTATTATAACATGTGCTTTTAGTATACTGCCAAAAGAGTAAGTTGTTGTATTTGTATTGATATTTTATGTAGAAGTAACGGAAAATTTAGTATGTTTAGTTTGGTCTAATTGCACGTTTTTTTTTTCTGTCCAATGTAGTGCAGGGTTCACTTGCGCGAATTCAAATTATTCTGTTTATGTATATGTATATGCATCGATTCTTAGATTATGATGTTTTTTTGACATTTATTTGTAATTCAAGCATATCTGTTTAGTAGCAAAGTTTAAAGGTTAAGATTAATTAGTTTTCTCTTTTTGATACTAGATTGAATGAAACTCATGGCGTAAATAATAGATCAGATGATACAGGTTAACGCAGTTGCTAAAACTCTGGGTATTCTCTAGTCTTCGCCGGTCCATTATATACTGTAGTACTACTAGTAAGACTATATCAAAACGACCGAAGACAAACTTAGTGTAACAAAGTACTGATTCTCCTCTAGCCTAGGTCTAAACAGGCTTGTTATGTGAGCAAGCAAAATAACAACTAAAAACGATTAGGCCTATAAATAAGTTGGCTCAGTGCATTTCTGTTTCTAAAATTTTATATTTTTAAAGATCATAAAAACAAACAAAGATTTAGCCCATGTTTTATTATCTCTGTATTCTGGGCATTTGATTCTGGTTGCAATGGTGATGACACTCTCGTTCAAATTTTCAGCTTTATACAGTCTGCTTCAAACTTTGGGATTGTTTTTTGAGACTATAGTGGAAGCAAATCTCACATAACTTTGTGGTGACAACTTTATTTATTTTTTTTTTTTAAATGATGAATACTTTGCTGTTTCTTTCTTCCAGCAGGAATTGAAAAGCCAAATATCTAAGTCAAGGGTGAGCTTTCCTGTGATGTACGACACCAGTGTGGAGGCAACAACAGAAGAGGAGAACTGTGTTATATATGGCTTAAAGACATGTTTTAAGATGATATATTGGTACCCTTCGCAGAACAAAAGAGTTTATCCAAGAGTCCAAAAAGCAAAGGAACAAGTACCATAGAGAAAAAAGATGGAAGAGTGAGTTTAACTATTGTACCCAACTGTTTAATGATATTTAAGATACTTTTCATAACCTGTTTTAAAAAAAAACCAGTCTAGTATATCATTTACGTGCAAGCTTCATAAGTTTGGTCAAATTTTCACTGATCTGTAGAGCGGGAGTCCAGAGGGTTTGGTTAGCTGGGAAGGTAACCAATTGCCTGGTACATCACAATGTTCACAATGCATTCCTGTATATGAAACCTGATGACTGGCAAACCGACTGTGGTGGATGTGGCTGGGAGAGCAATTTTAAAGTCACCTAATAGCTAACCTAGAGCAGCTTTCATGGTAACCACATCAAAGTAAGAACAATGTGTCAGGTATGGCCCCAAGAGCAACAAATGGCCATTGCCAGTAATTATTGGTGGTGGGGTACCCCTGCCAGTGATCTATAATTGACCCCTCACGGCTGACCTAGGTCAGCTCATGAGGTAACCACTTGAAACCTACTGGAAAATGTTGGTTAGGACTTCAGATACAAGGGATGGGCATTGCCAGTAATTTTTATTGGTGGGGTACCCCTGCTAGTAGACCCCCAATATGCCCATCCCCTCATTGACCTAGGTGAGCTCATGATTTGACCAGTTGAAACCTACAGGAAAATGATAGGTATCACTTCATATGTAAGGATGGGCATTTCCAGTATTTTATATTGGTGGGCCACCACTGCCAGAGTCCGCCCATCCCTTACATATAGAATCCTGTCAATAATTTTCCAGTAGTTTTCAACTGGTTAAATCATGAGCTGACCTAGATCAATGAGGGGGGGGGGGGGCTTTTTGGGGGTCTACTGGCAGGGGTACCCCACTAATATAAATTACTGGAAATGCCCATCCCTTACATATATATAGAATCCTGCCAATCATTTTACAGTAGTTTTCAACTGGTTACCTCATGAGCTAATCTAGGTCAATGGGGGATGGGCATTTTGGGGGTCTACTGGCAGGGGTACCCCACCAATAAAAATTACTGGCAATGCCCATCAGTTGTATCTGAAGCCCTAACCAACATTTTCCAGTAGGTTTCAAGTGGTTACCTCATGAGCTGACCTAGGTCAGCCTTGAGAAGTCAATTATAGATCACTGACAGGGGTACCGCACCACCAACAATTACTGGCAATGGCCATTTGTTGCTCTTGGGGCCATACCTGACATATTGTACTTACTTTGATGTGTTACCATGAAAACTGATCTAGGTTAGCTATCAGGTGACTTTAAAATTGCTCTCCCAGCCACACCCACCACAGTCGGTTTGCCAGTCGTCTGGTTTCATATACAGGAATGCACTGTGAACATTGTGATGTACAAGGCAATTGGTTACCTTCCCAGCTAACCAAACCCTCTGGGATCCCGGTCTATTGGGATCATTATTAACATGATTAACATAATTATTAAGCTTTGAGAAATAACTTGGTGTTATGCTGTGCAAAGCTAATAATAATTTGGTAAAAGCTGCTATTCCTGGCTTATAATTTGAGGGACCTAGATTTAAATGTATACCTCCCAATATGTTATAAAATTTTAATGTAAATGTATGTTTATGATAATGTGAGTTATCATGTGCTATATCTGTATCTGTGCTTACATGTATATCATATTTTCTGTTCACAGGTCAATAATGGTGCAGATTTTGGCTTCCTGAAGACAAGTGGGAGGCCATTTGTAGTTAAGAGAAACACTCTTTGTTCGTGAAGACTTAACTGGTGTCGATTTGGGGTACCACTTTAAAACGAAAGTCATGAGGAACCCTTGCCCAAGATTAAACTTTGCATTATTGTGCAGTGCTATACTTTTGCGATTCATGTTTGATCTATTAACTTGTCTTAACTTTGTTGGAAAAAAAAATCAGATTTTCAGATTTTATTTACAGTGATTTCTTCTCTATCTGTCGAAAGTCAGCCTTTTGTAGACATCAGAAGTTTTATCAGAAATAAATACTGCCAACGTACACATTATTTGTGTTTCTTCTGCTCTCTTTTCTTTCAGTGATACTAGTCAGTGAAACTAGTCGGGTTTAATTCTTTCAGTGAATCTAGTCAGTGCAACTAGTCAGTCGATACCGACTAAGAAAGGTTAGTCGGGAGAGGCACCATCCTGACTAATGTAAAACCTGCTATAAACTAGTCGGTGGCTCATATAAATTAGTCGGTAAAGACCGACTAATGTCACCAACTAATGTAACTGACTAATATACATTTACCGACTGAGAAATTGTTGATCGACTAAGCTGACGGACTAAGATGACCGACTAAGAAATCCAACTGACTAAGGAATAAATTAGTCGGTATAGCAACTGACTAAGGCTATGTTAGTCGGGAGAGGCACCAGATGGACTAACGTTTTGTTAGTCGGTGAACCAATTTAAGTTTTCAGTGTGTGTTATGATGAACAATTACACATAAATTACAAGAACATACCTGTTCAATATGATTTATAACATTCTACGGTTTCATCTCAGAATTAACGTGAAGTTTATTGGATGCAAACTCACAACCTCGAATATTAATAAAACAACATGTGTCAAAAACGATTATACAATATTGGCAAACCTATCCAAACGTCAATCTTTAAGCTATAACTATGTTGCAATATCAAACTGAAGTGGAAATTGTACGGGTGTGTCAATATAGAACTAAGCGTTGTGAGCGCTGAATGAGATTCATTTAGACAATGTTCGCACGCGAGATTCCATTCGCTCTCTCCACAACAACACCCCCCCCCCTCCTCCCCCATTGGAAGTAGGAGCGGGAAGGTATTTGAAAGTTCTTTCTTTACGTCAGAACTTCTATTATTACCAGCAACACGTAAACTTCACAGATAATGTATCAATATATTGATTTATTTACACTTATTGGGAACTAAAAACAGTGCTAGGGCAGCATAATACAAACAAGCTGACCAGACTTGCATTATGAGCATTAGCTGAATGAAAGGTGATCAAACTCTTTACCTGCCATTGACCGGTTTGTAGATTCAGACGACGATACTTGTCATAGCCGATATAATTCCAAACTGATGAAAAACATAACAGAGAGATATGTAAATGATAAGTGCATACTTAATCTTTGTTGGTCTGGAATGAAATCATAAATATTATAATCACGAGATTTATGTTGGCTCTCGATGATAATTTCATATTAGCTGAGTAATCAATCTAGTTGATTCCTTTAGTTTGATCTTATTAGTTTGCTATCATGATCATATCAGTAATATAGCTGATCAGTTTACAATCCTTATATCTCAGTAAGATTACCGATCAGTTTACTATCATGATCATCTCGATTTTACACCTGATCAGTTTACAACTATTATGCAATTAGTTATATAACCAATCAGGTTAGAATTGTTATCATCTCATTAACATATCTGATCAATTAAACAATTACCCTAAATGAAAGCATATGCTCCAATTCAAGCAGTAACGAATCTTGGACTAAATTAAGAAACCAAATCATGATAGTCGAGTATTCGATGTAGACCGTGGGCCGAAGTCCAAAATCGTTTTAGTTCGTTGCAACAGAGAGAGGACTACCAACAAATACCATTACATTTATGAAAATAATATGAAATCACCATTATCGATTGTTCCCAGTTGTCTAACGTGCACATTTTTGCAGTTGTTATTAATAACCGTTACCATTTTAATCAAATTTGGAGAGAGTTTATAAGGCGAAAATACAGCGTATGATGTCACGAGTAACCAATCACAATCGCGTCTACAGGATTGCGCAATACTTTTTAACATCTGGCAACATTTGAACATGGCGTCAACTAGTGATAAGGCGGCCTGCCGAACGAAAATGAAATTATAATGCATTATCCATGTTTCAAAGACAGCCTCAGGGAAAGTGACTGCATTTACCAATATCTCCTAAGCCAAAGTAACCAGATGTGCTAAGGAATGGAAGGCTTTAGGTGGAGAATTAGGGGATTTTGCCAATACTATTTTGTCTGACAATGCAGAACTCAACTTGGCGTTGGACACAACGTGCGGGTATCATCGGCAATGTTATATGAAGTTTACCGACGTATCCAAAATCTCCAGGGCTATATCTAACCTTACACAATCAGTTGGTGAGTTGTATTAAAGTATTCTTGAAATATTACATTGACTATTCGACTGGAAACTGTGTCATTCGAGCCCGTATAGTTACAGTAACCACAGTCGTTTTCAACTAGCGTAGGCCTACGCGGTAAAATCATGTAGACAGCTCTAGCTAAGTTCTAACGTTGACTAAACCAGTGTTATTCAATAGCCCAGGCTATGCTGAAACAAAAAGGTTGGCTGAAGGAACGTTCTGTGTACAATTTGTCACAGGAACAAAGTGGGTTGTTGGTGCTGGTAAAACTTTGCAATGAATTCAAAGTTTTTTTCCTTGGTATGGTCTTTCAAATATGCTGTATTTCTTGTTGAAGATGCCTTGTTTATATATTTTATGAACTAATGTGAGTTAAACCAACTGAACAGTTACAACCTGTCTCTTGGATACAGGCCTTGAAGTAAAAAAATACAAAGTGGCTATTCTTACGACTAGTCGTAATTATAATTTCCGACTACGCATGCGCAGTTGCTATTTTCATGACCAGGAGTACTATTTTTACGACGAGGAGTACCAATAATTTCCGGTTAGGGTTAGGGTAAGGGTTAGGATTGAGGTTTAGGGCTATGTTTAGGGTTACCCCTACTACATGCGCAGTTGCTTTATTTACTTTACTGCGCTTGAATTTGCCTTTGTTGTAAGAATAGTTTATAAATAATTGTTACGACTAGTTGTAAGAATAGCCACGGCCTAAAAAATAATCACAAAATAAATATATGAACGTCATCCTAGTCTCATTTCAACAAAACTGTTGTTGAAATCTCTTTCTTTATTTTCTGTCTTGCAGAGGATTTACCACCTAAAACTGATACTGCACAGATTTTGGAGACTTCTCACACAATGATCAATCAGGTAAGATTTCCATCTGTTGCCTTCAAATAGAGTGCAATTTTGTGTGTGTTTTGGAATATAGGCCTAATACAAATACTTATGATACTGTTATGATGCAAAACGTTGCTCTTTTGCTTGTAGTCCCTTTCCATGTGTGAACATATCATTGAAAAAAAAATGACAACATGGTTCGGTAAGTGAACAGACATGCATACTATTTTCCTACTTAAATGTATTTCAATGGAAATTCAGGTCCATGTTTTGTTTAAAAGTAAATAAGTGAGGGAGGAGTCCTGAGGGAGGAAATAATTGAATTGTAAAGTAAAAAATTAATGTAGAATAATCAATTTTGCAAAACTCATGGTATGCAGCATAAGTTAATAAGCATATTTTAATTGAGCTTTATCAGTCACTGCTTTTATTAATGTGGAAATTTATTGTAATGTTGCATACCTCTTTTTAAACTATCCATCAGCTATGCAACATTGAAGTAATCGAAAGCAACTTTTAATTACTTGAGGCAGGGGCGGGATTTGAGTTGTGAAAGTGGGGGGGGGGCGCAAACCTGCCAGCAAGACTATCTAAGCGGAGCGCCACCATCGGTTGGCGCGAAGCGTACAAGAAATTTTTTTGCTTTATAAACCCTCCAGATGGCCGGAAACGGCACTTCCCGAGTGCTCTAAGCTGCATGTACCCATCCTTGAAATATGGGTCTCATGTCCGCAATTTGTATCTAGATAGTTAATTATTGTTTAAAAATTTGAAGAGGATTGATAGTAGAAAATATGGTCAGATGGTCATGTACAACTTTTGTTATACGTCACTATCTAAGCGGAGCGCCATCATCGGTTGGCAAGGAGCGTCGAAATTTTCGATGAAAGGTACCCTTATTAGATCGGTAAAATTAACACCCATAGAGGCTTTAAATTGCATCTAAACAGTTAATGAACGTGTTTAAATTAAGGGAGGACAGATAGAAGAAC
This sequence comes from Apostichopus japonicus, assembly GCF_037975245.1. Taxonomy (NCBI): domain Eukaryota; kingdom Metazoa; phylum Echinodermata; class Holothuroidea; order Aspidochirotida; family Stichopodidae; genus Apostichopus; species Apostichopus japonicus. Next base: position 4,793,195 of record NC_092567.1, read on the forward strand.
TTATATGGTGATGTACAACTGAAGCTTATACGTCACTATTTAGGCGGTGCACCACCATCAGTTGGCGCGGCGCATCGAAATTTAAGCAAAAAGGAAATCCTAGATCATAAAAAATGACACCATAAATCGCATCTAGACAGTTCTTTCCCCCTAAAATTATTAGTATATTGTGCATTTGGACCGATCAAGAATATGTTCAGCACCCACTTCGAAATTCTCCCCGCGGTCCCCACTTCTTGGAGCACTTGGCAAATATTGGGGCTGAACATACCTTTACCCCCCCCCCCCCATGGGGGATAAGCCCCTCAAGTCCACCGGTTCCGTCGCCACTGAAGTCGAGGAGGGGTGATTTCGAGCAGTAAAGAAATTACATCGGTATTGCCATTGCATATTGTTGAATTACACGGGGGGGGGGGGGTGTCATGTGTCAGGTTATTGAATTTAATTATTGATATACCCAATATGCAAATCTGGCTTTCGTAAATCGTTTCTCTGGATTTAGTTATTCAACGCATTCAGTAGAGCAGCAACGTTGAAAATCAATTCTTGAAGCTAGCACTTTAGCACATGCCGCGGATTCATCACATGCAGAATTGAATCGCTAGTGTGTTAGCTCCAGGATTCGTAACCTGTGCTGCGAACCATGTGCTAGCTCCAGCTCCAGTTATTCTGCATGCTACATGTTACGATCTTAAACACAAATTCGACTTAGATTCGAAACAAATAGGCCTATTTGATAGAGCTGTTGTGGGGGAATAATTTCGATTAGGGTTGTGCACATTTGTCTGCAAAAACGACAAAAAAGTTAACTAAGATTTGGAAAAAAAGTGGGGGGCAAATGCCCCCTCTTGCCCCCCCCCCCCCGTAATCCCGCCCATGACTTGAGGTGAAGTAAAGAAGCCCTTTTGTGTATCACAAATAGATAAAAATAAATCTTCATCTGCTCTGTCAACAGAATCAATGGATCAAGGACCTGCCCCAGAGCTGCTGAGACAGTCAGTCCACACACTACACAGTGGCCACATTCTGTCTCCAGTAGTTACAGTATATTATTCAAGACCTTCAAATATGCAATTCTGCATGAGAGACGACATGATGGAAAGTTGCCATGTCTAAATTCCTGCAAATTTTCATGAAAATGTACAATGTACTTCATAGGTCCTGTATCAGTTGATTCACAATTTCTATACGTAAAATCTATTCATTGTTATTTAAACATGTTCGTATTCATAATTTGTGAGGTCGGAAGCAATCTCGTTCTGTCCTGCATGGCAAGAATCCCTAGATGTGGAATTCTTCACATTACAGTACCGCACAATGGTTAGTTTAAATTGTTTTGTGTATGAGATGTCTCTCACTCGACATTATTCGAGAGAGGGTGCACAGCCTTGTGCAGATAGGCCGACCATGCATGTTGTTAAGACACAATTTATGTTTGCCACACCATATCAGAGTGCTTAACTGAGCCAAAATTTTTAAAGAGTCCAAAGAGGTACGTTAATTTATGTTATGGTTTAGATGTAAGTTTACCCCGGACCTAAAGGCTTCTTCCTGTCCAATTGTAATATGTATATACATCAATTACAGAGATAGTAAATATTATTTTCTTAAGAACTTAGCGACAGTTTTGATGGGACTATATCACTGAATGGACTAGCCTTACTACCATAGATGATATATTCACTTGTTATTGTATATGTCTTCGATCGAATGTGCATATTGTAGTTGTTTGTATAATTATTATTTGTATTTGTAGTTTTCACGTAGGTAAACAAAGAAAACCAGATGAATAAATAAAGAGCAACCTTCCGTAGAAGACTCGGCCCTAATTTTTGACGGCTACAGTTACAGGTCCTGTTCTATGAAAATATATACATACTGTAGCTACTAGATAAAGTAAATATTTTCAATTGTTACTTCAGTTTAACAATATTTGTAAATTTAAGGAATTTATGCACTGGTGATGGTGTGTGCCTGTGATGTCTTGGATTGTACACATAATATTTGAAGTACATTTTCAAACTTGCATGTAGGCACACCAACTACATCTCTTTTGGTCAAAAGTGTCGTGAGCTTTGAAAATCTTGTTTTCCAAGGAATCTCCAACTCAGTTGACTCTCAGAATGGTTATATAAATGTAATTATCATTGTACCACATAATGTCCTCACTCAGTGCATGTTGAATGTCTTGTTCAAAAAGTGTAACAATAACTAGAATACTGTCACTGTTCATATATGCTGTTGACCAAATATGCTAAATGCTTCTTTTTAGTTACACTTCTTTATTCATAATGTTTTGGCCCTTTACAAAGTAACTGTAAAAAGAAATACTTCAAAAAAAATTATGAAGAAAGATCTTTTGCAATAATAATATAACTCAGAACTGAAACTAATACACCTTTCTCGCCTTCTTTACATAACACTTTATGGTTACATTGGAGCCTCACTCCCATATGCTTCCCTCATTTATAAACTAGATTTATACATATCCCCTCCTTACACCACCTCACCCTTCCCCACACCTTCCCAATCCCTTAACTTTGCCTCAATATTTTCAATTCAAGAAAGGCTTCAATCTCTGAAATTTTGGAGAGGGGTAGGCTTTTAAGCACCATTTAATATATCCATGTCCAGCTACCAAACATAGGTATGGGAATTGCAGTGCATAGGATTGGGCTAGGGAGAATGATGTTTGGCACATGATCAGAAGTTATGACAGATTTTCCATGTAATTACAATGAAAAGCATCGCGAAGTAATTTTAATTATAATTTTTCGCATAGCAGTATGCAATGCTCTGATATACTGAAATGGACAGCGCCCTCTATTTCTGTTTTTAGTGCTTTATGACCTTTTAGTAAACCCCCCTCCCCCCACTAAACAAATTATCATTCCACATATGTTAAAAATAGCCGGCGGAACCTCTACATGAAGGTAGATTCCCCTTCTGATCAATTTTATGGTATTTGTGGTCTATTCTATTTTGTGCAGGATATGTATGGGGAAATTGCCGCCATTTTGGCCTAAAAAACATTAATGTGCAACATTGACGCCTGGGAACAACTGATTTTGGAAAATAATACATATTGCTAATAAAATAAAATGGGTTTCATGTAGACCCCGTGACTTTGCAACGAAAGTTAATTTTTAGATCACTTTTCCTACTTCGGCCCACAGCCTAATGTATTCGATAAGGGATTTGTTAAATAACACATTTAAGGTTAATATATGTAAGTAAAAGAATAAACAAAACATTTTCATAACAACGCAACCAGTCTCCATGTAAGAGGACTGCTGGATATAAGAGCATTCCAGTTCAGTAAAGGAATGTTATTTTGGTTTTACACTCAGGGTTCCTTTGTTTAATGTTCTTCAAACTGTACTAAAAATAAATCGTTGGTGTAGGAACACGGTGCAGGTAACATATGATGCCTCGCTTTGCAAAGTGGATAGGAATCAGGAGTGTGGGGGGGGGGGCGGGCAGGAATACGTTATAAGAGTGTCAGAAAATGAAGTCCAAATATCGACGGTTTAGAATATTCTAAATAATGCACAAAGTGACTTTGACTTCGACTACATCGTCTCCGAATCTCTCTCTAAGCTGTTATCACGGGATAATTTAGTAGCTATTATACACACATCTGTCGAAAATAGTCAAACATTTAATTGATGGGGCAAACGTGTTGTTTACACTAACTACTTTTGAGATTGATCAATGATGACATTATCAGCAGTGACGTCACTCCACCATTACAATGGGAATCTCGATGTGTCCTTTAAACACAGAACAAATAAAGAGTGTACACTGTGTACGAGTCTGAGAAATAATGTTGAGGGATGTAGATAGGGAGCTTTGTATGTATTTACATTACTATTAATTAATTTAAATACTGAATTTAGGTAGAATCTTATTATAGATGTGGTATTGTACAGAGAAATGAAACATTTGATTGCTCGTGATGTTTGTAAAGCTACCCGATTTCAAGATATTCAGCTTTATATAACAACGCATTAGTGATGTCATCAAATACCATGAAAACTAATAATTTAAATATTGATGATAGAAAAAGACTAAATGTATTTGTAATTACTTAATTGAGTTAAATTACGGAGCTACAAGACTGGACAAATCATCTGTAACTAACTGCACGTCCATAGTTTCACTGTTATGATTCACTTACATTACTTGTGACGTAATGACAAATGCTCGTTTCCATTAAACTCAAGAAACACGTAAATATTTTGAATAACCATGATAATTCCTTATTCATCAGAGACTACCATAGCCTACAGCATAGTTACAGCCATGATAATTTACTTGATCCATTCAAAGGATGAAAAATTTCTCTTGAGCATTAGTTTTATTTAATGAGTAATGAGTCTAGGTCTGAGTCGGGTACCCGAATACCCGGGTACACGACCTAACATTCGTGTACCCGAATCAAAAACACACAAAACGGGTACCCGTTTTCTGAGAGGGGTGCGCGTAAGTGCTACGCGATTGCTTTCATGATTTCATGTTTTGATTAATCAAGACACGCGAATACGGAAGATTAATTTAATGAAAAAACTTTCTTGTAAATGTAGCTGGCTGTTTTAATTGCTTACTATTTCTAGCTTTAGCCATTCGTAATGGTTCTTTTTCCTGTGTGGATAAAATCACTCAACACAGAAAACGAAAACATTATACCGGTAAACACTACTCAAAAGGGAAATCTTTAACCCATCGCAACAGCAGCTGTGTACGTACAATACTATAATACCTCTTCAAAACATAGCACATACCTTCCAAACAATTGCCGATTTCCAGGTAATTAAAAGTTGTTAACAAGGCTAAGCTTTGTATGTGTGTGTGTAAGAAACCGATGTGATTTTTCCCATTGAATTAATGTGGTATATAGGCTAGCATGTGGTCCAAGATAGCAGAACTTTATTTTAATAACCAAGGAGATTTATTTAAACTATTGATTTTCTTTAAGCTATATTTTGCAATTTCCCAAGATCAGGCCCCGAAAAATCCCAAGGACACTGTACTGTATGTATATCTAGCAATATATAGCGATATCTAGCAATATCTAGCGATATTTATAGGGATGAAATTCGCAAGATCTTCCATAAACCGAAGGCAGATAGAGAATCGAAGCCTTCAGTGTGTAATGAACTTGAAACTGTGCGTCTTTCGAAATGAAAAGAATGTGGGGCATCGCACAATAAACATATAAAAGTTATTTATTTCAGTCTCATTTAAATTATTCAAAATTTTAAAGCACACAGCAGATATCACATCATATCAGTGAGCATGAACAGAAAATGGCGTTCCAGGATAAACAGCCTCCAATTGTTTATGTTTGTAGTCATATGAGCCTAATTTCACTTTTTTTTTTTTTTTTGGGGGGGGGGCTGTTACGACTTGCCCGAAAAATATAACCACATTTTTTTGCGTTCAACATGTTAATTTACATATCATATAGGCATGCATCGGTTATTACATCGCATGCCAATTACATGCAATCATTTGCCGTGTTATTACCGAAATGGCGAATTTGTCGGGCAAGCTAAGAACTTTATTTTAATAACCAAGGTGATTTATTTAAACTATTGATTTTCTTTTAGCTACATTATTGCAATTTATTTTTCTTTCAGTAGGTGCCCGAAAAATTCTCAGCATATTGCCCGAATTTCCACAAAAATATTTGCAGCGCCCCCCCCCCCCCCGAAGTTTTATAGTAGCCGTGATTAGAGGTTTTAATATTTGTAGACCAATTAATTTAATTACATAAATTAACTGTCTGAATTTTCAAAATTCCCTGACCAACATTCTTCATCATACTTTCCCCTACTCGTGCAATTTGACCGGTCTGTTACTTAGGGGTTGAAGAAGGTTCTTCTATATTGGTTGTCCATAGATGAAATGTTGTGCAACATTATGGGTATATTTTGAAGTGAATTTATTCACGAGAAATATTTTCAAATCCTGAATAAATAATGGGCGTAAACCTTGACAAGTGGGGCTGACGGGTATTGTGGGCCGCGACGTAGAATCACCTACATTATTAAAGATCCACAGGAGATGCGGTGATGTCGAACATGATGTGTGATTGGTGACAATCTTCAAATAGGTTATGGATGAAAACAAAAACTATTGGGAAATACCTGGTTCTCAGACAAAGGTGTACATCTGGTTGGTCATTTTCAAGCCCGTGAAATACCATTTCCGGTGATCTGGGGGGGGGGGTATCAAAACCAGAAATGTTCTTGTACGCTGCGCTCCAACCGAAAGTGGCGCTCCGCTTGCCATGGATAGTAAGTCGCGCCCCCGTGTTAGAAAATCCTGGATACGCGCCTGATTATAACATCTACAATTTTTTTAGACGTCTGTAGACAAGATGGTGAACCATACAGTTGAAAACATTCAATAAAAAATAATAATGATCTTTTCTTGTATTTACGCGTTGACCGCAGGGACGTCGCTAAAGAGAAGGGGTGGGGATGTCTCACCACCCAAGCTTAGTAAAAATGACGATAGTTGGAAATTTGGAGTACGACTGTCGGAATTTCCGACTGTCGCACTCTAATTCACCTAGGCCTATTCATATATTCCTGTGATTGTGAATGACCTAAAATTTGAAAAAGTTAGGTCAAAATTGACCTTTAATCAGTCATATTTACCACGTCTTCCTTGCCACTTTGAGAAATTGTATCTCGCGATCCTTATACTCCACCATACAAATCTTCGTATGAATTTGAATATATTAAAATTAATGCCCAAAGAACTACCGTACAACGTTCGCCAGCTTCAATTCGGTTTATTTATGTACTAATTTTGTTATTGGGTGGGTTGACCCTGTTCGCTAGCTTCAAGTAAGTTGAGTATATATCAGAGACGTAACCAGTGGGAGCAGCGGGAGCAACTGCTCCCCCCTTCAGTGTCGAAAAAAAGATAAATACTGTTTGTTTTTTGGCATGGTATTTTGTCATTGCTCTTTTGATCTTGAATACTCGTCAGCTCCGTTAACTCAATTATAATCGTAGTAACATTTAGGCCTACTGCTTCAGCTACTTAGTTTGGCAGATGCAATTTGTTAAATTTAGCCAGTAGCCTATTACCTATTACCAGCCTACAATTGGCCACTGCGTAATAAAATACATAAAGCATAAATAACCGCACTCGGTGGAGAGTCACGAACCGTATATGCACAACGACGACGACAACGCATCCTTTCTATGATTCGTCATCGGTTGTTGCACGAAAAGCATGTTATGAAGTTAAGCTAGCAATCGTACGTTATACGCACTTCCTATAAATAATTATTACACTGCTAAATACGAGAGTTTATATTGTGTTTCAGTTAAGTTCGGCAATTGTATTAAAGCCCAGACATTGGACAATAAAAAAGAATCATCCTACTGGAAAAAATGTAAATTAGCACTATGTCTTTCTGAAGGAATATTTCAAAACGGGAACAAAATCTGCTGATAATATGATATCATATGATTATGATGAAACTGGCAAAACATTGCTCCAGATCCCATCTAAAGACCTTCAATTGTTCAAAACAGGACGCCCCCTCCCCTTAGACCCCTCTCCCATATCAATCGCAAAATATGCTACCCCTTGCAAATTCCTGGCTACGTCGCTGGTATATATATATATATATATATAATATATATTGTATACAATTACAACACCCAATGCTAGTCAGTACTAGTTGTAACCGTTACAGTACGTAACTTGGTACGTCTCACCAAACTCTTGAATCGTTGCCAAAATTGGTTCGCATTGTATATTTCAGACAATTACATCTTATACGGTTGTAGAAGATAGGTGCAAGACTATTTTGGCCAAATTTAGACTGGAATATATTTTATAGAAATAGTTCAGTTGTTATTTTTGTTCGCGGAAGAGTAGACAGTTATCTTCCTCAGTACTAATGACCTAAACAAAGGTATGAGGTTTACATCAAATAACTAAAGTTTGAGCAGTGAAAAGAGTGTTCGGGGATTTGCCTAATATTCAACTTGATGATTTCCTTCATATTTTGTTGTACAAGTGATATTCAAAGTATCGGCTTTTCCAACTTCCATTGGGCCCTAGGCTTGGTTTAACTAGTTACAACTGATTATCTCAATTGCACAGTGGCCGAAAAACCCATGATGTTGAGAAAAATCTCGATTAATTTGTTATATGTAACATGTGGGCGATACTTAGTATGTTCCTTAACTGCATCCTCCCCGCCCCAGGGATATTTCCCGGCTAACGTTTCGCATTGGCAGAGTCAGACTGACTAAAATTGAATACTAGCGCCCTTTAAAGCTATTTTATATGCATATGGCTGCCACAAAAACACTACTAGTTTTAGTCACGGTTGTACTTGTTTATCTGCAAACTTTGTTTATTCATCTTAGAGAAGAGTCAACTATCAGGTTATTACTAGTTAGTAAGGGTTGGCGTATATCGCCACCGAATAGGTGCATATCGAATTGATATAAAGGACTATATGAGAACTGCAACCACTGAAAACTGTATGTTTTGACAGTATGTTTTTATACTTATTTTAAGAACTCCTATCATCTTGGTCCTTGACGAAGATGATAGGCAGATTGTTCATGTGAGTGATAAATAGCCCCGCTGCCCAACCCCCCCCCCCCCTTAAAAAAATAAATAATAATATTAAGCGCGCTAGGAAAAACCCCGGTGTTTTTGGTAATCGTTGTCGAATATAATTTGTTGAAGAAAAAAAGTTTTTCCCTTTGTTACATTAACATAGCTTTTGTAGTTTGTGTAGCCTATGTAGCCTTCAAGCAGATAACTTATACTCAGTTGCTTACTTGCTCAACCAGAGTGATTAATAAGTTTGTGAAGTGAGTGCCAGTGGTACAAATGTATCGAAAAAAAGTTCGGAACAGTGCAGTCGCGAAAGATGGGGTGTCTGAACTGACACTTACCGTATCGTTGACGAATAGCGCGGGGTGGGTGGGGGGGGGGGGTTAAAAGGCAGCAGTCGGAATTTTCTGGCTTCAAAACCCATCCAGTGGAATTTCAGCCACTACCCCCCCCCCCCCCCAATCATCAGGCCTTAGCTACGTCCCTGGTTGACCGATGAATAAAACTACTTGAATTGTATCAGAATCCATCTCTTCACTACTACTTGCAAGATTAGTGGTTACTCTATTATTTAATTTTTCTTTCTGACAGTTTAGCATCTCAGCGAAAATTAAAAAAAATATTAAGTTAAAACTTTGACAGATAACACGCGTTAAATTGAATACAGAATACATCGTTACCTCATTAAGTATATAATACCGATGTAAAGCTGTACCGAATCGATACAAAATATGTATACTGATGGCTACAAAATTAAACTAGTACTCTCATTAATCCTGTTTTATGCACTTTTCGCTCTGTATGCAGATTTACAGACCAAAAATGTAAATTTGATATTTTCTTTGATAGTTTATTAATGTTGTTAAAGGGTGTGATGCGAAGTCCCCGGAAGCTGCATATTTAGGGTTGTCAGGAAGAAGCTCAACTATAGAACGTTTCTGAGAGCTCAAGCGGGGTTGAGGGGCTTTCTCTGAAATATATATCAAGCCCTGGTTGGCTCCACGAGGGGAAGCCCCCTGAAGTTTTTGCATTGGTGATATCCCTTGTTCTCTCGTAGCGAGTTTAAAGCACTAAAACACAAACAAATGTAATAAATAAATTATAGTTATCTATAACGTATTCCAAGTACGTTGGTGGGGATCCGCTGGACTTAAGCTGCACCCTTTGAAGATATTTTTCGTTCTCTTGAAGACATTTTGAAACACAGAAATCTATCTAAGAGAAGAACTCAATTTTCAGCGGATAGTATCGTTAAAGGGGGAGGGGGGGGGGGGGGTTCAGGGGCGAAGCCTCTGGAAGCTGCATCATTTATTATCCAAATATTATCCGTGAGGAAATGTAGACGTAAGGGAGTACTTTACTTTCGTAAGTGTATTAATAAAATAAAATAAAAATATGGTTTAAATTCACATATAGTTCTAAATGCTTTCCCTCATATCATTACCGATATTTTATTTCTACTATAATTTTTTCAAGGCAAATCATGCATGGATGTTAATGTTCGCCAATACATGTAAATTGTACTCTTTTCAAGCGTCGATCAAAGTGATGATGTGGTGTTACCCCAAACCCCCCACCCCACCACCACGCATTTCAAACTAACTAAGAATAGTTAAAACACAATGTTGCGTTTAGACTTATATATTGGACATAAGTCAAGTCATATAAGTCAAACTATGACTCAGAATGTATCATTTGAAGCCTCAACTTCCATTTTCTGGGGAAAGACCACAGACCCCCCCCCCCCACCCTCCCTCCTTCCTATACATGATGTCGGCTTTGACGACGCTCTGTTCCTGCAAAAACTGCAGAACGAGTGTCTTATCTTTGCCTTTATGAAGTCATGATGCTGATGTTACCTATTAGTATATTTTGAATACGATACATGTAGCACCAGCAGTTCCGATACATTTTTGGTCTCTGTTTTGTTTTCGTTTATTTTTTAATACACTTTGCAGCAATTTCAGAGAAACAAGAACTTCGTTTGCAGAACTTGGAAAAGAAGTTCATTAAAACTTTGCGGCTTTATTCTGCAATTCAGATTGAAAGAATGGTTTAAGCGGAGGTGTGGATATGTTTAAATGTGGTTTTATGGGGGGGGGGGGTGGGCGGGTTGACAGCCTCCGAGGGGCAGAACATTACTTCAAACCTTACATAATCATTGTCGCTCTGTAATTAAGTTTCCCAAAGTGTATGATACCACTACTTTTCGGAAAGAGATTTAAAGCATCAATTGATGTGATGGCTACTCACCAAACATTTTATAAGACAGGGATATCGAATGAGCGAAATGAAAGGAATATGACTTATCTCTTAAATCAACCAAGCTTAGCAATATTAAGTGTTGTTACATTTATATGATTCAGTTTGTTGTTTACTATCACAAGACTCTGTTCTGGGTGTCTCCTTCATATACAATGGCAATCATGTGTTGCTGATTCATTACTCTCTTGTATGTGAATCAACAACAATCAACAAGTCAAAAGAAATTCATATTGTTGGTAAAACCTTTAATTAAATGTAAGAAATTTTAAGCGTGTCCACTATGACGTCATTGTGACAATACCTTTCACATTTCTTGATTTCAAGGATGAAGGAATGGATCCGACCGGAATAATGTCTGGCATACTGTAGCCCGAACTAAACCTATGGAGAGAAATAGAATAATGATCGTGTAAGATGTAGAAGACGTAGAGGAATGTCCTCCTAGTCAGGTTAATTGTTTACTAAATCATTGAAGGTAAACAAAGTAAACAACAAACATGTAGAAATACAACATTGTACACAATAAACTAAGTAAACGGAGCGAATCTTTGTAACAACCGCTTGCCATTTTCAGCTCGGATCACGTGATTTTTATCGTATGTTATTTTCAGTAAATTGATTGATAATAGAGATCGTTTTCGTGAACCCTTCTCACTTTTAAATGAGAACTAAAATGTCTGAGATTGTTAGAGTGCAGTGGTAAAATATAACATCTAGAAATTATGAATCTTAAAGCTGAAACTGTTTCTTAATCTCAGAATAGTTTAAGATGCTACAGATTACATTTTTCAACGTAATTTTGGAATGAGAAACCTGCACAATCTTGCACTAAAACGGAGGAGAAATAGAAGGTAGAGGGATAGGCGGGTCGAGGACATAGCAACATTCTTTACTGGGAGCAACAATTTGTCATCTCGGGTTGAAGTTACTACACAAATTGTTACTATTATATGATATACCAACGTTATTTAAGTATTTATTCAATAGCAACATTCAATAATTTTATGACATTGCACGCATTGTTTTCTGTCATTGATCTAAATCAAATCGTACAAAATTATAACATTTTTGTGGAGTTGATAATAATGACCTTAACCATTACACTATCGAATCTTCTTATTCAACTATGTTCTCAATGAAGAGCTGCATGTGTCCAAAATATCCGACCCCTTCATACCGAGGAGTTATGAAGACTTCCTGGTCATACTTTGTTAAGAATACACTAATGCCATCGTCGTTGATTCACAAAAGAAAAGTTTTATTGGAAGGTGGAGGAACAAACACTGAGGGGAGACAAAAGTTTTTAGCAAAATTTTCTTTATACCGGTACTTTTGAACTGCATATTTTATCATTATTAATATTTTGAAGACAAATAGCAAATTTTTAGACATGAAGGCACTTGTTACAAACACACAACAAGAGGGCACTTGAGTTTATAAGCTGAAATGAAATTATCTGGAATTAATCGGTACCAGATAGTGCATAATATCCAATAAATATGTTAAAGTCTAGCTCAGTATCATTCTACCTCATACCTGAATTGCCCAGTTCTATGTAAAACACTGCTCCGGACAATGTAAAGAAAATATATAGGTTACGTTCCTTGTATCTAATTAGCATAATTAACGCATAGATACTGATATTTCTTATGTAAAACTTTTTCTTACAATCGTTAGTTTTCTGTCTCTATCCATTGACTGGTTACACAGGCGCTTTCGAATATTTCATTAATGTTATATATACTGTAAGGGCTATAGCGGACATAACAACTCAATGTACACATGTAGGCAAAATACTGGAAATAATTGTTGAACTAATAATTTATATTGCTACAGCATTGAAAACTATTTATTAAAGGTTATATTTTAATAAAAGGGTTCTCCCCGTTTAAACCCCTCCCAACGGACGCAAATCATATTTGGAGCCCACACCCACCCCTCCTTTCAAAGATAACCAGAATGCAAAATGCATTGAGGTTTCGATGACTTCAATGCAGTAGACTTCTTCTTGTTAGTATATATAACCAGAACGAGCTGTTACAATTACACTATAGCATGATAAACACAGGTCAGTCTACTGTACGTGGCTATATATGCCTCCATCCAAAAAAAATAGGGGCTTATGATATAAATACACATACCAAGTATTAGAGGTATCCACGATTTCCATCGTTACATATCATGTAAAAGGTTTTTTAGAGTTCGACCTCTGGTGACCTATAGGAGATTTGACCTCACAAGCAATATAGACCGGCAGCCCAGTGCACTTTGATCAAACGAACGAGGTACCAATATCTGAGTATTGGAACATTTGTGGAAAAACCCAGTATATCCAAAAGTGGATGTCTGCCGTGGTCGCTCTGCTGCATGTGGCCCCTGGGGCCGGTTAAAGGGGGCCCAAAAATGCATCTGATCAAACGAACGAGGTACCACTTGAAACCAATGTCAACTTAATGCATGAATGCCACATAGTACTGAATGGCCCATGCCAGACAAATGTTCTGCTGCAAAGGGCCCGCCAGACGCCCAAGAAGGGCCCCTAAAAAAATGCATCTGATCAAACGAACGAGGTACCACTTGAAACCAATGTCAACTTAATGCATGAATGCCACAAAGTACTGAATGGCTCATGCCAGACAAATTTTCTGCTGCTAAGGGCCCGCCAGACGCCCCAAAATATGGCCCAAATGCCCATTATCGTAGCATTGACCCAGATTAAATATACAAGGTACCACTCAAAACCGGTTTGGAATGCTCGGGTTGATCTTACAGACTATGGAAATCATCATGCCAGACAAATTTTCTGCTACAAAGGGCCCGCCAGACGCCCCAAAAGGGCCAATAAAAATGCATTTGATCAAACGAACGAGGTACCACTTGAAACCAATGTCAACTTAATGCATGAATGCACAAAGTACTGAATGGCCTATGCCAGACAAATTTTCTACTGCTAAGGGCCCGCCAGACGCCCCCAAATATGGCCCAAATGCCCATTAGCATAGCATTGACCCAGATTAAATATGTTAAATCCATATACCATGTATGAAAAGTATCCGTGATTTCTACCATGAGAAATCATATTGTGAAGGTTTTCAGGCCTCGACAAATATTGTTGAAAGTACTCGCCACTAGGCCTATGATTGTTGGCCAAGTCTCCAAAGTACAGATCTGCAACATAAATACTTTCTATGAACAAAGGTTAGGCAGTTAGGCAGATACATGGTGCTACTTAATTGCGCATGACAAAGTCATGTTTCTTTGCAGTACGAAATTCAACCTTTTTCCAGCAAAAGGAAGTGTTGAACAAAGTAAAACATGACGCAGAATCGTAAATAAGCAGGTAGGCCTACTGTAGTGTCTCAAACAATTAAAAACACAACATCTGTAAAATATCTACGAAGATAGCTTAGCTTCTCTTACATTATAGGGCTCCTCTACTTAACTAGGCATACACTATACAGAAACTAGGTGTGCGGGAGTCCTAAGCATATATACAGTACCTCACTGCTACTTTGAATCGCTGTTCAATTAGAGCGGCGACTCGTACAATTTCCCAATTAATTATCTGTCTTTAAGCTGCAGATTGATGCGCGAAAAATATCGCTCTTACTCCATTTCACTGCCTAAATCAAAGCGATCTCTTACGCAATGATAATCTGAGGCTGTAAGATCTCTCCAGAAAACTTGTCTCAAAACGAATTATGACTGATAGCCTGATAGCCTGTAGGAAAATTGCAGGAGATGTTTCGCCATCTTAAGTGTATTGGTATTCTGACTGGTATTCTTCACGTTGTTGTGTTAACGAACCCTATTCTACCCAACCGTTGCTGGCCTACACAACATAAAATTGCTCACAGGCCTAGCCAGGTTCGTTCAAGTTGTCCCATAATCATAGACGTGATGAAAGTCGAACGTTACTTTTAAGGCCTAGCTATGCTGAAACTGGTGGAAGAGACTACACAAATTTGGATTAATAACCGATCCAGACAAAAGCTTGTGAAACTCACTGCCAAACTAAGACCATTTTACACAATTATTTCGCATTGAGATTGGTCATAGTAAAAAATCTAACTAGACGAACTGTTAAGTTCAAGGGCGTAGGAACCGGGGGCTGGGGGGGGGGGGCGCCAGCCCCCCAGTGAAAAATGTGGAGGGGCGGAAGTATCATTCCGCCCCCCCCCCCCCCCCCCCCCCCGGTTCGCAAGTCAGAAAACCCCTTTTTCATTTCCAAATGAGCACCAAATTGCATCTTAGGCCAGGTGAAAATACAAAATTAAGTTTACAAAATGGAGTGGGTGTTGAAGTGTGCTATATTGCACCAAATTGCATCTGAGGCCACCTGGAAATGCAAAAAGTTCCAAAGGGGAGGGGGAGACCCCTCCCCTTACACCCCTCCTCCAGGCCGGCCATCAGTCTTCAGCCCCCCCCCCACTCAAAAGTACCTTCCTACGCCACTGGTTAAGTTTCATAAACGCTGACTGGTCACAACGAAACTACATCCAACCTGACATAAATAAGACGTAAACGTCTAACAGAACCGCTGTATTACAAAATACACCTTTCTGCACGCAAAATAAGGCTTCCGAGCGGCACGTTGAAGCCAATGCAAATATGTTCGTATTTTCAGTTTTAGATTCTACGGATGCCCATAAACTCATTACCAATTGCCAATAGCCTCATATTCGTATGAGGCGTAACGAGCACGTTATCTGATAGGCTGGTTGGTGGGAGATACGGTAGCTTATAAAACAAGGTTTCCAAACTTTGACTCCCGGTGACCCCAAATGACCTTTGATCTCCACAAAAAACATAGGCTGTTGCTCCTCAATGTGGTCCTCCTATTCACGAAATATTAGATTGAGCCAAGTTTACCTCCTTGAGATATCATGTTTACAAGATTTTCAGTATTTTGCCCTTGTGACCCCAAATGACCTCCCCACAAAAAATAGGGTTCTTCTACTCAATGTGGTTCCTATATACACCAAATTTTAGATTGGACCAAGCTTTCCTACTTCAGATATCGTTTTTACAAGCGAGGCGTCACACACACACACACACACACATACATACCAGTACGTCCTCAGACAAAAGGTGTGTAGTCAAGTCATCGTCCTTGGAGGTCCGATAATACAAACACACCCACACAGACACACGCATACACACACACTCTCCGTCTGCATGAATGCATACGTTACGATTATCATCGAAACCAAAACAACGTTAATGCTTGAAGTCAGATTGATGAACAGTGAAGTGTTCAAACTTGCTTAAATTTACAGGTCAAACACTCTTCACCTTGGTTTTATTGATAAAATTTATTTATAAAACTAGAAAACTATGTATCGCCGAGTTTGTCATCCTGTATAATGTGTATAATGTGTATAATGTGTACATGTGGCTGGGGTCAAAACAATGTGTAGTGTTGAGATAACTGAGCGTATGTATACATACGAAATCGGTCAACAAAGTTAAGAGAAGATAGTGACTAACTTTAATTAGGTTTGAAATTCGGGTTTATGGTTCTTCAACAGTTCAAAACTTAGATCATGTCTTACGTAATCGTTGATTTATTGAGAGCAAACAACATTGTTGAAAAATTGGCAACGCGTTATGTAAACGCTGAAACACCTACCCACCCGTCACGAAGTGTGCACAACTTCATCTTACACTCTTATGCCTAGAGGTCTATGCGTAGAGCATTCATCTTTCTCTTTATGCGTTCTAAAAGCGTAGACTCGCGATATTTAGACACAATTACTTTACATGTTTTCACCCTATTCGCTGCGATTTGACGGGAGGAAAACCCCGGATGTGCGACCGACGGAATACAATAACCTACAGATCTCTACTAACTGTATTTCCAGGAACATAACACCTCTCCTTCGGTTTCTTTTCTGTTTTATGTTCCTTTCTTTTTCTTTTTAGTTGTCGACCATGTTACTATCACAATATACTTATGTTCAGTTTTAATAAGCATACCACCATGATTCATGTAAAACATCGCAAATTATGACGCAATGAATTCATTTCAACAAGTGAATAACTGCTTCTTCTTTCTTTTTTTTTCCTTCTCAGCAACAAAACTATACGAACCGTGGCCATATTTACGACCTGGATATGACCCTGGCAGTTGTATAAGTGTTTATTGTGATTGTTAAGTTGTAGGTTCATTCATTGTGTACCGGGATAGAAATCTGTACTTCATTTTGTTAGCGTGTGTTATAACAATACTGTAAACCATTTGGAAAAAAAGTCTGAAGGCGATGATGACAGCCTTCTAAGCCTTTCTATATTCGCTAAAAACAGTTAAGTTGCAAATTTGAAATCGATTTCTAGTTGTCATTATCCATTATACATTTTAAACTTCGATGGAATAATTTAATCACTTTCGTCTGTTCTGTGTAGATAAAAAGAACTAGTGCAGTATATAATTAGATATTTAAAGAGATAAAAGATCTCATGAAACGAATCTTAAAAGATCTCAAGTGCTTTGTTTTCTTGCTCGTGTTGTTGTTTGCTTGTTAATGATTTATGGCTGAGAAATAAATTAACTTGGTTATTATTACTATATTTCAGATTTGTTATACTGCGACATGAACCTTCGAATTACTTTCTCCCTGCTAAACACGAGCAATATTTTATCTCCACCGTTTAACCGTTTAATCAACTTCACAGAACAAAACTGTTCTCCATAAAACTAGGCAATTAAGAACCCGCAATGTTTGTAGTCACATATTAGATATGTGAATTATATTAAGGGCTATTTAATTGTGTGCTAATTAGGTAGACTTCCATATACCAACGAGAAGTACATAAAGGGAAAAACGAAGAAAGGGAAATAAAACAATCCTTCTATCAAATTAGGGAGAGGAGCAAGTGAGGGATCTATTAAACAACCAAGGAAATCAAGTTTACTCATTTAAAATATGTATACAAAGAATAATAATGAGAACACGTCGTAATATCATGGCATATGACATACAGTATTACTGAATGGCTGTTAGATATATACGTAACCCGTATTGAATAAAAATATGCATTATTCCCAGCCACTGCTAGACACGGACTGACCTACTTATCGTCGGTTTCTATGGTTACGTTGTATGACAGTTACAACATTCCAGGTGTACACTAGACGCGTGTCCCATTTTTCTATTCATTATCTTTAACCCTGGCTCGTGTCATCTTTTGTTATGCTAATTAGGTATTTACGGGAGATCCAGGTGTGTTAACTTATTTTACTTTAGAAATAAATTGTTTGAATCAATCGTCTGTGCAGAAAACTATTGTAGAAGTAGAGTAGGCCTACTGTGTGTACTAAAACGGTTATGATGTTATCGGGTAGAAACGGAATTGATTTGAATGGCTCCCTAAAAAGGATGATGTGCGAAGGGGGGTGGGCGAAGGAAGGGGTGGTGGTGGGTACAGGTAAGATGTCTGAAGGGGAGTTATGCAGAGGAGACGAGACTAAAATTACCCAAGAGCACACTGGGATTGGGGTAAAGTATTTAGTCTAGATAGGGAATCAACATTCTCTGTTACATTTTGTTTATAGTCAGACCAAACAAAACCCCCGAAGTGTGTTAATTCCAGTAATATTTTTCTCCGCGGTCACAGTTATTCCCGGAATGGCGTTGTTTCACATATAACATACGTTAAGCATCGTTCGTTATCATATATTTCATTTATGTAACTACTCAATAGCTTTTGTCTTTTCTTTCAAGATTTGGGTGAGGCGCGGTTGGGGGGGGGGGGATGTGACGGGTGCGACTTAAATATTTTCTTTTTTTAGTAACACGTCAGCTGTAAGTTGAAGATGTTACTGATTATGTTGTGAATGGTAAAGACGGAAAGGAGAAACTTTTACGAGGTTTGATCTGTGAGAGCAAAGAAGGCGAGAGGAGGCGAGAGGAGGGGTTGGGTGGGGGGGGGGGACTAAAATAACACTACATTGGAACGGACCAAGCAGGGACGTCATGATCGAATCAAGTATACAGTAACATTGATACGAGGAATATTAAAATATTAAACAGTTTTTTGTATAAATTTATCAATTATACAAAGTTAAAGCTCTTGGTTAATTGTGTAATTATTGTTTAAAAATTAGGATAAAATATAAGCATAAATCATAATTAAGCTTATTTTGTATAACATCGTGTTTCAAACTATAAAGAAGAAATTAATGTAGTTTTAAATGGATTAAATTTGAACCTCTGAAATTTATCAGATACAGATTTGCCTTTAATTATATTTAATGTAATAATTGTTTTTTAACTTTATAGTTAACTCAATTGCAATTATATATTTCCTTCTAGTTAACTTTTATTTTGTTTTAATTAGTTAACTTATTTTGAGTAACTATTTTTCAAATTTTGACAACTAAAACTATTTTATTGGTTGCTTCTTTTGTATGCATTTCAGTTTTGCTAGAGTATCATAATCTGATCAAAATTTTGAGGAGTTTATGCTATTATTATTGCCATCATTTTACTACTTTAAAATTAATAACGATTTTCAATCTCTTTTGTTTCTTAAATTAATTGCCATAATTGTACATCAACTATTTCGGAGGTTTCAGTCAAAATTAACAGCTATTCCTTGTAAAACTTTACTTTAGAATATTAATTTTACTCGCTAGAATTATTAAAATCCAATTTCCTTGTCTATATATCTCTTATTGTATCCTAATAAACATTCCTGTCATTATCAAACCTAATACTTAGTTAAATTGTTAAACTAAACAGAGAACATTTTTAACAACCACCACCGACCCATTTACCCCTCTCTTAACAGCACCCTCTTAAAATATTCCCTAATAATCCATTATATTTTGTTTTATTTATCATAGCATTCTACATAACACCTTCCACGATGACCTAATTATTGAAATAAATTCAACTAAACTAATTAAATCCAATCCTTGGTATTAAAATATAGCAGACTTTACATTCCCTTTTGTTAGTTTAATATTGATAACTTTTATTAATTCAATTAATTCCCTGTTTAACTGTTATGTTAATTCTAACATCTACACAGGAATACTTACCTCAGCTTCTTCAAGCTTGTACACTGTGAGGAGTAAGACAAGATGGCCGCCAACTCTTCATTAGTTAGTCTCCTGTTGTCCCAGATCACCAGCTTCTGGAGAGAACTCAGGATAGAGAGAGAGAGACCAGACTGAAGGATTAGGTTCAGACCAGACTCATCAACTCTAGGAGAGCAGGACCATAGATACACACAGGAGATAGGAATCTAGAATGAAAGAATAGAGTTACTGATAATAAAGTAGATAGAGATAAATAGATTGGATTTGGTTAGAATTAGAATAATTATTATAATATTATAAATAATTAAAATAACGAAATAAAGATAAAGGAAAATAAAGCGATAAACTAAGACATTTAGGTCGTGTTTATTTGTAAAAATGAATCAGTTATTGGAACGGAAATAAGGGGCTGATTTCAAGGGGAGACAAATATTAACAGAAATAATTAGATTTGATTAGAGAAAAATAACGTGGTAATGTAGGAATAAAGGGTTAGTTTAATTGTTTTACAATTAAATTATTAATTAAAGTTTTTATAGCTAGTAAGGTTTAATAAAATAAGAATGTGATGCTGCATATTTTTATTTATTAGTTAATAGGAAACAAATCTCAATGACGGGTTGAGAATTTTATTAGAAATGGGTAAATACTAATTGATATTAGGCTATCTATCTTTTGAAGAAAAATATTGATCAAATTTATTTTTATTTTAATTTAGAACTTTCAGAAGGAAAATGTAATTTAATGTTAAAGGAATCATGAAAAGGAAACTTCTGCTCTAACTAATATCAGGTTTTATAATGTTTAAGGAGATTTGGAAGAATTATATTTAAATCAATAGGTTGTTTCTTATAATTAAAATGCAATTTAGAGGAGCAGATGTACGGTAGATCATATTCAAGTTTCATGAGAGAAGGTTGACGAGGCTTAAACTCAAAATTTAATATACAAATTATTTAATTATTGATCCAAATCCGACTATTCTGCTTGAATAATAAGTATTTCTAATTAATACGATTTGTTTAAATGATGATGTCCATCTGTGTTTAGTTATTATTTCATTCCTAAGTTACGGTTTGGTTGTATTATAACTTCTAGTGGATTTTTTCGAAATGTAGCTTTGTTCTTTCTTTGTGTTTGTAGATATTCCTAAATTGGGTATTGCTTATGATTTTAACTTTCTGAACTTTATCGTTTCTTCCAATTAAATAGTACCATCCGCTTTTTACATTTTTTTTTCTACAAATAAAATTGTTATCTGGAAACACTTCATATCCTTGGGGGTTTAGGTATACTAATTAATCATTACGTTTAAGTTTAATCGGGTTGAATGGGTCTTCATTGAAATATCTTCTGTTACATGGAGTTCATCGGGTGTGAACAGTTAGCGGAACATTTAACGTTAGAGCTACGGCTCTGGCAAACTTCTACTATTGAGTGTTGCAGCAGGGTAAAATAAGTGGCGCACTTTCAATTTCAAAACCATTTTACTTTTTAAATATCATGTGGCCATAGGTCTGTTGGCTTGGAAATGACGTACGGTTTTTATAATTAAGTGGGTAAAATTAAGACAAAACCAGCTGTGAGTAGAACACCACGATCTAGTTGCTGCTGGAAAGACATGGACAAAAGATGTCTTTTTAATAACTATGTATTTCATTTTATTATTATTATTATTAGACTTAAATTGGAAAACTGTTTAATACTAGAGACTCATATAGCTCTAGGCCCTATACAGTATATAACAAAGCTATAGCCTATTACACATTAAGTGTCAGGTATATTGGCAGGAGTTAGGTTATTCAACTAATAATCAGTTATTAAATAACATTATTTCAGTCAGCCTGCTCGGTAAAATCTGCAGGTTTCTCACACAAGTGGCTCATATGTCCGACCAGGTAGATTTAGTAAGTTAGGTGATTACAATAATAATTGTGGAATGTTATAGATTGACTTGTATTCACGTCTATAAGGCTATATTATGTACGAGTAAAATCGAGTTGAACCATTTTCTGTGATTTAAATTTTTTGAAGGGATCACAAAGTTTCTACAGTTTGTCTATGGATACCTTTTGTTAGCTAGAATGAAGTAATCGTTTTCGAAGTAAAAGGACCTTAGGCATCAGCTCACCTAGAATGTTAATCGCTGGTTTTATTCTTCGCTTAATTTAAGATCCCTAAAGAAGACTCACTATCTCGATTGTACATTATTCAATTCCTTTAGAGTTAAGATATTTTTTAACTTGGACTTTTCTGATATTCAGTCAACAACTAGGCTAAGATCTCTATTATTTATGAGTTAGATTTGCTAAGCATGTCCTCTCGCTAAAAGCATAATTCTAGTTTTTCGCAGGTGATGTGTGAGATTTTTAACATAGCCTAACTGTCTTACTACTCTAGCCTATAGCCTACCTAAGTTTAGCCTGGCCTTTGTACACATCCTAGCCTATGCCTCTACACCATACCGTCAAATCATCTCTCTGATCAATGTCTTAACTATATTAACAGTGGTCCCTCTCCGTTAAATATTCCATCTTAATAACCACGCAACAAGTCAATGGTAACAAACAACTCCCACGAATATAATACGTACTCTGCAGCTCCACTAATGTAACACTAAAACATTCGTTGTCAGTGAGAGATACTAGATGTGAACAGGTATTCAATAGCATATACAGGTGTTTTCCAGCTGTTCGCGGGTGATGTTTGAAATTTGTAACAGACATTTTGGCGCCAATAGAAATAAATGTACGAGAGACGTAACGTTATACATACCCGGTGAAAACAGACAGTTTATAAACTGACGTCGATTGGGTATGTATTAAGGAAGGGGTCGAGGAAGTAAATAATACAACACAACTTATATCAAGTAGATCAAGCTATCATTGACATTTCTCCCTAAGCGGTAGGGTGTTAGTCCCCGTGCACCCCCCTCCCCCCACCACCGGTTAAAATTTGGGCAAAAAACATGTTATGTACTCATTCACCCACCTTATTATCTGCTAGTGGATGCATAAACAAACAATTCACACAGCAGTTTGAATACAGGGGCGGATGCAGGATTTTTGACAGGGGGGGGGGGGTCTGACTGGTCCAGCCGCGCCTGATCGAAAGACTATCTAAGCGGAGCGCCACCATCGGTTGGCGCGGAGCGTACCTTAAAATTTGTGGCTTTACAAACCCCCCAGATGGCCGGAAACGGCACTTCCCGAGTATTCTAAGCTGCATGTACCTAGCCTGAAAAAATGGATCTCATGTCTGCAATTTCTCAATTGATGAGAAAAAACAATCTATGAAATATGGTAATACATATCAGATGAGTTGAGATGATACAAAAATCATAATGCCTTTAGCCACCAATCCCCCTCCCGTTCCGTCACCACTGTTTGATGCAGTGCACATGGCTTAGCTAGGGGTATTGGTCAGGAGGGGCAAGAATGGTCTGTAGGGGCGCTTTCGAAACTATCTAAGCGGAGCGCCACCATTGGTTGGCGCGTAGCGTACAGAAATTTTTTGAGTAAAGATACTCCCTAGATCGCCGGAAATGACCCTTTCCGGGCCTGGCTAATTTGCAGATAAACGAAGAATAAATAGGTGTCATCGCCAAATTACACCAACAAAATGTGACAAATGTCAATAAGTAGATGAGAGCGCAATAAAAAAGTCAATAATCGCGAATAAGTAAAAAGTGGTAAAGAGCTGAAAAGGGCGCCAGCAGTCCATTTGAGTCCGTCAGGGGGGGGGCATCCGCCCCCCTGACTGTATGGACGCTCCGCCACTGCAAAAACTCACTCGAAATGTATCTGCATCAGTACGAGCTAGCTAGTTTTATTGATGATCTATTCATGGTAGATTGGAGAGAACAAACGCCTTGGATGTTTCTCAATGAACTTTCGGACCACTTCGTCAGTGTCGATAGGAGTGTTATAATACGTGTTCATGAGAACAAGAGCTGTGAGACGTTCCTTGCCCATTGTTGATCGGAGAACAGTTTTATGCCTTCTCACCGCAGAAAACGATCTCTCGTGAAGAATTCGTCGGCGCATCCTATGCAGCCTACCGCTCTGCCACCTCACTGCCCAAAACAATTCGAACACCACCTCAATTTTGAAACTTTTCGGTCTGAAAATTGAGATTTTTAGGCATTTTTTGCACGTGTAGCACGCGTGCACACTATAGTTCATTTGACGGAAAAGACACACCTGGCTGACTTGTAAGGATAACCGCCCTTCTGACGTCCTACGTGTTTAAAATTGGCGTTTAATTTAATTATTTTTTTTCTCTCTCTTTTTTTTTCTTTTTTTTTTGGCCAAGAGTAGGGGGGGTCCGGACCCCCTGGACCCCCCTGGATCCGCGCCTGGAATACCGTCTGTTTCAAATGATTTGAAGGAGTACATGTTTAATGAATATTAAAACCTACATGGAATAACATAAATTGAACACTCTTGTTCAGTCATACACATCTTGCAGACACATCGTGCAGACAAAACGTGTCTGTGTCAAGTTAAACTTTTGTTTTTACAAATAATCACTTCATCATCATGAAATTATTGGAATAAATGTAACTACACAACTGTTTTTCATCCCTCTCCACCCAACCACCGTTGTAATTAATTCCATTCCAAGTCATTGCTGCATTATGCAGCTAAATCTTTGCACCAGCAAAGAGAGTGTAAGGCAATCAAACGATGTTTTGTCTTTTCACGTACCTCGTAATTGCTCAAATCTAAATACGACATTTCATCAATAATTGTAATAGTCAATTCATGTAGTCATTTGTGACATGTCGAGTCCGTCGGGGGGGGGGGCATCCGCCCCCTGACTGTTTGGACGCTCCGCCACTGTTGGCCGGTAGTTCTCAGCGATAGTGTTGTCTCCTTTCTTGAAAATTTGGTTTTTAGCGGTTTTAAGAGAATCAGGGTACGTCCCAGAAGCGAAAACCAGATTGAAAATGTAACAGGGTATTGAGGCAATGACGCGAGCAATGACGTGAGAAACATGTGTATGATGTCAGCATTTTTTGCCTATTAACATCTTCTTTGGCATTCAAGTACCTGGAGACCACCGTTCTATAAGGGTATAGTATTGCTCACTAGCTTGTTTGCTCAGTTAATGCGCACTGGTTACAAGATAATGATAGGCTGTTTGTATTAGTATTTATTTGTATGTTAGGGATTATGGATATTTAAAAAAAAAAGAGTGACAAAGGCAAAGTTTGCCCGAACAGTCGAACACGCAGACTCAGTAGTAAACATTATGTGTGTTGTAGTCTTGTAGAGCAAGAATTATATTATTCGACGGTCGTTAACATGCGTTTTCAGTACAGTGCGACTACTGTAGACTTCTCGGCCTATGCGCTATGTCACGTCAGGTTTTCAGCAACTATAGCCTACTGCCGGTCCGCGGTCGAAGGGTCGTTCATGAGTGGTCATCATCAGTGGCGTAGCTACGGGGGGGGGGGGGCCTGGGGGGCCGGGCCCCCCATGAAATCTGCTGGCCCCCCCCACTGGCCCCCACTGGGAATGGGGTAAAAAAAATTGTAAAAAAAAAAAAAAAAAAAACTCATCAGTGGGATTCACTAATATTTTTTGTTCAATAATTTGGGAAATAGAGTTACACAATTTTCTCGTCTGCATCTGGCAGAATAAGAATAATACAATATCTGTAGTAATCATGAGAATGGTCATACAGCATGGCATGGCAATGGTCGATGCGACGGTTGCGACCATACACCACGAACCTTGTGCATGTGCTGCGCGATATCGATATCTACCAATACATGTTATCGGTCATCGATTGGCACAAAACCCCAGATTCTGATGACAGCTGCCTCAAGAAACCCAATAAATGGCCTAATTAGCACCGAGCCACCAATGTGGACCATTACCGAAACATCGATGCGTGTTAGTCTTCCATCCCCTTCCTCTAATGCTATTTAAGTCCACATGTGGGCATTTCCTGCAAACCTACCGGTAGCCCACAGGGGTTTGAGTTGGGAGAAAGGCTTTGACACCTTGAAACAACAAATGATGCCAACCATAGGCGTACGAGGCGGGGGGTGCAGGGGGCAGACTGCCCCCTAAATTTCCAGAGGACAAGAAATTCGGGCAAAAGTCTTGAAAAATTCGGGCAGCCTAAGAGGAGAAATATATATATATATATATATATATATATATATATATATATATATATATATATATATATATATATAATATGCAGTAGCTTGCCCGAATCTTTTTCAAATATTTGCCCGACATTTCCATGATTTTCTTTATTTAGCATCATGATGCCCGAATATTTCCGTGTAACACCACCGTAAGCGCAGTTCATCTGGGCTACCACGCTTTTTGCACGATCAATTTTTTTCTTCTTCTAACTAGTCAATTGTATACCTGGACCAAGGGCGGCGGAACCGGGGGGGCACAGGGGGCACGTGCCCCTCCCCCACTTTTCCTCAGGTTAGAAATGTGCCTTTTTTCTACATAAAAATTGAGGTGCCTCAAGTTAGCAAGAGGCCAGGGAACCTGAATGAACACTCGGGAAGGGCCGTTTCCGGCCATCTGAGGGGTTTGTAAAACCAACAATTTTCTAAAAGCACGCTCCGCGCCAACCGATGGTGGCGCTCCGCTCAGATAGCCGTGCATACAACTTTGCAAATCCTGGCTAAGCCCGTGACTTTTAACGAATTTCTGTAAGTCAAACTCAAAGCATTTTCGAATGGAAAAAATTTGTTAAGATATTAACAAGAAAAAAACTCTAATTCGGAAGATTCCTACATTAGCAACTAGCATGATTTCACCTCATTTTGTCTCAAAAGAAAACTTGTTCCTTGTTTCCCAATTTGCGCATTGGATATTGCAATGCTAGTATGCATATTTTGCTTGAGGGGGGGGGGGGGGGAGGAGGGGCGTTGATGGAGTGATGTGTATACACAAATAAGATAATACAATAAGAGTTATAAAGGGTACTCATTATAACGCTGCATCATTCCAATCGAATTTCTGCAAAGTGCCCTTTGATGTCGGTGCCCCCCCCCCCCAGATTAAAAGTGCTCCCGCCGCCCTTGACCTGGATATCCCCGACATGAGTGTATAAAAGAAACATTTTCTTTTTCATGGATGGTGGGGGGGGGGGAGTGTCTACAAGCCTAGAAGTACAGGTTTATCATATTCTTTGTTATATTTTATGCTTTTTTGTGAGACAAATTGCAGTCTCACCCGACACAGCGACATTATCCCGCCTACGTGTCGTTGAACAATGTTTTTCTGGAGGTAGCTGAGTACTGTTTTAAAATAATAAATAAGGTAACTAAATATAGCAGCTTAAAAAATATACTGTCCCATTTTTCCCCTTCAAAGTGATGTTACATTTTTTTCTTCTTCTAATTTACCAAATTTTTGGGGAACTGTAAATTTCTAAAACGTGAGATTATAAATAAAGAATGTTTAGATGCAACTTGCAAGGCCTCAGAAGTGCCGTTTCCGGCAATCTGAGAGGCATTGTGTGCCAAAAATGTTCTTGTTCGCTACGCGCCAACCGATGGTGGCGCTCCGCTTAGATAGTGTCACGGGAACTTTCGGGCACAAAAAGTTCTGCCCCCCAAACTGAAATGGTCCCGTACGCCTTTGATGTCAACTTCACTCAAGTTAAAAGTCTGGCTGAGTTGGCAAGGCCAGTCAGCATGAAAGAGAATTTTTTTTTTGCATTTCTGTCACCAAAGTTGCACATCTTTTTGGATGCTATTTTGCCTCACAGGTGCCATCTCCTGCGATCTGGGGGGGGGGGGGTGCTGAAATCTCAAATTTTCTCTGTACGCTCCGCACCAACCAAGGTGGCGCTCCGCTCAGATAGTAACCTCCGGCCCCCACAAGAAAGAACAGCCCCCCCATGGCACCCCCACTCAAAAAATCCTAGCTACGCCACTGGTCATCATGGAGATTCGAGACCATTCAGACCAATGATATATTTTTTTTCGCACATGTAATTTTTTTTCGACACCCAAAATCCCAGTGGGGGGCGACGGGGGGGGGGGGGGCGACGAGCTTTCATGGGGGCTGTCGCCCCCCACGCCCCCCGTAGCTACGCCACTGATTGCTATTATTTGAATTGGAAGATTGCCAAGCATTTTTAAAAGCAAAAACATAAGCCGGAAAATTAAGCTTAGGATCTTTGAGACTTTATTAAAGTGTATTTTTTTTTTTGTACAATTGCGAACTGTGGGGCACAACGAAGGATCTTGATCGCAAAATTGACACTTTTCAAAGGAGACTACTTCGAAATATTCTCAACATTAGATGGACCAATAATAATTGGTTATCAAATGATGAGCTCTACAACGAAACCAACCAAACACCTTGGTCATTGATAGTCGCACATAGAAGATTGAGATTTTTCGGTCATGTAGCAAGACTCCAAGAGGACGCTCCAGCAAAGGTTGCTTTAAGAGAAGCACTGATACATACTGCTAAACCAATTGGAAGGCCCGTGACTACATTGCTTGGAAAAATAAAATCGCAATTCAAGGACATTAATATTAACAATTTCGAAGAAGCAATAAACCTTGCGCAAGATCGTGATACGTGGCGGAGGTTAATCACTGAGCATGTCGGATAGACGAGGCTCAACTTACTACTACTACTACTAAGATTGATCATTTATATGAAAAAGAGGGGTATTTCCCTCGTGGCCAATGAAACGACTTGAACAAGTCTCATCTTCAAAATCTAAACAAACCAACGACACAGTGTAAAGCAGCGTTTGAAGAACGGTTGTATGGTTGTACTTCACTGTTTGTTTAACGTGATTCCCTGAAGCTACAGCACTGGCTTACTAATATGAAGATATTGCAATATATTTCAGATGGTGATACTGAAAGAAACAGACTAAGTATATTGCAATTGTCATAGAAGAAATCCCACGTATGTCTTGTTTTCCTTTCATATTGTTAGGCTATGTACCTACAAAGACAGGGACATCATAACGTTGAAGTTATGGCTTAGGCCTACTTCTTCTTTAGTCATATAAGAAAAGTGCAGCCTAACGGTGGCCTAGTCCAATGGTTTTAATGACAACATTCAAAAGTCCGCAATGCCAGCATAAAGCATGTCCTAGGATCAGCACAATGTAGGACTAGCTGAAATATGGTGATGCTAGCCTGTTAGTTGGTTGCAAGTTGAAGGAGAGGGTTTCCTCCCTCAGAATACTGATCACATTAGTTTATTGAAGAAGTGTTCTACATTTGCGAGATCATCCAACTACTGTATCTGAAAGGTTTTATTCAAACTATGTAGTCATTAAAACCTACTCTTAAAGTACTCTGGAGTTGTTTCCTCTCCTGGTATATTGTAGATTTAAGTACTAACCTGCCAGTGAGTAAAGGTCAAATGAAGTGCAAGGTTTTCCAGAGATTGAGATTCAATATCCCATATCATATACAAACATTATTGTAGTTTGTCACCCATAATACTGCAATGCTTTACACCGCCCTTGCTGGTCAAAGACAACCCATTATTGGAACATATCCAGAATTTCCAGGGTTTGTGCTGGTACAGTAATGCTCAGTTCCTATTGACGTATCTTTAGCTTCAATATCACAAATCAAATATGCACTTTTATATAATTTACTAACTGAAAGTAAAGGGGTCTTTATAGCTAGCATGTAGGGGTCTTTTACAACTAACATGTAAAGTTGATTGCCCACAAAGACTGCTGTAGTGTCACGTTGCTATCTGAATGCAAAAGTTCCTAAGAACTTTCAAAAAGCTTCAGAAATCAAACACTAATACTGTATAATCACTAAATTAAAATGATCAATGATTGGATCAAAGTGGAACTGCTACCATGGGTTTTTCGTTGTAAGTGAGTATACTTTTGTTTCTGAAATCTAAAAATATCTGAATAACTAATTTGATTTCATGTTTAGTGTTTCACTTTTGATTTAGAAGTCACTGAGGCTCAGTCTGACGGCTCCATGATGTAATAATTCAACCGTAGGAAGAAACCCTCTAGTGAATATGAAGACAGACTGTACTGGATAGAGGAGATCAGGACCTATGAACCTATCAAGCTTCTTCCAGTATCCTACACTTCTTGATGCACAGAGTTCCATAGGAATGGTAAGAATGAAGTAAATCTGGTTTGTTGCACATGACTTGATTCACCAAACTGCTGGCTAGCAAGCATGGTTAAGGAATTTAAATTCCCCTGCCACTCTTTATCAATATCATGTCATGATAACATGTCTTCCTTGCATATTTGAGAGCTAACTACCGTTTAACATAAACATATTCAAACATATACAAGCACTGGCATCTATTAGGGTGGTGAGCACTTGCCCCCCCCCCTCCCCCATAGGCTCCACTTGGTCTGAAAAATCACTATCAGAGAACATTAAATATCTGAAAAGTGAAAATGCCTTGAGCAGCTAAAGTCCCCAGGGACTCCCACCAGGGCTTAGATTTATACTTCATAGAAATTACATTTTTCTCTCTAACATGTATTTACATGCTTTATACTTAGTACAAGAGGACATGAAGTAGAAGAGATGTTACAGAGCTCTTCTGAAGCCCCCAGCACCCGGCCAGGGCTCAGCTATATATTCCACAGAGTAAAATCACATTAAGTATTTCTATTACTGACATGTCCTCATGTGCTCAAAATGCAGATTCCAGAAACTACAGTATGTGAAAATACTGTATTGAAGATTTGGAGAGCTTTGCAGTACCCTTGTAAGTCCAGCCACTATAAACACTATAAACACAATTGGAAATACTTCCTACTAATCTGAGAATGTACAGCTGTGAATAAAGAATTGTCACTTATGCTTGTTTAATTTTTAAACATTGCTGAGCCAGTCACTGCAGTTGGATTTAAGAAATCTAATTGGTCTCAAAACTGATCTTATTTCGGCGAATAAGTATGGTGGCTTGAAAAAAATATATAAGTGTCCCCAAATTTCAAAATTTTGAATTTGCTTTCTCAATATTTGGAATTTTTATCTCAAGATTTTCACCCCAAAGTCAAAATTTTGACTTTTTCATCTCTCAAAACTTTTAACTCAAAATTTTGAGGTTATAAGTGTCTTCATCTGCCAAATTTGTAGAAAGAACTGACCATATTGTATGGCTATTGACCAGCTGAACAAGGTACTTTATAAACCTTTGGTGATCTAAAATCTAGAAAGAGACCCCCCCCCGAGAGTGGTGTAACTAGGTCAATATAGCCAATGCAGTCTCCAGGGGCCTGGTGCCATTAAATAAAGAAAAATAATATGAAAACACATCCACAAAAGCAGACACACTAAATTAGATACAATTACAGTATCTCCTAATGAGTGGAAATTCAAAAGACATTCTGTCCTCAATACGAAAGAGTGGTGCGAAATCTCACACATTTCTCAGTCAGGCCCAAACCATGCATGGTTGGGTTTGTGTGAGGTTGGACTCTCCTTTGGGAGCTCATTTATATCACTGCACCACACCTTTATATGCCACTTCCACTAAACAACGGACAATCCGGTTCAAGTTTGATGCTTAACTGGCTAATTGTTTTTACACTTAATACCTGGTTATTGGAAACTGAAGTGTACTCCTTCCTCTGTATTTTTTTCTCTGTGATTGTTCATGTATACAGGGTAGTTAGCCAGAGACATTCACGTATCTATTGCTGATTGACATTCTCAATGTCTCCTATAATTAGGACTCAAATCTCATTCACATCACTTTCTTTTCTCTTCATTAGGTTAAATATGAAGCGAGCTATTAGGGCATCACCTATTCTACCTGTAGTTACCAGTTGTCGATGGAAGTCACGTTCATACTGTGCTGACAAGGACAATGAATGGTTCATCATCTGATATTTCCTCCATGTGATGGTAATCACATTAATGGTAAGTGTTGAACAGTATTGATAACGTTTCAAAGATGTGTGGTAGATTTTATGGATAGCGTCGCAGATCGAGGAATACTCTTTTATCCCCATTCACTCTCACTAAAATAATGTATATAAAGTTTTAACTCATCTTCTCAAAATACAACTGACAGAATTACGCCCTAGTAAGGACATTAAAACGATCGGATTCTTGCTGGATTAATCCAGTACTTGGTATGTTTGTAATGACCTTGCTACAGTATGACACAATAGCTACCTCAACACCCTCTGGTACATTTTACCATTGCCAAACTGAAATAAAACTTGCCTTTTAGACTCATATGAATAAAGTCTTCTAGAACTCCTGACACTCCCAGAATGGTAAAACTGGAAGACAACTTGTTGGTTTATATGAAAGTAGCTTGGGTTACCTACAAATATGTCTTCTGTTTAGGTACTTATTTTCTTCAGATTAAAATAAAAAAACTTGAAATACCATTTTAGATATAAAGAAGTCAACTCAGTCTGTATTGCTGAGCTTTGTGTTAGAAGTATTTGTAATGAACACTCCATCAAACAAAACAAGAACACCTTGATTAATTTAGGTATATCACACAAAGGTCACACAACTATGGATATAATCTTGAAATTTAATGTGTTATGTTTGTTATGATATTTATTGACTGTAGTACAGTAGAGATTACTGTTTTTAGCATTTGCTTAAATATTGGAAATATGATTTGAACTATAAAATTGGACAGTAGAATGCAAATCAACTCCACCTTTGATATTCATCTCAAAGATGTCTATCATATCAGCTGAAGATTATGGTTGGGTTTGTAGATCTCCTTTTCTTCTTTGTTATTTTTAGCCAAACTCCTGATAAACTGTCGCACACCAGTTCTAAGATTCACAATCACATCTTGTGAGGCTAAAGAAGCATCATTCAAATAAGGTGTACACAAAACCAGTAACATAGAGAGCCAGGCACAGTTCCATGCACAGTTGTGTCACCAGATCCACTTTTTTTAGGTCTTTGTTTATCCAAAGTTAAAAGTATATCATTCTTTATCACATATTTCACTGGGCACTTAGCTGACGTACAACTGTATCCTCCACCCAACCCTCACCCTCTCACAACAGGACTGCACCGAACAACACTTTATGAAATAACAGTATATGTCAAAGTCTGCAGATAGAAAAATATGTACTTTAACTCATCAGTTATAGTACAATGTCATCATTTCATAAATCCTACAAATTCATCAACCTCTAGACAGTACAGTGAACCAATGGTTCCTAAATTATGTGACCGAAACGGTCATCATGTTTTCTTCAGGCTCCATTCTATTTCAGGGTTACATTGTTATTACTTGTGTTTCTCAATTGAATATAAACCAGACTGGATTGCTAGTGGTATTGCTTAAAGTTTGTATTGAAGATTCAATGCTTGTCTCAATTTCAAATTAATGTTTCTTTATATTTCAATTAGTTTGGTTTTAGGTGAGCTGTATATACACTGTGGGGAGCATTATGAGACCTTGAACACATCTTGTACAGTCAATAGGTTTGTATTCTAGTTGCTTTAGTTTCTTTACATTGTTATTATAATAATAACTGAGTAATTTATTTTGAAACTACAGTAGCATACCTTATGTTTATAATAGCTGTGTTCTGTGTTTGACAATGTTACATGATAGAATGCAGCTACTTGCAGACCGGGTGATGACAATTTACATGAATAATAACATTATAAGTGATGACCAAATGTATTTTGTTTTTTCTCATCATCAGGTAAACTGGAATTATTCAGTCCTGAGATCAGCCTGTTTAGGGATTTACCAGTTTCATATCCGGATTACAGCTCTTTGAAGACATGCGTACAGTTTACATTATCAGGGTAATGATTGTATGGTCCACCACCTGATTCTTACACCTCCCACCCATCCCCTTTCTCCATGAGAATGCAAGTTTTTAATTGGATATATTTACTCCATGACATATCAGATGATCCCTCAAGGGAAATTTCCCCACCGAAAAGTCTATCATCCAGGACCCCCCCCCCCCCAACCCCCAATCACTGCCAAACAAGACCTAAAATATGAACAATCTAGTTAGAACACTGCTAAAAGTTGTGTCTTAGGGATTCTGTGAGACCTCTTTTGTTCAGTGCTTCTCTAATTGTAGCATCATCTCTACAAATTGTATCATAATTGTAGGTTTCAAGAGGATGACATTCTGATGCGAAGTACATCTCTAATCTTTCAAATCTGACCAATTTTAATGGTCATTAGACACACATTGTTTCATAATGTAACAGTTTCATTCCTGTGTGAGCATATAATGCTAATAAAGGCTTCCTATTGTCACGTCTCCAGGTTGAGTGGATATTGTGTAATTTATGGCAAGGTCCACCCATCCCATCATATTAAATAGTTGTCAAGGATGATGATAGGTATGGAGTATTGCACTATGACTAGCAACAGTTTATGATTCTATCACAGAAGATCATACAACACAATATGACAAGTTCTTTTAGGATTCAGCATGTTATGTCATCTGAAATCTTTAATGCATTTGTATTATTTTTCTGTTCTTAAAGTTATTGTGTAATTCAGTTTTTCTGTTATAAGAGTGTGTTTGGGTGGGGGGGGGGTGGGGGGTGCATCATGTTGCTGCATATTGGCAAAGTTGGAAATTAAGTTACTTGGAAAGTTGTGAAAGCAAAAACACTAACATTTATGTAATAGAGCAGCCTTTGCTTCACACTGGTATACAGATAGTTTGAAAAAAAAAAGCAATCTAGACCAGTAATATTGCCTAACTTTGCTTGACTTCAAAGTAATAGAGTTAGAAATTTGGGAACAACTTTATTGGCCTGCTGCACCAAACAACGTTAAAAGTGGTCAATTAGAAAGTGTGCTGACCAAATTAGTCTAAACCATAGGATTGCAAACATGTTACCAAGTTTTGCCTTTTGTTTTCTTTATGGATAAATTTCCAAAAATTATTCAACTTTAAAATGAAAGCGCCTTGCAATAAAATGAATGAACTTGCAATTATTGAGTCATTTTAGCATAAGCTTGTATATCTGTGAGCAATGGAATAACTGTTGAGTAAATATTAAAAAGGCAAACTCAAAAACAAGGGATTTTATCGTTTGCATTAAAACATCTAGTTCAGATATGATTCTTATTGTCTTTGTCTTTATCTCCTCATTAGGTAAATGTGGATTAATCTTTCTTGAGACGATCTTTGGGGGTCACATGATGTGGATCTTGCACAGAATGGCTTACAATATGCTGATGGTAATGATTAGTGTATAATTAGTGTATAGCAGGACTGGTAAGCTGGGTTGTAGTTATAATTAGATTTGATTCTGAAGTAGAAAGTGATTTTGTTACTGCCTAATCCTGGTGGAACAGTAATTGTTTTGAATCTTGCTTGATCAGCAAACTCCCTAAGGGCCTAGGGAAGAAGATAATGGCTTCAGTCTAACATACATACACCATATATTAGGCAATACATGTCATACATTGTATTGCTTACCATTGTGTAAAAGTACACAAAGAGGTGTATGTGTTTAGTATACTGGGTCCATTTTTTGTTTTGTGTAGCCATCATAAATTAAGGAACAAAATATTCAGATGACTTGATCCCTTCTAATTTATCAGTGTGTCATAGTGTTGGATGGCAGGTAATGGTAGTAATCAGTCTTAACAGCGCAGCCAGACTCCTCTGGATTGTCAGCCTAATTGCCGCAAATAATATCCAGTAAAATGTATGGCAGGCTCATAAACAATCAATTTAATTCATAAGTGCATGTGCCCTAACAATTAAATAGAGTCACTGCACACAAAATGAGACCCATACACACACTAAGTTAGAACCATACCCACAGTAGGTTAGAACCATGTAGAATGACTAACAGGAACCATAAAATCTCTGTTTCCATCCTTACCTTTCCTACCCTTCCCCTCTCAGTACATCTAAAACCCAATAAAATTGATGTCAAATTTAAATCTGAAGATAATCTAGGTTTTATGTCATTTGTCAATGAGCTATATACTAAGGGATTACAAATGGAAGTCTTTAGTGGGTTTACTGTAATGTGTGGATATGTTGTTGTCAGTCAGTAATACAAGACATGCATGTAGCTTCTGGACCATATGCATGTCCTCAGAGTAAAAACCAAAGTAATTCAGAATTCCATTCTTAGCCATTGGTCAACAGTGTTGAAGGATTCTCTTAATGTGTTCTGTATAAGATGTACATTATTTGCACTTCAGTTATAATACTGGCCATTTAAGAGATAATTCCAGGAAACTCCAGCACATGTGCTTTCTACATTTATTTTCTGTTGCAATATTATGGAAGATAGCTCACAAATCTGGTAGAAAATTTCCAGCAATTGTCAAAAGATGTCTTTTATCGGGGGGAGGGGGGGTGGGGGGCTACACAATTCTTGGGAGGTAACATGGAGTTGATCAGTTACCACTACAAGTGTTGTAATTGCTTACATCAGATGCAAAACATATTCCTAAAAACAATATATTTGCTGCCCTGAGATTACAGCTCTATACTATTCATATATACTTATTAATAAGACACAAGGGAAGATGTTGATGTATGTTACAAAAATGATCACAGACCTGATGAATTTTCACCTTGATAAATCTAGTGAATGGAAAGTTGAGTTATTGTGTATTTTCTCTTTAACCTCCAGGTGATACGGTTTTCAACATTTCTTCTGTGCATTTCCTCCAAGAAAGTGAAAGAAAAAGTCAAGTAGGAACACATCACTGCTGACATAACTTCCTTTGTGGATGTGAGTCTGGTGAGACTTTACATACTACTTCTCAAGAGTCAGTTTGTGAAATGGTAATGGGCTGTGTTGGGCTCCTTTGATGAAATCTACAGGCTATATGTAGGTGAAGACAGCTTGCCTAATTAGCACTATAAATAACATCAAATGACATTTCTAAGATTCCACTTGTTTAATTGTGTAGAGCTAACAAACTTGACTAAACATAACTACTATATTGTAGTATGCAGTGGTGGATTGAAGATTTCTCTAAAGTGGGGACAGCTACTAATAGATACCTAAATTAACAGTTCATAAGAAAACTTCTACTTCTGTAGAAAACAAAGATTGCCGACATTCCAAGCAAGCTAAGTTTTTGTAGTATGTACCTTGGTCTGATCAGGGATGTGTTTGAAATTGAGAAACTATGAAGTATCAAGTCTTTGAAGTTATATGTGCATTGCCACCTGTGGGTTACTCCCAATATTTTCTGGCACGCTGTAACAAATCAACCCCAACTTATTATCAGCATGTTGAGTTACCATGCAGGTACATAGAAAGTCACAGTTTGTTGGGTACCCAGGACTAAATTGTTGAATGCTGAATTCCAAATTTCAAAAATGAAATACTCTTGTTGAGATCAATCAGTTACATAGAACTGTGTTATACATGTAGTGAGTTCATATGTGACAAACATTGTGTAGAGTAGGCAGCAATTTGACATTCATCGGATACCCATAGCTTTAAATATGCAGGCTATCATTTCTAATAAATAAATATATGTTGCCATACGTCTATCTAAGGATTCTAATTGCTGTCCACAAACTTTAAGTAAGCTGTGGTCAGTCACAATATTGTTGTGCCATGTTTTAACATTAATTTATGTTATGTTTTCAGTGTCGAGAGAGAGAGGAGTAGCAGAACCTGTTCAGTTGCTGTCCAATCCACAAGATTACTCTTGTGAAACAATCCTTAAATATTATTGTAACTGAAGCTCTCTGATGCTTGCCATACACCAGACCGGCATCACTTTACAAACTTAAGAGAATTCTTATGCGTTGAATCTTAGCCATTTATTTCTGTTAACCCTACATATATTATTATATATTCTATGTATCTGTTTATTCTGTTCTATGTTCTTTTCTGGTCACATTCCACGTTCATGTTTCTTGATTACTATATATGGTCATATTTTTTATTCTATCAATACTGCTGTAGTACAATGTTGGTCTTCGTTATAAATAGAAAGAATGGAGGTTGTGTTATAAACAATACTTCCTCAAGCTGCTGAGTGATAAATATTTTAACATACTTTCATATGGTGTATAAGGCCAGAGACTGTATACTTCGCTTCTCTCCATGATGTAGGCCCAACCATTCATAATTCATGTTCGCCTCTATGTGGACCGAACATTAGCTTGAAAGGTAATGTTACACCTAATTAATAAGAATGTAATGAATTCCAATGATGGTTAGTTAAGGCTAATGATGTAATAAAACCCTCTCATGTTTATGTATATGGTTGATGATTATTCATGAGATGCTGATTATTGTGTTTACTGTTGAACTTTAATTCCTCTTTTCTTGTTTATTATTCCCAGAAAGTTTTCCGTTGTTCATTTATACTTGTATAATTATACTTTACGTATAATATAATAAATTGTTAGAGGAGTGGAGAAAGAGAGGGGAGATGGAGAGGGTGGGGATGGAAAGGGTGGGGATGGAGAGGGTGGGGGATGGAGGGGTTTGAGGGAGATGGAGAGGTTTGATGGAGATGTAGGGGTTTGATGGAGATGGAGGGGGTTGGGGAGTTGGAGAGGGTGGGGATGGAGGGAGATGGAGGGGTTTGAGGGAGGGGTTGGGGAGTTGGAGAGGGTGGGGGATGGAGTGGTGTGAGGGAGATGGAGCGGGTTGGGGAGTTGGAGAGGGTGGGGATGGAGGGGTTTGAGGGAGAGGGAGGGGTTTCATGGAGATGGAGGGGTTTGATGGAGGGGGTTGGGGAGTTGGAGAGGGTGGGGAATGGAGGGGTGTGAGGGAGATTGAGCGGGTTGGGAAGTTGGAGAGGGTGGGGATGGAGGGAGATGGAGGGGTTTGAGGGAGGGGTTGGGGAGTTGGAGAGGGTGGGGGATGGAGTGGTGTGAGGGAGATTGAACGGGTTGGGGAGTTGGAGAGGGTGGGGATGGAGGGGTTTGAGGGAGATGGAGGGGTTTGATGGAGATGTAGGGGTTTGATGGAGGGGGTTGGAGAGGGTGGGGATGGAGGGAGATGGAGGGGTTTGAGGGAGGGGTTGGGGAGTTGGAGAGGGTGGGGAATGGAGGGGTGTGAGGGAGATGGAGCGGGTTGGGAAGTTGGAGAGGGTGGGGATGGAGGGAGATGGAGGGGTTGGGGAGTTGGAGAGGGTGGGGATGGAGGGAAGATGAATGGGTTTGATGGAGATGGAGCGGGTTAGGGCGTTGGAGAGGGTGGGGGATGGAGGGGTGTGAGGGAGATTGAGAGGGTTGGGGAGTTGGAGAGGGTGGGGATGGAGGGAGATGGAGGGGTTTGAGGGAGGGGTTTGAGAGGGTGGGGATGGAGGGAGATGGAGGGGTTTGAGGGAGGGGTTGGGGAGTTGGAGAGGGTGGGGGATGGAGGGGTGTGAGGGAGATGGAGCGGGTTGGGGAGTTGGAGAGGGTGGGGGATTGTGGGGTGTGAGGGAGATGGAGGGGTTTGATGGAGCGGGTTAGGGAGTTGGAGAGGGTGGGGGGATGGAGGGGTGTGAGGGAGATGGAGCGGGTTGGGGAGTTGGAGAGGGTGGGGATGGAGGGGTTGGGGAGTTGGAGAGGGTGGGGGGATGGAGGGGTGTGAGGGAGATGGAGGGGGTTGGGGAGTTGGAGAGGGTGGGGGATGGAGGGGTGTGAGGGAGATGGAAGGGGTTGGGGAGATGAATGAGGTGGGGATGGAGGGGTCTTGTGGGGTAGGAGGGGTTTGAGGGAGATGGAGGGGTTTAGGAGATGGAGTGGGTTGGGGAGATGGAGGGGTTTGAGAGATATGGTGGGGTTGGGGAGATAGAGGGGGTTGAGGAGATGGAAGGGGTTTGGGGGATGGAGGGGACGATGGTTATAAACGGAATTTTTTTTATCTTTCCTAACAGGGTCAGTGCATTGCTCTTTACACGCAGTAGTTTAGTATTCAGGGCCGTAGCCTGCGCATGGGTAGCTGCCCTTTGAGATTTACACTTTCTAAATGAAAGTAGGCCTACGATAAATGTTCATATCATTTCTTCTGATTTAATTAGTCTGTAGTGTGCAAACTCTGAGATTCTAGGCACGTATTGTAGGAATGGCGGTCAAGTAACATAAGGTTTACTTTAACTGCTCATCAGGTATATGCAAGATCTCTGATGCGACTACTGTTTCTGGTGGTTTTCAGAGGGGGGGGGGGCGGGCTGGGAGCATAGGGGGATTAGAATAACAATGAAGGTAGAGAGCTCCAAAGATTTAACCTGCAGTCTTACGTGAAACTACGGTTCATAAATATACTTATTACGTATGTTTCACTGTTATCCCCTATATTAGTGACACAATGTTTTACTAAGAATACACGGTCCACTCACTCAGCTCATTTCCCCTCCCCTACCTGCAGTAGGTCCTTAGATAGTGTCATGACGGTCCCTTTTTGGAAATGACCAACCCACTCAAATTTCTTGAAAAAGCACCTGGTACCGTATATCCGCACATCAAAGCATCGCTATGTAACATTTGGAGGATACATTTTTTCCCGATGTTCCTTAACTGCTGCTAGGAATTCTACCCAGGCTACGGCCCTGATGTTTATCTTTACTTTTATGATTTGTTGTTTCCGATAAAGTGAATGTGCCTAAATACCAAATAGTGCTTTTCAAATGTACTTATAATACTATATGTGTGCATGTTGTAGATGTCTGGATAACAAGATATTCTTGTGTGCAAAGTTTAGATGCTTCCTTTTGGGTTAAGTTTCAATCTGAATAATCATGATTAATGCCATAAGTTACATCAGGAGGTGAAATATATAAGTCTTTTTAATTCAAGTCTAATCTTGTCAAATGTGACTTTTATTAAATACATTTATGAATGACTTATCAATTCAGGCACCAAACAGAAGTAAACCTGAAGATTTGTAGATTCCGACCCTGGACCCTGGCGGGGATTCGCCCCTGGACCCCACCCCAAAAGGCTTTGCTCGCCGACTCCTTCAGTTTTATTCATGTACCCTTATTTATGCCCCCCTCCCCACCCAACTCTCAATTCGGATTGACGCTCCTGAACAGAGCATTTTCTATTTTAGCTTAAAGCAGCTGGTTGTGTTTGTAGCTTTATCTCCTACGCCTATATAGTGGTAAACTAACACTGTCTGCTGTTAATTTGTAGTAATAACTGATTAGTGAAACAATATGTTCGCAAAACTCGAGTCTGTCACATCTCAAAGCAGTATTATCTAACAATCCGGTGTTACCATCCTCTACCGTTTAGGGGGGAGGGGGGGGGGGTTAAAATGAGATGTGAGTTTTGTCCACTAGGAATGTTGAAATTATACAAGAAGTTGGGAGGATTTGCAAATGAGAGATTAAAGCATTACATTAATATAATTAAGAGCGGAGACACGATTGAGGTGTTTGTTATGATATGCAATATTTCATGACTTGGTCTCAGCATGAAACAGAGGTACACAATGTATAAATGAGCACCTTTATCTTGCTTTATCTGCTTCGATTTATTTTAATTCCTCTCCTGACTCGCGAACAGCGAGGATATTCTCGTGATGTGAAGTAAGCTTGCATACGAAGACATGCCCAGATGAGTGTTACTAGTATTCAGGGGCGTATCCAGGATTTTCTAACCCGGGGGCGCGAATTACTATCTAAGCGGAGTGCCACCATCGGTTGGCGCGCAGCGTCATACGAGAAAATTTATGGTTTTGATACCCCCAGATCACCGGAAATGGCACTTCTCGGGATTAAAAAGGACCAACCAGATGTACACTTTTGCCTGAGAACCAAGAATTTCCCAATAGTTTTTTTTTCTCAAGATTTTAAGCCCATTATTTGTTCAGAATTTGAAATTTGACAATTCTCGTGAATAAATTCACTTCAAAACATACCCATAATGTTGCAAAAAATTTCATCTATTGGACAACCGATATAGAAAAACCTCCTTCAACCCCTAACCGACCAGTCAAAATTGCACGAGTAGAGGAAAGTATGATGAAGAATGTTGGTCAGGGAATTTTTGAAAAATTCAGACACAGTTAATTTATTGGTGTACAAATATGAAAACCCCTCTTATAACGGCTACTATAAAACTTGGTTGAAGGAAAAATAACAGATATTTCCGAAACCGAACACTACACAAACAGACAGTTTGGAGGCTGTTCATCCTTTTCATGCTCACTGATATGGTGTGATATCTGCTGTTTGCTTTACAAATTCGAATAGTTGAAATGAGACTGAAATAAATAATTTTTATCTGTTTATTGTGCATTGCCCTACCAGTGGCGTAACGATGATCCTGGGGCCCGGGCCCCCTACCAGGAGGTCAAAGCAAGAGCGTCTGCTGAAATGTTTACAAGGGGGGTGGGTGGTCAGTAGGTCATATAGGTGTAACACCAGTGGCGTCGCCAAGGGGGGCCAGGGGGCACGTGCCCCCCCCCCCCCCCCCCCCCCTGGAAAACCGAGTGCCCCCCATCTGAGATTTGGATTGGTAAAAAATTATATATATATTTTGTTATATTCAACTCCCATCATCTGAGTTGGTTTTTCATAAGGACAAAGAAGCACAGTAATTCGTATTTTCTTCAAATGAGCTGCGAAAAAATGAAAAAGTTTATCCTTGAACGTCGGGAATCGAAGTCGTAACCTGCGCCATCACAACATGTGTCGATATTTACATTGAATGTGTCAGTACTCACGCCATACCAGCGGATATACACGCCCGCTTCGCGAGCTACATGACTGTGAGAAGGGAGGGTACTGCAATATGTTGCCTTGGTCTGAGGTTGACAGGTTAGGAGCTGACGAAATGTGAGAATGTGAGGGTCCGCAGGCACCATACTTGCCTATATTTGTGGACCCATATATTAACCCTGTTGTGTAGGGGGTGCAGAGGTCATTTGAGGTCAGATGCTTGTAGGAACAAATGGCGAATGTTCACACCTGCATACGACCCATACTCGATGTGTGATCAAACTTTGGATTGCATGGTGAGATCCCTGATAGGAGCCAATAACGATGCTGGAACCTATTACATCTTAATAGATAATGGGAGAAAACGAGAAGGACAAGAAGGACAAGACAATGAAAAAATTGAGGGGGCAAATGCACGATAAGCCCCCCCCCAATATTTACCAAGGCTCCGAAACGTGGATCTGCCCATTTTTCAATGCATACTTGTCGATCTGTCCGATGCACACGTATACTATATAGGTGTAATAATTTTAGTAAATGCTGGGGGGACCCTCGGCCCGTCCCCTGGCTATAGACCACATTGTCACCCCAACCGCGTCTTCACGTCCCTTGAAAAGTGGAAGCAGTGAGTGTGAGTACCGGTAAGCGCAACATAACTTCGTCTTAGGCCAATGACTTGCTTCATTTCAGCCAGTTCTCCAACATCCCCTTACTACACTCAAAAACGTCTTTGCGAGTAAACTACGAGTAATAGCTACTCTCTTAAAACACCATCGAATATACAAATTTCTATGTTGTTACAGACTTGTACGTGCAATCTGAGAAATTGCAGGCTTGAGACCTATAGTTTAGGGCTAGGTATTCGCAGCATAAAACACTCGGGAAGTGCCGATTCCAAATGGTTTGAAAAACGCAAAATTTTCTTGTACGCTCCGCGCCAACCGATGGTGGCGCTCCGCTTAGATAGTCTCTACACATTAGCCCCCCTCCAATAATTTTCCCGTTCCGCCTTGCCAGGAGGGGCACC
The DNA here is from genome assembly GCF_037975245.1 of Apostichopus japonicus. Taxonomy (NCBI): domain Eukaryota; kingdom Metazoa; phylum Echinodermata; class Holothuroidea; order Aspidochirotida; family Stichopodidae; genus Apostichopus; species Apostichopus japonicus. The sequence continues at coordinate 4,836,729 of NC_092567.1, forward strand.
CCCCATCAAATGCTGGTGCCCCCCCTGTGCCCCCAGACTGAAAAGTCTGGTGACGCCACTGTGTACAACTAATCCGTATGTAAAGTATTGGTTAGAATTAAAATATAAACCACGCTACCTATGAGTTTGGTATCTCGGTACATTTTATCATCAAACAGTGTTTTGCTCCTCGGCCTTTTGGATAAGATCATGTGTAGTATCTGTTCCCTTTCGAGGGGAATGGTGATTCACACCTGACGATGATCACACTGTCACAGTCCCGATGCAAGGACACTGGGGTTCAGAGCGGATCAGTCGTTCGGTAGTTTGGTTTTCGTGCCCAGGTTCTTTCCTGGGCGACTTTTTCTTAAAAAAGTAGCAGTGTTTTGCTCCCAAATGTCTCAAAAAACAGTGCAGTGTATGTTATTCAAAAGTTAAATAAGAGCCACCCCCCCCCCTCCCTTAGGTCTGGAACGACTTGTCTGTTTGTTTGATGTTGTTGTAGTATTTACATACAATATGCGATAATTGTACACAATTTCCATAGTACAAAGTAAGCCTACATTTCACTCGATATACGATGAAAAACGTGTCCCACTGCATGCAGACATGTCACGTGCTCTTTAATATCACAGCTGTATATCACTTAAATGGGAGATGATTGTCACCTGGGTTGTCTTCAAGTCAAATGGAATAACTAGGGTTGGGAGGGGGATGGTGGCGTGATGGTTAAAGACGGTGTTTGTTCTATCTTTCCTAACATTCAGCGCATAGCCTGTACACGCAGTAGTTTATTATCATGGAATTGGGTGGCGTGGAAGACGGAGTGTTCATGAGACGTTAATTAGTTATAACCCAATTAAAGATGGTATTCGTTGTACCGAATGACTGAATACCTGGAGTTTCAAAGCGAGGGAGGCTGTAGGGAAGGGGGAAGGGGGGGGGGAGTACATTATCACATCTTCCTTAGTTTACTTGTTAGATGAAGACATTCTTCAGTGTCGAGGACACCAGCTCCACTCATCTGCGATTGTACTTTAAGATATTGCTGAGTCATTCGGCTGGATCCTTTGTTAGCAATCAATACGAGGTAATCAAATGATCGATTTTTGCTTAAATTCATATTTTCAGTTTACGTCTGGTGTCGACATTTCTAGATAAACGTCAAAACTTCATGAGCAACGTTACAATTTCTATAAAGCGTCGAAAGTTTGCGAAATCAGTCTAAATTGTTCTGTAAGAAAAATCAAATGAAACCACCAAATGTCAATATGTAAAATCGTTTTTGTTTTTGAAAATAATAGTTGAACGTCGAGGTAAGCAAAGTAAATTGGACCAAGAATTTGTTAACATAATTTTCTGTGATCAATGTTCCTTCTGAGCCACCGTAATACCCTGAAACATTATATTGCGTACTTTGTAATAACAGTCTGAGCAGATGCTGCCACCTGGTACAGCTTAACCAGCAGAGAACAGAATAAAGGAAACCTAGAAAATAATGTTTCATACTTTTATGTATATAACTATCATTCCAGTTTTGATTTTTCAAGGGGTGGCAGACAAATATTTGAGGCCCTATTGCCCTCCCGTAGCTACCCTCCTGCTCCTCCATGCCCTCCATTATGGTAAAAGTTTAGTCTCTGTACAGAATAAGTAAATCTTATGATTTTGTATTAACGTCACATTTGCCTACTGAGAGAGAGAGTATAAGTATACCTGTTATACACTGAAGTTCAGTTGCTGCCCAGTGTATATTACTGGGGGTGGCAGACAAATACTTGAGGCCCTATCCCCTCCCCTAGCTACCCCTCTGCTCCTCCCCTGCCCTGCATTATGGCAAAATATTAGTTCAGTTGCTCCCCAGTGTATATGGCTACTCTTGTAGAAAAGAGTTGCCTCCATAGCATTGAAACAAGAGCTCACTTAAACATTTCATTCACAGGACCCGCAACAATTACGCTTGACTTGGGCGAAAGACTTGTGACTTGACTTGACAAACATTGGCTTAGTATAAAGACACTGTGATAAACTCGGCTCAAAGTTCAGCTAACAGTAAAATTTAGATCAGTAACGTGTCATTCATTGTGATTTGATGATAAATTATTAAAGCAACAGATGTAATCCAGTAATTTCCATATAGAAAACGAAACGTGTTTCACTTGTTACATATCAGAACATGAGAAAAGGGGAATTTTCAAATAACAGGGCTTCCCGTTCTTTTAATGTTGTGTGTTGTTGCTTCTTAATATGAATATACTTATTCTCGTATCTATCTTTCTTAAACATAAAATAACTATATTAATATTAACATGTTTTTTCACATCTAACATATACTTTTCTAACCAGGAACTTGCTTGCCTATTGTCATCGCTATACTTATCATGTGCCAGAGGCTAAATTTATAACGTACTTTACTACCGTTGTTTGACAGTCACTGTTTACACAACAAACAAATATAAAGATCATAAGAAGTTTGCCCTGTGGTATCGTATAATTGCTTCATAGTTAGTTGATATTATCATTATTACGATATATGACTAGATATCTTGTTTAGATTGAAGATAAGATGTTTCAGTTCCATAATGTATTAAATATTCTGGCTTTAAAAAGATGGATAACGAAGATGTAATTTTGTTCTCACTGGGAAAAGAGGGACATATTTTAGATGCGTCCCGATGAACTTTTTAAGGTACCTGAAAAGGGCAATCAAGATACAAATATATTGTCCCTAATAATTGTCCTTTACTAAAACAGATAACAAAATAATATTCTAGAGCTAACAGCACCGTTTAGTTTCATTCTGGTCATCTAAACGGCATATGATACATACTTGACAGCGTTCCCGGAAATCCCCACCCCTGGAATAATCCTCCCGGACGATAACCCCCCCCCCCAACAACCCCTTCCTCCCGGGACAATTCCCACCAGGACAATTGCCAACCCTGAAAAGTGCCTCCCGGAGAATTCCTACTCCGGACAATTCCCAACCATGACAATTTCCACCCGGACAATCGCCCCCCCCCCCCCGGGACAATCCCCCTCCTCGGAAATTTCGACGATTGATTGACAGCCTATGTAGGCTTAGTCCATTAAAAATGGGGGTGAACCTAGAACAAACTGCTTCAGGAGATTTAATTTTTTCATATTGTTCTTGTGTCCCCACTGAATATTATATCCAATTAACATAAATTCAAAATGGACGCCAACGATAATTTTGAGGCTCTGTAAAAGCTCATTAACGATTGGTTTTATACTATCAACATATATTACAAGAGGAGAGAAACATGACCCCCAAAATCGAACTAGCTTATTGAATATACACATTGACGTACTTGTAACGTCATAACCTAGATATGCCTCTATGTGAAGTCATCAGAACTAAACATGGAGGCTTTAAGCAGAGACGATATCATTTTCTATTTAGTGTGGTCAGTAGTCAAATCCATATACGCGCGATTATGTTTTCTGTCATTAACTCTTTAATATACTGTAGTATGTTAGTTCTTTATGCAGCTTCAGTGATGTACTTTGAGAACGCGAAGTAGTAGTTTAACTTCAATTCCTTGCAGTAGCGTATTGGGCATTATTGTCGATCGGGGCAGTGAGGGGCAAATTTCGCTTTTGGCGCCCCCCCCCCCTGTCAAAATGTTTAGTACAGTTTATATGGGCCCAAGCGCAAACTGCAAATTTACTGAATTAACGCCCAAAATATTACCCTTGTGTCAGTGTAGCTATAGTATACATAATGCACGCGAAACAAACAAGTTTTTTGGTACTTTGTCTCCTAAAATACAATCGTTTTGCTATTTAAGCTTTTCAATTCAACGGTATTCATACGTTTTACAACATTGCAAAAGTATTAGTGTGGATATCTATGTAAGTAGACCAAAGTTATCCAATATCTCACATCTTTATGTGGAAAAATTAAGCGAAAGTCACTCTCTACAGGGCAGACATGGTTTACCAACAGAAAAATAAAATAAATAAATAAATATATCACTAATGCACGAGAATCTCGCACAGAGATACTCGTTGTTCGTATCTTTAACTTAGCGATTATTTTTTTTCTCAGGTGAGTTGAGCCTGGTGGTTATGCTAATATAAAAGAATATAGTACACACGCACAGTTTTTATTGGTATCTAGCGTTGTTTAATCGTGCCAATTAGGTGGTCCCGATTGACAATTATCTGTGGGCCAATTGTCCGGGGGAAATTGTCCGGGAGGGTAATTGTCCTGAATTTGGTTTTACCCTATTTTCGAAAGAGTATAGGTGTACTTTGCACAACAGAGACATGTAATGGCTCCCAGAGTGGTTAGTACTATACTTAAGAACCAACTTTGGAAACTGTTTTCCCTCACCTCTTAGTGGAGTGTTTGTGCAACTTTTAATCTGGAAAGGGTCATTTCCGGTATCTGAGAGGCATATGACAAAGATTTTCCTTGCTTGTTTTATTTAGTGCTCCACTCAATAGTGACATCATTGTCCCTGAAAAATGTCGTGAAAAAGCATTCCTCCGTCCTCCCCACCTCCTTCTCACACACACCTACCTTTGTGTAATACTTCCATATTAGTCTGTGCATGTAGTTTCTCAGTTTAATGTTGCACAGTGGGTAGTAGCCTATCTTCCTAGTATTAAATTGTTAGTGATAAACCCATGACATCATAATCGTCATCCCATGTTATTCTGGCATGTGGATATATCGTTAGGGATACAGTTTTACGTAAAATGAGGTGTTAACATTTTTTTTTCATTAAGCTTTAGTCATATCGCATCCAAAAGGACAGCCGTAGCCGGTCTAGGGCCTAGGCTAACTACATCCAGGGTCCAGTGAATAGCAATACAGCAGCTGAGCAGACGACAATAGTAAAGTAATTATATACCTATATGCTTCCTAAGAATTACCCATGAAACTACAGACCAATGCTACTTTTTTTGGCACCCAAATGCTGCACACGGTATCACCATTCGAGTGAATTATGTTAACTTTATCACTTTAGTTATGTTAAAGACGTATAGTCCTTGTATTACGCGCCGGTATTTTCTTGCCGTACAAGCAAAGCGCCACCAGTTGGATGGGTGGCTCCAGTATATGTCGCATGACGTCATTCTTCCTACTTCAATTTCTATATTCCTCGCCTAGTTAGCGAAATTTTACAAACAAACAGTGATTAACACCGAAGGCTCGATTCACCATTAATCTAACGAATACAATGTACAACTACTCTATCATTAAACAAATGTAACACCCTCCGGTGTATTAATAAATCTTCGGTCGATATCCTGGCCCTGGTTCATCATCATCCAAAACACGTTCAGAGGAGCTAGCTGTGGAAACTAACCATGACTGTGTAGTATATAATGTCATGCCGTTATGGGCTAGCTGTTCGAGCAGCAAATAACCAAATAATACCGAGTTGTTGAGGATAAATACTATGAACATTTGTTGCTTGCAACTTTTTGCAGGATGTTTTTATCTCAAATGCTTTCAATTGTTACCTGTCTTGTTCAATTTGAGAATAAAGAACCAAAGTAGAGAATTTTACGTATTGTTTTGAAGAAGTAGTCTACTCAATGGGATCTTTTTCTCTTTAGGTGTGCAGAATTAACTGTTCGTCGCAACAGTTCTTTGCAAATCTGGGTCTGGATATTTTCCTGCGTAGCCAACCAGTGAATTTGAGATTGTTATGAAGAGTGTATGTTCAGCTGTCATTCACCAGCCCTGCGGATACGGATGATGGAGCGGGTTAGTTTTCCAAATATTGTAGCGTGCATGCGCACTACAATACCTAGAACGGATGTAAATTCTGAATAAAATATCACATTCTCCTCCCCTGTCTAGGCAGGGATTTCTAGGGTGTAATGGACCTTCTTACCAATGCCATCATTCGATTTCAATAGGTATGTTTGTCTTCTACATATCTGGTACTGTCATGGTTGAATTTTAATTTGTTCATGGTTAATAACAAAGTTTACATGACTATGTAGATAAAGGTATTAAATTTTCCTTTTTGTTTAAACGCTTCGTCTTAAACTTTGTTCCTAATATGAAATATCGAGTCTACTTTCAAAACTTATTTATACTTCATAGTAATAATAATATAGTAAAGTATGTATGCTATTTTATGCATCTAGTCTCATGTGTTATGACGTGCATTCACATTGTATCTAACATGAAATGATAATGTTAAGTCTCATTCTTCATACATTTCAAATTGCATTTATCTTATAAAAGAGAGATTTGTTAACAGGGGTCTTTGTGCAACCCCACCCAACCTCCAATACCACTCTGCCTATATATAGATTAAGACTCTGAAGTGATTACAAAGTGTAATGAACCTTCTTCGGCTATTTCTAACAATCCGGTGTTATCATCCTCCACCCGTTATAGCAAAAATATATAACATAAAGTGTCACAATTGTCCACTTCAATTACACTAAGAATGTTGAAACCAGACAACCACTTTGGTGATCTGCAATCTGTACACATGAGTCAATGCAAAACGATATGTTACGTTCAAGGGAGAGGGAAAGGGGTGAAATTATTTTCATATTTCCCTTGAAACGGCAACAAAAATGAGAATATTGATGTAAAACTCAAACATCACATCAATCATCGCGCACTAAAAGTCACTTATATCATAGTATGTATTTAGCCTTCCAGAAACCATCACTCGATATTTACATAACAAACAGTTAACCATATCACTGATCAGCTGATATTGTTATCTATTAATACTTTGACCCTGTACAATGCTATATTCGCGTCTTCTATACTTCTACGCAGCAGAAACTAAACATTGATAATGACGGGGGAGGGGGGGGGGGGTTGTGTTACACCAAGGACCTCTCTGCGTGACAACTCCCTACTTGTAATAGGGTGCACACTTTGTGACAACTGCTTAATTATACAAGAGAACCCTTTGTGACAGCTACTATATTAATACCAGGGAGCTATGTTTGTTATAGCTCCCTAATAATACCAGTGAGTTCTCTCTGTGACTGCTCTCTAATTATACCAGGGAGCTCTCTCTTTTTGACAGCTCATATTAATTCTAGAGAGCTCTGTTTGTGATAGCTTCCTAAAAATACCAAGGGCCTCTCTGTAACAGCTCCCTAATTATACCAAGGACCTCTCTGTGACAGCCCCCTTATTATACCAATACCAGGGAGCTATGTTTGTTATAGCTCCCTAATAATACCAGTGAGTTTTTGACAGCTCATATTTATTCTAGAGAGCTCTGTTTGTGATAGCTTCCTAAAAATACCAAGGGCCTCTCTGTAACAGCTCCCTAATTATACCAAGGACCTCTCTGTGACAGCCCCCTTATTATACCAATACCAGGGAGCTATGTTTGTTCCATAACAACTCCCTGGTTTGTTATAGCTCCCTAATAATACCAGCAGGGAGTTCCATAACAACTCCCTGATACCAGTGAGTTCTCTCTGTGACTGCTCTCTAATTCCATAACAACTCCCTGATACCAGGGAGCTCTCTCTTTTTGACAGCTCATATTAATTCTAGAGAGCTCTGTTTGTTACAGCTCCCTTATAATACCAGGGAGTTACCTCCGCGACAGCTTCCTAATTATACTAGGTAACCCTCTCTGTGACCGCTCCCTAGCAATACCAGGAAGCTCTCTCTCTGTGACAGCTGTCTAATTATAGCAGGGAGCTCTCTCGAGACAAAACAGACCCTGTAAATTAATAGTGAAATTTTGAAAATAACAAAACGTTATGGACAAACAACAGTACCTGTATATTGTAAATTAACGTTCACCATTCGTTGTATATAGAATAACAGTTGAATGCATTGTTATGTTATAATGCACAAGTTGTCTTAGTGGGTATTATGACACCTTTGCGTGTATGCACAATTACACGTTATCAACGTTCTGTATCAATTCACAAACATCGGACACTGTTCAATTTGCATATCGATAATAAAGGTGCTACCTAAAATTATGTGGGATATATTCTCGTTAGGTAATTTCTTTGCTTAATTATACGCCTCATGTCTCTAATTAATGTTGAAGGTTGGTAGATTTACTTCTTTTGATATAAAAGCATGTGTTTACTGGTTACAAAACTGTTGTTGTTGGGGCTAAAATTAACGTCACAGTGTTAACTATTTTCTCAAATACACAAAGTCGGTATATATAGTTGACTTAATGCTGAAGCATTTACTAAACCTAAACGTATACAAATTAGGTGTTCCCTTTCGAGGGGAACAGTGATACACACCCGACGAAGGTCACAGTCTCTATGCGGATCAGTCGTTCGATAGTTTGGTTTTCGTCAGGTTTTTACCTTGGTGACTTTTCTTAGCAAAATACACACATTGAAGCGTGTCGGTTATAATTTACACTAAATGGGTTGGCCACTTATGAGTTCATTGCAATACTGAAGTAAACAATTAGACAAAATGTAACCTGATAAATAAGGATTCGTTTATAGAAGAGAACTTATTCCTTTACAGAATTAACTCTAACTTTTTGATTTCACGGTTGTAACGTATTCGTTTAAGAACGGCGAATGTTGGCTCCTTGCATGGCTTGAGGCTACACTGACACTACATTAGTATGGTTGTATGACCATATACAATTAACCCCCTGCAAGGGTTGTTACTACCTTAGTATGGTTCGATGACCACTCACTACACTTCATGTAAGGGTTGTTACTACATTAGTAAGGTTCAATGACCATATACAATTAACCCCCTGCAAGGGTTGTCACTACCTTAGTATGGTTCGATGACCACTCACTACACTTCATGTAAGGGTTGTTACTACATTAGTAAGGTTCAATGACCATATACAATTAACCCCCTGCAAGGGTTGTCACTACATTAGTATGGTTCAATGACACATACTACACTTCCTGTAAGTGTTGTTACTACATTATTATGGTTCGATGACCAACTCCCTGTAAGAGTTGTCACTACATTAGTATGGTTCAATGACCATATACAATTAATCCCCTGCAAGGGTTGTTACTACCTTAGTATGGTTCGATGACCACTCACTACACTTCATGTAAGGGTTGTTACTACATTAGAAAGGTTCAATGACCATATACAATTAACCCCCTGCAAGGGTTGTCACTACATTAGTATGGTTCAATGACACATACTACACTTCCTGCAAGTGTTGTTACTACATTATTATGGTTCGATGACCAACTCCCTGTAAGAGTTGTCACTACATTAGTATGGTTCAATGACCATATACAATTAATCCCCTGCAAGGGTTGTTACTACCTTAGTATGGTTCGATGACCACTCACTACACTTCATGTAAGGGTTGTTACTACATTAGTAAGGTTCAATGACCATATACAATTAACCCCCTGCAAGGGTTGTCACTACATTAGTATGGTTCAATGACACATACTACACTTCCTGCAAGTGTTGTTACTACATTAGTATGGTTCAATGACCATATACAATTAACCCCCTGTAAGGCGTTTTACTATATTAGTATGGTTCAATGACCATACACTACACTCCCTGTAAGGGTTGTTACTATAATAGCAAGGTTTAATGACCATATACAATTAACCCCCTGAAAGGGTTGTTACTACCTTAGTATGGTTCGATGACCACACACTACACTTCTTGTAAGGGTTGTTACTACATTAGTAAGGTTCAATGACAATATACAATTAACCCCCTGCAAGGGTTGTCACTACATTAGTATGGTTCAATGACACATACTACACTTCCTGCAAGTGTTGTTACTACATTATTATGGTTCGATGACCACACACTACACTTCTTGTAAGGGTTGTTACTACATTAGTAAGGTTCAATGACTATATAAAATTAACCCCCTGCAAGGGTTGTCACTGCATTAGTATGGTTCAATGACACTACACTTCCTGTAAGTTACTACATTATTATGGTTCGATGACCACACACTACACTCCCTGCAAGGGTTGTTACTACATTAGTATGGTTCAATGAGCATACACTACACTCCCTGTAAGGGTTGTTTGGTATAAACCATAAAAGGGAATTCCTTACTGTGGTGACTTTACATATCAGATTAGTACTGACTGTCAATGCCGTTATTACATAGTTGATAATAATGGACCTATAACGTTCGAAGTAAGTTTCCTTGCAAGGAACCATGTTTAGTTATGCCTTACCCAACTATACTACGCGGTACGATCGAATGACGTCATGTAGGCCTTCTTTAATTTAACAAGTGAAATGCTGACTGGAAAGTGAATACAGAATATTAAAACACGTGTTTCTTGCCAACCTGAAAATGAATTGACTTCTCCACATCAGTTTATAATAACGAGCTTAAAAGAACGGTTGTAAATTCTAAATGAAACATTACCTTCCCCTCCCCTATCGAGCTCAATCCGAAGTTAAATTCAATGGATCCTAATCGCATCAACACTAAATTATAAATCTGCGTTTCGAAATGATCCAATTGATCGTAAAAGCAGAAATATACCAATAAATATTATTAACTCCTTCGGCAACCCCACCTCAACCTCAAATGCCACTTTGTCTGGGTCGTACTACCGTAGGGATTGTTAGGTTGCCCATGAACTTTCTCTCAGATGCCATATTCAAACGGGGTTTTACTCATAGTCTTGGTGGTCTTCTCTATATATCTGAATCAGGCACCCCACCCTCCCTTGTAAAACTCTATCAGTGTGTATCTTTCGTTTTAGACGTTTTTTTTTAAAGAAGTTTTCCTTTTGTTTTTAAACCAATGATCTGTACTTTACTAAGTGACAACGCCCTGCTGGTTAAATGAAGTCTATGGTCTTGTTGTTAATGTTATGTTTATATTTCTTTTAACTGTACTATACAGTATACATTCAGCATACATTTCCACCATGATTCCATCACGTGAAGAGAGCATGAAAGATGCTATCAGGAATCTTACTTTGGGTTTAAATTTGTCAGAGTGTGTTTACTATAAATTGAATTGTGTCACGGTTACATATAGGCATTCAGCTAAATATGTCTACCAATTCAATCCATGCAGCGAGTAAAATAGTACTTTATTATTAATACTTACGTCATATCTGGCAGCAATCTCCAGTAGCTGTATGGTAGACCTCTGTAGTAGTCTACTGTGTGAGTCTCCATTGATTTCCATCATCTTTGCACACAGATCCCTGACGGTGTCCTTGATTCCATCTACCTCACCAGTTTGTTCCAGGATGCAGAGGATGGCAAACTTCTCACCGTCTTTCCTGCTCTTCAAGTATTCTATGATTCTCTTTCCAACTGCTGGGTTAATCCCACAGGCGAACCGATAGAGGTACTGAAGATTAAATGGATCCACTGTATCAAGAACATTCTTCAGCTCAGATGCACCTCTTGTAGCAGCTACAATTTCTACCAGTCTAAAAGACGCAAACCATTCACAGAATAGTTTATGGTAGAACCTTATGTCAGTCCTTGTCTGTATGTCTGTAGTAGAAGTCTGTTCGTTTGTCACATTAGACACTTCTTCCTCTACCAAGATACCAACTGCAATATAATGTTGACAAAACCCTTGACCTAGTCGTGTGCAGAGTCCATCCTTATGCCATGATAACTGTTGGTTTTCACCGCAGAGACCTTCAAATGCTACCTTACTCAGTTCAGTAAATTTCAGCTCATATGTAACATTGTGTGGTCTCGTGTTCCTATCCATTGATTTATTGCTCTTGTGACTATGGAAACACTTCATCATGTAGCGGAAAAACTCTGTAACTGAATTAAATCTCATAAAAAGTACTTTTTCATGAGTCATGTGAGAAAACATAACAAAGAAAAGAGGCACCTGACATAGGGCATCAAGGATCGGGTTGGATTTTAAAGCGTGCTTAATTTTAGCAACGCTTTCTTCGTTCTCCCCGGTAACAGCCTTGCGAATGTACTGGTCACGTGCTTTTTCGTCAAAACCAACTAACCGCACTCGCTTTGTATTTGCTTTGTCATAGTCCTTCGGAAGATATCTGGTTGTCAGGGTAACATCGATATTCCCAAACAGATTCCTCGTAATGATGCGTCCTACGTCACTTCCGGTGGCTCCGTCTCTATCAGGAAACTCATCATATCCGTCCAGGAGTACCTTAACAGAAGAACAGCTTTCAATGATATCTTTAATATCAGTTGATTTGATACGAGGATCTTTTGGTCCTAAGAACAGCTTAATTGCTTGATAGATAGATATCTTGCTGTTCAGCTGCCTCAACCGGAGAAGAATTAGAATCTCTACGTCTTTAAAAGGTGAATCCTTTACACAATTGCACCAATCATAGGCGAGCTGTAGAGCCACTGTTGACTTACCATACCCGGCTTCTGCTTCTATGATGCGCCGTTTGGCTTTCATTCGAGGGTCTGTGAAGATATCTTTGTACGAGCCCACACGTACCCATGGTCCTTCTTTCTTCTTCGTCGCTCCTTTAACAATATGGACCTCTGTACCGCCCTCAACAAATACCTTGTCAACACAATATAGTCTGTCCTTGATGTACGGTATGGGCTGGATTGCGTCATATTGTAGTTTATACCTGCTCTTCAGAGAATCGATTAGTATGGCTTTTTTGTCTGCGAAAGAAAATGGCAATAGTTTGATTTGTAAACATTATTTTTGGTGAATAAAATTGGGGCGTGTCAGTGCTTATATATAAACTGGAAACAATTATTGCGGGCAATCTGTTGGATGTCACTCTGAACGATCAAAGTATACCAGTTCAATCGGAGTAATATGCAAAATTTCCATTCGGTTAGTTCAACTTAATAAGGTAGAAACAAAACAATGAAAATTAAAAAAAAATCACGTTGAAATCTCGTTCATAAAATGTAAGAGTATTTAGAATGCTGAGGTTTAAATCCTTATCAATGTTCATTATAAACATCAGTCTTCTTATGCTAAGTTACTAATCCAAAACTATGTAATTACAACAAACCTTGCACTGTAAGGCGCTCCATCGACACTGTAAGGCGCTCCATCGATTATGACGTCACAACAACGTTCGTGACTGGTTGGCAGGATAAACTTAGATCTTCACTTTTCTTTTCCTTTGAGTGATATTATCCATAATTATAATTCAAAGCGATGATCTGTTGAATATATAGATACAGTATGCATGAATGAAACTAACTTAACAAAAGTATCATAAATCAATGTATAATTCTATAAGTCAACAGAACCAGTCACTTTGCCAACAGGTCTCTGGCTCGACAAAGATTACATCAAGGTGAATCTCTCCTTATCTCTTATTGACTGTTTATTGTTTGCACAACACATCGACCTTTGAAGTAATCTAATATTTACCCACCCTGAAAAATTCAACTTTCTATTTTGTTATCAGTGTTTTCCATATACTTTTAGAATATCACCTACAGCTCATCATTTTTCATGACGGGCTTCTCTCTTAATTGTAGATACAACGGTTATTCATATGCATATTAAATAAGCTGTTTGAGATGATTTTTATGATTTTATCGATACTAATAGATAGTGAAATCAGATCAAAATGTAGGTCATTAGTTTGACTATGGCCAAGGTTCATTTCAAATGTGAGGTAAAAGTCTGATTTTCTTTTATGAACATAATTCCAATTTGGTCGTTAATGTGTATAATACGGCAATACTAAACGTGCACGTGACTACGTGTTAACGTTTAGGATCAAATCAAATGTATTAATTTTTCCCTCAGATACCTTTATTTCATGAAATTAAATAGATTGATGACCCACTATTATCAACACAAGACTTGTGTATAATAGCCTATACCAGGGTAAAATTGCAAGCCTAAGTTAAACTGCTGCTTCAAGCGGTACGACTGAATTTCGGGCAGAGGAATATAATTTTTACGGTTCCTTGATAAGCCGATTAGGTTGATTTTCAAAAGATTTATATTTTTCTAATAATTTCAGTAAAATAACATTTACGATTAATCGCTCTGGTCACCCTGATAAAGTAAAAAATATCAGTCACGTGATAATTAAGTTACAAAGAAAAAATCCTAAAACTCAGTAAAGTTCATAAACTTAATATGTTTATTCTATTGTTTCAACATTAACATTTTCCGGGTTATCGGGAAGATTGTTGAGTTTAAAGACTGAGCTAATAGAACTACCTTCCCACCGGGTTAGCCTGTTTTAACGTATTCAATGTTCCCTTTACTTTCCATATATAGGCCTAACTTATATCATGTTCCATGAACTTTCTACTATATTTATCTTAGTGAAACGTATCAAAATTGTTCATATACTGCCCACATAGTTAATACCCTGTTCCATACGGATAGAAAGTAAGATAACTGCATGTCTCTCATGCATATAGTTGCAAATTAAACCTTTACTTGAGGAATCTTTTAAATTATTTCCATCCCGATTCATACATTTAATTTAGACCTAAGCTTAAAAGCTCAAAACCTGCAATGTAAGTATTACAATTCTAAATGTCTGTTTCGTCAGAACTCACTGTAAGTATATGCATGATCTGGTCTGACAGCAATAAAGTGAAAGGATAGCACATGTTCTGGTTGGAAGAGATATGTTGTAGCTGCATGAATGAACTTTAAAATAACTAGGATTTACATAATAATAGTTTAACTAACATGAGCCTAAATTATTACCCTCAAATTAAAGAAATATTTAAATCGACATTGAAAAGCATCATTGAGACATGGATTATAATTCTGATAAATTCAAACAGCCTTCAAGACGCCATTTTCATATAGCAAGCTGTTGTCATACATTTACCATTGCCTGTGTTAATTATGACATGTTTAGTATATCAGTACATATCCTGTGTTACTAATGACGTGTTCAGTATATCAGTACATAGTCTGTGTTATTAATGACGTGTTTAGTATATCTGTACATAGTCTGTGTTATTAATGACGTGTTTAGTATATCAGTACATATCCTGTGTTACTAATGACGTGTTCTACGTGCAAGGCTGTACTAATAACTTCTTATGTACACCCACTCATTACCTAATCTCCAGGATCCGTGCCTGCATGGGCCCTGGTACTACTAAATGTGTTCAGTTTCCTTTCGTTCAAATAACCGTGCCAAAGGGGAATATTCGATCAATCTCTCAAGTAGATTTTTCAGCGACTATATATACTCTGATTGTCGCTGATTGGCTAATCTCTGTCAGCTGACTACTTAATTACCTACTCACCATATCTTCTTTTTCAATATTAAACAATTAAGATATAATTTGACTGCAGTAACGAGCTTTGTGAACTTTGTACTGCCATTTAATTATCAACAACACTAACCAGGATTGTCACGAGTGCACTTACATGGCGCTACTGTTGGAGGTGGTTTTACCGGCGACAAATTGATCATATAAAATATATGAAGGATATTGTGCAACGATTGTTAATTGAATAAGATGGAACATAACAAAGAGCCACGTCAGTCCTTCCGTGTGTGTTTAGTATCCAAATACACTTCATGTTGCTTTAAGAGCACAATAGACAGACAAGGACCGGTGGTTCTAAACGAGACCCCAAACATGCAAAAGCAGAAGTAAAACACAGTTTCATATCTATCGTTTGTGTTTTTATGTTGAAGACGGTCATATGATGACTCAAAGAATTCGAGTCTAACGTCATTTATATTTTGTCATCAAGAAAATAACATTTCTCTGGCCTTTCCAGTGTAAAACAAGTTCATAATATCGACAGGGCTTTCAGTAAAGTTACACCATGTTACAGAAGTCACTCAATCAGTTTGATAACGCAAATCTAGCTTATATTTAAAAACAGTACAACAATTCCTGTTGAACTGTCGATCATACATTGTTAGAGTTATTTGAATGCTGAGTATTAAGTCTTTATCAACGTTTATTTTAAAATCAGCCTTCTTATGTTTAAGTTACTAATCCAAAACTATGTAATTACTGTAAGGCTCTCTATCGATTATGACGTCACAACAACTTTCGTGACTGATTGCGTTTACCTTGGTCTTCACTTTTTTTTTCCCATGAGTATTTTTCAAAGCGACGATAAAATGAATATATAGATACAGTATGCATAGATGAATCAAACCAACAAAATTATCATACATCAATGTAGAATTATATAAGTTAACAGAACCAGTCATTTTACCAACAGGTCTCTGGCTCGACAAAGTTTACATTAAAGTGAATCTCTCCTTATCTCTTATTTACTATTTATAGTTTACACAAAACATCGACCTTTGCAGTAATCTCATATCAACCCACCCTGAAAAACTCAACTTTCTGTTTTGTTATCAATATTCACGATATCCTTTTAGAATGTCACCTACTGCTCATTATTTTAGATGGCGGGCTTCACAATATTGCGAGGCTGTTTGAATTGTAGATACAACGTTTATTCATTTGCATGTTAAAGAAGCTGTTTGGGTTGATTTTTACTATTTTATCGATACTAATCGCTAATGACATCAGATCAAACTGTAATAAAGGTTTATTGCAAAAAGTTTGGTAAAAATCTGTTTTCTTTTTTAAACATTTTAAACATGGTCTTTAAATGTGTGTTATACAAAGCGCGCACGTGACGAAATTTTTAACTTTGATGATCAAATCAAATTTGTTCATCATACCCTCAGAAACCAGTATTTGATGAAATTAAAGAAAAAAATGACCCGTTATTAATACACATACTTGTGTATAGTATTAGCCTACCAGGGTAAATTTGCAAACCTAAGTTAAACTGCTGCTTCAAGCGGTACGACTGAACTTCGGGCGAGGAAATTAATTGTTGCGGTTCCTTGATAAGCCAATTAGGTTTAATCTCAAATTATTTATATTTGTCCAATAATTTCAGAAAATAACATTTACGATTCTTTGTTCTGGTCACTATGATAAAGCAAAAGACATCAGTCACGTGATTGCTTACATACAAAGACAAAAATCCATAAATATCAGTATATTAATAAACTTAATCTGTTCAATATATTATTTAATATTAATTTTCTTCCTGATTATCAGGAAGTTTGTAGCGTTTAAAACTAATGTAATGCTCACAATGGTTTTACTGAGCTGAGAGAACCACATTAACACCGGGTTAGCCTATTTTAACTTATTCAATGTTCTCTTTACTTCCCACATATAGGCCTAACGTATATCATGTTTCATGAACTTCCCACTAGATTTATAGTAAAACTTATTCAATTGTCCATATTCTTACCATATAATATAATCCCTGTTCCATACGGATAGAAAGTAAGATAACTGCATGTCTCTCATGCATATAGTTGCAAATTAAACCTTTACCTTGAGGAATGTTTTAAATCGTTTCCATCCTGATTCATACATTTAATTTAGACCTAAGCTTAAAAGCTCAATACCTGAAATGAAAGTATTACAATTCTAAATGTCTGTTTCGACAGGACTCATTGTTAGTATATTTATGATCTGGTCTGTCTGACAGCAATAATCTGAAAGGCTAGCACATGATCTGATTGGAAGAGATATGTTGTAGCTGCATGAATGAACTATTAAAATTCTAGGATTTACATAATAATAGTTTGATTAACATCAGCTTAAAATTATTCCTTTCAAATTATTGAAATATTTAATCGAAATTATAATATGATCATACAGACATTCAATAATTCTTAACAATTGAAATAGCCTTGAAGACGCCAAGTTCATATAGTAAGCAGTTGTCATAAATTTAACATAGCCTGTGTTATTTATGACTTGTTTACTATATCAGTTTTCTTAGTATATCAGTACATAGCCTGAGTTATTAATGACGTGTTTAGTAAATCAGTTCACAGCCTGTGTTATTAATGACGTGTTTAGAATATCAGTACATAACCTGTGTTATTAATGACGTGTTTAGTATATATCAGTACATAGCCTGTTTTGTTAATGACGTGTTTAGTATACAAGTACATTGCCTGTGTTATTAATGGCGTGTTTAGTATATCAGTACATAACCTGTGTTATTAATGAAGTGTTAAGTATATCAGTACATAGCTTGTGCTAATAATGACATGTTGAGAATATAAGTACATAGCCTGTATTATTAATGACGTGTTTAGTATATAAGTACATATCCTGTGTTATTAATGACGTTTGTAGTATATCAGTACGTATCCTGTATTATTAATGACGTGTTTAGTATATAAGTACATAGCCTGTGTTATTAATGACGTGTTTAGTATTTCAGTAATAGCCTGTGTTATTATTGACGTGTTTAGTATATTAGTACTTATCCTGTATTATTAATGACGTGTTTATTATATAAGTACATAGCCTGTGTTATTAATGACGTGTTTAGTATATCAGTAATAGCCTGTGTTATTATTGACGTGTTTAGTATATCAGTACATATCCTGTGTTATTAATGACGTGTTTAGTATATCAGTACATAGCCCGTGTTATTAATGACGTGAATAATATATGAGTACATAGCCTGTGTTATTAGTGACGTGTTCAGTATATCAGTACATAGCCCGTGTTATTAATGACGTGAATTATATATGAGTACATAGCCTGTATTATTAGTGACGTGTTCAGTATATCAGTACATAGCCTGTGTTATTAACGACGTGTTTAGTATATCAAAATACAGCTTCACACCATTACTGTCTCATGTACGTTACTTACCAGTACGATCATCACGTTGCGGGTTTATCATCCCAAAGTAGAATTTTAGTCTAGAATCCTTTAATCCTTAAAAAAAAAAACACGTGAAAATCACGAAAGAAGAACATATGGAAGCGGGAATGAAGAACATCCAATTGACAAGATGGCGTCGTGTATGTCATGTGATGTTGTAACATACGACCCTGGACGCTAAATAGATATCGATAGCAATCAATCTATAGTTGTAACTGGTTTCAAAGGTTGTTGTTAATAGTTGACAGAATTAAAGACTTTATTTGATAATATATATCATATCTAATATTTATGCCTTGTGTTTATTTTGTCATATCAGCCGTTCAAGGTACTTGCTGCATACATGTTTACTGCTAACTATCCGTGGATCTATTAAGATTTAAGTTGGTTTGATGTATATTATCCTACGTACGTAAGATGCCTGTATATCACGGGAACGATATAAGTTTTGCATGAGACTGTAGGCGATGGTTACATAATATATCTTGACAAGAAAACGCTAGATTCTTTTACGAGAATCCTTTATTATGACGAAAAAAAGAGCGAAGAAAGTATAAACAAGTTGAAAGTGCAAAAAAACTCACACCATGAATAATAATGAGGTCACGGGGTCAAAAGTGAAAATCTCCAAATGCTTATAACTCCGCAACCAAAAGTCAGAATTTATTCATACTTGGTATTACTGTGTTCGTAGGTAATGGGTACATGGTAATATATGTTCAAGTTGATATTATGCATATTTATAAGGGGGCGGGGCTTAAGTTGATTTTCACTAAAATAGCTTGTAAACACGGTAACTGAACAGCGACAAGTTGGATTGGAGTCATACTTGGTAAATGTATGCGCCATAGTGAGAAGAAGAGCCCTATTGATTTTGGTGCTCATCTTAATAATGTTAATGAGATCACATGGCCAAATGTAAAGATTTTCAGAATTGAATCATACTTTGTGTGAAGGTGTTGGTAGATAGCGGGTACATGATAATGTATGTTCAAATTGATATTATGCACATTTATTAGGTGGCAGGGCTTGAGTTGATTTTTACTACAAGCTTGTAAGCTACTAATAGCTTGTAAACATGGTAAGTTAATATATTAAGTAGGTAGGTCCACATTCAGTGGCATAATATTGCTGATCAATTTAATCAACAATGACAAAAGCTTGGGATTATAATCTCAATTGGAAATGAATCACAAAAAGCTCACTGGCTTTCTGGGTTATGTGTGCAAAGTCGTTTTATGTTGAAGACTGTGAAACGATGCCTCACATAATTCGAGTCTAACGTCATCTATAGTTCATCATCGAGAAAATATCCTTTAAAATATATCCTCTGGACTCTCCAGTGTATAAGAAATTAATAATATAGACAGAGATCTCTGTAATGTTACACCATGCTATAGAAGTCATTCAATCAGTTTGATAACACAAATCTGGCTTTTTAGGTAAAAAACAATAAAAAAAAATCATGTTGAACTCTTGATCATACACAGTAAAAGTAATTAGAATGCTGATGCTAAATCTTTATCAACGTTTATTTTAAGATCAGCCTTCTTATGGTAAAGTTACTAATCCAAAACTATGTAGTTACTGAAAGGCTCTCTATTGATTATGATGTCACAATGACGTCATAATAGAATGACGTCAATTGAATTTTATTATCCATTATTATCTTTCAAAGCGATGATCTGTTGAATATATAGATGCAGTATGCATGGATGAAACTAACTTAACAACCTTATCATAAATCAATGTATAATGTAAACAGAACCAGCCACTTTACTAACAGGTCTCTGGCTCGACAAAGATTACATCAAGGTGAATCTCTCCTTATCTCTTATTTACTAATTATTGTTTACATACAACATCGACCTTTGAAGTAATCTAATATTAATCTACTCTGAAAATTGAACTTTCTGTTTTGTTATCAATATTCACGATATCCTTTTAGAATATCACCTACAGCTCATCATTTTAGATGGCGGGCTCCACAGTGAATATGAGGCTCTTTCTTAATTGTAGCTACAATAGTTATTCATGTGCATTTAAAGAAGCTGTTTGAGTTGATTATTATCATTTTATCGATGCTAATCGATAGCTCATTAGTTTGACTATAGTTAAGGTTCATTTCAAAACGTGATGCTTTCGTTTCTCAAAATTTTCCATTTTGGTCTTTAATGTGTTTAATACAGCGATACAAATCGTGCACGTGACGAAGTGTTAACGTTGAAGATCGAATCGAATTTCCCCTCCCCCCCCCCCTCACCTCTCGGTAACCTTCATTTGATGAAATTAATGAGTAAGATGACCCAATGTTATCACTTGGGTTTAATATTAGCCTATCTTTGTAAAATTGCTAGCCTAAGTTAAATTGCTGCTTTAAGCGGTGTACGCCTGCATTTTGTCAGAGGAAAATAGTTTTACGGTTCCTTAATAAGCCTAATAAGTTGAATCTCAAATGATTATATTTTCCAATAATTGCAAAATATAACATGTACGATGCATCGTTTTGGTCACCTTGATAAAGCAAAATTCTTCAGTCACGTGATAACTTACATACAAAGACAACAATTCCTAAAGAACAGTTCACTTCAGAAACTGAATCTGTTTATATTATTCCGGATTATCTGAAAGTTTGTAGAGTTTACAAATACTGTAATGTTTCACCGTGGTTTCACAGAGCTAATAGAATCACATTCCAACCGGGTAAGCCTATTCTAACTTATTCAATGTTCTCTTTGTACAAACTTTCCACATATAGGCCTAACTTATACCAACGCTTACTATAAAAGTATTACAATTCTAAATGTCTGTTTCGACAGCACTCACTGGAAGTATATTTATGATCTGGTCTGACAGCAAGAAAGTGAAAGGATAGAACATGTTCTGGTTGGAAGAGATATGTTGTAGCTGCATGAATGAACTTTTATATAACAAGGATTTAAATAATAATAGTTAAACTAACAAGAGCTTAAAAAATTATTCACTTTAAATTAATGAAATATTTAAATCGACATTGAAATGTTATCAGTCAGACATGGATCATAATTCTTATAAATTGAAATAGTCTTGAAGACACCTTGTTCATATAGTAAGCGGTTGTCATACATTTAACATAGCCTGCGTTATTAAAGACGCATTTAGTATATCAGTACATAGCCTGTGTCATTAATGACGTGTTTAATATATCAGTACATAGCCTGTGTTATTAATGACGTGTTTAATATATCAGTACATTGGCTGTGTTTTTAATGACGTGTTAAGTATATCAGTACATTTTCTGTGTTATTACTACTCTCAACAATTTCGAACAGATATCAGTATACCTTGTGTTAAAACTGTAGATCCGATCTTGCTAAAATTCGTTGCGGCGTTCCACAGGGTTCAGTCTTAGGTACTTCATTATTATTTATTCTATATATTAACGATATTTGTCATGTCTCCAAACTAGCCAAAATCATTCTCTTTGCTGATGACACCAGTATTTTCTTCGTGTTTCTAATGTGTTAATATTGGTTGTAAACTTAGCTGGCGCAACCACATATCAACTAAATGCAGTATAATTGCACAGAATGTTGACATATTATCTAATTTGATATATTATCTATCGCAAACATACTCAGAACACTATACCAGACCATGATTGTCCCGCATCTCACTAATTGTTCCATTATTTGGTCTGGTACATACAACACCAAGCTAAACAATCTTATATTACTCCAAAAGGCAGCAAATGGCCACATAACACACTCAGCCCCACGTGAGCACACCAGCCCCCTATTTAAGAAACTCAACTTACTAAAATTGTACGATCTCATTAAAGTTAAGCTTGCATTATTTGCCTACAAGACCTGGAATGGATTACCCACCAGCTGCCTTTGACTATTTTTTAACCAGTAACAGAAATGTACATATTCGTAACACGAGGCATGCTAATCATGCCCACTATAACCTCTACAATACCACCATTGGAACTGTAAGCCTACAGAACCGTGCAACAAAAACATGTAATCTTCTAACGAACGATTTAAAGAGTAAAAAGTCAGTCACATCCTTTAAGAAGCTGGCTCTGTAAGGAAATAATAGCTAGTTACTGACTACTACCAAAGTATACCTGTATGTAATTACTATATATATATTGAACATTTAATTTTTATTTTTATTTATGTATATGTATTTATACATATATATATATATATATATATATATATATATATATATATATATATATATATATATATATATATATATATATATATTCCTACCTTTTCTTCCTTCAGGGAGCCTTCCACATTGTTAAGCTTAATGGAAGACTTCCCTCCACTTTGTATTTTTATGGCAAAACAAATAAATTAATTAATTAATTAATGACGTGCTGAGTATGTCAGAACATAGTCTATGTTATTAATGGCGTGTTTAGCATATCAGTACACAGCCTGCCTTATTCATGACGTGTTTAGTATATCAGTACATATATAGCTTCACGCCAGTATTGCCTCCTGTACGTTACTTACCAGTACGATCATCACTTTGTGGGTTTATCATGCAGAGTAGAATTTGAGTCTGGAATCCTATAATCCTCTAAAAAAACTGACGAAAATCACGAAAAAACCACACGGAAACGGTAATGAAGAACATGCAATTGATAAGATGGCGTCATGTAGGTCATGTGACGTTCTGATGCACGAACCTGGACGCTAAACAGACAACTGTTGGAATCAGTCTATAGTTGTAACTGGTTCTAAAGTTTATGATTAATAGTTGACATAATCAAACACTTTATTCGATAATACAATTCATATCTGATATTTCTGCCTTGTTGTGTTTATTTTGTCATGTCAGTCATACTATTAATTTTTTTTCTTCTGAATTTAGTCCTTTACACCGTTACCTTCCCCTGTATGTATAAACGCCTGCTATCATTGCCTTGTAGTTTTATAATCCAGAGTAGAATTTAAGTCTAGAGTCCTTTTAATCTTAAATAACAAATGAAAATCACGAAATGAAAGCATATAAAAACGGGAATAAAGAAATCCAATTGACTACAGTAGATGGTGCCGTGTATGTCTAATATGCAAACCTGGACGCTAAATAGCTATCGGTAGGCATAGGAGTCAGTCTATAGTTGTAACTGGTTCACCTAAGTCCGTGGTTTATAGTTTACACAGTCAAACAACTTTATTTGATAATACAATTCATATCTGATATTTATGCCTTAATGTGTTTATTTTGTCATATCAGCCGTTCAAAAGTACTCGAGCGCTGCGTTTACTATTAACTAGATGTGGATCTATTAAGATTGGAATCGATGAATGCTATTCTATGCACGTAATATGCCTGTATATCAATAGAATGATAAAAGATGTACACAGCAATGATATGAGTTGTGGGTGAGACTAGAGGCGATAGTTAAATAATATCTTGACAACAAAAGGCTAGATTCTCTTATGAGAATCCTTTCAGGTGAAGAAGAAGAAGACATGATAAACAATTGAAAAACTCAAAGAAATTTGGGACTAATTCAGGTTGCACCAGTAAAATCCATATTGCAAAGGATTATGGGTCGAGTTCAGTTCCATCCTCCGGAACTGTTTGCTCATTTCAACTTGAAGTGAACAGAATTTTGATTGAACGGAAGAACGCCAAAAGTTAAAGTCACTCAATGTTTTTCCAAAGAACCCCAATCATTTCAATACAATGAGAATGGACAAACTATAGACGATATGATGTGATAAAGAGGGAAATTATTTGAGGGTAGCAGTGGAATGCAAGTGGAAATGGACATGGTTGACCATTATTCGACTTTTCTAGCATGTTAAGAGTCAATATACTGATCACCTTTGTAGTAATTTAACTCATATATGTAAAGAATAGATCAGAAATATCTAAATTTGTCTGGCGTAATGATTAGTCAATCGGCCCAGGCAGTGAGGAATTCAGGATTGGAAAAGGCTCCTCAAAAGAAAACATTCACATAAATGTTGCATTCTGAGGCATATTTATGCTAATATAAATGAGGTTTATATATATATATATATTTATATATATTTCTACGTGCAAAGCTGTACTATAACTTCTTATGTAAACCCACTCATCACCCAATCTCCCGAATCCGTGCCTGGGTCCAGGTACCAAATAGTGGTTTAGTTTCCAATCGTTCGAATAACCGTGCCAAAGGTGAATGTTCGATCAATCTCTCAAGTAGATATCGTCAACGACTATATATACTCTGCTCGTCGCTGATTGGCTGATCTCTGTCAGCTGACTACTTAATAACCTGCTCACCATATCTTCTCTTTTAATATTAACCAATTAAGATATAATTTGATTGCAATAACGAGCTTTGTGAACTTTGTTCTGCCATTTACTTATCAACAACCCCAACCAGGGATATCACGAGTGCATGCACATACAGCTACTTTTGGAGGTGGTTTTACCGGCGAAAAATTGATAATATAAAATATATGAATGACAGTGTGCAAGGATTGTTAATTGAATAAGATGGAACATAAAAACGAACCACGCAAGTCCATCAGTGCAGCGACGTAGCCAGGAATTTGAAAGGGGGGGGGGCACATTTTGCGATTGACATGGGGGAGGGGTCTAAGGTCATGGAGGTCCTTAGATGCGATCTGGTGCAATGTTTTGCCAGTTTCATCATTATCATATGATATCATATTATCAGCAGATTTTGTTTCCTGTTTGAATTATTTTACATGTTCTTTTACATATTGTATCAGAAAAACACACATAGTGCTCTTTACAATGTTTCCAGTAGAATGATTCTTGTTTATTGTCCAATGTCTGGACTTTCATACATTTGATGAACTTAACTGATAGGCAATATAAACTTTCATATTTTTTAAGACAGCCAGATGTGCAGTGGCCTAAAAACAAATATCGTTATCACAGTGTATTAGCAGGGTAATAATTATTTATAGGAAGCGCGCATCACGTACGATTGCTAGCTTAGCTTCATAACATGCTGTTTGTGCAACAACGTAAGACGAATCATAGAGAACGCACGTAGTCGACGTCGTTGTGCATACAGTTCGTGACACACCATCGAGTGCGGTTAGGTAGGCAATATGTATTTTATACGCAGTGGCCAACTGTGGGCTTGTAATACGCTATAGGTTAAAGTTAGCTAATTGCAACTGCCAAACTAAGTAAGGAGCTGAATCAGTAGGCGTGAACGTTACTACGATTATAATCGAGCTAACGGAGCTGACGAGTATTCAAGATCAAAAGAGCACTGGCAAGATACCATGCTAATAAAATAACAGTTTTTAACATTTTTTCGACACTGAAAGGGGGAGCAGCGCTCCCCCTGCTCCCCCTGGCTACGTCCCTGATTCAGTGTGTGCTTAATATATATATATATAAAAAATAAAAAAAACATGTTGCTTTAAGAGCACAATAGACAGACAAGAAGCGGTGGTTATAATCGAGACGACTTCCTCGGAGCAAACCTGAAACATGCAAAAACGAATCAACCGTTCGTGTTTTTATGTTGAAAAACGGTGATACGATGCCTCAAAGAATTGAAGTCTAACGTCATTTATATTCTATCATCTGTAGTGACAGTGACATTCACATGACTGACAATAACCCTAACTCAAGCAGCATAGCACTCTCACTCAATCTTAAGTGACTGCATGCTCCAGCGACCAAGCTCTAAGAAGCCCTGGAACTCTGTGTGCAAGTTCCTGGTACAACACTGTTGTGTAACAACAGGATCATTGACTACCAGAGACTACATCAAGTAAGTTGTTATAACCACAGCTCTGTTCTACAGTAGGCTACTAACCTCAATTGAAGATTGTGACACAACCTCAATCTTCAACATCATCGAGAAAATATCCTTTCTCTGGACTTTCCAGTGTATAAAACTTAATAATATAGACAGGGCTCTCTGTATTGTTACACCGTGTTACAGAACTCACTCAATCAGTTTGATAACACAAATCTAGCTTTTTTATTTAAAAACAATACAAAAAATTATGTTGAACTCTCGATCAAACACTGTAAGAGTAATTAGAATGCTGAGGATTAAATCTTCATCAACCTTTTATTTTAACATCAGCCTTCTTATGATTAAGTTACTAATCCAAAACTATGTAATTCCTGTAAGGCGCTCTATCGATTATGTATGTATGTATTGTATGTATTTTAGATCCCTACTGCAAGCAGGAACTCGCGAAGAAGCCTCATTGGCTTATCAAAGCCGCAAACTGACCGAAATCAGTCTTTCAGATTCGTATTTAACGTCCATGATTATGAATTGTCAATTGTCAACAACTCTGTAACTGGACGACATACATTAATCTTGGAGTGACTCGAACTGGGCACCTTATGATTAGAAGGCACCGTTGTGACGTTATGACGTCACAACAAATTTCGTGACTGGTTGGGTTAAACTTGGGTCTTCACCTTTTTTTTTCCTTTGAGCTGTGAGTGATATTATCCATGATGATCTTTCACAGTGATGATCTGTTGAATGTAGGCATGGATGAATCTAACTTAACACAATTATCATAAATCAATGTATAATTATATAAGTCAACAGATCCATGCACTTTACCAACAGGTCTCTGGCTCGACAAAGATTACATCAAAGTGAATCTCTCCTTATCTCTTATTTACTAGTTATTGTTTATACAAAACACCGACCTTTGAGGTTATCTAATATTAATCCACTCTGAAAATTCAAATTTCTGTTTTGTTTTAAATATGCACGATATCATTTTAGAATGTCACCTACAGCTCATCATTTTAGATGGTGGGCTTCACAATTCATATGAGGCTCTATCTTAATTTTTGATACAACGGTTATTCATTTGCATTTAAAGAAGCTGCTTGCGTTGAATAATATCATTTTATCGATGCTAATCGATAGATACATCAGGAAACCAGAATGATACTATCTAAGTGGAGCGCGACCATGGGTTCTTGCGTGGCGTGCAAGATTGTTTTTGGCAAATATTCCTCCCAGATCGCCGGAAATACCACTTCCCAGACCCAATGATGCACCCAAATCTCCTTAAGTTTTAGATCTCATGGCTTAGAAATTTAATTTGGGAAAATACATGGGCGTCTGCAGAAAAAAAAAAATCAGGGGACAAATAATCCAAGTAGACTTTTGTATACGATGAGTCTGGGGTCCTCTCCCAGATAACAATAATGGACTGCCGCAAATGCGATTTCCGTCCTATATTTAACAACTGTGGATATATATAATAACATGAGAACTGGTGATAATTTAAGTTACATCGACTTATATGAATGCTGCTCCTGCATGCTCGTATATTCATCTTAGCTCATACGTCTCGCAGTACGATGAAAAGTGTACTATAGTGTAACAGGTTGTAAGGCCCAGTTTATTCTTACTTCAGAGACATATAATTAGAAACATCCAAATACTTTCCTCCGCGATTCTGGCTTGTTGTCGATGAATTTCTCCGCGATAACGCGTAGTTCGATTTTGTCCAGAATCTCACTATGGACATCGTATAGCAGGAAATTGTTAGACCTTGATTGTTTAATGGTACTTTAGTAACCACGTCTTCAGTCTCCTCAAGAAACTGGATGATCTTTCAGCAGTGCAGGAACTTGCTGGATTTACGAGAATGAGTCTGAGTAATCGTTCAGCTTGTTGAAACATTTTTCGAACATCTGAGCTCATTGATTCAAATATTTTATGCAAGTCACTGATGTACGTACCTGTGAAGTTCCTGTGAAGAAATGCAAGTTCGTGTTATAGATCAGTAGTCAGTTCCGGGTAACGTCCAGCAACAACTGCATTGTACTCTCCAGTAATTCGCATAGCGGTCAGTTTCCCATATTCCGTAAGATCCGTTGATGTGAAATATGTATCCAAATTTGCGAGTACACTGTCCAAGACTTTGAAATATTGAGGTCGATACAGTTCTTCTATACTGTCAAAATTGTGTGCTGTAATTCAGCCTTTAATTCGCATTGGAATCAACAACAACTCTTATAAACCAAGAATTTCAGCCATTTCCTCTGCCTCTTTAAACAATTGGTAGAAGATAGCTTCTGATCGTAACGATTGGAGTTCTCTTTTGAAGGACTCCACCACAATAAGCATTACAGCCACAGTTTTATTCTTTCCCTGTAGTCATTTATTGAAGGACTCCATCATTCGACGGATAGGTAATGCTACTTTCAAGCCCAACATAGTTTTGACATTCATTAGATTATTGTTTAATCCACTAGCACGTGTACCCGCAGTCGAATCAAACATACCCGCAGCCTTTGTCAACGCACTTAGTGCCGCTTCGTAATTTGCCAACACACATGTGACGGCCGGCGTGCGAGTGAGCCATCTTGTAGGGCACATAGGCTTCAGTGAAGTGGGAGATTGCATAGTGGTTTCATCCGAGTGCAAGTTCAAATATAATTCTTTGAATTTACCCGACTGATCAGAGAACTCTCAGAGTTCTTGCACGCAATCTAGAGCATCGAGCATGACGACAGACACTTGGATGAACTTTAATATGACCAAGTGTGAAACATGAGCACCATAATGTATGTACAGGCAAAGAGGTTCTTAATATTGGCTTGACAGCCTTTGTATTCCCCGGCCATATTACCGGCTCCGTTGAATGTTTGTGCGCTTAAATTTGCTATCGATATCTGAACTCGAATCATTACATCATGTAACATGGCAGCGAGTGCTGCACCCGTTGTTACCTTCTTATAGTATAACCCAATAAATCCTCTTTTATCTCATAGTTCGATTTGACATAACGAATGCATATTGCCTCTTGTTCTTTTCCCATCACAAATAATACCACACTAAACAGATTCTTCATTGACTTGTCTAACAATACCCCGCACTATATCACGGCCTATGATCTCAAGAATCTCGTTGAAAATTTCGCTGATTGTATAATTAGTGTTTCTTGCCAACCAAGTAGCTAGGTTTCTATCTTCTTCACTATGCAAACGCACCAGTTTCTTGAACATTCCGTTGTCATTTTCTTTCCCTTGCAAAGCAGAGCTCCCTGACGCCAAGTATCTGATCAATGTAACAATCTTCATTAGAGCACCCCTTACCTTTTCTTGGTCACTAAGACGTTGATCATCCAACTGTGTAATAATTTCCTTTTTTCGTAAGTTCACTTATTTTTCTTTAGTTGAGCGATGTAAACCACTTTTTTTTCATGGGACTTGAAAGCGTCTCGGGCTCGCGTCCAGGTTGAAAATCCCTCAATGAGGAATGCACTTCACT
Organism: Apostichopus japonicus; assembly: GCF_037975245.1. Lineage (NCBI taxonomy): Eukaryota > Metazoa > Echinodermata > Holothuroidea > Aspidochirotida > Stichopodidae > Apostichopus > Apostichopus japonicus. Next base: position 4,866,560 of record NC_092567.1, read on the forward strand.
GCGATGATAATTTGCATCCACTAGCTTGTCCTGGACTGCTTTGCAACATATAAAACATAGTACCTTGTTCACGTTAGAGTCACAGTGGATCCATGGAAAGTCGGTAAACCAGTCGCACTGGAAAGTTAAAGTCTTGGTCCTGTTACCAGCTTTGCTGCCCATTTTTGCGGTGTGTGTGAGCATTAAAGTCAAATCACTTGGTTGATAAGGCTGATCTGTCCCTGGTTATGGAAAAGCTGGCATTACCTTTCCTGAAACATCTTCGCTGGCATCGGAAACGGTAGGTCTAACCGGAGGTTTTGTCACTATTAGAGCATCATCACTACTTGGATTTTGTTTTTCACCTATATCGTCCAAAATCGTAGAAGATGGGATAGCAGTGTTATCTATATAAGTTGAAGGTGTATCCGAAACCGTAGGAGGAACCGGAGGTTCTGTCACTATAGGAATATCACCTCTACTTGGATTTTGGTTTTCACCTGCATCGTCCAGAGTCATGGAAGATGACGCAGCAGTGTTATCTGTAGAATCTGAAGGTGTTGTATCCTTGCTACTATGGCTAGGTTTTTCTTTAAAAATCAAAGATCGTCCTGTTGAGCGACTTCCCCTTCTGTTTAAACATTTCTAAGATCCGTTCATTCAGTTGTCTAGTCGAAGAGTAGATCCAACACCTGCAATTACACAAAATGAAGAATTCATAATAAATCATCGGCACCAGTTTATCACATGAAATGTGTAGTGTTGTGACACTTCAACCCTTTAATTCGCGAGGGATTCGATTCGGATCTACCTACCTTCCGCTTCGCATGCCAGCTCGAAATATCCAGTAGGAGCCCAAAATCTGCAGCTGGTCGAATGAGGAGCTGTCTAGTTTGACGCCTGTGGAATGCAGTGAACAATGGATCCTATTCGAGAGTGTAATCCGCCGTTGTTGGCGCACACACCCCCCAGTCCCCTAGATCAGCGCTTAACCCATTGCCTTTGCATCGACACTGTGACTGTGTGAACATCGTCAGATTTATATAACGATTCCCCTAGAAAGGGCTGATCCGCTCTCAACCCCAGTCCCCTTGCAACGATACTGTGACTGTGTGATCATCGTCAGATGTATATAAAGATTCCCCTAGAAAGAGCTGTTACGCTCTAAACCCCAGTCCCCTTGCATCGATACTTTGACTGAGTGATCATCGTCAGGTGTATATCACGATTCCCCTAGAAAGGGCTGATCTGCTCTTAACCCCAGTCCATATAGGACCCCTGTAGGGTGAGTTATGTACCAATTTGTGATGACGTCACAGACATGTTTTCAAGTTTTACATTGACTTATGTGCAAAAACGTTAATTTAAATAAGATACAAATACTCTAAGTACATAACAATTATGCTTACCTAATTTTCTGAATTGCTATCATCACTGTCGCCTAGAGAGTCTTCACAAACTTTACCTAGAAACAGTTCTTGCACAACGTCAGGCATAACCTTCTCGGGCCATCTCAGCTCTAGTGATTCTGTCTATCCATTGTCAACAATGATTCCAGCTCATGACTACTTACGATCGCTAAGGGCCATTCTCTAGCAATGAAGTTTGATCTAAGAATGTGAAGCTTTAGAGTCTGCTGGCATGGTGTTGGCAATGACATATCAATGGTCTTGTTCTGCTTGGTAAATTTGCGATCAAAGATTGTATATCTGGTTTCATTGACCTTTTTTCCCCTTTATGCTATATAGCAATGCCACATATTCCTCAAGATCTGACTCACGTTCTTCAGCAGAAGATACCCCAATATTGGAAAAAAGTATCGATGAATTTGGGCTAACATTCCAGCAGCTTCTAGCAGGTTTGATTTCCTTTGCAAAAGAAGGAAGAGTTGTAGTCGATACCTGTGAAGGCGTGAGAGCCAATAAGTGATGTTTTCTGTGATGGTGTTAGGTCAATATCGCTCATTTTGAAGACCTTGCGATATGTGCATGTGTTTTATCTAGTACAACTCTTGCACCATCGCCAATGAAGCGTGTTACACATAGGACTATAATATCTATGTCACCAGAATGAGAGCGAATTATGGTTGTACCACTGTCATTATTTCTCAAGGCGTGGTGTGCGGGCAATATGACCTTTGTATCAGCTTCCTCTTGTTTTGTATTAATTTCTGGGACCTCTGTAGTATCCTCTTTGGTTACGAGTGTGCATTTCTGGTTTGAAGAGAAGTAAACCACTTCACTCTAAAGACTTCCCAGGATACTTTCTCTCTTGGACACTCATGATCAGGTCAATCAGTCTCGTTTTGTTCTCATCATTGGAGAGGAAAGCTGTGAAGTCACGGGGAAACTTTGATTGGGCTGACCGCACTATTATTTTTGGTGCCGTTCCACGTCTATCTCTCTCTCAACTGATTTGATGCTCTGTAGTAGGTAAGCATCAGCAACAATATCACGTCTCCTGTAGCCTTTAGGGATGCTTGCATACACCTTTAAGGCAAGAGCCTCAAATGTGTCGGGATACGTTTTAAATGTTCCAATCAACGCCATCAAGTCAATCACATGAGCAGCAACACTTTCATTTGCTGCTAGTCTGCTGGTAGAGTCTAATGTGTTGGTAGGATCCAGTGTACTGTTTTCGAATAGAATTTTCATCAGGGCACTTTTCTCATTTTTTTCTTATTGTACCATCTGCATTTGCCAAGCTCAACGGAACACGAGTTAAAGGGTAATGTAGGGCTTTCTTGAAATCAATGATTCTACCATGGTTTGTTGATGTAGCTAGAAGCGGCCCTATAAGACATCTCGATTAGCTTCTAATACCGTCACTTTTCACTTCGCCTTAATTTAAATCTTCTTACCGTTGTTAGGGGAAAGTTTGTTGCGTTTAATATGATCATAGGAACTTGGTTTCAGTAGACTCAAGTCTGTCTTTCACAAATCTTTCATGTGCACCTTTTCAACTGACATAACATCCAGATTTCATCTGCTGGATCTTTCTTGACAGGTGTTCCAGAGCTGAGATTGTACAACTGTCCTGAACTTAAGCTTGGATCAAATGGGTTGATACATTCACGATTCCTCAAGAAGAGGAACATATACTACACATGATCTTAGCCAAAAGGCCGAAAAGCGATCCATTTCTTCAAACATGAAGATTATAGAGAATGTAGAATGATAATGATTGAAATGTCATACTTCCTTTTATTTTGAATAATAACACATCCTGATATTTGTATACATGGTTAGATAAATTTTATTTGACAACAATGAAAAATTGATGTACGCCAAAAACAAAAACAATTGAGCAAGACATTATAGAAAAGAGCAAGCATTGCACATGACTGAAAAAAAAGGCTTAACATTAGCATTTCTAGACTTAAAAAAAGTACTCAGTTAGAATATGAATATTCATGAAAGAAACACTATTCTTACACATTAGGTGGAATTTTAAATAGGGAAGAATAATATCTGGTATAAAAATGTTAGTTAATCTGTGAAGCTGACAATAACTTGACTCCATAGCTTAGTCTTTCCATTAGCAATTATACCATGTGGTTTTCAATTTATTACGAATGCAATGTTTCTAGATTCAAAAGCTCACTTTGGCATATCTCTTATGTACTTTGCAATCCCTTCAAAATATACTGAATGACTTATGTGGGGCTGTGAGTTGCAAATGTGACACTTGTTGTATTTTTAATTAATTTCAATATCAACTTCAACATTTGAGATATTAATGAACTTTATGACAGCAGTTTAGTAAACCACTGCAGCTGCTGGGGTGTTTACCAAACAGCCACAACCAGGAGTGTACCAACAACCCACCCAAAGGAACTAATATACAAGCCCTCACCGACAATCAAATCTAACGAAAGCACTTATAATCAATTCATAAAAAAACAACATTATATGAAAGCTCAAATTAGCTTCCCTGACCTTCCCTGTTTGTGACCTCATAAATGTTTCCTTCAGACACAGTTTAATAAATAGCTTTTTTTTTTATCAAAGTCTAGGGAAAATGTCCAAATTGCGAAGTCTCTCAGTGAACAACAGCAAATTTCAGTTACAAAGTAATATTTGAAGTATGGTGCTGCCTACTTCCTTTCTAAGAAATATGAAACGGGACAAAATGTCTTACCAGAAACCAGAAACCCAAAGCCTTGACCGTGTTTTCTGTTTGCTAAATCAAATTGTTGTAGCACCTTTTAATTTTTCCAGAAATTATTGATTCTCCAAGAGTTTGTTGGTAGCAGGTAATTATTACACACATATCTATGTACAGCTATACATCTCCATGCATAATCTTCCCATTGGGTTTGGAGTTATTCATAATATTTACAGACTTCTCCAAGAGCTACATCAACAATAAAATAACAAGAGTATACTTTATACTGACTAGTAAACGTAACAGCATTTATCCAATTATTTACAGAGTAAGGTCCACCCAACAAGCATTGTTTACATCATATTACTGTATGGTTTACTGTTTCCCAATAGCATGCTAAGATAAATCACAAACTGGAATCTACAATGAAATTCAGATAATATGGTGTAGGGAGGGTCAGAAAAACATGTTACATGGAGCCAACATTTGTTTTAATATTACCAATCTGTTGTAAACTACAATGTTAGGCACAAAAGGATGAATTAAATTATCCACCCATCTCGCAAAAATCTGAACCAACCACCAAACTTAACATTATAGGTCGGCTTAAAGCTAAGGCAGCAACCAAACTTGATCTTCTACAGAAATTGTAAAATCACACCTTCTAAATGTTAATTTTCCACCACTTTACTAACTTAATAAAACTAGCTTTGCTTCCCAAATCTACATCTGCTGCGACTCCAAGCATCAATCCTCTTTGTTTTATCAAAAGTTTTACTAAATAGTACAGGCAGATTTGAATCTGCTAATCATGGCCAAATCTAGAATTACCCTTATTATTGCTTTACAAGACTGCTTGAGATACAAATAAAGAAAAATACACTAACTTAGGATCATAGAAAGCCAAAAACAAGTCAATCTTTTTAAATACCAAGTTACAAGACTCACAGCTTTACATTGGTTATACACTCTATAATATAACCTGTCTACATACCCAAATAAATCAGCTGTTATCAAAACTTACTTATCTCCACTTCAAATCACCTGTTTCAACTTGACTGAAATCTAATCTTTAGTAAGTATTAGACTTTCTCAAATGGTCTAACACCCACAAATGAGAAAATAATGCAATCCCAATTTAAATTTGAGTAATACTTATATTTACACATATGCAAATTCTGCTGTGTTAGATAGCACAAAATATTGATTGCATAACTAATTATATGTTTTGCATGTTAATTTCACCACTCAGTTAAGAAAGTACTCACGTTGAGCAGTATGTGCAAGGTTGCAAGCAACATTTTGTTCCAAAAGTTATTGCAGGAGGTCAAGCATATGGATAGCTTTAATTCCTATTGACCTAGATAAAGCTTAAAAACACAATCTTAAGTAATTTGACCAGCATTTTGTAACTACTACCTCACATAGAGTGACTTCATTGTTTGTATTCTGACAACAGAATACAAACAGTAACAATACGCAGATTGAATCCAAGACTTATGAAGATTGGTGCTTGAAAATATATATTAAATATTACTATGTCAACCACATAATTAGGGGGAGCTTGTAATACAGTAAATACCTGATTGCATGAAGTACTTTATTTAACCCAAGAAATATAAACTATACATAAGCAATACCTAGCTTAAGAAATAAACAGGTCTATGCTAGTAGCAGCTGTACATGTTATCATGTTAACAATAGTGACTCGTTTCTTCATTCCCCCCCCCCCCTTGTCCACTTACAGAACACATATGCTAGGTTTCTGCAATTTGTGATCTTATTAGTTATGCTGGATCTGCTGTTACCAGTTTATATTATTCAGTAGTCTGTGAGGGCAACCAACAATCATAAAAGAAAAAAAAAAGAAACATTTTAGGCAAATTCCTAAAATCTAGAGCTTGATGGTCAAGCTAAAGCTAGAGTTGATGGTCAAGCTAAAGCTAGAGCTTGATGTGTCAAGCTAAAACTAGAGCTTGATGGTGAAGCTAAAAGTACATATTTTCAGCCAAGTACTAAAATATATTGATAGTTTAAGAAATTGATTCCACAATGGTGATTAGTTATTAGTGGATAATATAGGTACCCTGTAAATATATATCATGTCTTAAACCTCTTTATTCTATACAACAGGCAAGTGAAGCATATCTTTTAATTATAAATCACATCCAACTAATATTTCCCTCTAAATGATTCAAAACAACAAACAATTTTGCACTTTAAATACCAACATTTGTCCTTATTTCTAGAAACAGAACAATTTTGATTTTAAGATTTGTAATGCTGTACAGGTTTACTACATGGCATTGGGTTACTAGTGAGTAGTCTCTGTTTTCTGCTACTCTATTCCTATTACATGACATTGTGCAGATTATAGCTGGAATGGACTGTCCAATACATGGTTCAAGGTAGGAAAGCATACAACACATCTAGCATTACAGGATCACATCACACAAAGTCAACCATTTTCCAACATGACTACCAAGCAAGAATAAGCAATATATTAGTCTTGTAAGATGACTTTACAGTATACTGCTGGATACTTTAGGGCAAAATGGGACGTGTTTCAACTTGAAATTCTGAGTAGCTGCACTGTACACCCTTTTAAGGAGATGTGAAATATTGATGGGAATGCCGTATGTCAACTCCATGCCTACATCACGGGTTACATACATCAAATATTTATCTTGTGTAGCCTCATCGTCAACGGCTATCACACATTTAGCAGTCATCTTTACAGGCAATCAGGAAATGACTTACTACCACTGCTTCATGGTTCCAATATATTGTACGTCTGTCATACATTCATAACCTGTCAACAACAAGCCTTTCCGCACTCTTACAACATTTCATAACTTCTTGAGTCTTTATCTCTGAATAACTATCAAGATCAAGGTTTTGATAGTTTTATCAATCTTTCCTTCTGGAAATATCCATCTCTGATTTTGCCAGATGGATAAAAGCAGCAAACGGGAAACAGATCTCTAGAAATCACTTTCTTATTTCAAGATGGAGCATATTCAATTTTAGCAATTACAATTTATCCCTCATAGTTTTGGTGATGTATTATTTCCTTTATAAACTAGGATACAAACACACATCACCTTTAAAATCACTACTAACAGTATCACACTTCATACAAAGAGTCATAGCTTAGAGAAGAATCAATAAAAACCAATAAATTATCTAGGAGAAGTTTGAAGAACACTTTACAAGAAGAAAATGTAGTAAGCATCATTGTCATGGTTACATGACCCATAAAATATATCAAAGTCACTTACTGGTACAAGAGCATGCTAACAAACTTAACAATACTATCTAATCTATAATAATGACTACAATGTTTTACATTGATTTGAAAGCCCATACTTGTTGATCACAATAATTATCAATCATAGCTTCTACAATAGGCCTAATGGTTTTAATGTCTCCTACTGAACCCTACATGTCTGTCTGCCAAAAAGACCATCAGAGCAACACCATAAGGTCATCAGGAATACACCATCAGGTCATCAGGGCTACACCATCATGTCTACACCATTAGAGCTACACCATAAGGTCATCAGGGCTACACTATCAGGTCATCAGGGCTGCACCATGAGGTCATCAGGGCTTCACCATCAGCTCTACACAATGAGGTCATCGGGCTACACCATGAGGTCATCACCATCAAGGGCTACACCATGAGGTAATCAGGGCTTTACCATAAGGTCATCAGGGCTTTACCATCAGAGCTACACCTTCAGGTCATCCTTCTCAATCTCACAGGTAAACTCTCTTTGCCCAAGATAGGTGTGGTTCTCAATGACTGATATAGATGTCGGCCAGCCCCCTAGAGTGATATCATTATCTCTACCTCTACAGGACTAACAGGAGTACTCTTATCTCCCAATGACTGGTATGGCTGTTTCTACTGTTGAACAGTTGTGTATCCTGGAACCAATCACTAGTATTATAGTCCATATGGTTGTGCCCTTAGTTGGATAGAGGGATAGCCAATGATTCATATGGGTGTCCAATCAGCCAATCACTGGTATTATAGTCCATATGGTTGTGCCCTTAGTTGGATAGAGGGATAGCCAATGATTCATATGGGTGTCCAATCACTGGTATTATAGTCCATATGGTTGTGCCCTTAGTTGGATAGAGGGATAGCCAATGATTCATATGGGTGTCCAATCAGCCAATCACTGGTATTGTAGTCCATATGGTTGTGCCCTTGGTTGAATAGAGGGATAGCCAATGATTCATATGGTGTCCAATCAGCCAATCACTGGTATTATAGTCCATATGGTTGTGCCCTTGGTTGAATAGAGGGATAGCCAATGGTTGATATGGGTGTCCTATCAGCCAATCACTTGTATTATAGTCCATATGGTTGTGCCCTTAGTTGAATAGAGGGATAGCCAGTGGTTGATATGGGTGTCCAATCAGCCAATCACTGGTATTATAGTCCATATGGTTGTGCCCTTGGTTGAATAGAGGGATAGTCAATGGTTGATATGGGTGTCCTATCAGCCAATCACTTGTATTATAGTCCATATGGTTGTGCCCCTAGTTGAATAGAGGGATAGCCAGTGGTTGATATGGGTGTCCTATCAGTCAATCACTGGTATTATAGTCCATATGGTTGTCCCCTTAGTTGAATAGAGGGATAGCCAATGATTGATATGGGTGTCCTATCAGTTTCTGGTCCATGGGACATTGAGTACACGTTGCCAGCCATGTTTACTGCAGCTTAACTATCCCTTCTGTTAACGATTCTCTCATCATCAGTCAATCCCTGAGATGTATTGGTGTTTCATCCACCAGTTACTACGAGAGGCAATCCTGTATCTTGCTCATCCACTCCTCTGATGCACTCTTGGTGTCAGCTGCAAAATTGTAGACTCGCTTGGTTGTCTTCATCTATATATAGAGATATAATCACATTACAAGGATCAAATGACTCTCAGAAACTTTGTAACCAGCTTAAGATTTCCCTAGAAGATATTTATGTGGATATATGGCGTTTACAATCTTTGAGTTCCCTGATATCCACATTTCTGTGGAAGTTTATGGTGTCAATCTTTGAGTTTCCTAGAAGATATCCGCATTGTCTGTGGAAATGTATGGTGTTAACAATCTGTGAGCTACTAGCAAGATCTTAAGTATAAATTGCAGATGTATCTGTCCAATTCCTACATAAGAAAATGTGTAACATGTCCTGTAAACAGACTTGGAACACATAGTCATGAAACAGCACATCTAATACCAACTTGCGTGGAATCATCCACAGTTGCAACAACCCTTCTTTGCCTTGTAATCCAAAGCTAATTAGCATTCAGATGAATTGGGACTTGTTATATGTTTATCCTTAAAGGATTAGTAGCAGTGCATATTCATCTAACAAGAGTTAAAGATATTACCATAACAGCTTATAAACCCTATCACCTACTTGTGCCTCTCCGTCTCAAATACATACATGGTTTAAGTGACCCGGGTCACATCTGCGCGATTCAACACGCGATTCAACTCGCAATACAATTGAAAGTTGAATCGCGTAGTTAGACACGGGTATCAACTTGTTGCGCAATAAAAGTTGCGCCGTCGATTTGGGTTGATTTGCAATAGAGCAATGTCCTAATCAGCGCAACTTCTCAGAAACAACTTTTCTGATTCGTGCGATTTAGTTGCGAGTTGAATCGCGTGTTGAATAGCGCAGATGTGACCCGGGCTTTAGAGTCACCATTTACTGACTTCATTCTTTCCTGTTAGTGCAACCCTACCCCCTCATCCCCTAATTCTAACCAACCCCCTCCAATCTCCTCCTTCCCTGTGACACACAATAACGTGTACTCAATTTACTTACATCAAAGGCTCCCATTTCCTTAGAGTTGCCGGGTAGTATAAACACTGTTTGAACAGACTCCACTTCCTTCAGGTCGATGTAGCCCTTCATCTGAGAATCGTTTTCTGTTTCATAATACCTCAACTAAAAAAAGAACATAAACATTCAACCGGGTTTATTCAAGAATTCCAGAGAGAACTTTGAATATTGCTATGATAAGAACCCACATGTGCACAAAACAAAAGTGGAATCTTGAGCAGCATCCTATTTTATATTTCCTTAATCTAATTGAGATATTTCTGACTTTCAGTTTGATGGATTGTGCTTGGACAAGAAATCAGCTGTGTGGGGGGCTCTGATGAAGTACCTACTAGATGAAAACATATTTCCTTTCAAATATATCTTTGAATCACCTGAATATAACATAACATAATTTTCTCACCTGGTGTTTTTGTGAGTCAAGGACAAACCATCGTTGCTTCCATCCTTTTAATCTTGCTCCTCTCTTGGAGAGGTAACCTTGATGACTGATGGTGTCCGGGATATTTGCATGGAACTCTTCATAATCTGCTAATAACAGGCAATAATCAATGTTAAAGAACAAATATGAACATCTTAACCACGGAACTCTTCATAGTCTAAAAATAACAGGCAATAATCAATGTTTAACAACAAATACCAACATCGCAACCATGGAACTCTTTATAGTCTGAAAATAACAGGCAATAATCGATGTTTAACAACAAATATGAACATCTTAACCATGGAACTCTTCATAATCTGAAAATAACAGGCAATAATCTATGTTAAACAACAAATATGAACATCTTAACCACGAAACTCTTCAAAGTCTGAAAATAACAGGCAATAATCAATGTTAAACAACAAATATGAACATCTTAACCACGGAACTCTTCATAGTCTGAAAATAACAGGCAATAATCAACGTTAAGCAACAAATATGAACATCTTGCTTATACACAGTGTGTTCTCTATAACCACCGGGAAATTTTTATTGCTTTCTGTTTTCTTCTTAACCTTCCACACAAACTTTTGTAGTTTGTACTTTACTTCAAGCACTTTGAATTCATGATATAAATATAACATGGAGCAACATTAGGTTGATTTGCATAAAAGATTACTTGGGTAGTGTGTACTTGATGTGAACAACAATCAATTGCTGATAATTACATTGACTTAAAAATGTTTATTACACTTTGTTTTACATTTTCACAAGTTTTGTCACCCAAACCTCCTCCCCTTGCTCCCCCTCTCCCCATTATTTACAGACCTCCTTGTTCGAGGTTTTCCACTGGTGTTTCCTCCTCTTCTTTGTCAGCTGTAGCGTGGTTCGATGGAGGTGAGTTGACCTGGTCACGACCTGATCCTTGTCGGCGACACTGCTTTGGAATACTGGGAACGCATGTGTCATGAGCATTGTAGCCGCAATCCGAGCACTTCATTCCTGTGTTGAAGTAAGTTTTAGCAGAATTAATATTCTTGAATTGTATGACGTTATATAAGTCACACTAAATAAAGCATTACAAATCCTCATCAGCCAGAGACACATAGTATTATGATAGAACACAGTATTCTCATCAACCAGACTGTTAAACTCAATTTGCATTACCTGGCATATTAAACCACCTGAACGTAGTTATGATTCTGTGTTTCCATTACACAATGTTTCATAGCTTAATCAATAATCTTACACCCATATATATTACACCCTATTACATAGCTATGATTCTGTGTTCCCATTACACAATGTTTCATAGCTTAATCAATAATCTTACACCCATATATATTACACCCTTTTACATAGCTGTGATTCTGTGTTTCCATAACACAATGTTTCATAGCTTATTCAATAATGTAACACCCACATATATTACACCATATTACATAGCTATGATTCTGTGTTCCCATTACACAATGTTTCATAGCTAAATCAATAATCTTAAACCCATATATTACACCCTATTACATAGCTATGATTCTGTGTTTCCATTACACAATGTTTCATAGCTTATTCAATAATCTTACACCCATATATTACACCCTATTACATAGCTATGATTCTGTGTTTCCATTACACAATGTTTCATAGCTTCTTCAATAATTGTACACCCATATAAATGACACCCTATTACATAGATGGATAGTCTGACCTTTGACCCCTTGCTTGACTACTCCATACAGCAATTGCTGGCAGTAATCACAGTTTTGTGGATTGATGAAGTTGTGCGGTTCAAATCGATGTTGGTAGGTAAATCCTTTGGGTTGAATGTCTCCTGTGTTTTTGCCCTATGGAGAGTAAAATGAGAAGAATAAGTGGATTGTAGGAATGCCGGGGAAAGGTGGGGAGGGAAGGGCCAGGGTGTTGACAAAGGAAAAGAAACATTATATTTAACATATCGTATTAACACCCTGGTCAACTGGCCGGTAGAAGGATATAAATAATAATAATATTGATAATGAACATGTATTAATGCTTACGTATCTAACCACTGCTGATGACCTATCAGAGACGGCCTCTAATCACAACATGTACTACTCACTAGCGAGCATCCACATACTATGAATATACCAAACATATTCTGCAAAATCTAATGTACCAAAAGTCGCCTTGTCAACTTTTCCTTTGGTTTTAGTGTTTACAGCGCTTCGTGGCACATTAGAGCGTGTTCTTGTTAGAGTTAGAGCGTGTTCTTGTTCTTTTTGAGATTATTGGGGCGTAAGCACTACCACAAGTCTAAGTAACGTCAGTATTGTGATTGCCCTAGTTATATATATATATATATATATATATATATATATATATATATATATATATATATATATATATATATATATATATATATATATATATATATATATATATATATATATATGTATCAATGTACCTTAATAAGGATGTCAATGGTGGTCTTCTTGTGTGCTGACATCCCCTGGGCTCTGGCCTCCTCTAAATCAGATGAGATATTCCGCCTCTTAGTCTGAAACTGATTGTCTAGTTTCTCCAGCAACTTCTTCCATTCAACCATTCTTTTATCAAGTTCTGCCTCCAGGGTTCTTTTCTCCTAAAATATGGAAACAAAATGTTACATCAGTTTCTGAAAAGAACAGTATCAAGGATTCTTGACAACAAACATTTGATCATTTTTTTTTTGAAAAGACAACAACTTATGACAAGATGGGTTAGTAGACATAGAGCCAGAATAGTTATGGCAAAGTTTTGCATCAAACATTTATTCAGTTTGCATTTAACTTTATTTACTAGTAAAAGAAAACCCTTAACACACATGGTGGGCTTCTGTTCCACCATGTAAATGTTACACTAACCACATTCACTGTAATGGTGGGCTTGTTTCACCATGGATGTGTTACACTAACCACATATATGGTGGGGTTGTGTTTCACCATTGATAAGTTACACTAACCACACATATGGTGGTCTTGTGTTTCACCATGGATGTGTTACACTAACCACAACGTATGGCCGGCTTCTGCTTCACTAACCACACATATGGTGGGCTTCTGTTTCACATTGGATGTGTTACACTAACCACACATATGGTGGTCTTGTGCTTCACTAACCACACATATGGTGGTATTCTGTTTGACCATGGATGTGTTACACAAACCACACATATGGCGGGCTTCTCCTTCACTAACCACACATATGGTGGTCTTGTGCTTCACCATGGATGTGTTACACTAACCTCTAGCAGCCATCGCTGCATATCTGGCTGTGATTCCAACACATTGTCATAGCATGCATTAACTGTTCTTCTATCAGCTGGGGTCAAGGGTGATTCATCATCTTCAGCTATGGACTTCTCATAGAGTTCTCTATCATATGATGGACCTCCAAATAACTGATCAGAGAAGTAGTAATCCCAGATCTTCAACTTAGACAAGTTGGTGTACGGCCTCAATATCTGAATAAGAAACAAACAGAAGAGTGAAGCAGCAGCAGACAAAGGAACACAAAATACTAAAACAACTACTTCAATTGTGACAGTAAAACATATTTGTCTATATTTTTCTTCTTTACATTACGACATAGCTAAATGCTTAGCATATTTAAATATACATAAAAACATAAACATTAAAGCAATTTTTTGGCTGTCTTTGCAATTCGATCTTTAATTCCCACAAGCATGCAGTTCACCGAAGGGCTGGTAACAGAAATGGGTAAATCAGTTATTGTTTCTGGCTTCAAAAGTCAGAATAAAAGACACCCAAAATGTCATGCAAATGTAATTAAATTGAAAAAAATTCACGCTAATGAAAAAGTCTGTATTTGAAGAAGCTATTATAATGATTTACATACGCCACTAAATGAGATCTTTATCAGTTAGGGACACATACACAGCTGAGAATGTTCAAGTATTATATGTAGGAACATCAGATAGATCTCACAACTATATCAGTTTGGGCCACATACACAGCTGAGAATGTTCAAGTATTATATGTTAGAACATCCAATATATCACACTACTATATCAGTTTGGGACACATACACAGCTTAGAATGTTCAAGTATTATATGTTAGAACATCAAATAGATCTCACAACTGGAGCCGAACTGGTTTACTCATTATCATCTGAACTTACACCTATTAGATACAATGAATGGTTAAGGGATTGGTCTGAATCATTTAAAAGCTTTAAAACGACCAATCAACACAAGGTTCTGTGTCTGACCTACCGTAGAGTGTGGAGTCCACATGAGGTTGAAAAAGACTTGACTCTTCTTGTGAATCTTCTCCATATAATCCCAAATGGACCTGACTGGGATACGAGCCTGCTCTGTGTCACTATCCCCTGAATCAACCCCTCTGGCCTGACCCCTCTCTAGCACCGTCATACCTGCAAAATAAGTGGCCTAAGTAAACCTGACTTTCTGCAAGTAGTTCTGTTCACTGGACACCAACTAGAATATAATAAATATAACTGGAAAACAAAAGACATAAGTCTTCTATCCCCACCCCATTGTAGTTGACAGAGCAGATGCCCCTCTCGCACCCTCATGTACAGCAGCCCCCTCTCCCATCCTCATGTACAGCCCGCCTCTCACACCCTCATTCACAACAAATGTCTTATGAGAAAAGGGTTCGTCTTGGTAGCATTACATGTGGGAACAAGATTTGCACCAAACAGTCTAACAAATTAGACACCAATTGACTAACTAACAATTTACCAACTTAGCAAACAGTTTCAGCAGGTACAAGCCTTGAACAGAGGCCAGCATACCATTGATTACTTACATCATTATACATGTGAGAATGCAGCTCACAGACTATTTATTTATGTACAACTTAGAACCTACGAACTCATCAAATGTGACATTCTCCTGCTTGGTTAGAAGTGATCAGAAGTGGTTAATAACTCACTTGTTTCAAATCTCTCGCATTCTGAGTCTAACATAAACGTCTGGAACCTGCTGGATATGTAGTGGTAAGCCAGCATTTTCAGATAATACTGATTAAACTCAAAAGACATTGGAAACTGTTCATGAACCTGTCATAAGGAAAGAAAGAAGATATTCCATTCTTTACATACTTTACATACAGTTAACCTCCACAATGATGGTTACTGAATCTTCATATTTACAGATATGCTGACATAACAGCTTACCTGAATGTAATCTAATGAACCTCATTCTACAATACTGACTGCAATAAACAAATGTTTACACAAATACACTGTACTGGACTGTTTGTTACTCCATCAATTTTCATTTTATATTTAATGTGCTTTATAAATAGTAACACTTTGCAGTGCAAAGCTGTAAACGTTAACTTCACTTTGGTATTGCCCTAGGTTTTAGGTTTTCAGAACCCATTTGTAAATCATTGTCCCTCTCGAGCAAGTCATATAATTACTTGTGTGTTCTTCCATAAATAAACAACAACTGTTTCACCTAATAGGTTATCCCATTACAACCTCCATTAACAAAACAGACACGACAAGTCCTTATTTAGTAAGGTTGAATAATTAGTACCCTACCCCTAATAAGAAAATTGTGTTACTGAAATGGGTGGCTGTTGGGCTGTATGCTTCTGTTCATTTTATGTTAAAAATAAACTACCTTTATTGTACTAAATATGAATGATTTCCTGGTATAGGTGACTGCTTGGCTGTACACTACAGCTAGGTACATCCTGCTTGCTTCTGTTAATTTTATGTTAATAATAAACTATGTTCACTCTTCTAAATATGAATGATTTCCTAATATAGGTGACTGCTTGGCTGTACAGCTACAGGTAGGTACATACACTCTGTGAAAGACAGAATGCAATTAATAACCAGTTTATCATTGCTATGTATTGTCATTACCTGAAAAACACAGTCTAAGAATTGCAAAAATACAGGGGCAAATCCACTAGCTTGGTGGGTTACAGTATGGTTACTTCTGTGTGAAAAACGATGTCCAAAAGCAAGCCACTCCTTCTCTATTAGGACCTTAAATCCTTCAATAGTCCGGTAATGAGGATCCATCAACAGCTGGGCAAGAGAAACAACCTGAACATGGACAGAACATACAAATAAGAATTCAGAAATGTAATTCTTCTGTCATTAGTCAGGCACAACACTCAATTAATCAAGTATATAACAGGAATATTACTAAGCACATATATATGTCTCATGAATATTATTAATGAAGTATATAGCAGGAGTATTACTAATCAAGTATATAACAGGAATATTACTAATCAAGTATATAACAGGAATATTACTAATCAAGTATATAACAGGAATATTACTAATCAAGTATACACCATGAATATGTATGACCCGAGTGGTGAAGTCCCACCAATCCTCTAAGCATCACCCTTCCTACCTGAGTGGTGAAGTCACACCCATCCTCTAAGTATCACCTTAATACCTGAGTGTTCAAGTTCGACCCATCCTCTAAGTATCACCTGAGTGGTGAAGTCCCACCCATCCTCTAAGTATCAGCTTCCAACCTTAGCACTGGTAAAGTCCAACCCATCCTCTAAGTATCACCTTAATACCTCTTTGTTGAATGCCCCCCTCCTCCCTCCACCCTCTAAGTACAGTATCACCTTCCTACCTGAGTGGTGAAGTCGCACCCATTCTCTAAGTATCACCTTCCTACCTTAGCACTGGTGAAGTCCAACCCATCCTCAAAGTATCACCTTAATACCTCTTTGTTGAATGCCCCCCTCCTCCCTCCACCCTCTAAGTACAGTATCACCTTCCTACCTGAGTGGTGAAGTCGCACCCATTCTCTAAGTATCACCGTCCTACCTAGCACTGGTGAAGTCCAACCCATCCTCTAAGTATCACCTGAGTGGTGAAGTCCAACCCATCCTCTAAGTATCTCCTTAATACCTCTTTGTTGAATGCCCCCCTCCTCCCTCCACCCTCTAAGTACAGTATCACCTTCCTACCTGAGTGGTGAAGTCGCACCCATACTCTAAGTATCACCTTAATCCATGATTGTTGAAGGCCTCCTCCTCCCTCCCCTCCCCCTCTTAGTATCACCTTCCTACCTGAGTGGTGAAGTCCCACCAATCATCTAAGTATCACCTTAATACCTGATTGTTGAAGACCCTCTCCTCCCTCCCTCTCGCCCTCTTAGTATCACCTTCCTACCTGAGTGGTGAAGTCCCACCAATCCTCTAAGTATCACCTTAATACCTGATTGTTGAAGGCCCCCCTCCTCCCTCCCCTCCCCCTCTAAGTATCATCTACCTACCTGAGTGGTGAAGTCCCATCCCTCTTCAAAGCTGACCATGACAGATGATCCCTGTAGATCCATCAGATCCACTACAGCACCTGCTAATTGGAGGATGTTCTGAATCTATGAGATCAAAATGTTACATCATCTTAATTGAAAGATTTATTTCCTCCAACATTTGTTACTTTGGTGGTTTGCCTATCCTGTGGTTATAATGTTGGAATGCCATGATGACCTGACACCTTAAATATTGAAGAATGAATGATCAAACCAAACATTACGCTATGATAGAAGTATTTACTGCGCCACAAATTAAAATACATTAACTGACCTCTCTCCGTTACTAAATCAAGTGCAGAATGAGAAAGGCAGAGCTGTTACATACACACATGGTGTGTAAGCTATGTACAGTAGGTAGCTGTATGCAATTAGTAAGAGGGCAAACCACTTTCATCCTTTAGCAGAATCAAACACATTCAAACTTATGAATAGAAACGGCTGAGCATTAAGCATATCAAATCTTCATATCTAGAATTGTGATAAAGCTGACTAGACTATGCCCATTCAATACGTATGGCCGAACACCATTGACTTCAACATATGACATGCACAGAAGAATGTAGTCAATCCAGTGCCTCTTGAATCAAAAATTTCTCTGAGGCAGGCATCAGCTGGAAGTCACAACCTATGGGGGGTGTTGAAGCTTGTTTATGGAACCTAAAATGTAAAGAGATTCTCTCATTCAGCTAGGGCAATCTCAGTATGTTATTACATTTTGTCGCAAACTCCTCCTAGACCGTATTTCCCATCAAGTTCAAACATGGTAGTTGCCTGACCATGTAAACTTGTACCTGCTTGAATGTAGGCTTCATAAGTACAAATTCAGAGGTCAAAGGTAAATAACTAATTTCTAAATAACTAAATTCGTTTTTGCCATTTTCTGTTTGTCAACATGTAGGAAAATGCCATTAAACTAGAATGATGAGACAAATACTAGAATATTCCGTTTTGGATGTGGAAGGTTAGGCTGAAAGGACAATGTAGGTCAGCGGTGAATTTGGTACAAACTTGATGGTTAGGTCATATTGTTTTCTACTAAATGTTAAACTAAACTAAAAGTTAAAACTTGAATTCCAGCATATTAACAAAAACGGCAACCTGATGCATTCAGAAGTAACTCAACAATGACTTCTGTCATGTAGGTGATGAGATCTGTAACTCCATGGATTGCCTCCATGTTTTCTATTAAAAGTAGTGATTCCTCCTCCTCACCTGTGATAACCATTCAGATTCTTCCACTTGTCTCCTAAAGCCATACTCTGGTTCCACATGTTTAACACTAGGCTGGCAAGCCTTGACTAGTTTCTTGAAGCTCGCCTTGACGTGCCTCGTCTCCAGGAAGTCATACGGAATGAAATCCCATTTATTGAATGGATCAGTCTTACATGCCTGAGGAGAAATCAGAGTCGTTTCAAGTAAATGATACCATCTAGCAGGCCTCGACAAATGCTTTAAAAACTACTCGGCAACTGGCGACCCAGTCTAAAATTCTACTCGCCAAAACGTTAAATTTACTCGCCTTCACTTTTTTTACGCTAATTGTTTGTGTAATATAAGCCTAGGTAGTACATGGCCTAACTTAGGATGTCGCCGTTTAGTGTAACTGTTAGTTGTTTTCAGCCAAAGCGATCTACTTAAATTGCGGTTCGTCAAAAATGTTTAAAACATGATATATATGAAAATATAAAAAGGTGAAATATTGTCACAAGTGTTTAGGACTTGTTTTGTAAAAGTGACCACAAAAATAAGCAATGGCATGGCTGACCAGCTTTAATTTTCACTTGACATATGACACCAGACTACTATATCAGTGTATACGTGTGTTAGTATCGTTAACAAGTTAAGATAACACTTGGTACTGACAATTATTATTATGATCGATCGATGACCGAGTGTCCGACTTGCAGCATTCGTTGGTCAGTTTTCGAGAATTATCATTTTTTTTACTAAAAATTAATCCAATAAACTTCCTGTTACTCATTTCGAGATATGTAATGTTATTTCGGCAAAATGATTATTCTACGTTTGTTCCTTTGAAAGTTCAGTTCGTATCACTACACTTCGTAAAAAGTCACCGCACCTGAAAAATCTCCGTACATAATTCACGTAAAAATAGTGAGTGATGTCACACAGTTATCTCCCATTGACATTGGTCGTTGAACAAAAATGTGATTTGGACTTGCTTCAAGTTCACTGCAATAAACTTTCTCATAGGAATATATACATTTCTGCTGCTGATGAAGGAAGAAACCACAAAGCTCAGACAGCAGTTACATTGTGTTACTTTAAAAACTTTTGTGAAAATACGCGGGATTTTTTTCTTCTTTTTGAGCACACATTCTGTTTCTGCTAAGGTTTCCGCGAATACTGCTTGCTTACTTATCTTTGGGAAAATGAATAAATTATGGTATTGAATGAAGTTGAATCGTTTGAAGATATGGATGGGGGGGGGGGTGGATTGGCAATCTAGATCTTCATATGATGAGTCGCTCGTTGGCGGTGATTTGCGTTTTGGGGATCGATACCCGTCGGTGTGACGTCGCCCTTTGCTGGAAAATTACCTCTGGTCAATTGATGTGATAGGGTTGAAATGTCATGGATGTGCCATTCTCAGAAATTTGCGTTAAATCGTTTAGAGTCTGGGGCAAGAGAAGTGCTCTGTGGGAACTTTTGCTTCTATCGACGGTTGAGAATCACCTTTCACAAGATCCAGAACTCACTGGCAGAACCACCATTACTTTAAATAATTCAGACAACAGAGGATAGTTCGTTGCAGTCTTTCTGGGTTACAAGCTGGGGGAAGGGGAACAAATGATATATTGTTGCCACTGACCCGAGACTTGAGTTGAGACCACTCATTTTGAATTTCCTCCTTTATTTCTTCAAGCCATCTGGGGTTTTTTTTATTAATGGTCAGCCATCCTCCCAAGTTCATCAACACCCCGATGAATTCAAAGTTTCGTCTTTTGTTGCTAGCCATAATAAGGGTTAACAATTTGGTAACATAACTGAAAGTTTGTCGACACAAGCCGAAGCTATGCCTCATATTACTGACTTGTGAATTTGGGATACAATGTTTTACTTATTGATATGTCAGGTAGGCTTTATCGCGCAATTGCGATTAACCTACTGACAACACTGTTTTTATTTGTACCGATCGTACACACAATGTACCCATGTTTGAGTTGTCGTTACGCATTTTGTTGTTTTCCATTTTGGTTACACCTATCGTGCATCATCTGTGTTACCTCCATGGTTTGAGCGATTAGTATCAACTTAGTTTCGAGCTGGTGAACAGAGCTGTTGATTAGGACATACTTGTAACAGTGCACTTGATAATACTACTGTAATATGTAACATTAGGCAATAGGCTTTAGTTGATTGGCTCACAGGTTAATAGTAAGCATATCGTATAAAGGCAGTGACCGAATGAGCCACTCGCCAAAATGTCGAGCGTAATGCATTTTTTTCTCGCCAGTCGCAAAATTCTACTCGCCATTGGCGAGTTGGCGACCGTATTTGTCGAGGCCTGCGGCATCTTGTATAAAATCTTGATTGTTTTAAAGATAAATAGTTTTATGTTAAGAGGATCCCTCATGCTATATTTTAACCTTGCACTGCTGCATGGCTGTTATTGTAAAATTTAACAACAAAAGTTGGAAACATACCCTTTCAACATATATTAATATGATACTTCTAACCCTTCACCTTAGTCTTTGCAGACTAAACTGGTTGTTTTAATTTTCATCTGGAGACCAATACTTGAGAATATCAATTGAAATTGATCGATGGCTTCCCCACTTACCCTCAGTTGTGACTTTTCTCCAAACACATAGAGGGCAGCCTTCCTTGGATCCTGGGCTGTGGTAACTGCTAGATCCTGCTCTGTCACAGATCCATTCCTTCCGTGAGCTGCATATGAAGGTGACAACCTACGGTTATCTAAAGTTGCCGTCTTTAGGACCCCGACACGGCCACTCCGGCCGTGTGGTTCCTCATACGAATCCAGAAAGTCGGCCCGGGAGCGGCCAGAAGTCCTTGGTGCACGCAAACTGCCCATTTTTGTAGCAAAAGCGCCTGGGGAGTAATATGTGTGGGTTTGCATATGTCACATATATCAAAGTAAGCTCATGTTGTTAGCATGTTTGTGGTGATGTGACTACTACTGTCAGTGATGGTATCAGTGCAGTATATACAATATTAACAAGAGAGAAGTGATGTGCATACATGGAAGGTTATATAGATTAAATCTGCAGTATAAACTGAGGCCCCATAAATGCTCTGTATATGGAATACTGTGTACAATATTGTAAATGGTTATATAATAATGTCCTGCCCTTTGTAATTATGTGAAATACCTGTATAGTATTGTAATGTTACTGCACATTTCATCATCCTTTATATTTACAGATACCATTGATCAGTATTAAATTGAAGAATACAAAGTTGTGTGATTAAACCCTTGCAGTTAGTATGGTTTACAGTGTAATATGACCCGAAGTAGTTATAATAAAAGCTAAATAGGCAATTTCCAGTTTAATAAAACTTACAATGTAGTACTTGGAGTCTTGTAATTACAGTGAATGGGATCCTTAGATTAGAAACTGGCATTAGTTCAGGTGGCCCTCTAATGGTGATGGTCAAAATCCATTTCTACAGATCTTTAAATGTGTCTATCAATATGAACATTCAAATAGTGGGATTTGGCTCATGTATCAGTAGTTGATCTTGTGGCCTCACTGCCCACATTGTTGCAAAGGCATACAATGATCAAGTTGCTCATGTATCTTGGAAATAGTTCAAGACTATACCAGGGGTGCAGTGACCATGTTTGGACCGGTGGGTCAAGGTGTTATATCATGGGGGGAGGGGTCTAAGGCAGGGTGGACATTTTGGAAAAATGTATGGTGCTATATTTTGCAACATTTGAAATAATGTTGAATCTTTGCCTGAATTTCGCCTGATTAGGTTGCATTGCACATTCATGTTTTTTTTTAAATATTTATGTACTGTACAATAGGATTGATGGTAATATCATGTGTGCCAGTGGAAGAGGAAGAGGGGGAGAGGGGAAGGGGGGATGGAGGTGAGGGACGTTAACATATAGTTTATGGACTCTCATTTGCATGATTTGTGACAATGAAGAATGTTAGAAGTAGCCACATAGCGAATGGCATGTAGAAAATGTCAGAACTACAGTGTAAGAACTTGTGCGCATACACTGATGGAATATATTATAAGATATCCTGTTTTCAAGGTGGAATTAGGATTAATATATTTACTATGTTCTTAACACGGGGGAGCTGGAAGGTAACAGAATTAACATTTCAGCTTCAACACAGCCTACAAACTAGAACAGAATTATGTGTTTAAGGAACGACACAGCCTACAACCTAGAACAGAATTAAGTGTTTCAGCTACGACACAGCCCATTGCCTAGAACAAAATTAACATTTCAGCTTCAACAGCCCACAACCTGGAACAGAATTATGTCTTTCAGGAATGACACAACCCAGTACCCAGAACAGAACTATGTGTTTTAGCTACGACACAGCCCATAACTACTGTAGAACAGAATTAACATTTCAGCTTCAACACATCCCACAACCTAGCACAGAATGATGTGTTTCAGGAACAACACCGCCCAGAACCCAGAACAGACTTATGTGTTTTAGCTACGACACAGCCCAGAACCAAGAACAGAATTATGTGTTTCAGGAATGACACAGCCTACAACCTAGAACAGAATTATGTGTTTCAGGAACGACACAGCCCACATTCTAGAACAGAATTTAATGTGTTTTAGCTATGACACAGCCCACAACCTAGAACAGAATTATGTGTTTTAGGTACAAAACAACCCAGAACATAGAACAGAATGATGTGTTTTAGTTACAACACAGCCCATAACCTAGAACAGAATTACCACATTTCAGCTTCAACACAGCCCACAACCTAAAACAGAATTATGTGTTGTAGCTACGACACAGCCCAAAGCCTAGTACAGAATTATGTGTTTCAGCTATGACACAGCCCAGAACCAAGGACAACATTATGTGTTTAAGCTACAACACAGCCAGAACCAAGAACAGAAGTATGTGTTTTCGCTACCACACAGCCCAGAACCTATGTGTTTTGACCACATTTTATGGTTAACATGGTTCGCTTTTTGTTTTTACCAAATATATGAGTTCTGTTCTCCAAATTTTGCTTTCCACAGTTAACGATAGTCCTACTAATTTTAGTGGTATTTAAAACCTATGAAATTTACATCTTTTTGAAGAGCTCTTTTAACTACAAAATTTAAAGACAGTCCTGCCATTTCTGTGGAATTCAAATTCCTTAGTAAAAGAATTAGCCGTGACATGATGGCCCAAGGTTTTAAATAGGTAGTCTACTAGTGAACCTGAGGAAAGTTGACACTATAAACATCAAATTTGTGTACAAAAATACTGCAACGAATTACCAAGGGTAATACCTTTAATGACAAAGAAAAGGTCACTAAACGATCAAAGAAATTGACCTGTAAAAAGGTAACTAAACCACACAAGAGATTGACCTGTAGAAAGATTTCACCTGTTGGATCTTAGAACAAAGTGAGGATTACAACAGTTACAGGGATCTGTGGCATCAATGCATTGATTATTATTATTATTATTAAGGCGAGATGAAGAAAAAACAAATCTACAGATGCATCAATAATGAATGAGTTAAGACTACTGGAGTGTGCTAGGATCATCTCAAGCCTATCAAAGTGGTCCTCTTTAGTTTTAGCTGGAAGGTTGGCAGGGATGACAACAATGGGTTCAAGCAGGGGCAGGTCAGAGGTCATGCTTTCAAGACAACATACAGGGATATATCATGTTTCCTCATTGCAACAAGGCACTACCAAGAATATGTAGATATTACCATAAAGGATAATTTGAAACAGTTTCTCAACTACTGTAGTTCTTGTTGGGACTAACAAAGACATCTAAAACATTTCAACTTTGAACATTATTATGACTCACATCAAAAATCTCAATAACACCTTCAGAATAACTGTTAGATCTTTTGTAGGCGAAAGATCTCAATGGCTACAGCTTTGACCAGCTTTTTCCAATCTAAGAGCTATTAAAGTTTGACTTGTCCATGATAAAGAGTTTGTAACTGCCAATGTGACATGAAATATACAGTACATAATACCATTGACATCCTTATTATGACATTATACCATTACCAATCTATAGATATTGTAAAACAGTGAACTGGTGTAATTAATGTAAAGACATAGATAACATGTTGCTATGTAAAACATGTATACAGTGTAACACTTGTAACATTTGATGCTATGAATTGTATATTCAAACATGTATACAAACTAAGGCATTGTGTAATACTCTTGCCATGAAACAATGATACAATTGATATGTTTATGATTGCTGCTATATATATGCTTCGTCAAATACTGACCATGGTATATTCGTTTTAAACAACATAAGAAAAAGAAACCAATGATGATATAATGATTTTTGTGTACAACACATTTAAATTCTGATGTTGTTGTGTAGAAGCATTGAAGCAATATTTCATAGATGCAGGCAATGCTTTCAGGGTTCATGTCCACAACACTGTGAAACATTGCATGTTGTGAGATATATAGCAGTGTTTTATGTTTTTTTTTTGTGCTTAGGCAAACAAGCTTCTTCAAGTATTGCTGCTGACATACACATGGGCGTCAGCAGGTTTCAGAAAGTGAGGGGGACACTATACTATCTAAGCGGAGCGCCACCATTGGTTGGCGCGTAGCGTACCAGAAAATTTTGGGTACATAACAGGCGCGTATCCAGGATTTTCTAACCCGGGGGGCGCGAATTACTATCTAAGCGGAGCGCCACCATCGGTTGGCGTGCAGCGTACAAGAAAATTTCTGGTTTTGATACCCCCAAGATCACCGGAAATGACACTTGTCGGGCTTGAAAATGACCA
The DNA here is from genome assembly GCF_037975245.1 of Apostichopus japonicus. Lineage (NCBI taxonomy): Eukaryota > Metazoa > Echinodermata > Holothuroidea > Aspidochirotida > Stichopodidae > Apostichopus > Apostichopus japonicus. Next base: position 4,892,220 of record NC_092567.1, read on the forward strand.
TCCAGATGTACACTTTTGCCTGAGAACCAAGTATTTCCCAATAGTTTTTTTTCCCATCCATAACCTTTTTGAAGATTTTCACCAGTCACACATCATGTTCGACCTCATCGCGTCTCCTGTGGATCATTGCTTTTTGTAGATGATTCTACGTCGCGGCCCACAATACCCGACAGCCTCAGGTTATAAGCCCAATTTTTGTTCAGAATTTCAAAATTCACATTTCTCGTGATTAAACTCACTTCAAAACATACCCATATTGTTGCAAAAAATTTCATCTATGGACAACCAATATAGAAAAACCTCCTTGAACCCCTAACAGACTGGTCAAAATGGCACGAGTAGAGGAAAATATGATCATAGGCGTACGGGACCATTTCAGTTTGGGTGGGGGGTGGGTCAGAAACTTTTGTGCCCGAAAGTTCCCGTGACACTATCTAAGCGGAGCGCCACCATCGGTTGGCGCGTAGCGTACAAGAATTTTTTGGGCTAAAGATGCCTCTCAGATTGCCGGAAATGGCACTTCTGAGGCCTTGCAAGTTGCATCTAAACATTCTTTATTTTATAATCTCACATCTTAGAAATTGACATTCCCCCAAAAATTTAGTAAATTAGAAGAAGAAAAAATGGTAACATCACTTTGAAGGGGAAAAATAGGACAGTATATTTTTTAGGCTCCTATTTAGTTACCGATATTTATTATTTTAACACAGTACTCAGCCACTTCCAGAAAAACATACGTTGTTCAATTGTAGGCGGGATAATATCGCTGTGTCGGGTGAGACTGCAATTTGTCTCACAAAAAAAAATATAAAAAATAACAAAGAATATGATAAACCTGTACTTCTAGGCTTGTAGGCACTACCCCCCCCCCCCCCACCATCCATGAACAAGAAAACGTTTCTTATATACACTCATGTCGGGGATGTCCAGGTATACAGTTGACTACTTAGAAAAAGTTTTGGATGATAGTGCAAAAAGCGTGGTAGCCCAGATGAGCTGCGCTTACGGTGGTGTTACACGGAAATATCCGGGCAACATGATGCTAATTAAGAAAATCGTTAGGCCTATACTAATATTAATGTCACAAAACAAATAACATAAAACGCTCTCCACAGAATTTTCGGGCAAAATTTGAAAAAGATTCGGGCAAGCTACTGCATATTTATATATTCATATATATATTTTTTCTCCTTGGTAATTAAAATAAAGTTCTAAGCTTGGCCGACTAATTCGCCATTACTAATGTAAAAGAGTTTTGACATAATTGGACCTCCATGCTTTTTCTCAATCTACATAGGACAAAACGTTGTTTATATGAGCATCCAGCGGTATACTGCGCAACTTTCAGTGACCGTACGGTACATGATGGCATGCGAAGTAATAACCGATGCTTGCTTATATGATATTGACATTAACAATGTTGATTATGTTGAAATGTTGGTTATATTTTTCGGGGAAGTCGTTACAGCTCCCCAAATCAAATTGGGCTCCTTCGCCTTTCACTACACACAAACAGTTTTGAGGCTCTTCATCCTGGAAAGCCATTTTCATGCTCACTAATATGATGTGATATCTGCTGTTTGCTTTACAAATTCGAACTGGTGCGTAGCGAATAATTTGCCAAGGGAGGGGCGAAGCCTGTTGGCAAACTATCTAAGCGTAGCGCCACGATGGTTGGCGCGAAGCGTACAAGAAAATTTTACTCGAAAATGCCTCACAGATCGCTGGAAATGACACTTCCCATGCCTTGTAAGTTGCATCTAAGCATTTTCTATTTCGAATTGACTAGCGATATCATAATAAAAATATGCTCGGGGGGGGGGGGCGGCGGTCGCCCCATTCCCGAAATGCGTCATGTTCCCCGACGCCTCGGTCGAGTTCGAGACCAGCCACAGTTGGTTTCATAGCACAATTGTTTAAGGCGTCCATACACACACGCGCGTTATGGTAGACCATATATAGTACATATATAGATACATTAGTGAGAGAGACAAGATGGAAACGTCAAAATGGAGTTGTCGGTGTAAGGGGTAGGGTGAGGCGTACGCCCTTCCGAAATCCTCGATCCGTCACTGGCTACCCGACCATGTGTATGTAATACTAGGTTCAGCGCAGCGCTGTCACTGGCGGTGTCTTGGCGTTTATCTTCTGCTTCCTCCTTTTTCTCTCCTTTTTCTTTTCCCTTCCTTCCTCTCTTCCTCCTCTTTTTCCCCCTTTTTCTTCCTTTTTCCCCTCTTTTTTCCTTTTTTCTTCTCTTTTTTTTCTCTCCTCTTTTTCTTACCCGGGGGGCGCGCGCCCCCAACGCCCCCCCCCCCTGGATACGCACCTGCATAAGACCCCCTAGATCGCAGGAGACGGCCTTCCTGAGTCGTTTTTAGTTACATCAGAACCAGATCTGTGAGGAGAAATTTTGTCTCACAAAACTAAATTCCGACAGAAAGTACTGGTAGAAAAATGCCGTTCTGACACCAAGGGAGACGAATTACACAGCGTCCATCTCAAACGAAATATTTTCGGTAGTTTGGTATCATATAATACCCTGCATACAGGCAGAATACTGTCTGTAGGGCCTAAAATATATGATATTACCTTCCTGGTGGGGTCTTCGACTTGTTTTCAAGTTGAAATGCGTCGTTTTCTCTGATTCACAGTGTAGGGCAAGGGGAATTCCATTTCTGGCGAGAAGGGGTGCTTCCACAAAACACTCTAAAACATCGTTCAAACATCGCACAAACTTTTATCAGAGGTTTCGGACGAAGCGGGGAGGGTGAATATCAGAGGAAGGGGGATAAAGGGCCAAGCACTGTTCTAATTTCCAGTGCAATTTATTGATAATGATTCTTAAGTTAGATTCTACTTGAATCAGCTCAGCAATTGTGATAGAAAATCGCGCATATGCATGTGATTTTTTTAATAACTGCTCTGAAAAGTGGGGGGGACAAATGATATGATTTCCCCTCCACTTTTGAAAGTGGGGGGGACATGTCCCCCCCCCCTTCCCCCACCTGTTGACGCCCATGGACATACATGAGAATGATTTCAAATAGCTTTGTGATTATCAATTCATTTCTCAATAATATTATCAACATTTCACTTTTTGTGCTTACTTTCCCCTTCTCTACATAGCATTTACTTCCCTTTATAAAAAGCTGCCATTAGAACACACTGATCTGTCGGAGCATAAATATAAGACTTGTGGTTTCTTTTATAAAACAAAAGCATTGTTGTAATCAGCATTTTATATGATATGCTTCTATATGGATTTTATTTGCATGCTTCTTCTTGTTAAAGTTCATATAATACATTACTACAATACTGCTCTCTTTATAGTGCTAGAAGCATGTGGGAGTCCACACTATCTAGAAACCTGAACTGACCAAATTTAATTTTAAGAAGCATGGAATGCAAGTGTATACGTCCATATGGTGAACTAACCATGATTTGAGATATTTAAGAAAACCATGGTTTCATTTTGAAATGTATCATTGATATTGTATGGATATTGTACTTTACACTAAACTAATGCTATAGCATAACCGTGGTTTCGTTTTCAAATGTTTCACCGTTGTTATTATTTTACCCTTTTAGCATGGTTCTTCAGTGGTACTTTGTATGATGCTAACACAAAACCAAAACCATGGTTTTAAATTAAACTTTTGTTTTCAGCCATGGCTTTGTCATTGTTGGACCCTTGTCTGAAATGTTTGTCCAAACCAGTGTCATATTTTGTCGTGGAATGTTGGTTTGTATTTGGCTAGTACAATATATCATAACCATGGTTTTGCTTGCAAATATTGTTCTGTACTGGTTTAGATCATGTCAATTGGCTACAGTAAGCTCAGTTTGGATATTATTTTGTACTCTCAGCCAAGTCCTGTACCATTCTAACATGACAATGCATTGATGATTTGTATTGTTACTTGTATAGTTTTAATAGTTTATTATGGTTCATTTATCTAACATGCTCATGTTATACTGTAATAGCACTGATATAACTGAGCGTGGCTCTTGCTAGAATAGCTTTGAAGTAGTTTCTTCAACTGTTTGGTTAACTACGAATTTGGTGATAGAACTATGGAAACGTAACACGGTGGACATGTTATAGCACTGATATAACTGAGTGTGGTTATTGCTAGAGTAGCTTTGAAGCAAATTCTTCAACTTTTTTCGTTAACTATAAATTGGGTGAAGGAACTATGGAAACTTAACAATGTAATATTTCAGATATGGTTTCTCAAACGTGGTATGGATGTTGAAGATTGAGTCTTCACAATGCAAGAACTTTCATGGTGTAGTGTTGTGTGCCACTAATACTGCTCCACACTGATTACAATGAAACAAGCTGTATAATTAAAAACTCTTACATTTTACAATGTATCAAATATTCTAGGTGTACTGTGTGCCTGAGATATACATACATTCAATGCTAGTACACAATGTTACTAAATAGGACCTTACTTTAAGTAGTAGTTATTGCGATATATAGTAAACTTTAAAAGCTTGAAATGATGTTATCACCACATGGAAATGTTGTTACCATAGTTGCCCATGAATGTATCAGATCCTCCAGGAAGCTATTGATGTTAAACATGATTTTGTATTACCTGGAATATGAGGTTTTGTTGGTTTGAAGTAAAAAGCTCAGTGTAAGACTGACTGCTATTGCGTTAAGTGATAAATTGATTACATGATACTGTATCAGTTTAATCAGCCGCATGTTTTAGCGTGATCTAGGAGTCCAGGGGTTGACCGGCAGGATATGCAAGTCATTTAGCGGTGCGGAAATGGGCAGTTAGCGTACAGTACAACGACTTTAAACAACATAAGGTCAACATTTTGAACATTGAAATATTTATAAAATGGAAATACTGTCAAAATTCTTTCCACTCTCCTGATGAAACTAGCTTTCAGTTATCCATAAAAGTCAATTTGATAATTTATTGTTGGTGTAAGTTGCATCCTACACAGAGGCATATTATATCAATCGAAACTAGCAGATGTCTAGAACGGTTTGTTTGAATTTGGTCATTTTGTTTTAATTTCAGGGTATAAAGTCAAACAGAATCGAACCAAAGGTTTTCATTTAACTACTATTGAGTGGAAGGTTTGGGCTGTCTGTTAATATGTTAATCCTAAGAATGTGTCACTTAAAACATGTTAAATAGTGCCAGGGTGACTAAATAACTATCAATATATATCTCTGAAGCATTAGTACCCCCTACCATGCAACAACTATTAGTGAAGAATTCATAATCATTTATCAATTGAAACAAATCAATCAGCATAAATGTTGCCTTTGTTTAATAAAAAAGCGAGTAAATGCAAGATGAGAGTGGGGATGAAATTTTGAGTGAAAGACCTGATCTTCTGATAGCTCTCTTCCTCTCCTTTTTTCTACGCACCTTTCTGTCTCTGTCCCTCTCCAGTTTATTCCCCACCCTGTTCCTGTAATCCTCTCTGTGTCCCTCCACTGTTTATCTCCTACCTCTCCTCTTCCCCTGTTGCTTTCTTCTCTCCATTCCTTGTCTACTTATAATCCCCTTTCATCTATCTCATTGTGTTCACCGTGCTCATTAACCTGTTTGTATTCTGTGCGTGTTTTTGTCCCTTCTGTTACTGTTACTTGTCATTTAGCCTCTGAAGAACGTCAGGCCAAATTACTTTTACACATTCTATTACACAGGCTTTCTAGGATACGCAGTTTACTGATGTTTATATCTATATCATTGTGTTCCTTGAATATTCATTCTTGTATACATCAACAACTAACTAACGTCAGGGCGGCCCTTTCAATCTCAAATAAACATTGATGATCTAAATAATCCTACAACCTCACTCTGACTATCCTGACCGTACTCCCCAGTCTTCATCTTACGGTAACTTTGTTAACATCAGAAGATACAGTAGTTGTGTTCTCCGTTTGATGCAAACTTTTTTTATTTTAGAGGGCGCTCGTACGCTTTATTTAAAGAGAAATGAGAACTGTGCGGCATTCAATGCTGATATCGTTAAGGTCAGTACAGAGAAATGGGCCAATTTGAATGCAACGTTTTGTTAAGTGTATTTTTTAGATTGGATGCTAGTCTGTAAAGTTGTACTATTTCGTTTAAGGAAAACTAGATTATTATTTGTATATTTAAAACAAATTTTTAGATTGGTCTTGATGAATCTGTTATTTGCTTCAGGAATACCGTATTAAAACTGTTCGTTAATATTGTAAGGCTTAATTGAAGCAAATAAACAGTAAGTAAAAGTTTGGATGTTCTACATCTAGATCTAAATACAAACTTATCTGGGTGACTACAATTTGTAAGCTGTATGTAATTTATTAATTACTCTCATTAACCGACTTAACACAAAATGCATTAATTTTATTAATTGCAATCTCATTTTGAATAGTCTAAAGGTGTTGGTAACATTCTTGATAAGTTTAAATATGGCTGTTTTAAGATTAACAAAGAGAGAAAATTTTTCTTGTCATCACAGATGTGTAAAGTAATGTTTGCTTAAGAGTAAGTTCAGGTAAATTAAGAGTTCATCAATGATGTAATAATGTATGTAGATAGAAACCTTGTAAATGAAGAAGGACAAAATAAAACTGAATTTGTGTGTTACATAACTTGCATGTATTTTATCGTGTTTTATTGGTCCAATCAGTTTATTTCTTATCGGCAGTTGTACGGCCATATTCACATGGTTAGATATATTGATAATATTATAACATCAGTTAACATTACCTGGCTTGGTCGGGGAGATGAACAGTTACAATATTGCACACAAAAATGCTACTTAAAGTGTCGTTATATGTTAAATTATTATCATACGTACGTTAAACAAACATGCTGAGGTTTTAACATCGTTCCGGTAACATTAGCCATCCACACCTACCCCGTTCTTGGCTCACTCTTGAAGTGGATCGACTGTTGTTTTCCGTAATATATTCATCTTGGAAAACAATGACTTCCGCCAAAATAAAAGTCAGAATTGCTTCATTTGTATTTGACTTTGGCAAGGCAATGTTCATGGTAAGATATTGAACCACATGTTAACTCAGTGCAACCTAAATAATGTAACTTATCTGCGCCAAACTCAGCACCCCCCCCCCCCCTCTCCCCTCTCCCTCCAGTCCAGTCTGGCCATGAAATATATGATGATGCAAATCTTACGCACCAACAATTGATCACAGCATCATATGTGCTAGTGTGTCCAGATTTCCAGCCACCCCCTCTTTAATAATTGTTCTGTTTAATTGTTTATTGGTTTTAGTTATCAAAACGTTGACTAATAAAACACGTGAAACAAGGAACAATCATTACTCCATCATTGAACTTTGTATCAATCTGATAATATCGCTTGCCAAGGATGAATTTCCACAATATTTCAGCTGTACCATAAACTGCGCTGTTAACGACAAAGATATATCTCTTTTACTGCTGACCACAAAATCACACCATGAAGGATGAAATAAGCCATTCACTAAGTCAAAGAAGAAACTATCCAGATCATAAACAAAATGTTGCGGATTTGAATGACATCAAGCTATATTTTGAACTTACATAGCTTTGGCCAGAATCATATTCGGTGACAGCGGAATATCCACCAGATTTTCGATATTTCTGTCGAAGGTCATATGAGGTCAGCGGAAATTGGTAAAAAATGCATTTTATACACAAGACCACTTCTGAAAAAACCTTTAATGCATCCATAGGCGTATGAGCTTAATTTGATTTGAGGGGGGGGGGGGCTGTAACGACTTGCCCGAAAAATATAACCAAAAAATATAACAATTTTTTTTCAGAAGCGCTCAACATCATAATGTGCATATCATATGCATTCATCGGTTATCACATCACATGCAAATAACCGATAACTGCCTATATGATATGCACATTAAGATGTTGAACGCGCGCGTAGCGCGCGAAAAACTTTGGTAATATTTTCCGTGTTTTTACCCTTCCATAATGGTTATAATTATTGGGGAAGTCGTTACAATAATAACGATAATAATATCAGTTTAACCATTAAAAAACACATTGCAAATTATTCTTCTTTCAGTAGGTGCCCGACAAATTCTCAGCATATTGGCCGAATTTTCACAAAAAATTGGAAAACACATTGCAGATTTTTCTTCTTTCAGTAGGTGCCCGAAAAATTCTCAGCATATTGCCCGAATTTTCACTAAGAAAAATTGAAAAACACATTGCAAATTATTCTGCTTTCAGATAGGTGCCCGAAAAATTCTCAGCATATTGCCCGAATTTTCACCAAGAATTTTGGTTGGGGGAGCTGCCCCTCAGCCCCCCCCCCCCACCCGCCTCCTACGCCTATGAATGCATTAAAATAAAGTTGATCTTTGTTTGTGAAAAGCCAGCTAAAATCCAAAATATGTTAAAAACAAAATGTAGGGGTGACCAGAAGAGGGAAGATCTGTCGAGCAAAATGCTATTTATCAGTGGTTAAATGTCTCTCAAAGTTGGCCCTGATCTCAAATATGCTACTTATTAATTCAATCGTTGTTTGGCATCGTATACGGCCCTGGGGTAGGACGAACTTGTTTCAAAATCTTTACTTTTTCTTCAAAGATAGCTGACTAAACTACATGTCGCTAGATTCACCTTCATTTCAAATATTTTCATTTCGTTCTTGTCGTCATTAACCTCCAAATGAAGATAACAAATATACATTGTTGGTGCTAACACCAACACTGCAGTAGAATATAGAAAGCAGACGAAGAAAGGAAACGGATCACAAAATCTTTGATTTGAAGTGTTTATTGATTTTTAGACTTGCTGCTTTAGTATATTACACGACATTCAAACATATTTGATATTTATTGTCAATGTGTCATTAGTTTAAGTCTTAAATTAACGTAGTTTTGATGTGCTATGAAAGTTAAGATACAGCACGGCATCTTGATCATTTAATATTGTTGTAATTGTTTTGTTACTTGACGTATCAACAAATGTTATTATTTTGACATATTTCCAAGTCGTGTGTTACCTAGCTCCATGTGGGTAACACAGCAACTCGACAATTTATCCATTTTTGTCAAGATATAATGTTATCGTATTAGTTGACATCGCGACAAATATTACGTGTTTGAAGTATTGTCACACTATACAAAACAACACGACAATTTGACATTCTTTTTTTTCAAGATTTTACATGTTGGCCTGACTTATCAACTCGACAAGTCATATATGTTTGACGTTCTTTCAAGATTATTACAAAGCAACAACTCGACAACTTCCTGAAAGTCTGAAACTCGACAAACATATATACAGTATTTAATCTGATGTCGTGCTGTACTGACACAGTAGGTCTACATGTCGGTTGTACCTTTCAAACTACAATACAATTCATAACACACACACAGTAATACAAAATGATCAAATCAAATGTATCTCTGATGGTCATTGTAGTCGCAAATTACGTAAGAATTTGGTACAACTATAAGATACCAACTGCAACAACTAGATATGGGTTTATTTATTTTTTGAAAAAACGAAGACAAGTTGTAATGCATGGCTGTTACAATGTAAGGTGTTTTGCAAAGAAAACAACAAAACATAGTGGTAGGTCCGTGTTAATACTCCCTAGTAAGATGACGGAACGATTAGCAAATATTGACTTTTCCAAGTCAATCACGTGAAACAGATAATCGAATACGAGCTGAATGGCTGACCAACTATATTCTTTTATATTACATATGTTCATTAAACAAACAAATCTCTCATTAACTTTGTTCATTAAACAAACTTATCTCTCATGACCTATGTTCATTAAACAAACATATCTCTAATTACCTTTGTTTAATGACATGAATGGTAAAAACGATATTAGAAGCAAAAAAAAGGAAAAGACAAAAAAAAGAAGGAAAAACAATATAAAAATCGAAATTTAAGGAAACATTTATAAACAATGTGTTATATCGGGTATAATATATACAAAGAAAACAAATATTCATGAAGGCGATTTAGAGTTAATTTAAAATGTTCTTTTTTTAGCAATTTGCAAGTGGAAGATTACCCCAGAAATGATTACAACAATATGTGCACAATAAGGTGATAAAATGATAGGACCTGTTCGTTTGCTTGCAAAAGTCTTAAAGCTTGGACAAATAAAGCCAAACATAAGAAACCTCAATGACAATGGAATTAACAAAATAACGATATTTTCATGATATTCTTACAATATTCAAAATATTCTGAAATAGTTTGCCATTTTAAAACCTATGATCAAATGTTTCCATTGAATTGCTGACCTACTATTGGTCTCAGCCATGAGTAAACTACAAGACCTATCATATATAGAAATACGATCATTGATTTCAAGCTTCAGTACGCAAAATGGTAAGATTGTCATTACCTTGTTGGAAGGATTATCGAATGACGTCACAGACACGTCACTGTGTTGCCTTTTATCGGCTGAAATGAAACTTAAGGTAAGATACATAACTAAAGTATACATGAATCTAAACGCCTAGCTTGCGTAGTAATAAGATACAGGAGAATACAATAGAAAGCCGATCATTACCTTTAAATTAACTGATTTAGCCCAAAATCTTAGTGTTATGCAATGATCATTATATTACGTAATATACCCGTCACCATAAGCCACTTCAAAGATTTTGTTTACAGTATGGGCTTTAAATTCCATAGATTACAGAATTAACCATGACCAATGAACAAAGGCAAAAGCAAAAAACAAAAGGACAAAGCACTCCAACATAAAACAAATATAAAAAATAAAACTAGTAGCTCTAAGTAAATGTAAATGATGCATAAATGGTATTATTTGTAACAACAAACAGCTACAGGAAATGTTTAAGCAAAACAAGAAAAGAAAACAAATGACGTCATGTTAACTGGAAACGTCTTGGAGTTCGATACACACCGAATCGTCCTCGATTTTGTTTTCTTCAGGAAGACAACTTCGATATAACAGATAACACATAGATTAATAGGCAATGGCTGACCTATGATAGAGGTCATCGTGTCTCCAAGACATAAGATTTATTTCCAATAAGATCACTTTATGAAAAAACGCGAAGAGTAAAAAACTAGATATTTTTAAATGGTTTCGAAGTTAATACAAAAATACGTATAAGTTTCATTTTAATTGTCGAAATGACAGAAGTAAGCATAGGAGGTGAAATAATTTCACTGAGAAGTTACATTGGTAGATTATACAACCATCTTCACATTTGGCTTATTCTCTCTAAAAGATATACAATTGATATCACATTAATCTGAAGACACATCAATCCTCACCCCTCCCTCACCCCCTCCCACCCCAAGTTTCACAAAGTGCAGCGTGATTATTCTGATCCGTCTTGGACGCTGAAAACTTAAAAGAATGACAAATGGGTTTCCTAACTTTAAGTTAGTTAGGTGGATCCATCGATTGGGATATTTAAATTCAAAGTGTCTCTTGACAAGCTTGACTTTATTAGCTGGGAGGAGACCTTGGCTCTGATTTTTCTGCTTCCAAATGTTGAAGAAAATTGTCTGTACTGATGCCTACCGTATTAAATTTTTCCACTTTTATTTATTTCTAGTTCCTCCCACAATTTTATTCACATAATATCAGAAATGAACGACATAGAAGGAAAGTCACGCATTTCAAAACTGAAAAAAAGCTTGTAATAGATTTTGATTAAATAAAGATATAAGAATGAATAATTAATAATACTAATACATAAACAAATTGTCATTTTATTTGCTTTGACCACACATTTGTTTATTTTGGGTCATCTTGTACTTTCCTGAATGTTGGGTCAACTTGGCATTTCTATTATCTGGTGGTAGCGTAAAGAGTGGTTTAACGATTGGCTATACATTCATCGTAAAAAGACATTAAAGAACTGAGACAAGAATAACACTCATTGTCTCTGATTTCACAACTGTTTAGTGTTACTATTACGTAACATCAGTATGGTATTATTATTACGTAACATCAGTTGAACTTTATTTTGAGTAAATGCAGTAAAAATATCATAAAATACATTACAATGTGACAACCGATAGTCATTTTAGTACAGCATGTGAATACAATTACACATTCACTACATTAATTATCATTAGTTAATCCGTTTAATGTTACAAGGAATTATACATTCACTATATTAGATATCAGTATTTGATCCGTTTAATGTAACAAGGAATTACACATTCATTACATTAAGTATCAGTAGTTAATCCGTTAATGTAACAAGGAATAACATACTCCATATGTAATTACGCTTTAGTTAATCATTGCAAATTCATAACCTGATCATAACCTACATTCACTATGATTTTACGCAATGACATTTAATCTATATGATCATGAACAAGATTACGTATTCTCTTTGTTATCAAACAGTAGCAAATCCGTTCAATATGTCACGTGATTGAACAATCCCTACATGAAGAAGTCGCAGTTAATGCGTGCTATACGTCATGTGTCTATAGAAAATAATAAGTTCAGTAGAATTGGAAAAGCAAGGTTCTCTCAAGATTTTTAAAAGTTTTTATTCAAAGCTAACAGAAGAGCAACGTTGATCATTAATATCTATTCGCAAAATATGATCATTAAACAGAAAGGAAAAGACTGTTAACTGAATACAAATAGTCTGCATTGACATCTCCAGAGACGTTACTGAGAAGAATGTCAGACTATCTGCTCTCTCTCTTTCTCCACCCCCTCCCTCTCTCTCCACTCAGCTCTCTCCACTCCCCCCTCTATCTCTGTCCAGCTCTCTATCCACCCCACCCTCTCCGTCCAGTTGCCTCGCTCGGCACCCCCCACTGGAACCCCACCCCAGTTGTCTCGCTCTCTCTCGCCACCTCTTTGTCTGTGTCTCTGGACTAGTACACGTTAGACAATCTGCTGTTCCTCGTTGTGATAACTCTAGTTCAAATGTGTAACCTAGAAAGACAGAAATGTATTACTATTAAAAAGTGTTATCACCTCCACGAACTGCTATAGTTAATGATGGGATGAAAGAAAACAACAACTACTAACGGGAGCCATGCTAGACAGAATAACATGCATCACCTGCTACACACATCGCGGAGATGCCTGCTACACACAATAAGAGGCATCCTCTGCTACACATACTGACAGAGATCCCTGCTACATAGAATAACAGGTATCACCTGTGACACAGTATAACAGCTATCACCTGATACACAGACTGACGGAGATCCCTGCTACACAGAATAACAGGCATCACCTGCTACACACACTGACGGAGATCCCTGCTACACAGAACAACAGCATCACCTGCTACACATACTGACAGAGATCCCTGCTACACAGAATAACATGCATAACTTGTTGCATATACTTACTGATTTCCCTGCTACACATAATAACAGGCATCACCTACACACACTGACGGAGATCCCTGCTACACAGAACAACAGGCATCACCTGCTACACATACTGACGGAGATCCCTGCTGTACAGAATCACATGCATCACCTACACACACTGACGGAGATCCCTGCTACACAGAAGAACAGGCATCACCTGCTACACAGAGCGACGAAGATCCCTGCTATACAGAATAACAGGCATAAACTGCTTCACATACTGACAGAGATGCATGCTAAACAGAATAAGATGCATCACCTGATACACATACTGACGGAGATCCCTGCTACATAGAATAACAGGCATTACCTGCTACACATACTGACATAGATCCCTGCTACATGAAATAAAAGGCATCACCTGCTACACATACTGACGGAGATCCCTGCTGCAAAGAATCACAGGCATCACCTACACACACTGACGGAGATCCCTGCTACACAGAAGAACAGGCATCACCTGCTACACAGAGCGACGGAGATCCCTGCTATACAGAATAACAGGCATAACCTGCTACACATACTGACATAGATCCCTGCTACATGGAATGACAGGCATTACCTGCTACACATACTGACATAGATCCCTGCTACACATAATAACAGGCATCACCTGCTACACATACTGACATAGATCCCTGCTACACATAATAACAGGTATCACCTACTACACATACTGACAGAGATCCCTGATACACATAATAACAGACATCAAATGCTATATACAGTGACCAAGATCCCTGCTACACAGAATCACAGGCATCAACTGCTACACATACTGACATAGATCCCTGCTAAACATAATAACAGGCATCACCTGCTACACATACTAACAGAGATCCCTGATACACATAATAACAGGCATCACCTGCTACATACAGTTACCGAGATCCCTGCTACACAGAATAACAGGCATCAACTGCTACACATACTGACGGAGATCCATGCTATACAGAATAACAAGAATCACCTTCTTCCCACTTTTGGATATCCCTGCTACACATAATAACAGGCATCACCTGCTAAACATACTGACAGAGATCCCTGCTACACAAAATATTTGGGATCATTTGCTACACAGACTGATATGAGTCATCAGCTGTCATATTATTTAAAACCAACTAACCAATTAAGGTTTAATACAAGTTTTATCCCGGAGAGATATTTCTCTTTTTCTTTCCATATTCCTGTTCAGACCTTATCCGTGAGATAGTTGTCTTGAGTGATATGTATGTCAGCACTGCTTATAGAAGATGTTTATAAGTTTACCAATGATGCATCCTAACGTTTCAGTCCTGTCAGATTATTCAGAACTCAGTGTAAATTACTTTGTGAGAAAATAACTCCCTCCCCTGCCTCCCCCATTCTTGCATCAAACTTCATTTAGTTACGTGTTGGTTTTAGTTGAGAAATCAAGTTGATAACGGTTGATATATCTTACTAACCTCACGATACTGTGCATTTCTTTCTAGACCTTGTCCGGTTCTGTGCTGCATCCTGACCAATAAAAAAAGGAAAGAAATTCCCATTTATCCATTCTAACAGGATGATTGGAGAGACAGCTTCTGATTACCTTCATTTCCTTCATCAAACTCATGTCTGATCTTCTTCTTACTTACAAGAGTTCGTAAGGAGTTCTTTACCTTTGTTATATTTCAATACACTTGTCGATGTAAAACGTTCACAGCAAAAGCATTTTGTTAAGTGTGCTTTTAATTTGATATTCAATTATTGGGTATGCAATTTATTACAAGTGCTCTAGCAGAAAAATAGTGATGGCCATAACTTGTAACAGACTCCCGCCAGAGGTTCAGGTAGCAATGCATCTCATTCTCAAGATGAATTGATCGATTAAACTCTATTGCACATTTTATGACAGTTATGTCAACTGAGATAACATAATGAACTTCAAATGCTCAACATAATATCTCATCCTTCGTATAATACGAGCGCTGAGTAAATAGCTGAGGCTCATCAATATAAGTGACTGTACTACTGGTCTAATATACAGACCATTAGTTTAGTTCATTGGATGCAACCAAAACTCAGTGTGAAACATAACAATGACAAATTGTACTGTATGCAATTCAGAGGTGTTATGTTGTTAATTTCAAGTTATGTTTATGTTAACATCAAATATTTAAAAAAAAATTGAGTAACATCGCGAAGAAATGAACAAACAAAGGATTTACAATAAGAAATTTAAAAATCGCTTCTTTGGTACGTTTTCAACATAGTAACGAATTATGATATGCACATCAGCAGAGTTAAATGAAAATAATCACTAAGCAACCAGTGTGGGGGGGGGGGGTGGTTGGCAGCTGAATTTTTAATAATTATGTTTTTAGATTGTAACACACCACAACATCTGACCCACCCTTCTAGTATTTAAATGTCTATCCGTTTCTTTGTTTACAATTTCTCTGACTGTGCGCAGAAGGAAGATTATTTAGGCCGCACCCAAACTTGACATTGAGAACAGTGCTATTATCATTACGAGATATAAACTTGTAGCTGCCATGTTCGATACACGACAATTATAAATCTTTCCCCCCTGATGAGAAACAAAGTCTAATACTCTTTCGTTTAATTTCTTTGTTCCATGTTAAATAATACCCTTTTGTCTGTTATTAAAATTACCGTTACTAATTAACAGGAACATGAATCTATGTCTCTCTTACCTCTTCTCCTGGTAGATTGCCCTTATTGTCACAGGTCTGAAAGGAAGAGAAATATTATACTTCATGAGATTTTGAAATGGAATTTCGGGAAAATATAGCATTGCGAAGCAAAAAATATATAAGTTAGAATGATATATCTTCACAAATATCACAGTAAACTATTCCTGACAGATAAACGCACATCTGCATTGAACACACTAAAGTCAATAAAGGAGATAGACTCGTCACTGTAAAATGCACGGACTTATTAACATGAGTATAAACATCAGCTTTACAGGAAAGACATAGTTATTTTTAAACCCGTCATCAAACACTGAGTGACGACAGTGACGTCATCATACACTGAGCGACGTCATTAAACACTGAGTGACGTCATCATAATGAACTTCTCACGAGAAGGGAAAAGAGAGCAGTATTCAAAAATAAACCCCAGAACATCGTGGTTGAATCGATGTAATGGACAAAAAGAAGAGCAAAATATTGGTTAGCCCACAAAGCATCATATTAGCTACCCGCCACCCCCCCCCCTCCCCGTTCGTCTTAGATATTCTGTTTCTATCGTATTGTTGATCGTGTAGTAATATCCATGACAGTTTGGAAATTCAGTTGTATGATGAACACATAAAATAAGAGACACAAGGGTGGAATTAAATAGACTACTGTAGATCTGTTAACCTTTAAAAATATCATAAAATTTATAATCCCTGCACAGATTTTTTCTTTCTAAATTTACCCTGGGTGTATGTATGTTTAATTGGTATTTTTTACATGCGCACATAATCAATTTTCCAATAGTTGACTCTCTCTGTTCAACGTTAGGCAAGGAAAACTTAGACCAGGAAGCGACGGTCTGTAAATTAAGGAATAAATTGGGTTTGTGTAACCGATGCGCCATGTGTGTCTATTAGACTAGTATCAGCAGAAACCACGTGCTGGACTTGGTTTGGATTGCTCATATACTTTATAGAACTCTGTTCGGACTCGAGAGTGCCATATTCGAACCAAGTGGTCTCAAACTTGGCTCTGAATAAAGAATATTTGGACTCTACCACATCAGAGTGTTTCTTATACTATAACATACCAATATATATTGAATGGTTCTGTTAGAAATTAAGTACTAAGAACAATAGGAATTAACCATGTGAGGATACAAGGCCCGGAAGTAACATTATATTATCGTCAGCACTTGAATATAATTATGAAGATACAAAAGTCAATTTGCCCGGTGGTAAATTTTACAAAATCAACCACATTACTAGGTACTTTGAACACCCCCCTCCCCATCTCCTCCCACTCGGGCCTGAACTCCTTCGAGATACTGCCTTTTTTTTTAACTTTTATTTAGCAGTTATTCAAAAGACGATAGGAAAAAGACAAATATTTTAAGGAGGATGGTATAAAAAGACGTTTCCTGAAAATGAATTAAAAACCTTCAATTTAATCTTTCAGTTAAACTTTGTAATAGTTAAACTATTTACCTCTCCTTTAATTTTCCTTTTAGTATATTAAAGTACATCAAGTTGAAGAAACCTACCTAAACAATTCATTTGTTTCTTAGTATCAAGTTAAACCCAGATACGTCCTTTTATATATAAGCCTGATTGGACCCACATATTCATATCAGTCACGTATATATACATTAATCTAAATCAATAATGAAATATAATCAATAGGGATCCCTCAAGTCCCATTACAACTCAAACTACTAGAACCGAGTAACATTAAATGATTGTTGTATTGCTGCGTGCAGTGACGTCAGACGTAAATATTATAGAGATGAAAATTATCCATCGATATTTTTACCAATAAAACATTTTTGACAGAGACGGTGTGAAAGAGAGACACTAGAGGCACGATAGATTCATTATCGCTTTATATGTTTAATCTGTCTGAATATTCTCTATTTTAAAATTGAGAATGTCCATTGATTCACAAGACAATTAGTTCTTTAAGGAGAGCACATAGGGGTCTACATGCAGAGAAAGAAGGACAATAATAATTATGAAATACAGCACGAAAGTGCTGGAGTACGAGCGTGGAAGGGAGACTACATTTATTTTCATTTATTTGTAACAGACTCGTCACAAGGTTTCTAACGTATATTGTATATTGTACTATATAACCTGGAGAAATGACTCCTCGTCGTTGGACAATTGCAAATTTATCTTTAAATATAATTTTCGTTACTTCAGTATGGGGACCTAGCCCCCCCCCCCCCCCATTTATTTAATGGAAGACCAACTTCTCCTAACACCAGAGAAAACGAATAAAATGAACATAACCAGTGAAATCCAAGGAGCCTGCTACAAAGACAAATATGCAAGGGCAGCTACAGTAAGCTACAAGGTCGGCTAAACGGACTGCTGTTACGACTGTTGTGCTATGATAAGCATTTGCCCCGAAATTAAATGAACATAAACAAGAACGGTGCAACATGATTGACAACATTCTACGGTTTCATGTTTAATGTATCGAGATGGTGACGTAAAAGCGGGATATTTTCAGTACATTCATTCAGGTGAAGAAATTATTTGATTGAGGTATTTTTTTATTCCATTGATTTTTACTACAGCTAACTTTTGGTTCAGAAGAATAATACCAATGTTTCACGAGGATTTATAGTGGTATGTTGGAAACGTTAAGAAGCGTCGGTTATGTCAGTTATGTTGTTTAAAGTCATACACGCTACTAGTGTACTAAATGTTGAAATGATATGCTTAGTTGTTAATTACCATACACATGCTCGTGATTAACTTACAGGCTTTTGTCTTAAAAATATATTTTAAAGATATTTATTTCTGTTCACTTCCAGAGTTTTATAATTTTGTTTCTACGTTTAGAATAAACGTTATACAAAAGTTTACGTGAGTTGTTCTCTATTATTTGGCGCCCTCAACTTTCCACCCAATCCTAGACACTAATGATGAGTAATGAATGAGGCTGGAAGGTATGGATGTGGCAATAAACTATCCTATACACTTTAAGATAATTATCAAGATAATATAAACAATTAGTGGATGACAAATTATGAATATTTAAATCAGATTATCAGTTACCGACTATAACGTAATTGGAACAACTCCACTTCAAAGCCCTACCCCACCCCGGATCCTGACTCCTTCAAAATCGTCTAATGTATATAAATTTGTTTCTGTTTCAAACATGCGGGAAATAATGAGATTATTTGTCTCATTTTCATATTTAATCAAGTTATTGTAAATGTTTTGGTTACCATGGTATCCGTACAAGATAACAACAAAGCGGGTTAGTAGAGCCAGACATATATACTACAGAGTTTCTCTCTGTTCTCTAATTTCTTGCAATTTTACACGAATTCAATAATCCTACCCCCCCCTCCCCTCCTCACAAGAAAAAAGAGTATTAGATCGGAACCCTTGAAATGTCAGAAATTAAAAAAGCTCCTCTTCCCTTCATATATACAAATGACCAAGACCATAGCAAGCATTACCATAACCAGACCCGTCCTTTCATTATATCTAAGCCTGCTTGGACCCACACACTTATGTCAGTCACGTATACACTAATCTGGATAACTAATAATTTAAGCAAGTGGTCCTGCAAATCCCCTGAAGCTTTTTAAGCAACATAGTTGGTTTATTAGCAAGATTTAATACAATGGAAGAATGCCAATATGGATATTCCTAGCTTCTGTATTTTGTGTTGTTTTTGCTACAATCTGCTGGTAACAAACTTAGCCGTTAAATGAAAGACAAGGACCTTAAAAACATAATTTTACTTTATTTCACCAAAATCAAACCAGGAAAAATGAGAGTAGGCAGATATATTAAAGGTTTGAAAACATACAAATTAAACATTGCAATTAATTTGTGGGACACAGTATTGTCTGAATCTGATGAAACGATAAATACCTCACTAGTATAAGTAGCAGTCATGTGGTTGTAACAACATACCTAGATATCTTAATTAGTTGCAGGAGTATCCAGTTGTGTGTGAATATTATATGGACTGGTCAACGTTATAATCTATTACGTAGCATGCAGTTTAATTTAAATGTATTAAAACCTTTACGCATTGAATTAATTCTCAACATTATTTGAGTTAAACACCAAGACAGTATAGAAATCAACTTAAAATAAGTTTTTAGGGTCAAATTCCACATACATCTGTTCCTATTACTACCTTCCAAATTTTATCCATCACCATCCTGTGCATTTGACCAATTCGCAAAGAACTATAGAAGTGGTTAAATTTAATTTGATTAGATATTACTTGCATCAAGACCAACAATTTAAAGTAATGTATCTCTTAGTGTTATAATGTTGCATGGAAGACCCACGTCTCACACCAACAGAAACAGCTAAGCACCTAAACGTGACCAGTTAAAACCAGGGAGCTGGTACAGTAAGATACAGGGTCAGTTAAACGGACTGTTACGACTGTTGGTATGTGCTATAATGAACAGTTAGACATAAATTACAAAAACATACCCGTTCAATATGATGTAAAACATTCTCCGGTTTCATCTCAGAATAAACGTGAGGTTTATTGGATGCAAATTCACAACCTCGAATATTAATAAAACGGCATGTGTCAAAAACGATTGTACAATATATAGCAAACCTGTCCAAAAGTCAATTTTTTAGCTATATAACTATATGTTTACAATATCAAACTGACATGGAAATTGTACGAGTGTGTCAATACAGAACTATCCAGGATTTTCTAACCCGGGGGGGGGGCGCGAATTACTATCTAAGCGGAGCGCCACCATCGGTTGGCGCGGAGCGTACAAGAAAATTTCTGGTTTTGATACCCCCCAGATCACCGGAAATGGCACTTCTCGGGCTTGAAAATGAGCAACCAGATGTGCACTTTTGCCTGAGAATCAAGTATTTCCCAAAAGTTTTTTTCCATCCATAACCTTTTTGAAGATTGTCACCAGTTACACATCATGTTCGACCTCATTGCATGTCTTATGGATCATTGCTTTTGTAGGTTATTCTACGTCGCGGCCCACAATACCCGACAGCCCCACTTTTCAAGGTTTTAAGCCCATTATTTGTTGAGAATTTGAAAATTCCCATTTCTTGTGAATAAAATCACTTTTAAACATACCCATAATGTTGCACAAAATTCAATCTATGGACAACCAATATAGAAAAACCCCCTGGAACCCCTAACAGACAGGTCAAAATTGCACGAGTAGAGGAAAGTATGATGAAGAATGTTGGTGAGGAAATTTTCGAAAATTCCGACACAGTTAATTTCTTGGTGTAGAAATATTGCAACCTCTTGTAATGGCTATTATAAAACTTGGTTGAAGGAAATGAAAAATAGCAAATATTTCCGATATCATGTATATCGAAAGCGAACACTACACACATAGGCGTAGGTCCCGTAGGAGGCGGGGGCTGCAGCCCCCCCCCCCCTGAAACCAAATGTTTTCCCATTTTTTCGGGCACCTACTGAAAGAAAAATAAATAGCAATGAATAGCTTAAAAATGATCTCCTTGGTAATTAAAATAAAGTTGTAAGCTTGGCCGACATTACTACTGTAAAAGAGAGTTTTGACATAAATGGATCTGTATGGTTTTTCTCCATCTACATAAGACATTTGGTTGTTTACATTAACATCCAGCGGTATACTGTGGAACTTTCACGGACCGTAAGGTATACGATGCAATGTAATGGCCGATGCTTGCTTATATGATATTGGCACCGGTATGATGAACGCGCGCTTCGCGCGCGAAAAATTTTGGCTTTTTTTCGGGCAGGTCGTTACAGCCCCAAATCCAATTGGGCTCCTACGTCTTTGACTACACAGATAGATAGTTTTTGAGGCTGTTCATCGTGGAACATGCATTTCAATGCTCACTGATATGATGTTATATCTGTTATTTGCTTTACAAATTCGAACAGGCGTGTAGCGAGTTATTGCCAAGAGAGGGGAGAAGCCTGTAGGCAAACTATCTAAGCGAAGCGCCACCATAAGTTGGCGCGAAGCGTACAAGAAAATTTTTGGCCGAAAATGCCTCCCAGATCGCTGGAAATGACACTTCCCAGGTCTTGTAAGTTGCATCTAAGCATTGTCTATTTTGAATTTACTAGCAATGTCATAAAGAAAATTTGCTCGGGGGTGGGAAATGCGTCATGTTCCCCGATGACTCGGTCGAGTTCAAGATAAGCCACAGTTGGTTCCATATAGCACAATTGTACAATTGTTTAAGGCGTCCATAAACACACACGCGTTATGATAGACCATATATAGTATTTATATAGATACATTAGTCAGGGAGGAAAAATGGTAACGTCAAAAATGGAGTTGTCGGTGTAAGGTGAGGCGCACACCCCCTCCGTAATCCTTGATCTGTCACTGGCTACCCTGTGTATATAATAGGGATCTTTCTCTTCCCGAGGTCTTGGCTATCTTCTACTCCCTCCTTTTCTCCTTTTTCTCTCTTTTTTCTTTTTCTTTTCCCTTCCTTTCTCTCCTCCTTTTCTTTTTTCCCTCCTTTTCCCTTTTTTCTTCTCTTTTTTTTTTATCTCCTCTTTTCCTTACCCGGGGGGGGGCGCCCCCAACGCCCCCCCCTGGATACGTACCTGAAGCGTTGTGAACGCTGAATGAGATTCATTAGGACAATGTTCACACCCAAGATTCCATCCGCTCTCTCCACAACCAATAACCCCCCTGCCCCCCTGCCCCCCCCCCCTTGGAAGTAGGAGCGGGAAGATGTCTTAAAGTTCTTTCTTTACGTCAGAACTTCCTATATTACCAGCAACACGTAAACTTTACAGATAATGTATCACCACATTGATTTGTTTACACTTACTGAGAACTGAAACAGTGCTAGGGCAGCATACCGCAAATAAGCTGACCAGACTTGCGTTATGAGCAAAAGCTGAATGAAAGGTGATCAAATTCTTTACCTGCCATTGACCAGTTTGTAGATTCAGACGACGATACTTGTTCCAGTCGATACTATTCCAAACTGATGAAAAACATAAAAGAGAGATATGTTAATGATAAGTGCATACTTGTCAGAAAATGAAGTTCAAATATCGTCGGTTTAGAATATTCTAAATAATGCACAAACTGACTTTGACTACATCGTCTCTGAATCTCTCTCTAAGCTGTTATCACGAGATAATTTAGTAGCTATTAAACAAACCTCTGTCTAAACTTGGCAAACGTGTTTTTTAAACAGTTAATTACGTATGTTTATGAGATTGAGGAATGATGACATCATCAGCAGTGACGTCACTCCACCATTAACAATGGGAATCTCGATGTGTCCTTTAAACACAGAACAATTAAAGAGCGTACAATGTGTACGAGTCCAAGAAATAATGTTGAGGGGTGGAGATAGAGGGGTTTGCATGTATTTATACATTACTATTAATTAATTGAAATAATAAATTTAGGTAGAATCGTAGTATAGATGTGTTATTGTACAGAGAAATGAAACATTTGATTGCTCGTGATGTTTGTAAAGCTATCCCGGTTTCAAGATATTTAGCTTTATATTACAACGCATTAGTGACGTCGTCAAATACCATGAAAACTAATAATTTAAATATTGATGATAGAAAAAATAAATGTATTTGGAATTACTTTATTGAGTTAAGTTATCGCGCTACAGGACTAGACAAATCATCGTCATTATCACGTGATCCCATTTCCGATGTCCTGAGAGTATGTCAATTGTGTAAACTAAGGTTTATATGTCTTGTTTCAGCCCCTTTCTTTACAACTGTATTAAGACTAAATATATTAATTTCTCTGCTTGTCCCTAATATGGAGGAGGAAGGTTTGAATAATCTAACATCGTGTTATTATGACTTCACATGCATAATTCTACCATTGAACAATTGTATAACACTGTCCAAATTTCGAAGAAGTTTCAAGAAACCTACATTAAAGTACATTATCGACAGAAGTGTTGATGGATACAAAAACAAAAACACTTACATGTTAGCAAATATGAATGAAGATATAATTTCAATATAAATTATGTTTTGTGTCGTGGTTTGTCTTTTAGAACATCAATAAGGCCGTGACAAAACTACAACACGAACTAAACAGAAATATCAGCAGCAATTGTTTACAGTTATTATACAATACTTTTTGAATTCAAATAGAACAGACCATTGCAACATCTCTTTGTTGCTGTTTGTTTTCATTTTCTGATTCCGGAATTTGAATGCGAGCCTAGACTATTGCAGCCGATCTTTCAAAGATATCATAGTTGCAGTGCGCACCCTATTAAATAATCGGCCGTTTTACCGGTTCAGATCTACCCACCTGCTACAACTAACTGCGCGTCCCTATGATTCAGTAACAATACTGGTGACGATATTACAAATACTCATTCCCATTAAACTCAAGAAATACGTATCTGCAGCCTACAGCATAGTTACATCCATGATAATTTACTTCATCCAAGCGAAAGATTAAACCTTTCTCTTGAGCATTATTTTTATTAATGAGTTAGAACATTCTAGGCCTGAGTCGGGTACCCGAATACCCGGGTACCCGAATCGAACGCACACAAGACGGGTACCCATTTTCTGGGAGTGAGAGAGGAGGCAGGGGGTCGCGTAACTGCTACGCGAGTGCTTTCATGATTTCATTAATCACGACACGCGAATACGGAAGATTAATTTAGTTATACTTTCTTTTAGTGTAGATGGCTGTTTTAATTACTTAATATTTCTAGTTTTAGCCAATTGTAATGGTTCTTTTCCTTGTGTGGATAACATCACTTAACAACGAAAGAAAAAAAAAATACTGGTGAAAACTAATTAAACTGAAATATTTAATCCATCACAACATCAACTGTGTACTGCACGTAAAATACTATACTAACTCTTCAAAACATAGCACATACATTCCAAGCAATAGCCGATTTCCAGGTAATTGAAAGTTGCAAACAAAGCTACGCTTTTGTGTGTGGGTGTGTGTGTAAAAAGCCGATGGTTAAGGCAAGATTTTTCCCATTGAATTAATGTGGTGTTAGGCTAGTTTGTGGTCGAAGATAGCAGTAGTGAAAGTATTCCATGGATATTTTAGTTCCAGCTAACTGCCTTACAATTTGAGCGAAAAAGCAGATGGTTAGGCTAGATTTTCATGTTGTCTCTTTATGATTTTAGGCTACCATGTGGTCGGAGATTTGTGGGGATTTTACGCAAACATAGTTTGAAGAATGCACGTGTCTTTGTCATCAAGCAGCTAACTCCGGTAGTCCATAGCAAGTGATTTCCTCTCATAGTTTTAGCTACGGTATATGTTCGTTCATGCGTAAATATTGGAATTCTCAAAATAGCTATAATTCTTCAGGCGCGTATCCAGGATTTTCTAACCCGGGGGGCGCGAATTACTATCTAAGCGGAGCGCCACCATCGGTTGGCGCGCAGCGTACAAGAAAATGTCTGGTTTTGATACCCCCCAGATCACCGGAAATGGCACTTTTCGGGCTTGAAAATGAGCAACCAGATGTACACTTTTTGCCTGAGAACCAAGTATTTCCCAATAGTTTTTTTTCTCCATCCATAACCTTTTTGAAGATTGTCACTAGTCACACATCATGTTCGACCTCATCGTCCTGTGGATCATTGCTTTTGTAGGTGATTCTACGTCGCGGCCCACAATACCCGACAGCCCCACTTTTCAAGGTTTTAAGCCCATTATTTGTTCAGAATTTGAAAATTCACATTTCTCGTGAATAAACTCACTTCAAAACATACCAATAATGTTGCAAAAAAATTCATCTATGGACAACCAATATAGAAAAACCTCCTTGAACCCCTAACAGACCGGCAAAAATTGCACGAGTAGAGGGAAGTATGATGAAGAGTGTTGGTGAGGAAATTTTCGAAAATTCAGACACAGTTAATTTATTGGTGTAGAAATATTAAAACCTCTTACACTCTTAAAAAGTTGGGTAAAAATATTGACCAACTTTTAACCAACACTGGGTACATATGTAACCGCTCAAAAAATGGGCAAAGTTTGCCCAACAGCAGTTGGGTAATGCATTTACCACGTAGTTGGGTAAATTATTTTACCCATTATTGGTTTAATCCATAAAGTTAGTTGGTCAATTTGTGCCCAAGATTGGTTAATGAATGAAATTGTATTGGATTGTTTTACTCAATGTTGGTTGATTGTTACAATTAGTTGGGTAATTTGATACCCAATATTGGTTAATGAATCTAGTTATATTTGAGTGATTTTACCCAATGTTGGTTGATTGATACAGTTAAATTGGGCAATTTGTTACCCAATATTGGTCGATGAATGAAATGATATGTACACTAGGGTTTAAAAATATTAACACATAAAATAGTATTAAATTCTCATTTTATTGATGAAAACAGCTTCAAAGAGCTTCACTAGAACTAACAACACATAAAATGGTTTCACAGAATTTAGCAACATGGTATTGCTGGTTGCAGTAATCTATTAACTTACTTTATATCATATTGTGTCAATATGTTCATCATGAAAATGTATCAATGTATGCTTTGCAAATTTGCTTTAGGACTTGGAACATGAATATTGACATACAAGTTAATCATTAAACTACAATCTTTTCTCTTCATGGATAAAATTAACCTTAACATACACAACATTGTTTGGTTCTTGCCCACTGACCAATTTGTAACAAGTGTTGTTTACAGCTGAGCCTTTTTTGCAGTTATAGGTGATTGTTTTCACTAGACACTCCATTAAGTGCTAAGAAATTTGAGCACAGAAACAAGAAGTTCAACAGATTACCTATACAATGCAAGCTGACTTGAATGGAACACACATGGTATCACACATACAAACCTCTCATATGTCTTTAATGTCTCAATTGTTTGTAATTTGAACACAATTTGTAAGTATAATGATATGAAATTTACAGAAATAAAAGGAAAGGTCAATGATGGTGCAGGTTTACCTAAATCTTCAAGCCAATGCACATAGTAAACATATCAAAGATTGTAAATTTCACAGGCACCTAGGAATTTTCACACATATCAAATATGAATCCCTAACCAGTTCTCTTTATAAAACGTATTTTAATGTTAAACATTGCATACAGCATGAAAAAGCATGACAATCACAAAACTGTTTGAAATCTAGCTCTAGTAGTTAAAGTGTAAATTTTTGATTGCCTGTTTCCCTTCTCAAGAATAGTCAGATCTGTACATTTGTCTTAAAAAAGACCCTCAACTCTGTCATAAGTAGAATCAAACAACATCAATGTGTACATGTTATCGAAAAAATGATAAGATGAATTTTATAAGCAAACGTATACAAACATTTCAAGTCATATTTAAATAAAGTTTCACATAAAGACACATACAGTCAGTGCATGTTTATGAAAAATGATAACATGCAAAGAAGTGAAAGAATTTTAAGTTACAAAAACCAACTTAATTATTGAACCAATGAAATGAGTAAAAGCAGCAAGGTTCGGATTTAAGAAGTAAGTCATAACTTTTTGTTTGAAGAAAACCTGTAACAAACAGATTAAACTATCCAGTTCACTAAAAAGTCATTGCTTGGAAGAGATAAATGCCATAAGATCTCTGATGCTGCTTGAAATGTTTGCGCCCAAGAATTCGTATATGAAGGTTTGAAGAAACTTCCATGTCAGCTTGCAATGTTGCTGGAATTCAATATCGAAAATATACACCGCCTTATGCATTGAAGACTCACCCCAAACCGCGTGCGGCCATCTGAAAAATTAACTTTTTGTTGCTTGCAAGTGACGTGTTGTTCGTGTCGCTACAAAATGCAGACAGTACAGTAATAAAACGTGATACGTTTTTATCTTTAGCTGGACCTGAGATGTCCATCGCCGTATCGTTTATACACTGCTGTGGGTATTGACCGCAGCTGTATGCACTGACTGTATACTAGTGTCTAATTACCGCCGGTAGCAAGCTGTGTATGTATTTTCTGGGATCGATGGTGGTGTCTAACACTTCTGTTACACCTCATTCGAAACTAGGTCAGATTACCGTCATTAGACATTTCTTTTTGCGCGAGTCTTCACACCCTTTAAAGCAAACACGTATTGCTTTCAGTAGGGATGGTTGTGGCAGAGCATGTCTCTCGAGAATAACATAGGCCTGGGATGGTGTTAGGTGGGTGCCTCTGCACACTACAAAGGGCTGTGGCGTCATGTCCACATCGATAGTCCTTTGCGTATACTTCTATGTCAACCTCCTCCTACAGGTATAAAAGAAAAGGTACCATTTATTCCTGATTGTGACTGTAATTTATTCCTATCTGTGACAGGGACATTTCAAATCAAAGAAAATGCAATGCAGAATCTGACCGTGACACCTTTTCACTAAGTAGTACTAACCTTAGTTAGACAGGACAAGAAAGAATGTAACTGCTGAGCACACACAGCTAACAGCACCTCTGACCAGATTCCAGAATAGACAAATTATGTGAACGTGGAATTTCCGTCACATGAAGCACGAGATATTTTCTCTCATAATAGCCGTAAATTAACATTCATAAAATAAGTGAACTTGCAACTTTAAACAGATTCAGAATAACCTTTTGGTCATGATGCCATTTTAGTAGTAATTTCATGTAGCAACTTTGAACATTCATACATTACAGTAATCTTACTAGTTTTACCTCAACCAAATACTTAGACTCTGCAGTGATCACGCAGTGAAGGTCAAGCGAGACATCAACATGCCTAACAGTTTTGGTATGACACTGCTGGGTGAGCGTGGGACATGATAAATATTTTGGTGGGGGTGGGGGTGGGAGGGGAAGGTTTCCCAGCATTTCATGACAACAAAGTTCCCTGATGAATTTTCAATATTCCCTGACGATTAGTTCAACCTATTTCTAGTGTGATATGTCTTCACACTGTTTGGACATGAGCCAATATATAAGACTGACTGCTCTCTTGGGTCAATCAAATTCCCTAGCTTTTCCCTTATTTTTGAGGCATTTTTCTCAAATTCCCTAACTTTCCCTGACTGGAAAAAGGGAAACTAATTTTCAAGGTTCTGCTCCCATTTTCCAGGATGGCTGGCAACCCTGCTAACCAATCTGCCCTCACAGACCCCCCCCCCCACACCCAGGAAAATCAGTCTCAATGACCCCAGTGTTGAGAAACTATGATTTAATTGTTGTGTCTGTTTATTCCCCTCTCAAGAAAGGATGATGTGTACAGATTTTAGACCCTCTAACTGGAGAAGTTTCTTAAAAGTTGGTCATGAAAGGGAAACACAAATAACATAAAGTTTATTACTAGTTGACTAAATGATCTCTGTCAAATTATATATACCTAATTTGCAATGTGATTCAGATCATGAAGCAATTCCAAATTAAGATCACAAAATCCATTGATTCATGCATGATTCCAACAAATTTTACCTTTTTGAATAAACTACTTACCGGCTGAACAGTGATGAAGCTTTTCATGGATTGCTGTGCCGAGCTATGGCCCCTTTTACCCTTCACACCTCGTAGTATTATTGGTAGCATGAAGAATGCAAAGTTCTTCTTTTGATCTGTGAATTAGAGCATATCACATTACCAGTGTTTGTATGTAGGTACTTAAGTTTTATGGGTCAATTTTCTGAACAAAGGTTTAATAATGCCATCCACAGCTTTTCATCCAATTTTGGAGTGGTAAAATAAGTTTCCCTGTTACTTATCTCCTTTTCCCTGTTCCAGTTAGTATGTATTACGTAAGAACATGTAACATTTCTCAAAAGAGCATTGCATGTACATAAATTGGAGCACAGTACCTGTAATGGGAACGAGGCCAAAATTAAATATAAAACCTAGAATTTTGTAATTCCTTGGCACATAAAATGGGTTATTTACTCTCTTTTTTTAGGTAAGAACATTCATCACTATAAAATGTCTGATATATGTTTCTCCACATCATCAACAAAATTGCCTATCGATACTTTTGTGTCACAAATAATGGTTTGTACAAGTTATGATGGTATATTTGAGGCTTTCAATCTCTCAATGAAAATTGCAGCAGGGTCATTACTTTGGTCAATTTCAAGATCTCTATCTTCTATGTCACCGCATGAATATGCATCATCGCCACTCTCAGTTTCTTCCATGAACATTGTTTTCATTTACTGTTAGTTCAGATGGCAAACTATGTTTTGTGAGCAGATGCCTTTTGTAACCATAGCATGTGTCAAATTTTAATTTACAGTTTTCCTTGCTACATATAATATTTGACCTATGTTGAGCATTAATGCCATGGACATGTTTCAAGTGAAAGAAATAAGTCCTAATGTTGCCATCTACAACCCTGAGACACTTGAAAATGTATATCCCATTTAGTTTCTTTAAAGTACCTTCTGTCACCAACCCTTCAAAAATTTCATCCTAGTGCCAATCTTTGGTATGAGCTCCTTTATAGTACCTTCATCCAACAAGGACAATGCAGCATTGTCTATCTCATTCTCTGAAATAACAACAACAAAAAACTAACATTTAAAGAAAATAGCATAAAGCTTTAAAATCAAAACAGTGCCAAAAAGCAATAAAGGGAGGGGAGAATTCATTAAAAAAATTGTTGTACCTTCATCAAGTAGTGATTTTTTATGTTTTTCAGTGTAAGCAGATAGAGTCTTAAAATCTACATGGTTGTATGTGGTTATTGCGAAGGAAGTTACAACCGTTTTTGATACCCAAATGACACAGTTTGGGCCAAAAATGTTTTTTCAAAGAACTACATTACCCTCCATAACACCATTCTAAATGGAAATGTTTTTTTTCATTTTCTGACAATGATACATGATTACCACGGGTCAGATATTTGGCTGTGAGCCAACAAAGTGATGAAATATATAAAATATATCAATGCAAAATTTCCCAATTTTTTTTTTATTATGCCAAACAACTTGGTTAACCAAACCAAAGGGTCATCGAAAGTTCATTATGGTTTTAATATTTTGGATAAATGCATACACCTAGCCTTAGCATAGGCCCCTTTAAGTTTTATCACTCAATTTATATATACCTGAAAAAGAAAATGATAGGAGGAGACATATTTTTACATGTCAAAATCTTGTCTTTCTGATCACAGTCTCGGGCCTACAGATACGCCTACTGTACCAGTTTTGTGGAAATTTTGCAGACGTAGGATCTACACTTAAACCACAAATTTATGAATATTGTGAGCCCCAATAAAAATCAACATTTGTAATACTAAGGCGAGGTATATAGTTTCTTGTCCTGCCTGCATCCTTTTGCCCACTGGGTCAATTTCCTTCCCTTTTTTAATTTTCAAATTTGAACAACCAATTTAAGCAAATTTTTACCACAGAAATTCCCCTTCTGGTCGCACTCTCCGTAGGTTAATTTTCTGCACCCTCACTTTTTCTGAACAGTTAGGACAAGAAACTATTTTATTTATACAAATGTGATCAATATGGCCCAGGCAATACTAGCATTTATTTAAGTTATATTTGTAATATATGACACAAATATATTTGTAATAGTAAGTAATATATGACACTCAAACTAAGTTTTCCAAAACAATTTTCTGCAAGCTAGTATGAAGTGGACTAAGTTAGGCCTATCCTTAGTGACATCTTAATAGTTTTCTTAACTTTGTTCAGAAAACTGACAAATGTGAGACTAGGACTGGTCAAGTGTCATCAACATTACTTATCCCACGCCAAACACAAGCATAACGTTATACCTCCGTAGCCTAACGCACACGCAAAGCGCGCTCTATCTTGTGCAGCAGAGTTAGGCCTAGCCTACGCACGGGCTAGTCTGGGCTACGAACACAATATATACTGTTAACCTAACGTTTGGAAATTGCCAAGTCTGTAGACGGACATAGCCTAACGTTAGGCTAGGCCAAGTAATACTAGCCAATCCTTTGGGGGTATGAATACATTATACTATACCTTCAATGATTCCTTCAAGTCTTCTACCCTCCAAATTCGTTAAAGTGTCGACACATCACCATCATCAACCAGCGACGAGAAAGACATAATTCAAAATTTACTCATGAATATACTCAAGAATATTCTATTGCAATTCTATCGTATGTGCCGTATCTAGTAGAAGTGTGCTGTTATCACGTCGCAGCGCGCAACATGCCTTCACTAGTCCTCCAGCGTAGTTAGTATACGGATGTACGTACGCAATGATCACATTGCAGTGCGAATTGTACGACAATATTTTGGCGGGAACATTGCCCAGACGTTGGGCAAATGGACTCGTATATATACAGGATAAACGTTGGATAAATGTTTCCAACACCACTTTACCCATAATGGTTAAAGAATTAACCAACATTTTCGTAAAACATCTCTACCCAACAAATTTTTGCCCAACGTTTTAAGAGTGTATAACGACTATTATAAAACTTCGTTGAGGAAATGAAACAAATGCCAGATATTTCCGAAACCGAACACTACACACATAGGCGTAGGAGGCGGGGGGCTGCAACCCCCCCCCCCCAATATTTTTTTCTGAAATTTCGGGCAATATGCTGAGAATTTTTCGGGCACCTACTGAAAGAAAAATAAATTGCAATACATAGCTACATCTAAAGGAAATGAATTAAAAATCATCTCCTTAGCCATTACTAATGTAAGAGAGAGTTTTGACATAATTGGACCTCCATGCTTTTTCTCCATCTGCATAAGACATTTTGTTGTTTACATTAGCATCCCGCGGTGTACTGCGCAACTTTCACGGATCGTACGGTACACGATGGCATGCGATGTAATAACCGATGCTTGCTTACATGATAATGACATTAACATGTTGAACGCGCGCTTCGCGCGCGAAAAATTTTGGTTATATTTTTCGGGCAAGACGTTTCAGCTTCCCAAATCAAATTGGGCTGCTTCGCCTTTGACTACATACACAGACAGTTTTGAAGCTGTTCATCCTGGAACGCCATTTTCATGCTCACTGATATGATTTTGTATCTGCTGTTTGCTTGACAAATTTGCCAAGGGAGGGGCGAAGTCTGTAGGCAAACTATCTAAGCGTAGCGCCACCATGAGTTGGCGCGAAGCGTACAAGAAAATTTTGGCCGAAAAGGCCGCCCAGATCGCTGGAAATGACACTTCCCAGGCCTTGTTAGTTGTATCTAAGCATTTTCTATTTTGAAATTACTAGCGATATCATAAAAAATATGCTCATGTGGTCGCCCCCTTCCCGAAATGCGTCATGTTCCCCGACGACTCGGTCGAGTTCGAGACCAGCCACAGTTGGTTTCAAAGCACAATTCTACAATTGTTTAAGGCGTCCATACACACACACGCGTGATGATATATATCGTATATATATAGATACATTAGTGAGAGAGGAAAAATGGAAACGTCAAAAATGGAGTTGTCGGTGTAAGGGGTAGGGTGAGGCGCACGCCCCTCCCGAAACCCTCGATTCGTCACTGGCTACCCTGTGTATATAATAGGGATCAGCGCTATAATGATGTCACTGTTCCTCGTTCTCTTCCCGGTGTCTTGGCGTGTTTCTTTTACTCCCTCCTTTTCTCCTTTTTCTCTCTTTCTTCTTTTTCTTTTCCCTTTCTTCCTCTCCTCTTCCCCATTTTTCCCCTCTTTTTTCCCTTTTTTCTTCTTTTTTTTCTCTCCTCTTTCTCTTACCCGGGGGCGCGCGCCCCCAACGCCCCCCCCCCTGGATACGCACCTGTTCTTCATTCATTTGTTAATAGAAGGAAAGACGGCAAGGAAATGTATGGGATGTTAAGATGGATTAAAGACGGGATAACAAAACAAAAATGATCCTGGCTTTTTACTAAACGTTTATTCCAAGTGCGATAGTTTAGCGATGTATCGCTACACGGTCAGAGCCGTAATGTTTGTTTAATTCAAGTTGAAAGCAGATCTTTTTTTACGGGAAATCCCGTCTTGGCAACTTTTGACATGCGGGATTTGAAATCAAATTGTGGGAATCGCGCAATCCCGCGGCTAATGCAACCCTTGATCGTAACAAAAGAAACAGTCGCAATTTCATGCAAGGTGTTTCTCTATTTATGTGCATTTGCATTATAATTTATTATACATCAAAACATGAAAATCATTTGTACATGACAACAGGAGTATCGATTGAAAACGTATATTTCGGAGATGTAATGTAAGGTGGCATAGTGATGTTCCATTTATGGGTGACAGCCCGATATTAATAAGGTTCTATATTTATAAGGTTCATTGTTCATAAGGGTCATCATCCATAAGGTTTATTGTTAATAAGGTTCGCTTATCATAATGAGCAAAAGGTTCATTGTTGATAAGGTTCGTTATTCACAATTAAAAAAAAAAGGTTCGTTGTTCATAATTGGTAAAAGGGTTCGATAATCATGATGGTGAATGAAGGCTCGTTATTCATAATAGGACGAAGGGTTCGTAATCCATAATAGACAAAAAGGTTCGTTATTCATCATAGGAGGAAAGGTTCGATATTCATAATGGAACAAAGGGTCCGTTATTCATAATAGGCCTAGCCAAAAAGGTTCGGTATCATTCACAATGAGGAAAAGGACCCCCTTTAGGAAACGTACAAGTTTATGCCGATTCCGTACAAGTCGGTAGGAAAATGGAGGATGTCTTTTGCACTTGTATGACGCACTCCTCTCCTATGATGAATAACGAACCTTTGTTTCACATTATGGATTACGAATGCTTTGATCGATTATGAATATCAGATCTTTCTTCCTATTATGAATAATGAACCTTTTTGTCTATTATGGATTACGAACCCATTGTTCTATTTTGAATTTCGAACCCTTTGTCCCATTTGAATAACGAACCTTTTTGTCCATTATGGATATCGAACCGTTTTGCCCTTTATGAATATCAAACCTTTGTTTCCATTATGAATACCGGACCTTATAAATTATGATCCCTTTTTATTATGAATAACGAACCTGTATTCCATTATGAATAGCGAACCTTTTTATCGAAAAAAATGCACGTTATGAATAACGAACCTTATGAACAATGACCCTTATGAATAGCGGACCTTATGAATCTCGGGCAGACCCCCATTTATGTACATGTTACACTGTATTTTGCTAATGACGTATACAACATTACAGTAAAGACGCACATATGCCGCAGCTCCTTAGTCAAATCACCCCTGCCCCTATGGCGGGCCGCGAATATTTTTTTCCCAAACTGAACTGACACTGAAATGATTTCCTCGATTCTGATTGGCTGATCAAAACCGGAATGGTAGTCTGCGTTTATCAATGAATGTATGTGACACTGTTAGTGTTGATCATACCAATCCTCATGTGCCGCATTATGTCAAAAATTAAGTTAGAGTCTGTAGGCCTAAGTGTGCCTAAGTGTAGATACAATGTGGGGCTTCCAGTTATCAAGAGCTACTGTAAGGGCGGTAGGCCCTATATTAGTGAATTTGAGATCTCGAACTAGTACGAATACGTATATATACGGTTAATGCAGGCCTACTATGTCACCATGTATAAGAACTTCTAATTGTACAGGTAAACATATGTGTTTCAGTACGTATAGGTTATAAGGCTATATACAGGCGCGTATCCAGGATTTTCTAACCCGGGGGGCGCGAATTACCATCTAAGCGGAGCGCCACCATCGGTTGGCGCGGAGCGTACAAGAAAATTTCTGGTTTTGATACCCCCAGATCAC
Organism: Apostichopus japonicus; assembly: GCF_037975245.1. NCBI lineage: Eukaryota > Metazoa > Echinodermata > Holothuroidea > Aspidochirotida > Stichopodidae > Apostichopus > Apostichopus japonicus. Next base: position 4,927,900 of record NC_092567.1, read on the forward strand.
CGGAAATGGCACTTCTCGGGCTTGAAAATGAGCAACCAGATGTACACTTTTGCCTGAGAACCAAGTATATCCCAAAAGTTTTTTTCCATCCATAACCTTTTTGAAGATTGTAACCAGTCACACATCATGTTCGACCTCATTGCATGTCCTATGGATCATTGCTTTTGTAGGTGATTCTACGTCACCGCCCACAATATCCGAAAGCCCCACTTTTCAAGGTTTTAAGCCGATTATTTGTTGAGAATCTGAAAATTCCCATTTCTCGTGAATAAAAATCACTTCAAAACATACCCATGATGTTGCACAAAATTCAATCTATGGACAACCAATATAGAAAAACCTCCTTGAACCCCTAATAGACAGGTCAAAATTGCACGAGTAGAAGAAAGTATGATGAAGAATGTTGGTGAGGAAATTTTCGAAAATTCCGACACAGTTAATTTCTTGGTGTAGAAATATTGCAACCTCTTATAATGGCTATTATAAAACTTGGTTGAAGGAAATGAAAAATAACAGATATTTCCGATATCATGTATATCGAAAGCGAACACTACACACATAGGCGTAGGTCCCGTAGGAGGCGGGGGCTGATATTGGCATCGATATGTTGAACGCGCGCGAGGCGCGCGAAAAATTTCGGTTTTTTTTCGGGCAAGTCGTTACAGCCCCAAATCCAATTTGGCTCCTACGCCTTTGACTACACACATAAACAGTTTTTTGAGGCTGTTCATCGTGGAACATGCATTTCAATGCTCACTGATATGATCTTATATCTGCTCTTTGCTTTACAAATTCGAACAGGCGTGTAGCGAGTAATTGCCAAGGGAGGGGCGAAGCCTGTAGGCAAACTATCTAAGCGAAGCGCCACCATGGGTTGGCGCGAAGCGTACAAGAAAAATTTTGGCCGAAAAAGCCTCCCAGATCGCTGGAAATGACACTTCCCAGGCCTTGTTAGTTGCATCTAAGCATTGTCTATTTTGAAATTACTAGCGATGTCATAAAGAAAATTTGCACGGGGGGGGGGCGGTCGCCCCCTTCCCGAAATGCGTCATGTTCCCCGACGACGCGGTCGAGTTCAAGACCAGCCACAGTTGGTTCCATATAGCACAATTGTACTACAATTTATACAATTGTTTAAGGCGTCCATACACACACACGCGTTATGATAGACCATATATAGTATTTATATAGATACATTAGTGAGAGAGGAAAAATGGAAACGTCAAAAATGGAGTTGTCGGTGTAAGGGGTAGGGTGAGGCGCACACCCCCTCCGTAATCCTTGATCTGTCACTGGCTACCCTGTGTATATAATAAGGATCAGCGCTTTAACTCTGACTGTTCCTCTTTCTCTTCCCGAGGTCTTGGCTCTCTTTTACTCCCTCCTTTTCTCCTTTTTCTCTCTTTTTTCTTTTTCTTTTCCCTTCCTTTCTCTCCTCCTTTTCTTTTTTTCCCCTCTTTTTTCCCTTTTTTCTTCTCTTTTTTTTCTCTCCTCTTTTCCTTACCCGGGGGGCGCGCGCCCCCAACGCCCCCCCTGGATACGCACCTGATATACAACTAGTTAACAAGTCAAACGACAAAGACATATCGTCGAATGCCATGTTTGTGTACACTCAATGGCTGACACACACTCACTCGCGCGTCTTCATGGCCAATGCATATTCGACTAGGCCTATCTAGATTCATTTACTGAATACATTTTGAATTTATGATTATAAAACTAAAAGTATCGCAACCCCGAATGTACACAAACACCACGGTACATATATATGCCTACTACATGTATACAATTACAAATGCACTGTGTTTTATTGTTTTGTATACTATACACAGTACAATAGGCTTCATGTATGTACTGTGTAGAGCGGAGTCAAGCGAGTAAACAAACGATCGAGGACTGCCTATAATGGGCGCAGTGGGAATAGTTGCTTCACTATATGGTCAATTCCATGATAAGGTCAACATCATACCAAAAAATTTAAAATCATTGTACATTAAAATTGTATAAGTTTCCAATAAATAGAATACTTGTAGTTACTAAAAATAATTTTTTCACCCCAGAAACATCATTTGTTTGATTATGGGGTCGGTAATAACAAATGGTTCCCGTAGTAACTAAATTATGAAAAATACAGTGAAATTTCATTTTGTGCAGATTTGTACATATTAATCATAGGTATCATCAGTGTTTTGGACTAATTATATTTGCTATAGCATAGTGCTCACTTAATAGCTTCAATTTTTTTCTACATCAAGGCATTAGACAATAGTGGTGAATTGAAAACACCCTCGATTTACTGTCACGCGAGTCACAAAATTTACTGTTTTTGTTTTTTTTCTCCTTGCCTGCACAATAGTTTTACTCCAAATAATGAATATCAAGTCTTCACATAGATACCAAAAGGATTACTGAATTTTCCTTCCCAGAAGATATTCAAATTTTGCGGAAAATCACCCTTTACGAATGTCACGCGAGTCACGTCACGCGAGTCACGTCAAATCAAGATAGTGTTTCTACCTATTTACTGTGTGAAATTTGCAGGGATGTTATAGTTTGATGACTGAATCACTGATTAAAGATATCATATATGCATTCCCCTTTACTTAGGCAACTTGAACAATATGGGCACACATAATGCAACTAATTATGATAATTTCATTTGAAGTATCAGAATTTAAAATCATGAATATTTATTCGCAATATAATGCCTATTTTATCACCACATTTGGAAAGTTAGCACTTGTCATTGATTTTTAAGTAATATACAAAAACATAATCTATATTTGTATCTGGCAATTCCATGTGCTATGACTTGACAACCTTAAGGTTTTAACTGCTCAATCATTCCCAAAATCCTATGAGCGAATGTATCTTCTCAAATATTACACTTTTGGTGTATTCAAATATGACAAATGAGAATGGTAATTTGAATCACATTTTGATAGATCTCTTTCTTCTATAACTCTCAAATGAATGACTTCAACAGACTAAATGTTGTTACAAATATTAATTGACAAGATATATTGCCTGAACAACTGTACTACCCGTACAGTATATTACCTACTGTCTGCAGTCATGAAGGTAACTCGGGGACATAATATCATCTGGACATTCCCAAGGGAAGTACCTTTTGGACACTTTCTAGACCAATGAATGTTATATTTCACTATGCAAGATCTATACCTTTGATTCACTACTGCATTTGGTCTAGAACTATCCGAAAAGTGAACTAGTCACGCGAGTCACGTTTTCTTGTCACGCGAGTCACAATACATCTTCATCGTTATTTCCATGCGTTACAACATTTTTTTTCAAAGTTGCATAGCAATTGAGGTAGAGGTGTTTTTCAACTTCAGTATGATTACAAAAAGTGATTGGAAATATTTTAATAAGACATAAGAAATCGAACATTTGTGTGTGCATTCTGATTTTTGCTAATACACTGCAAAAACAAATTGGTTGAATGCAACCCAAAAAATGGTTAATTTCAACCAATTTGATCACTTGTTGTGAGTCCCACCAATAAATTGGCTACCATAACCAACATCAATTGGTTAAGTCATTAAACAATGAAAATTGGTTACATTAACCAATAAAATTGGTTAAGTCCACCAATTATGCAACCAATTTATGTGGTTGACATAACCAATCCTGTTCCTTAACCAATTAATTGGTTATTGGTTGTTGACTTCAGTCAGCTCTCCCTCATCTGTTCCAGCGTCCAGCACTGCAGCTCTCCAGTGTAGGCCAAAAATGAATCGAACAACATTTTTTTATGGTATTATAGCTTTAACACAATCATGTATTGCTCTTGGAACTCTACAACAGCATGCAATTTACATAAAATGATATGGCAAGGATGATATGAGGTATACAGTCAAGGTTAGTTCATTTGCAAAGAAACAATATCGATGCAACAATGCATATAAGATTTTACAATTTTCTGTGCCGACTGTGCGTGTGCAAATAAAGAAAAAACAACAGGAAATGGAGCTTTTATTAAATAAAGGGCAGGCAAGCACTATGGACGGAATCTGCATTGTTAAAACATTTGCCATTCCAACCTTTCTGAAGAAAGTAAACAGCAATATTGTGCATAGTTTTATAATGAGCACAATAGCCTATCAGAAAAGGGAAACTGCTGTCAAGACAATTTTAATGGTAGAATTCATAATACTGATCAGAGAAACCACTTGGTAAAATGGCTTTAGTTTTATAGCACACTTAGTTGAATGTTTACACTTGAAATCATAAAAACAGTATCATAAAAGTTGGATAGGACGGATAGATAAAACATTCCCCAAAAATTCATGTTGCTAAATATAAGGAAAACTATAGCTGTTCAATTTGAAGAAAAGCTTCAAAAACAAACGTTCCCAAGCTTTAATATTCAGAAAACTTCATCAGTTTGAGTAACAACATAACCAAAATTAGTGGACGGACAAATGAATGAAAGAATTTAACCCTTACTCCACTGAAACCTTATCATATAACTCAGGTGGATGTTTAGTATCTTCAAGTAATAAAACAAATGATACTTAAGGAGTACAAACATGGTTATAATAAACAGATATCAAGGGTCAGAAATTCATACTCTAAAACTGCATGCCATAAAAAGTTGGGTGACATACTTTCATGGTATGCATTACATCAGACTTAAATTCAGTCACATTGTAACATGTTAACTTTGCCTGTTTTTTATTCCATAAAAATTTATAAAATTTACAAAAAGGGACATGTAACACCCCCCTCCCTGGTATTGCAAGTATTAATCTTATGCAACCCGTCCACAAAAACACCAATTTCCAACATTTTCAGTAACTACAGGAAGTGATACATGAATAAGGAGGCTAATTACAAATATTGTCATGCAATGATCTCTTTTCAGACTTGTCAAAAAATAATCAATATCAACTCAATAAGCCCCTTTAATGGCCAAGCAGAAGCCTTGCACATGTCCACCATAGTTTAGTCAGAGTCCAGTCTCAGGATCGACAGCAGTTCTCTTACCCGTGGTGTTACAGAATCATACTGTGTTTCAATATTATAAATGCCTCTCTGCAGAAAGGTCCACGGAGACTTACACTCCAATGGATATTCAATATTGAAGACCTGAAAAGTTTTAAAGCAGACATCTATGCCTTTAACAACTGAGGGCACTGAATAGACAATGTTGTTCAAAAATACAAAGACTTGCACAGGTGTTTGCAATGATGTACTCACTGCGCTAACACGCGTTAGCATGCACATGATTCGACATGTCGAACGATGGGTGAGTTGCCTGGTACAGTGTTACTAGGCTGGTCACTAACCGTGCCTCCAATGACGTCACAAGCTTGATACGCGCACATACGTTTTTTCGCTTTCAGATTGCAGACGGGCTGAGTCTGGCCTGTAATTGGGAATTCACAAGGTCGTATTCCTGTGTTTATGGACGTACTAGTTTAGTCGGGAAAACATTCGCTTTATTTCAAGTTGTACCCAAAGATCATTTACTGAGAAACTTACTTTGGCCGTGTCATACCCACTTTAATGAATTTGACAATTTAATGCATGATAATAACTAACTTGTGCAAACTAAATACAATTGTCATGAGCATTCCTGCAAAAGTCATCACAATCAGAGAAACAATAGGACTACAGTACAGTATTCCATACCCAGTGGTGGCCGCTGGGGTCCTTGAATCTTGGATATTCCTCCAAAATTTTATTCAGCGAAGGTTGCTCATCCCCGTGTATCCATGAGAGCCGTGCTGTTTGTGTCTCCCTCATATATTGCTGTACAGTGTCAGACGGAGCAAGATTATGACGAAGCCAGGCCTTTCTTTCCCCTACTTCATCATCAGTCAGTTCTTGTAATCCTGATAAAGAATACATAAACAAACACAGAGTTATTCTCATGCCATAACAGAATAAAGTAAGCTTTTAAAAACCCTCCACAGTAAGATTTATAACTCTGCATGGCCTGCCATACACCTGGCGCTTGCAGAAAATTCCTCATCATAGCTTTAAGAGGGATGTAATAACAAGTATCTTTAATTTGAACTTGGTGAGAAATTCCAGTTTCAGCATGCATCCTCGATTCAAATCTTCAGGTTGCACGAGTGTACCAGTCGCTAAAAAGTACTTCTTCTCCAGATATTCTGAGTTTAAACCTTGAAATGGTTCACTCAGTGAATCAAAGTTTTCTTCAAGTTTCTCAAGTATGACAGACGGTTCCTCTGGTGAGTCTGCGTACCTCTTAAAACTTTCAATTGTTGAAGCTTTCAAGTTTCCTACAATGTTCTTCACCATACTGGACACACTTTCAATAACAAATGAAGTGCTTGACATGGTCATAGAACTACATGATCTCAATTTTGAAACAAAAAGAGCAGCTTCTGTACAAACACCATGTTCATCAAAGTCTAATATTTCAGGTGAAACTTCACAAACAGGTTCATAATCAGATGTAGACTTGCTATCATTGTCCTGCTGTTGGTTTACATTTGCTGGTACAATCCCACGGTTTTCACAGGGTCCATCGGTAGGCCTATGTGGTTCCTCTTCAGACATTTTATCAGAATGTACATTAACCAAATGTTTTCTGTAGGAACAGTATCTTGTGAAAGTTCGCATACATCCATCCTGGTAACACATGTATGTTGAGGAATCACTATTAATACCATGTAACACTTTTAGATGCCACCGTAAACTTGAAAGGGGCAAATCCCTCTTACATACATAACATGTGTACCCCATGAGCCCAGCCCTAGTCACAGAATCAAAACTACAGTACGAAGAGGAGGCTCACCTTGAGGTCTGCTAGACGCTTCAAAAATTTCAAGCGAGGGCCAGTTTTTGGGATCCATGCCCTTACATCCTCTTCTCCAAGCAAGAATAATGCTTCTTTGTCGATTTCATTTTCTGTTCAGAAGGCAAAAAGACAAGTATATAAGTTGGTCTAATCTGTAGTTAACCCCAAATAGAATAAACATTTACAGAACAGCGGAGTGTAGCAAGTAAAGCTACAGTACAGTATGCCAACTGTAATCCTTTTGCGGAGCTGGATAAAAAATGTTTATCTCCTAGGAAGGGAGTTGAACTAAAATTGTCCACAATTTCTTCCATGTTTTCATGTAAAAAACAAAACTTTCCCTCCAATTGCTAAAATTTCCCTTCAAGTAAACAAATATCCCAGGGAGGAGCCTCCCAGCTTCCCAACTCTTTCCACCTATGGCCTTTTGTATCATTTTGCAATTGCCGATTAAATATGGGATATACTGTTCTGTAGCTGATACCGTTAATCACACAATTTAATAGGGAGAATATTGAAGTGTACAGTTGATATTAATAGAGTAGCTTGCACTGTGTGCCTACATAGTGGCACTCCACGAACCCTCAAAAACAGTAGTAAACTCAGTGTTCTACAGGAGGGTACATTACAGCAATATAACACACATCAATTTACAAAAGTGGGCTGTCAATCTCATATGGTGGACGTTGGGGGTACTTGGGGGCAGCGATAATTTTTAGGGGGACATGTGACATGCCACTAAACCCACCCTCACCGAGCAAACAGCCCTTTAAGAACTGTCTCATCTATTCCTTTCTAAAATTGTGTGATATACTCCACTCTTGAAACATGATTTAGCATGCTACTTAATCTCTGAGTCTTGTTAATGCAAAATAACTAAAATAAAACACAGTTGATGGTGTGACTGATAAGGCACAGTAGTTTTCTGGAAAATTGAAGAGTGCTAGCCTACTGCAGTACTTGCAACACAATGAGTGCTTGGGTTACGTGCATCTAGTATAGGCTACAATGAGTGACTAGGCTAGTATATAGGCTAGTACGTGGTGCAATGTACTACCATACAGCCCATATGCGAAGGATTGAAGTGGTTGACGGCCCTAAGTATACTTTTCTTCATTATTCGATCCCTCTTCTTGAGCAAGTAGCCCAGGCCTAACATTATAAAAACGTGTTGATGAAAAAAATTCAGCATTCCTAATTCCGTCCTTACACTCAGTTTTCAAATTCCTCTCACATTTCCTAGCTGCTGGGACATTTTTGTACCCAATACTGGCAATAGGCCATTACAATACCATGTACATTTTGGTAAAAAGCGGGGACATTTTGGTTGCTAAAAGTGCAGGGATGTTTTGGTCTGGGGACATTTTGACTGGATAGCTACCCTCCAAGTTCCAGAGAAACAAAATTTAAAAAAAAGTAGCCTGGGACCTAGGTCTAGCACTAAGCAAGTATAACACTAGTCCAGTGCTAGCTTAGGACAGACCTCAGCCTGCAGGTACAGTAGTGTACGCAGCACTGTAGGAGGCCTAGGCCTACAGCGCTATTATATCATAATGTTAGGCTTAACATTTAGTGGTAACACTAGGCGAACGTCGCTTGTCATGTCACTAAAGTTGCATTGGTAGGCTAGGCCGTATAACCTTAGCCTACAGTAATGCCAATACATTGATTATTACTGCACAATTTACATAATCTTCTTACCTTCAAAGACTTCGTGAAGCATTTCTAGGTTCCATTCTGTTAGAATGTTCTTCACGTAATGGTCCATGTCGATTAAAATGAGCGGAATTAGCTTAGTTTACCTGGTACACCTTGCCGTTGTGCCTGGAGTGCACTCATCAGTGTTGTGTACGTACGTAACTGGGTGGTTAACACAATAAATTGCAGTGCAGTGCTAGTGGTGGACGCACACAATTAAACGGAGAGCGGTTTCCCGCGCGTGGCGAGCCAAAGCATGCAGAGAACAAAGTCACGGATATGACTCATATAATGACGTACTTAGAACCAATTATTGTTGGTGTAGTTAACCTATTGCTAATGTTCAGGACTACCTACTAAATTGGTGTACGTTGGTTACAAGTAAACAATATAATGGTTGGCTTGACCAATTACATTCCAAACAATGGAATTGGTTATGAAATTAACCAATTTGTTTTTGCAGTGTAGTAACTGTCACGCGAGTCACGTTTAGTTTTTCGCCAATTTCACCCCCAATACTTGAGGTATAAATATTTTTTGTCTACTGTTGTAAGCATTAAGGCTTACCTTACTGACTACATGACTGCTTTTCTCCCAGGTAATTTCTTTATTTGTTTAATGATATTAAATAGAGAGGAATTTTAGTAAAAATGTCACGCGAGTCACCGTGGAATTGACCATATACTTTCGTTCATATATACCTACCAAAAGTTCTGGAAAGTTGCTAATGTGAATATCTTGAATTTGTTCGTGTTGATCATACTGATATCGACAGATTATGGAGGATCCATGTTGAAAATTAAAGTATATCACGTGCTCGCTGATAACCAATCAGAATCGAGGAAATAATTTCAGTGTCAGTTCAGTTTGGGAAAAAAAATATTCGCTGGCGGGCCATCAGTCTCAAATCATGGAAGATCGACTTATACCGATTTAAATTGACATATACCGATTTATTTTACTTATCATCGATTTAAATCGATGATATGTCGAATTAAACTGGTATATGTCGATTTAAATCGATGATATGTAGAATGAAACTGGTAAATGTCGATTTAAATCGGTATAAGTCGATCATCAATGATTTGAGACTGATGACCCGCCATATGCCCCCCCCCCCCCTCCTCCCATAATAAAAAAGAGATACCATAACAACCAACTAGTAAATATCACATGATCAAGAAGCGCGGCGTGAAATATGTATACCCCCCTCCTGTACCCGAACATTCGGCTGTATTCGTTTCTTCCAAGTAATGCATTTAGTTAGTTTTAACCAGGGAGTTGTTATTCCATAACAACTCCCTGTTTTAACTCACTTAAACCAGGGAGTTGTTATGGAACAACTGCCTGCTTAAACGACTACAATGAATCCAATAACGTTAACAAACGAATTTTAGACGTCTGTAGACAAGGTGGTGGACCATACAGTTGAAAACATACAATATATCTTTTCTTGTATTTACGCGTTGACCGTATTTACGCGTTGTTTACGCGTTTTGAATAAAACTACTTGAATTGTATCTGAATCCCTCTCTTAACTACTACTTGCAAGATTAGTGGTTACTCTAATATTTAATTTTTCTTTATGACAGTTTAGCATCTCAGTGAAAATCAAACAAACATATTAAGTTAAAAATTCGACAGATAACACGCGTTAAATGGAATAAAGTATACATCGTTACCTCATTAATTATATAATATCGATGTAAAACTGTACCGAATCGATACACAATATGTATATTGATGACTTGAAAATTAAACTAGTACTCATCTAATATGCATTAAGCCTGTTTTATGCACATTTCGCTTTGTATGCAGATTTACAGACCAAAACTGTAAATTATATATTTTTCTTTGATAGTTTAATGTTATTAAAGAGTGTGATGCGAAGTCCCAGGAAGCTGCAGAAATTTTAGATAAGAAAAGATAAGAAAATTGTACAGAACGTTTCCTGAGCTCAAGCGGGGGCTTTCTCTGGAATATATTTCAAGCGCATGGTTAATTCCAGGAGGGGAAGCTACCTGAAGTTTTTGCATTTGGTGATATCCCTTGTTCTCTCGTAGCGAGATTAAAGCACTAAAATTCGAACAGATGTAATTAATAAATTATAATTATCTATAATGTATTCCATGCAGGCTGAAGGGGATCCGCTGGACCTAAGCTGCACCCTTTGAAGATGTTTTTCGTTCTCTTGAAGAAATTTTGAAACACAGAAATTTATTTAGGAGAAGAACTCAATTTTCTGCGAATGGTAGTGTTAGGCACCGGTGGGTGGGTGGGGGGGGGGGGGTCAGGGGGCGAAGCCTCTGGAAGCTGCTTCATTTTATTAGCCAAATATTATCCAAATCTGGGGAAATGTAGACGTAAGGGAGTAAAAGACAGACCGATTCTGCTTTTTTTCTTCGTTTTTTGTATGATAACTCTTATACTTTCGTAAGTGTATAAATAAAAAAAAATTGATTAAATTAACATATAGTTCTCATACTTTCTCTCATTTCATTACCCACATTTTATTTCTACAATATTTTATTTCAAGACAAATCGTGCATGGATGTTTATGTTCGCCAATACGTGTAGATTGTACGCTTTTCAAGCGTCGATCAAGGGGGTGATGGGGTGCCTCCCCACAACCCTAACCCTACCACCAAACTAACTTAGAATAGTTAAAACACAATTTTGCGTTTAGATTAAGATATTGGACATAAGTCAAGTCATATTAGTCAAACCATGACTCAGAATGTATCATTTGAAGTCTAATCTTCCCCCTTTTCTGGGGAAAGACCACAGACCCCCCCCCCCCCTCCCTCCTTCCTATACATGATGTCGGCTTTGACGACCCTCTGTTCCTGTACAAAACTGCAGAACGAGTGTCTTATCTTTGCCTTTATAAAGTCTTTATGCTAATTTTAACTATTCGTACATTTCAAGTACGATACATCTAGCACCTACAGTTCCCATACATTTTTGGTCTCTGTTTTGTTTTCGTTTATTTTTTAATACACTATGCAGCAATTTCAGAGAAACAAAAACTTCGTTTGCAAAACTTGGAAAATAATTAAGTTAAACTTCGCGGCTTAATTCTACAATTCAGATTGAAAGAATGGTTCAAAAGGAGGTGGATGTGTGTGTTTAACAGGGGGGGGGCATGGGTTGACAGACCCCGAGGGGCACAACATGACTTCAAAACTTTACACAATCATTGTGTAATTAAGTTGCCCAAAGTGTATGATACCACTCCTTTTTGGAAAGAGATTTAAAGCATCAATTGATGTTATGTCAGCTCACAAAATATCTTATATATAGTGCAGTGATCTCGAAGGAGCGAAATGAAAGGAACATAATTTACCTCTTAAATCAACCAAGCTTAGCAATATTAAGTGTTATTATATTTATATTATTCAGTTTGTTGTTTCTATCACAAGACTCTGTTCTGGGTGTCTCCTTCATATAAATCAACAAGTCAAAAGAAATTCACATAGTTTGTAAAGCCTTTAATTAAATGTAAGAAATGTTAAATGTGTCCATTATGACGTCATTGTGACAATACCTTTCACATTTCTTGATTTCAAGGATGATGGAATGGATCCAACCGGAAAAGTGTCTGGCAGAACGTACAAACCAAACCTATGGAGAGAAGCAGAGTAATCATCGTGTGAGATGTAGAAGACGTAGAGGAATGTCCTCCTAGTCAGGATTATTGTTTACTAAATCAATGAAGATAAAAAAGTAAACAACAATTAACAAGGAAATAAATCACATCCGATTGATCAATCTGATCAGAACTAATTCTAATCACAAGTCTTGTGTTTCAACGATTCCAAGAAAATAAATTAGAATGGATATAGTAATGTAGATAATAATGATGATAGTTGGAACTGCTGTATGTAAATTGTATGTGATGGATAGTCATAGGCGTAGGAGCTCAATTTGATTTGTGGGGGGGGGGGGGGGCGGGGGGCTGTAACGACTTGCCCGAAAAATATAACCATATTGTTCACGCTTTGCGCTTCGCGCGCGTTCAACGTGTTAATATGCATATCATATAGGCATGCATCGGTCATTGCATCACAAGACATCGTGTACTAATACGATTTTCGTTGATTCGCAAAAGAAAAGTTTTATTGGAATATGGGTGCAAAAACACTGAGAGGCAGGGGAGAATGTGACTTTGATTGTACGCAAGAAACCAATATACTGTTAAATTATCTGAAACCTCTCAAAATGAATACTCTGTGCAATCTTTAAATAACAAAGTAACTGGTACGTTCCATTAACAAATGTAAGCCACTTTTCAGGGTAACCAGAAGATGGGAGGAGCATGTGCTCAATCAGCCCCCCCTCCCTCCCACCACCCCACGCCCATCCTCTTTCACGGCTCCGTCGCCCCTGACACGGTTAACGGACGGTTTCATCGCAAACGGTTGGAGTGAAGTCTACACATAGTGCCTTAATACTGGTAACTTGACCTACAAGTAAATACACCAAAATATATATCGTGTTTTGACATGTGGATGTTTACAATTCTGGTTTTACCTCTTTTTCAACAATCTAGTTGGGTTTGTTTGTCATACCTTCCTAAATGTTATTATTTTCTGGCAAAACCATCAAATAGCGAACACAAACAGATCTTGCATGGGCCGATATGAAATAACCGGCCTGGTGGTAGGGGTAGAGGGAGGGTGTGAAACCTTGAACCTTTGTGGTAGCATAAGATTATTTATTATGATTATTATGATTGCTATGAGTTTGTTGAAATACATATATGATGTTAAGCAGAAATTCGTTATAGTATCACCCTCCCCTTACAATATGGCGACTCATCAAGCCAAGCAGTATTTCAGTCCGTCTCAAATAAACCATATGCAGAGACCTTTATACTAAAATCAGTATTTATTATGTGAAAAGAGTATTTTAAAGCCCTCCTAATCAGTGGCGTAGCCAGGATTTTTTTCAGTGGGGGCGCTGGGGGGCTTGACCATATCCTGGGAGGGCGTCTTGTTACTATCTAAGCGAAGCTAAAAAGGCCTCCTAGATCGTTGGAAATGACACTTCCCAGGCCTTATAAGCTGCTCTAAAGTTTTCTCAATATCCATTATTTTGAGATCCCATGTCTTGATATGGTCATCAAATAGAAAAAAAACCCAGTTTGGTAAGTTACTTTGAAATATCATGACATATCTTTTGTCCAGCATTGACATTTTTCGACAAATCTGCAAATTGCGCGTGGAAAATACGGAATGATCGACTGGGCTTTCAGCCAAGTAACATACTGAAATGACCAAACTATATGTCAAACTGACATCAAAGATTGCGTCTGAAATATTATTACGGTGCTAGACTGATTGGCCGGTAGTTCTCAGCGATAGTATTGTCTCCTTTCTTGCATTTTTTTAGCGGTTTTAAGAGCACCAGGGTACGCACCAGAAGTAAAAACCCGGCCTATGTACTATGTCAGCAACTATAGCCAGCGACGTAGCCAGGAATTTGAAAGGGGGAGCACATTTTGCGATTGATATGGGGGAGGGGTTTATGGGGAGGGGTGTCCCCTCATATTTGAGATTTTTCGAACAATTGAAGGTCCTTAGATGCGATCTGGTGCAATGTTTTGCCAGTTTCATCATTATCATGTGATATCATATTATCAGCAGATTTTGCTTCCTGTTTGAATTCTTTTTCATGTTCTTTTACATAATATATCAGAAAGACAAACATAGTGCTCTTTTACAATGTTTCCAGTAGGATGATTCTTGTTTATTGTCCAATGTCTGGATTTCTTCATACATTTGACGAACTTAGCTGATGGACAATATAAACTTTCATATTTTGTAAGACAGCCAGTGCAGTGGCCTAAAAACATCTCTTTATCGCAGTGTATTAGCAGTGTAATTAATATTTATAGGAAGCGCGTATCACGTACGATTGCTTGCTTAGCTTCATAACATGCTGTTCGTGCAACAACTTAGGACGAATCATATAAAGGATGAGAACGAACGGTTCGTGACCCTCAATCGAGTGCAGTTAGGTAGGCAATATGTATTTTATTACGCAGTGGCCAACTGTAGGCTTGTAATAGGCTATAGGCTAAATTTAGCTACTTGCATCTGCCAAACTAAGTAAGTAGCTGCATCTGTAGGCCTGAATGTTACTACGATTATAATCGAGTTAACGGAGCTGACGAGTATTCAAGATCAAATGAGAGATTCGAGACCATTCAGACCAATGATATATTTTTCGCAACTAACTTTTTCTTCGAGACCCAAAATCCCAGTGGGAGGGCGACTGAGGGGCGACAAGCTTTCATGGGAAGGGGGCTGTCTTCCCCCACCCCCACCCCCTTGGCTACGCCACTGCTCCTAATATGTTGTTCACTTCAAATATAAGAGAAGGATCATGTGAATATACAAACCTATTGTCTGTAAAATTCCTTACTACAATTTGAGTTTGGCGAGCGTGAAATGAAATTATCTGGATTAACCGGTAACAGATAGTGCATAATAACCAATTAATATGTTCAAGTCTAGCTCAGTATCGTCCTACCATATACCTGCATTGCACATCTCTATGTAAGACACCACTTCGGCCAATGGAAAGAAAATATATATGTTACGTACCTTTTATCTAATTAGCATAATACACGTACATTAACCAAACTGTTGCAATATTTACTTTCATGTTAATGGTTTTAATTTACAATCGTTTGTTTTCTGTATCTATTAATTGACTGGTTGAAAGATGCGCTTTAGAACATTTCATTAATATTTTATATAATGTAAGGGCTATAGCGGTCATAACAACTCAATGTACACGCGTAGGTAATATAACGGAAGTATTGCTGAACTTTTAATAATTTATATTGCTACAGCATTGAAAACTATTTATTTAAGGTTATATTTAAGAAAAGGGGACTCCCCGTTTAGACCCCTCCCAGCGGACGCAAGTCATATTCAGAGCCCACCGCCCACCTCCCCATTCCCCCCATTTGAACGAACAAGATATAAACCTGAAAATCAAAAGGTACACACACACGGTAGGAGAAAAAGCCAGTAAAATTTTTCAAAGAAGGTATATAAAGGAAAATCAAAAGGTACATACATCGACGACCATGATACAATACTATAAACCAAAAACACATCCCTACAAATGATGGTCCGAAACAAATAAGGGCCCTAACAATTTTCAGGTTTCCGCCCAGTGGCGTTTGTACGATTTAATGGTCGGTGGGGCCAAGTATCCAATTGAGGTTGAGCGGGGCATGACTATTGCACCCCCCCCCCCCATTTTCGCAGGCCACTCCCCCACCCCACCCCCAAATGGTAGGCCTACAACATATTTTTGTCTTAATCTAAAGACATTTTATTCGAAAAATGATTTGGCCCAAAACGATTTTGGTCCCAAACAATTTGAGTACAAACAAATTTCTAAAAAAAATATGAGGGGAGGGTGGGGGGGGGGGCTCAGAAAAAAATCTTTGTTTGATATTTTCAAGTTTGAAAGTAGAAATTGATAACACTATTGTTTGAATGATGGTACAATCCCTTCGAAACATGTTCTGTTTACAATAGGCCTACAAGTTTTGTATGGGGTATGGATTTCGAATGCTTTCGCGCAATTCCGTTCAGTAGTTCTGCGATACTTTGCAGGATTTTAGTTTCGTTCTTCAAAAACAATACTTATCAAATGAATATAATTTATAAATAATAAGGACATTATGACCGACAATAAAATGATTTATTACTTTGTGGTGGCAAACAGTACATATTTAAATAATGCCTTTCAAATACTTGTGTTACTTGCTGTTCTACGATATTTCCGAGCTACACATATTTGGTACAGTCTCTTTTATTTCGATTCGGGCTCGGAAGGAGACAAACCCAGGGCGATAACAATAATAGCTTATTGTATTATGTTGATTTCGGGAACTATATCTAATATCGCAGATTTGATTAAATGCTATTTATCTTTCATTTGTAGAGTTTTCTACCAAGCTCGCACAATGTTTTATACTCAAATTAAATAATCAATACGGCTTTTAACCATCCTGTTATTATTGTTTAGCTCATTGTTTGACACGCATAATATTCTTCTCAATACGAATTTATCACCCTGTCATTTGTGTTCCTGCTAAACAGTCAAACAAATTTAATAAAATTCAACAGTGAAACACATGATGGTGACGATCCAGCAGTGTCCGTTTATGCAAGGTGTTACATACCGTAATTGTCAAGTCTGGAGCTAAACAATCGGAATCATAAAACACATTTTTGTAAATAATTTAATTTTTGTAAATAATTTACATTCACTCCCTACTACCTATAATTAATTTGAGAGCTACACAGTAATGTGTTATCTAGTCAGACTCCTATCAACGAGAAGTACAACTTAAATTCAAGAAGATAACCTGAACATAACTAGAATCAGTCCTTCTTTAATTTGTATTCATAACTTTGTGTTGTCTATAAACCCTCTCTATTCAAGTTTCCTTCGATCGGTTTGCATGGGAACATGTGGGGATATATTAAACAACCAATGAGAGCAATTTTGAGCCAGGTCGAAAACGCGGGAATTTGGAAAACGCGGAAATCGATAAACCGAGTTCGGTAATCGAGATACCGGGTTCAACGGTTTCCGCGTTATTGACCTTGCTATATGTAGCAAGGTCGATAACGCGGAAACCGTGGAAACGAGAGGAAATTGTCAAGAGAAGGGTGACAAAGTCTTTTGGGCGAATTTCAGCCTATATGCGCCAGGAAGTGGTGCGGGTTTAAAGCTATTTCACTAAATGTAGGTCGAAAACGCGGAAATCTTAAAGTTTACAATGGATGAGTTAGATGATTTTGTCAAGAGGGTGAAGCAGCTTTTTCGAGCGCATTTCAGCCAAAGGGCGCCAGGAGGGGTGGGGAAAGGCTTAGGTTTTTTTTTTCACTAAATGCCGCTCGAAAACGCGGAAATATGTGTTTTACAATGGCGAAACTAGAAGACCTTGTCCAAGGGGGGGGGGGGGAGAGTTTCGGCGCATTTCAGTCAATATGCGCCAGGAAGGTTAGGGGTTGTAGGCTTTTGTTTTTATTAAATGCAGGTCGAAAACGCGGATAGGAGTTTTCAACAAAGGCGGAACTAGAGGATTTTGCTAAGGGAGGGGAAAAAGTGTTTCTAGCACGCGCATTTCAGCCAATATGCGCCAGCAAAGGTGTGAGGAGATGGGTTGAGACTTTTTGCACTAAATGCAGGTCGAAAACGCGGAATTGTTTTGTTTTACAATGGCGAAACTATAGGTGATTTTGTCAAAAGAAGTTGAAGATGGGGTTTGGGCGAATTTCAGCTAATATGCGCCAGGAAGGGGTGGTGGTTGAAGCTGTTTTCACTAAATGCATGTCGAAAACGCGGAAATATTTTTGTCAACTGCGGCAATAGTATCTAAACAGGAAAAGTGAATGTTTTGGACGCATTTAAACAAAAATGTGCCAATAAGTGGTTGGGTTTGATTTTTTTTCACTAAAAGCAGGTCATAACAAGGAAAGATTTTTTGTTATAATGACGCAAATTCTCTAAACGCAGGGAAGATGAAAAAAATGTTTTAGGCCCATTTCAGCCAATATTAGACAATAATTGGTTGGGTTTGAAGTTGTTTTTTTTCTCACTAAATGCAGGCCAAAAACACGGAAGGTTGTTTATTATATAATAGAGAAGCTGTAGGTATTTGTCAAGCGAGGGTGAAGTTTTTTTGGGCCCATTTCAGCCAATATGAGCCTGGAAGTGTTGGGATTTGTTCACTAAATGTAGGTCGAAAACGCGCAAATGTTTTTTTTTTTACAATGGAGGAAATACTATTATGGAGGAAAAGTGAAGATGGGTTTTGGGCGCATTTCAGCCAATATTCGCCAAGAAGGGGTTGGGAATTTTTTTCACCTAATGCAGGTCGAAAACGCGGGAATGTTTTCATTTACAACGGCGGAACTGGAGAATTTTGTCTAGGGAGGGTGAAAAAGTGTTTTGGGCGCATTTCAGCCAATATGTACCAGGAAAGTAAGGGGCGGGGGTTAAGGGTTTTATTTCTTTTACTTAAGGCGGAAAACGCGGAAATATATATTTTTACAATGGCAAAACCATAGAGGATTTTATCAAGGGAGATAAAAAAGAGTTTTAGGCACATTTCAGCCAATTTGCGCCAGCAAGGGATAGAGCACAGTGAAGTGGGAGAAGGGGGGGGTGGGAGAGGGATGTTTTCACTAGGTGCAGGTCGCAAACGCAGATATGTTTTTTTACAATGGCGAAACTAGAGGATTTTGGGGTGGTTATTCCAGACATTAATCAAAGAAAATGTGACGTAGGCTATTCATATCAGAGCTTAAGTATTTCACCATGGCATAAGTCTCAGCATACCGGTTCTTAAGCTAGAACTAGTAGAGCTTGATAAAATCATACACAACGAATCTAGGTGTATAAAAAACTAAAAGAAAGAGTACACAAACGGATATAAAAATACACACAGATCATATATATATATATATATATATATATATATATATATATATATATATATATATATATTAATATTATATATATATATATATATATACATATATATATATATATATATATATATATATATATATATATAAATATATATGCATAATTGTAATATTTGTTCTAATTTAATAGGAATAACGTAGGAGGAACCGGCACAAAATTTCGCCTAAAATTTTACGATCACAACAAATCAATTCGGGATTATTTAAGTGGGTTTTCGGTAGCAGGACATTCCAATCTCCCCCAACACTCCCTTCAAAATCTAAAGTTTACTCTACTAGCCTCTATTTTCCACTTTCCCGACGTACAGAAATCAATTTTATTCTTAAACTCAAGGCACACTCTAAAAACAGTTGGGAAAAAATGACCAGTTTGCTCAACGTTGTGTCCGTATTTCACCTGACAATTATTAGGCAAAATTATTTGGCTGAAGGTACCAGGGCAAACGTGATACTATGCTTATTTATTTAGGTCAACAAGAAGATATGATTTTAACTCGTTAAATCATCTTACTTAGGAAACGATGTTGTGATAATTTATCTCTACATGACCATTTCTATTAACAGGATGCCGTCAGTTGATATAATATTTCGCCTGCTTTTGTTGCAATGGTGAATAATTAATTTCGACATCACAACATCTCGTTTGGCATTTTTAGAGGTTCGTTTGAAACACCAAGTTAATTTCATGGTGACATCAGGCGCGTATACATGGGGAAACCCCTCCCCTTAGACCCCTCCAACAGGACGGCGATCACTACGTTTCATCGACTGTTGGACCCCTCCCTGCGGAAATTCCTGTAAACGCCCCTGGACATATTGGAAATAAGTACGGTATTAAAGGAATTCTTGGTTTTTAGTTCAAACGCATCCATAACAGTATTTTCAGTTTCATGGCAACATTCCTCAGTAGCCAACGTTATGGTGTACTTATGTATGTCGACTAAAACTAGACCTGTAACTAAACTATCCCATTGATGAGTTTTTAAATCATAACATATTTATTCCGAAAATATTGCGTCGTCGTGGTAATTTCATATAATACTGTAAGTCTGTGACATGGAATAGCTAGTTCAACAAATTGCGATATAATCCGAGTAGAATAATATTTCTTGCAAATATGCTAGCTATTCAAAAATTAAACAAAATTATTTCTTTGAAATATTTCTTAAAACAAACTTTAGCTACTTTAACTTAGTGTTTATTGGCCTTCATGACGTTTGATAACAATATCAGGTTCAACTGGGAACAACGCTAAACCTAGTTGAAACACGTTAGTTTACTTTGGTTGGATTCAGCTGAAATGCGCCCAAAACACTTTTTGACCCTCTCTTGACAAAATCATCTGGTTTCGCCATTGTAAAAAATATATTTCAGCCTTTTTGACCTGCACTTACTGAAAAAAAGTCTCATACCCCCACTGCATACTTGAGCATATTGGCAAACACTTTATTAGCACAATGCTCCAACCCATCTACCCACACCTTTGCTGGCGCATATTGGCTGAAATGCGCCAGCCAAAAACACTTATTTCTCTCCCTATTTAAACTCTTCTAGTTCCGCCTTCGTTAAAAACATTTAGAAAAAAGGAGCCTTCACCCTCCCGCACACCCTCCTGGCGCATATTGGCTGAAATGCGCTCAGAAAATATTTAACCCCCAATGGACAAAATCCGCTAGTTTTACTATTGTGAAACATTTTCGCGTTTTACATACAGCTGAAATGCGCCGAAAACAATTTTTCACCCTCCCTTGACAAATCCTCTAGTTTCGCCATGTATGTGTATGTATGTATGTATATGTGATCTTCCCGCAAGCAGGAACTCGCGAAAGAAGCCATGGAGGCTTATAGACTCGCTAAGCTGACCGAAGCCAATATCTCGGCAAACATCCATTTAACGTCCATGTCGGGAAGTTGTTATTGAACAACACCCTTGCCAGACGACAAACATTGCTGTCGGCGGGGAATCGAACCGGGGATCTCATGACTGGGAGATGCCGGCGTTAACCACTAGGCTATACACTCCGCTTTTCATTGTTTAAACACACATTTCCGCGTTTTCGAGCTGCATTTAGTAATAACAAAAACCTGAGCCCTTTCCCAACCCTCCTGGTGCATATTGGCTGAAATGCGCTCAAAAAACGTCTTCATCCTCCCTTGACAAAATAATCTAACTCATCCATTGTAAACTTAAAAGATTTCCGCGTTTTCGACCTACATTTAGTGAAGTAGCTTTAACCCGCACCCTTTCATGGCGCATATAGGCTGAAATCCCCCCCCCCCCCAAAAGACTTCGTCACCCGCCCTTGAAAAATTCCTCTCGTTTCCCGCGTTTTCGACCTTGCTATATAGCAAGGTCGATAACGCGGAAACCGCTGATATCGTACCTGGTATTTCGATTACCGAACTCGGTTTATCGATTTCCGCTGTTCCCGCGGTTTCCGCATTATCGACCTGGCCAGCAATTTTGCTCATTTAAAGTAAAACTTACAAAGAATAACCAAAAAATAAGAACGCAACGTATACAATTACAAGGCGTATGATCTAATAAAAATATGTTATTTCCCACAAAGGATGATTCGTAGTCACTGCTGTACACCTACTGACCTACTTAATGTATGTTTCCATGGTTACTTTGACACGTTCACTGACAATGTTTGAGGGGTACAATGGGCACGTGGCTCGTTTACCTATTTCTATTCATTAGGTTAAACTGGTTCTTGTCACCTATTATTATGCTAATGAGATATTTACGGGAGTTCCAATTGTGGCATTCTTACCATTGACTTGCTTTAGAACATAAATTGTTTGAATCAATCGTCTGTATAATGAAAGTGCTGCATATATTTGTACAGAAAACTATTGTAGAAGTAGAATAGAATAGGCCGACTGTACGGCATGCCATACGTTTCAAAAATGTCCAAAACAATATAAGCATGTCCAAAATAATATAAGCATGTCCAAATTTATATAAACATGTCGAAACTAATATGAGTATGTCCAAAAATAATAAGAGCATGTCCAAAATAATATGAGAGTGTCGAAAGACTATATGAGCATGTCCAACATATTAAAAGAATGTCGAAAAATAATACAAGAGGGACAAATGTAACTGCCTAATTCAATTTTGTATTGAACATTTTGGCGTTTTAAGTTACGCCATATGTTGCAAAATATCCCAA
Source organism: Apostichopus japonicus (assembly GCF_037975245.1). NCBI lineage: Eukaryota > Metazoa > Echinodermata > Holothuroidea > Aspidochirotida > Stichopodidae > Apostichopus > Apostichopus japonicus. The sequence goes on from NC_092567.1 coordinate 4,950,102, forward strand.
AAAATATAAGCATGTCCAAACTTATATGAGCATGTCCAAATTTATATAGACATGTCAAAACTATATGAGCATGTCCAAAATAATACGCGCATGTCCAAACACATATAAGTATGTCAAAATATAATATGAGCACGCCCAAAATTATATGAGAGTGTCGAATAATAATATAGAAGTCTCGAGTGTAACTGCTAACTTCAACTTTGTTATGAACATTTTGGCGTTTGAAGTCACGCCAAATGTTTCAAATATCGAACTTTTATATTGGTATGTCGAAAAAAAATTAGCTTACAATACCTTCTTTACAGGTAATTTGTATCAACTGACACAATGGTTATCATTATGACAATATATTATTGAAACATTCTTCTGTTTTTGTGACGCAAATAATTCAAAATATGTAAAAACAAGACCATCACCTAACATTTTTCCTTTTTACATCCCTACGTAATGTGAGTGGTTTCGCCCTGCCTAGAGGTGCTGAGATTATTCATATATTGTTGCGAAGGCAAAGAAGTTCACGTGCGAAAGTACGTACAACATGCACAGGCGCTAACAACGTACAGTAGTTATCACACATGCGTACGTTGACAGTGAAAATGAACTACTATACTGTGTTACTTTTTTAACGGAAAATTGTGACACTTAATTACGGTTACCAGGCGAAGTCGGACACTAGCCCAGAATTTAAAAAAAATAAGCCTAGGTTAGGGGTATTCAACGTTTAATCTTCACTCTCAACTTTTAACTTAATTTCAAGATGGAAACGTGGGAAGAACTCGCCAACTACATATTATTGATTAAACCGCGTGGAATGTTGGACACAGTGGTTCTTCGTATTAAACTCACTGATAGTTACAGCACCTTGGGGCCAGGTTGATCACTCGCGCTACGAAACAACTCAACTAATATTTCCTCGAAAATAAAATCGTTCTTGATCGAAATATCATTAAAATATTAACACACACACTAATACGGTAATGGATGAACTGTATATCGTCTTAAGTTACGCTGGATATGGTGTTTTTGTTTTCAGCATACCAAAATAAAAAGTTTGATATTTGGAACATATGGCGTAAAATTCAAACGCCTGACTGTTCATTACAAAGTTGATTCGAGCAGTTACGCTCGAGACTTTTGTATTATTTTTCGACACTTTTTTATATTTTGGACATGCTCTTATAGTCTTTCGACACTCTTATATTATTTTGGACATGCTCTCATTATTTTTGGACATACTCATATTGGTTTCGACATGTTTATATAAATTTGGACATGCTTATATTTTTTGGGATATTTTGCAACAGATGGCGTGAATTCAGATGCCAAAATGTTCACTAAAAAGTTGAAGTTAGCAGTTACATTCGACATGTTCATATAATTTTTCGACACTCTCATATTATTTTGGGCATGATCATATTATTTTTGGACATACTTATATTAGTTTCGATATGTTTATATAAATTTGGACATGCTTATATTTTTTTGGACATGCTTATATTTTTTTGGACATGCTTATATTATTTTGGACATGCTTATATAGTTTTGGACCTTTTTGATACATTTGGCATTCCGTACGACTGTGTGTACTAAAACGGTGATGATGTTATCGGGTAGAAACATGGAATGGATTTTATGAGGTCTCTGAAAGGCATACAAATGAATCAATCTGAAGGGGAGGGAGAAGGGGAGGGCCAGTGGCGGGAACAGGTTTAGGGTTGTCTGAAGGGTGCAGGAGGTAAGACTAAATTTACTGAAGACGATACTGAACATGGGGATTGTGATAGAGCATTGATAGTCTAGAAAATGAATAATCATACATCTGTATTACAATTTATTTTTATAAATCGACCAAACATTACTGTTAATGTATAAGATGTTTCAGTGATACATTTTCCGTGGTTACAGTTATTCCTGGAATGGCATGTAGAATATGACATGCTGAATAATGTTCATTTATATGGTATTTTTTTATGGTATTTCTCAATAGTTTTTCCCTTTTTCTTGGGAGTGTCGGGTGAGGCGGAATTGGGCGACTAAAATATTTCTGTCATTGCTTTAGTAACACGTCATACACTGTGAAACATATCAAGGAATAACATTAACGTGAATGTGTGAGGATGGAAATGGGAAACTTGTTATAAGGTCGATCTGAGGAACTAATGAAGGTGAGAGGAGTATCGGTATATTAAACTGAATATATTCGTTGTGTAACCAATTGACTCTGAGAAAAGATATATATTAAAGTACAGTATTAGCGAGGTTTACGTCTCTGTCTATAAACTACAATATATTCTTAACAGGCCTATGTAAAGAAAACAATGAACAAAAAACTCCACAAGTAATTGATAATGGAGCAGGAGATAGTAATAACAAACCACTCCGTGACATTCACAAAGAGGATGATGATAGGGTTAGGGTGGGAGGGGGTGAACATACTTTGAAAAGGGAAACTGCGAAGAACATAGAGTGTAATCACGTTTAGCTGAATGGGTTTGGTAGGATAACGATGGATTGGTAAATTGGAGGTGTCGGAAATGTATGAGTGAAACCGGTGTTCGAATGGGTTATAAGTTAGGGGTTGGTGTGTGGAGGGGGGGGGGGGATTCAATTACACTAAATTGTAAAGGGCAAACCAGGGATGTCATTATCTAATCAAGTATGAAGTAATAATTATACTATAACTATAACTATACTAATATTAAAATATTAAACAGTTTTTGTTCAAAGTTATGAATTATAAAAAAGCTGAAACTCACAATGACCTTTAAAAAGTATTGTTTATAATCATGTTAAAATTATGAGCATAAATATAACTTTAGCTTATTTGGTGTCAAATGTCAAACTATAAAGAAGAAATTAATGTATTAAATGGATTAAATCTTAACCTCTGCAATTTGTTAGATACATATTGCCTTTAATGATTTTATGGTAGTAAAAAATACAATTTTAACTTCAGAATTAACTCCATTACAATTATTTATTTCCCTTTTTGATAACTTTCATTTATTAACTTATTTTGAGTAATTATTTTTTAAACTGCGACAACTTAAAATGTTTTATTGGTTGCTTGTTTAGTATGAATTTCAGTTTTACTAGAGAGTAGAGTATTATGGGTTTTTAAGTATAGATTTATAGGTATTTGCTATTTTTTTGCCATCATTTTTCTTCTTTTATATTAATAACGATCTTAACAAATCTTAAATAGACTGAACATAATTGAAAAACAAATATTTTGGAGGTTTCAGCTTGAGAAGTCACATTTATTATTTATAAACTCAAAAATCCTATTTTAAAACTCATTAGAATTATTAAATTTAAACGACCTTGTCTATATATCTCTTATTTTATCAAAATAAAAATTTCTGTTATTTTAAAACCTATTTCTAAGTTAAATGTTAACAATAAACTAAACAAAGAACATTTTAAACATCCCCTGCACCCACATTCTACCTCTTTCTTACCAACATCCTCTTAAAATATTCCCTATAAATCCTTTATAGTTGTTTTATTTATCATTACATCCTACAGAATTCCTTTCACGATGACCTAATTATTTAAATAAATCCAACTAAACTAGTTAAATCCAATCCTTGACAATAAAATACAGCAAACTTTACATTCTCTATTGTTAGTTTAATATTGATAACTTTTATTAATTAAATTAATTCCCTGTTTAACTGTTATGATGATTCTAACATCTACACCGGAATACTTACTCCAGCTCCTTCAAGCTTGTACACTGTGAGGAGTAAGACAAGATGGCCGCCAACTCTTCATTAGTTAGTCTCCTGTAGCTGTCATAGATATTCAGCTCCTGGAGAGAACTCAGGATAGAGAGAGAGAGACCAGACTGAAGGATAAGGTTCAGACCAGACTCATCAACTCTAGGAGAACAGTGAACTAGATTCACACGGGAGATAGGAATCTAGAATGAAAGAATATAGTTACTGATAATAGATTAGATAGAGATAAATATATTGGATTTGGTTAGGATTAGAATAATTATTATGATATTATAAATAATACAAATAACGAAATAAAAATAAAGGAAAGTTAAAGCGATAAACTAAGACATTTAGGTCGTGTTTATTTGTAAGAAGGAATCAGTTATTGGAACGGAAAAAAGAGGCTGATTTTAAGGGAAGACAAATATAAACAGGAATAATTAGATTAGATTAAAGAAAAATAAAGTGGTGATGTAGGAATAAAGGGTTAGTTTGATTGTTTTACAATTAAATTATTAATTAAAGTTTGATAGCTATTAAGGTTTAATAAAATAAGAATGTGAGGCTGCATATTTTTATTTATTAGTTAATAGGAAACAAATCTCAATGACGGGTTGAGAATTTTATAAGAAATGGGTAAATAATAATTGAGATTATCTATCTTTTGAAGAAAAATATTGATCAAATTTATTTGTATTTTTATTTAGAATTTTCAGAAGGAAAATGTAATTTAATGTTATAGGAATCATGAAAAGGAAACTTCTACTCTAACTAATATCAGGTTTTTATAAAGCTTAAGGAGATTTGGAAGAATTATATTTAAATCAATAGGTTGTTTCTTATAATTAAAGTGCAATTTAGAGAAGCATATGTAGATCAAAGTCAAGTTTAAAAGGGTAAAGATTGATGAGGCTTAAACTCAACATTTAATACACAAATTATTTAATTATTGATCCAAATCCGACTATTCTGCTTGAATTATAAATCTTTCTAATTAATAAGATTTGTTTAAATGATAATGTCCATCTGTGTTTAGTTATTAAATTCATTCCTAAGTTACGGTTTGAGTGTAACATAACTTGTAGTGGATTTTTTTCGAAATGTAGCTTTGTTCTTTCTTTGTGTTTGTAGATAACCCTAAATTGGGTATTGCTTATGATCTTAACTTTCTAAACTGCATCGTTTCTTCCAATTAAATAGTACCATCCGCTTTTTACACTTTTTTTTACAAATAATATTGTTATCTGGAAACACTTCATATCATTGAGGGTTTAATCATACTAATTAATTATTACTTTTAAGTTTAATTGGGTTGAATGGGTCTTCATTGGAATATCTTCTCTTACTATGGAGTTCAGCGGGTGTGAACAGTTAGCGGAACATTTAACGTTAGAGCTACGGCTCTGGCGAACTTCTGCTATTGAGTGTTGCAGCAGGGTAAAATAAGTGGCGCACTTTCAATTTCAAAACCATTTTACTTTTTAAATATCATGTGGCCATAAGTCTGTTGGCTTGGAAATGACGCACAGTTCTTATAATTATGTGGGCAAATTTAAGACAAAACCAGCTGTGAGTAGAACATCACGATCTAGTTGTTGCTGGAAAGACATGGACGGAAGATTCCTGTTTAATAACTATGTATTGCATTTGGTTATGATTAGACTTAATTGGAAAACTGTTTTATATAGGCTCAAAGCTCTAGGCCCTAAACAGTATTTGACAAAACTATATATCACAATAAGTGTCAGGTATATTGGCAGGAGTTAGGTTATTCAACTAATAATCAGTTATTAAATAACAGTATTTCAGTTAGCCTGCTCGGTAAGAAGCTGCAGGTTTCTCACACAAGTGGCTCATATGTCCGACCTGGTAGATTCAGTAAGTTAGGTGATTACAATAATAATTGTGGAATGTTATAGATTGACTTGTATTCACGCCTATAAGGCTATATTATGTACGAGTAAAATCGAGTTGAACCATTTTCTGTGATTTAATTTTTTTGAAGGGATAACAAAGTTCCAAAGTTTGTCTATGGATATTTTTTTGTCAGCTAGAATTAAGTAATTGTTTTCGAAGTAAAGGATAGGCATCGGCTCACCTAGAATGTTAATCGCTGGTTTTATTCTTCGCTTAATTTAAGATCCCTAAAGAAAACTCAGTGTCTCGATTGTATATTATTCAATTCCTTTATATTTAAGATATGCTTTAACTTGGAAATTGTTGATAATCAGTCAACAACTATAGGCTAAGATTTATACTATTTATTAGTTAGATTTGGTAAGCATGTCTTCTTGCTAAAAGTAGTAATTCTAGCTTTTCGCGGGTAATGTTTGAGACTTTTAACATTACTAGTCTAACCTATTGCCTACCTAAGTCTGGCCTGGCTTTTGTACACATCCTAGCCTATGCCTCTATACCATACCGTCAAATTATTTCTCTGATCAATAATTACTGTCTTAATTATTCACAGCGGTTCCTCTCCATTAAACAATCCATCTTAATAACCACTCAACAAGTCAATGGTAAGAAACAACCTCCACGAACATACTACGTACTCTGCAACTCCACTGATATAACACTAAACCATTCATTGTCGGTGATACTGCAGCTAGATGTGAACAGGTATTCAATAGCACGAGTCACCGATAGTCATATACAGGTGTTTCCCAGCTGTTCGCGGGTGATGTTCGAGATTTGTAACAGACGTTTTGGCGCCAATATAGAAATAAATGTACGTAACGTTATACATGCCCTGTGGAAACAGACAGTTCGTAAACTGACGTCGATTCCTTATGTAGTAAAAAAGGGGTCGAGGAAGTAAATAATACAACGCAACCTATATCAAGTAGATCAAGCTATCATTGATATTTCTCCCTAAGCGGTAGGGTGTTAGTCCCCGTGCACCCCCCTCCCCCACCACCGGTTCAAATTTGGGCAAAAAAGCATTTTATGTACTCATTCACCCACCTTATTATCTTGCTAGTGGATGCATAAACAAACAATTCACACAACAGTTTGAATACCGTCTGTTTCAAATGATTTAAAGAGTACATGTTTAATGAATATTAAAACTTACATGGAATAACATAAATTGAACATCCTTGTTCAGTCATACACATCTTGCAGACAAATCGTGCAGAAAAAAATGTGTCTGTGTCAAGTTACATTTTTGTTTTTACAAATAATCACTTGATCATAATGAACTTACTGGAATAAATGTAAATACACAACTTTTTTTCATTCCTCCCCACCAAACCACCTTTGTAATAAATTCCATGTCAGTGCTGGATTATGCAGCTAAATCTTTGCACCAGCAAAGAGAGTTTAAGGCAATCAAACGATGTTTTGTCTTTTCACGTACCTCGTAATTGCTCAAATCAAAATACTATGTCGACATTTCCTCAATAATTGTAATAGTCATTTCATGTAGCCCCCCCCCCCTTTCTCTCTTTTTACTTATTACCATCCTCATCAAGAAAAGTTTATTTTTTTTGAGATAACACAGTTGAAATCTTGATTTCGAGAAATGCAATGGCAATTTCGAGAGAAACGTACGAGTTTGAGATGAAACGCTAATATTTTTAGTTGAAAAGTTGACATTTTAAAAGTTTAAATTTAAAACAAAAAGAAAACGACAGTTTACATGAAGGGAATTAAAGAGGTCGACATCGATTGAAGAGGTTTTAAATTTTAGCAAAATTAGTTTAATGTTGAGAATTTCGGTTTTTCTGCGGATGCCCATAAGCTCATTTCCAATTGCCAATAGCCCCCTATTCGTATGAGGCGTAACGCAAATGATACCTGATAGGCTGGTCGGTGGGAGATACGGTAGCTTATAAAACACGGTTTCCACGATTTGGCGTCTGGCGACTCAAAATGACCTTTGACCTCAATAAAATGTTGTACTGAACGTGTAACAAGTACATACTAAATATGAGATTCGTCCAACATTCCCTTCTTGAGTTATCGTGCTTACAAGGTTTACATAATTTGACCCCTGGTGACCCCAAATGACTTTTGACCTCCACAATAAACTAAAGGCGTTTGCTCCTAAATGTGGTCCCCCTACTCACAATATATGAGATTGGTTCAAGCTTCCCTTCTTGAGATATCGTGTTTACAAGCGAGGCGTCAACCCCCCCCCCCACCACATACACACATACACACATACACACGCACACTCTCAGCCTGCATGAATGCATAGGTTATGATTGTTATCGAAACCCAAACTGAAATCTCTTGTTGCACACCCCAATTTTTACTGGAATAATAGCCTAAACCCCGCCTACATCGGCTATCAATCAATCGTCGAAATTTCCAAGGAGGGGGATTGTCCGGGGAAAATTGTCCGTGGGGGGGGGGGAATTGTCCGGTGGGAAATTGTCATGGGTGGGAATTGTCCGGAGTGGGAATTGTCCGGGGGCAATTTTCAGGGTTGGCTATTGTCCGGGTGGGAATTGTCCGGGGAGCAATTGTCAAGGTTGGGAATTATCCGGGTGGGAATTGTCCGAGGGGGAATCGTCCGGGGGGTAATCGTCCGGGGGGCAATCGTCCAGGGGGGAGTTGTCCGGGAACCGTAAAATTGCATAGAAAATCAGAAAGTACAGTCTTGCCCGTCCAGTTATTCCGTAAATAACCATTGGATGGGCATGTTGTCCAACCAGTTATTATTCCTATATACGATAATGCCTGACAAAGAGGTACACATTATAGCATGTTACCTACATGTAGCCATGTACCTTATTAGCAGATGTATAGGCTATATACTACTTTACATATAACAGGGCATTCATAACCTGATGAGAGGCTACCTATAAGGCCTTTAGATGAAATCGAATCGAAGGACTCGAACAATGGGACCCCTTCTCGACCCCCACTTGTAATATAGGAGTGTTAGTGGAGTGTTAGCTCAGTGGTTAACACCGGTGCCTTTCAATCATAAGGTCCCCGGTTCGAGTCACTCCCAGATTAATGTATGTCGTCCAGTTACAGAGTTGTTGACAATTAACAATTCATAATCATGGACGTTAAATATGAATGTGAGAGACTGACTTCGGTCAGCTTGCGGCTTTGATAAGCCAATTAGGCTTCTTCGCGAGTTCCTGCTTGCAGGAGGATCTAATATACATACATACATACATATATGATTTCAAGGGTGGGGGGGGGGGTGGAGCAGCAAATCCCAAATTCCTCCCAATTGACTTGGGTATAGGGCCTTCACTGTTATGGAAAGGCTAGAATGGAAAGAAAGAATGTAAAGAAGGTGGCGGTGTGTTGGTTGGTTTGTTGTAAGCAAATCCCATGTAGATCCGCCCACTGAAATTGTTTTGAAAACTGACGTTAAATGGTGCACTCTGAGGCATAATTAGACTACCAGTTAGGGTCTTAAATTGGCTCCATTTTTGCCAATAGATTTTTTTTTTAAAGTCAGAGCGGGGGGGGGGGGGCGGGGACTGGGACGGGTGAACACCCGTAACAGTGGCCTTCTTCTCAGCTGAATGTAACATCGCCCCCCCCCCCCCCTCCCCCTCCGAATTCCATATCCTAGTGTACAACTTATAACTTTTCTGATTAATGTTGAAATACCCAAATGCTTTCATCCCGTCATTTCAAATTTTTAGAAATAATAAAGTATTGACCTTTTTTCCAAGCTGGTAGTTAATCAATAGCCTATCCGGGCTGAAAAAAAATGTCTAAGACATGTTTATCTTGCTGTCTTGATGGCACTTTCAAGCTGCTGCACAGGATTCTATGAACGCAACATTAGCATGAAACTGTCAAGGTGCAAATGATAAAATGACATTTTCCAGCATATTGTTGAAGTCCTCACTTATTAGATCTAAGGAATTTGCCATTTTGTGGTAAATTGCTATTATTTCAATTGAAAGATTGACCATTTATCCGAAAAATAGGGGAATTTCCCTCGTAGGCATGGAAAACGACTTGAACAAGTCTCATTTTCAAAATCTAAACAAACCAACGCCACAGTGTAAACAGCGTTTGAAGAATGGTTGTATGGTTGTAATTCCATGTTTGTTTGACGTGAATCCCCGAAGCTACAGTACTGGCTTACGAAATATGAAGATAATGCAACACATTCCAGATGGTGGACATGATACCGAAAGAAACAGACGGAGTATATTACAATTGTCAAAGAAGATATCCCACGTATCACTATCAGTTGAGTTCCTTTCATAGCGTTAGGCTGTGCACGTACAAGGACAGGCTCACAGGCCATCATAACGTTCAACTTTATGGCTTACAGTAGGTCTTCTCAAGTCATATAACCTAAGTGCAGCCTAATTTAGGCCTAGTCTAATGATTTTAGTTACAATTTTCAATAGTCCGCAATGAGAGCATAAAGCGTGACCTATGCTCAGCACAATGTAGGACTAGCTGAAGTATGGTGATGCTTGCCTGTTATACTAGTTGGTTACAAGTTGAAGGGGAGGTTTTCCTTTTCAAATAATTTGATCATAATATTATTTCATTGAAGATGTGTTCTACATTTGCAAGATCATCCAACTGTCTGGAACGTTTTAGTCAAATTTAGTCATAAAAACCTACTCTCAAAGTACTCTGGAGTTGTTTTCCTCTCCTGGGATATTGTGGATTTACGTGATAACCTGCCAGTGAGTAAAGGTCAAATGAAGCGCAAGGTTTTCCAGAGATTGAAATTCAATATCATATGCAAGCATTATTGTAGTTTGTGTCACCCAAAATACTGCAGTACTTTACACCACCCATACTGGTCCAAGACAACCCACTCTTGGAACATATCCAGAATTTCAAGGGTTTGTGCTGGTAATGCTCAGTTCCTATTGACGTACTGTATCTTCAGCTTCAATAGCACAAAACAAATATGCACTTAAAAAAATTTACTTACTAAAAGTGTAGGGGTCTTTATAGCTAGCCTGTGGAGTTGATTGCCACAAAGACTGCTGTAGTGTCACGTTGCTATCTGAATGCAAAAGTTCCTAAGAACTTGCAAGAAGCTTCAGAAAACCAAACACTGTAACAATGTATAACCGCTAAATTAAAAAGATCAATGAACTGCCACCATGGGTTTTTCTTTGTTGCGAGTATCCTTTTTTTCCAAAAGTCTTCTGAAATATCTGAAAAACTAATTTGAATTCATTTTAGTGTTTTACTTTTGATTTAGAAGTCACTGAGGCTCTAACAGCTCCATGTTGTAATACTTCAACCTTAGGAAGAAAGCCTCTAGTGAATATGAAGACAGAGACTGTACTGGATAGAAGAGATCAGGACCTATGAACCTATCAAGCTTCTTTCAGTTTTCTACACTTTTTGACACACATAGTTCCATAGGAATGGTAAGAATGAAGTAATCTGGTTTGTTGTGACTTGATTCACCAAACTGATGGCTAGCAAGCATGGTTAAGGAAGTTTAATTCCCCTGTCACTATTTGTCAATTTATCATGTCATGATAACATGTCTTCCTTGCATATTTGAGAGCTAAATACTGTTGAACATAAACACATTTAGAGGGCATTTAAACATGTATGCACTGGCATCCATAAGGGTGGTTATAACTTGCCCCCTCGCCCCCCCCCCCCCATTGGCTTCACTTGGGCTGCAAAATCTCTTTCAGAGAACATTAAATATCTGAATAGTGAAAATGCCTCAGCTGAAGTCCCTGGGACTCCCACTAGGGCTTATATTTATACTTTATAGAAATTACATTGTTCTCTCTAACATGTATTTACATGCTTCATACTTAGTACAAGAGGACATGAAGTAGAAGAGATGTAACAGAGCTCTTCTGAAGCCCCCAGCACCCGGCCAGGGCTCAGCTATATATTCCACAGAGTAAAATCAGATTAAGTATTTCTATTACTGACATGTCCTCATGTGCTCAAAATGCAGATTCCAGAAAACTATGTGAAAACACTGTACTGAAGATTTGGAGAGCTTTGCATTACCCTTGTAAGTCCAGCCACTATAAACACTATAAACACAATTGGAAATACTTCCTACTAATCTGAGAATGTACAGCTGTGAATAAAGAATTGTCACTTGTATTTACATGTTTTAAACTTAGTAGAAGAGAACAAGAAGTCTCAGAGATGTTACAGAGTTCTTCTGACGCACCCGGCTAGGGCTCAGATATATATATTTCACAGAGTAAAATCAGATTAAGTACTTCTATTACTGACATGTCCTCAAGTGCTCAAAATTGCCAGCAGATTCCAGAAACTATGTGAAAATACTGAAGATTTGTAGAGCTTTGCAGTACAGTACCCTTGTAAGTCTAGCCACTATAAACAGAGAACACAATTGGAAATACTTCCTACTAATCTGAGTATATGTAGCTGTGAATACATAATTGTCACTTGTGCTTGTTTAATTTATAAACATTGCTTTGCCAGACACTGCAGTTGGTTTTAAAAAAATCTAATTGGTCTCAAACTGATCTAACTTCACCAACTTGGTACAGTGGCTTAATAGGGACATAGGAAAACTAAATAAGTGTCCCAAATATCAACAGTTTGACTTTTATATCTCAAGATATGACTTAAAAGTTAAAATTCTGACATTTTTGTATTACCTCATTAGTCAAAATTTTAACTTCATCATCTCAAAACTTTCTTAACTCAATATTTTAAGGTTACAAGTGTCTTCATCTGCCAAATTTGTAGAACTGGCCATATTGTATGGCTATTGACCAGCTGAACAGGGTACTTTATAAACCTTTGGTGATCAAAAATTATAGAAAGAGACCCCCAGAGAGTGGTGTAACTAGGTCAGTGTAGGCAATGCAGTCTCCAGGGGCCTGGTGCCATTAAATGAAGAAAAATAATATAAAACACCCATCCACCACATCTACACACTAACTTAGATATTATTATCTCCTTATGAGTGGAAATTCAAAAGAGATTTTGTCCTCAATAGGAAAGAGAGGTGCGAAATCTCACATATTACTAGTCAAGCCAAAACCATGCATGGTTGGGTTCGTGTGAGGTTGGACTCTCCTTTGGGAGCTCATTTATATCACTGCACCACACCTTTATATGCCACTTCCACTAACAACGGACAATCCGGTTCAAGTTTGATGGTTTACTGGTTCATTGTTTTTACACTTAATACCTGGTTACTGGCAACTGAAGTGTACTTTCCTACCTCTGGATTTTTTCTGTGAATGTCCATGTATACAGGCCAGAGACATACACACATCTTTTTCTTACTGACATTCTCAATTTCTCCTATAATTAGGACTTAAATCTCATTCACATCACTTTCTTTTCTCTTCATTAGGTTAATTATGAAGCGAGCTATTAGAGGATCACCTATTCCACCTGTAGTTACCAGTTTTTGATGGAAGTGTTCATACTGTGCTGACAAGGACGATGAATGGTTCATCAGCTGATATTTCCTGCTTGTGATGGTAATCACATTAATAATAAGTGTAGAACAGTAATGATAATGTTTCAAATATGTGTGGTAGACTTTTTGAATAGCCTCGCAGATCAAGGAATACTCTTTAATCTCCATTCACTCTCACTAAAAGAATTTTATATAAAGTTTTAACTCATCCACTCAAAATACAACTGACAGAATTAATCCCTAGTAAGGACAACAACATGATCGGATTCTTGCTGGATTAATCCAGTACTTGGTATGGTTGTACTGAGCTTGCCATTACACAATTAACTGCCTAAACACCCTCTGGTACATTTTAATATGTCAAACTGAAATAAAATTGCCTCCCAGACTCAAATGAATAAAGGCCTCTAGAACTCCTGACACTCCCAGAATGGTAAGACTGGAAGACAACTTGTTGGTTTGTATGAAACTAGTTTGGGATACCCAAATATAAGTCTTCTGTTTAGATATTTATTTTCTTCAGATTAAAACCAAACACTTGAAATACCATTTTAGATATTTCATAATGCTGTAGAAACATTAAAGAAGTCAACTCAGTCTGTATCGCTGAGCTTTGAGTTAGAGGTATTTGTAATGAACACTCCATCAAACAAAAACAAGAAACCTTGATTAATTTAGGTAGGTCATACAAAGGTTACACAACTATGGATATAATCTTGAACTTTAATGTACTTGTTTGTTATGATGTTTATTTACTGTAGTACAGTAGAGATGACTGTTTTAAGCATTTGCTTACATATTGGAAATATGATTTGAAATGTAATTGGACAGTAAAATGCAAATCACCTCCACTTTTGATATTCATCTCAAAGATGTCTATCATATCAGCTGAAGATTATGGTTGGGTTTGTATCTAATTGACTTCTTTGATATTTTTCTCCAAACTCCTGATAAACTGTCACACACCAGTTCTTAGATTCACAATCACATCTTGTGAGGCTAAAGAAGCATTATTCAAGTAAGATGTACACAAAACCGGTGATATTGAGAGCCAGGCACAGTTCCATGCACAGTTGTGTCACCAGATCCACTTTTTTTAAGTCTTTGTTTATCCAAAGTTTAAAGTATATCAATCTTTATCACATATTTCACTGGGCACTTAGCTGACGTACAACTGTAGCCTCCACCCAACCCTCACCCTCTCACAACAGGACTGCACCGAACAACATGTTATGAAATAACAGTATATGTCAAAGTCTGCAGATAGAAAAATATGTACTTTAACTCAATCAATTAGAGTACAATGTCATCATTTCAGAAATCCTACAAATTCATCAACCTATAGACAGTCCAGTGTTATTGCCTAAAGTTTGTATTGAAGATTCCATGCTTGTCTCAATTTCAAGTTAATGTTTCTTTATATTTCAATTAGCTTGGTATTAGGTGAGCTGTATACACACTTTGGGAAGCATTATGAGACCTTGAACTCATCTTGTACAGTCTATAGATTTGTATTTTAGTTGCATTAGTTTCTTTACATTGTTATTATAATTATAACTGAGTGATTTATTTTGAAACTGCAGTAGCATTTTGCTGCATACCATATGTTTATATCAGCTGTGTTCTGTGTTTGACAATGCTACATGGTAGAATGCTGCTACTTGCAGACCCGATGATGAAAATTTACCTGAATAATAACATTATAATTGATCACCAAATGCAGTTTTTTTTTTCTCATCATCAGGTAAACTGGAATTATTCAGTCCTGAGACCAGCCTTTTTAGGGCTTTACCATATCCGGATTACAGCTCTTGGAAGAAATGTGTACAGTTAACATGAGCAGGGTAATGATTGTATGGTCCACCAACTGATTCTTACCCACCCACCCCTCCCCCCTCCTCCCCTCCTCCATGAAAATGAAAGTGGTATTTTAATATTTTTACTCCATGACGTATCAGATGATCCCTCAAGGGAAATTTCCCCACCGGAAAGTCTATCATCCAGTACCCCCCCCCCCCCAACTCCCTTCAATTCAAATCACTGTTAAAACAAGACATAACATATAAACAATCTAGTTAGAATACTGCTAAAGTTTGTGTCTTAGACTCAGGGATTCTGTGAGACCTCTTTTGTTCAGTATTTCTCTAATTGTAGCATCATCTCTACAAATTGTATCATAATTGTAGGTTTCAAGAGGATGAAATTCTGATGCCAAGTACATCTCTAATCTCTCAAATCTGACCAATTTTTAATGGTCATTAGCATCCATTTTTTCATGATGCAGCACTTTTATTCCTGTCACTGTGTGAGCATATAATGCTAATGAAGGCTTTCAATTATCACAGCCTCCAGGTTGAGTGGATATTATGTAATTTATGACAGGTTCCACATATCCCATCATATTAAATATGCCATGGATAATGCTAGGTATTGACTATTGCACTATGTCTAGCAACAGTTTACGATTCTATCACAGAAGATCATACAACACAATATGACAAGTTCTTTTAGGATTCAGCATGTTATGTCATCTGAAATCTTTAATGCATTTGTATTATTTTTCTGTTCATAAAGTTATTGTGTAATTCAGTTTTTCTGTTATAAGAGTGTGTTTGGGTGGGGGGGGGGTGCATCATGTTGCTGCATATTGGCAAAGTTAGAAATTAAGTTACTGGGAAAGTTGTGAAAGCAAAAACACTAACATTTATGTAAAGAGCAGCCTTTGCTTCACACTGGTATGCAGATAGTTTGAAAAAAAAGCAATCTAGACCAGTAATATTGCCTAACTTTGCTTGACTTCAAAGTAATAGAGTTAGAAATTTGGGAACAACTTTATTGGCCTGCTGCACCAAACAACGTTAAAAGTACCAATTAGAAAGTGTGCTGACCAAATTAGTCTAAACCATAGGATTGCAAACATGTTACCAAGTTTTGCCTTTTGTTTTCTTTATGGATAAATTTCCAAAAATTATTAAACTTTAAAATAAGAGCTCCTTGCAATAAAATGAATGAACTTGCAATTATTGAGTCATTTTAGCATAAGCTTGTGTATCTGTGAGCAATGGAATAACTGTTGAGTAAATATTAAAAAAGGCAAACTCAAAAACAAGGGATTTTATCGTTTGCATTAAAACATCTAGTTCAGATATGATTCTTATTGTCTTTGTCTTTATCTCCTCATTAGGTAAATGTGGATTAATCTTTCTTGAGACGATCTTTGGGGTCACATGATGTGTATCTTGCACAGAATGGTTTACAATATGCTGATGGTAATGATTAGTGTATAATTAGTGTATAGCAGGACTGGTAAGCTGGGTTGTAGTTATAATTAGATTTGATTCTGGGTAGAAAGTGATTTTGTTACTGCCTAAATCCTGGAGGAACAGCAATTGTTTTGAATCTTGCTTGACCAGCAAATTCCCTAAGGGCCAGAGGGGAAGATAAAGGCCTCAACATACAGTACATACACCATATGTTAGACACTGCATGCCATACATTGTATTGTATACCAATGTGTAAAACTACACAAAGAGGTGTATGTGTTTAATATCCAGGTCCATTTCTTTGTTTTGTGTATTCATCATAAATGAAGGAACAAAATATTCAGATGACTTGATCCCTTCTAATTTATCAGTTTGTCATACTGTAGTGCTGGGTGGCAGGTAAGCGTAGTACTCGGTCTAAATAGTGCAGCCAGACTCCTCTGTATTGTCAGCCTAATTAGGCAGTAAAATGTATGGCAGGCTCATAAACAATAAATTTAATTCATAAGTGCATGTGCCCTAACAATTAAATAGAGTCACTGCACACAAAATGAGACCCATACACACACTAAGTTAGAACCATACCCACACTAAGTTAGAACCATGTAGAATGACTAACAGGAACCATAAAAATCTCTGTTTCCATCCTAACCTTTCCAACCCTTCCCCTCTCAGTACATATAATACCTAGGAAAATTGATGTCAAATTTAAATCAGAAGATAATTTAGGTTTTATGTCATTTGTCAATGAGCTATATACTAAGGGATTACAAATGGAAGTCTTTAGTGGGTTTACTGTAATGTGTGGATATGTTGTTGTCAGTCAGTAATACAAGACATGCATGTAGCTTCTGGACCATATGCATGTCCTCAGAGTAAAAACCAAAGTAATTCAGAATTCAATTCTTAGCCATTGGTCAACAGTGTTGAAGGATTCTCTTAATGTGTTCTGTTTAAGATGTACATTATTTGCACTTCAGTTATAATACTGGCCGTTTAAGAGATATTTCCAGGAAACTCCAGCACATGTGCTTTCTACATATATTTTCTGTTGCAGTACTATGGAAGATAGCTCACAAATTTGTTAGAAATATTCCAGCAATTTTCCAAATATGTCTTTTATTGGGGGGGGGGGGGTTCACAACTCATAGACCGTAACATGGAGTCGATCAGATACCACTTCAAGTGTTGTAAATAACTGTCTGTATTTATTACCTCAGATGCAAAACATATTCCTAAAGAGCAGCTTTAAGATAAAGGCAAAGGTGCTTTTAATAATGATATTAGTCCTGTGCTGTTAGCTATCTGTATGTCAGTCCAACATACCCAAAAATAAAAACAGAAATATAAAACAATATATATGCTGCCCTGATATTACAGCTATATAAAATATTCATATATACTTATTAATAAGAAACAAGGGAAGACGTTGATGTCTGTTACAAAAATGATCACAGACCCGACCAATTTTCATCTTGATAAATCTAGTGAATGGAAAGTTGAGTTATTTTATATTTTTCTTTAACCTCCAGGTGATACCATTTTCAACATTTCTTTGGTACATTTCCTCCAAGAAAATGAAAGAAAAAAGCAAGTGGGAACACATCACTGATGACATAACTTCCTTTGTGGCGGAGATTTTGGTGAGTCTTTACATAATAATTTCTCAACAGTCAGTTTGTGAAATTGTAATGGGTTGTGTTGCATACTTGTGATCAAATCTACAGGCCATATGTACGTAAGGACATCTTGCCTAACTAGTTCTATAAATAACATCAAATGTTTTTTTGATTCAAATTGTTTCATTGTGTAGAACTAACAAAATGTACTAAGAACAATGACTAGTATTTGTATTTGCAAAGAGGTAAATAGTATACTGTAGCATGTTACCTTCATGTAGCCATGTACCACATTTTAATGGCAGATGCATAGGTTATCTACTACTTGAAATCGGTTTGCAGGACTAGGAGAATGGGACCCCTTTTCAACCCCCATTTTAATATAGGATTTCAAAGGGGGGGGGTAGCAAATCCCAACTGACTCAGGTAGGTCCTGCACTATTATGAAAAGGCCATAGAATTTAAAAATGGCGGAGGTGTGGTCGTTGGCTTGTTGAAGTCAAATCTCAGTAGCCCCGTCCCTGAATTCTTTTTGAAAATTGATGTTAACTGGTGCACCCCGAGGCATAATTAGACCACCAATTAGGTCTAAAATTGGCTCCATACACCATGCAGTTTTGCCTATGAACAATGTTTTTGTAAAGTCGTAAGGGGGGGATTGGAGCGGGCCGGTAGGGGTGTACACTCGTAGCAGTGGCCTTCTTCTCAGCTGAATAGAACATTGCCCCCTCCCACCCCTCCCCCGACTTTTATCCAAGTGTATAATTTAGAAATTTTCTGATTAATGTTGAAATACCAAAATACTTTCATCTCGTCATTTCAAATGTCTTTAGGAGAAGTCACGCCTAACAATGTCAACAGTAATAATTCTATTATTGTATAGCATGTCATCGGGAAGCGATAAGAGGGGTGGGCGTAGGGTTGTGAGGCGCACATTTTCATGCAGATGGGAACAATCTCAAGAAGTGATGGGTGCGTCAGCCCCCCCCCCCCTCCGCCACGGCAATGATACGCCTTTGGGTCAACTACATGATATTCACAGGAAATGTGCTCAATTCTCAAATCTCATGCAAAATTTATTTTTAGATTAATTGTACGAGTTACGGTACTAGATTTGGGGTAACAATTAGCATTCAGGTTGGAGTGTATTACATTTTATCTGTGGATGGCAGTGTTGCATCGAAGAACACATGTATAGTGCAGTTCGCATATAGATTCTGGTCTAATACCGAAATGCGCCATGTTCCCCAACGACTCGGCCGAGTTCGAGACCAGCCACAGTTTTTTTCATAGCACAATTGTACAACTGTTTAAGGCGTCCATACACACACGTGGGTAATATGATATACCATATAGAGTATATACATTAGTGAGAGAGGGAAAATGGAAACGTCAAAATTGGAGTTGTCGGTGTAAGGGGTAGGCCGAGGCGCATGCCCCTTCCGAAATCCTTGATACGCCACTGGCTGCCCTGTGTACTGTATATAATATGGATCAGCGCTGTAATTATGTCACTGTTCCTCTCTCTCTTCCCGGTGTCTTTGGCGTTTTTCTTCTGTTCCCTCCTTTTCTCCTTTTTTCTCTCTTTTTCCCCCTCTTTTTTTTCCTTTTTTATTCTCTCTTTTTTTCTCTCCTCTCTTTCTTACCCGGGGGCGCGCGCCCCCAACGCCCCCCCCCCTGGATACGCGCCTGCACAAGTTTAATAAACACAAGTTGTCACTTGTTTGTACATGCGGCGTACCGAATGTGTGCAGTTTGCATGTAGGCTACTTGTGTACGACAAAAAAAAAACAGTTAAGTTCTATGCCGGCACACACTTTACCTGCGTCCTCTTCGATGCTAGGTGAATATCACGTCTTAAACTACGATTTAAGAAACGGCTGTTTCAAACATCTCACTAATTCTTTCGGCGACTTTAACCCCTATTCATTGAGCACAATAGCATAACCTGCGTATAAACTCGTACAGGGATTATACGAGGTGTCTACGCGGCAATTTGTTTGTCAACGATTTTATACGCGATTGTACTTGTTTATACGATCCTGTGCGCGTACACATGTCCAGTTATACATGAGCGGTACTGTAGACTATTTATTTAGGAGTATTTATATAATTTCAGTTGAAAATGACCAACCTCCCTATTTTCCCTTATTCTCCCGGTGTTTGGCCCTGAAAAATGTTATTCTCCATATTTTGGGGTCAAACAGATTAGGTCTGTATGCATCTATCAAGCTTCTTTCAGTATCCTACACTTCTTGATGCACAGAGTTACATAGGAATGGTAAGAATTAAGTTAATCTGGTTGTTGTGACTTTATTCACCAAACATATGGCTAGCAGGCATGGTTAAGGAATTTAAATTCCCCTGCCACTCTTTATCAATATCATGTCATGATAACATTTCTTCCTTGCATATTTGAGAGCTAAATACTGTTTAAAATAAACACATTTAGAGGGCATTAAAACATGTATGCACTGGCATCCATAAGGGTGGTTATAACTTTCCCCCTCCCCCCCCCCATTGGCTTCACTTGGGCTGCAAATTCACTATCAGAGAACATTAAATATCTGAAAAGTAAAAATGCCTCAGCTAAAGTCCCCAGGGACTCCCACCAGGGCCTAGATTTATACTTCATAGAAATTACATATTTCTCTCTAACATGTATTTACATGTTTTAAACTTAGTAGAAGAAGACATGAAGTAGAAGAGATGTTACAGAGCTATTCTGAAGCACCCGGCTAGGGCTCAGATATTTATATATATTCCACAGTGTAAAATCAGGTAAAGTATTTCTAATACTGACATGTCCTCAGGTGCTCGAAATTGCTAGCAGATTCCAGAAACTATGTGAAAATACTGAAGATTTGGAGAGCTTTGCAGTACCCTTGTAAGTCCAGCCACTATAAATAGAGAACACAATTGGAAATACTTCCTACTAATCTGAGTATGTACAGCTGTGAATGAAGAATTGTCACTTATGCTTGTTTAATTTTTAAACATTGCTGAGCCAGTCACTGCAGTTGGTTTTAAGAAATCTAATTGGTCTCAAAACTGATCTAACTTCACCGACTTAGTACTGTGGCTTAAAAAAAATATATAAGTGTCACCAAATTTGAAAATTTTGAATTTGCTTCCTTAATATTTGGAATTTTTATCTCAAGATTTTCACCTCAACAGTCAAAATTTGGACATTTTCATCTCAAAACTTTTTGACTCAAAATTTTGAGGTTACAAGTGTCTTCATCTGCCAAATTTGTGGAAAGAACTGACCATATTAGATAGCTATTAACTAGATGAACAGGGTACTTTATAAACCTTTGGTGATCTAAAATCTGGAAAGAGACCCCCAGAGAGTGGTGTAACTAGGTCAACGTAGGCAATGCAGTCTCCAGGGGCCTGGTGCCATTAAATAAAGAAAAATAATACAAAAACACATCCACCAAAGCTGACACACTAAATTATATAAAAAAAATGATCTTCTGATGAGTGGAAATTCAAAAGACATTATTTCCTCAATAGGAAAGAGAGGTGCAAAATCTCACAAATTTCTCAGTCAAGCCCAAACCATGCATGGTTGGGTTTGTGTGAGGTTGGACTATCCTTTGGGAGCTCATTTATAATATCACTGCACTACACCTTTATATGCAACTTCCACTGACAACGGACAATCCGGTTCAAGTTTAATAGTTTACTGGTTAATTGTTTTTACACTTACCTGGTTATTGGAAACTGAAGTGTAATTTCCTTCATCTGGATTGTATTCCCTGTGAATGTCCATGTATACAGGGTAGTAAGCCAGAGACATACACATATCTATTTCTGACCGAAATTCTCAAGATCTACTATCAGTAAAACTTGATTATCATTTTCTTTTCACTTAAAGGTTAACTTGAGTTATCCTTATGCGAGCTATTAGTGGATCACCTACTCCACCTGTAGTTACCAGTTTTTGATGGAAGTGTTCATACTGTGCTGACAAGGACAACGAGTGGTTCATCATCTGATATTTCTTTCATGTAATGGTAATAACATTAATGGTTAGTAAAGAACAGTGATAGTAATGTTTCAAGAACCTCTGGTAGATTTTTATGGATTAATACAGTAATTGGTATGTTTGTAGTGAGCTTGCCATGACACAATAGGCCCCCAAACACCCTTTGGTACGTTTTAACCATTTGTAAAACTGAAATAAAAATTGCCTCCGAGACTCATATTAATAAATTCTTCTAGAACTCCTGACACTTCTAGAATGGTA
Source organism: Apostichopus japonicus (assembly GCF_037975245.1). Lineage (NCBI taxonomy): Eukaryota > Metazoa > Echinodermata > Holothuroidea > Aspidochirotida > Stichopodidae > Apostichopus > Apostichopus japonicus. Next base: position 4,972,310 of record NC_092567.1, read on the forward strand.
AGACTGGAAGACAACTTGTTGGTTTGTATGAAAGTAGTTTGGGTTAACTACAAATAAGTCTTCTGTTTAGATATTTATTTTCTTCAGATTAAAACCAAACACTTGAAATACCATTTTAGATATTCCATAATGCTGTGGAAACATTAAAGAAGTCAACTCAGTCTGTATTGCTGAGCTTTGAGTTAGAGGTATTTGTAATGAACACTCCATCAAACAAAAACAAAAAACCTAGATTAATTAAGGCAGGTCACACACAGGTCACACAAATATGGATATAATCTTGAACTTTAATGTACTTTGTTTGTTATGATGTTTATTTACTGTAGTACAGTAGAGATGACTGTTTTAAGCATTTGCTTACATATTGGAAATATGATTTGAAATGTAATTGGACAGTAAAATGCAAATCACCTCCACCTTTGGTATTCATCTCAAAGATGTCTATCATATCAGCTGAAGATTATGGTTGGGTTTGTATACATCTACTTCTTTGTTATTTTTCTCCAAACTCCTGAAAAACTGTCGCACAACAGTTCTAAGATTCACAATCACATCTTGTGAGGCTAAAGAAGCATTATTCGAAGAATGTACAAGTACCCAAAACCAAGGACATTGAGAGACAGGCACAGTTCCATGCACAGTTGTGTCTCCAGATCCACTTTTTTTAAGTCTTTGTTTATCCAAAGTTAAAAGTATATCATTCTTGATCACATATTTCACTGGGCACTTAGCTGACGTACAACTGTAGCCTCCACCCAATCCTCACCCTCTCACAACAGGACTGCACGGAACAACATGTTATGAAATAACAGTATATGTCAAAGTCTGCAGATAGAAAAATATGTACTTTAACTCAATCAATTATAGTACAATGTCATCATTTCAGAAATCCTACAAATACATCAACCTATAGACAGTACAGTGAACCAATGGTTCCTAAATTATGTGACCAGGATCCTTCATCATGTTTTCTTCAGGCTCCATTCTATTTCAGGGTTGCATTGTTATAACTTTTGTTTCTCAAATGAATATTAACCAGACTGGATTGCCATGATATTGCTTAAAGTTTGTATTGAAGATTCAATGCTTGTCTCAATTTCAAATTAATGTTTCTTTATATTTCAATTAGTTTGGTAGTAGGTGAACTGTATATACACAGTGGGAAGCATTATGAGACTTTGAACTCATCATCTTGTACAGTCTATAGATTTGTATTCAAGTTGCATTAGTTTCTTTACATTGTTATTATAATTATAACTGAGTAATTTATTTTGAAACTACAGTAGCATACCACATGTTAATAATAGCTGTGTTCTGTGTTTGACAATGTTACATGATAGAATGCAGCTACTTGCAGACCGGGTGATGACAATTCACATGAATAATAACATTATAACTGAAGACCAAATGCATTTTTTTTTTTCATCATCAGGTAAACTGGAATTATTCAGTACTGAGATCAGCCTGTTTAGGGATTTACCAGTTTCATATCCGGATAACAGCTCTTGGAAGAAATGTGTACAGTTTACATGAGCAGGGTAATGATTGTATGGTCCACCACCTGATTTTTACCCCACCCACCCCTCCCCCTCTTCCATGAGAATGCAAGTGTTAAATTGCATATTTTTACTCCATGACGTATCAGATGATCCCTCAAGGGAAATTTCCCCACCGGAAAGTCTATCATCCAGCACCCAACCCCCATCAATTGCAATCACTGCAAAACAAGACATAACATATGAGCAATCTAGTTAGAACACTGCTAAAGGTTGTGTCTTAGGGATTTTGTGAGACCTCTTTTATTCAGTGTTTCTCTAATTGTAGCATCATCTCTACAAATTTTACCATAACTGTAGGTTTCAAGAAGATGAAATTCTGATGCCAAGTACATCTCTAATCTTACAAATCTGACCAATTTTAATGGTCATTAGACACACATTGTTTCATTATGTAACCGTTTCATTCCTGTGTGGGCATATAATGCTAATAAAGGCTTTCTATTGTCACCGTCTCCAGGTTGAGTGGATATTATGTAATTTATGGCAAGGTCCACCCATCCATCCCATCATATTAAATAGTTGTCAAGGATAATGATAGGTATTGAGTATTGCACTGATTTGATTGTAGTACTTAAGTATGCACTAGGGGTCTCTTTTACAAAACCATATAGCTTAGCCAAATACAGAACATTCATGTGCTGGCAGAGGTTATATAAAGGTCGGTCACATGTGTGACGTGAAATGATACTGGCTTATTTGCACAAAAAAAACATTGGCAAATTCCTCAGTTTCTAACAGGGCTGGTTAACCCTTCTTTCTCATGTTTCTCCCTTAATGTGTTTCTATTCTAACAAGACATTTCACCTCAATATTTCACTTTTTAAAATTAGCATAATACTACATAAGCTAAAAAATCCGGTCACGTGTGTGACATTGTTGGGTCACGTGTGTGACATTCTGAATTTTCTGTCCATAGTATGCAATTTTTGCAGTGCAAATGTGACTCTAGTAATGACCAAAGAACAGCACTAATGTTGATATTCCATAGGAATTACTTTAAGACAGTTTTACTGCCATGATTTGGAGGGTCACGTGTGTGACATTGTTTGGTCATGTGTGTGACATTCTGCATTTCCATTGATAAATGTCACACACGTGACCATCGGTCACGTGTGTGATGACTAATTAGAGGCTATTAGTTAATCGTTAGAATAATTATTTGACTGGATATTTTGCAAAACTAACAGTCTGTACCAAGAACGGTTGCATATCAAGTGTGGACATCATAAGGCACATCAGTTACTTTTTACGAAAACTTTTGAGTTATTTTAGTCAAAATTTGGTCAAAATTATGCTAATTAGCACCCATTATTAACAAAGAATTGAAGATCAGGAACCTCTACTTTAGGAATGAAATAAATGAACCCGTGTATAACTGCCTTCATGTGATAGTTGATAACTGAAATATTATTTCTAGATACTGATGTAGAAAAACCAAATATACAGTTAAAAACTACAAATTTTGGCTAAAACTTACAATAATGCAAATTTATGCAAATTAGTATGTTATGGTTGTAATTTTAATGAAAAAAATATGAAACAGAAAACTTGAGGAATCCATCTAAAACAAAAAGTATAGCAACTGGTCCTGATGAACACTTAAGTTTTTTCATGCCAGTTTCATTTTCCAGAGAATGGCCCCAAAGATGAACAACTTCATTGGCCTGCTGCACCAAACAACGTTAAAAGTACCTAATTAGAAAGTGTGCTGACCAAGTTAGTCTAATCCATAGGATTGCAAACATGTTACCAAGTGTTGCCTTTTGTTTTCTTTATGGATAAATTTCCAAAAATTATTCAACTTTAAAATAAAAGTGCCTTGCAATAAAATGAATGAACTTGCAATTATTGAGTCATTTTAGCATAAGCTTGTGTATCTGTGAGCAATGGAATAACTGTTGAGTAAATATTATAAAGGCAAACTCAAAAACAAGGGATTTTATCGTTTGCATTAAACATCTAGTTCAGATATGTTTCTTATTGTCTTTGTCTTTATCTCCTCATTAGGTAAATGTGGATTAATCTTTCTTGAGACGATCTTTGGGGGTCACATGATGTGGATCTTGCACAGAATGGCTTACAATATGCTGATGGTAATGATTAGTGTATACTTAGAGTATAGCAGGACTGGTAAGCTGGGTTGTAGTTATAATTAGATTTGATTCTGAGTAGAAAGTGATTTTGTTACTACCTAATCCTGGTGGAACAGTAATTGTTTTGAATCTTGCTTGATCAGCAAACTCCCTAAGGGCCTAGGGAAGAAGATAATGGCTTCAGTCTAACTTACATACACCATATATGAGGCAATGCATGTCATACATTGTATTGCTTACCATTGTGTAAAAGTACACAAAGAGGTGTATGTGCTTAGGGTGGCATACTCCTATTAGAGTCTATATCAATCCGCTCGATTGTTCTCCTTCAGGAAAAGTGCCAAAAAGCAGGGTAGAAAATAAAGATTGCCCAAATGCCAGGCAAGCTCAGTTTTTTTGTAGTATGTACCTTGGTCTGATTATGATTATTATTAGTTTTACAGTCTTGTACAGGGCCGAGGCCCTTTCAAACGACTTGTACAACTTGACCCTGGTCATTGGTAAGTTGTCACACCTACACACCAAAGTGTGCACAATTCAATCAATCTCTCCTTAGGCACCACAATCACATGTCCTCGGGGGCACTTCCCATAGGGTGCAGCCACAAACTGGCGCACACAACTATATTTACAAGTCCCCATTTATACACCTGGGTGAAGAGAGGCAATGGAGATAAAGCGCCTTGCCCAAGGACACAACGCAATGATCTGGCCAGGGCTCGAACCTGTAATCCTTAGATCAATCCACTGCCTTAACCACTTGACCACAACGCCCTCCCATGGATGTGTTTGAAATTAAGAAACTATAAAGTCGTTGAATTTATATGTGCATTGTCACCTGTGGGATACTCCAAAGATTATCTGGCATGCTGTAACATATCAACCCGAACTTATTATCAGCATGTTGAGTTACCATGCAGGTACATAGACAGTCACAGTTTGTTGGGTACCCAGGACTAAACTGATGAATGCTGAATTCTATATTTCTAAAATGAAATACTCTTGTTGAAATCAATCAGTTACATAGAACTGTGTTATACATGTAGTGAGTTCATATGTGAGAAACATTGTGTAATGTTGGCAGCAATTTGACAGTCATCGGATACCAATGGCTTTAAATTTGCTACCATTTCTAATAAATAAATATATGTTGCCATACGTCTTTCTTAGGATTCTAATTGCTGTCCACAACTTTAAGTAAGCTGTGGTCAGTCAACAATATTGTTTTGTAAAACCAGATAAACAAACAAAATAAAACGAAACAGTTGATGAAAGTCATAGTACTATGACTTTCATCAACTCTTTCGTTTTATTTTGTTCGTTTATCTGGTTCTACAAAGTAAAACACTTCCTAAATATTGTTTTGCCATGTTTTAACATTAATTTATGTTATGTTTTCAGTGTCGAGAGAGAGAGAGGAGTAGCAGAACCTGTTCAGTTGCTGTCCAATCCACAATATTACTCTTGTGAAACATTCCTTAAATATTATTGTAACTGAAGCTCTCTGATGCATGCCATACACCAGACCGGCATCACTTTACAAACTTAAGAGAGTTCTTATGCGTTGAATCTTAGCCATTTATTTCTATTAACCCTACATCTATATTATTATCATATTCTATGTATCTGTTTATTCTGTTCTATGTTCTCTTCTGGTCACATTCCACCCTCATGTTTCTTGGTTTACTATATATGGTTATATTTATTATTCTGTCAATACTGCTGTTACACAATGTTGGTCTTCATAATAAATAGAAAGAATGGCGGTTGTGTTATAAACAATACTTCCTCAAGCTGCTGAGTGATAAATATTTTAACATACTTTTATATGGTGTATAAGGCCAGAGACTGTATACTTCGCTTCTGTCCATGATGTAGGCCCAACCATTCATAATTCATGTTCGCCTCTATGTGGACGGAACATTAGCTTGAAAGGTAATGTTACACCTAATTAATTAGAATGTAATGAATTCCAATGATGTTTAGTTAAGGCTAATGATGTAATAAAACCCTCTCATGTTTATGTATATGGTTGATGATTATTCATGAGATGCTGATTATTGTGTTTACTGTTGAACTTTAATTCCTCTTTTCTTGTTTATTATTCCCAGAAAGTTTTCTGTTGTTCATTTATACTTGTATAATTATACTTTACGTATAATATAATAAATTGTTAGAGGAGTGGAGAGGGAGAGGGGAGATGGAGGGGTTTGAGGAAGATGTAGGGGTTTGATGGAGGGGGTTGGGGAGTTGGAGAGGGTGGGGGATGGAGGGAGATGGAGGTGTTTGAGGGAGGGGTTGGGAAGTTGGAGAGGGTGGGGAATGGAGGGGTGTGAGGGAGATGGAGGGGTTTGATGGAGATGTAGGGGTTTGATGGAGGGGGTTGGGGAGTTGGAGAGGGTGGGGGATGGAGGGAGATGGAGGCGTTTGAGGGAGGGGTTGGGAAGTTGGAGAGGTTGGGGTATGGAGGGGTGTGAGGGAGATGGAGCGGGTTGGGGAGTTGGAGAGGGTGGGGATGGAGGGAGATGGAGGGGTTTGAGGGAGGGGTTGGGGAGTTGGAGAGGGTGGGGAATGGAGGGGTGTGAGGGAGATGGAGGGGTTTGATGGAGATGTAGGGGTTTGATGGAGGGGGTTGGGGAGTTGGAGAGGGTGGGGGATGGAGGGGTTTGAGGGAGGGGTTGGGAAGTTGGAGAGGTTGGGGAATGGAGGGGTGTGAGGGAGATGGAGCGGGTTGGGTAGTTGGAGAGGGTGGGGATGGAGGGAGATGGAGGGGTTTGAGGGAGGGGTTGGGGAGTTGGAGAGGGTGGGGAATGGAGGGAGATGGAGGGGTTTGATGGAGATGTAGGGGTTTGAGGGAGGGGTTGGGAAGTTGGAGAGGTTGGGGAATGGAGGGGTGTGAGGGAGATGGAGTGGGTTGGGGAGTTGGAAATGGTGGGGGATGGAGGGAGATGGAGGGGTTTGAGGGAGGGGTTGGGAAGTTGGAGAGGTTGGGGAATGGAGGGGTGTGAGGGAGATGGAGCGGGTTGGGGAGTTGGAAAGGGTGGGGATGGAGGGAGATGGAGGGGTTTGAGGGAGGGGTTGGGGAGTTGGAGAGGGTGGGGGATGGAGGGGTGTGAGGGAGATGGAGCGGGTTGGGGAGTTGGAGAGGGTGGGATGGAGGGATTTGAGGGAGGGGTTGGGGAGTTGGAGAGGGTGGGGAATGGAGGGGTGTGAGGGAGATGGAGCGGGTTGGGGAGTTGGAGAGGGTGGGGATGGAGGGTGATGGAAGGGTTTGAGGGAGGGGTTAGGGAGTTGGAGAGGGTGGGGGATGGAGGGGTGTGAGGGAGATGGAGCGGGTTGGGGAGTTGGAGAGGGTGGGGATGGAGGGAGATGGAGGGGTTTGAGGGAGGGGTTGGGGAGTTGGAGAGGTGGGGGATGGAGTGGTGTCAGGGAGATGGAGCGGGTTGGGACGTTGGAGAGGGTGGGGAATGGAGGGGTGTGAGGGAGATGAGCGGGTTGGGGAGTTGGAGGGGGTGGGGATGGAGGGGTTTGAGGGAGATGGAGGGGTTTGATGGAGATGTAGGGGTTTGATGGAGATGGAGCGGGTTAGGGAGTTGGAGAGGGTGGGGGATGGAGGGGTGTGAGGGAGATGGAGCGGGTTGGGGAGTTGTATAGGGTGGGGATGGAGGGAGATGGAGGGGTTTGAGGGAGGGGTTGTGGAGTTGGAGAGGGTGGGGGATGGAGTGGTGTCAGGGAGATGGAGCGGGTTGGGGAGTTGGAGAGGGTGGGGAATGGAGGGGTGTGAGGGAGATGAACGGGTTGGGGAGTTGGAGAGGGTGGGGATGGAGGGGTTTGAGGGAGATGGAGGGGTTTGATGGAGATGTAGGGGTTTGATGGAGGGGGTTGGGGAGTTGGAGAGGGTGGGGAATGGAGGGGTTTGATGGAGGGGGTTGGGGAGTTGGAGAGGGTGGGGGATGGAGGGGTGTGAGGGAGATGGAGCGGGTTGGGGAGTTGGAGAGGGTGGGGATGGAGTGGTTTGATGGAGCAGGTAAGGGCGTTGGAGAGGGTGGGGATGGAGGGGTTTGAGGGAGGGGTTGGGGAGTTGGAGAGGGTGGGGGATGGAGGGGTGTGAGGGAGATGGAGCGGGTTGGGGAGTTGGAGAGGGTGGGATGGAGGGAGATGGAGGGGTTTGAGGGAGGGGTTGGGGAGTTGGAGAGGGTGGGGATGGAGGGGTTTGAGGGAGCGGGTTGGGGAGTTGGAGAGGATGGGATGGAGCGAGATGGAAGGGTTTGAGGGAGGGGTTGGGGAGTTGGAGCGGGTGGGGGATGGAGGGGTGTGAGGGAGATGGAGGGGTTTGATGGAGCGGGTTAGGGAGTTGGAGAGGGTGGGGATGGAGGGAGATGGAGGGGTTTGAGGGAGGGGTTGGGGAATTGGAGAGGGTGGGGGATGGAGGGGTGTGAGGGAGATGGAAGGGTTTAGGAGACGGAGGGGGTTGGGGAGATGGAGGGGTTTTGAGAGATATGGTGGGGTTGGGGAGATAGAGGGGGTTGAGGAGATGGAAGGGGTTTGGGAGATGGAGGGGACGATGGTTATAAACGGTATTTTTTCTATCTTTCCTAACAGGGTCAGTGCATTGCTCTTTACACGCAGTAGTTTAGTATTCAGGGCCGTACTGTAGTCTGCGCATGGGTACCTGCCCTTTAAGATTTACACTTTCTAAATGAAAGTAGGCCTACGATAAATGTTCATATCATTTCTTCTGATTTAATTAGTCTGTAGTGTGCAAACTCTGAGATTCTAGGCACGTATTGTAGGAATGGCGGTCAAGTAACATAAGGTTTACTTAAACTGCTCATCACGTATATGCACGATCTCTGATGCGACTACTGTTTCTGGTGTTTTTCAGAGTGAGGGGGGGGGGGGCGGGCTGCGGCAGAGGGGGATTATACAGTAATAACCATAAAGGTAGAGAGTGCTCCAAAGATTTAATCTGCATGAACAGTGTAGCAGTCTAACGTGAAACTACGGTTCTTAAACATATACTTATTACGTATATGTTTCACTGTTATCCCCTATATTAGTGCCACGATGTTTTACTAAGAGTAATAAGGCACCGCCCCCTACACGGCCCTCTCACTCAGCAGGGGCGTATCCAGGATTTTCCAATAGGGGGGCTTCAGGCATGAATGATCGCCGTCCTGGGGGATGGGTCTAAGGGGAGGGGTGGAAAATTTTAGCTTTCGAAGAAGGGCTGAAATGCAAAATGGTGCCATATGCATGGGCGGTGATCCGTACTTCCGAGTGGGGGGGGGGGATATGACCTTGTTGACTATCTAAGCGTAGCGCCACCATGAGTTGGCGCGAAGCGTACAAGAAAATTTTGGGATTAACAAACCCTCTAGATGGCCGGAAACGGCACTTCCCGAGGTTTCCAAGCGGCATATACCCAACTTTAAAATAGGGATGTCATGTCCGAAATATCTCATAATCAGGATCCAAAATACCTTTTTTTTTAAATTTCGGGTGTTATTTTGGGAAAATTGCCCCTGTCAATCTTGTTTCAGGCGCAACGTTAGAATGTTCGAGAGCTCTTTTATATTATTCGATGAAGAAAATGGCCTCATGCAGGCTATTATAGGCCTATACACATGCAATACACAATAACACATAGTTACATTCCTAGGTACCGATTGCTAGGGCATCCAGGTGAAACGTGTATTAAGCATTACCCTGGTAACATGAGATTCTCAGCTGTTCGAGGGAACATGTACGTGTGTAGGCCTACTATAGGGCATATATGGATACTATGAGGGTGCATATATGTACTATATCAATACCGTGGGCGCAATAATACATTTTGTTGTTATAGGGCCAATGAAGCCTACAGTCAACTATTCTTGCTTTATAAAGACGCTTTATTTGAAAAGATCGCACTGCGTTTATGGTAGGCGAGAAATGAAGCTAAAAAAGAGCCGTACATTAACGATGATGCATAAATGTAGGCATGAAAATATTCTTATCCCTGGCATTTGGTGGGGGGATATGGTGTATTACATCCCCTCCACCCATTTTCATGGGGGGATATATTCCCCCTCAGGATCGCCGCCCATGGCCATATGTGATCCATTTTCCGACCTTAATAATAAGCAACATTTCCAGTAAACAGTGGCGGCGCCAAGGGGGGGGGGGGGGCTTTAACCCCCCACTGAAGTAGTTAGCCCGCCCCCAACTGAAATAGGCAACAACAAAAAAAACTCATTGAAACAATATAGTCTACCCAAATTTTGTCAGCCATAACGCAGTGCTACAATGGTCAATGGAAATTTTGATGAATTTTTCACATGATAATAGTCAGTGACTCAGTTGTGGTGCAGGAAGCCTTGTTTTGGTGACTGATAAAAACAATTCAGAATCCAGCTTTATCCGCCAGGTGTTGATGAGTTGTTTCTCAATTATGTTAGTGATACGAAAACTGTGAATTGGTATCTTCCATTCTAATTTGACTAAAGTTACTCACAAAAAAATGCATATTTTTGGAGAAATTTTCAGGTGAAAAAAGCCTCGCTAAATGCCACCATTTTGCATGTAGGCCTTTCCAGGATTGGGAAAAATTTCAAAAGGGGAGGGGGCACCCCCTCCCCTTATACCCCTCCCCCAGGACGGCGATCACTCAATCTTGTAAGCCACCCAAAAAAATGGCTCAGCCCCCCCTTAGCCTCCCAACTAAAAATTCCTGGCGCCGCCACTGCCAGTAAATATGGACACAAAATGCACAATTTAGTATGGCTGGCATGTCACTTAGTGTTTATAGTGATAATACAAACACAATTACCATCTATGTTTCTAAAACTATTATGCCGCCGAACTTCGCCAGAACCTTTTTTTGGCAAACAAAAAATAAAGCATACGGGAGGGGGGTTGAGCGATCACCGACAACTCACTTAAAGGTCGTCATCAATTTTTTTAGTTTTTTTTTTGCTAAACATTTTTTTTTTTAGTGACGGCCAATAGGGGGGGGGGGGGCGCGCGCCTGTTGAACCCCCCTGGATACGCCCCTGCACTCAGCTCGTTCCCCCTCCCCTACCCGCAGTACAGTATAGGTCCTTTTTCTGACGTGAAAAAATAATGACACAAACCTTACATATAATTTACACCTAATTCCCCATATGGCTTCCCCTCACCATGTTTTTGCTACGGCTACCATCATATGCCACAACTTGTATTGGTACGCCATGCGTCAACCGATGGTGGCGCTCCGCTCAGATAGTGTCATGACGGTCCCTTTTTGGAAATGACCAACCCACTCAAATTTCTTGAAAAAGCGCCTGGTGCCGTATATCCGCACATCAAAGCATCGCTATGTAACATTTGGACAATACATTTTTACTCGATGTTCCTTAACTGCTGCTAGGAATTCTACCCAGGCTACGGCCATGAAGTATATCTTTATTTTTATGATTTGTTGTTTCCGATGAAGTGAATATACCTAGATACCAAATAGTGCTTTCAAATGTACTTATAATAACATATGTGTGCATGTTGTAGATGTCTGGATAACAAGATATTCTTGTGTGCAAAGTTTATATGCTTCCTTTTGGGTTTAAGTTTCAATCTGAATAATCATGATTAATGCACTAAGTTACATCAGGATGTGAAATAGATAAGTCTTTTTAATTCAAGTCTAATCTTGTCAAATGTGACTTTTATTAAATACATTTATGAATGACATATATCAATTCAGGCACCAAACAGAAGTAAACCTGAAGATTTGTAGAGTCCGACCCCTGGACCCTGGCGGGGATTCGCCCCTGGACCCCACCCCAAAAGGCTTTGCTCGCCGACTCCTTCAGTTTTATTCATGTTCCCTTATTTTGCCCCCCCCCCACCCAACTTTCAATTAGAATTGATGCTCCTGATCAGAGCATGATCGATTTTAGCTTAAAGCAGCCGGTTGTGTTTGTAGCTTTATCTCTTACGCCTATATACTGGTGAACTAATCACTGTCTACTGTTAACTTGTAGTAATAACTGATTAAAGAAACAATATGTTCACAAAACTCGAGTCTGTCACATCTCAAAACAAACAAAGAAACTTTAATCAGTATGATCCTAACAATCCGGTGTTATCATCCTCTATCGGTTAGTGGGGGGGGGGGGGGGGTGATTTGAATTAATTTGTCCACCATGAATGTTGAAATTAGACAAGAAGTTAGAGGATTTGCAAATGAGAGAATAAAGCATTACATTAATATAATTAAGAGCGGAGACACGATTGAGGTGTTTGTTATGATATGCAATATTTCATGACTTGGTCTGAACATGTCACAGAGGTACACAATATATAAATGAGCACCTTTATCTTGCTTTATCTGCCTCGATTTATTTTAAGCGAAAATATAGTATCGTGCTGAAAATAAAGCTTGCGTACGAAAAAATACCCAGATTATAGTGAAACTATCTTTCACCTTTTCACACCCATGCCCCCCCCCCCCCCCCAAAAAAAAGTCTCCCATCTCCATTTTATACGCTCATTTAAAAGAAATTGAATGACTTGTAGATTTGAGGCCTAAGTTAGCGCTGAGTAAGTATCGTACATGGAATGTGTAACATTCGGTAATTATAGCAAGGAGTTCTATATGTAACAGCTACCTACTGTACTTATACCAGGGAGCTCTCTCAAAATAAGCTCCCTAATTATAGCAGGGAGCTATTCTCAGTGACAGGTCCCTAATTATAGCAGGGAGCTCTATATGTAACAGCTCACTAATTAAGATTAATTAATTGCAATTATGATATATACACTCATAATATATTATGACAGATCAAGTTATACCAAAGAACTCAGCTCCCTTTCTCTTCATTCCGTGACGGTTCCTTGCAAGGTATGAAGCAACACAGACACTACATTGTATGGCCCGATAGTCAGGTACTACAGCTCTCTGCAGGGGTCATAGACAGTGCGCGCAGGATTTCAAAAGTGGAGGACACATTCAATCTTGTCCATGGATGGATTTAGTTAGGTACCTGAACCTTGGCAGAAGGACTAGAGGCGAACCAAAGATTTTATAAGGAGAGGATGATGCCCTGTGGTCATTCAAGCCGACTATCATTTAGTGGGTCTGGGTCCCCCCCCCCCCAAATAAAAGTTTAGACGTCAATCGGTGCATTTTGAAGCGTATTTAGAATATAAATTTCATCCATATATTAGCTCTAAACGCAACGTTTTGCTAATAAATACTTTGTGAGCTTGAAAAAGGGAGAGGGTTATCCCGTAGTAGTGGTCTAATTATTTTCCGGCTGAACGCAACAAAAATTCTGTGAATGACGATGGGCGGTCGACCACCCTTTCCTTCTTCCCCTTTGGCATGTCATTGTTCGTAGATTATATGCCATACACAAGGGATATTGTTAACTGTCGTAACTTAATATATTATAGTAATTATGAACCGTATACTTATATTGTTGACAATTGTTTACGACAGATTTTCTTAGTTAGTTTTGCTTGCCTATGCAAATTGTATTATGTGGTCTGACCGAATGACGTCATATAGGCTTACTTTGTATGTAATGGGTCAACATGCTGACTGGAAATTTAAGAAAACAATCGGACTAACCTTAAACTTAAATGACTTCTCACATCAGTTTACAATAACAAGCCTAAAAAAAACGGTTTTAAATTCTGAATGAAACATCACCCTTTCCTCCCCTGTCTATATGTAGGGATTGCTAGGGTGTAATGGACCAACAATCACTCGATTTGTAAAGGGATCTAATTGACTGTCTTGGTGTTGTCCTACAGTATTGCTATGGTTGAATATTTATGTTCTCCTGATTAATAACAAATTGTACATGACTCTGCAGAACAAGGTATTTACGTTTTCTTTTGTTTTAAAGAATTCCTCAAGCGGCTGAGTGACCAATATATTAGTGAACTTTGTATGATGTATAGGGCCGGAGACTGTATCATTCGTTTATGTCCATGACGTATACCCAACCATTCATAATTCATGTTCGCCTTTACATACAGAACATTTACGAAAAAGGTAATTTAAACCATAATTCACTGAAAATGATATATTTATTCCCTATCATGTGTATGTATCTGGTTGATGATTATTCATGAGATGCTGATTATATTGTTTACTGTTTAAAACTTAAAATCCTCCTTTTCTTTGTTTTTCATTGTTTTTCATTCACAGCCATTTTCCGTTGTTCATATATACTTGTATAATAATGCTTTATATGTAATATAATACATTGTTAGACTCCAGCTGGACTTAAACGTGTTAGATATTGTTTTGTTTGTACATTGAATTTATATTTACACTATTAAACTAAGGATTTTGTAATACTACTCCGTATGTAAAGTACTGGTCAGAATTGAAATCTAAACCACGCTACCTATTAGTTTGGTATCTCGGTACATGTTATCACGAAGCAGTGTTTTGCTCCCAAATGTCTCAAAAAACAGTGTGTGTTAACTAACCCTCCTCTTCCTGGGGTCTGGAACGACTTGTCTGTTTGTTTGATGTTGTTAGTATTTACATACAATGCGCTAGTTATACACAGTTTCCATAGAACAAAGTAAGCCTATATTTCACTCGATATACGATGAAAAACGTGACCCACTATATGGAGCCACACATGGGGTCACATATATAGTGGAATTACTAGGGATGGGATGTTGATGGGGGCGTGATGGTTAAAGACGGTGTTTGTTCTATCTTTCCTAACATTCAGCGCATAGCCCTGTACAGTGTACACGCAGTAGTTTAGTATCATGGAATTGGATTGCGTTGAAGACGGAGTTTTCTTGTGACGTTAATTAGTATAATAACACAATTTAAGGTGATATTCGTTGTACCGAATGACTGGATACCTGGAGTGTCAAAGGGAGGTGTGTGAGTCGGAAGGGGAGGCCGGAGGAAAGAAGAGGGAGGGGGGCGCATCATCACATCTTCTTTAGTTCACTTCTTAGATGAAGACATTCTTCAGTGTCGAGGACACCAGGTCCACTCAGCTACGATTGTAGGCTACTTTAAGGCATCACTGAGTCATTCGGCTGGATCCTTTGTTAGCCAAACAATGCGAGGTAATCAAATGTTCCATGTTTAATGAAATTCATATTTTCAGTAAACGTTTGGTGACAACATTTCGAGATAATCGTCAAAACTCCATGACAAACGTTACGATTTCTATAAAGCGTGGAAAGTTGCGATATCAGTCTAAATTGTTCTATAGGAAAAATCAAATATCAGAAATATAACCACAAAATGTCAAGATATAAAATCGTTTTTGTTTTCTAAAATAATAGTCAAAAGTCGAGGTATAAGCAGGTTAATTCGACCAAGAATGTTTAACAAAAAAATCTGGGATCAATGTTCCTTCTGAGCAACCCTCAGATATTATATTGCGTGCTTGGTAATAACAGTTGGAGCGGATGTTAACACCTGGTACAGATAAAACCAACAGAAAAAAAGGAAACCTAGGCAATAATGTTTCATACTATAATGTTTATCTCTATTCCAGTTTCGATAATTTCAAGGGGTGGCAGACAAATATTTGAGGGCCTATTGCCGTATAGACCCTTCTGCTCCTCCCCTGCCCTCCATTATGATACAAGATTAGTCTCTGTACAGAGTAAGTAAATCTTTGATTTTGTATTAACATTATATTTGCGTATTAAGAGAGTAAACGTACACCGGTTTTACACTGAATTTCAGTTACTGCCCAGTGTATATGACTGGGGGTGGCAGACAAATACTTGAGGGCCTATCCCCCTAGCTACCCCTCTACTCCTGCCCTCCATAACGGTACAATATTACTTCAGTTGCTGCCCAGTGTATATGATTACTGTTGTAGAAAAGAGTAGCCTCCATAGCATTGTAACAAGAGCTCACTGAAACACGTCATTCACAGGACCCGAAGCACTTGATAAAGATGTCTCGTTAAACATCGGTCGTTGATTATCATTAGGCTTACGTCTAGAATGACTATATAAGCTGCTGTTATACGCTTGACATGAGCGAAAGACTTGTGACTTGACTCAAGGGCGTAGGAACCGGGGGGCTGGGGGGGGGCGCCAGCCCCCCAGTGAAAAATATGGGGGGCGGAAGTACACTCTTAGAACTACCGGTTCAAATAAATGATCCGATTTCCGTGTCATTTTAATTTGAACCGTTTCTGATCACTCTGAACCGTTTACGCAATCACTTCGAACCTATTTTGCATGCATGGTGGGAAAGTCTTCAAACGCTTTTGAACCAGTTCCCTGATCAACAGCAATGCAGAATTCCCATTGGTCGAGAGCAACCTATTGGTCACGTGCCTTCTGACGCTGAACCTATGACTCGAGTGAACGATGGAATTTGTTGAAGAAAAGCATGTAGAATGGGGTCTTGGAACGTTTGTCGCATTCTTCAAAGGTAAAATGTTAATGAAAAGTTACCCGAGCAGCATTTTTCTGACTCCAGTTGCTCTATTAATTTAAACTTTCTTTCCAAAAATGCAATTTTCTGTACGTAATACTGTAGATTGTCGAATGGAGCCGTTGTGATGTAGGCTCGCCTTTTCTACGGTTACGTATATCGTGACCCATTAGGTATACGTGCAGTATTCTAGGCCTTACTTAGGCAATCACGTTACTTACACCCACAGGCACTCGTAACGTTAAATATGTGTGTAGGCCGAGTAATATAAATGTTGCGTATATAAGCGCTGGTAGACTTAGCACTATTTTTCATTCACATGAAACAACTGTGAAAATACCATACATAGCTCTCGCTAAGCCCAATGGACAGTCAGCAACCCAGCTAAACAAAACTAATAGTGATAATTATAGATTCAGTGTCACCTCTATTATTTGTCACTTAATTTAAAATTCAATATATCAGCAAAACCGCATTGTCACAAAACAAAATTAGCAACAACATCCTTAGCCCATGCATGTTGGGTGTACTGCTCACTTGTATGAACATTCAGGTAGGGCTTGGGCGTCATATTGTCACCGTACATACTCTGAGCAGAAGTAGGCAGCATGCAATATTTCAATGTGAATCTGTCGGTAGATTTTTAGTTAACTTCAACTTGGCTGTAGGTGTCCTGCCTCTGGTATACATACAAGCTCATTGTCATGCCCATGCATCATTGCGTTTTATGAGATAGTGTTTCGCGAATCTATATATCTACCAAACACATCCATAGTGCATGAATTCGTGTTGTGCTCCTACGACTTCGTTGATTCGGGTTGACTTTGCAGTTTTAAGCACTAGCAGTACTGGACCCAGCATACTAACGTTTAAGCACTACTGCAATGTTAGCGAGTAGTTTGCTGTGTCGGTGAGTTAATTGTGCTCTTGGGTATTACTTTGCTTCGCAGAAGCACTGTTAAGGTCATTGATGTGATTCTGTGAACGCACAGTATAGCCTACACTCTGAGTCTGTGACCTACTGTATGTAGTATTATGCTTTTTATTTTCCTTTGTACCAGTATCCTTTTTCCTTTGATTTATCTTTGTCAGTATCAGGCATTCATCAATGGTCCAGATAAAAAAATGAAGAGCAAATGTGGGCTTCCTTATCCTGGGTCCCCCTTTGGCTAGGGTTCTGGATATGGTGAACCTACATTTCCACGTGGCCTGACGCAACCAGCCAAAATACAACAGACCATTATTCTTTGGTATGAAATATGTTAAGTTAGCTGTGGTATATGTTGAACAGAAAGTTATATATCCAAGTTGCCCCCTTAGGTTTACTGTATTTATAATTCTTTTTACAGGATATTCGAGGAATACTTCAAAAGCTTCAAAAAAGAACAATAATTGAGGAAATGGAAGCAGGATTACTAAGCTACCACTCCAGGAAAAAGGTGATGAATGCCCTAGTGTCTCACCTTATCACAACGTATGGAAAATAGTAAGTGTAGTATTGCCTTCTCATTACAATAAGGGTAAGCACAGATGCTTCTCGGTGCATTCAATGAATGTCGCAGTGGCATGGTCCCATTACAAACCATTTTGGACACCACTTTGTCGATGTTATGAATATGTTATGTTCATGATTTTGAACTCCTTGATGTTAAGAGCCTGTTTGGAAAAGTACCAAGGAAAGCGCTTACTTTCTTGCAGACTAATGCACTAAACAAGAGGACACTATTAATGAAACAGTAGGGAAACTCATTGATTGCTTCAATTGTCTGGTTTATCTTTTTACATTTACAGTCCGAAGTCTGACGTAAAATTGGCCATGGCCAAAGCCATAGTAAGAGATTTCAAGCAACTAGATAATGAAGATCGTGACGGCTACGTAAGTTTAACTTTATATTTAATGTAAGTCCTGCTGCAATTTAAATATTATACTGCCTCATATTCTTTGAACACTTCTTAACTTCCTATGAAGAAATGATGGCACAGCATCAGGGTCCTAGATAAGAGCTCTGTAATTGCTTTACTTCTTGGCAGTGTAGAATTTTATGAACCAATGAAAGTTTTATCATGATATGATGTATTTTATCCTTGTGTGTACTATTTACTTCTGCAGATGATTTTAGTGAAGACCTTTCATCCATGGTGACATGGTTAAAGTGCCATATTGCCCCTGCAGACCAGGTTCTAGAGTTCATGGCAAAGACTGCAAAGGCCAGAGCTGCTGACATCAGGGACAATAAACAGAAGAAATTCTCAGATATCTTAAAAGAATATCCAAGACTTATAGATACTGATGGAATGGTACGTAAATGGTACGTAATCTACAAACAGCACAGAGATGCACTTTAAGTACATGTGGTGACGACAAAGACAAATACTAATCTTAAATTGAAGTAAGTGAACACCACACGCCACCACATTGATTCTGGACTGCAGCTAGCAAGCTCTTTGTAATTTATTCAGCTGTGAAATCACAAGACAGCTACTGGACCAATGGAGCCTGTTGCATTTCACTTTGGTTGGGTCCAGTATGTAACGCTGTTTGTTAAAGAAGTATCAAAGGGTGGGTAAATGTACGCACAGTTTGGCAGAACCTCTAGAATAGTGTTCAAAATATCAGGAGTAGTCCTGTGTTGAAATATCACTCATTCAGAGATTAATTGTCATGTATTCCCAGTCATTCTATGTAATGTGTTTATGTCATGGTTATTAACCATCATGTCAAAGATAAGAAAAAAAGCAGTAATTAAAGAATGTCATGCCATTGCAGTCCACATCAAAATAATTTGAAAGCAAGTCTTGAGCATAGATTGTGATCTCCACCTGGAATACAGGGCCTTACTGTTAGTGTACTTCTATTGACATTCTGACATTTGTTATCGTAGGTAGAACAAGACTTCAAGATTTTGTTTCCTGAGGCATGTGATGCCCTATTCATGAAGTGGCCGAGCCTGGAAGAGAAGGTATTGGCCTATGCAAACAAGCAGGTTGATTGGAAAGATATATTACATTTTCATGGAAACCTTTCCACTAGTAAGTGATTTTCTATTTTTTGTTAATCAATTGTTTTCATTTTGCATTTCTGGCGAAGAAGGGCTTGGGTTTCTGCTAAAAAGGTAGTCCATTTCTAATACTTTTTTAACAATAAAATACTTAATGTGACACTTCCTATTTCTTTTTAGTAACAATATTGAACTGTCTTGAAACAGGAATAAGAGCATTCCTTATTCCATTTACAGTTTGCTTAGGTGGTGCCATTTCTCATAGTGGAATGTCTCAGTCAGAAAAAAAATGCATATACAGTTACTGCATATTGTAAATCCTTACCTAATTTATTTAAATGGTGAACATGCTGTATGTCTGTTTTTCATTTAATTGGACAATACATTGCGTCCATTCTAATACCAAAAAATATGCTGATGTATGCATAGCATAAACAATTGATAGGCCTTCCCATTCAATGTTGGAGAAGACATGCTTCATTTCACTAGATCAAGCATATCAATAATCAAACGTGGTGTGCCACAATGTTCTTTCCTGAACCTAGAAATAGGTAGATAGTGAAACAGAACAAGGTTATATTGAAGTGATACGAATTTATTACTTTGAGAGGCATTATTTTTAAAAATCACATATCAACATGGCCTCACTTGTAAGATAAGGACACCCCCCCCCCCAAAAAAAAAACGGGATAATCAAATTCATGATGGGCGATGCTACACACTGTGGGTAACACCATCAGTCTACTCAACTCAATGTCTACTCAAAGGAAAAAGCTTTAAAAATCTGAGACCAATGTTTTTCACTCTGAACTTTATTACTTTTTTTCAGATAAGAAAAGGAGTAATATTGCCATCCAGGTGCTTCCTTTGCTCTTTCCTCCTGGTATGTCAAGGACAGTTGGTAAGAAAGGCCCAAACAAGCATGCCACCATTCCTGAAGCTTTGTGCCGTTTCATTCAGTTTGAGGAGGTAAGAGTAACACAGTGAAAGAGAACAAGAACACACAAACAAATATATATATGTATATATATATATATATATATATATATATATATATATATATATATATATATATATATATATATATATATATATATATATATCAAACAAGGCCCTGTTTCCACTTAAGAATGATACCCTGAGTTTGGAATCAAACTTCCTACCTTGTTGAATCTGTGATCATTTATATTGATACACATAAGTTTACATGACAGCAGATGCAAAACAGCTACTTCTATTGGCCCGCAAAATAAATGTTTATGTATTACATAATACTTGTTAATACAAAATATATTTGATATGAATATATATATATATATATATATATATATATATGTATTTATATTTATATAAATATTTATATTTATATATATATATACATACTAATATATAAATACATGCTCTGTTCAAGGGTACCAAAATGGGGTAAAATACCCATTCCAAGTGCAATTGATTCAACCAAAATGCTGTCTTTAAAACTTTGTTGTTTACCAAACATTAGATTAGAAAAAAAGGTAGTCATAGGATACTTTTTAAATCTGGTCATACAAAAGGGTTAAAACTAGCGAAGCTAGCTTAAACTCTTTTTAGGGTATAGTGCAATTTTCATAATTCCAGTTAAAAGATATGCAAGTTTGAGTCGCTCTCAAAAGCCCACCAAAGTCTGATCTCGTTGGTGGTATTGGGGTGGGGCATATAATTGTCAAGCTCTTAATTTTAATGGAAAGTTTAATCTGAATACTGTTTCCCCTTATTCTCTTCTTTAGATTGGCACAAACATACCAGACTTTCTGGAAAACATGCAGCAGTTGCAGCCGTTTATGTTGGCCTTAGGGGAAAGGGAATGCGCAGAACAAGTCTTTGTTGTCGTGGCAGGGAAGAACATTTCATTTGGCAACAGCCTTCTGAAGGCCTTAGATATATGTCTTAAAGTTATATACGTTTGGACATGGACTACCCATGGGAGTGTCAAAACACCTGGGATTTTATTCAAAAATGTATTTATGGACTGGGTGAGGGAAAGGGTAAGAGCACCTCTGCCCCAAGTGTTACCCTGCTGAAGAACTTTTTGGCCAAGGTGTAATATTCTTTATGGTAGATATTCATTCATTTACTTCAGTTGTTTTCTATCGATGTCGATGAGTTATTAAGGTTAAATGGTCATACTGAAAACCTTGTAATAAGGCTAACACAACTGCAGCAACTTACGTTTTCTCGTTTCTTGTGCAAGGTTGTCTAAATTATTTATAGTAAATGTCAACATTTGTGGCTTACCAACATAAGCCTAACCTTCAAAAACTTCAACCAATCTAATAGGACTATCAGTTCCTTTGTGGCAAGAAATCACAAATCATTTTAGGCTATCTGGTCTACCTTTGCTTGTTAAATGAGACACTTATTCTTTTAATTGGTTTATTTTGTCCACTGAGCATTACACTTCCTTGCAACGATTATAAAGTTTCAAGAGTTTTTAGAAGGGAGTCAGATCATCCTCTGTGGTGAGCCTGTAACATTTGCAATGTCTTATCAGTTATGGTATTTACCTTTTGTTATCCATTTCATAATTGTCATAGCTTCTTGCTGGAAACACACCTTGGTTTACTTTGGCTGCTGAATAGCATCTTGCAGTTTAGAAGTCCTCTTACTGAAAAAATCCTTTTAACTAGTTCTTGGAAATTTGTTTTCTCTTTTTCTTCTCTATTTTTGTTATCTGAAGTAACTGTTTAACTATTTATTCGTATGGTTTCGTATTATAAAATTTTAATCTCATCTTTAGAAGTGTTTAAATCCTTGCAATAGGCTGAAGTAATATATACAAAGATCTCTGTACATGAAACCTGTGTGTTTACAGCATAATTAAAAAAAGTAAATATCACTTCAACTTCAATCATCTCCTTCTGTTGGGGAGATTATTGTTTTTGCTTAACATGGAAGTCAAAGGTCAGCAAAGGTCAAGGCATAGGTCAAGGCATAATAACACACATAATGACACCATGTTAACACTATCTCTAGAAGTCAAAGGAAAATTGAAGTTAAATAGCAGTTTAGTCAGACATTTCAGTACCTAGCAATTTCTTTTAAATAGCATAACACTTCAAACTTCCATATAATGCTTGATATCCTAACATACACTTCATCGAATTTAAGGCTATGCCTACAGTTTGGAACTCCAAAATTGTATTTTCCAAGAAACATCAGTTCTTGAGGTATAATTTGTGGCCAAAACTGAACTAGTTGGAGAGTTGGTATATTTTTTGTGTAGGTTTGTATGTTCAGGAAACGATATTTGGGGATCCCTTTGTGTGTAGATGATTTGTTGTTACTATAATTATTAATTGGTTTTATATCCTGTAGTTATGTACTTTGCGTAATAAGTTATATATTGTAAAAATAAATATATGAAGACTTTATCCTGACCCTCATTTGAATCATTGTGTTATCTTTGGATTATCAATTTGAACCAAGATAGAATCAGTGTGAACCAGAATTACATCAATGTGAACCGGAATGTAGTCATCCTATCAATAAACAGTTTGAACCGGAATCGGATCATTTTATTTGAACCAAGTCTTCGGATCATTTTGAACCGGCTTGGTTGGGTGCCCGATTGATCCAGTGTTTGGTTCATATTTGATCCGTTTCTGATCATATCTGAACCGGGAATTTTAAGAGTGTATCATTCCGCCCCCCCCCCCCCGCTCCGCAAGTCAGAAAAACCCTTTTTCATTTCCAAATGAGAAAAAATCTCATTTGGAGCACCAAATTGCATTTAAGGCCAGGTGAAAATGCAAAATTCTTTACAAAATGGAGTGGGAGTTGAAGTGTGCTATATTGCACCAAATTGCATCTGAGGCCACCTGGAAATGCCAAAAAAATCCAAAGGGGAGGGGGACACCCCCTCCCTTAGACCCCTCGTATCTACCTTCGTTTTCATAACTTACTATATAAATATTAACATCTTTTCACAGCTAACCTACCTTTCGTAATCAGGAACTTGCTTGCCTATTGTTATAGCTATTTACTTGGCCTGTACCATAAACTAAATTTGTAACGTACTTTACTACCGTTGTATGACAGTCACTGTTTACACAACAAACAAATACAAAGATCGTGTAAAGGTAAGTTGGTCTGACGTTTCGATCCTATAGCAGGATCGAAATGACCACTTGTCATTTAGCCTCTGAAGTAGATCCTGTTAGGATCAAAACGTCAGACCAACATAATTTTAAACATTTTCTTACACAAGCTCTCTAGTGGATAAGCAGTTTATTAACAGTTTTATTTTATTTTAAATATAAAGATTATAAGAAGTTTGCCCCGTGATATCGTACTTAGTTGATACTATCATTATTACGATATATGACTAGATATCTTTTTAAGATTGAAGATAAGATGTTTTAGTTCCATTACGTATTAAATCATCTGGTATTAAAAAGACGGATAACAAGATGCATTTTTTTTTTCAAAAAGAGGGACATATTTTAGATGCGTCCCAATGAACTTCTTAGGGTACCTGTAAAGGGCAATTAAGATACAAATATATTGTCCCTAATAATTGGCCTTTCCTAAAACAGATAACGAAATAATATTCTGAAGCTAACAGCACCTTATATGTTTCATTCTGTTTATATAAACGGCATATGATAATACTTGATACGGTTCCCGGACAACTCCCCACTGGACGAATTCCCCTGACGATTACCCCCCCCCCCCCCCCTCGGAGAATTCCCACTCCGCACAATTCCCAACTATGACAACTTCCCCCGGACAACCCCCCCCCCCGGCCCAGACAAATTCACCAGGACAATCCCCTCCTTGGAAATTCGACGATTGATGGGCAGCCGATGTAGGCAGGGTTTAGGCTTTTAGTTCATTAAAAATGGAAGTGAACCTAGAACTAACTGCAACAGGAGATTTCCTTTTTTTCATATTGTTGTCGTGTCCCCACTGAATATTATATCCAATTAATATGAATTCAAAATGGACGCAAACGATTATTTTGAGGCTCTGTAACAGCTCATTAACGATTGGTTTTACACCCTCAACATATATTACAGGAAGATAGAAACATGACCACAAACAATCAAAATAGCTTATTGAAAATACACATTGACGTACCTACATTCCTGTCAACTCTCCCGGTTTTACCGGGATACTCCCGGTTTTACCGGGATACTCCCGGTTTTTACCAGAATCTCCCGGCCTCCCGGTTTCATATTCTATTCTCCCGGTTTTTTTAAGTTCTACACTTGCGACATTTCTGAAAATAGCCAACAATTAGTCCTATGCTTAGTAAATCCCCACAGTAACTCTGAACAGGAAAGGCTATTCAGTGTAGTTCGCAAGAACAAGACAGACTGCAGTCGGTCAAGTCTCAAGCTTGATGGGACTCTATCTAGCATACTAGCCATGAAGTCACAGTACCCAGAGTCCACTGTTCCCTGTTTCAAATGGAAGCCTACTAAAGAAACCCTGTAGAAAGCGAAGCGAGCTGCTGTAAACTACAACAAGAAACACTGATTGGATGATTCTCTCATTGTATTGCATAAGAAGACTATACTTATTTAGGAGTATTTATATCATTTCAGTTGAAAATTACCAACCTCCCTATCTTCCCCTTGTTCTCCCTGTTTTTTGGCCCAGAAAAATGTTATTCTCCCTATTTTGGAGTCAAACAGGTTGACAGGTTTGTACCTATAACGTCAAAACCTAGATATGACTCAATGTGACGTCATCAAAACTAAAAAATGAGGCCGATTCAACGAAATCAGGCTGTTTTAAGCAGAGACGATATGATATTACATTTAGTGTGGTCAATGGTTAAATCCAGATTTGAAAAAATGTCGCGCTACGTGCGATTATCTTTTCTGGCATTACAGCTTTAATATACTGTAGTATGGTAGTTCTTTATGCAGCTTCAGTGATTTACTTTGAGAACGCGAACTAATAGTAGACTTCAATTCTTTGTAGTAGCGTATTGGGCATTAATGGCGATCGGGGGGGGGGGGGGGCAAACTTCGCCCCATGTCAACAGCTTTAGTTCAGTTTATACGGGCCCAAACCACATTTGGGCGCCCCTATACCATTGCGCCCCCTAACTATGCCACTGGTTCTTTGCTAGGCTATCCTTTCAAATAGCATGTAAAACAGATACCACAAAGATGATAAACAGTATAATAGTCTACTTGATACTGTTGAATAAACAAACACCATCAGTATTTTTTTCACGCCCCTGACTTACTGAAGTATGCTACTGTTGAATGCATCATCAAGGCGTGTGCAGAGATGGGGGAGTGCTTGAAACTGTTCGCTAAATAATGAAGACACTTTACTACAAAAAAATGGCAAAATATTGCACCAGTTTGCATGTAAGCACACTTCCTTATTAACATATCTCACTACATTTCATCACATGTTGGACCCAACTCCCTCTCTGGAAATTTCTGACCGTAACACAACATAAATGTTACGGGCCGGGAATGTAGTGTAGCTGGCTATAATGCATAACAAGAGTCTAGAGCTTCGTGATTCATTGCCTTTGGATCTGAAGCCAGATATAATTGTTTGACCTACCTCTGTTGACCTAAGGTGACATTTGACTTTAACCAAAAACAATAGGAATCATCTGTTCACTATGGGTAATCCACCGCCGAAGTATTATAACGATCTGAACTTGCGTCATCCACTTAGAGTGGTTACAATAGGCGTCACAGACACACACACACACACACACGCACACGCATGCCTGCACATCTTCCTTTTGCCTCTGGCAAGGAATCAAAAAGTGGTTCTGAGCAATTTTCAGCGAAATCACATTTGGCCACGCCCCTCGTGAATATTGATGAGATGAAGTAGGTTTATAACCTACACATGTTCCCCATCTCCCACCAATGCCACCAAAGAAGTTTGAACAAAATCGGAAAGACGGTTGCCGAGATATTAGCATTTAAAGAAATTGTTCGTAGCCCCGCTCACTCAGGAATATTAATGACATTGGAACCACAAACGATAGGGAATACTTACTCACTCTGGGTAATCCACCACCCAAGTAAGGGAATGATCAAACCTTGCGTCATTGACTAAGAGTGATTACGAGCATCTTTCAACGAAATTACATTTGGCTCCGCCCCTCGGCACCTCCCACCAATGCCACTAAACAAGTATGAACAAAATCGGCCATTCGGTTGCCGAGATAAGGAGTCCGTCTACTTATGAATATTAATGAGATTGGCCCCCAAAAACGATAGGGATCATCTACTCACTATTGGTAACATACCCACCAAGTATATGAGACCGATCGCATCTTGCATCAGTTATCGTGATTACAACTGGCGTCACTAAAACAAAGACAGACACACACATGCGTGACTGCGAAGTGGGCAGAAAATGTTAAGGTAATCCAGCTAACATGCATGTGGAAAGAGTAAATAATTCTCACAGCAACAATGCGGCTAGTGCGCGCGAAGCGAGCCAAATCTATTTTCCACAAATTTACTAACTTGACGCCCAAAATATTTTCATAGTAGCTATAGTATACACAATGCACGCGAAACAAAAAAGTGTTTTGGTACTTTGTCTCCCAAAATACAGTCGTATTGCTATTTAAGCTTTTCAATCCAACGGTGTTCGTATGTTTTACTACATTGCAAAATTATTACATTGGTAGCGTGACAGGACGAAAGTGGTAATTCAGATCTATATTGTTACGCCCTGGGTTGTTCGGGATGCGTGTACCCCGTATTTCGAGCACGCCCAGGGCTACTAAGAATATGTTTTCCCGTTTTGTTTGAATAATTTACCCTGCGATTTGTTGTCCATTCATTCACCATTCCATTTACTTTTGTTTTATTATGCAGGTCTCTTTCGCTCTCCCCGTCGTCTGCCATCACCAGCATTCCAGGCATTCGCTCTTTTATTACACGAGTTGTTCTGTTTAGCGTGTATCTATTTTACTATCACTTGCTCTCTTAACCTTGTTTAATTAAGACGTTGTTTTTCTTATGTATTTTGTATTGTGGAAACTGAATTTATTTCGTTGAAGTTCGGGCAGAGAACTGGAGACCAGCGGTGAGCAGCACGGCAATTACAGTATAGTATTATTTTAAAGGCAAGGTTCATTTATTTTAGAGAGCGGGTCCGGGAGTGAAGGCTGACTACGGGCGCCATTCCTTTTGTATAATATAACTAAAAAGTTCCCGTCCTGGTTGGCTTCGTTGCATTTTTAGACTCCGGAGGTAGGGTCAAATTAGGGCTCTCCCCGGAGGTATTGCAGAAGTTAATCGGGGCGAGACCACATTAGGCAGTATTAGTTCAGTCTGCCGTTGGCGCCCCGTGTCGGGTATTCACTCTCGTGATTCTTAAGAGCCGTGCTGCCCACGCCCTGGTATGTAGTGTATTTGTTATTTATTTAAACTTAATCTCTGCCCGTTGTTTGCTTTAATATTTGTATACGGCAGAAAGTCACTGCCTTATTTTTGTTAAGTGTATGTTTAAAGTTAAGCTATTAAATTGTTGATTTGAGACCCAGTTCTCTTTAACTATATTCTTCTCTCTTTTTTTTGTGTATTGGTTCAAGCCCTGCTAGCATAAGTCTTCGCCTCCCCCCTTCCCCTGCCCTGACATCAGGTGGCCTCCAGCTGCCTGATTTCCCACGCTACCGCTCGGCCGGGGTACAGGGGTGTTACAATATGTAAGTAGACCAAAGTAAACCCATATCTCACACCTGTATGTGGAATAATGAAGCAAAATTCACTCTCTACAGGGCAGCCTTGGTTAACACACAGAAAACGGAAATAAATCAATATATCCGCACAAAGATACACATTGTTCGTATCAGTAACCTCGCGATTATCTTTTTCTCAGGTGAGTTGGGCCTGTTGGTTGTGCTACTATAAAACACTATCGTACACACGCACAGTTTCTATTGGTAAGTAGCGTTATAAAATCATCCCAATTGGGTTCTCCCGATTGACAATTATCTGTGGGCCAACTGTCCGGGGGAAATTGCCCGGAAGGGAATTGTCCCGGAGGGTAATTATCCGAGGGTAATTGTCCGGTGGGGAGTCGACTGTTGAAGGCATAGTGGAAAGGATTTGTCCGGGGGGGGGGGGGTTTCTGGGATTGGAATTGTCCGGGTTGTAATTATCTGGGTGGGAATTGTCCGGGGGTACTTGTCCAGAGAGGTAATTCTCCGGGGGGTAATTGTCCAGGGAGAGTTGTCCGGTCACCCTTGATACACAAAATCAGCAAAAGCCACATACACGGATGTCGTGTATGGAAGGTAAATGTTACATCCAGTCTGCATATGTGATCAAATTCCAAATAACTATAGAACAACTGTGGACAAATACGTGTCATTGAAGTGCGCGGTGAAGGTGAAATTTAGTTAGTTGTTGATATTCAATGGAGGGGTCTTTATTACCGCAACCTTTTTGACGTTATTTCGGTCACGAATATATGAGTTCGGCGTAGACCAAAGGTTGGATATATTTCTTAACAGTACTCTAACTAGCAATCGCCTGACATATAGCTAAGAAGTTAGGTCTACACCATCACATATTATCCGGACAACCAAGCTCATTAACGGTTGTCAAAGAACGACTCACGCATGTTCCGGACCTGACAGAGAATACCTGGCCTGGACACTGATTGGTCATCTTGAACAACATGGTAACGTTACTGTATCCTCGTCATAGAAATTGAATTAGGAAGAATGCTGACACAGTTTATCGCCGCTTGTTTAAGCAGTGAAGCCTTGAAATATAATGAAGGCGCTTTGCAGTGTACGCCAAAATGCCAGATCATTTGTAAGACTGAATTTGATTTTACCCGTTTTTCGAAAGAGTGTACTTTGCACAACAGAGACATGTTATTGCGACCAGAGTGTTAAGTACTATAAATACTCCTGACGTAAGAACCAACTTTGAAAACATTTTTTTCTCTCCTCAAATGACTCGAGTAAGTGGAGTGTTTGTGCAACTTTCATTGTATGGAAAGTGTCATTTCCGGTATCTGAGAGGCATATGGCAAACATTTGATCCTGCTTGTATTATTTTAGTGATCCACTCAAATAGTGTCATAGTTGTCCCTGAAAAATGCCGTGAAAAAGCATCATGCCTCCGTCCTCCCCACCCCGTTACAACACACACCTATAGCCTTAGTGTAATACTTCCATATTAGCCTGTGCATGTAGTTTCCAGTTTAACGTTGCAAAGTGGGTATAGTAACCTATTTTCCTAGTATTACATTGTAAGTGATAAGCCCAGGACATCATACCCGTCATCTCATGTTATTCTGGCATGTTGATCTATCGTTACGGATACAGCTTTAAGTAAAATGAGGTGTTAACATTTTTGTCATTAGGCTTTAGTCATATCGCATCCGTAGCCGGTCTAGGGCCTAGGCTAACTATATCCAGGGTCCAGTGAATATTAATACAGCTGCTGAGCAGACGACGCTACTAAAGTTATAAGATACCTATGTAATTGCTTCTACTATCGCTTCCTAAGAATTACATAGGAACTACAGACTACTGCCACATTTTTGGCATCCAAATGCGGCACACGATATCACCATTTCGAGTGATTAATGTCAACTTATCACTTTAGTTATGTCAAAGACTTAGTGTTTGTATTACGCTCCGTTATTGTCTTCTCGTACAAGCAAAGCGCCACTAGAGTGGCTTCGGTATATATCGCATGACGTCATTCTCCCTACTTCAAATTCTATGATCCTCGCCTAGTTAGCGAAATTTTACGAACATACGGTGATTTACACCGAAGGCCTGATGCATGATTAATCTAACGAATACAATGTAGAACTAGTCTATTATTGAGCAAATGTAACACCCTCCGGTGTATTAAAAAATCCTTGGTCGATTTCCTGGCCCTGATTCATAATTCAAGACATGTGATATACGCCATATAGGCCTGCGTACAGAGCAGCTAGCTGTGGAAACTGTGACTGTGTAGTGTGTATTATATAATACCATACCATTACGGGTCAGCTGTTTGTGCAAATAACACCGATCCCGAGTCGCTGCGGAAAAATACGATTAACATTTGTTGCTGGCGACTTTGTTTGCAAGATGTTTTTTAAATCAAATACGTTCAACTGTTACCTATCTTGTTCAATTCGACAATTTCGAACCAAAGTAGAGAATTTTACGTATTGTTTTGAAGAAGTATTCTACTCAGGGGGATCTTTGTTCTTTACGTGTGCCAGTGCAGAATTAACTGTTTGCCGCAACAGTTCTTTGCTAATCTGGGTCTGGATTTTTTCCTGCGTGGCCAACCTGTGAGTTTGAGATTGCTATGAAGAGTGTATGTTCAGCCGGCATTCACAAGCTAGCCATGCGGATGATGGAGAGGGCTAGTTTTCTCAATACATGTAGCGTGCATGCGCACTACAATAACTAGAACGGTTGTAAATTCTGAATGAAATATCACCTTCTCCTCCCCTGTCTGGTAGAGATTTCTAGGGTGTATTGGACCTTCTTTCAAAAGCCATTATTCGATTTCTTAATGGATTTTATTGTTTTGTTGGTCTACATATATGGTTACTGTCATGGTTGAATCTTAATTTGTTCATTGTTAATAACAACGTTTACAGTGGCGTAGGAAGGTATTTTTGAGTGGGGGGCTGGAGACTG
Source organism: Apostichopus japonicus (assembly GCF_037975245.1). NCBI lineage: Eukaryota > Metazoa > Echinodermata > Holothuroidea > Aspidochirotida > Stichopodidae > Apostichopus > Apostichopus japonicus. Next base: position 5,003,016 of record NC_092567.1, read on the forward strand.
ATGCCCGGCCTGGGGGAGGGGGTGTCCCCCTCCCCTTTGGATTTTTCTTTTGCATTTCCAGGTGGCCTCAAATGCAATTTGGTGCAATATAGCACACTTCAACACCCATTCCATTTTGTAAATAATTTTGAATATTCACCTGGCCTTAGATGCAATTTGGTGCTCCAAATGAGTTTTTTTTTCTCATTTGGAAATGAAAAAGGGGTTTTCTGACTTGCGAAGCGGGGGCCGGGGGGGGGGGGGGCGGAATGATACTTCCGCCCCACCATATTTTTCACTACGCCCTTTAACGTTTATTTGACTCTGTAGATCAAGGTATTAAAGTTTCCTTTTTTGTTTAAATGCTTCGTCTTAAACTTAATATAAAAGATCGAGTATATTTCCATAACTTATTTATAATTCATAATAATAATAATAATAATACTAATAAAGTAAAGTCTGTATGTTATTGTATGCATTTAATCCCATGTGTTAATTATGACGTACATTCACATTGTATCTTAGATATAATGGTAATGTTATGTCTCATTCTTTATACCTTTAATATTGCATTTATCTTATTAAAGGAAGAGTTTTTTAACCAGGGGTCTTTCGGCAACCGCACCTAACCTTCATTACCACTCTGCCTAGATAATACCTCTGTAGTGATTACAATGGTATACTGGTATAATTCAGCTATTTCTAACAATCCGTTGTTACATCTTTCACCATCCTCCACCTTTACAGGAAAAAAATCAATTTAACCTAATATGTCACAATTAACCACAACAATTACACCAAGAATGTTGAAACCAGACAAGCACTTTGAGGATCTGCAATAAAACATTACATAATTATAATTAAGAGCTGATAAACGATTGAGGAATATGCACAAATGATTGATATTCCAAGATTTGGTCTCTGCAAATACAATGTATGTGTAATATATGCATTTCTTTTTTGTACCTGCAGTGGTAAAGAACATTTGAGTCAATACATAGCTATATGTTATGTTCGTGGGAGAGGGGAATGGGTAAAATTATTTTCATATCCCTTGTAACGCCGATACAAATGAGAATATCGATTTAAAACTCAAACATCACATCAATCATCGCGCACTAAAAGTCACTTATGTTACACAATTCATCGTATTTATTTAGCCTTCCAGAAACCATCACTCGATATTTACATAACAAACTAACAGTTTACCATATCACTGATCAGCTGATATTGTTATCTATTAATACTTTGATCCAGTACAATGCTATATTCGCGTCTTCTATACTTCTACGCAGCGAAAACAAAACATTGATCATGACGGGGGGGGGGGGGCTTAGTGTAACACCAATGACCTCTCTCCGTGACAGCTCCCTAATTATACCAGGGTGCACCCATTCTGACAGCTCCCTAATTATACAAGGGAATCCTTTTTTGTGACAGCTAATATTAATATCAGGGAGCTCTGTTTGTGACAGCTCCCTGATAATACCAGGGAGTTATCTCTGTAACAGCTCCTTTATTATACCAGGGAGCCCACTTTTAGACAGCTCATATTAATTCTAGAGAGCTCTGTTTGTTACAGCTCCCTAAAAATCCCAGGGATTACTCTCTGCACCAGCTGTCTAATTTTACCAAGGACCTCTCAGTGACAGCTCCCTAATTATACCAGCGAACCGTCTTTTTGACAGCTCCTATTAAAATTAGGCAGCTCTGTTTGTGACAGCTCTCAAATAATACCAAGGAACTCTTTCTGTAACAGCTGCCTAATTATCCTAAGGACCTCTCTGTGACAGCTCCCTGATTATACCAGGCAACCGTCTTTGTGACAGCTCCTATTAATATTAGGGAGCTATGTTTGTGACCGCTCCCTAACAACACCAGGGAGCTCTCTCTCTCTCTCTCTGTATAGCTGTCTAATTATAGCAGGGAGCTCTCTCGAAGACAAAACAGACCCTGTAAATTAATAGTGACATTTTGAAATAAGACGTTATGGACATACAACAGTGCCTTTATATCGCCGTTCTGTATCAACTAACAAACATCGGACACTGTTCAATTTGCATATTAATAAAAAAATAGTGCTACCAAAATTATGCGGGTTATATTCTCCTTTGGTAATTTCTGTGTTGAATAATGCGCATCATATTTCTAATTAATTTAAAAGTTGGTAGAGTTACTTCATTTGATATCAAAGCATGTGTTTACTAATTAAAAACTGTTGTTGTTTGGGCTAAAATTAACGTCACAGTGTTCACTATTTTCTCAAATACACAAAGTCGGTAAATGTAGTTGACTTAGCTCTGAAGCATGTACTAAAACTAAAATTAAACGTATAATAATTAGGTGAACCCTTTCGAGGGGAATGGTGATACACACCCAACGGAGATCACACAGGCACAGTCTCTCTGCAAGGGGACTATGGTTGAGAGCGGATCAGTCGTTCGGTAGTTTGGTTTTCGTGCCCAGGTTCTTTTCTTGGTGTCTTTTCTTTAAAAAGTACACACATTGAAGCGTGTCGGTTTTAATTTACACTAAATGGGTTGGCCACTGAAAAATTATTTGCAATAGAAGTAAAAGAATCGACAAACTTTGATAACAGTAGGAATCGTTAACAGGAGAGAAGATATTCCTTTACAGAATTAACTCTTACTTTTTGATTCACGGTTCTAATGTATTCGTCTAAGAACGGCGCACCGTTTTTCACGAACTTCTGTTAAATTGCGACTTAACGCATAAGTCCTGGCTGCCGGTATTCTACTGTAAGAATACGTTTTTGTAACAGTGTGTTAATAACATAAACCTCTCGCTGTCAGTGGCATCTCCCTGCACCAGGAAACTCTATCGGTGATAGCTCCTTACATGGCTTGAGGCAACACAGACACTACATTAGTATGGTTCCATCAGTGGCGCACATATGTTCCGAAGAGTAGGGGGGGGGGGGTATTAGTATTCTATCTAAGTGGAGCGCCACCATCAGTTGGCGCGGAGCGTACAAGAAAATTTTTGGCTTTGCAAACTCCCCAGATGGCCGGAAACGGCCCCCGTAGTGTTTAGGCTGCATGAGTTCAGCTTTGAAATATAAATTTCATGTATGCAATTCCTCAATTACTGAGAAAATATTCAATCTATGAAAAAAGTAATACATGTCAGATGAGTTGAGATGGTACAATAATCATAATGAATTGTGCATCCTCTTTCATTTATTCTGTCTGCCATGCTCCCGTATTCACCTTCTGTATCTCTATTACCTTTGTCCATCACCCCATCCATAGTCCATACATGTTCATTACTAAGTGCCTCACCGTCCATAGTCGGTGTTGTGGTCAATATAGACGGTTCTCTGTAACAATCCCTTCCTGGCGGCTAATGGCTATCAGTGATCGTCGGCTTGCATTCTTATATATACACTACAAACAGCAAAATGTAACCGATAATCGTCCGATATAGAACGCACCTGGGCGTCAAAGCCTTATTACAATAAAGAACAAGTTAAGTGGTTAAGTGGAATAATTTTTGACATATAATGCCCTTTTTAGAAACACCTAATTTTTGAGCGCCTGATGTGTATAGTGTTCAAATCCTGAACGCCTACTGTTCAAATGCTTTACGCTACAGCGCTCAAATTGTGAACGCTAGCGATCACATTTTAAACGCAACAGATATATGTAAGTGTTTAAAGAGGCATTTAGACGTCAACACGATGCAAGCTCTTCAAGTAGGCTAGGCATATCCCTTCATCCTCAACATGTTCTGACGCCCCGACTCGTTATATCATAGGCCTATATTTGTTATATTTTGTTGTTGTTTGTTTGCAGTGTATGAAACCCTGGAGTGAGAACAGCTTGCAAAAATACTGAGGTTGAAACTCAGTATTTTGACCTAACCTAATTTTAACTTAACTTTAATTTATTTTATTTTAATTTGAACTTATTTTTTTTTATATCTGACTGGAAATTGGGGGGGGGGGGTGATTGTGTAGACCATACCCCCTTGACCAAAATGTGGGGGATATATCCCCCCATCCCCCCGGGATGCGAATTTTGTTTTTCCCAAACAGGTTTACAATTGCGTCTAAATAGGCGCTCATGATTGGTCGGAAAAGTTACGTCATCACGATAGAAACCTTTACTTCCAGGAAACCAAAGTGTCTGCATCCATTCGTTGGAACGAAGATATACCCATTCAAAATTACCCGAAGCTTTTCGTTGTAGATGTGTTTGGAATTGGTTTAGACATATTGAGCACACTAGTATGGTATGATCATCTACTTTGATCGAAGTTTTCTGTGAAGGCATTAATCGATAACATCGCATAGCTAGTGAAATGTTCGTACAGGGTACATCACACATGCGCTGGTGGCCTATATGTATTATAACTGTGTAAACAGTGTAGTGACTGAAAAATATCATACTGTAGCATGAAGGGCTCATAATTGACGCAATTAAGGATTTGATCAAAGATGTATATCAAGGAAAAATCCAAATCACTCAGCTCTATGTGTTTTTCATATGTGTAGTTCAGGGGCGTATCCAGGATTTTCCAATAGGGGGGGGGGGCGTCAGGCATGAATGATCGCCGTCCTGGGGGATGGGTCTAAGGGGAGGGGGTGGACAATTTTTGCTTTCGAAGAAGGGCTGAAATGCAAAATGGTGCCATATGCATGGGCGGCGATCCGTACACCCGAGTGGGGGGGGGGGTATGACCTTGTTGACTATCTAAGCGTAGCGCCACCAAATGGCGCGAAGCGTACAAGAAAATTTTGGGATTAACAAACCCTCTAGATGGCCGGAAACGGCACTTCCCGAGGTTTCCAAGCGGCATATACCCAACTTTAAAATAGGGATGTCATGTCCGAAATATCTCATAATCAGGATTCAAAATACCTTTTTTTTAATTTCGGGTGTTATTTTGGGAAAATTGCCCAAATCAATCTTGTTTCAGGCGCAACGTTAGAATGTTCGAGAGCTCTTTTATATTATTCGATGAAGAAAATGGCCTCATGCAGGCTATTATAGGCCTATACACATGCAATACACAATTACACATAGTTACATTCCTAGGTACCGATTGCTAGGGCAACCAGGTGAAACGTGTATTAAGCATTACCCTGGTAACATGAGATTCTCAGCTGTTCGAGGGAACATGTACGTGTGTAGGCCTACTATAGGGCCTATATGAATACTATGAGGGTGCATATATGTACTATATCAATACCGTGTGCGCAATAATACATTTTGTTGTTATAGGCCAATGAAGCCTACAGTCAACTATTCTTGCTTTATAAAGACGCTTTATTTGAAAAGATCGCACTGCGTTTATGGGTAGGCGAGAAATGAAGCTAAAAAAGAGCCGTACATTAACGATGATGCATAAATGTAGGCATGAAAATATTCTTATCCCTGGCATTTGGTGGGGGATATATCCCCCCTTCCCCCCAAGATCGCCGCCCATGGCCATATGTGATCCATTTTTCGACCTTAATAATAAGCAACATTTCCAGTAAATATGGACACAAAATGCACAATTTAGTATGGCTGGCATGTCACTTAGTGCTTATAGTGATAATACAAACACCATCTATGTTTCTAAAACTATTATGCCGCCGAACTTCGCCAGAACCTTTTTCTGGCAAACAAAAAATAAAGCATACGGGAGGGGGGGGGGGGGGGTTGAGCGATCACCGACATCTCACTTAAAGGTCGTCATCAATTTTTTTTATTGTTTTGGCTAAACTTTTTTTTTTCTTTGGTGACGGCCAATAGGAGGGCGCGCGCCTGTTGCGCCCCCCCCCTGGATACGCCCCTGGTAGTTCCTCAGAAATGTTATGATCTCAAAATATTAAGGTTCTGTGCTTATGCACAGTACAATTGAGCAGAATTTGACCACAAAATGTCTGCCGTGTCAAGTTCTATCATACCCCTAATATTGACACATTCGTCGATTAGCTAACTGTAGTCCAGGCCTTAGTATACATCCATTGACTTTAGATGCTGTTTGCTATGCTCTGAGCCTCTAAGCGCAGATAAGTCAGGTCCCAGAGAGTAGTCTTATCATATTGAGGTAATGTTGGTTATTTTTAGGATGTAAGAATTCCAAATGCCCCCAAAACGTGCAAAACTTGGGGTGGGGGGAGGGTGTTAAAAGCTTAAAAAATACCACAATTTGGTCAGCAAATAGCTGAAATGGATTCAAACTCATGAAAATGTAATTCTGCTTGACTGCAAAAAGTTAAGGTGGCCTGCTGTATCGTTGCTAGTGATAATTGAAGGTGCGTCAATTACGGGGGTGCGTCAATTAGGAAGCCTTGACTACACTAAACTGTTTGCGTATATTCATTCAAGACTCGTGAAGTTGATTTAAGTGTAGGCCTACCCATTCCACGAAACAAATTCCGATTGCAGTAGAACGGCTCACAAATCTTGAATAACGTAAACACGAACCCAATAGAATGTAGCGTATGTATCATAAGTAAGGTCAACGTGTGATTCAAGCATTAAAAGTAAAGTTAGGGAACTTAGGGCGTTTGATGGACCGTTACAAGACTTAATTAAGTGTCAGTGTGTAATTCAGTGCATGTCTTCGAACTTCGAAGCGATGCCCATTATTTATGCTGACGTCACGAGCAATCTGATTGGCGGAAAACTCCGTAATTGCAAACCTGTTTGGGGAAAAAAAATCGCCCCCGGGATGTGCGCCCCATGTTTCGATGTTTTCGATAACCATACTTTACAACCCCTGCAAGGGTTATCACTACATTAGTATGGTTCGATGACAATGCACTCCAACATATATGGCTTGTTGTTCCAGGTTTAATTCAATCATTTGAAGCATTTAACTTTTATTTAAAGTATTGGAAGACTTGCTACTTATTCGTAACGGAAGAATCTGCAATTCCAAAAATTAACACTCCATGTGTTTATGTTGAAGTATACGTTCAATATTATCAATACATCATCAGTATAATAAGAGTTTTAGCGCAATTTGGCAAATGCAGAGATTATTCTGATTGGTTTAAATATACTATGACATCATTGCAATTATCCTCAATACACCACTGTATATTCATTAGCTAGGAAAACTATCCCTCTTCTTTAAACCTAAATTTTTATGATTTAAAGTGGCTGAAATAATAAGTTTTCAATGACAGTCAATGGAAAACAAAACTACTATGAAAAAGTAAACGGTTCCTAATTTAGGTGTAGGTAAAAAAATGTAAAAGGCTGTCTATTTATTAGCTAACTTACATGATTTTTAGATGCAATCTCCAGCAACTGTGTCGTCGATCTTTGAAGAAGAGAGCTGTCGTATTTCTGTATCCTAACTTCACGCGAGCAGAGCTCTTCCACCGAATCCATAATGTGGTTGACGTCACCAGTTTGTTCCAGGATACAGAGGATGGCAAAATTATCCCCGCCTGGTAATCCCTTCAAATGGTTGATGAGTTTCTTTCCAGCATTGGGATCCAGACCACAGGCGAATCTAAACAGGTACTGAAGATCAAATGGATCTAAGAACCTGAGAATATCGGAGAGATTGTGTGCGTTCTTTAGAAGAGTGACAAGGTGGTGGGCTGCATACCATTCACAGAATAGTTTATGATAAAAACGGACCATAGTTGTAATAGAATCATCGCTCACTTCATCTTCTTCGACCAAAATGCCAATTGAAATATACTGGTTATAAGATTCTGGCCCGACTCTTTGATAAAATCCAGTCTTAATCCATGACAATTGTTGGTTTTTCTTGTTTAATCCTTCGAAAGCTATTTTGTCCAGCTCATGATGTTCCATTTCATGAAGATATAACTTGTTGCTTCTATTGTCTTTAAATTTCTGTTTCAGATGGTCGTAAAAACATCTAATCATGTATTTGAAGAACTGTGTGACAGACTTGAACTTCATGAAGTCTCTCTGATCATGAGCCATGTGGGCAAACATCACGAATATGAGAGGCACCTGGCAAAGATCAGCAAGGATGGAGTTTTCATAGAGCCATCGTTTTATTTCTTCCACTGCCTCATCGTTGTTACCTACTACGGCCTTGCGAATGTACTCGTCCCTAGCTTTATCATCGAACCCTGTTAGTTTGGCCCCCTTAGTTTCTTTTCTAAGACATTCTGGAAGATATCTTGTCGTTAAGCTGACATCAAAGTCTGCAAACAGTTCCATCTTGATGATCTTGTGTACATCGTCATTATCATTGCTGTCCCTGCCAGGATACTCATCATATCCATCCAAAATAATGTGGACGGACGAGCAACTGTGAATGATCTTTTCAATATCATGTTTGCTAACACGGGGTTCGTGGAAGAGAAGAAATGACCTAATCGCCCTGTATAGAGACTTTACACTTCCAAGTTGTCTTAACCGAAGAAGAATTAGTATTTCCACATTGTTCATCGGGGAATCAGATACGTCATTACACCAATCGTAGGCCAGCTGAAGGGTTAACGTTGACTTACCATACCCGGGCTCTCCTTGTAAAATGCGTCTCTTGGATTTAAACCGAAAGTCAGTATAAATACTTTTGTAAGATTCCAAACGCTCCCATGATCCTCTGGTGCCTGGCGTAATCTCTGGTGCCAGACAAAATTCAACGCCCCCTTCTACAAAGACCTTGTCCACACAATACAGTCTATCTTTTATATATGGTAGGGGTTGAATCGCATCATATTGGACTTTATATGTCCTTTTGAGACCTGCTATCAGAAATTGTTTCTTCTCTAAACAAAAAACAGAAACAATATGTGTAAATGTTCCACGTATGACTAAATGTTACGAACAATATATTAGTGACACACATGGGAACACGTAAATCTTAATTGTTTATTAGTTAATGAATACAATTGTGTTACTGTTCTCTGTGTTATTACGATGACAAAGGGGGAGGGGGTTACATTTTTTTACCAAAATGAAATAAAGTTACGCAAATGGCAAAGTCAGAGTTAAAGGCAACTACCTTGAAGATCAGGATTCAGCTCCATTATCACGTGATTTACTTCAGACAGTCTACGAAGCGTAAAGGAGTCGTGTGAGTACAACCCCTGCCAATCGTTCCGAGAATCTGTTTTAAAAATATGAGCAAAATAGGGAATCTAAATAACTACACCATTCCGTTCACCGTCAAGATATATACTGCATTGTTTTAATGTTGCATATGGTTTGGTTCAATGTGTTGTTATTTAAAATGTGTTGGTAAAGAATATTTAATTCCTAGTAAGTGCAATGATTAATAATGACAAAGAGACACCAAGACAAATTAAGACCAATACCCCTATCAGATGGCTAACTCTATGCTACGTGCTACAATCATTAAAATTACTTAAGCGCAAATAATATATTATTCCAAACAGTAATATCCATCAACCGGAATATCTCTCACATGATAGTTAAAGAAGGTAACAAGAGTTCATGTTATGTCGAATTACCATCTTCTTGAACCTAAAGAGAAAAGCAAATCAACTGAAACTGACTTACGATTTGCCCTTCATGTCTTCATCTAATCATTGATCGTGTTGTTACGAGTCCATATGAAGGTTTGTCCACCTGTCAATTGAATGGGAAAGTTCCTGTAAATAGCCTTGTGTTAAGCAATGAGCTTGAACCACATAATACCATTCCTTTGATCGTGTGTCGTATAAAGTAGTTGAAATTCCATGGTCAGTACACTTGCGACTGACACATGCTAAAACGTGTTCAGCAACATGCCCGATACAACATGTACGCATAATGTACAACGTACGATTTTGCTAACCGGATGTCATTTAAAACAGACATGGGCTTTCAGCATAGGCGTACGGGACCATTTCAGTTGGGGGGGGCAGAACTTTTTGTGCCCGAAAGTTCCCGTGACACTATCTAAGCGGAGCGCCACCATCGGTTGGCGTGTAGCGTACAAGAAAATTTTTGGCAAACAATGCCTCTCAGATTGCCGGAAACGGCACTTCTGAGGCCTTGCAAGTTGCATCTAAACATTCTTTATTTTATAATCTCACGTTTTAGAAATTTACACTTCCCCAAAAATTTGGTAAATTAGAAGAAGAAAAAATGGTAACATCACTTTGAAGGGGAAAAATGGGACAGTATATTTTTTAAGCTCCTATTTAGTTACCTTATTTATTATTTTAACACAGTACTCAGCTACCTCCAGAAAAACATATATTGTTCAACGACACGTAGGCGGGATAATGTCGCTGTGTCGGGTGAGACTGCAATTTGTCTCACAAAAATGTATAAAATATAACAAAGAATATGATAAACCTGTACTTCTAGGCTTGTAGGCAATCCCCCCCCCCCACCATCCATGAAAAAGAATATATTTCTTATATACAGTTATGTCCAGGTCAAGGGCGGCGGAAGCACTTTAATCTGGGGGGGGGCACCGACATCAAAGGGCACTTTGCAGAAATTCGTTTGGACTGATGCAGCCTTATATTTAGTACCCTTTATAACTCTTATTGTATTATCTTATTTGCGTATACACATCACTCCATCAACACCCCCCCCCCCCTCAAAGAAAATATGTATACTAGCACTGCAATAGCCAATGCGCAAATTGGGAAACAAGGAACAAGTTTTCTTTTGAGACAAAATGAGGTAAAATCATGCTAGTTGCTAATGTAGGAATCTTCCGAATTAGAGTTTTTTTTTCTTGTTAATATCTTAACAATTTTTTTCCATTCGAAATAGCTTTGAGTTTGACCCACAAAAATTCATTAAAAGTCACGGGCTTAGCCAGGATTTGCAAAGTTGTAAGCACGACTATCTGAGCGGAGCGCCACCATCGGTTGGCGCGGAGCGTACTAGAAAATGTTTGGTTTTACAAACCCCTCAGATGGCCGGAAACGGCCCTCCCCGAGTGTTCATTCTGGTTCCCTGGCCTCTTGCTAACTTGAGGCACATCAATTTTTATCTAGAAAAAAGGCACATTTTTAACCTGAGGAAAAGTGGGGGGGCACGTGCCTCATGTTCCCCCCGGTTCCGCCGCCCTTGGTCAAAATATACAATTGACTAGTTAGAAAAAAAATGATCGTGCAAAAAGCGTGGTAGCCCAGATGAACTGCGCTTACGGTGGTGTTACACGGGAATATTCGGGCATCATGATGCTAAATAAAGAAAATCATGGAATTGTCGGGCAAAAATTTGAAAAAGATTCGGGCAAGCTACTGCATATTTATATATATATATATATATTTCCAGAAAAAAATATACATATATATTTATATATTTTTTTTCTCCTCTTAGGCTGCCCGAATTTTTCAGGACTTTTGCCCGAATTTCTTGTCCTCTGGAAATTTGCCCCCCTCCCCCCCCCCCGCCTCGTACGCCTATGGCTTTCAGTATATCTGTATGACGAAGGGGTCGTCTGAGTTCAGCTCCTGCCAATCGAATCTGTGTTTTTAACATGAGGAAAATAATGACATAATTCCGTTAACCGTAAAATGCTGCGTTGTTTTGTAGTTGCTGTTAATTTTTCAGATCAAGGTTCAAAAACACTGTATTAAAGTGCAAGTCAGTTCGTTTTACAGAGCAACGTCTTAAAACTGCTTGAGTGCGCTCAGAAAAAAAAAAAAAACTTGCGTCCCAGCAGTCTTCCATGAAAACATTCAATTTAATATACATGTACAGGAACACACAATACTTAGCTGTAATGGACCCACACATTACATTGCATTGTGTGCAAGCGTATAGTTATCGATAGGCCTAGGTCTATAATGTGCACAAAAAGGAAAAAAAAAACAAATGAAGAAACCTATAACTAAACTACAAAAACAAGTGATTGTCAAGTTTCGAAGCGGGTAATTGTGCCGTAGACTAGGTACAGTACCATATATGATGACCTTGACATCACACATTGTATGCTATTGTATGGTATTAAACTCTCTTCCATAGCGTATGTGATAATGTTATAGTATAAAAACACGCGGTGTGGTGTTTAAAATCAATATGATGTAAAACAATGCATAGAAAGAAAATTTAAAAAAATATATAAAAATTGCACTCGTAACTGATTTTCTTATGCCCCTTAATTTTTGTAGAAAATGTTTTCTTATAAATCTTGACGACACAAAAACACGCCCCTAAAAGGCCTGGTACTTGCTCACGACATTTATGAACCCTTCATAAGTTACCATTTACAGTAACCCAATGCAATAGTATCTTTAAGTTGTTTTGAGAGTTGAACGAAATTTTCCTAATCCTCAACCACTATAGACAAGCAGCATGAGCGAGAGTTTCATACAATTTATTTTACCAACGTTACCATCTGAGAGCTGTGCGGTATTTAACTATATTTTTTAGTATTAAGTTCTTACAACTTACCAATTTCAGGTTTCTAACTTGTCTCAATATTAATTTATGAGGTTTGTTAAGTTGCTCTGATGTACAAAAGAGGTAGTCTTTGACAGATTATAACTCAAAACGCGTCACGTTAAAAAAAAAAAAACTGTTTTTTAATATAAGAGGTATGGTACCACGCTGTTTGTACACACACTTCAAGAGGGTATTTTGCCATATTTTTAAATGAAGAACCCTCAAAGTTTGGGATGTTACAAATGAAAAACGATGTTCATGTTGTGATGTTCCATATTTGTGTGAGCCTGGATATTGTACTTCAAGTTCATTAAATTAAATATTCTGCATAATCCAATGTCATATAAACAAATAATAGTTGCAATTCACTGTCTGCTTCTGGTTTAAGTCACTTAAAAAACATTACTATACAATAAATGTCAATAGACACATACACTTACAGTGTGTATTAGAATTTGCATAATTCTCGAGAAAGGCAGAAAGTCAATAAAATAATATCTGTTCCAAATTAAAAAGTATAACCTTTAGGTATATAGTTTGTAAACCAATTTTTGTCCGTCCAGTACATGCCCAGAAGAGTCAGTTGAACAACATTATTTTAAGGTTGGTTTAAAATGAGCTCCTGTGCAACATAGTTATCAAAAAACATATTAAGTCATTCCGTGTCAAATCACGATTGGCTGTTGCTAGACCCTATCCAAAAATTACCACCTTCATTGCATGATCAGAGCACCAGGAATACACATATTCTGACTATTATTATCCCACTACGAAATTCCTCAATTTGTATTGTGTATTACTGTATTTAGTTTGTAAATTCCAATAATGGATATCATATCATTTATCTTACAAAAGTGTACATTAAAAGTTCTTTGTTATGATACTAGTTATATTTGTATTGCAAAGGTGAAGTGTATATTATATGCCCTGCAAAATTAATCTTACCCAACGCTGGGGTCTGTGGATATCTAACCAAAATATGGTTTAGGGTTTGGTCATTCTGCATTTACATTGACAATGACCCATATGCGTGTGGTGGTGAAAAATGACGTCATTTCAGTTTGCCTCAAATATAGGTTAAGGGAACTTATCAGTACACTGGGTCAAACCTTTTTTTTACTGTATTTGTATTTAAACTTGGGAAATTATCATCTGTAAAGGACTAGAATTATGTCGCGTTTTACGAGATTAATACGTGCTAGGGCCTAAATGCACCAGCATCGATAAAAGAAATAAATACATTTTGTGCGGGTAATTTGTGTCGAAGGTAAATTAAAATGTATTGAGACGAAAACCAGCAGCAGGATCAGGTTATATTGAGACATTCAATGTTTTCATCAACATTTGCTATAACAGTCCTTAGGTTAAAAGAAAATACATTATAACAGATTACAACACACTGAGAACACCGCAATATTTTATCCGGATGTTTTCAAAGTATACGTGGTTTCACTGTACACGAGATGCCATATAGGATCGACTATACAGCATCCACAATAACAAATCCACTATGCCTGATCCGCGATGAAGATCCATTATAAGCAATCCACTATGCTGGATCTACTTTACAGGATCGACTATATATGATCCAATATGCTGGTTGCAATATTAACGATTCACTGTGCTGAAACCACTTTACATGATCACTATTCTGGATCCACAACGCAAGATCTACTGTGCACTATTTACGATCATCTATGTTGAAAGATTAAAGATTAAAGATACACTATAAAGGGTCATATATGTGTTACTCACTATACCCGATCCATATGCTGGATCCACTATGCACATTCTGCTATATACGATCCATTATAAACGATCCACTTTACACGATTCACTTTACTGGATATACTTTACAGGATCCACTATACATTATCTAATATACATGATCCAATATGCTGGATCCACTATGCAAGATCCAGTATATACGATCCTCTTTAACACCATCGCAAGCGAGTACTGCTTGGGATCATTGTATCTTACGTGATGGTTTTATTATTATCTTGATATGTCCAGCCCTAGAAAACAGGAGATTTATGAAGATACAGAGACTTACCCTAACTGATATAAGTTTTCAGAATATCATTTGATAAAAGTTATCAGACACTGGGTAAATGGGAATTTTCTTTCAAATGTCATTGCTCTACGGACGAGAGAATATCCAGGGATTTTAACATATAACGAGTATCTGAATATGAAATACCGAATTTTGTTACAATCCAGCTGTCGTTGACGAATTTCAATCGTAACATAAATCAATAATGTCTTTAATATTGGACATTCACTACCACAATATCTAAACTACTCGCTTCGAATCATTAAAACATTCTGCTGGATTCCTGTCGTCGGTTTTCTTTTGTAATTTCATCTATAGTGTGTCAAATAACGTTATACTTGTCTCCCGAAGAAATAAACGTACGTCAACGTGTACTCAATTATTTATTTAGGCAAAGCAAGGCGAAAGCGAACAAAGATGATAGTTTACAAGTAGACTCACAGAACTTCCAAACAGTTTCCAAACCTATAGAAACTCGTGAATTTTTTTAGGTAAATATATCTTGAAAATAACAAATGTGACCGAACGAGGTTACTAGATAATTCCAAGTAGTGAATTACCTCTCACCCTTAGCCTACTGCCTTCCCGTTAAATAAGTTGCAATATATTCCTACAACGCTTTAAATTCTGAGCACTACGAAAAATACTATGGTCGTGTAGTGTAATGATTCGCTACTAATAAGATGCAAACTATTATTGTTATGCAATGGCGTGTGACAATTTCTACCAGAAAATGTGACGTTTTGTTTTGATCAGTTTATGACGCATATGGCAAGTAAATATCTCGTCGAAAACTCCTAAGAATTACGGTTACGGAACGGTTTCCTAGTCATTTGTTTGACAACACAACAAACAGTATAATACTTAAATTACCAATACACCTTTACTCGATCGTTTGCTAATGGTTAATGGTGAGAACTGATTGAAACTATGCAAGAACTAGTCAATCGTAACGTTGATCTTTGTTGAGCTTCGCAAGCCTTAGTAGAAAGAAATACCAAAGGCAGTTGTTGGTTCACCAGTGACCACGCACTTTTTCACATACACCATTTGCTTCTCTCTTCCACGTAGTAAAATAATTAAAATATATGAACTTCACAGCTGGATTTCCATAACACACACCAATAAGTTCTTTAATTTTCATGTGGTCATGTGTCGGCACCTACGTATCACGTAACATACTGTGGCATGTATGTGTTTCATGCGGGGATTTTCGGAGATATCTACAGTGGTCGATGAGTACAACCTTCCAACCTGCCAACAAGGTAGACCTTCGGCGGAATTTAATTGTGAAAAGTAAAACCAGCAAAGCTGAGCAAAAACTATCCTTATTTGTTGGGGAATATCCATAAAATGCCCATTGTTACTTGTTTTTGCGAGGTGTTTGATCCGAGGTATTCCTGCCATATATCCCAGGTATTTACCAATATATACAGAGATTAAGTTATAGTACACTAGTGAGACACGTTGTCTATTATATATAGCGCACATACAACAAACTATGAAACTTGCAAGAATCCAAGACTGCGCTACCACCTCTGCTTCCTCCCACACTTACAAGTGTCATTTTAAATTATATACCAGAGAGTTGGAATCGATTTGAAGTAACAACCTTACCCAAGCTTTTTCTGTCTATTCTGAGTAGAGCGCTAAAGTGAAAGAGAAAAGTTTCTAGGCGTTGTAACACGTACATCCAATCAAACCAAGGCAGTATCTGGATACAAATGAAACTGGTCCTTGCAAGCACGACATTTGGATGTTGAACATTATGTAAACAAACTTCACGTGTGTAAATTTAATTGATTTATCTACGAACACCTATAGATGGTCATTGTTCTTGCAATCTATCAATACATCGGAGAGGGAACAATATATTTTGGAGTGAACAAGAGACGGCTTATGAAAAAATAACAACAGATACAAACAATCATCCAATTTATGATATCAAGTAAACAAGTGCAAATAAGAATCCAAATGTTTTCAACTGAGAGAAGTGTTACGATATTTTCTTTATTTGAATGATTCCTAATTCCTACTTACTGCAAGGCAATTGCTGACGACGCCCAAATCTAGTCAAACCTAACATATTATACAACGTGTAAGGGTGCCAAGACTGGCAGAATGTAGGAAGGTTGCAACAAAGCAAAAGTTAGGCATGACAACTACTGTTTGTAGCGTCAATGGTACGTATGTTGGTTTTAGTCTTCCAATGACAACAAAATTTGTCTAGACCTACCTTAAATTATTTTACATTGAAATTACACACAATTCACATACACTGACTAGTTGCACGCCATTGGTACAGAAAAATTGGAGAAACATAAGTTAAATTCATTAAAACACAGTTCAACATAGCTGTTTCTCTCTCATGGTGAGAAGTTAACATACTGCTTTGAAGTTTAGGCTTTTTGAGCGTCTATCTTATTCTTCGTGCTTTACGTATCGAATGATTCAAATTAGCGTGTGATCACAAGATGTCACGTGATACGCGATTTTACCGTCTTCTACATCCCTACGGCTAGGTTGTAAGTTATAGTTGGCTGGTACTACTGTCTAAAGCCTAGGTTTAACACAACAGGGCCTAGTCTTGGTCTAACACTAGTTATAGTAGGCTAGTTAGTAGTTGGTAAATATGCAGTTAGGTCAAGCTAGCCTAGGCCTAACTAGTATTTAATTTACCCATGTTAAGTTACCTAAGCCTAACGAGGCACGCTAGTTAATTGTAACCTCGACCAATAAGCCTAGGCTGTGCCAGTGTCTATGCTTCTTAATAACATTGCGTTAGGGATATAATGTTGTAAAGGAAGAGAAATAAGGTGATATGATGCCTGTATCATACTCAAACTACTATGTGGAGCCAAACAAGTTATGTGTACAGTGCTCAGATTTGATCATTAAAAAACAATAGTAACTACGTAAGTTGTAACTTAAAGTAGCTATTGGGTGTAAGGTATCAGAGGGCCGTGTGAAAATAAGCATCAGCACGTTATCAGTGCAATGCTATAAGCCTCAAACGGGTTGGTTTAGTTTAGTAGAAAAACAGGATCAGGAGGGACACTGAAGTCCCCATCAAGGACCTTATAGTCCTGAGAGAGAAAGAAAACTGAAGAAACAAACACCCTGGGCCAATAACCATGCTTAAGGTGCTTGTCCAAAGCATTCTTAAACCCATTCACACTACTTGCAAGTAAAACTTTCTCAGGCAAACCGTTATACTAATTTACAACCCTATTAGGAAAAAAATGTTATGCCGAATATTAAATCTACTTGTAATACCATCTGTAAAAGTTGTAGGAGGTGGATGGTAAATCTCTCAGCCTGTGATTGGGAAGTAGCTTAATGAACAGTCCATACCATTTACACTAGATGGTGCAATTTATGTGATGTTCTAATGATTTAATATTCTTTCTTTTCATTTCAGAAGGACATCTGTACTATATCTACTCTAATCTACATGTTGCACAGATAAGTAAATATGAAGAGGTATAGTTATGGGAAGCTGCCAACTAGTAGATCTGGAGATGTCCTATACTTCGTACAGAATATAGCTGTAAGTTAAATACTGAAGACATTTTAAATTATTGTCAGGGCCGCTGAATAACCATGCAAATAGGGATGCTTTCATCACCTTGGTAATAGTAATAACTATGACCAACCTACATATTGTGCTGATATCATCCCGTTTTAGTGTCTGCAATAACATTCTTTCCAATTGTGTATTTCTTACTAGAAATATTGGCTAATTCACAATTCCGTCAGTACATGCACACTAGAACTCAGAAAATGTAAACACGGGGGTATATGTGAATAATCGCCTGGTTTGTTTTGATCTCATTTTGTTTAATTGTTCAGATTTTCAATACAATCTAAATTTTGAAGAAAAGAACATACAGTATATGTGGAAGTGTGATTATAGGCTTACTGTGCACAAAGAAATGACGATTTGTTAACTTGAACGCAACATGGGACCTAAAGGCATAAATCAGGGAATATTTTTTCTTAAAAATCTTGTCAGCATTCAAACCTCATCACAATACATATTTAGTTTTCCAAATGTATTGTGACAGATTCGTATCTTTGCAACTAAACTTACTGCTATAGTAGCCTATAAAACGGTGGGAAAACATTTGGCGACAACATGCCACAAAAATACAGTTATGGTTAATAAGTAATGGTAAGATGATTTAGTGTGTGAAAGATTCATAAAGGGTTTTAATCACTACCTCAAAGAAAAACATATGACAAGATCTCCTTTCTGTGAAAGAATGGTTCTCAGACCTCAGACCCTTATGTGTGCTTTAATTCTTGCAAAGTTGACATCTTGATCACCTTATCACTAATTGTACTAGTATTGTCAATCAGCAAAATGCCATCAATGATAGGTCAGTTATCCGTCACTCATTCTTATCATTATGTTTCTTTGCTGGCTATTCTTCGTGTTACACATCACATTAAACATACATTGCATGTGTGGTGACCTAAACTAGCTTTGCCTTCTCTTGCCAGTCATATTTCATTTTCTTTATTCTTTTCTAGGGAAATACAAGTACTGTATCCTTTGTCTCTTAGCTCCAAGTTAAAGAGTCCCATGAATAATCTGATTTATCCATGTCAGGGGTCCTCAACAATTGGGTTAATATAAAATGCATTTACGGGTTAAGCTCACTGTCTAAACAATTCTGTAAGAATATTTCTTTAAATTGATGTCATATCCTTACTCAACAGGAAGGCACAGATGTGGAAGCTGCAGCCCGGAAAAGGAATATTGTCCAGTATAGTCAGCAATTTAAACTTTCTGGTGGACATGACACTTGCCATAAGCACTATTTCATTGTAGCTGAGCCAACAAAACAGTTATTTCCAGCTGGGCAAACATTGTGGAGGCAGCCGACAAGCTCTTCAAAAGTCACTGCGTCTCCAAAAATGTGGGAGTTTGTGAAATTACATAAACAATTGCTTGTTAACGTTAACCATAAAAATACATTGGATAGAAGTCGCTTCACAACATCTGACAATGCTACACTTTTGCAGCGAACTGAAGATGACTCACCCCATTTGAAGTCCACTCAAATCAATGATTCATGTACATGACTTGCACATTAAGTGAACAAGATTCGACTGTTCCGATCCTGTGTGGCCATTTACTAAAGAACTATGCTACTATGGACTGTAGGGTTCTTGTTTTGTGGTATATCTCTTTTTATATTAACAGTTAACATTAATAATTACAGGCATTTTAATTGTTTACTCACATATTTGCAATGTCTGTGCATATTTATTGAAAACTTTGTTTTTCTATCTTTATTAAGGTAATCCCATAGTAAGACACATTATCATGCCTTGATTGCCTTATGTTCATGTTATATACAAAACAACGGTGCACGCAGGCTATGTTTTTGTACTTCAAATGTTCGAATCTTGCCAACAGTAGAAGTCACTTCTTTCCAGTGCAGCTCTGAGATGTTAATGTATCCAGTTACAGAGATAGAAAGCAGATAGAACAAATACACAAGCTAGTACAGGAATGTACATGAAGCATATAAATGATAAAAAAAGTCCATTTAAAGCTGAAAACATAGGCCCACACCTATGTTTATCCTATCTCTAAAACAAAACAAAAAGGTCTATGTGGAAGCAAATTCCACCACTCTGTGACGAATATAATACTCTGTCATATCTGAAGCCAAATGTTAGACTGTCCAACATGTTATACCTGTAAGATATCTACAATTCTTGATCAACTGATAGTATTTCCAAAGTACTCAGTTCACCGATGTTTAAAGTATCATTGTCTACAACCAATTTTTAACTTCCACTGAATAATGTTGAAATCACAACATGATTTGTTAAACATTGATCAGAAAAGTGACTTGTGTTTCGGCCTTTTGGCTAAGATCATATGTAGTATATGTAGTATCTTTCGAAGGGAATGGTAATGCACACCCGACGATGATCTCACAGTCACAGTCCCGATGGAATGGGACTGGGGTTGAGAGCGCATCAGTCGTTCGGTAGTTTGGTTTTCGTGCCCAGGTTCTTTCCTAGGCGACTTTTTCTTAACAAGTAGTGTGTTTTCTGGTGCTTGTGTTGAGAAAAAGACTGAAATACAGACCATACTAACTCAGGAGCCGTTATGCACCTTTCAGTAAATTCCCTTGCATTAGCATATCTTAGAATGTCGTTTTTGAGGGTAAATGCATCAACAATGAAGAATTTCAGCATTTAGCCAACATGGAGGATAATTAGAAAAGCATTTTCAAACCAGAATTTGCAATTCATAAGATTGACAGTATAGCTATGATGTGTAATAATTCATTCTAAACGACTGACTTTTCAGCTTATATATCAGTCTAATATACTAGAAAGTGTTCAATCTAATTTAGACTGGTGCTGCAATAATTCAGTCTAAACTTCTAACTGCTCAGTTTAAAATGGTTTGATTTTCAGTCTATTATACTGCAGAGTATTTAGTCTAGCTAAGACTGACATTCAGTCTTTACATTTCAGACTGGAATTTAGTGTATGTAGTTTGATCCCTAATACCATCCATCATTAGACTGAAATTTCAGATGATTAGACTAACATTTCAGTCTTTCATTTTAAGGAGAGTAGATTACATAAACAAAGAAAATAGTGAACCACATAGGTGAGTTCAAAATCAACAACAAAAAGACATCACACATACACAAGCTCACCCTAAAATGAAATAACTTGAATACAAATTGACACTAAATGAAGTATATCGTGTTTGTGTGTGTGTGTAGGGGGGGGGGGGGGGGGAGGTCGGGAGTGGTGGATTTCCCTCTTTGTCACCAGGTCCTGCACTATACCACCTCCCTTATTTCCTACATTGATCAGTACAATCTATGAACCTTATTTACTTACCTAATCAGGTTTTAATTGGATGTCCTTTGTTTTGGTGTAAATATCATTGACTCAATGACCTTTAGTTTCAATAAAATGGAAATCCTTCATGTTATATTCAATCCTTGATTATTGGTTCCGGTATCAAATGGTCCTGGAATGGGTGGTTGTGTCCAATTGTTTGGTTGAGGAAGTGTTGATTAACATACAATGCCATAGTTATAGATCAAGCTTTTCTAAATCTAAGGTGAAAATGACAGTATCGGAATTCCATTACAAAACCGGTCAATATGTACAAACTGTGCAGGAATATAAAGCTATTTCCAGTAACATATCCACTACTTCATATTTTCCATGATCGCCGTGTTAAACCTGTCGTACAACTGATGCGCCATACGTTCTGACTTGATTATTTGGTTGCACTTATATTCTGTGTACTTTTATTAAAGAAAAATTTCAGTTATGAGTCATTTCTTCAGTAAACGTAGGAACAAACAAATATATTCATAATTATCCAACCGAGTCGGAGGCCTTACTGCATATACAATAGCAGGGAAACGTCAGTTACTAAATTGTAACTGATGACGTAAAAGCCTTTTGTAACGCCTTTGCGGATAGTCCTGCTTTAAGTAACGCTTAAGTGACTTATTAAAATTAGCCCTATGTACAGACTTTTTTATTATATTACTTATCTCCATTGGTAAATATATTGATCACCGAAGACTGAATTTGAATTGAAAATTTAGATCAAAGGAACAAATTTAGTCAGTTCCTCTGTTAGCTGTTGTTTAATGATTTGCTTTTTTCTTCTCCAATCTGATCGATATCTTAGGAAATGTTATAGCATTGTTTGTTTCTTTTTGTTGTAAAGATCTGATATTCTCCTAGATTCGCTTAGGAGGTTTACAGAAAAAAAGGAAGTTTGGAATTTAGCACAGTTATTCATATTCAACCAGCAGCTGGACGTAGTCCCTGTTTTCCATGATCTGAGTGATTTCAAACAGCTGCCATTTAACTGTTTACACCAGTATAATTTATATGACATTTTTGTTATAAAGGTTAACAGACTGCAAGTTATGTTTATTGAAGAAAATCATGAGCAGGTCAAAGTTCTTTAAAGATGGGTTATACTCTGCTTATTGATGTGA
Source organism: Apostichopus japonicus (assembly GCF_037975245.1). Taxonomy (NCBI): domain Eukaryota; kingdom Metazoa; phylum Echinodermata; class Holothuroidea; order Aspidochirotida; family Stichopodidae; genus Apostichopus; species Apostichopus japonicus. The sequence continues at coordinate 5,025,374 of NC_092567.1, forward strand.
ACGTAGTCTATAGGCCCATAATAAGTAAATTGTTCTGGTTGTTGAAGGTTTGATCAAATAAAATTATATATAGCAAAAATGAAGAAATAGCAACAGTGTTGTAGCCAGGTACATGTATCCTAGTACCAAGTACTTTCGAAAATGAGGCTCCGAGTACCAGGTATCATAGTCCGATGACTACTTGGTATGATCCGAGCACCGAGTACTAATTTCCGAGAACAATATTTAGAAGCCGAGTACCGAGTACCGAGTACGAATTATACTATTTCATACGAGTACATTTGGTTTTTGAAATATACCAAAAAAAAAACTTATATTTATAACTGCTCCCGGTGGTAATTATAAGTAAAAGATACATACCAGTCGAATATGAAGACATTGTTCGTGTCTTGTTATTGTTTGATACATTTTCAAATGTAAAATGTCTTAAATGATGGGTTAATATGGGTCCAAGTTTAATAGTAATACTAAGAACATGCTACACATTATTAAATGTTAGAAAAATACATCACTTTTGCTTTCTCTGTGCATCCTATAGGTTACTGTACGTGATAATATACTCGGCTATTCCCATTACATACACAAACAAAAAGAACTTGGCACCACCAAATCTCTCCCGAAAATGAAAAATACAGATACCGATACGGTCAAACTTCTTTAAATCGAAGTTACTAATGAGAAACTGATTAAAATAATTTAAACCTTAGGCTACTTGCTAATGAGGAACTGATAGAACGTTATACGGAAGTGAAATCCTTTGTTTTTCATGATCATGATCGTGATCAATGATCATGATCATGATCATGATCATCATCATGATCATCATCATCATCATGATCATGATCATCATCATGATCATGATCATCATCATCATCATCATCATCATCATCATCATCATCATCATCATCATCATCATCATCATCATCATCATCATCATCATCATCATCATCATCATCATCATCATCATGATCATGATCATGATCATGATCATGATCATCATCATGATCATCATCATCATCATCATCATCATCATCATCATCATCATCATCATCATCATCATCATCATCATCATCATGATCATCATCATGATCATCATCATGATCATGATCATGATCATGATCGTGATCATCATGATCATGATCATCATCATCATCATCATCATCATCATCATCATCATCATGATCATCATCATCATCATCATCATCATCATCATCATCATCATCATCATCATCATCATCATCATCATCATCATCATCATCATCATCATCATCATCATCATCATCATCATCATCATCATCATCATCATCATGATCATCATCATCATCATCATGATCATCATCATCATCATCATCATCATCATCATCATCATCATGATGATCATCATCATCATCATCATCATCATCATCATCATCATCATCATCATCATCATCATCATCATCATCATCATCATCATCATCATCATCATCATCATCATCATCATCATCATCATCATCATCATCATCATCATCATCATGATCATCATCATGATCATCATCATGATCATGATCATGATCATGATCATGATCATCATCATGATCATGATCATCATGATCATGATCATCATCATCATCATCATCATCATCATCATCATCATGATCATCATCATCATCATCATCATCATCATCATCATCATCATCATCATCATCATCATCATCATCATCATCATCATCATCATCATCATCATCATCATCATCATCATCATCATCATCATCATCATGATCATCATCATCATCATCATGATCATCATCATCATCATCATCATCATGATGATCATCATCATCATCATCATCATCATCATCATCATCATCATCATCATCATCATCATCATCATCATCATCATCATCATCATCATCATCATCATCATCATCATCATCATCATCATCATCATCATCATCACCATCATCATCATCATCATCATCATGATCATCATCATGATCATCATCATCATCATCATCATCATCATGATCATCATCATCATCATGATCATCATCATCATCATCATCATCATCATCATCATCATCATCATCATCATCATCATCATGATCATCATCATGATCATCATCATGATCATCATCATCATGATGATGATGATGATGATCATCATCATCATCATCATCATGATCATCATGATCATCATCATCATGATCATCATCTTCATCATCATCATGATCATGATCATCATGATCATCATCATGATCATGATCATGATCATGATCATGATCATGATCATCATCATCATGATCATCATCATCATCATCATCATGATCATGATCATCATGATCATGATCATCATCATGATCATGATCATGATCATCATCATCATCATCATCATCATCATCATCATCATCATCATCATCATCATCATCATCATCATCATCATCATCATCATCATCATCATCATCATCAATACTGACCAGAATGTAAAACCGACATAAAGATTCTGGGCGGCATTTTCGTTCCTGTCAACATCTCATATCTAGACTTTGGCCTTTAATAGAAACTAAACGATACACCGGACCTAGCTTTTCAGTTATTTTAATAGTAAATACATGTTTCGTACAGACTGAGATATTGACAATGTACTTTTGACAAACTTAGGAGTCGGGTTAGTTAAGTATGCAGAAAATACTTTAAACTTGAACAATTGCAACCACTCATGCGAATTTGTTGCCGCAAAGAGCCACGAATTGTAATATAGAAGTATAGACACAGTGACGTCAGACGGTATTGTTGTATCATGGCAACCGTTACGGAGTTTAAGCACTTTATAATTGTTTTTGCTGTAATAATATACGCTTCGAAGAAAAGTAGATTTTGTTGCTCAAGGCATAGTCAATGATATGTTTTTCTTTTAATATGTTGATGAGAGGGGACTGGGGTACAATTCTATTGCCTGGCTATCAGGTTTTGTACTATCCTCACCTTCCTTAATTCCTTCATTGATTAGTACAATATATTAACTTTATATACTTTCAAGGTACTTGTACCAGTACAGGGTTTCTAGTTGTTGATAGGTGTCTTACCAAACAAAATGCACATGAACTATATATATATAACGTACGGTCTATGGGATGGGGGGGGGGGGGTTATGTTGGCTCTCGTAGGGAACTGTGATTCGTTATTTTATTTGTATTCGTTAAGTTCCTATACAAAATTTTCCAAATTAAGCCGCTCTATTCCGCAACGGTAATGCAAACGGGCTACGTGTAGAGCAATAAATGATCAAATTAGTGCATGTAGTTAACAAAAACACAAAGAAGAAAGTGAACCACGTAGGTGAGTTCAAAATCAACAACAAAGGGAAATCACACATACACAAACTCACTCCAAAATGGAATAACTTGAATACAAATCGACACCAGATACAGTCTAGCGTGTACGTGTATGTAGGCGGAAGGGGGGAGTGGTGGATTCCCCCTTTGTCAGCAGGTCCTGCACTATACCTCCCTCCGTTAATTCCTCCATCGATAAGTACAATCTATTAACCTTATTTACTTACCTAATCAGGGTTTAGTTGGATGACCTTTGTTCTGATGTAAATATCCTGACTCAACGACCTTTAGTTTCAATAATATGGGAATCCTTCATGTTATATTCAATCCTTGATAATTGGTTCCAGTATCGAATGGTCCTGGAATGGGAGGTGATGTCCAACTGTTTGGTTGAGGGAGTGTTGATGAACATACAATGCCATAGCAGTAGATCAAGCCTTTCTAAATCGAAGGTCAATGTGACAACATCGGAATTCCATTATAAACACAGTCAACGTATCCAAAGTGTGCAGACATCAATCCGATATACAAAGCTATTTGGAGGAACACATCCACTACTTCGTGTATAACAGTGATCGCCGTGTTAAAACCTGTCGTACAACTGATGTGCCATACGTTCTGATTTGAGCAATTGTATCACATTTTCTATTGTTTACCTGTATTTGAAAGCTTTACTAAAATATGAGTCATTTCTGCAGGTAACGCAGTAACATAACAAATCTATTCATATGTATCAAACCGAGGCAGAGGTCATACTATATACAATAGCAGGGAAACAACAGTTACTAAATGTATACACTGATGGCGTGAAAGCCTTTGTAACGGTTTTTACGAATGCGCTTGTTTTAAGTAACGTTCATTGGTTATGACACGCACTTTGAATATGGGAACTGTTTAAATGAAATTCTCGCTAAATCAAACTTACTATAACGTTTTCTATTAAGAAGATATTCACATGTCACCCTACTTTGAAGTCCTTGCCTAGCTAAGTTCTAACTTGGATCAAGTTCTAGTTTCTAATTTGTACCCCGAAAATAATCTTACCGCTTGTCGACGAGGCACACGACAATTACTCAACAATCGGCGTGTACATTAACCTCGATCGTATATGTCAATGCGGAATCGCGCCTAACAACGTATACTAACCATTGTGACCCCTTGTCCCTTTTGACACTCAACTCTAGTGGTTTCGCCTTGAACGTATATGATTCCACAACAACTGAGGTCATGATCTTATAGCTACCACGTTCCTTGTGAAGATATACCAGAACAATTGAATCTAGCTAAATGGTACATTTCTTGATGATTACCGCAATTTTCAATTAAAACATTTTCATTTTGAGTACTTTTCAAACATCAAACTGCAGCTGGAACTCACGCAGCTAGTCAAGAATGTACACAAATGTACATAGACACAAACAGCTGACGACATGACAGTTGTTCCTTAGCAACACAAATCTCCTTGCCAATTTCTATATTCTGCAAATATTTTTGACTACGCTTGTCATATAGCAAGTCGAAAGGATAGCAATATATCGAAAATTTGACATCTTATTTTCAAATTTCCACTGTCTTGTCTGAAAACGTTGGCCATTTTATTGTAAATTTGTCACTCATTGCATTTTCCAAATGTGGGCAAGGGGGCTGAAGATTTGACAGTCACGTTGAACTTCATTAGATAATTGTATATTATAACATGTGTGAAGGCAGCTTTCTTTAAATTGATCCTATCCCCATCCCTACCCCCCCCCCACTCCTACTTGTGACTTCTAAAAATTGACCCTGGCTGCAAACGTTTCTGATTATTATTATTATTATTTATCTTTATGGGTAAATTGATTGATCACCCAAAATTGAATTGAAAAATGTGAATACATAATTTCGATGAGATGAAAAATTTAGTCAGTCCCACTGTTAGCTGTTTTTTTTTTAAGTTTTGCTTGTTTCTTCTCCAATCCGATAAATATTTCAAATGTTATAGCATTTTTTGTTTGTTCCGTGGTAAAGATATGAAGATTTCTCCTAGATTCGCTGAAAATTTGACAGAACAAAACTTTGAAATTTAGCATAATTATTCCGTATAAATATTCAATCAGCAGCTGCACGAAGTTCCTTTTTTCCATGATCTGATTTCAAATAGCTGCTATTCAACTGTTTACACCAGTATAATATATGTTATAAGTCATTTTTATAATAAAACAAGGGGCCAGTCCAAGTCAATTAATGATGAGTTGTACTCTGTTTATTGATGTGAAAGTAGTCTATAGGCTTATAAGAATTTAATTGTTCTGGTTGTTAAAGATTTGACCAAATACAATGATATCAAACAAAACTGAACAGAATAGTAACAGTGTTGAAGCCAGGTACATTTATCCGAGTACCAAGTACTTTTAAGTACTTGAGGCTCCCGAGAACCCAGGTATCCTAGCCCGATGACTGGCTTTTTAGGATCCGAGTACCAGTTTTCGAGTACAGTATTGTATATACAGTATTCAGTACCGAGTACGAATTAAACTATTTCATACTAGTACTTCTGATTTCTTAAATATACAACAACCTAATATTTATAACTGTTCCCGGTGGTGATTATAAGTAAATGATATATACCAGTCGAATATGAAGACATTGTTTGTGTCTTGTTATGGTTTGACAAATTTTCAAATGTAAAATGTCTTAAAATGATGGGTAAATAGGGTTGCAAGTGCCATATTAATACTACAAACATGCTATAAATTGTTTTATGTTAGACACATAATATACATCACTTATGCTTTCTTTGTTCATGCTATATGTACTGTTCTTGGTAATATAAACGGCTATTCTGCTGCAGTAGAGACACATGAGAACGGTGACATTACAGAGTAATAAAAATCATCGATAACTTATAATAACTACCTACTGTAACGTCAGTATTACGAAACTGTTTGTTTTACATTACTCGTCTTTAAGTACTCGTCACGAACAAGTACCAAGCACTTTGAATCGAGTACAAGTACGAGTACTTAAGCATCAGAGTGCGGTTGCGAAAGGATGAGTACCAAGTACTGTTAACCTAGTGCGAGTACCGATCATTTGAAAAAAAAAAGATGTTTGAATGCCACTCGAGTGCCGGGTGCTTTTCGAGTACTACAACACTAGAAAATAGCTTCTTGACAAAACTTTACCAGATTTTTTTTTCATTTTTATTTTACTAGTGCTTGGAACAAATTTCAATTACATACAAACACAAAAAGACATTGGCAACACCAAATCTCTCCCGAAATTGAAACATACAGATACCGATACGGTCAAACTTCTTTAAATCGTAGTTACTAATGAGGAACTGATTATATGTAATTTAAACCGTACTTACTAATGAGGGACTGATTAATGTAATTTAAACAGTACTGACTAATCAGGAACTGATTAAGGTAATTTAACGTAAAACGGTAGTAACATACCTTGTTTTTTTTATAAGATAAACCAAGACAAAACTGATCAGCAATTGATTGAACATATTTTATTTTCTTATTAGGATCATCTTTTTCGCAAACCGCTAGCTTGAACTGATCATGCAGTTAGTGATAATGAATGATATTTTAACGCTTCTTTGATATATTATTTTCAAGGAAAAACAGTAGATCACTAAGCTACTTCTAAATAATTATGATAAAAATCCGACTAAATTGAAGGGAAGAAAGGCGCCCGGCCATTTCAGATTCAACCAACTCCTTTCCAAGAGGCTGTCGAAAACTGTCGTTTTCGAGGGCGCTATACTTTTTTGCGGAATGGTCACTCTATTAATTCTGAATTGTCAGAGTTTGCTCCACCATTACATTATGAATAATGAAATGCAATTAAAATTTCGTTACAACTGACACAATCTTCTAGATTTGTCATAAGTTAACGGCAGTTTGCGAGAACTTTGAAAGATTCTATTCGAATTTGAAATTTCGTCGACCTTCTCAAATATCCAAACACAGAAGACGCGTGAACAATGTACGGTTTTACGAGAACAGAGACAGAAATATAGAACTCCGTAATATAGAAATGTTTTTGTTTTCTACCTTGTTCCTGATCACGATAACTTTTTTTCTTATTATCTTAGCCTCTTACCTGTTTTCAATCTTTCCTAAGTCTGCAACTACGAGGTAAAATAACACCGGACTGGTTAAATTTTGACGGTTAACCGGTTAATTATTTTATTGAAACATGTTAATTCTTGCTCATGCGCATATGTCATGAATGTGGTCAATATTCGCCTTGAAAATGTTTTTTGTTTTATTTTTTTGTACAATACAGGACTGTGTGACATGTTTGAGATCTACTTGATGATCTTGTAAATAAATCCAACATTAACAGTGTTGTATGTACAGTGCGTTATTTATTAAACAACCCTACAACGAAGATTGCAAACGGTCGTGTATTTTTACGTCATGCTGACATCTTCTGATGAAAATGATAAAAGAAGTTGTCACGCTGATAAATGACTATGCTTGTTAGTCAGGGTTAATTCCTCATTCAATGTACAGAGGATATATCACGTGACCGATTTCAAATTACAACCTTAAGAAACGGGTTAAAATCGTTTACATTTGTTATCTGAAGCGCCTCAGTCGTTACACTACATTTGGTTTGTTTATTGACGTATTGTCATGCTCTGCGCCTTACCACTTTTATACGTCATTTGATGATCACTTACTGCTAAACAATACTTTATCGTTTTTCCTCTCAACCAGATTCCGTCTGCTCAGTTTGGTCAAAAAAAGAAGAAGTGTATGTAGCGTAATATCAGACCGCATTGAGGAATCTCATTAAGACCTCCTACTATACTAACTTAACAAACAGATGTATAGAGCTGATAACTTCAACATGGTCCCGTGATGGTGAATAACATTCAATTCGAACAAAACGATTCGAGACTTTCATAAGCCTCTTCTTTGACGTATCGTACGTGATGGCGTGATGTTTGTGTGTGTTTTTATTTATGTATTCAAAAACCGACAATTATAACAGTTTATATCACCTTCACCCAAATGTTCCCACCAAGATCTACTTCCAATCTACACAACACCCTTTCCACCGAACTGTCATGAAAATAGTATGCTCCTGGTTATAAACCACGTCCAATGTTTCCATAGTAACAGCAGCAATTGATTTCAGAAGCGATATTTTAATATAACAACCTCCATCGTAATTCTATCCGGACGGGATCATGGACTTACAATCGTGATGTAACAAACGAATTCATTTCAACGAGGAACTCAAATAGATACATTCATATCCTAATACATCTCTTATATATCATTTCTCATACAAGAATAAATATGTTTGCAATATATGCTTTATGCTTTATATCGTATCCTCTTCTTTTCAAGTGAATGCATGAGTTTCTTAAAATAGTGTATCATTTTACCATGTATTCCCAAATACAGACATCATTCATTTACGATAATCTATTTTTGGAAGGGATTGCGAAAGGGTGGGGGGGGGGTTATACAAAAGAGGCAATTTCAAATGACATATTTCTAAATTTAACAACAAAACGACATTACAAACATGGAAAGGTTCAGGCCTTTTCTTAACCAGTTTCCATAAAACTGGATGGGAACGTACCAAGGTCGAGTTTTTTTTGTCCCAAACAGGTTTGCAATTGTGTGTAAGTATTCGCTCATGATTGGTCGGAAGTTTTGTCATCACCATAGAAACCTGGTACTTCGCGGTAAGCAAAATGTCTGAATCAGTTCGTTGCAACGAAGGCTTAACCGTTCAAAATATCCCGAATCTTTTCGTAAGTATATGTAGATATCTTTGGAATTGGTTTAGACATATTTAGCTCATTAGTTTGTTAGATTGTATGATCTACTATATCCATGTTTGATCGAAGTTTTCTGTGAAGGCATTTATCGATAACATAGCACAATGCACGTAACAGTTTTGTACAGGGTGCATCACACATGCGCTGTATGCCTATATGTATTAAAATTATGTACACAGTGCAGTGACGGTAGTATACCATACTGCATACTATACAGTATGGACATTTGAGAACTGTGTTGTGATGCAAAAACAATTCAGTTTTTTTTCCCCTTCCCCCCCCCCCCCCCACCCCCACCCCACTCCCATCCCCTTCTGGAACCACTTTTTAAAATTGGTCAGAGCTTTTCTCGAGATGACAGGATTGCTTATTAGTAGCTTTAACTCAATACAAAGGACCAACTTCCTCTCCACCAAAATCAATTCTTCCAAGGATACCAGTCATTGATGACGGTTACCCAGTATTCTTCACCCCTCACTTGAGCTTCTGCCTATCCTGTTTAGTCCTATATGTATTGTGTATATCCAATAGTTTCCTCTATATATGATCTAACCCAATGGGGAAACATATGATTCAACATAAAAGTCGTGTAAATAAAGCCTTGATTATTCGCAAGCCATTTACCAAATTTTAGACAGGAAAATTGCAGACTTACTGTAGTCCTAATCTAGTCGCGCAATACACTCACGTATTGTATCAATTCAAACTATTGCTGCTGTCATGTTTGCGTATATTTATTTAAGACTCGTGATTTTAGTGTATCCATTCCACGAATTGAATTCCGATTTCAATAGAACGACTCACGAATCTTACAATGTATCGTATGTATCATAAGTTAGGTCAACAAGTGATCCAAGCATTACAGGTAAAGTTCGGACGTTTAGAAGGCAACCCCGTAACTAAACTTAACTAAGTGTTACAGGACAATCACCATCAAAATTCTGTTCATTCATCAATTCATCTGTTCAGCTTAAGCACCATGTTTCAGTGACGTCAATGAACTCATTCATGTTTTGACATTTAAGACCCATGGACAGCGGGTGATTCCTGGAATTACTCGTCATGATAAAACTCACTTTTCTCGTCAGAGACTTCGGTCAAAAAGTTTAGTAGATTTCAAAATACAAATCACGTTATCGTAGCGTGCGTGTAGGAATGCTATGACAATATACCATATTCGCCGCATGTAATATCATATATTTACGACACTGGTGACAAATCTACAGTGGTTCTGAAGGGACAGGCGAGTTCTGCAAAACACTTAAAAGTTGTATATTTTTGTTGAGCTGACGAGTTACGCTAAAGTTACCGCTTGACGAAAATGACAGGGGCGTTTCCAGGATTTTCCAGTAGGGGGGGGGGGCGTCAGGCATGAATGATCGCCGTCCTGGGGGATGGGTCTAAGGGGAGGGGTGGACAATTTTTGCTTTTGAAGAAGGGCTGAAATGCAAAATGGTGCCATATGCATGGGCGGCGATCCGTACTTCCGAGTGGGAGGGGGGGATATGACCTTGTTGACTATCTAAGCGTAACGCCACCATGAGTTGGCGCGAAGCGTACAATAAAATTTTGGGATTAACAAACCCTCTAGATGGCCGGAAACGGCACTTCCCGAGGTTTCCAAGCGGCATATACCCAACTTTAAAATAGGGATGTCATGTCCGAAATATCTCATAATCAGGATCCAAAATACTTTTTTTTTAAAATTTCGGGTGTTATTTTGGGAAAATTGCCCCTGTCAATCTTGTTTCAGGCGCAACGTTAGAATGTTCGAGAGCTCTTTTATATTATTCGATGAAGAAAATGTCCTCATGCAGGCTATTATAGGCCTATACACATGCAATACACAATTACACATAGTTACATTCCTAGGTACCGATTGCTAGGGCATCCAGGTGAAACGTGTATTAAGCATTACCCTGGTAACATGAGATTCTCAGCTGTTCGAGGGAACATGTACGTGTGTAGGCCTACTATAGGGCCTATATGAATACTATGAGGGTGCATATATGTACTATATCAATACCGTGGGCGCAATAATACATGTTGTTGTTATAGGGCCAATGAAGCCTACAGTCAACTATTCTTGCTTTATAAAGACGCTTTATTTGAAAAGATCGCACTGCGTTTATGGTAGGCGAGAAATGAAGCTAAAAAAGAGCTGTACATTAACGATGATGCATAAATGTAGGCATGAAAATATTCTTATCCCTTGCATTTGGTGGGGGGGGGGGATATGGTGTATTACATCCCCTCCACCCATTTTCATGGGGGATATATCCCCCTTCCCCCCCCCCCCCCAGGATCGCCGCCCATGGCCATATGTGATCCATTTTTCGACCTTAACATTTCCAGTAAATATGGACACAAAATGCACAATTTAGTATGGCTGGCATGTCACTTAGTGTTTATAGTGATAATACAAACACAATTACCATCTATGTTTCTAAAACTATTATGCCGCCGAACTTCGCCAGAACCTTTTTTTGGCAAACAAAAAATAAACATACGGGCGGGGGGGGGGGGCTTGAGCGATCCCCGACATCTCACTTAAAGGTCGTCATCAATTTTTTAATTTTTTTTTGCTAAACTTTTTTTTGGTGACGGCCAATAGGGGGGGCGCGCCTGTGCGCCCCCCTGGATACGCCCCTGAATGATAACACAAATCGAGTTTGGTGTGTTTCACGTAACTTGGCAACAAGTCAAAGATATGATTTTGATCGAGTTGTCAAGTATACGCTCTATTCATGTCTTGGCCAAATTTAATCAAGTTGAGTATGTGCATTGTCAACTCAATTAACATCATTTGACGTGACTACAACTCGCCGGTTCCTTCAGTAAGTAAAGCGTAATTATTCCCTGCTGTGCAGCGTCGAGAGAGATAAATGAAGATTTCTAACAACATATATATGTGTAGGCTAACCTCGCTATGCTGTGTTCAAATGTCATTGACTTTCAGGACTTTGGAGTACTACACTTGTAAGCAATGGCGGAAGAAGGCGGTATCGGGGAAGGGAGGGATGAGGGGGGAGTTAGGAGGGGCAAACTGTTGGATAGTGGGAGGTGTTAGATTGACCTGAGTGCAACACATTTACTCAAAAAAATTCACAATTGTAGTAATGAAAAGAGGAGGGTCTCTTTCTTTATTTAAAAGGTAAACTTTCAGTTGTAAGGCACTGTTATCTGTGACGTCCACCTATCCTTACAATGTGGACTCGGTGGTTCTGATCTTGTTTTTGAAATGTTTACCAAATGGGAGTGAAGAACTTAGATTGCACAGTCTCCGGATGTGTGACGTTATTAATTCGCAGATCACATTGCAAGGGTCGTACCTGTTCCTCGTTAGATTTGACAGAGGGATTCAACTGGTAATGCGTAAGGTTGGCATGTAATATAAACTGTTGATCGTTCGAATGAGAACCTTTTTAAAGAATACATGAACAATAACCTTATTTATAATACATAAACAAGTACGTGTGTTCCTCATACGTCTTCTGCTGTACCAGCAGTTATTTATACAACATATAACGACATGTTAACTACATAACATTATTAACATTTACTAATTTCATATTACCAAGCGGAAGTTTAATATTAATTTGATAATTTTATTCTACCTGTTTGTTGTTTTTGATAAATTAATAAACGATACAGACTCTAAGGTGTTAGTAAAAGCAACCTTTTGAAAAATAACGATTTGCCGTTGCTAGCGAAATGGTTTGTACAGAGAAGACTTCGTCTTTGAGTACAACGTTAACTTATATTGCCGTGTTGGACGAATCCCACCGTACTCCATTACTCTTCCAACCAGAATTAATGATCAAAGCTATAGTCTCATTGGCAATAGTTTCTTTAAAATACCAAATGATTAACTTGGTGGGGGGGGGGTAGGGGGAACCTGATCGAGTCTTGATCCTGCTTGTTAGCAGAATCATTCCGGATATAAACAGACATAAACAGTTTTTAATCAATGCAGTAAACGTAAGAAAAGACAAGCAAATTATTTTCAGAATCGAAGCATTTCCGAAAAAGTCAAAACTAAGAGGAACTGTGAGCTGCGCCGACCCTGCCAATACCACCCTCCCGGGAGAAATAAAGATAATAGACAAATACAATATATTACATAAGAATACATAGTTTAGTAAATTTATTGATGCAATTTGACGCCATCACGTTAACGTTACACATTTAACAAACCAGCAACACAATTTCCTTGCTCGTAATAATAGTCATTAATGTTACGATATTTTTCACTTGAGAGTATTTCATATTTTTAAATCACATTGAACAAAATACTTAGGATTAATTATTGATGAAAACGTAGAGTGGAAGCAAAATACTAATGATCTATGTCATCGTTGCCGATGTGTGTTATTTCCTAAGCGTGGTTAAAGGGAAATTTCTGCTTGGTCGAAATCGGGGAAAAGTCAATGCTGCCCTAGCCCAATGGTGTTTAGGTGGTTAGGGTGTGACTTTTTATACCCACCTCCTTGCTTCGCATACTTACGTAATCGATGAATACTTACGTATTATGTGAGTGTTACGTAGTTACATGCTTCATTCCTCTCATGGTGCAGGGTGGCGTCGCATGTGCTCTCATAGTGAAATCCTATAGTAATATGTTTTCTATATATGTTTTATAAAGGCATTAAAGGGGTAGATATCCTAATTGTATACTTCTTTAATATCGCATTCTTGAGATTTGCTTTTAATGCGATTTTGCTACATGCTTTGTACCATCTTTGTTGCCTTTTCGTGTATTTATTGCGTTGCCTATTTGTAAGAGTATCTCGAGTTAAAGTATCATCTTCGTGGAGTATCTCTCGAGAGGTTATTATTTTATTGGTATTCTATGATTCTCCAGAAAGCCGCCGTAAACCCCCAATAGCTGCAGTAAACCCCTGAATGCCTCTGTATGTCGCAGTTTGTCGTGCGGCTAGTTTTGCCCGTCAGCGATGGTAAGTTGAGCGTTATTATTATTAAGGAGGTAATTGTTGTTAATCTTACTCTATGCTTTGTGTTTCATGGTACCAAATGTTATTTGCTATACACCTCTTCCCTTTGTGCATTATTTATAAGAGGAAACCTTATTCTGTATTATGTTATTATTGATTTGTACAAATTCATGTGTTTGGTTCACCAATGTTTGTAAATTAATGTTTAGATATTTTTACTTTATGGTTTTCACCGTGGTCCTTTTGAACCACGTGTGCAAACTAAACGGGTAAACACCTCCGACTACGTTGTTCAGCAATCATTGAGCGTTATCTCGGTGACAATCTATGTAAACGTTTTATTAAGTACATTGGTACTGTCTTGTATATCAGAAACACTATGCCAAATGAAATAGCAATTTAAATTCACTCTCCTTGTATCTATTCTTAACAATTGTAGTTTGTGGTACGGCCTGTAGGGTCTTATACTACGTTCTGAAATCCTCTAGAAAATTTGCGGAATAAATTGATCAAATTATTTATAATGAAACCTACCCCCCCCACCCCACCCGCATCCCACGCCTATATAAAATGTATCAATCGGGCGCTACCATCCTCCGTTAAAGCAAAGCAAAACAAATGTAACATGTCACAACAATTACATCAGGAATTTATACATTAGACAAGATTATAGCTCGTAGCGGACATATGATTGTGTTCACACAGATCTCTTAGGTAGACCGAGGTATATACTATAATGTGTAATATACATGACTGGTCAGAACCTGACACCAGCGAAGTAAATAACATACTATACTAACTGAATGGGCAATTGCTCTCCCAGTAAATCCTTGTGTCCGCCCTATTAAATATGTTGCTCACAATCTTCATTTTCGTACCAGAGATATGCATAAGAACAACCAAACCATCAGGAGCCTATATCAAGTAGATGAAATACTCATAGCCTCTATATCAATGTATACCTCTTTTTTTACATATTTCATATAATCGGTTAACACATTTTTCGCATACTAAGTCGAAATGTCAACAGTTTATCAATGTGGTCCTTTCTTTACCCCCTTATTACATAACACCAATCTAATCAAGAAACGTTGATATTCTGAGATAACATAGTTGAACTGGTGAGGTATTAAGGCGATATCATAAGGAATAAGCCGAATTATTAAATAAAAAAAACCAATATGTTAAGATAATAAGTCGAAATACTTTTTTAAACTTTGCCATCTTAAAGTCGAAAGTTAGAGAAAATAGGCGAAAGTTTGAAATATAGTAGTGAAAGTTTGAGTTAAAAAAAATGCAAATTGGATATTAAAAGTGAAAAGATGGACCTGTTATTTCGAAATTTCCACTTCTTTAGTACCACAATCCTAACATTTTTAAAAGAGTTTAAGACAATTTCCAGGAAAGATATAATTTTTTTATGAAAATATATTCAATTTCGAACAGTTGTTGAAATTTCCAGGTAAGCAGCGAATTAGAAAATGACATTTAGTGTGAGCATTGGCAAATTATAATATAGTGTCATAAGTAATGATTCAAGACATTACCATTATGTAAAATTATGGTAGGGAAATAAAGCACAATACAAGTAAAACAGGCTCTCCTAATTATCGAGTGTACGTGATATATGATATACAGATTAAAAACAAATTGACATCATTGTGTATTACTTAACATTGTTATATTTTATTGATTGTGATTTTAACCAATTGACGTCCATGAGAAAGATGGTCTTATATACTGATGACGTAGTGTTTGATTGATGACGTCATTGGTAGTTTGATTGGTTCTTGTCGATGTGAAGTTATCAGAGCAAACGAATTCATATTTTGTAATACTTTAAATATTGTTTACACTTTTTTGGAGTTCTTCTTATATTTTCCTTTTCTGTCTTTTTTTGTGATATTTCATTTAAAGTCTGTATAAATAAATTTGATAATTTTCAACACTATTTGAATAATTTTCAATTTATGCGTGACAAATATGTACTTTACTGTAAACATGTTATTTGCGGCTATAAAGTATTTTTTGCCCGTTACTGTAAGTTTTGTGTTGCATTCGAAAGACTGACATAATTGTCTCCGTCAGTGGCGTCGTGCCCATTGGGGCCTGGGGGGGGGGGACAGGCCCCCCAAATTTTGTCAAAGGTGTCATAAAATTTGTCATAATTTAAAAAAAAGTGTTTTCGAACAGTGTCAGCAACTGAATTTCTTGTAGGGCCTACGAAAAATGGGGCTTCTGTTGACTGCTTGGTCAATGGTTGTTAATTGTTGATATTCAGTCAATCGAAACAGTTAAATAATTACTGGTTGATAACTAATGAACCAAATGTGCCATCAACGCTGCCATCGTTGAACAATATTATATATACGTAGTCCCAGAGTATGGGCAACCCGTTACCTTTGCCAAAGTCAGTCAATTTTCCATGAAAAAAAATGGCAAATTTTTTAATTGTTTTCTAAGCCTGTAACAAAGTTCGGAAAGTTAAGATAAATGTAGTGAACAGAGATTATGGGACTCCATGTGAACTTCTTCTTAAGTAATGCAATCAGTTCGCTAAAAGGTCTACTAGGATACATTTTCCTCATGATCTGATAGGTAGTTTTGAAAAAAATGAATAATAATAATCATTTCAAATACAGTCACAATTAACCTGGAAAATAATCACTTCGTTATCGCACGTTTTACCTTAGGTTTCGCTACTTTCGCTTTTTGTGCCCATGTTTTCAAATGGCATCGTTTTTTCTTTACCCAGTCACCACTTCTCACGGGCATGGGCGGCGATCATGGATCAGCCAACACAAAAATGTCTTCAATTTTGGGCGCTTCTGTGAGACGAGGAATTGGTAAACTGAGGAATAAATGGCGATCACTTCCTTCGAGAATATTTCCCAAAATAAAAAAATTGCCGTAAATTTTGATCAATTTTAGGGGTGTTGCTTACTGCCATAAAGCACGGGAAGTGCCGTTTCCTGCAATCTGAGGGGTCTGCCAGACGAAAAATTTTCTTGTACGCTGCGCGCCAACCCGTGGTAGCGCTCAGTGGCGGCGGAACCGGGGGGGCTTGGGGGGGCTCAGCCCCCCCCCAATAAAAAAGTTGAGGGGGCAAATGCTTGATTAGCCCCCCCAATATTTACCAAGGCTCCGAAACGTACATCTGCCCATTTTTCAATGCATACTTGTCGATCTGTCCGATGCACACGTATACTCTATAGGTGTAATCATTTTAGTAATTGCTGGGGGACCCTCGGCCCGTCGCTTGGCTATAGACCACATTGTCACCCCAACCGCGTCTTCACGCCCCGTGAAAAGTGGAAGCAGTGAGTGTGAGTACCGGTAAGCGTAACACAACTTCGTCTTAGGCCAATCACTTGCCTCATTTCAGCCAGTTCTCCAACATCCCCTTACTTAGTGGCGGATCGAGCGTCCATATATACAGTCAGGGGCGGATGCCCCCCCCCCCCTGACGGACTCAAATGGACTGCTGGCGCCCTTTTCAGCTTTTCACTACTTTTTACTTATTCGCGATTTTTGACTATTTTATTGCGCTCTCATATACCTATTGACATTTGTCATATTCTGTTGGTGTATTTTCCGACAAAATGGCGACGACACCTATTTATTCTCCGTTTATCTGCAAATTAGCAAGGCCCCGGAAAGGGTCATTTCCTGCAATCTCGGGAGTATCTTTATTCAAAAATTTTCTGTACGCTCCTCGCCAACCTGTGGTGGCGCTCCGCTTAGATAGTGTCGAAAGCGCCCCTACAGACCATTCTTGCCCCCCCCCCCCCGACAATACCCCTAGCCCCGCCACTGCCCTTACTACACTCAAAAACGTCTTTGCGAGTACACTACGAGTAATAGCTACTCTCTTAAAACACCATCGAATATACAAATTACAATGTTTTTACAGACTTTACGTGCAATCTGAGAAATTGCAGGCTTGAGACCCATATTTTAGGGTCAGGTATTCGCAGCATAAAACACTCGGGAAGTGCCGTTTCCGGCCATCTGGGGGTTTGAAAAAAACCCAAAATTTTCTTGTAAGCTCCGCGCCAACCGATGGTGGCGCTCCGCTTAGATAGTCTCCACACATTAGCCCCCCCCCCAATAATTTTTCCGTTCCGCCGCGCCTGGTAGCGCTTCGCTTAGATAGTCATCACCTGCTCACGGGCCCCCCAAAAATTTATTTTCGCACGACGCCCCTGGTCTCTGTACTAGATTGTATAATCCAGTCACTTTTATTGATGACGTCAGCTGTTTAAACTGTCATTTCTCAAACTAAATATATAAAATATTAAAATAAAACCTATGCTGACAACAGTGGTATTTTTGTGGTTTACAACATGTACAGTTTAGATAGAAAAATATATAATTGAAACAGCGACCACTATTAATAATATCCCACACTTTAGGCGGAAAAAGGACACAGGTAACGTACATATTTATAGCGTTGATAATTATACGCTAACAGTGGCATGACCTATATGGATAGGGGGAGGGTGCCTTTGACTTGACGGTAAAAAAAAGTTCTCAAAGTTGTAACTATGGAAAGAAGGAGGGCTCTTATGGAGCCCTTCTGTCTGCGACGCCTATGCGCACCATTGCACCCCCTCCTTCACCCCACTAGCTTTGTTATAGCAGAACAAAAATAAATGGCAAAGAAACACAAAGAGCAGATTTCACAGATCAAGTTTGATCGGATTCGTTTCCATTCGATGAACGTTTATATTACAAAATTAGTTCAGACATTTGTGTCCAGTGCTGACGTCATTAATTTAAACCCAGTTCCGAGAAAATGAACTTATTTTGATATTTAAACCTTTCTTGGGTCAAATTTTATAAAAGGAAGAGGAATGTTTATCAATATAACCGAAATAGTTGTTATATGATCAGATTGTATCATGATCATACGAGCTATGCTTTTAATGGTTATCAATATTCATATTGATTCTCTATTCACCGTCATGTTACTTTGAATCTGATAACTGAACGAGCTGAGTATATGACGGACAATATAACTTGATGCTTAATGGAGCCTGGGTGATCTTACCTTATAAGAGTTTTGTTAGATAAGCCAGTGATAATAAATGGCTTTACGATATAATATGATAGCAAATATTAAAGATCAATTATGCATTATTGTGCAATTGTGTGATTTAAGTAGATTGCAGTATATTATATGTTAGGTTATGTAGGTACGTTGTTGTACTTGTGAAGGTAGAAATTCAACACAAACTGCGGCATTTAGGCAGAATCGTTACTAACTGATAACGTGTATTTAGCAATTTAATGTCTAAGGCTCCGTAAGTTAAGAATGTACATTGAAATATATAAAATTTAAATGATGTTTTTTCAACAATCATATTTAATATTAAATATCCAAAGATAAACATCATACGTACGAACTTCATCCAGGAAATAAGAATTCGGAAGCGAAGACTATAAAGTATGCTGATAATATGACGTAAAACGGATACCATTGATAGCTATACTATCCTCTTCCACCAGCAGTCACGTTCTCCCTAAAGCTCTGCATTTCTATTGAGTCGTGGTGATGAGCTCGCAATAGCCGTCATTTTATTGAGTTACGAAAAAGAAATAGAACCGAAGGTACCAGCAAAGATAATTCGATCGAACTTTTCGTAGATTTACAACGCTGTGAAACTACAGCCGACATACATTTGCTTGATGCAGCATAGGCTTAATTTCTATATAATATTATGACTAAAAAGGAAAATGAAATTAAACGTTTCAGGAAGTAATCATTTGATCATCATAATGGAAATAACTTTCGACATTTTACCACTGTCAACTAATTTCAGTGCCGTGGATAAAAACCTATGTATGTTTATGTTGGAATACGGTAACTTAATGACGCTTAGATCTGTATGTTCTGTGATTGATAACACTGATGGAACACTACTGATGGGGATCTCTCTGATATTAATTTGCGGCTTAGTTTGATACTTCAACAACATCATATAGTCGATGGTTCGATCATATTACACGAGAATGTCAAATTTTTAAGAAGCATTATGAGTAAAGAAGGGGAAATGTCTTTAAATAGGCGCATGCGCTATACTGCTTTTTAATCACTGTAAAGATATTTTAATATTTCATACATTTTATAATGATGGTACTAAAGAATATAAACTTGGGCTTTTCCATTTTCACAATGACAGCAATTTATATTCAAATGGTGGCAAAATCAATTCTGGTAATTAAAAATTATTTTGAAGGTTGGTCAAGAATTTTTCGTAGAGAAAAAGCAGTAAATGGTTGGTAAAGACTACATTGGTGCTTGAAACATTTGGAATGAACTGAACATCACGAATATAATTGTACTTGCCTGGACATTATGTTTTCACGGAGACAGTTTGTTATTACCATAGTAAAGACATGATTTAGACCGAGCTTTTGACGGAAGGTACTTAACGACATTGAATTACGCAAAAAAGTGAAAGGCGATTAATTGATGCATTAGCGTGACATAATTCGTTTGATAATAAGTTTAATTCGTTTGTAATATCAAGTTAGGTTTTTCTATGATTTAGTTTCCTAGAAACGATTTTCTTACCCTGGAAATGATGACTAATTTACTATTACGCAAAGGAATCAGTCACAGGTCAATGTGTATTTGTTTTGGTTTCTGTGTAATCAGCACAAATGACAGACAATGACTGCACTAACTAATTCAGCCTCTATCAAGAAAGTGAATGACTATTGTCTTACATAATTCACTTTATTATAATTGTTCACTTTGGGCTTGGGTCGTGATTGATCATCGGAGGATGTTCAAAACATCATTTTTTACCGTAACAAAATTTAGATTGTTACTTGTTAAGCCGATATTTTAATTTAAATGTTTATCAAATATAATTATAATGAAGGTCATTAAAAGTTGCTTCTTTTTAAAAAATATATAATGGGCTAGTTAAAGTTATTTATTCTGAATAGTGTTTCTGGATGTTGATGTGACAATAACCTATGTCTTGGAGGAGTTAACTGTTGTTAGTTTTTAAACTAATACCGTCTATTCCAGATTATCAATATTAGCAAAGATTTTCATTGGAATGTGTACTCACATGGGATGACGAGAGGTCAACGGGACAATACTTTGAAATCCAATATCTGTTAATCTCCAAAAACTTTCAGAAAGTCAGGAAGGTAAAATTACGTTCGAACTTCACCACCTGATCATGATTATCGTTATGCTATATAGTCTAAAGTGTATCCCGGTATAAAACCAAAGTGATCCTCTCGAAAAATTGAATCCTCCTTCATAAGGAATCATTTTTGCAACCCTCTAAAATATGTATAGGTCTCTGAAAACTATTGATCCTGAATTCATGTTACATCACTTTGGATTACGAAATCATTGCGAAATATTCACATGGTAAATCCTGCGATATTGATCCAACGAAAAATTTTGTAAAAACATGTCCATGGATGTAGAGCACGATGAGAAGGTTGCAGTGTCTTTTAATTGATGCATTTGAAGTAATTATTATTTAACTAAATGGTTAAACTGTCACCAGCAGTCCCCGTACGTTCAATTGCTTATGTTGGATTTGATGCACAAGCAGCGAGTCTATTCAAGCTATCTTAATACAATGCTGTATGACTAACAGAACATCTGTCCTTGGAATGCTAAACAAAGCTAAAGCCACCTGCGGTTTTCTTCTCATTCAGAATGGGATTTAACTCGTATTGTTATGCTAATCTTACCGGATGTTTCCTCGCATGTCGAAATTATTCCTGAATCACGTGTATGGCAAAGCAAAATACCCACTAATGATATATTCTAGTTTAATTCTGTCGGAAAAAAATGGATTATTGCTCAATGCCGGTCTTGTTTTGAACCGGTACTCCAGGTTTAACAACTGAAAATGAAAGCTTATAGGCAATACAACTGGATTATCGGTTAAAAATTAGACCGATTGTCTGGTTAATAATCTGAGTTTATCATTGTTAATCAAGGTTTTTTCGACCGACTATGCAGGCTTATCGTTCAAACTTATGGACTAATTAACCGGAATAATTGTTTGTATCCATATATGCCAAATGTCCATAACGAGCGATATTTCGATAGCCATTCTGTAGGAGTTTGGCCTTTAACTCCCATCATAAATATATCGTTCAAACGAATGGTTTAGCTATAACTCAATTGAGCTTTTAAATGTATTGTTGTATTCACAAAGTTTAACGAAATCAAATTGGTTATAATCTCTCAAAACTCCCCGCCCCAACCTCAGAGGAATGGAAATAGCTGTAATGGTAGTAAGCACATTACTCTGATTCCACCTTTGTTTCTCTTGATGTATAATATGTATATCATTATGTTCTTTGAATATTCATTAACCCTACAACCCCACTCTGACTATCCTGACCGTAATCCACATTCTTCATCTTACGGTAACTTTGTTATAATCAAAAGAGAGTTGTGGCCTTCTCCCGTGTGATTCAAACTTTATTATTTTAGAGGGCGCTTGTACCATTTATTCACAGAGATATGAGAACTGTGCAGCGATCAATGCTGATATTGTTATGGTCAGTGCAGATAGGTGGTTTCACTTTGAATGCTATGTATTTTAAGTGCTAGTCTGTAACATTGGACTATTTCGTTTTAGGCTAAGTAGATTATTATTTGTATATTTAAAACAAATATTTCAGTTGATTTTGATAAATCTGTTTCGCTTCAGGACTACCGTAGCAAAGTTGTTCGTTAAAATTGTTATGCTTAATTCAAACAAACAGTAAATTAAAGTTTGGATGTTTCCAGTTCATCTTTAGTTCTTCAAAGGATTTAATCTAGAAAACAAATTGCTGGGTGACGACAGGTAATAAGCTTATGTACTTTACTAAGTGCTCTTATGAACCGACTTAAAACAAGATACCTTAATTTGATAAACTGCAATATAATTTTAAATACTCTGAAGATTTGGTAACAGTCTTGGTAAGTCGTAATACGTCTTTTTTATGGTTTACAAAGAGAGGAACACTTTCTTTTCATCACTGATGTGTAAAGTAACGTTTTCTTAAGAGTAACTTCATGTAAATTAAGATACCATTACACGATGTAATAATACATGCAGATAGAATGCTTGTAAATGAAGCAGTAAAAACTTACACTAAATTTGTTTCAGATAACACAAATGTATTTTATCCTGTATTATTAGTTCAAACATTTTATTTCTTATAAGCAGGTGTACGGCCCAATCCATATGGTAAGATAGGTTGATAATATTACCATAGGAGTTAACCTTACATGGCTTGGCTAGGGAGTCGAAACAAATGTTTCAAATAAACAAAAAAGGACAATTACAAGCTTCGTTAAACGTTAACTTATTTTCACCTATAACCTAACATGATCAGATTTTAACGTCTTTCCAGTTTTCACACCCATACCGTTCCTGATACACCCTCGAAATGGATTAACTAACTTTTTGCGTTATGATGTCTTCTTGTTAAACAATGTTTCCCGCCAACTCCCAAAAGAGGGGTAAAAATATACTTCACATACGTCAACATTGTTTTATTCTTGTTTATAGTAAGATATTGAAGCGAATGTAGCCCAGTACTACATGTATACCGGGTGGTCTCTTATTTAGGTGGATTCACCCGGGAGGGTGAATCCCAGCCAATCAACTTAATTGCACTTCTGCTAAACTTGAACTTAAGTTCGTGTTATTCCTGTACGTCATTATTATCAGTAGGTTGTCGTATTAAACACTGACGTAAAATAAGACCAGCCAGTTTTCCAGTCAAATTTTCTCTTTACACAACCAAATACTCCTAACGTCGTGCAAATAGAGAGACTTTCGTGTTGTCAATCTTGAACTTTGATGTGTGTTCTGTTGTATTTGTTTATTAATTCAATGAATATTATCAGTACGTTGACTAATTAAACACATACAAAATTAACTAGGAACAATCATTACACTATCACTGAACTTACATCAATCTGATACTTACGCTTGCTTAGGATGAATTGCCACAATATGTCAGCTTGCGGTATACCGTATACTGCGCTGTTAACTAGAAGATATATCTCTTTACTGCAGACCACAAAATCACACCATGAAGGATGAAATAAGCCATTTACTCAGTCATAGAAATAAAACGATACAGAATCATACATTTAATTGTGAGACACAAAATATTTTGCTTTTGAATTGAAAATAAAAACAAGTTTTTAGAGTAGCTAAACAATTCTAATTAGATTCTAGTTTGGTTTGAATGAAATCAAATTATATATTAACTTGAGTAACTTGGCCAGAATCATACCTAGTTTATACATATTTTATCTCCCGGTTTCACTCAATTTCTATCGAAGGTCATCTGAAGTCAGGAGGGACGAATACTTGTTTCTAAAAAAGTTTGGGATCAACTTGAAGAGAAAGTTTAAATTTAAAGCACACAGAGCGATAGGGACCCTTGTATCAGGAGAAGAATTTCTTTATCTCGACCACAACTATACCAGCCTGTTTTGAGAGTTACTGTATAGCCATAACCTTCTGTGTGACATTGATGCAGGACAAAACGGAGTAAGAGGTTGATATTACAAGTTAGTACATAGACTACACGTTACACAGAGATAACACTGTTGACAATATTTATCTGATTAGTTTTCTTTTATTGCTTCCATTGACATTACAATATCAGTACATATCAATAATTTCATGATAAGATTCTAGAAGATGAGCCAATCATCGCATTTAAGGTCCATCTTAAATATACAGAACATTATCTTCGTTACTTTCATGTTAAAATCTTATTATAATACGTCAAAGTCACGTGTTCCTATTGTCTTCAAAGAAACATCATTAGAGATCATAATAATGGAACAAAGAACTGGATTAAAAAAACAAAATATGTCATTGTCATTTATGTCCAAGACAATGTTTTAGTTTAATTTTGAGTAACACAATCAATGGTTTAACGGTAGACAGCCAGTCTTTGTTATTATGATAACATTTAACAATATTTTTCTAATATTCACTTCATTACGCGTGAGTATTATCGAAGATTAATTCGTAATATAGATATAGGAGGAACGAAAGAAATCAACTAAATATTCAAAGAAAATAAATAATAAATGGATGAAGTAGAATGAAATATAACAATTAATGACTAAATATTACGATAATTAGCGCAAGTATTAGCTAATCTTAGAATTGCCCTAATTCGAAGGAAAATATCGGAGTATAAAGATGATAAGGAAGAAACCAGTAGAATCATTTATAAAGCGCATTAAAATAACACTGAAAGTATAAAATGAAGAGTATATAAATTACAGAGCCGATCTTTGTATTTAAGGATTACTTATCAGCTTTACTACTCCGAAATTATATGAAGCTAAACAAAAACTGTTTAATGTTCTGCTTATATACCTTATAAAACAAGACTATATATGAAACAATTAATGAAGGCAAAATGTATTATTTCAAAACTTATTCAAATCTACGAGTCTTGTATAGAAATGGTATCTCCGAGTTCAAATGTATTGTTTTCTCATATGCGGTAAGTGACCTAAAGTGGCTTCTAACTGTCGATAGCTGACCTATCATGTAATATTAAACTGATCGTTTGGTTTGATTCTCCTTTAATATCACAAACAAGTAGGAACTTTAAAAGGAGCAGTAAAATATAAACTTGAAGGAAATAACAAAAACGAATAATGAAACACAGAGAGCATATCAATGCTTTTAATTTTAACTTAATGTACAGAAATTATCAGCGTTATTATCTTATTCCATCTTAATAAATTATGTGAGCTCACGTGATCGTATTGTCTCTACAGACAAGGCATTATTTAGGACTATAATAACAACGGAAGGTAAACGAAGACGATGAAGACGATACAATATTAACAAGAGTCCCACGGTTACTATGGTTACATGATTAGTGGAATATTAAAGTGTTTTACGTCATCACCCAATACGGTATCATAATATGTATGCCAACATGTACCAGCTATACCAACAACTGTATTCCAAGTTTGGTTACAATCTGATGTACTTGAAGGTTGTGGAGTTATTGCAATATAAAATGTTGGCCATTCCCAAAAATTGGGCCCGATAAAACTTTGCGCTTAAACGTTCCCAAAAATATTGGGGCCCACAAGTTCGGGTCACCTCATTAATATTCATAAAGTCAGCGCTTACAAATAGGGCACACCTTCTTACTAAAATACATCTACATTTAGCAAGTATGACAAATATCCATCACTCCGTTGTTGAGTTATCGCGGATCCAGGCAAGTGTCAGAGAAGCACACACAGACACTCAACATCATCATCGCATATAGGTTTCTTTTGCCTTCGACAAGGAATCAAAAATGGGGAGAGGGGTGTCTATTTTTCTTTTGCAAACTTGGTATGCACTGAATTATGGGTATAGCTATTATCACATACCCTAAAACAAAGTCGGGATCTTTTCCAAACCAAAGTTAAACCAAGTAAGTGTAAAACATGAAAAAAAGAAGAAAAAAAACATTTTGCTGTCAGTGACATCACACTTGACATCACACCTGCTATGACATCACACCCGTTTGCTTCAAGTTCACTTGTAGTACAAACTGTTAAAATTTCAGTTATCGATATGTCCAAAACGCAATGTAGGAATTGGATACAAATTTTACCAGGATGATTAGTATATGATTCTCTTTAATAAGTCAAAAGTAAAATTTCCTCTTGACTTTCATTTTTAAAATTATCGACGTTATACATGGTCAGTTTTGATTCAAAACATAACGAAAAGAGCTCACTATAATGAGAACCTGTCTATCTCATGAATGCCTGTAGTTATGTTATCAATCTTATTTTGACGTCATATCATCATACCTAGAGAGATTGAACTAATTGCGCATGATCAAAGCGCCCTTAACTTGACTGCAAATTTCTAAGAGATAGCGTTAATACTAAATAGAGACGTTTGTATGTTTGTTTGTCGGTGAACTATTTTGAGCCTTCATGTTATATTCTTCGTGCGCTAATGGGATCAGTTATACAAAAAATAGGATATGCCGTAAAATTGATAATAAAGTAAATTATTAAAATGCTGATTTGAAACAAACAGATCATAAATCAATCAAAACAATCATAAAGCGAAGCTTAACATAATAATATAATAATAAATGAACATAATAATAGAATAAGAAAACGAAAATAATGATAGATGACGTTATATACAGAATATACATTTGTTATTTTAAATCATGTGATATGACGTCATCTTATTGTCTTCATGTTAAGAACGATAATTTATAGGAACAGAAAGAAATGAAGAAATGCTGACATAGAACAAACATATCACAGATATTAATTAATATCACCTCTAAGTTCTTGTAGATCGATTTTAATGACACAATGGTATTGTAGATAACCAATGAATGTCACTTAGTCCTAACGTTGGCACAATTAATGTGGCTCTACTCTGTGTTAGATTTAAGACAATACGTAACCTATACGTCACAGTTTACATCAACATTTAGTAGAAGGAAGAACGAAGAAAAAGTTTTATCATGCACTCCTAGTTACCGAGTGTATGTGGATACAGTATGTACATATTTTAACCAAAGCATTCCAAACATGTCTGCTTAAAAAAAATAAGTTTAGAAATATTAACATAATTAGACCTGTAATTAATTTTCTGAGTAGCAAAGGGGACACACGAGTAGGTAAACAAACCTTTCTCTTAATTTACAAAAGTAACGATAGCTTTGTTACATATTAGGAAAAAACAAAATTAGAAAATAATACATGCACATTACCGTTTAATTCCCGTTCTACAAGTTAGCGTTTTGATGGTGGTGCAAACAACTACTATAACATCTACTTGATCACCAATGTGGTTGGTCTAACCTTACCCCTCCAACACCCTCCCCTGCACACCTTACTCGCCCCTCCACGTACACACAGAGAGTAAGATAGGGATTGTGCTCTCTTTTTTTCCTCTCTCAATAGTTGACATCCAAGAAAATATAGTCTCCAATACTCATGACGCAGTGGTTGATGGATGACGTCGATGAACCATAAAAGTTGAAGAAACATTAATAACACTCCTTTTTGGATTATAACAATTAAAGACTGAAATTCCGCCTTAAGTAATCCATTAAAACAAATTTAAATTAAACAGAACTCTTTCCAATTTCACTTCTTTATTGTATATGGAATTATTAATATTATGATACAACCTAACCTCTCTACAATATCCATTCACAATGAATGTCAAAGTTACAGTCTTCATCAAGTCACCATTCCATTGTATTGAGAATATAGGCATTTGATGACGTCACAATCACACTAGACTAGTTACTGTACATGTGTGTTGTACTGGAGCTCTATCTGGCACTGTTTGTAGTATTTTGGAAATATTAACAGTTTACAACCTAGACTCTTTCTTAGATTCTTTCTCACTGAAATTACTGCCATCGTTTTTAGGATTGAGTGAATGACGTCACAGTCCTCCTGATAATTGGCAACGCCAGATGAACAAGCATCTTGCATTGAGCTCTAATATAAAAATAAAATGATATATATTAGGTCATATTGTTATCATAATAAATGGGTCGAATAGCATATTTATTAGTAGAATAATGGGAAAGTGATCCTAGGCAACCCCCCCTCCCCCCCCCCCGAGAAAGCGCCAACAATACCATGAGCCAACAAGTAATTTAACTCACCAGGTAAACAAAACACAGCCACACGGGGAAACAAACGAACGATGTTTATGTTAATGGGAGGAACTTATCACTTATTTCTATACAAATAATCAGGGATCTGCTATGTTAATGAAATATATGATCAAACCAATTAAAGTTGAAGCAAATGATATTAGTGACAAGAAAAACAAAATCGATAATCACAAACATAGGAATACAAATTATGGTTAAGGGTGGAGATTAATTTTAATATATTAAAATTTTACCATTAAAAATAGCAGACAATCACTGTTAACAAATACAATGTTAAATACAAAGTTAGAGCGTATTCAGCTGTATTGACTTACAGTTAGTTGGACATTGCCTGGTTGAAGTACGCCAAGCTCAACTGGTAACTCTCCTCATGGAATCCCTAAACAAGAGGGAAAATATAAGTAATGAATATGTATAATGTAACACAGAAACAAAGACAATGCAGTATATAGTTAAATGTTGTAAATCATCATATGCATCCATATTAAAAGTGTTATTTCAGATAAATCGAGTCATGTGACATAAAACTTCATGTTTCAAATGTCTTGGAAATTGATGTCCTGTTCATTAATATTATTTCAGCTATTATTTTAGGGATTTCTAACGAGTACGTCTTGCAAATATTTTAGTACTGAACATGATATACACATGAAAGCTTAATCCATGCAACCATGGTTACCTATGATGTGGTCGCTCTGATTCCATGCTCGAAAGGATTTGTGAAGATTGAATTCTATATAAACGTTCTGCTGTTTGCTTGAAATATTCCAAATAAGTATATAAATAACAAAATGAATAACATATGTCAACCCATATTGACTCATAGCACGAGGATAATATCCTTTCCCAATCTATATAAAAGGTTTATGTGTAAAACAGGATTACTGTACAAGAATCAGTTCAATTATCTCCACCCCACCCTCTTCCCTGCAGCTGGTAACCATCAAATGACCTACTCAGGGGATTTCCCCTTGATATCACGATGACTCAATCAATGCAACCCAATGTACTATCACTCATTGGTGCGATGCAGGGAAATGTCCTGTTTATAAGCTGATCCCGTCTAGCTGAGTAGCCATTTTCAATTAAAGTTTAAAGTTTAACATTCTCATCGTCTTGAAAGTTCGACAATTTATTCAAACATTCATTGAATCGTTACAGAACCATATCCAGGTCACTCAGCTCTCATTATGTGCTTTTTTTTATATCTTTTTATAAGAATTCACAAATGTAGGAGAGAAATCAAATTGGACATTGACTCATTCCTTCTTCCTGTAGAACTTTGAAACCAATCGGATCATTTCGTCTAAAAGTTAAATGAAATGTTGGGTAGGCCATGTCACTACTGGTGTACCTTTAATACAGAAATTCCCTGAATTGACCATTATTTAAATGTAACGGGATAGAAGATTAATGAATGCGTCCAGTTACAGACAATTCATAATAATGGACGTTAAATATGAATCTAAGAGACTGACTTCGGTCAGCTTGCGGCTTTGATTAGCCAATGATGGCTTTTTTTGAGTTCCTGCTTGCAGGAGGATATAAATTACATATATGAACAGTTTAGGTGTTAATTATAAATGCATATTATAGTGCGAAAGAATATTAACAGTTTAAGCGTTAAATACGAAACACACAGTCTTTCTTGCTAGCTACCTTATTTCCCAAACTATAGTTTAATCATCGACACATCGTTCAGATTTATAAACCAGTCTAATTAACCGTCTCAATAACACCAGTTTACAGATGAACGGAGGAAAGGGGGGGGGGGGGGTAAGGGCGGACTCAGACCGGTGTAAAAAAATAAGTATAATAAATTGTAATTCACTGAACATTTGAAACTCATATACGCTCTCTGTCCGTCTTTACGCCGTTGTCGGCTGCTTTCTTAAAAGAATCTGTGACAGTAATTCATTGCTAGCCCATTTTGACTAACTTTAGAAAGGTTTGGTAAAATATGAAGAAATTGGCTTTCATATTGCAAAAATAAATGCAGACTAAAACCAACGGTGATCGTATAAAAACAAATTAACTGTAACAGGTTGTGCTGATAAATAATCAATTAATTGAGATATGAACCAGCGTAAACCATCTCGAAATCTTACTTGAGGCTTTGAACTGACACACATTTGGGAAGTATATTGCTCAATAAATGTTTTTTTTTCTTTAAGTTTATGTTGAAAGAGAGTCGACTCTCATGCACGCAGCTTCAACTCAAATCACGTTAACGTCGTTAGCTACCTACACCGTTGCTGTCATGTCTTTTATATAAACGGACCTGAACTGGAACTTACTTGATGCACCCCTCCTCCATTTAATCCAATCTGTAATGGATTACGGTATGACGTCATCACTCAGTCACTAAAACATCAACCGTTCATTTCTACTAGTTTCCTTATATGTCATATAACAACAGTTCGCTCCGAGTAAGTGATTTATGACAAAGTGTATGCTCTCGTTTCACAATGATTCATGATGCTATTACCCAACGAATACCATCCTAAGCCATCCCCGACCCCTCCCCGACCCCAGGGGATGATTCAAATGATTGTATTATATTAAAGAATACCGGAGTAGAGATTATGGTAGATTTGAGTGTAGACTTCTACAGTTAGCCCTTTGTGTGCAAAGAAAATTGTTACACTATAAAAGTGACATTCAAAATGTTAATATTTTTTGTCAGTTCCTTTCACGGTCAATAAACTGTGAAAATAAAATTTACGGAGAAATTAATGAATACAAGATTTACTACAAGAAATTAAAAATATCTTCTTTGATACTTTTTGAATTGGTAACGAATTATGATATGCACACCAGCGGAGTGAAATAAAATAATCACTAAGCATCTACCAGCGGGAGGGGATTGACAGTTTAAAAGTTATTTTCCAATATTGTGTGAAGCTTGTAACGCTCCATAACATCTGACTAAACCTGGCAGTATTTAAAAGTCTATCCGTTTTTTTGTTTACCATTTCTCTGACTGTCTGTGCAGAAGGAAGATTATTTAGGCCGCATCTAAACTTGACATTGAGAACAGTTCTATCATCATTACGAGATATAAACTTGTAGCTGGTCTATCTAAATTCCCTGTTCGATACACGACAATTGTAAATCTCCCCCCCCGGAAACAAAGTTTAATATTCTTTTGTCTTATTTCTTTGTTTCACATTAATTAATATCTCTTAGTTTGTTATTAAAATTACCGTTACTAATTAACAGGAACATGAATCTATGTCTCTATTACCTTTTCTCCTGGAAGAAAACCCCATTCGTCACAGGCCTGAAAGGAAAAGAAATATGATATTCATGAGATTTTGAAATATATATGGCTAAGCAAAAAATATATAAGTTAGAATGATATATCTTCACAAATATCACAATGAACCATTTCTGGCAGGTAAACGCACATCTACATTGAACACAATAAAGTCAATAAAGGAGACTGACTCGTCAATGTAAGATGCACGGACTTAATGACATATATATATTAAAAAAAAACATAAATATATAAAGGAGACATAGTTAGTTTTAAACCCGTCATCAAACACTGAGTGACGTCATTAAAACCACAGAGTGACGTCATTAAACACTGAGTGACGTCATAATGATGAACTTCTCACGAGAAGGGAAAAGTGGACAGTATTCAAAGACATACCTCAGAACATGTGGTTGGATCGATTTAATGGCAAAAATAAAGCAAAATATTGGTTATCCCACAAAGCATCATATTGGCCCTCCCCCCGCCCCCTACGTCTTATATATTATGTTTTTATCGTATTGTTGATCGTGTAGAGATATCCATGAAAGTTTGGGAAATTCAGTTGTATGATGAACACATAAAATATTGGTAGCTTTACATGCGAACATAATCAGTTTTCCAATAGTTGACTCTCTCTGCTCAACGTTAGACAAGGAAAATTTTTTTTTTCAGTATGGGGACCTAGCCCCCTCCCCAATTATAATCGCTTTGATTTATTAAATAAATATAACAAATCAAACCAGAGAAAGTGTGCCATTACGATGATTAGACAATACTTAGATTGTTATGACCAATTGTCTTTATTTGGGTTCAAGTTTACTGAATTAGAATAATATTCTAAAGTGCAACGTGTGATTAAATGAATTAACATTTTTTTTAATGCGCACACAAATATTTAAACATTGACGATTGTACAAGGTTTCATGTTAAATTAATATTAGAATACAACAACGGATATGGCTGCCTCAGGAACACTTGAATATGGTTCCATATCAGATGAAAGGGCGTTGAAAGAGAGGCGAAGGGACAGTTTATAATAAATATGGAAAGTAGTTTTCTAGCACCAACAGAAATTTGGTTTCTAACGTATACTGTGAGTCTGACAGGAAGTACAGTAGACATTTGACAACATGTAACATTGCGCCCATTTCAAGAATGTCGGGTGAAATGAAGATCATATCCTAGATTAATGCTCTGTCCTACAGTGACATGTATTACATACTAATGTCACATACCTCACTGATCTGTAACAGTTTTAAAAAAATCTAATAAACAAAATAACATTTTTGGTCAATATCTTAAAGTTAGAAAATCAGCAAGACTAGTTTGAAGTCTCTATAGCTATGCATACTGTAGCACTTTCATCCGTGTAAACAAACATGTCTTAGTCCGTAGCGACTGGAACAGAATGCCTACAGCGATATAGACTATATGACTATGTGTTGTCTGTTATACCAGACAGTCGTATATGTAAATCAGCTTAATCTGTATTTAAGACAAATCCCTCTTATGACATCGTCCAAGGTGATGTTTCATATATAGCATTAATTATACCATTTTTGTCGCGAGGAATAATTCTTACATCGATAATGGTGTATCAAAAAAAAAATCAGGTTAAAAATCCCCATAATTATAATATGCAACATTTACATCTCTTCCGTTAACTAATTATTCCTTTGAGCGTTTTGATTGGACAATTCCTATTAATTGAGAAGACATGAACTATTCGTATGGAA
Organism: Apostichopus japonicus; assembly: GCF_037975245.1. NCBI lineage: Eukaryota > Metazoa > Echinodermata > Holothuroidea > Aspidochirotida > Stichopodidae > Apostichopus > Apostichopus japonicus. The sequence goes on from NC_092567.1 coordinate 5,059,135, forward strand.
CACCCACTGTATCCTGCACTTAAGGTATTTTAGACCCCGGTCACACGTACATTTTCTCAGACATAACGATGGTCCGACCATGGTCCGACCATGGTTCAATTTGCGTGTGACCGCTCTCTACTATGGTCTGACGATCGTCCGACCATCGTCCACTAAAGATGGTAATTAGCATCATTAACCCCGAATTAACCATGGTCTGACCATCGTTAGCAGGAAGAACCATGCGTATGACCGTAATTGCGTTGTCCGACTACGCATTTTAGCATAACCACTGACCTCGGCCGGAAATCCCCGATTTCAATCCCTTGACATATACGCGTGCCTAGATACATACGATGTAAACAAAACAAACCTGCACTGCACTGCATACTATACACTAATACATGTACTGTACATGCACACGTACGGTTTCTACCACAAAACAACACAACAATCAACACTCCGGACAATTCGACAAGACAACTCCTAACGGCGGCCACTACTCACGATAAAACCTGGGCGGAACAAGAAGTCCTGAGACTAATTGATATATTTTGGGGGAGTAGATACAGAGTATGGTGGAAAACACCGTCAGGAATAAGGAGGTGTTTAGGAAGTGTGCGGAAATGATGGCGAAAGAGGGATACGAACGGACTCATACACATTAGCGTGAGCAGTGCGTGCTGGGCTTGCATATCCATAATACTTCGCTGTGCATTACGAATGAATATGCGTCTACACGCTCTCTGTCGGCGAACAGCGGCTTCTTGTCTTTGCAGGAATGCTTCTTCCAATACGTGACGCCTCCTACAATACAAATCCTATACAAATCTAAGAACCAATGAAACGCTACTGCAAATTGAGCTTCCATCGCCATCATCTACTACTTACAACTAAAAACCCGCGAAACATCGTCAAAACCGTGACCCTTGACCGACCCACAGCAACTGCGCATGATAGCTTTGTAAAAGCATAATTAACTCACTGATACACTGTGTCCGCGAATAAGAATATAGTACAAAGTAGTGTGAGTAGGCTACGTGTGACCGCTACCGTAGTTAGTTTCATATGGTCGGTCGGTCGGAAGATGCAATTGTATACGTGTGACCGGGGTCTTAGTAAAAGCCTACAGAAATGTAAACAATCTTAATATCCTGCCCCTAAAAATGGAATAAAGTCCTTCAGTGTTTTTTCTTAGCTTTGCTGTAAAGTTTATATAAACAAAATGACTTGAATCCTTTTTGTAGATTATTTTTTGTAACATAAGTTTTCAACTAATTTTTAATCTTTCACTTTCTGATATTTATGTTCATATTGATGTACATATTTTTATATTTCTTAGTCTTTGGTTCTCCTATTTTATAAATATTTTATATTTGATAACGGAAATGAAATGAACAATATATGCGCCGGACTTTTTATAATAGATTCGAGTTATATATTTTTTACGGAAACTCTAAGTGTACATGTTATTTGAACAACTGTATACTTAGCAATATTATAGAAGAACTATGAATCTGACCGCTTGTATTAGCCTCAGCAGGATTTTAGAATAGAAACAACGTCAGCCCCAATTATTACATGTATAAGAAGGTGAAGCTATAGAGTATGTACCGGTATGTGTTATGAAAAATTTGATAGGTGTTATTTAAGTTCCGATGCTGGTTAAAGAGCAACCAGGTCTCCAATGAATTCAAGCATCTATCAAACTTATAAAAAATCATCAAACTGATGAAAGCTTTTGAGTGCTATTTGATGGCAATTAAGTCGATACTGTTAACAGCTATGTAAATGTTACATCCGTTAAGTTAGTCTTGTCATCCAACCATTGCTGTAAACGGACCATCCAGCTTCTCCAAAAGAGAGTCTACTGTATATATAAGATGCTTTTAACAAAATCCAGAAAGCAATATACGACAAATGCTTAGCATATATATCCGCGACGCAAAAAATAGATTCATGTGCGTGATCTTTCAACATTGTGTTCGTATACAGCGTCACAACATACGTGTCTAGTTCTCTGGTTACCATGGTATCTAGACAACAGAACGAAGCAGTAGTATAATTGCCCCCACATTCTTAGTGGTATTATGGTCTTGTTGTGTAAATGTGCGTGGAAAGTGATTTAATCACAGCTCCACCGAATCATTGGTAATGGTTTACTCCACAGAGCGAATCTGGTGCCACTAAAAAAATATATTTGCAAAATCTTCTTCTACAGTTTATTCCATGTCACGAATATAATATTTTCATAACTTACAAAATAGCCTTCAATCTTCTTTAATTTTACCAAGAACCGTATCACCTCTTCCTTCATTTATATCAATCGCCAAAATGTCCAGCATTTGCACTCTGGAAAACAGTGAGTCTGATGTTTACAAGCAATTTCTTTTATCTATGCACTCCACACACAAATAATACGCAATAAAACCATTTTATGTTATGGTTTTAAAACTAAACAAAGAACAACAATGTTGAATCGCGCTGCTTCGCATCGGTCACCATCTGTTATATTACCAGTTCATCCTCATTTCTGACCTAGAAACTACAAGTATTTAATGTTTTATACACATGAGTGTACGTGGAACCGTCGCAGGAACATTTACCTTGATACATTTGAGATAATAATTGAGTAAGATTGAACTTAGAAGAAAGGATAGCAAAAGTGTACTTCTGTACAAGTGTTCTACTGAATGTTGAAATGCTATGCTCGTTTGTTAATTATCATAACGATGCTCGTGATTTACTTACAGACTTTTATCTCAAAAATATATATTTTAAAGATATGTATTTCTGTTCACTTCAAGATTTGTATAAGCTTGTTTCTACGTTTGGAATAAACGTGATACAAAAGTTAACGTGAGTTGTATTATTTGGCGCCCTCAACTTCCACCCAATCCTAGACACTAATGATAAGGTCCGGGTGTTGCAATATAATATATTAAACAATTGAAGATAATTATCAAGATACAAAAAACAATTACCCGATGACAAATTATAAATATTAAAAGAGATTATCAGTAACCGAATTGGAAAAAATCCACTCCAACCCCCCACCCCCACCTTCGGATCCTGACACCTTCAAAATTGTCTAACGTATGTATGTTTGTGTCTGTTCCAAACACGCGGGAAATAATACAAAATTTGTCTTATATTCATATTTTATCAAGAGATTGCATTTGTTTTGGTTACCATGGTATCCGTACAAGATAACAACGAAGCGGGTAAGAAGAGCTACACATATATACTACAGAGTTTCTTTCTGTTTTCGAATTTATTCCATTATACACGAATACAATGATCCTTATCCCTCTGCCCACCCCCCGGAACCCTTGAAATGTCAGTTATTAAAATAGCTCCTCTTTCCTCCATATATACAAATGACCAAGATCATGGCAAGCATTACCATTCAGAAGAATATACCAGAGTGTATTGGTTTCAAATAACCAGAATGAAAACATTTCATGGTTCCTTGCTGCTGTTCATTAGTTCCATTCATAGGGAAATTTTTATGCTCACAAACTTTTGTTGCCAAAGTACTGCTAAGCCCTGATATCAATTGCAACACACATCAGTGTGTGAAGACTATCTACCATTATCATTATACCAAGTTTGACGAAATTCCGACTAGTAATAGTAGCCAAGTAATTGCAATTTGGAGTATTTCACGTTTGACCCCATGACCTCATTAATATTCATGAAATGAGCACCAAAATCAACAGGGTTAATCTACTTACTATGGGCCACCCACTCACCAAGTATGGTAATGATTGGTCATTCCCTTGTTGAGTTATTGTGCATACAAACTTTTCATAACGAAATAATGCTAGCCCCCCCCCCCCCCCCCCTTATAAACATGCATGATATCAATTGCAACACACATCAGTGTGTGGAGACTATCTACCAATATCATCATACCAAGTTTGACGAAATTCCAATAAATAGTAGCCAAGTTATTGCAACTTGGGAGTTTTTCACGTTTGACCCGTGACGTCATTAATATTTTTTAACTTTGACCTCGTATAACTTCGCACACGAAGGTCACACGGGGGTCAACCTATTGACATTTATAATCAGAAGGCACCTTTGACATCTGAAAATAGCATCGAAACTAAAAATCCCCAAAACACGAAAAGGTCACCAGAGGTCAAATTGAGGTCAAGGGTCACCCAGATGCGGGTCAACAACTGGATTACATTGAAGCAACTCCCAACCTTAACGGACAGTTCGTTCTCAAGTTATCACAAAAATGCTAGTTTTTTTTATCATTAATTGACCTTTGGTGACCTCGGATCACATGACTGTTAAGTTTGAAAATATTCCCCTATACCATTTGCAACTTGTTCCAAAATATCAACCGTGTCACACCTTGGAACTGAGAGTTATTGCATTAAATGTCTGAAAATTAACTTTGACCTTGTATAACTCCGCACACGAAGGTCACACGGGGGTCAACGCATTGACATTTATGATCAGAAGGTATCTTTAACATCTGAAAATAGCATCGAAACTGTAAAAATCCCCAAAACATGAAAAGGTCACCAGAGGTCAAATTGAGGTCAAGGGTCACCCAGATGCGGGTCGACAATTGGATTAAATTGAAGCAACTCCCAACCCTAACGGACAATTCGTTCTCAAGTTATCGCAAAAATACTAGTTTTTTATCATTAAGTGACCTTTGGTGACCTCAGATCACATGACCGTTAAGTTTGAAAATATTCCCCTATACCATTTGCAACTTGTCCCAAAATATCAACCGTGTCACACCTTGGAACTGGGAATTATTGCACTAAATGTCTGAAAATTTACTTTGACCTCATATAACTTCACACACAAAGGTCACCTGGGGTAAACCTATTGACATTTTTGATTGGTGAGACATGAATATAGCATCAAAACTGTAAAAATTCAAACATTTTTTTCTTTGCCCATTTTCTCACCCAAAATACTAGTTTTTTAACATTAATTGACCTTTGATGACCTCGGATCACATGACCGTTAAGTTTGAAAATATTCCTCTATACCATTTGCAACTTGTCCCAAAATATCAACCTTGTTACACCTTGGCCCTGGGAGTTATTGCATTAAATGTCTGAAAATTAACTTTGACCTTGTATAACTTTACACACAAAGGTCACCCGGGTGTCAACCCGTTGACATTTTTGATCGGAAGGTACCGTTGATATCCAAATCTAGCATCAAAACCAAACATTTTCTTTTTTGCCCGTTTTCTCCCAAACTAAGCACATTTTTTCTAATGTGACCTTTGACGTTTTGACCTTGGTTTCAAATGTAGTTTGATCTGCTGATTCAAAAAATCAACACGATAAGTCTGTACAGTCATCCTAACTCCGACCGAAAATCTTTGACCCCTTATAAGTTCGCACACAAAGGTCACACGGGGGTCAACCTATCGATATTTATGATCGGAAGGTACCTTTGACATCTGAAAATAGCATCGAAACTGTAAAAATCCCCAAACCATGAAAAGGTCACCAGAGGTCAAATTGAGGTCAAGGGTCACCCAGATGTGGGTCGACAATTGGATTACACTGAAGCAACTCCCAACCCTAACGGACAATTCGTTCTCAAGTTATCGCAAAAAAACTAGTTTTTTAACATTAATTGACCTTTGGTGACCTCAGATCACATGACCGTTAAGTTTCAAAATGTTTCCCTAACCAGTTCACAACTTGTCCCAAAATATCAACCTTGTCGCACATTGGCACTGGGAGTTATTGCAGTTTTAGTATTTGGGGTTTTTGGACCATAACTGACCTTTGGTGACCTTTGTGGGCACCAAAAACAATAGGGTTCATCTACTCACTATGGGCCACCCACCCACCAAGTTTGATCATGATCAGTCAATCCCTTGTTGAGTTATCGTGCATACAAGCTTAAGCGTCACACACACACACACAAACATACATGTATAGGCTCCCAAATGGGGACAACTGCTCAACACAGGAGAATTGGGGACATGATGATATAACTTTGTACTTCCTACTGCTTGCGTAAAATAGCTCTTAAATAATATTAAAGGTACCAGCTTAACACTAAAATCTGTTTCTTGTCCATTTTCTATGAATTATTGAACTTGGTTCTACACATACCATATGGGGACTTGGTGTGTCACCTAACTGGGGACTTGGTGTGTCACCTAACTGGGGACTTGGTGTGTCACCTAACTGGGGACTTGGTGTGTCACCTAACTGGGGACTTGGTGTGTCACCTAACTGGGGACTTGGTGTGTCACCTAACTGGGGACTTGGTGTGTTAACGAATTGGGGACTTGGTGTGTCAACAAATTGGGGACTTTCATTAACTGGAGAAACCCAGTGTCAACTAATTGGGAACACACTGTATCGACCAACTGGGGGCTCAACTGCAGTGGGGACAAACTTTCCTTGTGTCATGCAAAAGAAACAACTTGAAACAAACTGTGTAACATGTCAAAGCATCACCACACCAAAATCAAAGGTGACTCAAAAATGGGGCAAATTCTTTGATTCTATGATAAAATTCTATTATTGCTATGAAGTAATTTGTTACACCAAAACATCCAATGTCTTTGCCCATTTAACACCTTCTCAACTTTAATATTTACATGGGTGGATTAAGGCAAGACGGTCCAAGGGTTTATAGTGCATTCATTGAACACATTGAATAGTAAGAAGTAGCAGTATACACACAATGCATGATGCACAATAAAACTTTATTAACTGAAACTTTCAACAAAAAAAGGTGCATTCTACAGTTTTCAGGAATTCCTAAAACAAAATGTTTTGACTGATTGCTTTTATGTCTGTTGCCTGGTAAAATACAGTTTGCAGACATTTCCCTATAAGAATAGCATAGTTAAACTGATGCTGTACACTACCAGTATTTGTACTATATATATGCAAATGGAAGTGTGAGTACAGTACTTTAATTTCAGTCTAGAAGTGAAACAATTTGATATGAAACATACAGAAGCATTAAAACTGCCTCTCAACAAATAATGCTCAAAAATAATTAAGCTGTGTACCCCTACATTAAAGATCCCAAGCAAACTGTTTTGTAAAACAGTTCCCATGACAGACTAGAAAGACTCCTTTCTGCATGAACGACAACAATTAAATCTGTCTAACAATCAACAAACATGAATTTAACAAACTAGTAATAAAACATTAACCAAGAGCACTAAAACATATTCACTTTTATGCCAACATCAGGCTAGAGCTGAAAAGACAGTCAACATAGCTACTTAGCAGATTAGAAAATCTGTGGCATTTGTTCCTGAGCTCTTTATTCCATAAACAACAACAATGAAATCTGCCTAACAAGTCAATAAACATGAATTTAACAAACTAGTAATATATGAACACAGTAAAGTTTGACCAATTCTAATACCACTTTTTGTTAGCCCTTCCAGAGTGATTTCTTATGAAGTCTTTAATATTGGTCCACTTCCGTCCATCAAAACAACTGTACTTTTCCATCACCCTATCAATAGCTGTCTTTCCAGGCAATTGGTTTAATGCTATTTCTCGTCTGAATTCCTTTAAAACTACTCTTTTCTCATCTTCTGTCCATACCCTCCTTTGGTATTTTCTCCCTGAAAGGACAACAAATATATACATTACTATGTGGTGCTTTTGAAAAATACACCTCAATGTTGCCATGTGATAGTTTACAATATAAAGAAACAAATCACATCAAAATGTTTTGAGGTTGGTCTCCAGCATAAATTGCAATCTGTCTAGTATACTCCTCATATTTTGTTGTTTAAATAAAACTAGAAAATATTTATTTTAAATGGTTTGTTTTATTTATGAACAATATTACCTTTCTTCATACTGGGTGGTTCTTCTCCTTCGGAATTAGTGCTTTCAAAAGTGGTGCCATTAGCTTGATGCAGAGACTCTACACTTTCCATGCTGCCCTCATCCCTACTTGTGTCCTCCTCCTCCTCTTCCTCCTCCTCATCACTATCATCTGTATCATCAGATGATTCTATGTTGTCAATTTCTGTGGAAATAAAATCAATGACTGCTTAGATTTGTAGTACAGACAGCACCACATAAACGTAGCGTAGCAAACACAGGTTAGATAACGACAAGTACCATTCCTTGCATCAAAGACACACCTTAGCCCACAGAATTACAACTTGATAAACACTTTTTAAAGTATCACCTTAGATGATTACTAATTATTTAAAAAGGCAATTAAATTATTGATATATCAAGTTTTACAGTTCTTTAGCAGGTATACATTCTCCTCACTTCAGTATTTCTAATGTAAACTTTACAAATCAGCTTCAAAAGTCCTATTTGAACTTGAGCTACTAATTTAACTTATTGTACACTCATTTAAATATTGAACTTCATTGCAAAAACATGAAATAAATTCCTGCTTTTTACCATCATCTTTGTCAACTTCAATTTGGTCCAAAGACTTTCCTGCCAAGCTTGCTGTTGACCCTTTCTCCAAAGAGAGAAGTAGCTTAGATATTTTTGCCACCTGCAGCGTTGCATCTGGTAAACGGTAGAACTCTCTGTGAACTCGTACATCATGTCCCATAAACTTAGCCAGCATGTCAAGCTCGTTATCTTTAAGATTAAGGACTTGGCTGATTGTGGCAACATGCTTCCTCAAGCTTGTGGAACGAAGTTGGGTTGGATTCTTCGCTCCGCAAAGAGTTGCAAACTTTCGAATGCAATCAGCACCCCTAATGTGTGCATCTGAGTTGGATGCAGCACAAGGAAACAAAAACTTATTGTCAGGGTTTACACCTACTTTCTGCCTGAGGCTAATGAGTAAATCCACAGTGTCTTCCATCTGTTTTGTTAGCAGCACTGGTACAGTGTTCCCTTTGTTTCCGATGATTTCAATCCTTGTGAAAGTTTTGCAAAGTTCCCTTTCAAACTTACTGAGGCACGCAGAGATGTAATCAGCTTTCTCTGATGAGGCTTTCATGTTGTAATCATCAATAGATACTTTGGAAATTTCTCCTTGCCTTCTTCGGTTGAATAACATAATTTGTGTCAGAGTTACCTCATTAAGTACCTTCCAAGAAGCTGCTGGGTCAGACTTTCCATCATCCAACTTTCTTTTCTCATCATGCCCAATTTTTTTCAGGAAGTTTGAGAGAGTGCAAATGTCTTCCGTGAGTGGTAGTCTCTTAGGGGCATTCCTCTTGTTTTCAGTCATAGTGCGATGAGCATGACGGGAGACTTCCTCAGTCCACTTCATTTGGCATAACTCAAAGAAATTGGTTGACTGGTTGACAATCTCCTCATCACCTTTTTTCAACCCTTGTGCCTTGACAAGGAGTGCACACTTCTTAATACTATGTCCAAGCTTCAGTGCTAAACTTGGAACTTTGTACAGATGTGTTTGTGTGTCAAAACCCGCCACATTCCTCGCAGCTGTCACAACATGGTCAAACTTAGCTGGATGTATGAAGTCAGCAAGTTCATTATCTGGCTCATTACTGATAAGTCGTATCTCAATCAGTAGTCTGGCCATCTCTCTTAACTTGGTTCGTATGTAATTTTGTTGTTCTTTGTCATGACCAAGCTTTAAGAATTCTTTCTTTGCCAGCTGACAAATCAGACTATCACTCTTCAAACATCGTGACACGTCATCACCTTTTATCTTGCTAAAGAGTTCATCAAGCTGCAGGTCTGAATTGTTGAGGCTTGGAAGGAGAAGTTTTCCATTTCTGACTAGTTCTCCCCTCCTTCTCTTCAGTTTGTTTGAGGAAGCCGGCTCCAAATGACATGTGTGTTTGTAAAGGAACCTCTTCGCATAGTATCCATAACAGGTTGGACAGGGAATGAAGTTTGATGGCTCAGTGATTTCATTTGGCCTATACCTGACAATTAACTCTCCTGATCCCTGTTCCAGCACCTTGCAATTTTGTAGGTGATTTCCAAGATTCCTGATTTTGGTGAGCTTTGCTGCCTTCAGTGTGTGATGATCCTCCTGCATCCAGTCAGCCACTGCAGATTCATTGCAATGGGCTGATCGAAGATGTCTTGGTAGCTTAGCTTGAGGTATTTCGCAGTAAAAGCAAAACTGTCTTTTGTCATATACTCTACAATCTTCATTGCTTGTAGACTTCACGGTAATCTGTGATGTTCTTTCATGATTGGTCTGCTGCTCATCCACTACCTTAGAGTCATTCTCCTCTGGCAAAGTCAGATTTGGATACAAAACATATGAAATATTTGAATCATCAGATGGTGGCACAACATCATCATCTTCAGAATCATCATCACTGTCGTCATTGTCGCTGTCAAGCTCGGAGGCAGAATGATAAGACTGTGTATCTGCAAATGTAAATCAAGTAAACAGGAGAGTAAAGCTGTCACTTAGTAATGGTGGCAGCAGCAATAAAAGAACTTACTTTGAATGCAGAGTTCTCTGAAAAGATGTTAAGGATATAAACAGATACTAATGCATCTACAACTTATATGAGCTACAACTATTCAACAACGACATAGCCATGCCTACCATATCAAAACATGCTAAAATGAGTTAGTGTTTTTACCTTCAGGAACAGAATGTTGCTCAACTAATCGTTGTTTTGGGTCTGTTAACGTCACATCTGGATGCCCGACGCCATCATGCTTTGATCCAATAACATTGTTAGTTTTGTCTAGCTCTGTTAATATGGAACTGATAGTATCCATAAGATGCTCTGGTTCAGGGAGGGAGTTACATGGAACAGCCTCTACACAAAGAAAAACAGCGAGAAAAATGAAGCAAAGTAATTTACTTTCAATACAGAATAATGATGACCTGTAACTAGAGCAAAAACAAGAAATGAAGCATTTAGAACAGCTTCTAGAAAAGCAAAAACAAAGAAACATTGGCAATTGCTGATATCCAAGCTTATTTAAATAGATGTCTTACAACATGAATCTACATACTACTAGCTGCAATTTTATACGGGAAACACAGGAAATTTTCTTCACCAATAATGGCATGAGTATATCAATGGACAACAACTATGGTCTCCAGTTATCTAAACATCGTCAAAATGAGAGACTGACAGCAATGATTTTCACTTGCAAACCATTCCATTGTCTAACTGCAATTTAACTCTTACTTGATGATCATTTTAACATTTCAGTTTTTTTTGCAAAATACAAGTTTTTGCATTAAGTTGATAGAGACTTCATTTGTTAAACAAACCTCACCAGGTCGTCATGTGCACTTATTTAAGAAGCATACTTATATTCAATACTACATTAGATAAACTCTGCACAACTTTTAAGTTTGTACCTTCTGAAATTGACTTTCCTTCAACAAAGGCTGGTTGTTCCTGTGTTAACACGAGATTTGGATGCCCATTACAATCCTCTGATGATCTCATAACATCATAAGTTTTTTCTAGTTCTGCAGATGTCGAGCTACAAGTAGGCATGGGATGTTCTGAGTCAGTGAGGAAGCTACGTGGAATTACTCCTGCAAGAAGAAACGAGAGGAAAAAGGAGGCAAAATAAGTTTGCTCAATGCAGAATAATATGTGAACAAACCGCAAACATAGAAGGATTAGTCTAACCCTCTTACACTTATTTCATTCATCTTGAATCTACATGCAACCATTGACAATTTGACACAAAAATTCAAACTATCAGCAGTTGAGCAGACATATCGATATGACAACCATGTTTTATAATCATCAAATTATCCATCCACCTTCCCTACTTAATGTGATATATTTAGCTCATTGCACTTTTGAAGGTCTCGTCACCAGACTAAATCAGTGGAACAACCTCACTACATTCCAAAAACTTAGCTACTGCATCTCTGAACGTGGTGACTTCTCTACGTTAATTACTACAATTTATCAAACACATGAAGTTCATAAGTTTGTACCTTCAGAAACCGAATCTGGCTCACAAACTGCCAGTTGTTCGTCTGTTGACATCATATCTGAATGTCTAACCCAATCTTCCACTGTTTTCATAACATCAATTCTTTTGTCTGGCTCCTTGGATGCTGGACTGCAAGTAGCCATCTGTTCTTCTGTAGCAGTGTAAGACATGAAACAGCTTTCACAAAAGCAAAAATATTGTTTACTGCAGTGTATTAAAATGCATTCACTCCTACAATAAATTGTAAAACCATTCCTGAGATGGTAAACAGATCTTGAAAATGTTTCACATTCTAAATTCCACTCAATTTCAAACTGAAACAATGTCTCAGTCTTTCTCATATTTTAAGTTTGAATTTCCCTCATTGTTCGTCACCATAGAAATAATTGTTGCAACACACTTATTATGTGAACATGGCAAGAAAAATAATAAGCCAACATTTTGCTCTTTCCTTCCTTCTTAGATCCTGACCGTTATATATCCTGCAAATTAGTGCAACTCACAGTAATGTGAGGTCTTACATGAAGTACAATGTGTAGAATTTAATACATCAAACATATCACATAGGCCTACAGATAATTATGCCTCCGCAAAAAAATATAAAGTCAAAAATATAAAGGATCACTATCTGTCAAACATATAAAAAAAAATACATGATAAGACACTGCTGAAAATAAAATGTAATTCTAGTACCTTCAGATGGAGCATTTTCTCCTTCTCGGACACGGCTCTCAAAAGAAACCTGTTGAAGAAGCAGAACACGTTCTTATTACAAAACATTAGCATTGTAAACTTCAGTAAATAGAAATAGATCAATTATATGAGTGGATTCAAACTTAATCTCCTTTCTCAAGACATCTATAAGGCATTACAGTGCCACAGAGCACGCTCAATACAGTTACCCATTCAAGCAGACCCTCTCATAGTATACTCATAGTGAACACAAAATGAATGCATGAAAATTTTTGTAATGAAATTATATGGGTCAAATGACTGGGAAATGTTTAATAACAACTGTGCAAAGAAATTGAGGCTAGAGAGAGTTCCACATAGCAACCTCAGGGACACAAGTCCTGCACTTAAACACCTGACCTATCTAGACGAATGAAGGTAGAAAGATTCCTTACTAACCACTCTCTGAAGATTTCAGTGAGAGCCACAGTACAGTGCCTTCTCTAAAGGCATATAGCCTAGGGATCACAACTTATTTACATTTCATAAATCAACCAAACAGGGTCCCTGAACCCTGTTCTGGCCTCAGTTCATTTGAAATTGCAACATTTTAAAATTTTATGGAGGAGCTTGATGGTGTTTAAATTCCATATTTTCTAAAAAAATGGCACTATCTGATAAGGTAACTCTGCAATGTTCTTTCCTACAAACAGCCTTACAAGTGAAATGATGATTTTAATAGTTATGCTGGCTGACACATTGGAATGTTGGAAGTTTCTGAATGTAAGCTCCTCTCTTGGTAATGGAGGGAGGGAGTTTGGGGGGGGGGGTAAATTTAAATTGCACACTAACCTCTTTCACCCATGGAAGATTGATGATTCCATAGTCGTACAGAATTTCAGTGTCTTGCTTTATATCCTTGGTTGCAAAAAGACACAGTACTGGCCTGCTGTTGTAAGTCTTAACGACGATTTTGGAATTTATTTCCCCACCTATGCCATGATTAACAAGTCTTCCAAATTTTGGACCTGTTTGCGGTTCAGTGTTTGCATCAACACTAGAAATAAAATGAGAATGGATAAGAATTGGTAAATCACCTGTTTGTATATCACATTGTAACTAACCAAAGTTGATAGCTACTTTTTTTTTTTAGTTTGTCATTGCAATCACGTACCTGATGCAAGGAGGGTATTGAAAAATATCGGTGAATGTAAAAATATACATTAATTCTCTGACACTTCAAACTGGACATCCAACATATTGTAATTATTTCTCCACTTTGGCATTTTTAGCTTTGTTTCATCTTGAGGAATTGCCTTTACTTAGAGCAAAACAAAAAGCTTACCACCATTTCTTCTCTCTGTACTTAAAAAAGTAACGAAATACGCTTGGTTCTTCTATTTCCCTTTGTTCCCCTTCCTTGGCTGTGATCAGTTCCCCCGAGTAAGTTACCAGAAACCATCCCATTTTGAATGACTGGGAAGTAAACAGACTCCTTCCTGAAAGAGGCAATGAGTTTTTTTGAAAAGTAATGAAATCCATCACTATTTACTATCACTAATTGATATCACTAATCTCCTGTAGTAATAACTGCTGCCGAATACTTACCTTAACCACATCTAATAAATTTAACTTGACTGCATCATACCTCAAAACCCAACAATAGTTAAATAAAGAAGGACATTTACACTTGTAATTCAAATTGAAAATTTAAGTGAAAAAGTACCTTTTGTTGGTGATATCTTGACCAAAAACCCAGGTGGATCTTCCTGCATATATTTATCAAAACTAGGCCCTGGGCCGTGCCTTGTGCTACGTCTTGACATAATTTTGTCTGGAATCAAGAAGAAGGTTGATAGTGTCCATTACATATTACCCAGGGAGCCCAAAAAAGCAGACAGCACAACTTTTTCCAAACTATGTAATTCAGAATGTTTATATAATATATATCAACATTAAAATTTAACGACTAAATTCTAAGGAGACTTAATTATCATCTTTACAATTATTAAGTAAGGTGACTGAATCCAACAATGAGCTCATAGCATAACTTGGCCAAGCTACTAAATTTGAAAAGATTATACTAATTTCATGACTATAACATGATGCATCTAATCTTATGATAACATGTCACACCACAATATTCCCCTTGAAAAGAAAGGAAGGTTAATTACCTCAGAAGTGCAATACATTTGCTCCATTCATTTCACATAGCTTCAATTCTAGTATCTGTAACACATATACATGCAGCTATAACTCTTTAAGATTAACTTTTCTATCCATGGGCATCCTCAATATTCAGGTTACATAAAATTGAATAAAAAACAATAGAATGAAAAGTCTGGTCATCGAATACGAAAAAGCACCATGCAGACAGAAAGTCACAAAAGCGGTATACATATCTTGCAATGCCAAAATTATGACAAAATGTCAGTACTGCTTCCAACGTTTCAGTGTTTGATATGATGAAGTGCCCAACAACTGCCTCATGATTTATCCAAGGGGCAGACATGATTTAGATCCTACTAACAATAACATCCTACTGAGATCTAAATTAACTAGCTAAAAAAGTAACTAAACTTTCCTTATGTGTATAATGCTGCAGCTATCATCTGAAGCCTGACTTAAAACTAGTGATGTTACACACAAACTGGCCTAACCCATGTGGTATAATGTATTAGATCATATAGACCTACTGTTAATTTCCTACTATGCACACACTATGCTAGTAAGTAGTATGTATGCACAACTGGATCCTAACCTATATGACATTAAGTACAATGGTAGCACATGTGGCTTCCACAATGTACAGTAGGCTAGTCTATTAGAGGCCTATAATAGAAGTTCATAAACGAACGAACTGGAAATTACAAAAATAATTGGGGACACTGCACAGGATTATGATAAGTAAAGAGTAACTTACTGACTGGATCTATTTTCCTTCAGAAGATTCTGTCTCCGTCTCATGAAAGCTGGATGTTATTAGCTAGCTGCATATTGTAGTTATCTCAGGTACAGTAGGTACTACAGTTATCTTTGTGGCAGTACATGAAATTCGAACACAGTAAGCATGCTGCAGTACAGTGTGTATGTTTGCTGATCTCACAGCAATGTAAATTGGGGACATGGTCCACTGTTAGTATTGTCAAAGTAGACACACCCCATATGATTGGAGCTCATCAATTGGGGACATTTGGTCACTAATTTAACCAGCTTCAAGCAGTCACATGACATGAAATTCTTGCACATAAATGGGGACAACACCTTGACACACGCCCCACCAGTTAATGACACAAAGTGACACAGCTAGGCTGTAATGAATGCACCCAATGGGGACTGTCACAGATATTGCTCAAACTTTAAAAAATACTTTCATTTGGCGGGAACTTCCAAAATCTGCACTTAACCCAAACGGGGAAGTCCCCGATTGGTAGTATGTCCACACTTGGAAGGTGTGTCATCATGTAAATGTCCCCAGTTGCCAGCGGGTACATACGCACACACACACACACGCACGCCAACCTGAATACATAGGTTCCTTTGCTTTTAGCAAGGAACCAAAAACCAGACCAGTCCTTTCATTATATCTAAGCCTTCTTGGACCCACACACTTATATCAGTCACGTATACACTAATCTGGATAAATACTAATTTAAGCAAGTGATCCTTCTAATCCCCTGAAGCTTTCTGAGCAACACAGTTACTTTATTAGCAAGATTTAATTCACAAGGAAGAATACCATAATGGATATTTTAAAGTTCTGTATTTTGTGTTGTTTTTGCTACAATATGCTGGTAACAAACTTAGCCGTAAAAGGAAAGATAAGGACCTTGAAAACTTAATGTTACTTTGTTTCACCAAATCACACCAGGAAAGATGAGAGTAGGCAGAGATATTAAAGGTTTGAACACAAACAAATGAAAAATGACATTAAATTTGTGGGACAAACTATTGTCTGAATCTGATTAAACGATAAATACCTCACTAGTATAAGTAACATTCATGTGATTGAAACAACATATTTAGATCTCTTACTTAGTTGCAGGATAGTCCAGTTATGTGTGAATATAATATGGATTGGTCAACGATATAAAATATTACGTAACATGCAGCTTTATTTACTTTATTAAAACGTTTACGCATTGACTTAATTCTCAACATTATTTGAGTCAAACACTAAGAAAGTATAGAAATCAACTTAAAATAATTTTTTTTTAGTCAAATTTGACATACATCTGTTCCTATTACTAACTTCCAAATTTTCCCTATCACCATCCTGTGCATTTGACCAATTCGTAAAAGTACCACAGAAATTGTTAAATTTAATTTGATTAGTAATTACCTGAATCAACACCAACAATTTAATGTAATATATCTGTTAGTGTTATAATGCTGCATGGAAGACCCACGTTTCACACCATCAGAAAGAACTAAAGACCTAAACATGACCAATTAAAACCAGGGAGCTGCTACAGTAAGATACATGGTCAGTTAAACGGACTGTTACGACTGTTGTTATGTGTTATGATGAATAATTATACAGAAATTACAATAGCAGACCTGTTCAATATGATTTATAACATTCTACGGTTTCATCTCAGAATAAACGTGAAGTTCATAGGACACAAATTCACAACCTTGAATATTAATAAAACGGCATGTGTCAAAAAGATTGTACAATATATAGTAAACATTTCCAAAAGTCAATCTTTTAGCTATAGCTATATGGAAATTGTGCATAATATAGAACTAATGAGATTCATTTAGACCATGTTCGCACGCAATATTCCACCCGCTCTCTCCCCCCCCCCCCCACCCAATGGAAGTAAGAGCGGGAAGGTATCTGAAAATTCTTTCTTTACGTCAGAATTTGTAATATTTCTAGCAACACGTAAACTACACAGATAATGTATCACTATATTAATTTATTTACACTTACTGAAAACAGTGCTAGGGCAGCATAACGCAAACAAGCTGACCAGACTTGCATTATGAGCAATAGCTGAATGAAAGGTGATCAAACTCTTTACCTGCCATTGACCGGTTTGTAGATTCAGACGACGATACTCGTTCTCATTGGGACGATTCCAAACTGTTGAAAAACATAAAAGAAAGATATGATAATGATAAGTGCAAACTTAATCTTTGTTGATCTTGAATGAAATCATAAACATTATATTCAAGAGATTTATGTTGGCTCTTGATGATAACTTCATATTAGCTGAGTCATCAATCTACTTGATTCATTAAGTTTGATCTTATTAGTTAGCTATCATTATCATATCAGTAATATTACTGATCAGTTTACAATCCTTATATCTCAGTAAGATTATCGATCAGTTTACTATCATTATCATCTCGAATACGTCAGGAATACGTTATGAGAGTGTCAGAAAATGAAGTCCAAATATCGACGGTTTAGAATATTCTAAATAATGCACAAACTGACTTTGACTTCGACTTCATCGTCTCCGAATCTCTCTCTAAGCTGTTATCACGGGATACGTTAGTAGCTATTACACACACTGTCAAAAATAGTAAAGCATTTAATTGATCGGGCAAACGTGTTGTTTACACTAACTACACGCAAAAAAATGGAGTGTTGAATTTTAACACTTTCCAGGTGTAACCGTTCACCCTACACCTGAAGGGTTACTCTGACCCTGAGTAGGGTTACATAATTTATGTAGCGTGGATTTTTAACACCTGCAGAAGTGTACTTTCAGTTCGAGCATTCTGATTGGTCAAACCTCCCGTCAGCTGGATTCTTAGTGTAAGTTAAGTGTTTAAACGATACCACCGTACCGTGAACACCCATTTACCGTACCTAGCAATACTTGTACCAGTTTGTCGACATTTATCGTTACTAAATGTACTATAGTAACCACAGCCATATATACGTTCAAGCCACAAAACGTTACGTACTCAGTGTGCGATAACGAGCTACAATGGCATGAAAATGACGTTATACTAGACTGGGGCCTGGAAGAATTGATTGAAAAATTCGAAGGTATGTTTTGATATTATATAAGTGTACATGACAAGAACGAGATATGCTTAGAGACCCACGACTAAGCTGGGTAGACGAATGCATTTGAATCGCTTGCGTTACGTAGACCTAACGTTAAAGTCATACTATAAGTTAATATAATAGGCTAGCTGCTGTTTGTCATAGTCAACTCATAATTGTCAACGAATCAGTGTAGCCTACATACAAGTAAACATTAAACGGAATTGCCTTCGGACGGACGGAGGACTTTGGTCTAGGCCTTTATTGTAATCTAGTGCATTCTATTCCTTTTTGTGCGTTTAACCGTAACTTCGTATACCCTGCGAGTCACTTTTTTAAGTAGTACTAGGCCTACTACTAGGCCTAGTACTAGTAGGGTATACTTAGGCTATTTCAAGACAATGCATTTTAAATAGCATCGGGCATGGGCCTATAGTTACGCTGGTACTATGTTCAATAAGGGATAAACATATATTCATGTAATGCAATATATAATTACCACTAATTGCCATTTTAGCTTGTAAGTTGTAGCAAGTAGGCCGAAGCTGATGTGGATTGGTGATACTTTTAGACCTAGGCCCAACTATAATTTAGCTATATTATGGAAGTGATCTAGCTGTTATAATTCATAGCAATCTACACAATTGCATACAGTGGGAGTGAGCATTATTTTAAGCATTGTTAACATGATGCATTGGTTATAAAAGTTGCCTACCTTGTCTGATAAAAGTTTAATGCAAGTTCCTGTTTTGTCAAGTAATCACTATAGGCCATCTGGCTTTCTAGATTCAAACGTACTTGAAGAAGTTAGAATCACAACTGATTAAATTGTGGGCATTTTCTTTAGGAATGTTCATGTTTTGTGAGGGGTACATGTAAAAAACTGCTTATGCTCCAAGAAGGTTTTAACACAACTTCATTATGATGGGAATTTTCTTTTCTTTTCTTTGTTGTTACTTAGGAAGCATCAACTTGGAATTCTATTTGCAAAAGATTTCAGAGAGACCTCAGCAATATGTGTTACTTCTTGGAGGAAGCAAAATACACCCCAAGCAGTCATTTGTAATCATCCAGAGACATGCCCTACCCCAGAGGACATTTATGAAGCCATTGATGTTTGCTTCAAATTATTCTACGTGTTAAATCTGAATTATACCAAATTGCAAGTCTCGGTGCCTGGGAATTTTTCCAAAAAGTTGTCTACAAGTTGCCTGGTGGTGTGAAACGCAACCAGATTCGAGATTTTTATGCTCACCGTGCCGACAGAAAAGACAAAGTTACTGCAGTTTAGCAGTTGTCATAGACAGAACTCCATGTTTCCTCATCTCACGGATCAGAATGTATGTAAAGTTGTTGCCTATTTGAAATTGTCTTTGGGAAGAGTTTTTTCTTTGTGTTTAATTTGGAATACCAATGGCGCGAGCCAACAACAAGGACAAATTAACTGCAGTGTAGCAGTCATCATAGACAGTACTCCAGGTTTTCTCATCCCACGGATCAGCATATATCTAAAGTTGTTGCTTATTTGAAATTGACTTTGGGAAGAGTTGTTTCTTGCGTTTAATCTGGAATACCAAAAGGCATTTGCCAACAACAAAGACATAGTCACTGTAGTGTAGCAGTCATCATACACAGCACTCCATGTTTTCTCATCCCATGGATCAGAATTTTTCTAAAGTTGTTGCTTATTTGAAATTGACTTTGGGAAGAGTTGTTTCTTTGTCTTTAATCTAGAAACCAAAAGGCATGTGCAAAAAAAATAAAGACCAAGTAACTGCACTGTAGCATTTGAAAATGTTGGCACTTTTAAGTTGACTTAATTCCACAAGACAATACTTTTATAGCCTAAATTGTTCGTTTTACATTTAATGGGATATAATAAATGGACCTCTGGAATAGGAAGGTAGTAGGGTGTTTAATTGCTGAAAATCCCACATTCTGAATTGTTTGTGTTGTCATTGCTTTTTGCTCTCTCTTAAATGTAACTTTCTGCTGCGAGCGATTCAAACATGCATCCATATTGTTTACCTAATTACTAAGTAATAATTAACCTAAAACCTGTATAAAATATTTACTAAACGGATGCGATGTAAACTTTTCTGGCAAAATTTTACATAACAGTATTGTATTTGCGTTACATAAAAAACATGTAAAACTTTACAAACCAGCAGTTAAATATACATCCAGAAGTGTAAACGAGAGAGCACTATTGTGTGTTGAGAGTCCATTAAGTATCATCTTGACACAGATGACAAATGAACACTATATGGTGGTAATTCTACTCACTGAAGCAGAACTTTGACACCCAGAAGGCCAAAAAATGTGCACTAGAGTGTCAATTATACTCCCTGAAGTGCAATTTTGACACCCAGAAGTGCTAACAAATGAACACTTTATGGTGTTAATTTTACTTCCTGAAGTGTCATGTTGACACCCAGAAGTTTTAACAAATGAACACTTTATTGTGTTAATTTTACTCCCTGTAGTGTACCTTCAACACCAGGAAGTGTTATTTTGACACTTGTATGGGTGTTGTTAAGGTAACACTCGCAAAGTGTTATATTATGTTACACTTCTGAAGTGTTAATTTAACCCGGTGGGTGTTGTCCCTAATCGAAACAGGGTGGGGTGTTAAATTCAACACTTTACGATTCAAATTTAACACTTCATTTTTTTGAGTGTACTTTTGAGATTGATCAATGATGACATTATCAGCAGTGACTTCACTCCACCATTAACAATGTGAATCTCGATGTGTCCTTTAAACACAGAACAATAAACGAGCGTACACTGTGTACGAGTCTGAGAAATTATGTTGAGGGTGGAGATAGTGAGGTTTGTATGTATTTACATTACTATTAATTAATTAAAATAATGAATGTAGGTAGAATCTTATTATAGATGTGTTATTGTACAGGGAAATGAAACATTTGATTGCTCGTGATGTTTGTAAAGCTACCCGATTTCAAGATATTCAGCTTTATATAACAACGCATTAGTGATGTCATCAAATACCATGAAAACTAATAATTTAAATATTGATGATAGAAAAAGATTAAATGTATTTGTAATTACTTAATTGAGTTAAATTAAGGAGCTACAAGACTGGACAAATCATCTGTAACTAACTGCACGTCCATAGTTTCACTGTTATGATTCAGTTACAATACTTGTGACGTTATGACAAATGCTCGTTTCCATTAAACTCAAGAAACACGTAAATATTTTGAATAACCATGATAATTTCTTTTTCATCAGACTACCATAGCCTGCAGCATAGTTGCATCCATGATAATTTGCATGATCCAAGCGGAGGATGAAAATTTCTCTTGAGCATTAGTTTTATTTAATGAGTAAAAACAGTCTAGGTCTGAGTCGGGTACTCGAATACCCGGGTACCCGACTTAACATTCGAGTACCCGAATCGAAAACACACAAAACGGGTACCCGTTTTTTGAGAGGGGTGCGCGTAATTGCTACGCGATTGCTTTCATGATTTCATGTTTTGATTAATCAAGACACGCGAATACGGAAGATTATTTCAATGAAATAACTTTCTTGTAAATGTAGATGGCTGTTTTAATTGCTTACAACTTCTAGTTTCAGCCATTCGTAATGGTTCATTTTCTTGTGTGGATAAAATCATTCAACACTGAAAACGAAAATATTATACCGGTAAAAACTAATCAAGATTGAGATATTTAATCCATCGCAACAGCAACTGTGTACGTACAATAATATAATACCTCTTCAAAACATAGCACATGCCTTCTAAACAATTGCCGATTTGCAGGTAATTAAAAGTTGTTAACAAGGCTACGCTTCTGCGTGTGTGTGTGTGTGTGTGTAAGAAACCGATGTGGTCATAGGCTAGCATGTGGTCGAAGATAGCAGTAATAATAAAGTATTCCATGGATAGTTCAGTTCCAGCTAACTGTCTTACAATTTGAGATAACAAGCAGATGGTTAGGCTAGATTTCCCCATTGACTTAGGCTGGTGGTTGGCTACCATGTGGTCAAAGATAGCAGCAATAACGAAAGTATTCGGTGAATATTTTAGTACCAGCTAACTGCGACACAATTTGTGGGTTTGTGATTTTAGGCTTCTATGCATATGTGGTTGGTTATTTGTGGTGATTTTACGCAAACGTAGTTTGTCGAGTGCACATGTCTTTGTTGTCATCAAGCAGCTAACTCTGGTAGTCCATAGCAAGTGCTTTCCTCTCATAGTTGTAGCTACTGTACACGTTCATGCATATGTAAATACTGGAATTCTCAAAATTGCTATATTTTTTTCATTCATTTATTAATAGAAGGAAATACTGGCAAGGATATTAACGGGATGTTAAGATGGATTATAGACGGGATAACAAAACAAATAAAATCGCGACTTTTTATTAAACGTTTATTCCAATGCGATCGTGTATCGATGAATCGCTACACGGTCACAGCCGTAATGTATGTATAATTTCAGGTGAGAGCTGAAATTTATTTACGGCACTTCCCGTATTGGCAATTTTCTACATGCGTGATTTAAAATAATAAACTGCGGGAATGGCGCAATCCCGCGGCTAATGCAAACCCTGGATCGCAGTAAAAGAAACAGTCGGAAGTATTTTTATGCAAGGTTTTTTTTTCTTTCCATGTCCATTTGTATATTTATTATACATCAAAACATGAAATTCAGTTGTTCATAACAAAAGTAGTATTGCTTGAAAAGGTATATTTCGGAGATGTAATGTAAGGTGTCATAGTGATCTGCCATGTATGTACATTTTACATTGTGTTTGACTAGTGACGTATATACCATTGCAGTAAGACGCACATGTACTGTAGCTATTTAGTAAATTCACCCACCCTCCCCCTCCCCCCTCCAAAAAAAAAAAAAAGAGATACCATAACAACCAACTAGTAAATAACACATGAGCAAGAATCGCTGCGTGAAGTGTTTATACCTCCCCTCCTGCACCCGACCACTCTCACATTCGTTTGGCTTTAACTCACTTTAACGACTACAATGAATCGTATAACGTCTTCATTTTTTTTAGACGTATGTAGACAAGATGGTGGACCATACAATTGAAAACATTAAAAAACCATTACTGATCTTTTCTTGTATTTAGGCGTTGACCGATGAATAAGACTACTTGAATTGTATCTGAATCCCTCTCTTAACTACTACTTGCAAGATTAGTGGTTACTCTAATATTTATTTCTTCATGACAGTTTAGCATCTCACCGAAAATCAAACAAAAATATTAAGTTAAAACTTCGACAGATAACACGCGTTAAATGGAATAAAGTATACATCGTTACCTCATTAAGTATATAATATCGATGTAAAACTGTACCAAATCGATACACAATATGTATATTAGATATTTTTCTTTGATAGTTGAATGTTATCAAAGGGTGTGATGCGAAGTCCCCGGAAGTTGCAGATTTAGGTAGGGTTTCAGGAAGAAGCTTAACCTCAAAATTGTACAGAACGTTTCTGAGAGCTCAAGCGGGGTCGAGGGGCTTTCTCTGGAATATATTTCAAGGCCTGGTTGGTTCCACGAGGGGAAGCCCCCTGGAGTTTTTGCATTGGTGATATCCCTTGTTCTCTCGTAGGGAGTTTGAAGTACTGTACTAAAACACAAAACAGATGTAATCAATAAATTATAGTTATCTATTATGTATTCCAAGCAGGCTGGTGGGGATCCGCTGGACTTAAGCTGCACCCTTTGAAGGTATTTTTCGTACTCTTTAAGATATTTTGAAACGCAGACATATATTTATGAGAAGAGCTCAATTTTTAGCGGACAGTAGTGTTAGGCCCCGGTGGGGGGGGGGGGTGTCAGGGGGAGCCTCTGGAAGCTGCTTCATTTTATTTACCTAATATTATCTAAATCTGGGTAAATTTAGACCTACAGTAAGGGAGTAACAGACTGACCGATTCTTTTTCTTCATTTTTTGTATAAAAAAAAATAAAAAAATATGGTCTCAAATTCAAATATAGTTCTAATACTTCCCCTCATATCATTACCCACATTTCATTTCTACTATAATTTATTTCAAGGCAAGTGATGCATGGATGTTAATGTTTGCCAATACATGTAAATTGTACTCTTTTCAAGCGTCGATCAATGGAGTGATGGGGTGTCTCCCCACCACGCCACCACCACGCATTTCAAACTAACTTAACATAGTTAAAACACAATTTTGCTTTTAGACGCATATATTGGACATAATTCAAGTCATATAAGTCAAACTTTGCCTCAGAAGGTATCAGTTGAATTCTAAACTTCCCCTTTATCTGGGGATAGACCACAGACCCCCCCCCCTCCCTACTCCTTATATGATGTTGGCTTTGACAACCCTCCGTTCCGGTACAAAGCTGCAGAACGAGTGTCTTATCTTTGCCTTTATAAAGGCATGATGCTAATGTTACCTATTAGTATATTTCGAGTACGATACATCTAGCACCAACAGTTCCGATACATTTTTGGTTTCGATGAAATCGTAACCTATGCATTCATGCAGGCGGAGAGTGTGTGTATGTGTGTATGTATGTATGTATGTGTGTATGTATGTATGTATGTATGTATGGGTGTGTGTGTGTGTGTGACGCCTGGCTTGTAAACACGGTATCTCAAGTAGGGAAGCTTGGACCAATCTAATATTTGGTGTATAAGAGTACTACATTGAGTAGATGTGCCCTATTTTTTTGTGTTGCCTGTGAAGGTCACCAAAGGTCAGTTAGAGGCCAAAAACCAAAATATTAAAACAAGCAATAACTCCCATTGACAGGATCCGACATGGTTGATATTTTGGGACCAGTTGTGAATGGGGTAAGGGATCATTTCAAAACCTAACGGTCATGTGATCCAAGGTCAACAAAGGTCAATCAGGGGTCAAAAACTAGTATTTTTGCAATAACTTGAGAACCAAATGTCCGTGAAGGTTGGGAGTTGCGCTAGTGTAATCAGGGAGTCGACCCGCATCTAGGTGACCTTAGACCTCAGGTTGACCTCCGGTGACCTTTATCAGTTTTTTGGGTTATTTGAATTTTCGTGGCCATAATCGGATCTCAAAGGTACCTTCCGATCAAAATAGTCCATAGTTGACCCCTGTGCGACCTTCGTGTGCGAAGTTATCAGAGGTCAATGTTTTTGTTTTTTAATAAGTACAGTTAGGATGGTCGCACAGACTTGTCATGTTGCTTTTCGGAATCAGCGTGTTAAACTACATCTGACTGCGAGGTCAAAAGGTCAAAGGTCAAATCTTAAAAAATATGCTCATTTTAGGAGATACGGGGCAAAACAAAATAGAACAAAGATAAGTTTAAAAAATTGCTGACATATGATAGAGCTTTTTGTGCTGAATATAGGAAACCAACTCCCGCTTCAATCGGACACCCAGTTCTCAAGTTATGAGGGGCCAAAGGTTGGTTTTGATACATTTCTAGCAATAACATTATGTGTGTACATTGTAGGCAAAACAAATTTTAGGACAGAGTGCACATCATCAAGAGAAACATTTTTGATAAAAACCATCAGGTCATCCAAGGTCATTCAAGGTTGATTATGTGCCAAAAACTCCCAACTTTGCTAATTTTTGCAACAACTTCTAGTCACGAAGTCTGACATGGCTGGTAAATTAGGACAAGTTGTGAATGGAGTAGGGACACATTTTCAAAAATAACCGTGATGTGATCCAAGGTCACCAAAGGTCATTTATGGGTCAAAATGTGTTTTTTTTTTCTCAATAACTTGTGAAACTACCACTGACAGGGTCCGACATGCTTGATATTTTGGGACCAGTTGTGAATGGGGTAAGGGATCATTTCAAAACATAACGGTAATATGATCCAAGGTCAACAAAGGTCAATTAGGGGTCAAAAACTAGTATTTTTGCAATAACGTGAGAACCAAATGTCCCTCAAGTTTGGGATTTTAGGACAGAGTGCACATCATCAAGGGAAAATTTTTTGATAAAAACCATTGGTCATTCAAGGTCATTCAAGGTTGAGTATGTGCCAAAAACTCCCAACTTATGCTAATTTTTGCAACAACTTCTAGTCACAAAGTCTGACATGGCTGGTATATTAGGACAAGTTGTGAATGGAGTAGGGACACATTTTCAAAGATAACCGTGATGTGATCCAAGGTCACCAAAGGTCATTTATGGGTCAAAATGTGTTTTTTTCTCAATAACTTGTGAAACTACCATTGACGGTTCCGACATGGTTGATATTTTGGGACTAGTTGTGAATGGGGTATGGGATCATTTCAAAACATAACGGTAATATGGTCCAAGGTCAACAAAGGTCAATTAGGGGTCAAAAACTAGTATTTTTGCAATAACGTGAGAACCAAATGTCCATCAAGGTTGGGATTTTAGGACAGAGCGCACATCATCAAGAGAAACATTTTTGATAAAAACCATTAGGTCATCCAAGGTCATTCAAGGTTGATTATGTGCCAAAAACTCCCAACTTTGCTAATTTTTGCAACAACTTCTAGTCACGAAGTCTGACATGGCTGGTATATTAGGACAAGTTGTGAATGAAGTAGGGACACATTTTCCAAAATAACCGTGATGTGATCCAAGGTCACCAAAGGTCATTTATGGGTCAAAATGTGTTTTTTTCCCGATAACTTGTGAAACTACCACTGACAGGGTTGAGAGTTACGCTATTGTAATACAATGGTCGAACTGCATTTGGGTGACATTTGACCTCAGGTTGACCTCCAGTGACCTGTATTAGCTTCTTTCAAGTTGATTCTTTGAAGTTTCGAGGGCATATTCCAATCTAACTTGTCCATAAGTGGACTCCTCTGCAACCCAAATGTGCGAAGTCATTAAGAGATTTGGTTTGGTTTTGTAATACTTGGTGTGTGGATTCATAACACTGAGTACAAGAACCCTATTGCTTTTGATGGAGATGTGTATAACCACGTACAGTAGACTGACCTGTGTTAGCATGTCATAGTGTTATTGTAACAGCTAGTTCTGATTATACTAACAAGCAGAAGTCTAGTGCATTAAAGTCATCGAAACCTCAATGCATTTTGCATTCTGGTTGGTCTCTGTTTTGTTTTCGTTTATTTTATAATGCACTTTGCAGCAATTTCAGAGACCAATAACTTCGCTTGCAGAACTTGGAAAAGAAAATAAGTTAAACTTCGCGCTTTATCCTGCAATTCCGAGTGAAAGAATGGTCAAAGCGGCGGTGCGGATGTGTTTAAATGTGTGTTTTACGGGAGGGGGGTGGGGTTGACAGACTCCGAGGGGCACAACATTACTTCAAAACCTTACACAATCATTGTCGCTGTGTAATTAAGTTGCCCAAAGTGTATGATACCACTACTTTTTGGAAAGAGATTTGAAGCATCAATTGATGTGATGGCTTCTATCAAAACATCTTATAGTGCAGTGATCTCGAAGGAGCGAAATGAAAGGAATATGACTTATCTCTTAAATCAACCAAGCTTAGCAATATTAAGTGTTGTTACATTTCTATTTATTCAGTTCATTGTTTACTATCACAAGACTTAGGTTTAGGTGTCTCCTTCATATAAAATGGTAATCATGTGTTGCTGATTCATTACTCTATTGTTTGTGAATCAACAACAATCAACAAGTCAACAGGCATTCACATAGTTGGTCAAGCCTTGAGAAAAATGTAAGAAATTTTAAGTGTGTCCATTATGACGTCATTGTGACAATACCTTTCACGTTTCTTGACTTCAAGGATGATGGAATGGATCCAACCTGAATAGTGTCTGGCAGAACGTATCCAGCTAACCTATGGAGAGAAGTAGAGTAATCATCGTGTAAGATTAGATGACGTAGAGGAATGTCTTCCTAGTCAGGTTTATTGTTTACTAAACCAATGAAGATAAACAAAGTGAACAACAATAACAAGGAAATAAATCACATCTGATTGATCATTCTAATCAGAATTAATTATGATCACAAGTCTTGTGTTTCAACGATTCCAAGAAAATAAAATAGAATGGATAACAATGTAGATAATAATGATGATAGTTGGAACTGCTGTATGTAAATTGTGTGTGATTGATAGTCAAAGGCGTAAGAGCTCAATTTGATTGGGGGGGGGGGGGTTGGGGCTGTAACGACTTGCCCGAAAAATATAACCAATATTGTTCACGCTTCGCGCGTGTTCAACGTTTAAATATGCATATCATATAGGCATGCATCGGTCATTGCATCGCAAGCCATCGTGTACCGCACGGTCCGTAAAAAGTTGATGCTGATGTAAACATCGAAATGTCTCATGATGTAGATGGAGAAAATCATGGAGGGCCAATTTTGTGAAAACTCCCTTTTACATTAGTAATGGCGAATTAGTTGGGCAAGCTTACAACTTTATTTCAATTACCAAGGAATTTTTTAAAATTATTGATTTCCTTAAGCTACATCATTGCAATTTATTTTTCTTTCAGTAGGTGCCCGAAAAATCCTCAGCATATTGCCCGAATTTTCACAAAAAAATATTTGGTTGGAGGGGGAGGGGGCGTGCTGCAGCCCCAACCCCGCCTCCTACGACTATTTTGATAGTAATTGTAATATGTAGCCTCTAGCTGTCCACATTATCAGCATTGGCAGAATTGTTTATATGTTTAACTATCAATTATTATAAAGTTGTTCAAGCATATAGAAATTTAACATTTTACACAACAAACAGAGTAATACAGGTTAATTGTAACAACCGCCTGCTCGGATCACGTGGTATACATCGTATGCTATTTTCGGTAAATTAATTGATTTTATAGTTCGTCTTTGTGAATCCTTCTCACTTTAAATGAGAACTAAAATAAAATATTTCAGATTGTTAGAGGTCACTGGTAAAATATACAATCTAGAAATTATGAATCTTAAAGCTGAAATATTGTTTCTTAATCTCAAAATAGTTTAAGATGCTACATATTATATTTTCAACTTAATGGCTGTATGACAAACCTGTAAACAATTGCATTGAAACGGAGGATGAATGGAAGGGAGAGGGGGAGGAGGGTCGAAGTAGGGTCGAGTAGAAAGAACACAAAATGTTAAGTGAAAGATGCAGGTATACCAAAGTTATCTATAAGTATTTATTCAATTTCACTAATGTTATCACATTGTACGAGTTGTTATTTCGTCATTGATCCAAATCCAATTTTACAAAATTATAACATTTTTGTGGAGTTGATAAGAGTTCATTAACCATTACACGTTCAAATTTTCCTATTCAACTATGTTCTCAGTGTAGAACTGAATGTGTCCAAAATATCCGACGTCCTTCATAACAAGGAATTGTTACAACTTGTACTTTATTAAGAACACTAATACGATTTTCGTTGATTCGCAAAAGAAAAGTTTTATTGGAATATGGAGGCAAAAGCACTGAGGGGCAGGGGAGAATGTGACTTTGATTGTACGCAAGAAACAACTAAACTGTTAAATTATCTGAAACCTCTCAAAATTAATACTCTGTGCATTCTTTAATTTCAAAGTAACTGGTAAGTTCCATTAACAAATGTAAGCCACTTTTCAGGGTAACCAGAAGATGGGAGGAGCATGTGCTCAATCAGCCCCCCACCCACCACCACACGCCCACCCTCTTTCACTGCTCCGTCGCCCCTGACACGGTTAACGGACCGTTTCATCGCAAACATTTGGAGTGAAGTCTACACATAGTGCCTTTATACTGGTAACTTGACCTACAAGTAAATACACCAAATATATATGGATCGTGTTGTGACATGTGGGGGTTTACAATTCTGGTTTTACCTCTTTTTCAGCAATCTAGTTGGGTTTTTTTTGTCATACCTTCCTAAATGTTATTATTTTATGGCAAAACCATCAAATAGCGAACACAAACAGATCTTGCATGGGCCGATATGAAATAACCGGGCTGGTGGTAGGGGTAGAGGGAGGGTGCGAAACCTTGAACCTTTGTGGTAGCATAAGATTATTCATAATGATTATTATGATTGCTATGAGTTTGGTGAAATACATCAATGATGTTAAGCAGAAATTCGTTATAGTATCACCCTCCCCTTACAATATAGCGACTCATCAAGCCAAGCAGTATTTCAGTCCGTCTCAAAAAAACCATATGCAGAGACCTTTATACTAAAATCAGTATTTATTATGTGAAAAGAGTACTTTAAAGCCCTCCTAATCAGTGGCGTAGCCAGGATTTTTTTCAGTGGGGGCGCTGGGGGGCGTGACCATATCCTGGGAGGGCGTCTTGTTACTATCTAAGCGAAGCTAAAAAGGCCTCCTAGATCGTTGGAAATGACACTTCCCAGGCCTTATAAGCTGCTCTAAAGTTTTCTCAATATCCATTATTTTGAGATCCCATGTCTTGATATGGTCATCAAATAGAAAAAAAAAAAACAGTATATGGTAAGTTACTTTGAAATATCATGACATATCTTTTGTGAGTTTGACACCGGCATTGACATTTTTCGACAAATCTGCAAATTGCACGTGGAAAATACGGAAAGATCGACTGGGCTGTCAGCCAAGTAACATACTGAAATGACCGAACTATATGTCAAACTGACATCAAAGATTGCATCTGAAATATTATTAGGGTGCTAGACTGATTGGCCGGTAGTTCTCAGCGATAGTATTGTCTCCTTTGTTGCATTTTTTTTTAGCGGTTTTAAGAGCACCAGGGTACGTACCAGAAGTGAAAACCCGGCCTATGTGCTATGTCAGCAACTATAGCCAGCGACGTAGCCAGGAATTTGAAAGGGGGAGCACATTTTGCGATTGATATGGGGGAGGGGTTTATGGGGAGGGGTGTCCCCCTCCTCTTTGAGATTTATCGAACAATTGAAGGTCCTTAGATGCGATCTGGTGCAATGTTTTGCCAGTTTCATCATTATCATGTGATATCATATTATCAGCAGATTTTGTTTCCTGTTTGAATTCTTTTTCATGTTCTTTTACATAATATATCAGAAAGACAAACATAGTGCTCTTTTACATTTTTTTTTTACAGTAGGATGATTCTTGTTTATTGTCCAATGTCTGGATATTTCCATACATTTGACGAACTTAGCTGATGGACAATATAAACTTTCATATTTTGTAAGACAGCCAGTGCAGTGGCCTAAAAACAAATATCTTTATCGCAGTGTATTAGCAGTGTAATAAATATTTATAGGAAGCGCGTATCACGTACGATTGCTTGCTTGGCTTCATAACATGCTGTTCGCGCAACAACTTAGGACCAATTATATAAAGGATGAGAACGAACGGTTCGTGACCCTAAATCGAGTGCAGTTAGGTAGGCAATATGTATTTTATTACGCAGTGGCCAACTGTAGGCTTGTAATAGGCTATAGGCTAAATTTAGCTACTTGCATCTGCCAAACTAAGTAAGTAGCTACATCAGTAGGCCTGAATGTTACTACGATTATAATCGAGTTAACGGAGCTGACGAGTATTCAAGATCAAAAGAGAGATTCGTGACCATTCAGACCAATGATATATTTTTCGCAACTAACTTTTTCTTCGAGACCCAAAATCCCAGTGGGAGGGCGACAAGCTTTCATGGGAAGGGGGCTGTCTTCCCCCACCCCCACCCCCTTGGCTACGCCACTGCTCCTAATATGTTGTTCACTTCAAATATAAGAGAAGGATAATGTGAATATACAAACCTATTGTCTGTAAAATTCCTTACTACAATTTGAGTTTGGCGAGCATGAAATGAAATTATCTGGATTAACCGGTAACAGATAGTGCATAATAACCGATTACTATGTTCAAGTCTAGTTCAGTATCGTCCTACCTTATACCTGCATTGCACATCTCTATGTAAGACACCACTTCGGCCAATGGAAAGAAAATATATAGGTTACGTACCTTGTATCTAATTAGCATAATACACGTATATTTACCAAACTGTTGCAATATTTACTTTCATGTTAATGGTTTTTATTTACAATCGTTTGTTTTCTGTATCTATTAATTGACTGGTTGAAAGATGGGCTTTAGAACATTTCATTAATATTTTACATAATGTAAGGGCTATAGCGGTCATAACAACTCAATGTACATGTGTAGGTAATATAACGGAAGTATTGCTGAACTTTTAATTTTAATGTTTATTGCTGCAGCATTGAAAACTTTTTATTTAAGGTTATATTTAAGAAAGGGGACTCCCCGTTTAGACCCCTCCCAGCGCACGCAAGTCATATTCAGAGACCACCCACCCACCCCCCCCCCCCCATTTGAACGAAGAAGATATAAACCTGAAAATCAAAAGGTACACACATACGGTAGGAGAAAAAGCCAGTTAAATGTTTCAATATATTTAAAGTTGCACTAAAGGAGGTATATAAAGGAAAATCAAAAGGTACATACATCAACGACCATGATACAATACTATAAACCAAAAACACAGCCCAACAAATCATGGTCTGAAACAAATAAGGGCCCTAACAATTTTCAGGTTTCCGACCAGTAACGTTTGCACGATTTCATGTTCGGTGGGGCCAAGTATCCAATTGAGGTTGAGCGGGGCATGACTATTTCATCCCCCCATTTTTGAAGGCCACTCCCCACCCCACCCCCCCAAAAAAAAATATGGTAGGCCTACAACATATTTTGGTCTAAATCTAAAGACATTTTATTCGAAATTGATTTGGCCCAAAACAATTTTGGTCCCAAACAATTTGAGTACAAACAAATTTCTAAAAAAAATGGGAGGGGAGGGTGCTGGTATATATATATATATATATATATATATATATATATATATATATATATATATATATATATATATATATATATATATATATATATATATATATATATATAATCCAAGGGGCTAGACCTCCACGACGGGTTGTGTGGCTGTTGCCCTGCTCCTACACCCCTTCTGGCGCCACCATATCGGTATATAAATGTGCGAATATACAATGGCGAAACTAAAGGGTTTTTACAGCTAGGGGACGGCAAAGGAGCATTTTGGTCGTCCTATTCTAGCTAATATTCGTCAGAAAGGAGTGGCCTTCTTTTCACTAATGTAGGTCGAAAAAATGTATTTTTACTTAAACATATAGCGGAAACAGAAAGGTCCCTAATTCCACTCATTTGTCAAAGTGTAGTTAGGAACCACTGTATTTCGAGTGAAATTAGATCGTCGTCCTGGGGGGGGGGGGGGTTTAAAAGGATGGGTGTCCCCCTCCCTTTTGATTTAAAAAAAAATAATAATTAAGGTTTCTTAGATGCAATCTGGTGCTGTAGTTTGCAACTTTTAAGGTCAATTTATGTTCAAAAATCGTTAAGAAAGTATTTCTGCGTCTTTGGCCTGCACATTGGATGGAATGCTAACAAAACACGTTTTCACTTTTACTGCATTTAGAGAATTTCCACCATTGCAAGAAGGATATTTCCGCGTTTTCAACCTGTCTTTAGTTAAAAAAAAAACACACAACCACGTTCCCTCTCTAGCGCATATTAGCTAAAATGTGCCAAAATTACTTTCCCACCCTCCCTTGACAAAATCCTTCAATTCCGCTATTGTAAAAATCAAAATCCGCGTTTTCGACCTGCATTTATAGAAAGTAATTTCAACCCCCAGCATATTGGCTGAAATGCTTTCAAAACCCTTTTCTCTCCCTTGACAAACTCATATATATAGTTCCACCATTGTAAAACAAATCCGCGTTTTCGACCTGCACAGTTTAGTGAAAACACCTCACCCCCATCCCCCCACCCCCTGCCAACCCCCTTGCTAGAGCATATTGGCTGAAATGTGCCTAAAACACTTTTAACCTCCATTAAACAAAATCCTATTGTTTCGCCATTGTAAATAATATATATATTTCCGCGTTTTCGACCTGCACTTAGCGCAAAAAACCTCAACCCCCACCCAATTCAGGCGCATATTGGCTAAACTAATCTTAAAATGTTTCCTTATTTTTCCTGCATGCATTTAGAGAATTTCTGCCACAGTAAACTAAATATTTCTGAGATTTTTTACCTTCCTTTAAGTGAAAAAAACCCCCCGTCAAACTCAACCTTTTCTTGGCTGAAATGGCCCAAAAACACATTTTCACCCTCCCTAGACAACATCCTCCAGTTCCGCTGTTGTTAAAAAAATACATTTCCGCTTTTTCGACCTGCATTTTGTGCAAAAAGATTCATGCCCAACCCCTTCTTGGTGAATATTGTCTGAATGCGCCCACATATTTCGACATACATTTATGGAACAAATCCCAACTCTTCAACGCGCATGATGGCTGAAATGCGCCCCAAAAGCTTCACCGTCGCTTGACGAAATCCTCAAGTTTCGCCATTATATAAGAAAATTAATGCCGTGTTTTCGACCTGCATTTAGTGAGAAAAAAAGTTTCAAACCCAACCAATTCTTGTCTAATATTGGCTTAAATGGGCCAAAAATATTTGTTCACTTTCTCTGCGTTAAGAGAATTTCCGCCATAATGAACAAAATATATTACCTCGTTTTCGACCTGCCTTTAGTGAAAAAATATCACCCCTCCCCCACCCCTTCCTGGCCAATATTGGCTGAAATGCGCCAAAAACACTTCTTCACTTCACCCTCTATAGACAAAAACCTTCGTCATTGTAAAAAAACAACATTTCCGCCTGTTCGGCCTGCATTTACGAAAAAGCCTACAACCCCTTCTCCTTCCTGGCGCATATTGACTGAAATGCGCCGAAAACTCTTCACCCTCCCTCGACAGAATCCTCTAGTTTCGCCATTCATTGTGTAAACAAAAAAACATTTCCGCGTTTTCGCCCTGCATTAAGTAAAAACAAAAACTAAGCCCTTCCCCGCCCCTCCTGGCGCGTATTGGCTGAAATGCGCTCAAAAAACTTCTTCACCTTCCCTTTGACAAAATAATCTAACTCATCAATTGTAAACTTTAAGATTTCCGCGTTTTAGAACTACATTTAGTGAAATAGCTTTAAACCTGCACCACTTCCTGGCGCATATAGTCTAAAACATGGGCGGTGATCCGTACTTCCGAGTAGGGGGGGGGGGGTTATGACCTTTTTGACTATCTAAGCGTAGCGCCACCATGAGTTGGCGCGAAGTGTACGAGAAAATTTGGGATTTACAAACCCTCTAGATGGCCGGAAACGGCACTTCCCAAGGTTTCCAAGTGGCATATACCCAACTTTATAATAGGGATATCATGTCCGAAATATCTCATAATCAGGATCCAAAATACTTTTTTTTTAAATTTCGAGTGTTATTTTGGGAAAATTGCCCCTGTCAATCTTGTTTCAGGCGCTACGCTAGAATGTTCGAGAGCTCTTTTATATTATTCGATGAAGAAAATGGCCTCATGCAGGCTATTATAGGCCTATACACATGCAATACACAATAACACATAGTTACATTCCTAGGTACCGATTGCTAGGGCATCCAGGTGAAACGTGTATTAAGCATTACCCTGGTAACATGAGATTCTCAGCTGTTCGAGGGAACATGTAAGTGTGTAGGCCTACTAAAGGGCCTATATGAATACTATGAGGGTGCATATATGTACTATATCAATATCGTGATAAAGATAGGCTTTTTATTTGAAAAGATCGCACTGCGTTTATGGTAGGCGAGAAATGAAGCTAAAAAAGAGCCGTACATTAACGATGATGCATACATGTAGGCATATAAATATACTTATCCCTGCATTTGGTGGGGGGGATATGGTGTATTACATCCCCTCCACCCATTTTCATGGGGGATATATCCCCCCTCCCCCCCCCCCCCAGGATCGCCGCCCATGGTCTGAAATCCGCCCAAAAGACTTCGTCACGCTCACTTGACAAATTCCTCTCGCGCTCACTTGACAAATTCGATATCAGCGGAAACCACTGTTATCGAACCCGGTTTCTCGATTACCGAACTCGGTTTATCGATTTCCGCAGTTTCTGCGTTATCGACCTGGCCAGCAATTTTGCTCATTTAAAGTAAAACTTAGAAAGAATAACCACAAATTAAGAACGCACAAATGCAATAACAAGGCGTATGACCTAATAAAAATATGTTATTTGGAGGATTTCCCCCAATGGATGATTCGTAGTCACTGCTGTACACCTACTGACCTACTTAATGTATGTTTCCATGGTTACTTTGACACGTTCACTGACAATGTTTGAGGGGTATAATGGGCACGTGGTTCGTTCAACTATTTCTATTCAGTATGTTAAACTGGTTCGTGTCATCCATTATTATGCTAATGAGATATTAACGGAAGTTCCAGGTGTGTCATTCTTACCATTGACTTGCTTTAGAACATAAATTGTTTGAATCAATCGTCTGTATAATGTAAGTGCTGCATACATTTGTACAGAAAACTATTGTAGAAGTAGAATAGGCCTACTGCGTGTACTAAAACGGTGATGATGCTATCGGGTAGAAACATGGAATGGATTTGATGGGATCTCTAAAAACATACAGATTCATCTCTCTGAAGGGGAGGGCGAAGGGGGGGGGGGGCAGTGGCGGGAACAGGTATACAGTAGGGTTGTCTGAATGGTGAATGAGGTTAGACTAAACTTAATGATACTGAATACCGGGATTGGGATAGAGCACTGATAGTCTAGAAAGTGAATAATCATATTCCATTTTTTTTTTTGATAATTCGACCAAGCAATGCTGCTAATGTATCATACTTTTCAGTGATACATTTTTCGTGGTTAACGTTATTCCTGGAATGGCATTGAGAATATGACATGCTAAATAATTTTCGTTTATATTTTATTTCATTCGTAGTATTACTGAATAGTTTTTCCCTGTTTCTTTGGAGTGTCGGGTGAGGCGGGATTGGGCGACTTAAATATTGTTTTCATTGTTTTTAGAAACACGACATACACTGTGGAACATATCAACTAATAACATTAACGTGAATGTGTGAGGGTGGAAATGGGAAACTTGTTATGAGGTTGGTCTGAGGAACTAATGAAGGTGAGAGGAGTAGCGATAGAGTAAACTGAATATATTCGTTGTGTAACCAATTTGACTCTGAGAAAAAGAAATATATTAAAGTATTAGCGAGGTTTACGTCTCTGTTAAAATAACTACAATATATTCTTAGCCTATGTAAAGAATCCAATGGACATGAAGAAACAAGGAAATCACAAGTAATTGATTATGGAGCTGGAGATAATAAAGACAAACCACTCGGTGGCAGGAACAAAGAGGGTGATGATAGGGTTAGGGTAGGAGGGGGTAAAAATACATTGAAAAGGGAAACTGCGAAGAAAAAAAAAGAGTGTAATGACGGTTAGCTGAAAGGGGGTTGGTAGAGTGACGATGGATTGGTAAATGGGAGGTGTCGGGAATGTATTGAGTGAAACCGGTGTTCGAATGGGTCATAAGTGAGGGGTTGGGGTGGGTGTGGGTGGAAGGGGTAATTCAGTCACACTAAATTGTAAAGGGCAAAGCAGGGATGTCATGATCGATTCAAATTAGACGTGATATTAATACGGGGAATATTAAAATATGAAGCGAATTTTGTTCAAAGTTATGAATGATAAAAAGATGAAGCTCACGATAACTTGGTAAATTATTGTTTACAATAATGATAAACTAATGAGAATAACTATAAATTTAGCTTATTTGGTGCCAGGTTGTATTTCAACTATAAAGAAGAAACTTAAATAGTTTTAAATGGATTAAATCTTAACCTCTGTAATTATGAGATATATTATATATTAGCCTTAATTGATGTTATGTTAGTAAAAAATACAATTTAACTTTAATGAATTCCATTACAAGAGTATTCTCATTTGATCACAATTTGAGAGGGAGGAAGGGGGGGGGGGTGGGTCGAACAATAAAGTTATATCTTATTGCTATTGCTATTTTTATTGCCATAATTTTACTACTTTTATATCAATAACGATTTTCAATCTCTTTTGTTGAAAAAATTCTTATGTACATTGTACAACTTAAAAAACAAATATTTTGGAGGTTTCAGTCAAAAGTAACAGTTATTACTTATAAAACTCAACTTTAAAATATTCATTATTCTCGCTAGAATGATTAAAATCCAACTACCCTGTGAATGTATCTCTTATTTTATCCTATAAAACATTCCTGTCAATCTAAAACCAAATTCTTATTTAAATTTAAACAATAAACTAAACAAAGAACGTTTCAAGCAACCCCCACCCACCTTCTTCCCCTCTCTTACCAACACCCGCTTAAAATATTCCTTATTAATCCATTACATTTTGTTTTATTTATCATAACATTCTACAGAATTCCTTTCACGATGACCTAATTATAGAAATAAATTCAAATAAACTAATTAAATCCAATCCTTGACATTAAAATACAGCAGATTTAACTCTCTCTATTGTTAGTATAATATTGATAGCTTTAATTAATTAAATTAATTCCCTATTTAACTGTTATGATGATTCTAACATCTACACCAGAATACTTACCACAGCTCCTTCAAGCTTGTACACTGTGAGGAGTAAGACAAGATGGCCGTCAACTCTTCATTAGTTAGTCTCCTGTTTCTGTCAGCGATATTCAGGTCCTGGAGAGAACTCAGGATAGAGAGAGAGAGACCAGACTCAAGGATAAGGTTCAGACCAGACTCATCAACTCTAGGAGAGCAGTAATCTAGATCAACACGGGAGATAGGAATCTAGAATGAAAGAATAGAGTTACTGGTAGTAGAGTAGATAGAGATAAATAGATTGGATTTGGTAAGGATTAGAATAATTATTATCATATTATAAATAATAATAACGAAATAAAAATAAAGAAAAATAAAGGGATAAACGAGGACAATTAGAGGACAAAAAGGAATAAGTTAATGGAACGGAAATAAGGGATGGATTTTGAGGGGAGACAAATATAAACAAAAATAATTAGATTAGATTAGAGAAAAATAAAATGGTAATGTAGAATTAAAGGGTTAGTTTTATTGTTTTACAATTAAATTATTAATTACAGTTTTGTTTATAGCTAGTAAGGTTTAATAAACGGAGAATGTGAGGCTACATATTTTTATTTATTAGTTAATAGGAAACAAATTCAATGACGGGTTGAGAATTTTATAAGAAATTGGTAAATAATAATTGAGATTATCTTTCTTTTGAAGAAAAATATTGATCAAATTTATTTGTATTTTTATTTAGGAACTTTCAGAAGGAATATGTAATTTAATTTTATAGGAATCATGAAAAGGAAACTTCTACTCTAACTAATATCAGGTTTTTATAAAGTTTAAGGATATTTGGAGGAATTATATTTAAATCAATAGGTTGTTTCTTATAATTAAAATGCAATTTAGAGAAGCAGATGTACGGTAGATCAAATTCAAGTTTCCAGAGAGAGGTTGACGAGGCTTAAACTCAAATTTTAATTTACAAATTATTTAATTATTGATCCAAATCCGACTATTCTGCTTGAATTATAATTATTTCTAATTAATACGATTTGTTTAAATGATGATGTCCATCTGTGTTTTGTTATTAAATTCATTTCTAAGTTACGGTTTGATTGTGACATAACTTCTAGTGGATTTTTTTTCGAAATGTAGCTTTGTTCTTTCTTTGTGTTTGTAGATATTCCTAAATTGGGTATTGCTTATGATCTTAACTTTCTAAACTGTATCGTTTTTTCCAATTAAATAGTACCATCCGCTTTTTACACTTTTTTTTACAAATAATATTGTTATCTGGAAACACTTCATATCATTGAGGGTTTAATCATACTAATTAATTATTACTTTTAAGTTTAATTGGGTTGAATGGGTCTTCATTGAAATATCTTCTTTTACTATGGAGTTCAGCGGGTGTGAACAGTTAGCGGAACATTTAACGTTAGAGCTACGGCTCTAGCGAACTTCTGCTATTAAGTGTTGCAGCAGGGTAAAATAAGTGGCGCACTTTCAATTTCAAAACCATTTTACTTTTTAAATATCATGTGGCCATAAGTCTGTTGGCTTGGAAATGACGCACAGTTCTTATAATTATGTGGGCAAATTTAAGACAAAACCAGCTGTGAGTAGAACACCACGATCTAGTTGTTGCTGGAAAGACATGGACGGAAGATTCCTGTTTAATAACTATGTATTGCATTTGGTTATGATTAGACTTAATTGGAAAACTGTTTTATATAGGCTCAAAGCTCTAGGCCCTAAACAGTATTTGACAAAACTATATATCACACAAGTGGCTCATATGTCCGACCTGGTATATTCAGTGAGTTAGGTGATTAAAATATTAATTGTGGAATGTTATAGATTACTTGTATTCACGCCTATAACTATAGGCTATATTATGTACGAGTAAAATCGAGTTGAATCATTTTCTGTGATTTAAATTTTTTGAAGGGATAACAAATTTCCAAAGTTTGTCTATGGATACTTGTTGTTAGCTAGAATGAAGTAATTGTTTTCGAAGTAAAGGATAGGCATCAGTTCACTTAATCGCTGGTTTTATTCTTCGCTTAATTTAAAATATCCCTAAAGAAGAATCAGTGTCTCGATTGTATTTTATTCAATTCCTTTATATTTAAGATATGCTTTAACTTGGAATTTTTTAATAATC
Source organism: Apostichopus japonicus (assembly GCF_037975245.1). Taxonomy (NCBI): domain Eukaryota; kingdom Metazoa; phylum Echinodermata; class Holothuroidea; order Aspidochirotida; family Stichopodidae; genus Apostichopus; species Apostichopus japonicus. The sequence goes on from NC_092567.1 coordinate 5,100,226, forward strand.
AGTCTACAACTATACGCTTAGATTTGTATTATTTATTAGTTAGATTTGCTAAGCATGTCCTCTTGCTAAAAGTAGTAATTCTAGCTTTCCGCGGGTGATAATTAAGATTTTTAACATAGCCTAACTGTATTGCTAGTCTAACATATAGCCTACCTAAGTTTGGCCTGGCCTTTGTACACATCCTAGCCTATGCCTCTATACCATACCGTCAAATTATCTCGCTGATCAATAATTACTGTTTTAACTATTCACAGCGGGTCCTCTCCATTACACAATCCATCTTTATAACCAACCACTCAACAAGTCAATGGTAACAAACAACGTCCACGAATTTACTACGTACTCTGCAACTCCACTAATATAACACTAAACCATTCATTGTCGGTGATACTGATATATACTAGATGGGAACAGGTATTCAATAGCATAAGTCACAGATATTCATATACGGGTGATGTTTGAGATTTGTAACAGACATTTTGGCGCCAATAGAAATAAACGTACGTAACGTTATATATGCCCGGTGGAAGCAGACAGTTTAAAAACTGACGTCGATTGGGGATGTATTAAGAAAGTCATACACATCTTGCAGACACATCGTGCAGACAAAACGTGTCTGTGTCAAGTTACATTTTTGTTTTTTACAAATAATCACTTGATCATCATGAAATTATTGGAATAAATGTAACTACACAACTTTTTCATCCCTCCCCACCCAACCACCTTTGTAATTAATTCCATTCCATGTCAGTGCTGGATTATGCAGATAAATCTTTGCACCAGCAAAGAGAGTGTCAGGCAATCAAACGATGTTTTGTCTTTTCACGTACCTCGTAATTGCTCAAATCAAAATAATATGCCGACATTTCACCAATAATTGTAATAGTCAATTCATGTAGCCCCCCCCCCCCCTTTTCTCCCTTTTTACTTATTACCATCGTCATCAAGAAAAGTTTATTTTTTGAGATAAAATAGTTGAAATTTGTATAAGAAAGAAATCTTGATTTCGAGAAATGCAATGGCAATTTCGAGAGAAACGTACAAGTTTGAGATAAAAGGCTAATATTTTTTAGATGATAAGTCGACATTTTAAAAGTTTAAATTTAAAACAAAAAGAAATCGATATTTTACATGAAGGGAATTAAAGAGGTCAAAATCAATCGAAGAGGTTTTAAATTTTAGAAAAAATAGTTTAATGTTGAGAATTTCGGTTATATTACAGATTTCAATTTTAAGACAAATCTGATTTTCAAGAAAAGGGTTTCAATTATGAACAAGAGCCCAAGGGCACTGTGGTTCCTTGCTTGGGGTATATGACAATACACATAATATTATCAAGCAAGATTCGGCTCAAATAGTCCTAGTAATTGTGGTCCTACATGTTCCCATAAAGAAACCAACACTATAGCCAACACTTTTGTGATCACAAAATGTGATCGGATTTTTGATCAAAAGGCACTTTTGAGATCTAAATATGGCATCGAAAATGTAAGAAATATATGAGACCTACAAGCGTGTCAACAGATATGATAACATGATAACTTCACACACAAAAGGTCACCCGGAGGTCAACCAATTGACATTTTTGATCGGTGAGACCTAAATAGAGCATGACTGTAAAAATTCAAACATTTTTTCTTTGCCCATTTTGTCCCCCCAAAATACTACTTTTTTTACATTAGCTGACCTTTGGTGACGTTGGATCACATGACCGTTAAGTTTGAAAATATTCCCCTATACCATTTGCAACTTGTCCAAAAATATCAACCATGTCACACCTTGGAACTGGGAGTTGTTGCATTAAATGTCTGAAAATTAACTTTGACCTCGTATAACTTCGCACACGAAGGTCACACGGGTGTCAACCAATTGACATTTTTGATCGGAAGGTACCTTTGATATCAAAATCTAGCATCAAAACCAAACATTATCTTTTTTGCTCGTTTCCTCCCAACATAAGCACATTTTTTCTAATGTGACCTTTGACCTTTTGACCTTGGTTTCAGATGTAGTTTAATCTCCTGATTCCAAAAAACAAAACGAAAAGTCTGTACAACCATCCTAACTCCGACCGAAAAACTTTGCCCCATATAACTTCGCACATAAAGGTCACACAGGGTCAACCTAATGACATTTATGATCAGAAGGTACCTTTGACATCTGAAAATAGCATCGAAACTGTAAAAATCCACTAAACACGAAAAGGTCACCAGAGGTCAAATTGAGGTCAAGGGTCACCCAGATGCGGGTCGACAAGTGGATTACATTGAGGCAACTCCCAACCCTAACAGACATTTCGTTCTCAAGTTATTGCAAAAATAATAGTTTTTTATCATTAATTGACCTTTGGTGACCTCGGATCACATGACCGTTACGTTTGAAAATGCTTCCCTAACCAGTGTACAACTTGTCCCAAAATATCAATCTTGTCGCACATTGGCACTAGGAGTTATTGCAGTTTTAATATTTTCGGTTTTTGGACCATAACTGACCTTTGGTGACCTTTGTGGGCACCAACAACAATAGGGCACACCTTCTCCATATGGCGGATCTATAGTCCAAGTTTGGCCTCAATCCAACATTCCCTTATTGAGATACAGCGTACCCAAGCAAGTGTCACAGACGCACACACACACACACACGCACGCCAACCTGACTGCATAGGTTCCTTTTGCTAAAGCAAGGAACCAAAAAGGGAAACTCAATAACAAAGATTTTCTTTGTTTGCATTAAAATATCTAGTTCTGATATTCTCAATATACAATAAGTGACAACTGATTCTTATTGTCTTTGTCTCTATCTCCTCATTAGGTCAATGTGGAATAACCAGTCTTGAGATGATCTTTGGGGATCACATGATGTGGATCTTGCACAGAATGGTTTACAATATGCTGATGGTAATGGTAAGTGTATAATTAGTGTACAACAGGACTGGTAAGCTGGGTTGTAGTTATAATTAGATGGGAGTCTGGGTAGGAAGTGATTTTGTTACTGCCTATTCCTGGAGGAACAGTTATTGTTATGAAACTTGCTTGATCAACAAACTCCCTAAGGTCCTAGAGAAGAAGATATGAAGGCTTCAGTCTAACATTCAAAGACCATATAATAGGCAATGCATGTCATACATTGTATTGCTTACCATTGTGAAAAAGTACACAAAGAGGTGTATGTATTTAATATACTGGGCCTCTTTTTTGTTTTGTGTGGCCATCATAAATTAAGGAACAAATTATTCATATGATTTGATCCCGTCCAATTTTTTGGTTTCGATGAATATCGTAACCTTTGCAATCTTGGTGGCGTACTGTATGTGTGTATGTGCGTTGTGACGCCCAGCTGGTAAACACGATATCTCAAGCAGGGAAGTTGGACCAAGTTCATGTTTGATGTGTAAACGTACCACATAAAGTACAAGAAGCCTATTGTTTTATGTGGAGGTCAAAGGTTATTTAGGGTCAATAGTGGTCAAATTGTTGAAACCTTGTAAACACGATATATCAAGAACGGAGGCTTGGGGCAAACCTCATATTTAGCGTTTAGACGTACCACATTGAGTACAGGAGCCTAATGTTTTTGGTGTAGGTCAAAGGTCATTTGGGGACAAAAGGTCAAATTGTGATAACCTTGTAAACATGATATTGCAAGAAAAGACTGATCTCATATTTGGTTTGTAGATGTAACATATTTAATTTCAGGAGCCTATTATTGGTTTTGGTGGAGGTCAAAGGTCATTTGAAGTCAGCAAATGCCAAACATTTACTTCACTCACTAAACATAATATCGTAAGAGAAGCTTGGACAGATCGCATATTTGGTATGTCATTGTAATACATTGCCCTCATACAAATTAAAGCATGTAAACTGCATGTAAATTGCATGTAAATTGTATGTATCTTGTATGAAAAGGCTCAAACATGCAATTTGCATGCATGTACATGCTCTACACATGCTGTTTTCATACAATTTACATGCATGCATCCAGGAAGCATGTATTTATGCATGCATGTATTCGAATACATGCGTGTAAACCTTACACTAAGCATGTATCGCAGCAATATGAGTGTCCATTGGGCATGTAACTTGGTGTATGCATGCATGTAACCAAACTGTCAAACATGTTTTTGGACTTAGTTGTTTTATGAATGCTTGTGAAGCATGTATTTTGGACTTTGTCAAATTCATAGTGCATGTATTCAAATTTACAGTGCATGTATTTTGGACTTTGATCAATTTACAATTGCACACATGCAATTAGTCAATTTGGATGTAATTTTATGGTATACTGTATATAGGATGATTATATCATATTTTATCACAATAAGTTTTGGTAGGAATGAAGAGTTTGATTATTTTTCTTTTTCCAGATGAGCTCTTGACATCTTAAAATGCAAACAAGCATTCATTTTTTCGAATTTCAGCTAGCTGGTTGTTTAAAGTAACCTCATGCATTGGTGATATATGTTATTAAATGGAGCACCCTGAAATATAAAGCATTGATTTGGTAATCTCCCATGAGTTATAAGGAAATGCCATTGTGTATTTAGCTTCTGTACATGCTTCATACTGTGCCTTGATTCCAACTTTACATACTGTGATGACAAATTTAAAACCTTTATAAAAACTACAGGATGATGCGGTATGACTTTTTGAAGTTTATATTTGGTATTGCCTGCACTCTCAAAATAATTATTTTACCACTTATACATTCACTAATGCATTACTACAATAAGTTGGTGAAAGTAAAGTGGACTAGTACTCTATGTTACATCCCTGGTAGTCAAATTGGGGTCACAACCCTTGTTATGGTCACCAAATGTTTTTGGGGTGGCCAAATGTAAACAGTCAATTGGTAAAATGTCAGCCAGTGTTTTTAGTTTACTAGGAATTCAAAACGCGTGTTCCAGGGATGCATCTGCCCGAAAAAGTTTGCATTCCGCAGATAAAAACTTATGTCCCCCAAGACAAACCTGTGTTAACAGCACAAGCCAAGCTATGACCTTTACGTTCTTTTGAAGTCAAGTATAACATCCCTAGATCACAATTGCTTGCACTTTGAGACTAAATAGTATGGTTGAGGCCTATATATACACACAAACGAATTAGAAAAGAAAAAATTAGTTGCAGTACATTTCAAGAAAATGTACAAATTTGAATGTTCACCAAAGCTGATGTTTTCCTGTTCTGGTAGACTTAGCCTCAGCTAAGTGTAACATGCACAGTACGACTTCCTTGAGTACTGTAGACAAAAGAAAAAAACTATATTTGGCATTACTTTACATCGTGACTAACAGCAAAAAAGTCTTTGGATTGTTCTTTGCAAAACAACTTCTGTCATCCACCCCTACCCCCCCCCCAAGAAAAAAAAATAGAACGGCAACCTAAGTGTAATTGTTCTCCCTTCTGAGCACTGGACACAAGCCCTTTAATCTAATTATTCAGGTAACTCTTGTGCCCGTAGAATAAAGCGGAAAAGGTTTGACAAATTTCCAAAGAGATACGCCATGCCCTCTTGAGTCAAAAGTGAACGACAGCCATTAAGACAGAAAGAAAGATGAGAGGCTTACCACAGCAATTTACAACAAATACTTTTCAAATTGATTTTACCACTGTACAATGAAGAATAACATTCAGATTACTATGAAATTCCTTACATATAGGAAAAGCTTGTTGAAATTATTGTTTCACAACAAAAAGGTCATGACCTAACCTTATGGATTTTGTGTACAAAAATATTGCAGCTTATAAACGATTGGTGTCTTTACACAGTAAAAAACAAAAACCACAAACAGCTCATTAACTTGAGCCTAAAATGACTGACTCTTCTAACTCATTGGGGTTAATTACATTCAAAATTTTGCAATTTTATGATAGGCAAATATTAAAAAGGTGGTACATGTAAACAAAAGTCTAGTATACCCATAGATATTGTTTTACATAGGCAGTGGTATTTTGAGAGAGTTGTCAGAGCTGGTAAATATTGGGTCTCCATGCAAGCAAAAAACCTTCGACTACCATACCATTTACTGTACTCATGTTTATACAGTACTTATATGCATCTCTTCGACTGGTGTGTACCGTTCATTGAACACAATTAGTATATATAAAAATTAAATAACTATCAATAGAGTTTGAAAATCAATTGTGAACAAGAATAAAACTTTTCTGCATTGTACTGAATTCACAATTTTATTCACATAGTCATTTATATCGACAGTGTTCCTGTTGTGTTAATTTCTTTCTTTCTCCAAACAATACTGATCAGAATCAGCTTTCCAATAAAAAGATTATGTTATACGTAACTTAAACAGGGCCCTCTGTTTCAATCACTTTTAATCAGATTGGGAACCTCAGCAATGTAACTAATATTCTTTGCATCAGTGAAATCCATGCACACACAAACAGCAACCAAAATCATACACAGAAATAAAATATATTTGGTTGGGTGGTGCAACGTCAAGATTTATATGTGTTAATTTATTGTTGGATACATCATCCTTCGTCAGAGAAATTGGCAGTTTTTTTCCACGTTACACACAAGCGCTACATACCGGCTACTGCATAAACAAACTTCTGCTTTACATCGTGACTCACAGCAAAGAAGTCTTTAGATTGTTCTTTGCCAAACAACTTGTTTTCCACCCCTACTCCTCCCCTCCCCCAAGAAAAAAATAATAGAATGGCAACTTAAGTGTAAGCACTGAACACTGAACACTGAGCACTGAACACGAGCCCTTCAATCTAAGTATTCAGGTAACTCTTGCGGAGAGTGAAGTTAAGAAAAGGTTCACTGTCTTACGAGAAATACGTGGAAAGTCCATTGTGATTGCGGTACACTCCGCACAATGACGTCACATAGTGACCTGTACGTTCATGTGCTTTTTGCACCACGTTTCTGGTCAGTTCGAATCTGCTACTGTAACTTTGACATCAAATAATGTCTCTTTGGACTAAACGGGAACCACGGTATTGTTTGTGTACTATTTACTACTAAAATACTTTAGACTAGTATGATCTAGCCCCCCAATTTTTTTCCCCGCCTCCAGCTATGCATTTTAAGGGCAGTTCCATGCTCCTAACTTTAAAGAAGCTTAATTGTATACCCTGCACATGTAATTTTGGTGGACTAGGCTAGACTGTACTCTTTACTACAAAAATACTGTAGACTAGTATGATGTAGCCCCCAATTTTTTTTTTTCGCCTTCAGCTATGCATTTGAAGGGCAGTTCCATGCTCCTAACTTTAAAGAAGCTTAATTGTATACCCTGCACATGTAATTTTGGTGGACTAGGCTACAGGGCTAAGCCTAGGTATGGACCAAGACAGTAATAGTAATACAAATAAGATATACTGTAGCCTAGGCCTAGGCCTATTCAAAATATTACCCTACTAATAAAAAGTACTAGGTTTTCTGTAGGCAGCCTATAGCATTACCAATACCACAGGCTGTATACATTTTTGTTCATGGTGGGAAAAACATCCAGTTCCATCATAACTGAAGTAAAAAAAAAAGTCTTTTTAACAACCTTTCAGCTCCATTTCCTTCATTGATTCCTTCTGTTGGGAGTTGAGTGGTACCAACGTTAGTAGTAGAACTAGGCCTGCAGTAGTACTAGCTGGGCTAACGGCAACACTAACATGAGTAGTGTCACTAATATTGGGCCTAACGTAAGGCATCTCATCACCATTGTCTAAATCGTCTAACTGAGATGAGCTTAGTCGCCACCGTGTCGTTCGTGGCACACATTTAAACGGGTTGCTTGTCCTGAAATAGTCTCTATATTTAGAAGGCATTGTAGGCCTCAATATTGATCGACAAAAGTTCCGGAATTTTCTTAGAGCATAGAAGTAACGTCGTCCGTACTTTAAAAGTCTAAGGACAAGGTCTATACTGTACATATAGCGCGATATGCACACCAGGGTTGTTGATTTTTTTGATTTAAATCAGATTTTTTTGATTTAAATCGGATTTTTTTGATTTTTTTAAAACCACATTTCAGTTGGACCCCATTGTTGCCTACATTATCACATATATGCACCCATATCCACCCAGATCATTATATCCCCACATTGGGGATATTATGGTGTTGATCACTTTCAATTTGACCACATGTGACCCACTGCAGTGGCCATTTAATTCATCCAATTTGAACAAAACAAATGAGAGCAACGTATGGTGGTACCAAAAGTTGGTGGTGATCTCATATAGTTCCTGATATTCTCCCATTTGGCTTTTAAACACACTGTGATTGCTATGATGTGGGGATATACGTTGGCGGTTTAACGCCAGCTGATGTCTAGTTTTAATATATAAGCCTTATAGGCCTATAATATATTCAGAATACTTTGCAGGCTAATTAAACCTGGGCCCTGGGCCTCAATCAATTTCCCATTGAACACACATGACCTAAGGCTACTGCAAGTCTAAGAATACCAGTTGTGTCCGCAAATCCGCAATATTACAACTTTTCAACAGCCGGACTACAAAAAAGCTACCTTAATTCACATTACATTGTAAAGATTCAACAGATTGGTTGCCATTTGCCAAAGTATTAAAGGACCACCTATTCAGCAACTCTGATCTTAAGTTAATATTCCATGTCTTTGCCAAACTATGTAAAAACTAAAATACTCGCTACATTTCTCTAAATGTTTTATGTAACCCTAGTTCTGACCGTGATGCACTTGTGTGCGTGATATGATTCCTTTAAATAACAATTTCCAACTCGATAAATATCTTGGTAAACACTGAAACTCAAAATTTAAAAAAGTAGCCTGCTGTTTATTTAGATCTGATGCATCATGTCTTTTACTGTTTTAGGCCCTAATTGACTTGGACAGTTGGACTACAACAGTTCTGAATTCTGAAGTTAGCAAAATAGATGTTTTTAATGTTTCTATTATTTATTCGTTTCCAACTTCCAATTGATGTTTTCACTGTAGGCTATAGACGGAATAAAACTGAAAAATGACCGAAAAATCTGGTATGTATCTGTCATTACTCCATACCTAGGAATACATCGACCCAGAAGGTCACTTAGGCTTTTGGAATGACTTTGGTCGCATGATCGTATATGGACAGTACCAGCCTCTCTTTTAGAACATTGCTCACAGACTACTATAATCTAATTTAGTTGCTCCAGGGATTGCCTTTTTCACCTTAATCCAATGGACTCAACATAAAGCCTCATTCACCTCCCGGAGTCCTGGTCCTCGATTCCTCGAAGAATGAAAGGAATGGTCACCTCCTGTCTATCACCACTGAGTTGTGCCGCAACAAAACCAACCATGCAATACATCACTCAATATATCATATGCATGCATACAACTTTCATGGCATCAAAATATAGCAAACTACATTCCTGATTTTGTAGGGTTTAGCTACAAATTCCAGCGTAATGAGTATGGAAATTTAGTGAGTGAACGAACTACAGTATGTCTGGTTCAAGTAATCTAGGCCTAGTAATTCTGGTACCACAGAGACTGGAAATAACGAGGGGGGTAGCCTGAATGTCTTACAATAAATTATTGTGTGTACTCTAATATAGAATTGGTGATTTGCAATGATTTCAAGCAACTATTCACATAAAAAATGGAAAAGTAGTAAAAGTGATTTAAATCAGTGATTTTTTTGAAAAAAATCATCTGATTTAAATCGCGATTTAAATCTGGTCAGTTCGAATCTGCTACTGTAACTTTGACATCAAATAATGTCTCTTTGGACTAAACGGGAACCACGGTATTGTTTGTGTATTATTTACTACTAAAATACTTTAGACTAGTATGATCTAGCCCCCCAATTTTTTTCCCCGCCTCCAGCTATGCATTTTAAGGGCAGTTCCATGCTCCTAACTTTAAAGAAGCTTAATTGTATACCCTGCACATGTAATTTTGGTGGACTAGGCTAGACTGTACTCTTTACTACAAAAATACTGTAGACTAGTATGATGTAGCCCCCAATTTTTTTTTCGCCTTCAGCTATGCATTTGAAGGGCAGTTCCATGCTCCTAACTTTAAAGAAGCTTAATTGTATACCCTGCACATGTAATTTTGGTGGACTAGGCTACAGGGCTAAGCCTAGGTATGGACCAAGACAGTAATAGTAATACAAATAAGATATACTGTAGCCTAGGCCTAGGCCTATTCAAAATATTACCCTACTAATAAAAAGTACTAGGTTTTCTGTAGGCAGCCTATAGCATTACCAATACCACAGGCTGTATACATTTTTGTTCATGGTGGGAAAAACATCCAGTTCCATCATAACTGAAGTAAAAAAAAAGTCTTTTTAACAACCTTTCAGCTCCATTTCCTTCATTGATTCCTTCTGTTGGGAGTTGAGTGGTACCAACGTTAGTAGTAGAACTAGGCCTGCAGTAGTACTAGCTGGGCTAACGGCAACACTAACATGAGTAGTGTCACTAATATTGGGCCTATCGTAAGGCATCTCATCACCATTGTCTAAATCGTCTAACTGAGATGAGCTTAGTCGCCACCGTGTCGTTCGTGGCACACATTTAAACGGGTTGCTTGTCCTGAAATAGTCTCTATATTTAGAAGGCATTGTAGGCCTCAATATTGATCGACAAAAGTTCCGGAATTTTCTTAGAGCATAGAAGTAACGTCGTCCGTACTTTAAAAGTCTAAGGACAAGGTCTATACTGTACATATAGCGCGATATGCACAGTGCACACAGTAGCCTACAGTAGTAGGCCTAGTAGAAAGTTGAGTCTTGTGTATCCGACATGCTCAGTGATTAACCTCCGCCATGTATCACGATCTTGCACAAGGTTTATTGCTTCTTCGAAATTGTTAATATTAACGTCCTTAAATTGCGACTTTATTTTTCCAAGCAAAGTAGTCACGGGCTTTCCTATTGGTTTAGTACAGTACAATATACTATTTTACGTTTAGTTGTTCGAAGTTAAGTTAACGTTGCTGTCGACAAAATGAATATGCATAATGACCGACCGTACCGCAGACGGCGTGCCCGGTACGTTTATTCATTATTTTTTTAATTTTGTCTGGTCTTCTAAAGCGGAGAAAAACGATACCAAAAAAAAAAAAACCCCACAATTTCTAAATAATTTAATAAAGCGGAGAAAAACGATACCAAAAAAAAAAAGAAACCCACAATTTCTAAATAATTTATTTTAATTAATTACACCTGCCCTGTTTCACCCACGAAACACGAACCAAATAGATTCGTTTCGTGTTTAATGTATTACAGTTCACATTTACAAGGAACATTACTCGGGACTCTATCAATTTCGGCGGTAAAACTTATACACTTTCAAAGATAGTTACAGTATATAGATATCGGAATACATCAGTGGCGTGTTGTCGGTATCATCTTTCTTCGGAAATTTGCTTGTATTTTGCTCAGTTTAGTGAACACCTCCTGTCGCGTTCACTCTAGTATCAAGGTTTATTGTTTCTGTCAACGGATCTAGTGTTTAAAGCAGTTTGGATTCATTATTTCCAGTGATTTAGTTGAGTGCATTTTTCGAATATCAACTTTTCGGTCATGTTGTAGTAGCCTATACTATAGCCTACCACTTGCATTATACCACTTGCATTGTACGTGGTTCAGCACGTTAGTCGTTTACCAGCAAGAGAAGAAGTGCAAATATGTTGGAAGCTTGCTGGGGACCGAAGAAGATGAGCTCAGGAGAGAGTTACAACGGTATCAACGTATGCCACAACCAAAATTACCATGTAATGTTTTTGCATGCTCTCATAATGTTTTAATTTTTTTCTTTATTTTAATTAGCCTAGGCTAGGCTAGGCCTAGGCCTACTTTGTTTTTTTTTTACTTATCCTGAAAACTAAAAGACGTGCAATGTAAGATTAGAAGCTACATCATTCATTGGAAGGATCATGCATCACGGAAGGTCAAATTGATAATATATTGTTTCTGAAATTGTTTGGTCCAAATATGAACTGCAAATGCTCCATTGATATTGTGATGCATTAAGATAAACCTTCAATTTTGTTGTTCTGGTTACACGCATCATTTCAGCTGTGTCACCTATTCTGTCTTACTACTGTTTTCTTTGATATATGGACATATTTTGACAGAATAAAGCTAGTTTTAACAAACATTTTCAATTTATGTCAAGAAGATTTCATAGAACCTTTGCTCTTTCCTTACAGCAGTCACTTGTGAGGAACTGCATTTCTTGAAATGCTTGACAGGTGCATTGGAATGCCAACAAGCCTTCCTTGGCAACAAGAAACAGGTTAGATTTTTGTAGTATTTTTTTAGAGGCATTTTTTAAAGGAGGATAGGTAGGTAGTTGAGAGATACACAACTTTCTGTACAGTTTCCCTTCAAATCAGCTATAAATATGCATCCTGCAAAGATTTCCCAAAAAACTGCCTCATCAGTAGCAATTTCAACCAGAAATTTCTTTAATCAGCAGAAAGAAACGGTTTGTGTTTGAAAGTCAACGTCCCAGTTTAAAGGAAATTCAAATATAAACCACTGTACGGAGAGTAATGTAAAATGTCATTATTGTTCATCTTTAAACTTAAAGTAGTAGAGGTGTTGGGGAAGTGATGTTGATATACCATGTAAATTGTACCATCTTTGCTTTGTTTCTTTTTTTGCTTTGTTTTTATATGCTGCAAGGGCTTGAATCAGAACAATTGATAGAACTCTTTGAATAATACTCCCTCATTTAAAGGGAAGAATGACACTCCACAGCCATGCATCCATCATCTTTCCTCTAGGCCTGAGGTTGCTTATAACTTTGATAAAAGTTGTTCATACTTTTTCTTACAGACAAGTTTTTCAGACCCAGAATTTTCATTTTTGGATGGCATTGCATTTGCACCATCAGAGACATCGGTTGATGCAGACAGTTTTGTCCAAGAATGCGAGACAGTGAAACTTGAGGTATGTCATATATAGTCATCCAATTATGCTGGCATTTTTGCCATTTGAAAAGGATTGCCCAGCCAAAAGTTATATCAAAGAGTACTATAATCTGAACATTCTGGTAAAACTTACATTCAAATCTAATGCTTCGTTCTCGAATATTGACATTTGAAGTTTTCAAATTTTGTACCAAGAATAGACTTGAAGCATACAGGTGTGATATCATAGGCTAGGTGCACACTCAGGAATAAGTTTTTTGTTTACTTCACAAACAAATTTCTATGCCAAAATTTGAATCATTCATAATGTAAATGCATCACATGTATGCATTGGTATTTAATTCCCATCTCCATTGGGCAAACAATCAAGGTTGCTTCGATTTCAATTTGGTAGGCCCAATTCGACCAGGGTAGGATACATGACTAAGCTTCAGCTGAACTTACTCGTTTTAATATCCAAAGTACATACACAGGAAAAAAATATCCTAGCAGTAAACCAAATTCCGTTGTGAATATCCCAACTCCAAATCCATGTTTCTCGTTCAATCCTGGGCGAAATACTACCGTGACTCTGTGTTATTCCATAGAGTTAGGCCTAGTTAGGCCAGTAACATCCACTACGTACACAATCAGAAAAGACATGCAGTCACTAACAAAATATAAAAACGTCCGATCACTATAGTATATATATATATATATATATATATATATATACAATATTATTAGACAAAACCAGAGAACTACGATATGATTCATAATTGACAAATAGGGAGTAATGTTTTAGAAAATACTATTTCCTAAAACACTACTTATTTGTCAGTTATGAGTCATATCTTATTTCTCTGGTTTTCTCTAATAATATTTTTCTTTGGAGTAAAGGTGAATTTTCTCTATAATAAATATCTAGAGCCTATATATATGTTTGTTTCTGTTCTTTTCAGATTTCTGTCATGGAATTGCCCCATGCCTTGATGCCCTACAACAGTAGAATACCGGTTGTGAACAGCATGATTCATACTGTAGGGTCTGCAAGCAGCATGGGGTCACGTTTGTCAAGTGGTGTAGCGGGCGCATTTTCAGTGCAGACGGTACAATGCACCGAGAAATGTTTGCCATGTATGTACAAACTTTACAAAAAGTGTCAACTCTGATAATTGAGAAATACTGTAGCTTATAAACATAATATCTGACATATACTGCATGTGGGGCTTGGGGAAATGTATGATCCCTAATGTTTTGAAAAGAAGCAGAAACACTAAAAAAGTTCGTAAAGAACCTATCAGACAGAAACATGTCCAATATAGAGTTTATTGCCTTGGGAAAAGGTCTGAAGTTCATAGCAACTCCAGTAAAACCTAAACGAAGTGATCTTCTCAAGTCTTTAAAAGACCAAAAAAGAAAAATGAGAATCCGCTTCATCATGCAGAATAAAATGCAAAAAGGGATTACAAAATTCCGTCTACCTTCTACATGGTCACCTAACATGACTTTTAGTAAAAACCTAGAGGACTACTTGGAAGCAACACAAACCGAATTGGCAAGTGTTACTATCCGAAACGCCAATAGCAACACACATAAGGCGGAACGTTTTGCACTAAATGCAATTAAAAACGACCGCTCTATTATTGTCAAACCCTTCGATAAAGGTAGAGGCATTGCTATATTGAATCACTCAGACTATCAAGCCGAAATTGAAAGGCAATTAGCTAGTCACCACTACGAAAAGTTAAAAAGTGATATGACGTTTCAAACTAAAAGTTTAGTCCAGGAAACACTAATTGATATGTTCTCTGCAAAAGAGATCGATAAAAGCACCTTCGAGTACTTGTCACCATATAGCCACAAGATCCGCACACCGGTCATATATGTGCTACCAAAAATTCATAAAGCACCCCTGGCTAACTCAAAATTTGCCGGGAGACCGATAATAAGTGGAAACGGATCACCGACCGAAAAAATATCGGAATTTGTGGACTATCTCTTGCTTCCTATTGTAATAAAACAAAGCACTTATGTGAAAGACACAAATCACATTCTGCAAATTTTGGAAGCCACCCCGTTACCAAAAACGATAGTACTCGCTACACTCGATGTCGTCGCCATGTATACCAATACTCCCCAAGAGGAGGCATTAGATATATGTCAAGAAGTCTATGAAAAGACGGAACAAAGCGAATATGGAATAAATAAAATATCTTCCATATCCATGCGCAAACTAATTGAACTCATCTTAACAAGAAACTGTTTCGAGTTCAATAACCAATTCTATCTACAAAAGATCGGTTGCGCCATGGGTAGCCAAGCCTCTCCGGAAATCTGCGATATCGTCATGCATAGACTTGAAAACCAGATTTTACCGACAGATAATAAAATCTTAAAATGGCTCCGCTATAGAGATGACATTCTTTTGCTCTACGACGGTACACATCAGGAACTTGAACACCTAGTAAAAAGGTTGAATGAAATTCACCGCTTCTTAAAGTTTACGGTAGAAATATCAAACACCGAGGTAACATACCTAGATTTGAAAATCTTCAAAGGTACAAGGTTCGAAACCAATGGGTTATTAGACACTAAAGTCCACACCAAACCCACGGAAACCTTCTAATACCTCGACAGAAACTCTGCACACCCCTTTGCCACTTTTAAAGGCTTCATTAAAGGGGAAATATTACGATACGCACGTCTCTGTAACAACGAGACTGACTTCTTAGAGAAAAAGAATGCGTTCACAGAGAAACTGTTACTCCGTAACTATAAGAAAGAGGAAATTGCCACAGCCACTAAAGGCATAAAATTTGAAAACCGTAAGCAATACCTCACCACCAATCCTAAACAAAAGGAACCACCACTGGTGTTCAAGCTTACCTATACACCCCACATCAAAACCACGCATTTGAAAAAAGCACTTTTGAAACATTGGCACTTAATTTCGCAACACGCGGAATTATCCAAACTGTTTCCAAAAGAACCGATTCTTGCCTACAAAAGGGCCCAAAATCTCAAAGATTTACTTGTTAACTCAAGGTTTCGTACTAACGAAGAATCAGCTGACTCTCAAGGTTCACACGAAGCTCTTTTAGATGCTCTTATAGATGCACTATGAGTCCATAAAAACTCGTGCACAGAAAATAGATGCATTTTGAGAACGAGACGCTCATGCCGAATATAAAAAATTCAAAGGCTTACTACTGATGAAGCTCCTCCTATAAAAGTTGAGAGCAGAAACCGGTCTAGTTGGTCATAAGAACCTACGCTAGTCTTTCTTACTATTAAAAGTACACTCAATTCACCTAATAGGTGCAATTATGTTTCACCATGAGGAGCATGCTATAAGTTCATGTTCTTCGGGCCCTCCCTTAAAAATACTTCAGGTTCTTGGCTACTACGTTGCGTTAGATAGTGTAAAACCGCCTACACCCCCATTTTATTTCGTTTTTCATACGGACAAAGAAGCACAGTAATTCGTATTTTCTTCAAATGAGCTGCGAAAAAATGAAAAAGTTTATCCTTGAACGTCGGGTATCGAAGTCGTAACCCGCGCCATCACAACAGGTGTCGATATTTACATTGAATGTGTCAGTGCTCACGCCATACCAGCGGATATACACGTCCGCTTCGCGAGCTACATGACTGTGAGTAGGAAGGGTACTGCAATATGTTTCCCTGGCTGAGGTTGACAGGTTAGGAGCTGACGAAATGTGAGAATGTGAGGGTCCGCAGGCACCATACTTGCCTATATTTGTGGACCCATATATTAACCCTGTTGTGTAGAGGTTGCAGAGGTCATTTGAGGTCAGATGCTTGTAGGAACAAATGGCGAATGTTCACACCTGCATACTGAGCCATACTCGATGTGTGATCAAACTTTGGATTGCATGGTGAGATCCCTGATAGGAGCCAATAACGATGCTGGAACCTGTTACATCTTAATAGATACTGGGAGAAACGAGAAGGACAAGACAATGAAAAAGTTGAGGGGGCAAATGCACGATAAGCCCCCCCCCCCCCAATATTTACCAAGGCTCCGAAACGTGCATCTGCCCATTTTTCAATGCATACTTGTCGATCTGTCCGATGCACACGTATACTATATAGGTGTAATAATTTTAGTAAATGCTGGGGGGACCCTCGGCCCGTCCCCTGGCTATAGACCACATTGTCACCCCAACCGCGTCTTCACGCCCCTTGAAAAGTGGAAGCAGTGAGTGTGAGTACCGGTAAGCGAAACACAACTTCGTCTTAGGCCAATGACTTGCTTCATTTCAGCCAGTTCTCCAACATCCCCTTACTACACTCAAAAACGTCTTTGCGAGTAAACTACGAGTAATAGCTACTCTCTTAAAACACCATCGAATATACAAATTTCTATGTTGTTACAGACTTGTACGTGCAATCTGAGAAATTGCAGGTTTGAGACCCATATTTGAGGGCTAGGTATTCGCAGCATAAAACACTCGGGAAGTGCCGTTTCCAGATGGTTTGAAAAACCCAAAATTTTCTTGTACGCTCCGCGCCAACCAATGGTGGCGCTCCGCTTAGATAGTCCCTACACATTAGCCCCCCTCCAATAATTTTCCCGTTCCCCCTCATTAGACCCCTCCCCCAGGACGGCGATCCGTATCCACCTAAGTGCCCCCATCAAATGCTGGTGCCCCCCTGTGCCCCCCAGACTGAAAAGTCTGGTGACGCCACTGTGTACAACTAAAACGTATGTAAAGTATTGGTTAGAATTAAAATATAAACCACGCTACCCTATGAGTTTGGTATCTCGGTACATTTTATCATCAAACAGTGTTTTGCTCCTCGGCCTTTTGGATAAGATCATGAGTAGTATCTGTTCCCTTTCGAGGGGAATGGTGATGCACACCTGACGATGATCACACAGTCACAGTCCCGATGTAAGGGGACTGGGGTTGAGAGTGGATCAGTCGTTTGGTAGTTTGGTTTTCGTGCCCAGGTTCTTTCCTGGGCGACTTTTTCTTAAAAAGTAGCAGTGTTTTGCTTCCAAATGTCTCAAAAAACAGTGCAGTGTGTGTTATTCAAAAGTTAACTAAGAGCCAGCCCCCCCCCCCTCCCTTAGGTCTGGAACAACTTGTCTGTTTGTTTGATGTTGTTATAGTATTTACATACAATATGCGATAATTGTACACAATTTCCATAGTACAAAGTAAGCCTAGATTTCACTCGATATACGATGAAAAACGTGTCCCACTGCATGGAGACATGTCACGTGCTCTTTAATATCACAGCACATAACAATTAAAGGTGATACTCGTTGTACCGAATGACTGACTACCTGGAGTGTCAAAGGGAGGTGCGTGGGTCGGAAGGGGAGGCTGAAGGGAAGAAGGGATGGAGATGCATTATCACATCTTCCTTAGTTTACTTGTTAGATCAAGAAATTCAGTTTGTGACATTCTCCAGTGTCGATGGCACCAGCTCCACTCATCTACGATCGTACTTTAAGGCATTACTAGTTATTCGGCTGGATCCTTTGTTAGCCGAACGATGCGAGGTAATTAAATGATCGAAATGTACTTAAATTCATATTCTCAGTCTACGTTTGGTGTCGGCATTTCTAGATAAATGTCAAAACTTCCTGAGAAACGTTACAATTTCGATAAAGCGTCGAAAGTTTGCGATAGGCTGTAAGTCTATATTGTTTTATTAAAAAATCAAACATCAGAAATAACACCACAACATTTCAACATGTAAAGTGATTTTCTTTTCGGGAATAATAGGTTAAAGTCGAGGTAAGCAGAGTAAATTCGACAAAGCATCTGTTAACATAATTTGATGTGATCATTGTTCCCTCTCAGCTACCGTAATACCCTTAGACATTGTATTGCGTACTTTGTAATAACAGTCGGAGCGGATGTTGCACCTGGTACAGCTAAAACCAACAAAAACAGGGAAAAAGGAAACCGAGACAAGAATGTTTCATACTATAATGTATACCTCTATCATTCCAGTTTAGATCCTGGCAGACAAATATTTGAGGGCCTATTTCCCTCCCGTAGCTACCCTTCTGCTCCTCCCCTGCCGTCCCTTATGATCCAAGATTATTCTCTGTACAGAATAAGTCAATCTTATGATGTTGTATTAACGTCATATTTGCGTATTGAGAGAGAGAGTAAAAGTATACCTGTTTTACACTGAAGTTCAGTTGCTGCCCAGTGTATATGACTGGGGGTGGCAGACAATTATTTGAGGGCCTACCCCTCCCTTAGCTACCTTCTGCTCCTCCCCTGCCCTTATTATGGCACAAGATTAGTTCAGTTGCTGTCCAGTGTACTGTACTGTATATGACTACTCTTGTAGAAAAGAGTTGACTCCATAGCATTGTAACAAGAGCTCACTGAAACACGTTTTTTACAGGACCCACAATACTTACGCTTGACTTGAGCGAAACACTTGTAACTTGACAAACATTGGCTTGGTGAAGACACTGTGATAAACTCGGCTCAAAGTTCAGCTAACAGTAACATTTAGATCAATAACGTGTCATCTATTGTCATTTGATGATAAACTATTACAGGAATAGATGTTTTTCAGTCGTATAAACCAGTGATTTCCATAAAAAAAAAACGAAACGTGTTTCACAAGTTACATATCAGAACATGAGAAAAGGGGACTTTTCAAATAACAGGGCTTCCCGTTCTTTAAATGTTGTTTGTTTTTGCTTCTTAATATGAATATCATAGGCGTAGGAGGCGGGGGGGGGGCTGCAGCCCCCCAACCATTTTTTTTGGTGAAAATTCGGGCAATATGCTGAGAATTTTTCGGGCATCTACTGGAAGAAGAATAATTTGCAGTGTATTTTTCATTTTTTGGGGGTGAAAATTTGGCAATATGCTGAGAATTTTTCGGGCATCTACTGAAAGAATAATAATTTGCAATGTGTTTTTCAATTTTTTGGTGAAAATTCGGGCAATATGCTGGGAATTTTTCGAGCACCTACTGAAAGAAGAATAATTTGCAATGTGTTTTTCAAATTTTTTGGTGAAAATTTGGGCACTATGCTGAGAATTTTTCGGGCACCTACCAGTGGCGGAGCGTCCATACAGTCAGAGAGGGCGGATGCCCCCCTGACGGACTCAAATGGACTGCTGGCGCCCTTTTCAGCTTTTTACCACTTTTTACTTATTCGCGATTATTGACTTGTTTTATTGCGCTCTCAAATACCCATTGACATTTGTCACATTTTGTTGGTGTAATTTTCTGACAAATGGCGATGACACCTATTTATTCTGCAAATTAGCAAGGCCCGGAAAGGGTAGTTTCCGGCGATCTAGGGAGTATCTGGACTCAAAAAAATTATGTTCGCTCTGCGCCAACCTGTGGTGGCGCTCCGCTTAGATAGTGTCGAAAACGCCCCTACAGACCATTCTCTCCCCTCTGACCAATACCCCTAGCTCCGCCACTGACAACTACTGAAAGAAGAAGAACTTACAATGTGTTTTTCAATGGTTAAACTTATATTATTATCATTATTGTTGTAACGGCTTCCCCAATAATTATAACCAATATGGAAGGGAAATAACATGGTAAATGATTGTTTGTTTTTGGCATGTGATGTAGGCCTAATAACCGAAGAATGCCTATATAATATGCACATTAACGTGAGCGCGAAAAATTTTGGTTATATTTTTCGGTCAAGTCGTTACAGCCCCCCAGGTTCTTTCCTGGGCGACTTTTTCTTAAAAAGTAGCAGTGTTTTGCTTCCAAATGTCTCAAAAAACAGTGCAGTGTGTGTTATTCAAAAGTTAACTAAGAGCCAGCCCCCCCCCCCTCCCTTAGGTCTGGAACAACTTGTCTGTTTGTTTGATGTTGTTATAGTATTTACATACAATATGCGATAATTGTACACAATTTCCATAGTACAAAGTAAGCCTAGATTTCACTCGATATACGATGAAAAACGTGTCCCACTGCATGGAGACATGTCACGTGCTCTTTAATATCACAGCACATAACAATTAAAGGTGATACTCGTTGTACCGAATGACTGACTACCTGGAGTGTCAAAGGGAGGTGCGTGGGTCGGAAGGGGAGGCTGAAGGGAAGAAGGGATGGGGATGCATTATCACATCTTCCTTAGTTTACTTGTTAGATCAAGAAATTCAGTTTGTGACATTCTCCAGTGTCGATGGCACCAGCTCCACTCATCTACGATCGTACTTTAAGGCATTACTAGTTATTCGGCTGGATCCTTTGTTAGCCGAACGATGCGAGGTAATTAAATGATCGAAATGTACTTAAATTCATATTCTCAGTCTACGTTTGGTGTCGGCATTTCTAGATAAATGTCAAAACTTCCTGAGAAACGTTACAATTTCGATAAAGCGTCGAAAGTTTGCGATAGGCTGTAAGTCTATATTGTTTTATTAAAAAATCAAACATCAGAAATAACACCACAACATTTCAACATGTAAAGTGATTTTCTTTTCGGGAATAATAGGTTAAAGTCGAGGTAAGCAGAGTAAATTCGACAAAGCATCTGTTAACATAATTTGATGTGATCATTGTTCCCTCTCAGCTACCGTAATACCCTTAGACATTGTATTGCGTACTTTGTAATAACAGTCGGAGCGGATGTTGCACCTGGTACAGCTAAAACCAACAAAAACAGGGAAAAAGGAAACCGAGACAAGAATGTTTCATACTATAATGTATACCTCTATCATTCCAGTTTAGATCCTGGCAGACAAATATTTGAGGGCCTATTTCCCTCCCGTAGCTACCCTTCTGCTCCTCCCCTGCCGTCCCTTATGATCCAAGATTATTCTCTGTACAGAATAAGTCAATCTTATGATGTTGTATTAACGTCATATTTG
This sequence comes from Apostichopus japonicus, assembly GCF_037975245.1. Lineage (NCBI taxonomy): Eukaryota > Metazoa > Echinodermata > Holothuroidea > Aspidochirotida > Stichopodidae > Apostichopus > Apostichopus japonicus. The sequence goes on from NC_092567.1 coordinate 5,121,944, forward strand.
CGTATTGAGAGAGAGAGTAAAAGTATACCTGTTTTACACTGAAGTTCAGTTGCTGCCCAGTGTATATGACTGGGGGTGGCAGACAATTATTTGAGGGCCTACCCCTCCCTTAGCTACCTTCTGCTCCTCCCCTGCCCTTATTATGGCACAAGATTAGTTCAGTTGCTGTCCAGTGTACTGTACTGTATATGACTACTCTTGTAGAAAAGAGTTGACTCCATAGCATTGTAACAAGAGCTCACTGAAACACGTTTTTTACAGGACCCACAATACTTACGCTTGACTTGAGCGAAACACTTGTAACTTGACAAACATTGGCTTGGTGAAGACACTGTGATAAACTCGGCTCAAAGTTCAGCTAACAGTAACATTTAGATCAATAACGTGTCATCTATTGTCATTTGATGATAAACTATTACAGGAATAGATGTTTTTCAGTCGTATAAACCAGTGATTTCCATAAAAAAAAAACGAAACGTGTTTCACAAGTTACATATCAGAACATGAGAAAAGGGGACTTTTCAAATAACAGGGCTTCCCGTTCTTTAAATGTTGTTTGTTTTTGCTTCTTAATATGAATATCATAGGCGTAGGAGGCGGGGGGGGGGGGCTGCAGCCCCCCAACCATTTTTTTTGGTGAAAATTCGGGCAATATGCTGAGAATTTTTCGGGCATCTACTGGAAGAAGAATAATTTGCAGTGTATTTTTCATTTTTTGGGGGTGAAAATTTGGCAATATGCTGAGAATTTTTCGGGCATCTACTGAAAGAATAATAATTTGCAATGTGTTTTTCAATTTTTTGGTGAAAATTCGGGCAATATGCTGGGAATTTTTCGAGCACCTACTGAAAGAAGAATAATTTGCAATGTGTTTTTCAAATTTTTTGGTGAAAATTTGGGCACTATGCTGAGAATTTTTCGGGCACCTACCAGTGGCGGAGCGTCCATACAGTCAGAGAGGGCGGATGCCCCCCTGACGGACTCAAATGGACTGCTGGCGCCCTTTTCAGCTTTTTACCACTTTTTACTTATTCGCGATTATTGACTTGTTTTATTGCGCTCTCAAATACCCATTGACATTTGTCACATTTTGTTGGTGTAATTTTCTGACAAATGGCGATGACACCTATTTATTCTGCAAATTAGCAAGGCCCGGAAAGGGTAGTTTCCGGCGATCTAGGGAGTATCTGGACTCAAAAAAATTATGTTCGCTCTGCGCCAACCTGTGGTGGCGCTCCGCTTAGATAGTGTCGAAAACGCCCCTACAGACCATTCTCTCCCCTCTGACCAATACCCCTAGCTCCGCCACTGACAACTACTGAAAGAAGAAGAACTTACAATGTGTTTTTCAATGGTTAAACTTATATTATTATCATTATTGTTGTAACGGCTTCCCCAATAATTATAACCAATATGGAAGGGAAATAACATGGTAAATGATTGTTTGTTTTTGGCATGTGATGTAGGCCTAATAACCGAAGAATGCCTATATAATATGCACATTAACGTGAGCGCGAACAATTTTGGTTATATTTTTCGGTCAAGTCGTTACAGCCCCCCCCCCCCATGAGGCTCCTACGCCTATGATGAATATACTTATGTTCGTATCTATCTTTCGTTATCAAAACTTACTATATTAATATGAACATATTTTAACATCTAACCTACCTTTCGTAATCAGGAACTTGCTTGCCTATTATTATCGCTATCTACTTAGCCTGCACCACAAACTAAATTTATAACGTACTTTACTACCGTTGTATGACAGTCACTGTTTACACAACAAACAACAAATATAAAGATCTTAAGAAATTTTGCCCGTGGTATCGTATAATTGTTTCATAGTTAGTTGATATTATCATTATTACGATATATGACTAGATATCTTTATAGATTGAAGATAAGATGATTCAGTTCCATTGCGTATTAAATCAGTGTTTCCCTAACTTTATCCCCCCACAAACCTCCTGTGGATTTCAGTGTTGTCCACGAATCCCCAACTTTTTGAGACACGATCTGATTCATTATTATACTATGATACGCATCATAGTGCTTCGTAGAAGATCAAGTTAAAGTTCAGCTCTCTATCTTCACGACGTACTGTCATGCGTACACCAACTTCACCAAAGTCATGCGGCCTGTTTCTGTTTCATAATTCAGTTATTTATCACACTACTATTGCAATATATGCGTATGGTACGCGAAAAGAGTTTGTCGGTAGGTACGATTTTTTTTTACATTTAATGAATTATATGATATATCAGATTTTAGTTCAACAAAAAGTAATCTAGTTTTGACTTTCAGAGATATCTCACGCAACCCCTGGGGGCTCATGCACCCCAGTTAGGGAACCCCTGTATTAAATCATCTGGTTTAAAAAAGATGGATAACGAAGCTGTTTTTTTTTCTCACTGGGAAAGGAGGAACATATTCTAGATGCGTCCCGATGATTTTTTAGGGCAGCTTTAAAGGGCCATCAAGATAAACAAAAATTCCCTAATAAATTGGCCTTTTCTAAAACAGATAGGCTAACAAAATATAATTCCGGAGCTAACAGCACCGATTAGTTTCATTCTGGTCATCTAAACGGCATATGTTACAGACTTGATACACCCAAGCAGCAAAAGCCACACACAAAGATGTCGTGTAAGGAAGGTAAATGTTACAGCCAGTCTGCATATGTGATAAAATCTACAAATAACTAGAACAACTGTTTACAAATGGGCAATTCCGTAAAGTCGGACGTACATTTCGGACAGTTTGTTGATCCATATCTCAATAGCTATATATAGGAGATAACTTTTCATTTGGGTTTTATGGAACATCTACCTTGTACTATTCTTGTATGGAGTTTCATTCCTTGTCCATCCAAGTAAACTACAAAAATACTCAAAAAACCTCCCTGTGACGGACGTACCCAGAGAAAGTGACTTTTTCAGATCGTAATTTTCTTTTGAAAATTTCTGTGAATTGGGATGGGATGCAATTTAAAACTACTATACATGTTATGAAGAAGACTCTTAACTACACATATCAGTAAACAAGCAGTTGAAACCTATATCACTTCCCTGCAATATATTCAAAAATTCCTCTGTGACGGACGTACAATTTTTTGTGACGGACGTACACGTGTGAAATTATATAGTAAATGTACGTCCGTCACAAACAAAAGTGCTACTTGGTATCCCTAAAATTTTAATTTGTGACAGAGCTTCACCCAGAGTTTCCATTGTTGACAGATGTACACAATAATGCAGCTCATTTACTTGTGGCTAATGGAACAACTTAGGTAACAGTAATAGTGAAAAGAAGGTTTACCCTCTCACAAAATTTCTATTCTATTGGAAATCTATATTTCACTTTAAGTTTTATGCAAATCATCAATGGTCAGCTCATTTAAAATTTTGTGTGCATCATTTCAAACAATACAGATGTTAGACCCCTATAGGGAGTTGAAGTTCTTTAGTGGGTCAGAATGATGGGTCTTTATTAATGGTATGAGCACCAAACCATTTTTCTTTCACTTTCTTCACACCCTGTTTATTTACTTGACAATTTTTTTTTATTAAAATACATACATGCTGCAAGCATCTGTATGGATGACTTAACAGCATATTTCAGCAAACAAGAAATTCAGAACTTCAGATGTGTGATACATTGTGTTGTATTGCTTCAGGAGTTCTTAGGCTGTGTTCATATTGGATCCCCTGTTCTTAGTCCTGTGTTGACAATTTAACCGCAAATATGTTTCCAAAATCTCCTATTTTAGTGTTCACACTTGAACCCATGCTCCAGCTCTGATTTCCCACTCTGAGTCAATGAAGAGGAAGTTACAATATTTGTATGGTGACTCTCACGAAAGTGCAAATGCACAAAGTGTATGGCAAATTTCTAATAAAGATGAGTGTCACTAACTTCTGCATGCAGTGTATATTGATTCAATATTGAGGTGAAAGTGGGAGAAAGAAGTCAGTGTTATAACACTGTTATAACAAGTGAAGTCAGTGTTATAACCAGGGTGTGCATATACTACAAATAGCTATTCAGCAGTACTGCTGAATAGCTATGAGAGCATTAACTGGCAATAGTTCTTAATTATCTCATGTCAAGATACAGAGATACAGCGGCACACCCTTGGTTAGTATAGCAACTATGAAACATGTATAAAGGTAATACACACAAACACTGTGAAGTTAAGGAAGAACCATCTGGTAACTCTGTCCACCAACATAAAACTATGAGCACATGTGGTTCAAAATTAACTTTTCTTCCACATAATGATACCTGAAACCCAACACAAAAGGTAATGAACCTAAAGCAAATGTAGAACAAATTACATCAAAACAATAACATGCATACTACAGCAGTAAAAAAATACTAACAATTGCAATAACAGTTCTTGATGACTCTCAGACAATCTTCCTTCTAAAACTGATTTATTATTTACTAAAAACTAGTTGAACACAGTGTAAAATATACAGTGTGTTGGATATTGAAAGGAAACCTTATGGTCAGAGGGAAGAATAAATGGCAGAACTACAAGAAACAATGTTGTACACAAACAAATAGTTTGTAGCTAATAGTTCCATATATGTCCATGGTTAGTTTGCCTAGAATAGTGAGTTGAACAGACATGGTGTTATGTAGTTTGTTTGCCTTGATCTCCGGTCACTTTGGTCCCCGAGTCTTCACACTCTGGAACTGATACCCCCCAGAACAGGGGACCAAAATGTCGCGGTCTGACCCTGAGAAGGATAGTATTTACATTAGGATGTTGATCTCGAGCAGGGGATATGATTCGGTCGGATCCCCTCTGTGTGTTTTCTAATGTGAACAAGGCTTTCAGATGAAAGTGTAAATATCAATGTAGACAATAGCATACTGAACATGTGGTTCAATACCATGCCATTTCTTTGATATCTTGCCAAGTGCTAATTCCAATAACACAAATATATATGCTAGTTGACACTGAAGTATGCAACGTTTGCATACCACTACATTTATGCTAATGAAGCAACCACAAAACTACCTAATATCTGTGTTAATGACTAAATGGGTTTGATTATTAAATTCAGAGGTACTGTAGTGATAAAAATGTTAAAATACATTGTTTATCTAAACAAAAATAATGTGACGGACGTACGCGTGACGGACGTACGTGACGGACGTACGTACGAAAATACGTACGTCTGTCACAGCATTTTCTGAAAAAATAAAATCCTAGGGATTAAAGGCACATTATGTAGTTATTGAGTGTTCAAAATGTGCATTGAATTGTAGATGTCTTGAAATCTGGGTACCTCCTTCTGTATGAAATTTTAAAAAATGTGATTTTTCTGTGACGGACGTACACATGACAATTTACATTTGTACAAAAAGTTATTCTCAGAAAACTGAAAATCCCTGCAACTTTATCTGTTTGTCAACTGAATCTATATATTATATATATCACTTCAGCAACTCCGAGAATATTTATTCCTCTGAAGATACACAGGCAAAAATAGGCATTTTGTTTTTGGGTAATTTTTATGAAGCAAATTTGGGATTTTTTCGGTTGACTAATACACACCTTAATCTGCCTGAAAACAATGTGTTCTGTAAAAATTAGCTAAATATTATGAAACTTCAGAGTTTTAGCTTTCATCTGATACCCTATATGTAATGATTCAACGTTTTTTAAGTTTTGGTGAAAAGGTTTACTAGTTTACGGAACTGCCCAAATACGTTTCATTGAAGTGCGCGGTGAAGGTGAAATTTAGTTAGTTGTAACTGATATTCAAAGGAGGGGTCTTTGTTACAGCAACCCTTTTGAAGTTATTTCGGTCACGGATAAGCCAGTTCGGCGCTTGGTCCTTTAACGTACAGTAGACCAATGGTAGGCTATATTTATGAACAGAACTCTAGCTAGTATGCGCATGCAATAAAAGCAAAGAAGTTATGACTAAAACCATCACAGATTAATCGGACAACCAAGCTCATTAACGGTTGTCATTAACAACATATATGGTCATTTTCACAATCAGTGGTGTAACTTCCAATATTGGCACTTATTGCTTTGTAACTCAGTGACCAAATACCAGAATTCTTAGATTTTTTGCAATTTGACCATCCTAAGTGAAGTCTACCTTGGGTAGCTTAACGAACTTTCTCGGTTTCTTCAGGTTGATTTGGTAGCCATAAATATGCTTAAAATATGCTAGTTCAGCCGTACACTCTCAACTACACTGTTTTTGTCAGAGCCTGTACTTATTGGTGGAAGGTATTTTCCAGTTCTTATTTGGTTGATATTATCAACAAGTGTCCAAACTAAAATGCAATTGTGTTCCCCAGGTTTCCTTCCTTTCCTTCTCCAAGGAATGGTGGCTAGATTTTGTCGTTTCGGAGGTGACATTTTCCGTTAACAATTGGTACCTAAGTTTGACTGCAACTAAGTTCTAGTTAAGCAGTGTAAATTTTGTTAAGTAAGGTTGCATTATTACAATAACTAATGTGTCTAATATCTGGGCCCAAAGATATTTTTCATTTAGAATTCAAAAAAATTGTGTTAATTTCAAATTTAATGTTAACTTTTCCGTTAACTTTTCCGTCACCTCCGAAACAAAGCATTCTCCAGCCCAAGATTTATGTAAACAATAGTATAGCCATTTTGAACTTATTAAAATATACCTCACCCCCTAACGTAATATCTGAGTAAAAGTTGTGACAACATGACCAGTCGTTTTAATTTCTGGGAGATTCTTAACTTTCCGTTAACATGCGTCACCCCAGAAACACCTTGTCACCTCCGAAACAGGTTAGTTGGAAATTTGATCTCTACTGATCCAATAAACATCTTCCTTGGCTAAAACTCATATTACAGTAATTCTGTAGAGGTGTAGCAACCAGTATGATAATATCTTTTAATAGGTCCTTTATTAATTATGTTATTAAACTGTAAATTAATGTTTCGGAGGTGACACAATATTGTTAACACTACATTTTTTACATTTCTGCTGTTTGTGTATGTAACCCCTCCTTTCCTTCGGTAAAGGTAATTAGGACAATGGGTCAGCAATATGTGTTTCAAGTGGGCCTAGGCTTCAAGACAGGATAAAATTGTCTCCATGTGCGAATGGTTCAATGATGATATTCAAAACAACTGCTGAGTCAGTTCTACACAGGTTTACAATGAGAGACACAAAACACAAAGAAATGTACCATGAACTACTTATATTTTCAATATCGTTTGCCATACCTGGCCAGTAAAACCGTTCCCGGGCAAACTGAAGAGTACGTTCTAATCCCAGATGACCCATGTCATCATGTAACAAATATAACGCTTTCTCATGGTAGGTGGAGGGTAAGACCAACTGGTAGGATACAGGATCGATTCCCTTTTTCCTGTATAAAACACCACCTTGGATACTAAGACGTTTCCAATCCCTAAGGAGAAGTAGAGTTTCATTCATCTCTTCCCTACGTTCTGCCTTATTGGGACATCTCCCAATCGTCAAGTAATGTAATACCCGAGCAATCACTGGGTCTAACCCCTGATGCTCCTGCCATTCCTTAGGTGTAACACCTGGAAAGGGGGAGTCATCACCACTATCTAATAATACATCGGGTACTGCCCCTTGTCCCATAGCTACAGCTTCTACAACAGGCCAATGAAATGACTGTGTGTGGATGTAATCAAGATCCACTCTATGAAAACTACATATTGCCTGTATAGCCTCAGGTGCCACTTCTGTAATACTGTTGTTGACATTGCTTTGTTCATCAATGAACATCCTAGAAAGTCCATCAGCATCACCATTCTTAACTCCTGCCCTATAGTTTATCTTGAAGTTATATGCACCAAGTGCAGCTAACCATCTATGACCAGTTGCATCTAATTTGGCTGTACTAAGCACATAAGTAAGGGGATTGTTATCAGTCAGTACAGTAAACTCCCTGCCGTACAAGTAATCTGTTACTGCCCACTTTAGGGCAAGAAATTCTAACTTATGAGCAGGGTAATTTCGCTCTCCTTTTCTCAAGCAACGGCTGACATAGGCAATAACCCTTTTCTTTCCCTCCTGGATTTGGTACAAAGCTGCCCCGAGTCCACCTAAGCTGGCATCGGTATGCAGTTCGAATGGGATTTCATAATCCGCATATCCTAAAATTGGGGGTCTTGTTAGTTTCTCTACTAGTTTCTCAAATGCTTCTTGGTGTTCCACACCCCATTGCCATTTTAGTTCTTTTGTAGTGTGCATACGCTTTCCTCTTTGTTGTTTTGGTCTGTTACCAGTGAGCCCATGGAGTGGGGCTGCAATATTGGCGTACCCCTCTACAAACCTACGATAATACCCAGTGAAACCTAAGAATGACCTCAATTGTTTGACATTCTGTGGCACAGGCCACGATTTGACTGCCTGGATTTTTTCAGGATCAGTCTCTACTCCATGTTTGGAAACTGCATGCCCCAAATAGGTGACACTATTTTGAAGGAGGTTGCACTTCGATGGCTTAAGTTTCAGGCCAAACTCAGTCAAGCGTTTCAAAACAGCTGATAACCGTTCCAGGTGTTCTTCAAATGTCTCTGAGAAAATGATAACATCATCCAGATAAACAAGACATTTCTTATAGTTCATGTCACCCACACAATGCTCCATGAGCCTTTGGAATGTTGCAGGTGCATTTGTCAAACCGAAAGGCATACGATTGCATTCGTAAAACCCCATTGGTGTTGTGAAAGCAGTTTTAGGTATATCTTTCTCTGCCACCTCAATCTGCCAGTAACCTGATTGAAGATCTAATGAACTGAACCACTTAGCCCCCTTCAAAGCATCTAATGATTCTTCAATACGTGGCAAGGAATATGAATCTTTAACTGTATCTTGGTTCAGTTTCCTATAATCAATGCAGAGCCTAATTGAGCCATCCTTTTTCTTTACAACAACTATAGGTGAGGCATAGGGGCTATGTGATTCTCTGATCGCCCCAGATTCTAACATATCCTGTAAACATTTCCTTACTTCATCATACTGGTTTGGGGGTATGCGCCTATATCTGTCTTTGAAAGGTTTATCGTCCTTTAATGGAATTTCATGCTTCACTACATTGGTATGTCCCAACTCATTTTTGTGAAGGGCAAAAGCCTGAATATGACTCTGTAGTAAATCTCTCAACTCTTTTATCTGGGTTGGAGTGGCTGGAGATTTGTCTACATTTAGTTTCTCCCAAATTTCATTGTACCTATCATTTATTGGTGAATCCCCACTATCGTTAATTACACTCCCAATGGTGTTCATGGAGTAAACTGACGGCCTAGCCAAGTGGAGATCTGCAATTATACTCTTTGGTTCTAATGTAATGGCTACATCAGACGAATTATGAATCGAAATTGGGATCTTTGACCTTGCCCTTTGTTCAAGATGCATAAAGGCTGAATTAACACTTAAGCCTGTGGGAAGAGGGTGATTAGGTCCCTCAATAATTACATGATAGGCCCCCTTTTCTCTTACTCTTACTTCACCCCTAACAACCACAGACTCATTAGGTAATATTGTGACAGGATGATTGATTTTAGCCCTTACTACTCCAAGTATTTCATTTCTTTTTGCAATCCTGTCCTTGTCACAAAGGCTTGTAAATGCTAAGCGCCAAGCAGTAGAATTGGCACGTTGCATACAATGTACTCCATACCAAGCTTTACAATCCTTCCTACATTCAGTTATTAAGTTAGTTCCTACAGTGATAGGCACTTTACTGTTGTATGTGGTATCTGGTACAAGTAGTGCTACTACGTCATACACTTTCTTTCCGAAGGCTGGAAAACTCATTTGAATTTCCAAATAACCTAGGTAAGGCACTTTCTGACCACCTGCCCCTTCAATGTGCAGAATATCATCAAGTGGGTATATCGGAACATTCTTCAAGTACGTCTCATGAAAATACTGGGAGACTGTCGTAATTTGTGAGCCTGTGTCGACTAAACAGGGACACAAGTTATCATTTACTAGGACTTCATCCTCATTAGGGGTACCAAGAATCCTATCGAAAATGTTTTGACCTTTGGAGTCGTCAAATTCTCTAGTTGACTTTTGAACGTGGCACCCTAATGTTGGTCTACCTTTAGGGTGCCCTGCTCGTTTAAATGGGCCCTTTTTGTTTGTTTACGAAGCCATTCTTCAGTGGGGGGATTCCTACACCCTTTCACAATATGGCCTTCTTGCCCACAACGATAGCATACAAACTGTCCCCTTGGACTAGCTTGTCCTCCCATTTGCCTAACTGGGTTTCTTTCTGCAGGGTTCCCCTGTTCCCTTTGTTCTAGTTTGTCCAACCGTTTGCTAGCCTTGCTTACTAAGTCCCAAAATGTGGCCTCATCCATATCTGAGTCCAGCCCTTCAATCACAACTCCATGATGAGCCATGATGAACAACAGAGATTAACAAATACTACAAAAACAAGTCAAGTAGCCAAATACACTATAACTATAAAGAAAAGTATCAAACACTGAAAATCTGTGACGAATATGACTCAGCAACATTAACAACAAAACTACCAGAAAACAAATATCAGCAATTAAATGATTTTGGCCTAGTCAAGCCCCACGTTGGGCGCCAGTTGTAACCCCTCCTTTCCTTCGGTAAAGGTAATTAGGACAATGGGTCAGTAATATGTGTTTCAAGTGGGCCTAGGCGTCAAGACAGGATAAAATTGTCTCCATGTCCGAATGGTTCAATGCTGATATTCAAAACAACTGCTGAGTCAGTTCTACACAGGTTTACAATGAGAGACACAAAACACAAAGAAATGTACCATGAACTACTTATATTTTCAATCCTCCAACCGTGGGAAATGGGGACGTTATAAGGCTATCAATGGCACAAAACAATAAAAAGTATCTACATTACAAAATATGTCAACTTGACCACACTCTTAGATATTAACTCTTAAATAAGCATACTTGCAGTTACATAACATACTGGTTACTGTGGTACTGAACACTGTACATCAAGATGCAGCACAGGTGGTATAGACAATGTTAACAATAAAAAGGTTACAGTGTGCCCTGTACTATACACTGAACATTTAGAACTTAGAAAAACTTAAACTTATTGTCTATGGCCATGACACAGGTTACAATAAAAGAATACTTAAACTTATCTGGTTTTACGCTGGTGCTGTCGCGAACTGCTCGCTTTCTTTCTTCAACGCGGAAAGTTCATTTTCGCGAATTAAGGTTCCGGTGTACATCAGTGTGCTCCATAATAGACTTGGTAATATACTGCAGTCCAGCGATTTACAAAACGGTATGACAATTTAATAAAATAGTTTAGAGTGACATCTACAGCTCGGTGGGGTAGAATCCGGTTCCTTAGGTAAATACAAAGTACAGGTAGGCTCCAAGAACAGCAATTAAGTAGAATATGAAAAGTCCATGGTTACCATCTCGGCAAGATCCAGAACAGTGGCCAAAAAGATACTAATATGACATTCTCATCATAATTTAAGAATATAACTTTACATGATGAACATCTTCGAAACTCCCTATTTATACAACACTTTTCCTTTAATAAAAATATTACAAGTACAATAGATCAAGCAAGAGAAGTCTTGCTCTCTCCAGATGAAGGATCAAACTCTAACTATAACAAGATACAAAGTTACCAGAACTATGTGACAACAAGTGACAACAACTCTAGGACACATGGCTTCCCCTCATCTTATTGGTTACTTCTAGCAATGATCCCGCTGACCAACTAATAAGATGACCAATCAGTAATTACATGATGGATTAGTCCTTATAAATATTCATGTCACCATGTGCCTTCCCTTCCCCAGCACTGGGCTATTTTGTAACCCTTTCCCACCAATACACTGACTCTAAATACTATTGTCCCAGGTATAAACCACAAGCACTATTGTCTAGCAGGCTCAGTTTATCTCAGAAGAGATAAGTAGCAAAGATACATACAAAAAGGCTTTGTGAAAGTAAAATAACCATCACTAATCTGCAATATACTCAGCAGAGGCAGGAAGTATCTGTTTACTCTTTTTAATTAAAACTATCTACACTATTGACAGAAACTGCTTCTACTAGCAAGTGAAAACAACAAACCCACTGTGTCATTCATGACACCAGGGTTACACGTACCATCATATGATAATGGATGACTTGATCTACCTTAGAAAACACTGTAACAAACTGAACAAAGTATTAATGAAACTCTCACATGCACAGTTGATGAATAAATTACAAATATGTGTTTTTTTGCCACTTTTTCCCCTTTCTGGACAAGAGATAGCGTACCATAGCTTACATTAGTGCTATTAATAAACTTGAATGAAATGATTGATTAGTAATGAAGTGCTGTCCATAAAAGATCACAATCACCAAACATGCAGTTTTTAAAACTTTATTAACATGGGACAAATTTATCAGATATTAGCTCAATCTGCCTGTGGTCTTTGCTATTGTTTCGGAGGTGACATTGATTGTTTACATGTAATATACTGAACTATCCCTTTGTGTGAGCATACTGTATTTCTGAAATATTCTACTAGTGCATACATTTGTGCTGCAGTTATATGTTACCTTCTGTGAGTTCTACAGTGCTGTTGAGTACATGTTCACAGGTTTAATTTTGCACCATGTTGACCTGTACCAGTATACACATTAATTTGCATGATTCCCACTATAACCACTGAGGGCTCTACTATTTGGTCCAGGTAAATTCCTACAAAAGTTCAGGATATTTGTTCACAATATGTAGACCTGATGCTGTACCATTTGAAGCAAAAAGAAAGAATCTTATTGTTTCTTTCATGAGCTGTTGTTATCACAGCAACTTGTCTGAAAAGAGATTTCCCAAAAATACATAAAATTTGAACAGGGAATTCCCCTCCCTTTTCTTAAAGGGTGTGAAGAGTGAAGACTGGTGCAAAAAGAAAACGTCTAATGCTGGTAATCTGACCTAGTTTCGATGAGGTGTAACAGAAGTGTTAGACACCACCATCGATCCCAGAAAATACACACACAGCTTGCTACCATCGTTAATAGACACTAGTGTACAGTCAGTACAGCTACAGCACAGCACATTGTACAAAACGATACAGCGATGGACATCTCAGGTCCAGCTAAAGATAACAAGGTACTGTATCACGTTTCATTACTGTCTGCATTGTGTAGCAACAGGAACAAAATGTCACTTGCAAGCAACAGAAAGTTACATTTTTCAGATGGCCGCACACGGTTTGGGGCGAGTCTTCAATGCCTTTAACAACCAATTACAAACAACTAACCTTTATAGAGTGAAAACTCATTTAGATTGTTGCTCCAGATGGTCTCTTAGGCCTTGTTCACATTTAAGAATGCAACCTGGGCGATTATTGATATTAAGTCCGCGAGGAGGATTAACTAGTTAAGAACAAGACGCATTCACATTTCAGAACGAGTAAGTTTCGTCTGTTTGCGAGATTAATATACTGCGCAGGCGTATAAAGGTCATATCAGCTGTTAACATGCCCCCTGTGCTTTGCCAATGTCTTATGTGCTGTACTAGTACATACTACTCCGTACACCACTGCACGGCAACGTACAATCATCGCACATAAACAGTCAACTGTATTCAAACAACTCCGTACTGGCATTACCATAACATTTTAACTCAGATTTGAATTTCTTCCAAACCCTTCAGTGGATGAGCAAACGATCTTGCTAGTCAGTGTATTACTGCTTGATGTCCCATTTGAGGCTAATCTAACATCAAAGGCATTTAATTTTAGGTCTTAAGACCTAGTAAGGTCTACTGTATCTGTATACAGTAGGCTAGTAAGTGCAACTTCATTATAGGCCAGGCCAGACGTAATGGTTTTAGCCTTTTACTAACTTCCATAGCAACCGAACCCAAAATCATCCGTTTTGAAATAACCATCAAATTACAGAGTTTGGCCTCTTCAAAAATCTGTCAGTACAGCATACAATGAATTTAAGGCTATTACAGTAGATTTAAGTGGACTGTCATTTAGTTTGTTTTTGTCTCACAACCGTTACCCCGTCTTTTCTGCAGTGTTGGTCAAATCGGCTCAAAGAAAATGAAATGGGTTCACGAATAGCATCGTTTGGTAGTGTTTCTGTTAAGAAGGGCAACGCTCTGACAAACACATACATGTACGTACTACCCGCCCAATAGCAACTTGATACATCGGAAATCTCGGGTCACCATTAAGTCTCCGACCATTTACATCACATTTATTGAGAATGCAGGATAAATTCTTAAGACTGCATGCCGACTTGAAGTATGAGTAAAGGAGTGTTCACACTAAGGGAATTTATTTCCCTTGAGGACTTGAAGTACGGGTGCATTCTTCAATGTGAACAAGGCCAAGCTGCTGTTAAATGATTTTAGCCCATCATTTATGCAGCTTTTGACAAGTGTTAACCTAACTTTTCACTAAAACTTTGATAGACTGTGGTTTGGTCATGTTAATGAAGTGTTTTTTCCAGAATAATAGACTGAATGTCCTCTTCAAATTTGTAAAAGGTTACAGGAATGTGACAGTCAGTTTCACTGCCAAAAGTGTAACCAACATTTATAAATGATACTGTAACTAGCAGTCAGAATGGCTAATGGCTACGCAATGTTAATCATTTCTTTGTGGTATAATATTTCATATGCAATTAGCCAAAACAGTGTGAATTTAACCAAATGATTTTGAATGGATACAGTATAATTGTCTCCAAGTTATCATGAATGGCAGCAAAAGCAGTCACAGTTCTAGTATCATGAATGTCATTAAAATATTATCAACATATCCTTCTAATGTTTTTCATACTTTCCAAGGTAAGTTCTATGTGTTTTAGCATGAATCAAGCCTTCTGGGTTGTGTAAACGTTTAGCGTCACCTCCGAAACAAAAGAGACTGAAGGTATATACAATATGTTGTATGTGAGATAATCATTTGCAATATGAGTGCCACAGTAAAAGACTTCAACCCAATGTTTACAATTGCTTTTTAAATGCCCTTATTTGCTTTACCTGACATTTACCTATTTTTTATAACATAAAACTATTGTATTCTGTGTTCTGTATTCTTTCACTTGTTTCACTAGTTGTACATGTAGTTGATGTACATTCTCTGCTACTTGGCAGAGATATTTTTTATTTAAATCAGTGTTTGATTAAAGATGTTATGAATATAGATTGAGTTTAAGTGTTTAATTTTTTGTTAATTAGCAAAAAAGCCTTTACAACAACTTGTAAACATTTTTGTCACCTCCGAAACACATGTAAAATGTTAACGTCACCTCCAAAACGCGTAAGTGGGAAAATTCCAACTTTTGCAAAACTGCATGGATTTTTGGGCAACTTGGATTGGATATTAGCCCTCTGTAAGGAGACATTATTTAGGGTGTTTGACTTGGCCTTATCTTTGTTTTAAATAGTTTAAAGTTAAAATTAAGAAAAACAATCCTTGATTTCCAATAAATTTTCAGTTAACATGGAAATATCTGCAATAGTAATAAAAACTTTCTGCCAAATCCTTTTCATTTTTAAGTAACATATAATGATAAACATTTTAAAGTTTACTTGAAACAGAGTACTGTTTTAACACTGTGTAAATATGGTTGCTTAAAAATATATCTTTTTGCTTAAAGTTTCCTAGAGTCATACAGTCACCGAAAAATTACACACATAAACATATATGTTTAAGCTCTGAAAAGTTGAAGTTACAAAAATTTGAACCTTTAACATGTGATGTTAGTAAAAATTTCAATATATATGGTGTTTGAAATTTTGGCCCTGAGTGTACAAAAGTTACACCACTGATTGTGAAAATGACCATATGCATGTTCCGGACTTCACAAAGAATACCCAGTCCTGGACACTGATTGGTCAACTTGAACACCATGTTAACGTTACTGTATCCTCGTCATAGAAATTGAACTGAGGAAGAATGCTGACACAGTTTATCGCCGTTTGTTTAAGCAGTGAAGCCTTGAAAAAAGTGAGGGCGCTTTGAAGTGTTCGGAAAGAAGACAGATAATTTGTAAATCTTTCACATATGCATTGTGCATTCGACTTTGTAATTGAATTTTATTTTACCCATTTTTTGAAAGAGTAGGTGTACTTTGCACAACAGAGACATGTTATGGCGACCAGAATAGTATGTGTTATACTCCTGATTTAAGAACCAACTTTGACACTTTTTTTTATCTCCTCTAATGACTCGAGTAAGTAGAGTTTCTGTGCAACTTTTAATGTCTGAAAAGTATCAATTTCGGTATCTGAGAGACATATGGCAAAACAATTTCTTGCTTGTATTATTTTAGTGATCCACTCAAATAGTGTCATAGTTGTCCTGAAAAATGCCGTGAACAAGCATTCCTCAGTCCTCCCCACTCCCTTTCCACACACAGTATGCAATTCTGGCATGTGGATATACCGTTAGAGATCCACTCTAAATGTTAATGAGGTGTAAACATTTTTGTCATTAGGCTCTAGTCATATCGCATCCGAAAGGACAGCCGTGGCCGGTCTAGGGCCTAGGCTAATTATATCCAGGGTCCAGTGAATAACAACATCAGCTGAGCAGACGATACTAGTAAAGTAATTATATTCTTATGTAATTGCTTCTACTATCGCTTCCTAAGATTTACCTATGAAACTATGAAATACCACATATTTGTCACCCAAATGCGGCACAACGATATCACCATTTTGAATGAATTATGTCAACTTTATCACTTTAGTTATGTCAAAGACGTACAGTAGTTTTGGTATTACGCGCCGGCACTGTCTTCCCTTACAAGCAAAGCGCCACCAGTTGGGTGGGTGGCTTCAGTATATGTCGCATGACGTCATTCTCCCTACTTCAATTTCTATATGATCCTTGCCTAGTTAGCGAAATTGTACGAAATATACGGTGATTTACACCGAAGGCCTAATGTCAGATTAATCTAACAAATACAATGTAGAATTACTGTAGTCTATCATTGAACATATGAAACACCTTCCAGTGTATTAAAATATCCTAGTTGATTTCCTGACCCTGGTTCATCATCATCCGAAACAAGTAATATACGCCATATATATACTGTAGGCCTACGTACAGAGCAGCTAGCTGTAGAAACTAACTATGACTGTGTAATATAAACTACCAAGCCACTACGGGCTACCACTCTGCCTATAGATAATCACTCTGTAGTGATTACAATGGTATAATGGACCTTCTGTCAGCTACAACTAACAATCCAGTGTTACCATCCTCCACTTTATAGGAAAACACAAATTTAACCTACTGTAATACGTCACAATTGTCAACAACAATGACACCAATAATGTTGAAACCAGACAAGCACTTTGAGGATCAGCAATTAGTAGAATAAAACATTACATTATTATAATTAAGAGCGGAGCAACGATTGAGGAGTATGCAAAAATGAGTGATATCCCTAGATTTGGTCTCTGCAAATGCAACCTGTATACGAAATATAAGCATTTCTTTTGTACCTGCAGAGGTACACCTCAGTATACCTGAGCCGATACAGCATGACAAGTTGTCTACATGGGGAGGGGGGAGCAAGGAAGGGACTGATTGAAATTATTAACATATTTCACTTGTAACGGCAATACACATCTGAATATTGATGTTACACTCAAACGTTTTTCACATTTTGTTTAATCGTGAAATTATTAAATTAAACTCACTTATATCACACAATTCACGGTATTTATTTAGCCTTCAAGAACCATATCAATCGATATTTACATAACAAACAAACACTTTACGATATCACTGATCAGCTGATATTGTTATCTGTTAATACTTTGATCCTGTACAATGCTATATTCGCGTCTTCTATACTTCTACGCAGCAAAAACGAAACATTGATAATGACGGGGGGCTTTGTGTAAAAACAATGACCTCTCTCCGTGACAGCTGCCTAATTATACCAGCGTGCACCCTTTGTGACGGCTGCCCAATTAATACAAGGGAACCCTTTTTGTGACATCTACTATTAATACCAGCTTCAGGGGTATACCAGGGAGCTCTATTTGTGACAGCTCATATTATTACTAAGGGGCTCTGTTTGTGACAGCTCCATAAGGGACTTCTCTCTGTGACAGCTGGCTACTAATACCATGTAGCCCTCTCTGTGCCCGCTCCCTAATAATACAAAGGAGCACTCTCTCTCTCTCTTTCTGTGACAGCTGTATATTAATATACGCATGATGAAATGTTCCACATGTACCTAAGTATTTGCTCAAATATCAATCATACTAAATACTGCACTAGTAATACTGTTGAGAAGATAACAGGCTACATATTTCATTACAAAGAATACACCTTGGTCATTCACCTCTCTCAACATTTCCTGATGTGTATTACCATACCATACCATGTATTAACATACCATTCTTTTTCAATTTGAATTAGTAATGTCAGACGACCAGGAATGATGATGATGTATTACTATATCGGTGACATCACTAATACGTCATCACAGGGTTCGGTTTCTTCCGGGGATGTGGAAGAAAGTGGAAGAAACCTGTTTCTTCCAGGTTTCTTCCAGTTTCTTCCGGAAGTAACTGGAAGAAACCGGAAGAAACTGGAAGAAACTGTGAAAATTGGCATATAGGCAGCACAGCCCACATACATGATGAAGAGAAAAATAGCTTACCACCATCTGACTGAAATGCATGCCATTGAAACCATCAAAATATGATATTTTTGTTTTGATTATAATTTTTTTTTTTCTACACCAAAGGATGTTTGCTTATAAATCACAATATTGAAGGACTACTTATCATCTCGCGATACCCCCATCAACCAGAATTGCACAACTGGCCATACTGTATGAATGATTAACCTAGATTGGCCCATGCACTTAGGATTTAATATTATGAACACCAAGCAAATAGCCGAATAATATCTATTAGATTTAGGCAACAGTTTAATTTCTGCAACTCCCTAAATTACAACTTGTAGTTAACAGGAGGACTTGTCATCCCAACAGCAAAAAGAACAAAAATCCACAATTAAATACAGCTGGCCATGAGCCAGCCCTCATTTTCACACTACAACTTCCAGTCGAATCTGTAACCCTCATGTCTTGAGTTCAATCTCCACAAAATATGGTCATAGTGGCCAATGTAATCGTAGTAATGAGTGTGCATTGTAGTAGGCCTACACTAGTTTCCAGGGAACACTTGTCCCTCCACTCAGAAACTAGTTTTTAACTAAGAACTGGGCTATAATCAAGACCATTCTGGTCTGCAAAATATTGCCTGCCCATAGTTGTTCCTTTAATTGTCCGATGCTACAGTAGCCTAGTACTATATTGTGTACAGTATATGCTGGAGGCAGGTCATGTGCTCCAAACCTAGATATAGACTACCTAGATGACACTAAAGTGCTTCTTGTCCATTTTTTACATAGTTAGAAATCATTGCAGGTTGTTATGAAACTTTATCAACAGTTTCTCCCCAAAAAATGAGTTTCTTCCATTTTGTCCGGAAGAAACTGGAAGAAACCTATTTCTTCCGAGTGGAAAAAACCGCGGTTTATTCCACGGTTTTTTCCACCCCCGGAAGAAACCTGCGAACCCTGCGTCATCAACAACATTTTTTAAAGAATGCGTTACCATGCAATGTGTGAAAATATACTTTCTTAATTGGTGTACTTTTTTTGCTTTTTGTTCAATTATACCGTTTTAGTTTGATAGAAGAACTGCCAAATGACTGTTTCGATCACCCCATTGTAAATTATCGATTATAACGACCATGTATTGGTATTAATGATAACTGATGTTACATTATGTTAATGGGGTAACTTAAACGATTAAACAATTTCCTCCAACATATATGGCTTGTTGTTCCAGGTTTAATTCAATCATTTGAAGCACTTAACATTTATTTAAAATCTTTGAAGACTAGCTTTTTATTCTTAACGGAAGAATCTGAAATTCCAAACATTAACACTCCATGTGTTTATGTTGAAGTATATGTTCAATATTCTCAATACTACATCAGTTTGATTAGAGTTTTAGCGCAATTTGGCACATGCATGAATTATTCTGATTGATTTATATGACATCCTTTGCAATTATCCTCAATTCACCACTGTAATTCATTAGCTAGGAAAACCATCCATCTTCTTTAAACCTAAATGTTTATGATTTAAAGTGGCTGAAATAATATAGTTTCAATGACAGTCAATGGAACACAAAACCATTATAAAAAGTAAACAGTTCCTAATAGGTAATAAGTGTAAAAGGCTGTTTATTTATTAGCTAACTTACATTATTTTTAGATGCAATCTGCAACAACTGTGTCGTCGATCTTTGAAGAAGAGGGCTGTGGCTTTTCTGTATATCAACTCTACGCGAGCAGAGCTTTTTCACCGAATCCATAATGTCGTTGACTTCACCAGTTTGTTCCAGGATACAGAGGATGGCAAACTTATCCCCGCCTGGTAATTCCTTCAAATGGTTGATGAGTTTCTTTCCAGCATTAGGATCCAGACCACAGGCGAATCTAAACAGGTACTGAAGATCAAATGGATCTAAGAACTTGAGAATATCGGAGAGATCGTGTGCGTTCTTTACAAGAGTGACAAGGTGGTGGGCTGCATACCATTCACAGAATAGTTTATGATAAAAACGGACCATCGTTGTAAACAAGACATTGTCTCCAGTAGAATCATCGCTCACTACAACTTCCTCCACCAAAATGCCAATTAAAATATACTGGTCATATGATTCTCGCCCGACTCTTTGACGAAATTCAGTCTTAATCCATGACAATTGTTGGTTATTCTTGTTTAATCCTTCGAAAGCTATTTTGTCTAGCTCACTATGTTCCATTCCATGAAGATAGAACTCGTTGCTTTTATTGTCTTTAAATTTCTGTTTCAGATGGTCGTAAAAACGTCTAATCATGTATTTGAAGAACTGTGTGACAGACTTGAACTTCATGAAGTCTCTCTTATCATGAGCCATGTGGGCAAACATCACGAATATGAGAGGTACCTGGCAAAGATCAGCAAGGATGGAGTTTTCATTGAGCCGTTGTTTTATTTCTTCCACTGCCTCATCGTTGTTACCTACTACGGCCTTGCGAATGTACTCATCTCTAGCTTTGTCATCGAACCCTGTTAGTTTGGCCTTCTTAGTTTCTTTTCTAAGATATTCTGGGAGATATCTTGTCGTTAAGCTGACATCAAAGTCTTCAAACAGTTCCATCTTGATGATCCTGTGTACATCATCATCATCATTGCTGTCCCTGCCAGGATACTCATCATATCCATCCAAAATAATGTGGACGGACGAACAACTGTGAATTATCTTTTCAATCTCATGTTTGCTAACACGGGGTTCGTGGAAGAGAAGAAATGACTTAATCGCCCTAAAGAGAGACTTGTCACTTCTAAGTTGTCTTAGCCGAAGAAGAATTAGTATTTCTACATTGTTCATCGGGGAATCCGATACGTCATTGCACCAATCGTAGGCCAGCTGAAGGGTTAACGTCGACTTACCATACCCGGGCTCTCCTTGTATAATTCGTCTCTTGGATTTAAATCGAAAGTCAGTATAAATACTTTTGTAAGATTCCAAACGCTCCCATGATCCTCCGGTGCCTCGCGTTAGCTCTGGTGCCAGACAAACTTCAACGCCCCCTTCTACAAAGACCTTGTCCACACAATAAAGTCTATCTTTTATATATGGTAGGGGTTGAATCGCATCATATTGGTCTTTGTATGTCCTTTTGAGACATTCTATCAGAAATATTTTCTTCTCTAAACAAAAAACAGAAACAAAATGTGTAAATGTTCCACGTATGACTAAATTTGACGAACAATAAATTAGTGACACACATGGGAACACGTAAATCTTAATTGTTTATTCGTTACTGATAATACAGTTTTGTTACTGTTCTATTTGTTATTAAGAAGACAGAGCGGGGGGAGGGGGGCTACATGTTTTACCGAAAGGAAGTAAAGATGCACAAATGACAAAGTCAAAGATTAAGGCATCTACCTTGAAGATCAGGAGTCAGCTCCATTGTCACGTCATTTACTTCAGACAGTCTACAAAGCGTGAAGGGGTCGTGTCAGAACAGCTCCTGCCCATCGTTTCCGTGAATCTGTTTTTCTTTCTTAAAAATATGAGAAAAATAGGGAATCTAAATAAATACTGTACATTATTCTGTTTACTTTCAAAATGTATACTACATTGTGTTGTTGTTGCATATGGATGGTTCAATGTTTTATTAATAACCAGACAGCAAACCTTCAGTGTGGTTTCAATGATGCTACATCAATAATCTTATATGAATGTGACACACTAGGCTGTAGGGTATGACCATGATGAACAGCATACCTCAATATAAGCAAAAAGCATTGAGATCATATAACAACACAATATTCACATTGGCACCTGAAGACCGAGATGAAAACTTTTCTTGTATTCAACATAGAGATTGATCGCTACCAAAGACAACTGGCTTCTTCCACTCTATGTGGTACACCTACTGCACAAGCCGTACATTAAACATGCATCAGTCATATGTTAAGCCCCCTCCCAGGTCCCCAAGATTTTGCGTCTGATTTGCCTCTAAAACATCAAACCAGGCAATAGTTAATTTTCGTATACAGCGCCTGGTCATTTCCCCAACATTACTACATCCAAACCTAAAGTTTTTATTTGGCACTGAATCTTGACAATTGCAAAAATACGCCGGAAAAGTTAACAATGGTACAGTAGCAAAGGTACAGTAACATATAGATTATTCAAATTGATATCATTCCAACACATTAAGCACATGTACAAACAGTACAACGTTTCATTACACACCTTTGTGCACAGGCATGTATGCAGCAACGTACAGTAAGTTACCGACACACTTAAGTCAATGGAGATTTGGTCAAAACTTCTTGATTCATATCTACGGATGCCCTTTAATAGCTAATTTCCAATTGCCAACAGCCTCTCCTATTAATGGGGCGTAACACACATGTAATATCATAGGCTGCACTGTGGGATATACTGTACAATAGATTATAAAACAAGGTTTCTACAAGTTGACCACTCGTGACATTTGAACTCCGTAAAAAACAAAAGGATTGTTGAACTAACTACATACTTTATAAGAGGTTGGTCCAAGCTTCCCTTCTTGAAATATCGAGTTTACGATGTTCACAATTTGACCCATGGTGACCCCAACCTTTGACCTCCACAAAAATCCATAGATATCTTGAACTCAATGTGACACAACTACATACTAAATATGAGATTGGTCCAAGCTTCCCTTCTGGAGATATCGTCATTACAAGGTTTCACAGCTTGACCCCTAATGACATTTGACCTCTAAAGGTAGTAGGCTTTTTCTACTCAAGTTGGTACTTTTACACACCGAATATGATATTGGTCCAAACTTCTATTCTAGAGATATCCTGTTTCCAAGTAAGGTTTCACACACACTCATCTGCCGGCATGACTACAAAGGTTACGATTATCATCGAAACCAAACATGTGCTGGGAAAGAATATTTTATTCCTAGAAGGTGCAAGGATTTTACAGTACATGAAAATTAGATATCAAGACAATTTCAGCCCAATACCCCTATGATGTCAAACTCTTTGCTAGGTGTTACAAGCATGGAAAATATACACAGGCTTTTTATACTTGTAAGCGCAGATAATTTAATATATAAAGCAGTAATATCTATCCACCGGAATATCTCTTACAAGAGAGTTAAGGAAGTCAAAAATGGTTAATCTTATGTTAAACTGCCATTTTGTGGAACCTAAAGAGAAAAGTAAATGGTCTGAAACTGACTTACGAGTTGCCCTTCATGTCTTCATCTAGTCCTTGATTGTGTAGTTATGAGTTCATCTGCAGGTTTGTCCAGCTGTCAATTTGTTAAGAAAATTCCCGTAAATAGCCTTGTGTAAAAAAAAAAAAACTTCAACAATATAGACAGTTTCTTTCATTGTGTGCCGTTTAAAGAAGGTGCAATTCCATGTTCAGTACACTTGCCTAAAATCATCATAACGGTGATCATAGAAAAAACGAATTTAGTACAGAAACATTCCCAATACCAAATGTACGCATACTGTACAACGTATGTTTTCCTTAAAGGAATTTTTTGGCAGCCTATGTAAAAAACTCCATACAGTATTTTTTTTTTTTTCATAGTGACAGTCCAACTGTAGTTCGGGGATTTTCTATCTTATGATACAGGAGAAGGGAAATGTTATTGTCATGCCTACTTCGTCTAATATATTTTGAACAGTGGAGACCGATGGGCGACTGTAATGTCATCGCGACACATCGTTTCAGGAGCTGCAGAGACACTATCATTGGAAAGCTACATTGCAGCGAGGAAAGGTAACATGTCTGAGAGTAAAATAGCAATTGAGATGAAAAATTCCCAGTGAAGTTAAAAGTTAGCAATTGTTTGAAGATGTAAAACATTCTAGAATTCCCTAACTAGGTTTTCTTCATAATTATGTTGTTCTGAAATAACAAAGTTTTGAATCACAGCCATACGCAAAGTCTGTACACATTCCAGTGTACTGTATCAAGGCCAAGCTTAGAGTGAGATCTTTTGTGTGCACATCTATACGCACAGTCTGTTCACATTCCTGTGTATTGTCTCATGGCCAAGCTAAGAGTGAGATCTGATCGATTCTGACTAATGTGCCGCACTGACGTCACTTCTCGACATAAGTCAGTGTTAGACTTAAATTTTCTGGCAGGACGGGCCAACATTTCAACCACTCTATCACAGAAACTAACATTCAGCACAGGACAAGGCTTAGGGCGATTGAAAGACAAACAGGAGCCCAAGGGCACTACGGAGTATTTATTGCTCCTTGCTTGTGAGGAATATTTACAAGGAAGCAGCACTGTTCTAACATTGGTATGTGGTCCGATGTACTGTACACACACAATATTGCCAAAATATATCACAAATCAACTGTTGGTCCTGTTGAGGACCAGGTGACTGATAGGAGCAAGAGTTGGTTTTTTTTTACAGAACTCACAGAATCATCCTACTGTAACTGTTCTTATTAAGAATTTTAACGAAACCAAATGAAACCTTGATCTCTAATAACTTTGCACACGAAGGTTGCAGAGGAGTCAACTTATGTACAATTTAGATCAGGATATGGCCAAAAAATTCAAATAGTCAACTTAAAAGAAACTAATACAGGTCAATGGAGGTCAAAGGTCGCCCAAATGCAGGTCGACTATTGGATTACAATAGCATAACTGCCAACATCGATGGACATTTGGTTCTTCCTCTCACTATGGGCTATCCACCCACCAAGTTTGGTCATGATACATCATTTCCTTATTGAGATATCATGTACACAAGTCAAGCGTCACATACACACACACACACGCCGAGTTGAATGCATAGGTTCCTTGCTTTGCAAATGGCAAGGAACCTAAACTGATATGACCGGAAGGACTGGATCCCATTTATCACTAACATGTTCCTTTAATGGATGTCATTTAAAAACAGGCATGGGCTTTCAGTACAGATCTATCTGGTAATGAATATAAGCATGAAATCCCCCGTCAGCATCAGGGGAGAAAACTAACATTTGGAAAGAATAGATGACATAGTAAGTGAAATAAATGTTGAGAAATAGGAGAAATGTCACGTTAAGGGTTGAAAGATAACGCGTTCGGTTAAGGAAACTAACATACCTTTTTTCAAGGGAGGCTCTGACTGCATATTTTGTTTGTATAGTAAGCTGAAGAAACTTGTGTCAGTAATGTATGAAGGAATCTAGGAAATGTGACTTGGTACCTTATTTGTGTAACTGTCCTTTGATCGGAAAAATATAAAGTGCTTGTGAAAAGGCTGGATTGTGTGCATAGGACATGAGAACATGGGTTAATTTACATGCGTGATATTCAATGTGGTAATGAGAAGATCAATTGAGTTTCTGTTTTAAAGGTGTATGGTAATCATTGTGGGATGGAGCCATCCGCACCAACAAAGATTTTGAAGGTATGTCTCATCAATCATGTTATTTTAAATTAATATATCACTTCTATTACTGGTCATGATGGTAGTTTCTGATTGTCTTTTATGTATATGAATTAATATTTACACATTGGATTTCAGGATAACACTGCTACAGTACCTGTTCTCAAACCAAATCACAGGAAAGAAGGTACCATTTTATGAAACTGTTACAACCGTACACAGAGAAGCAACCTTTGTTGCTGGTCGGAAGGAAACTGAGGAGGGTCCAAAACAGGCACAGGACAATGCAGTCTCGAGTACAACAGTACTGGGAAGGGTTTGATACAGGTTGGGGAGCGAATGCAAGACTCCTCAAGGCCTGTTTTGAACATGGACACAGAACAACCATTTCGACAGCCATAGTCAGCTGCAGACAGATCTGGCATTTTTCAGAAACTTACTCCTCGTCTGTCCTCATGGGGAAAACAATTATTAAGCGTTTCCTTGTTAATGTGTTCCAGGTTTCTTCTTCCTATGCCTTAAACACAAGGAATGCTAGTAAGAAAAAGAAACTCACCTTTTTATTTTCCACTCCAAGCATTTTTTTAATGATAAGTATTGTGTACAAGAATCCCTAAATTCTTGTACCATTGTTCAAGTGACTGGAAACTACAGTATTTTAATACTCACTTATCAGAAAAAAATACTAAACCATCTAATCACAGCCTTCCACAAAATTCTTCCTCTGCCAAATTCTAATTACAGGGAAAAATATCAATAATATGCAGGCCTACCAAGCTGATATTGATAGAACTCAGACCAAACCACCTAGGCCTTATATATATTTAATACTTTCAACAATGCATTCCATACCTACCAGCTTTTACTCTTACCACAGCCTAGATATGCCTTCCTCGGTTCCTCCCCTAAAAACAATACTTTCCTCCCTTAATCAGTTACTAGATATTCTTTCATTACCAAAAAAAAATTCTTGACACATTGCCCCCAAGTCCCTTGAAAATATTTTATCTTCTTTCACTAAAATCTCCTAAATCACATAAATATTTACTTCAGTTATTTCACTACCTAATTTAACTCTTTCCACTTAGTCTAGTCAATATGCCTTCCCTCATTCCGCTCCTGAGAAATGTTTGTTTCCTCCCCTGAAAAACGTTAGTTTCCTCCCCTAAAACTTAAGATTTAGGGGCGGAAAGTAATGTTTTTTAGGGGAGGAAACTGACACAGAAACAAGTTAGGAAATTAATGGAAGGGCTAGTGCCATCAGTGATGGGGTCATTATCTGCAGCATAACTATTGAATTCAGCCCACTGCTACTACAACTTCACTAATTATGTCTTATTTTATGGTACTGGGGAATATCATCACTGCATTGCTATCACTGTATCAGTGTCACTTAAATTTGGAAGTTACA
Source organism: Apostichopus japonicus (assembly GCF_037975245.1). Classification (NCBI taxonomy): domain Eukaryota; kingdom Metazoa; phylum Echinodermata; class Holothuroidea; order Aspidochirotida; family Stichopodidae; genus Apostichopus; species Apostichopus japonicus. The sequence continues at coordinate 5,149,340 of NC_092567.1, forward strand.
TTGTAACATAGTAGTTGTGTGCGCGAAATGTATGCATTGACGATACTACTACTGTAGTACTACTGTAGCCTACTAATAGTATTAGTACTACTATTACGGGATTCCTGGCTTGGGCTACATCGCGTGACATATTACATTGTATTTTTGGCGGCTAAGTTTGGCCTTACACAATGGTCTTCAGATTACTATTTCCGGATAGAAACGATCTTTATCTGACAAATTAAAAATGAAAGACCGATTTACAGAAGACAACTTTGAATGGCAATTCTTAGTTTAGCGTGCAAAATTGGTACATCCTGCGGATGAAAGTAAAGGCTCTAAACAATTTAATCGCAGTACCTCTATGCTTGCGAGTATGAGACTAAAATCAATTCTGAAATCACACCAAACAAAGATTCCCTGATTAGTTTATTACCTACTTGACTGGAATACCTCTTTTGTCAATTTCAGAAGGAATGACGTCTTGAGACGGTCAGTCACAGTTCACGAATAACCACACCCATTCTTGCGTTATCTAAGTTGACGGCCATGTTTCGATTTGAAGTTAGGGTCATTCCATGCCAACTCAACAAGGGCCCGACACCCACCGTCTCAGATTTTCACCAAATTCGGTGTGGAGTTTCATAATATAAAGATAAGAATCCACGCCAAATTTTAGCTGAAAATATCAATTGGTTCGTGAGATATCGGCTTTCAAAAATTGGTGAAATTGACCCCAAAAATCCAAAATGGCGGCCATTTTGAATTGACCTAAATTAATACCCCCGGACTTTTTCTTCAATAACTTCTCTTCTGAGTAAGCTACAGACATGAAACTTGGGATTATAGTAATTTAAAGCCTGGAGATCCTCAATATGGACATTAATTTAATGTAGGAGGGTAATAAAGGTAAGTTAAAGGGATTTTGAATTTTAATGAGTGAAAAAAAATTGCGAAAAATTTACTTTCACACCTTCTCATACATATTAAAAATTTTCAATGTGGGACAGCATCTATGAATCTGAAATTTGGCACATTGATAAAGCATATAATAAAGAACTGTTATGCAAAAAATTGTGATGGTACTCTCTCTCTAAATGGAAATATTTTTTTCTGAAGTTGGAGAAAAATGTCACAAATTTTCACAAATTTTGGCTGAAATTGCTGATATTCGTTATGTACAATACGCCTTCGGCATAGGTAACAATATTTTATGTCTGAATTTGCAGATATTGTGGAAGACATGTGACCACTCTTCTAGTTTAGCTAATTTTAAGGAAAATTTACGGTCCCAATATTTTGTAACAAGTAATTAAAATGGCAGAAAATGAGATAGGGGCCTAATATGGCCCTACTTTGAGGGTACTTTATATTCACAAACAAAGGCGTGTTTGAGATTTAATTTGCATAGGATCCCTGTTCAGTGCCAGTTGTACAGGAAAAGTGCCAAAAGAAGGTCAAGCGGGTCGTACGTTTTACGAACAGCGCCCTCAAACTTAAGAAATCTCACTTCTGGCCCTAATTGGGGGTCCAATTTGGGCCTGTGGGTAAATTTCAATATTTCTTTAAACACCATATTCCAGGAGTGTATTAACCATATTTTTAAATACTGAAGTCAAAAGTTTGTGTTTTATTTTTATCTATTCAAATTTACGACTCGAAAATTGCGAAAATCATGCATTTCATGTGTATGAAAATGCTTGCACAAGCCGATTTGAGTAGTTCAAAAGACAACAACTTCTTAGCTTTAGCATACAGGTGCTTAACAAATAAGAGGGTGGTACACTAGCATAAGGACTCCCAATAAAGTGCCTTCTCTGGGTCATATGCCCAACGATGCATGAGAACAGCGCCCTCAAAAATCACAATTTACCAATATTTTGGGCTATTTTGGGCATTTCAAGGTCAGAGTTGGTCAAAATTAAAAGGGTTTTTCTTGGTTTTCAATACATAACTAGTAAGACATGTATAGTTATGATGCAAAGAATAAGTTAAAACATCTTTTTGACAGTTTCTTAATGATCAGATGAGCAGCTTAAAGTGGCATAAAGGTACATAGATAAAAATAAAACACAAACTTTTGACTTCAGTATTTAAAAATATGGTTAATATCAGCAATTTCAGCCAAAATTTGTGAAAATTTGCGACATTTTTCTCCAACTTCAGAAAAAAATATTTCCATTTAGAGAGAGAGTACCATCACAATTTTTTGCATAACAGTTTTTTGTTGTATGCTTTATCAATGTGCCAAATTTCAGATTCATAGATGCTGTCCCACATTGAAAATTTTTCATGTGTATGAGAAGGTGTGAAAATAAAGTTTTCGCAATTTATTTTCATTCATTAAAATTCAAAATCCCCATACTTTACCTTTATTACCCTCCTACATTAAATTAATGTCCATATTGAGGATCTCCAGGCTTTAAATTACTATAATCCCAAGTTTCATGTCTGTAGCTTACTCAGAAGAGAAGTTATTGAAGAAAAAGTCCGGGGGTATTAATTTAGGTCAATTCAAAATGGCCGCCATTTTGGATTTTTGGGGTCAATTTCACCAATTTTTGAAAGCCGATATCTCACGAACCGATTGATATTTTCAGCTAAAATTTGGCGTGGATTCTTATCTTTATATTATGAAACTCCACACCGAATTTGGTGAAAATCTGAGACGGTGGGTGTCGAAATCAAATTTTGCTTGTTGATTTGGCATGGAATGACCCGTTAGCATACTTGTTAATTGGAAGCGATAGCTTTCCATAAAGGTACCACACCACAATTAGCGTATAGTATAGTGTTTATCCGCTCGAAAATGTAACCATAGTCAGAAGAAAAGAGCTACAATGATCTAAGGAGGCTAAGGTAATGCTTGTTTTGGCATATTTTCAGTTGTCATCATTGTTTTTTTCTGCCTTTATGTGAAACAGCAAAAGTTATTCATCGAAAGCCATGGGCGGCGATCATGGGGGTGAAGGGGGGGGGGGGGGGGACACATGTCCCCCAATATTTTAGGTGGGGGATATAGTATCTAATATCCCCCCAATATTTGGTGGCATAGTTTTTTGGGGGCTTCAGTATAAATAGAAACTAATGCGTGAGATATTTATCCAAATTATACTAGGCAGCGGCTAAAACCTTTATCCAACACATGCTGCATTAGGTAAATGACACTTCGTGGTCGTTTCTGTGACCGTACAGCAAGTTGTCACTCATGATTATCATGATATCTCTACATCTCTTGTGTATGAGTGTAAGTACGTACACACATATATATGATCCACATCGATGCACTGGGTTTCCATTTGGCCTGTACGTTTCCTGCAAGATTTCTAACCGCAGACGCGTTACCAAGGGGGGGGGGGGGAGGGGGAAAACAGGGCGCATATTTTTATGATATCGCTAGTAATTTCAAAGTAGAAAATGCAAAGATGCAACTTACAAGGCCTGGGAAGTGCCATTTCCAGCGATCTGTTAGGCATTTGGGCACACATTTTCTTTTACGCTTCGCGCCAACCCATAGTGGCGCTACGCATAGATAGTATGCAGGTGCGTATCCAGGGGGGCGTTGGGGGCGCGCGTCCCCCGGGTAAGGAAAAGAGGAGAGAAAAAAAGAGAAGAAAAAAGGGAAAAGGAGGGGAAAAAAGAAAAGGAGGAGAGGAAGGGAAAAGAAAAAAAAAGAGAGAAAAAGGAGAAAAGGAGGGAGTAGAAGATAGCCAAGACCTCGGAAGAGAAAGATCCCTATTATATACACAGGGTAGCCAGTGACAGATCAAGGATTACGGAGGGGGTGTGCGCCTCACCCTACCCCTTACCCCGACAACTCCATTTTTGACGTTTCCGTTTTTCCTCTCTCACTAATGTACTTGAACTCGACCGAGTCGTCGGGGAACATAACGCATTTCGGGAAGGGGCGACCGCCCCCCCCCCGAGCAAATTTTCTTTATGACATCGCTAGTAATTTCAAAATAGACAATGCTTATGTAACCCTGGTGTCATGAATGACACAGTGGGTTTGTTGTTTTCACTTGCTAGTAGAAGCAGTTTCTGTCCATAGTGTAGATAGTTTTAATTAAAAAGAGTAAACAGATACTTCCTGCCTCTGCTGAGTATATTGCAGATTAGTGATGGTTATTTTACTTTCACAAAGCCTTTTTGTATGTATCTTTGCTGCTTATCTCTCCTGAGATAAACTGAGCCTGCTAGACAGTAGCGCTTGTGGTTTATACCTGGGACAATAGTATTTAGAGTCACAGTGTATGGTGGGAAAGGGTTACAAAATAGCCCAGTGCTGGGGAAGGGAAGGCACATGGTGACATGAATATTTATAAGGACTAATCCATCATGTAATTACTGATTGGTCATCATATTAGTTGGTCAACGGGATCTTTGCTAGAAGTAACCAATAAGATGAGGGGAAGCCATGTGGCCTAGAGTTGTTGTCACATAGTTCTGGTAACATTGTATCTTGTTGTAGTTAGAGTTCGATTCTTCACCTGGAGAGAGCAAGACTTCTCTTGCTATTGTACTTATAATATTTTTATTAAAGGAAAAAGTGTTGTATAAATAGGGAGTTTTGAAGATGTTCATCATGTAAAGTTATATTCTTAAATTATGATGAGAATGTCATATTAGTATCTTTGTGGCCACTGTTCTGGATCTTGCCGAGATGGTTACCATGGACTTTTCATATTTTACTTAACTGCTGTTCTTGGAGCCTACCTGTACTTTGTATTTACCTAAGGAACCGGATGCTACCACCGAGCTGTAGACGTCACTATAACCCTAACTATTTTGTTAAATTGTCATACCGTTTTGTAAATCGCTGGACTGCAGTATATTACCAAGTCTATTATGGAGCACACTGATGAACACCGGAACCTTAATTCGCGAAAATGAACTTTCCACGTTGAAGCAAGAAAGCGAGCAGTTAGCGACAGCACCAGCGTAAAACCAGATAAGTTTTAGTATTCCATTTATTGTAACCTTTGTCATGGCCATAGACAATAAGTTTAAGTTTTCTAAGTTCTAAATGTTCAGTGTATAGTACAGTGCACACTGTAACCTTACTATTGTTATTATTGTTTTTACCACCTGTGCTGCATCTTGATGTACAGTGTTCAGAACCACCGTAACCAGTATGTTATGTAACTGCAAGTATGCTTATTTAAGAGTTAATATCTAAGAGTGTGGTCAAGTTGACATATTTTGTAATGTAGATACTTTTTATTGTTTTGTGCCATTGATACAGTAGCCTTATAACGTCCCCATTTCCCACGATTGGAGGATTGAAAATATACGTAGTTCATGGTACATTTATTTGTGTTTTGTGTCTCTCATTGTAAACCTGTGTAGAACTGACTCAGCAGTTGTTTTGAATATCAGCATTGAACCATTCGGACATGGAGACAATTTTATCCTGTCTTGAAGCCTAGGCTCACTTGATTCACATATTGCTGACTCATTGTCCTAATTACCTTTACCGAAGGAAAGGAGGGGTTACACTTAGATGCAACTTACAAGGCCTGGGAAGTGGGAAATGTCATTTCCAGCGATTTGGGAGGCATTTTCGGCCAAAATTTTTCTTGTACGCTTCGCGCCAACTCATAGTTTGCCTACAGGCTTCGCCCTCCCTTGGCAATTACTGGCTACACGCCTGTTCGAATTTGTAAAGCAAAGAGCAGATATAACATCATATCAATGAGCATTGAAATGCATGTTCCACGATGAACAGCCTCAAAAACTGTCAATGTGTGTAGTCAAAGGCGTAGGAGCCAGATAAATAATATAGAATAAAGATAGAATAAAGTCACTTAAAATTGTGTACCAGACTAACTCTACTCTCTGTGACCCAATTAGGCTGGTTTCCACACTGTCTGAATAGCTACAATGACAAGGGTAGAACTGGGAGCACCACTAGACTTAACACATAATAGTAGTAATGATGAGATCGCGACATTTAAATCTGGGCACGTCTGCCTTCCAATCTCTCTGTCCATTTATGGGCAGAGCATTACACTTATAAAACAATAACACAACTTATCTAGTCAATTACATCTCAACCAGTTCCCAGTACACAGAACGTGTAACTTATTACAGAGTACATCTTTTAACAACTAATTGTGGTTACCACAGCAGCGAGAGACATTTTGTCCAAAACCAATATCAACAGAGGTGAATTTAATCTTAATCAGTGCTGGATAACACATAAAGTGGTGAATATAGAAAGAAAATACCTTAATGAATAATTAGATCATGTTACTCAAGCTCACTTAGGTGGCTCGCCAATTACGTACACATATATTCAACGATAACATGGGCGCAGCCATCTTGTTTGTTATGAGAGGGCGCTCTATCGGAATATAGTACGAAAATACTTTATACACACTTAGTAATTCACCGTAAGGCACGCTTAGCCTAGACAATGAAACACACGAATAACACGATTCCCTCGAATACAACAATAACAAGGCATGTGAACTTATAATAACATATTTTTAAGAGTACAGAACTTACTAAGCCCTTGAAAATACTCAAAATGAACTTGAATACCATCGTGATGCATTCTCGAAACAATAAACCTAGGCCTTATACACAATATCACGATAGGCTAACCCACGCTGAGAATAGGTCCACGTTGTACAAACTAAAATACAATTTGTGAGTCACAAACTCACTTATACGTCCCTATACTAACATGAGCAAAAGCTTAAATATAATATACATATAATTACCTCAATTACTTCTTAAAAAGCGACATCTTCAGCAATAAACTCTACATTTCTAAAGAGCGTAATATTTGTTTCATGTTCGTTGTAATGATAATGTGACAATGGGTACAGCAACGAACGCCGAAAGGGACAGATGTGCAACCAACACATGGCTCCCTGTGGGATGCACTACACTTATGTAGATGGAGAAAAAGCATACAGATCCATTTATGTCAAAACTCTCTTTTACAGTAGTAATATCGGCCAAGCTTAGAACTTTATTTAAATTACCAAGGAGATAATTTTAAGCTATTCATTTTTCTTTCAGTAGGTGCCCGAAAAAAATGGGAAAACAATTGGGGGGGGGGGGGGCTGCAGCCCCCGCCTCCTACGGGACCTACGCCTATGAGTGAAGTGTTCGGTTTCGATATACCTGATCTCGGAAATATCTGCTATTTTTCTGTTCCTTCAACGAAGTTTTGTAAAAGCCATTATAACAGGTTTTAATATTTGTACACCAATAAATTAACTGTGTCGGAATTTTCGAAAATTTCCTCACCAACATTCTACATCATACTTTCCTCTACTCGTTCAATTTTGACCTGTCTGTTAGGGGTTGAAGGAGGTTTTTCTATATTGGTTGTCTATAGATTGAATTTTGTGCAACATTATGGGTATGTTTTGAAGTGATTTTATTCACGAGAAAAGTGAATTTTCAAATTCTCAACAAGTAATGGGCTTAAAACCTTGAAAAGTGGCGCTTTCGGATATTGTGGGCCGTGACGTAGAATAACCTACAAAAGCAATGATCCATAGGACATGCAATGAGGTCGAACATGATGTGTGACTGGTGACAATCTTCAAAAACAGGTGCGTATCCAGGGGGGGCGTTGGGGGCGCGCGCCCCCCGGGTAAGAAAAAGAGGAGAGAAAAAAAGAGAAGAAAAAAGGAAAAAAGGGGGAAAAAGAGGAGGAGGAGAGGAAGGAAGGGAAAAGAAAATGAAGAAAGAGAGAAAATGGAGAAAAGGAGGGAGTAAAGGAAAAACGCGAAGAATCGGGAAGAGAAAGAGGAACAGTGACATCATTACAGCGCTGAAGGGTAGCCAGTGACGGATCAATGATTTCGTAAAAGTGTGACTCACCCTACCCCTTACACCGACAACTCCATTTTTTGACGTTTCTATTTTTCTCTCTCACTAATGATCTATATATATACTATATATGGTCTATCATAACGCGTGTGTAGAATTGTGCTATGAAACCAACTGTGGCTGGTCTCGAACTCGACAGCGCCGTCGGGGAACATGACGATTTTTGGGATGGGGGCGACCGCCCGCCCCCCCCCCATTCAGCATTTTTTTAAATGATATCGCTAAGTAATTTCAAAATAGAAAGTGCTTAGATGCAACTTACAAGGCCTGGGAAGTGTCATTTCCAGCGATCTGGGAAACATTTTTGGCCAAAATTTGCTTGTACGCTTCGCGCTAACAAATGGTCCTGGGTAGTGCCATTTCCAGCGATCTGGGAGGCATTTTCGGCCAAAATTTTATTGTACGCTTCGCGCCAACCTATGGTGGCGCTACGCTTAGATAATTTGCCTACAGGCTTCGCCCCTCCCTTGACAAATTCCTCGCTACGCGCCTGTTTGAATTTGTAACGCAAACAGCAGATATCACATCATATCAGTGAGCATGAAAATGGCGTTCCAGGATGAAAAGCCTCAAAACTGTTCGACTTGCCTGAAAAAATAACCAAACATTTTGGCGCGCGCTCAACGTGTTAATGTCAATATCATATAAGCAAGCCTCGGTTATTACATCGCATGCCATCATGTACCGTACGTTCCGTTAAAATTGCGCAGTATACCGCGGGATGCTAATGTAAACAACGACATGTCTCATGTAGATGTATAAAAAGCATGGAGGTCCAATTATGTCAAAACTCTCTTTTACATTAGTAATGGCGAATTAGGGGCTGCACCCCCGCCGCGCAGTGGCGGAGCGTCCATACGGTCACGGGGGCGGATGCCCCCCTGACGGACTCAAATGGACTGCTGGCGCCTTTTTCAGCTCTTTACCACTTTTTACTTATTCTAGATTATTGACTTTCATTGCGCTCTCATCTACTTATTGACATTTGTCACATTTTGTTGGTGTAATTTGGCGATGACACCTTATTCTTCGTTTATCTGCAAATTAGCCAGGCCCGGAAAGGGTCATTTCCGGCGATCTAGGGAGAATCTTTACTCAAAAATTTTCTGTACGCTACGCGCCAACCAGTGGTGGCGCTCCGCTTAGATAGTGTCGAAAGCGCCCCTACAGACCATTCTCGCCCCTCCTGACCAATACCCCTAGCTCCGCCACCGCCGCCGCGCCTCCTACGCCTATGTGTGTAGTGTTCGGTTTCGGAAATATCTGCTATTTTTTCATTTCCTTCAACCAAGTTTTATAATAGCCGTTATAAGAGGTTTTAATATGTGTACACCAATACATTAACTGTGTCTGAAGTTTCGAAAATTTCTGACCAACATTCTGCATCACACTTCCCTCTACTCGTGCAATTTTGACCGGTCTGTTAGGGGTTGAAGGAAGTTTTTCTATATTGGTTGTCCATAGATGAAATTTTGTACAACATTATGGGTGTTTTGAAGTGAGTTTATTCACGAGAAATGTGAATTTTAAAATTCTGAACAAATATGGGGCTTAAAACCTTGAAAAGTGGGGCTGACGGGTATTGTGGGCCGCGACGTAGAATCACCTACAAAAGCAAAGACCCACAGGAGATGCGATCAGGTCGAACATGATGTGTGCCGGGTTGACAATCTTCAAAAAGGTTATGGATGGAAAAAAAAAACTATTAGGAAATACTTGGTTCTCAGGCAAAAAGTGTACATCTGGTTGGTCATTTCAAGCTCGAGAAGTGCCGTTTCCGGTGATCTGGGGGGGTATCAAAATAAGAAATTTTCTTGTACGCTGCGCGCCAACCGATGGTGGCGCTCCGCTTAGATAGTAATCAGAGCCGTATATAGAGAGAGTTTGGCCAACCATGTAACCGATTTGGATTGGTCGAGAGGGAAAACGCCCACACAGGGTGGTAAAATAGGTCCACTTGAAAACTTTTTAGCAGGCGACACGCATACTCACAGTGTATAGACTATCGTTTGTGTACACGAAAAAGTACGAAATTATGAAAGAAATGGTGCTGGGGATGCTGCAATCGGTCAGAACATGGATATTGTTGTTTGATTTTCCGACTGACCATAAAAGAAGAGGAATTTTTTGGAAGTAGAAAGAACAAGATGGATATCTAATGAAAAAAGTCTGTGTAGCCTAGGCCCATACTAGCCATATGCCCTAGTGTAATACGAGTAATGTACAAGCAATGCGAGAATTTTACGTTCAGACTGGTTTCTGTAATTACATGCATGGCTATTCTCTCTCGATTTACGATCCACAAATTCGATTTCATTATGCCAGCTCTTCTAATCATAGGCATGGCAGTTTCAGTCGCACATATAGTTATTCTAATTCCTAGTTATTGTATGCCTAGGCTATGCCTAGCCTAAAAAGTATCACTTTTAGTTTAATGTAAAAGGGTGGGCTAGCCTCTAGGCATCACGTAAAGCCCTAATCCTTAGTTAAGCCCGAAGCATAAGTTAAGCCTGGGCTTAGTTAGACCAGGACCATTCTTGCTATTACTACAACTGTTATAGCACATTACATAATATGGCACAGTGTAAGGCCCAATTAAACTAGGTCTATGGGAAACAAAGTAGCCTAGGCCTAAACTAGTTAGGCTAGGTCTATACTCATTGGCAACTTGTGGGTTGTGTACACATACAGGCCTAATTATATAGACCCTTTTAGTATGCCATAAACAAGTGCCCAAATGGTTAAATGATCTTGGTTTGTGTTAATTGTCAGCATTGGCCTAGCCTTTTTAGGCTAACATGAATTCAGCCTAATTTTTTCTTCTTCAAAAGTATAGCCTAGGCCTTGGTTTAATTTGGATGCAGTCAACTATCATTTATCAAAGTTGCATCAGTACCTCCTTATTCCCTTAATTGACACCCACATTGACGACTGAAGTTAAAAAAAATCTTTTTAAATTATCTTTAGACAGTAAATTTTAACTCCCTGAATTTCAGGACTTTTTTTACAAATCAAAGGTGACATGTGCTCTGAAGAAAAACTCCTAACATAAAAAGCCACAGTTAGCAGACTGTGATAAAGACAAACCTGGTGAGTGACTACTAGACTGAAATCCAGTTCCTGCAACCACAGCAATAAAGTCTTTGTTTTAATCAATGCACTTGTGTGTTTGAAACTTTCAAATGGACACTCAATGGCAGTTGGTTAAGATATAAGGTTTTACCTTCATCATGGAGAGTTGAAGGGAATCTGCCTCATCATCTGAATAATGGACTCAAGGATAGCAACAAATCATGATTGGATAATGATTTTGAGCAAGTAAATATCTGGCAATTTGAAAGTTTGTATTATTTTTTTACATATTATTTAAGCTGTTTAGCTCACACACAAGCAAATGATCAAGTGACAACAACCGATGCAGTATATTTAAAGGTATTGAAGACTTGCCCTAAACCGCATGCCGCGCTCTGAAAAAGTTTACTTTCCGTTGCTTGCAAGTGAAGTTTTTTTTGTGTCGCTACAAAATGCAGACGGTAATGAAACCTGATACCTTGTTATCTTTTATCTAGACCTGAGATGTCCACGCTGCTATGTGCACTGTGTTGTGGGTATTGACCGTGATGTTTGTATTGACTGTACACTAATGTCTATTTACAGATGGTAGCAAGCTGTGTGTGTATTTTCTGGGATCAATGGTGGTGTCTAACACTTCTGTTACACCGCATTCGAAACTAGGTCAGATAACGGGCATGAGACGTTTCTTTGTGCGGGAGTCTCCACACCCTTTAAGGAGAAGAATTTATATCCCATTAATAGAGAAAGAATTATGTTTCAATTGGTAGCATGCAACTTTAAATTTTGCAAACATTAGATACAATCAAACAATAACAAGGTTCATTTACAAGGTAATCTACTGCCCTTTATTTCACATTAGTCTGTCACAACAGAAGGTCACAGCTTTCAATAATTATTCAAACAAATTCCCTTGATGGGTGCTTCGTTAGATTCCTGCAATTTTCAAGTTTATCAATGTAATAAGTTCTGAATGTGGCAATGTGGAGAAGCTTTGGGATAATCTGTGGATAAGACTGCCAGACTATCAACAAGATTCCACATCCATGCAACTCCAACTGCTTCCTTCACCTCCTTGCAGATGTACCACATGTCCAAAAAAAAGTCAGCATTGGTTAATGTAATTAAAATCTGGCTTCCTCCTGAGCTGGCAAACACACATGAATTGTCAAGTACAGAGGTCAGTGTGAAACCACTGAAAGATCTTCTCAGCTTTCAAGAAAACAAAGACTTGAAGCCAAATTGACAGAGGCCACACTGTTACCATTCCACTCTCATAAGATGAAGGTATCACACACACTTCATTTTGCTTCTGCGATGCAGTGCCTGGTAGACTGTGAGGGTCACCCAATGGATGTTTTAACAACTGCCTGGTTTATAGAGCTCTGCAACAGATAATTCATCCTAATGTCTAGTCGTCATCCTGTCATGGCCTTGAGCAAGTTGAACCCACTTCAACACAAAGCAGCTATTGAATTCTTGTCTAGGTACTGTCAAATCCACATCACCATCATTGCTGGTTCCAGCTACGCTGACCATGATAAAAGAGTACAATGAGGGTTTTTTAATTCACCCAACAGAGCTTGCATTCCAGTACCTTTGGGCAGCTGAAAAGATATTCAGAAATTGTTATATATGAGTGTGTTTGTATGCATGCATATGTGTGATTTTCTTGCTTTACAGAACAGCTCCATTTTGATAAGCTATGTAACGTGGAAACCTGCCAATCATATGTTTGAAATAGGACATTCTTAAATGGAAAGCTTAACGACTTCTTGCCTTTTTATACATCACTGTTCAGGTAAGGCCAGTAAGGGCAGTATGAAGAATAAGTAACAATTAATAATTATCATTATGGCCATTTGCTGTCTGCATAATAACAAACTGAATGATGTCATCAGCCCTGTGCTCAGTTGACAACACTGACAAGTAGGCACACGATGTCAGTGTGATCCATGAAACCTTATTAAGGACATGACCTTATAGTATATATGTTAATGGAAAATACATAAGCTACAACATACACCAGTCTTCAGTTGTTGCAGGTTTTTTTTTTTCTCGACAGACCCATTCAATCTGTTGCACCTACTATAGCCTAGTAATACATTCCTGAGAAATTAACACCACAATATCAGTCTTAGGTTTGCCCACAGACTCCCAACTATTGCTAACTCCTACACTCAAGTATAGTTTAGTTTAGTAGAAAAAAAGACCAGGAGAGACATTCAAGTCCCCATTAAGGACCCTAAGGCTATATGAGAGGAATAAAACCGAGGCCATCAAATGTCATACCCAATTACAATGCTTAATGTACTCATCCAAAGTATTCTTAAACCCATTCACACTACTTGCAATTCAACCTTCTCAGGCAAACCATTCCATCCATTCACAACCCTTGTATAAGTTGTATTAGACTTTAGAGAAAAAGTTATGCCGAATATTAATCCTACTATGTAACTTCTGGAGTTTAATACAATGACCTCTGGTACAACTACTTTTTGGCAAACCTGAATAGATCAGTGAAGCATAAATTGTCATTTTATGTGTAGGCCTACTTAATTTAATTGAAGGATCTATTAATGTAGGCCTGATGCTATAGTTGTGCGTCTGTAATCTAGCCTAGCCAGGACTGTGATGTGTGCTTTTCGTTTGTATGACTAAAGTAGGACTAGTAGTATGAGGCGTAAAATAAAACAAGTGTAATGACAGGTTTTCAGCTAGTTTTCTATGCATTTCAGGTGTGAAGATAAGCGTAAATGTCATTAACTAACGCATACTCTAATTCATTACCTGATATCCATTTTGTTCCTCGTATGCCTGTCAAAATCTGACATTCTGAGTCGCTTCGTTTGTTCGCAACGAGCACAGTGTGCAAAGCTGCTATATATTGTGTGTGGTGTTTTTCGTGTTTCGCGCAACTGGTAACGACAACTGGACCTATTTTGATGCCCATGGTTTGCGTGTGACGTCACAAATCGCCAGTTGGCCAAACTCTCTCTATATACGGCTCTGATAGTAATTCGCGCCCCCCGGGTTTGAAAATCCTGGATACGCGCCTGAAAAAGGTTATGGATGGAAAAAACTTTTGGAAAATACTTGGTTCTCAGGCAAAAGTGTACATCTGGTTGCTCATTTTCAAGCCCGAGAAGTGCCATTTCCGGTGATCTGGGGGGTATCAAATTCAAAACCAGAAATTTTCTCGTACACTCCCCACCAACCGATGGTGGCGCTCCGCTTAGATAGTAATTCGCGCCCCCCGGGTTAGAAAATCCTGGATACGCGCCTGGTATGCCTTCACAATTTGCCCCTTCCTTGGCAAATTCCACAATTTGTTACTAAATATCACCAAAGAAACGTCAGAGACTTTCACCGAAAGTAGTTTTTACTTTTTCAAAATGAATTAGCTAGACGGACTGCATCCGTAATGAAATTTGGTTTGCCGATAAAAAAGGAAATCAGGGCTGTAGCAACCTGTTACTATATATACATTTATACATCTAATTATAGGCCTATATATATATATATATACATATATAAATATATATATATATATATATATATATATATATATATAAAATATCACAATTTATGCTAACAATTTTGGGGATGAAAGTTGCTAAGCGCCTGCACCCAAGCAAATGTCCCCCCCCCCCTTCCCAATATTTGAAACAAATCGCCGCCCCTGTCAAAAGCTCTGCGAGAGCTCGCTTTCGTTAACACAATACAAGAGGAGAAATGAGTTTTTGTCTTCTCTTTTCGTACTATATATCTTCCTCCCTCCCCCTCCCCTTCCCCTATAGATGTCACCATCAGATATTTCTAGCCATCCGGTTCTTTCAGAAAGAAGTACTTTCTCTCGTCGGTGAGTACTTTGATCAAAGTAAAAATTTTTATATCCTAATATTCAATAAACCACCAAAGCAGGTGTCCATTTGTTGACTGAAATAAGTTGCCAGTAGGTTTACATAATCTATCCCTAGACCATCCAATTATAGGTGACATTATAACTAAATATCCAGTACTCAATTTGACCTGTCACTGGTTATCTGTATAAAGTGCCCAAATTGAAATATATCAGGACTTTGGTTAGTCTAGAAGGCTGTGGTGTGTATTTTCTTACGCATAATTATAACAATTCCACAAAAAGAAGTACTGAAATGGTTATAAGAGTTGTAACTCGACCAAGTATTTTGTTCAGCTAGAATTCAAGCTTTAAGTTTGGGAGTCAGGACAAATTAACATGAGTGTCTATGACTTGGGAATCTCTGTTATAGTATTGATCAGGTTGATCCTTGAATTGATCTCGTCCAATTTATCTAAATTTGGATCAATGAGACCAGTCCATCATGACTACCACATACATGACTGGTGAACTTTCACATCCTCCTTATTTCCTCACTAAATCATTTGCACCTATGCGTAAGGCCTTGCTTTTAATTAGCCCTTCTTTGTCAGATTAAGAGATGGTATTCCTGATAGCATAGAGTAGCGTGGGTAAGCAGATAGGGAATACTGATCTAGCATTGAGATTTAGTAACGGTTAGGCTAGGAAGCCTTCAAATCAGTTTCAATAACTCAAATAAATAATTAAAAATGTCAAGATAATTATCTTTATTTATTCTCCCATATTCCTGAATAGGTGATTTGAAGAAAAAAAATGAGTTCTCTCAGGTAACTTACAATGTGGTCATGTAAAAAAAGATTATTATAAAACATACCTGGAAAACATCAACACTTTAAAAATATTACTATTGCTGTAATTAATTAAATTCTTCAAAGAACCAATATCAAGTGAAGTCAAGATGTTTCCAGTAAGCTCAGTCTAAAGTACACGCATGTTTCCTGACATTAAAACTATTTGCCTAGAGTACCATTGTTCTGAAAGACTTAAATGTAGGTGTTACAAAATACAAATCCCCAGCCTGTTCTTTAAATGCAAAGTTAAAAACTGGAGTTATAAGTTCCAAGGATGCAGCAAACGAAGTTAGCTTTTACGGACTCGAATGTATTGCTACAATATGACATTCTCTTAAAAGGAATGTAAAAAAGTGTATATAACAATAGTAGATGCAAGAGAGATCTCATGAAGTGTTAATACACAATATATAACTGCATTGGCAATTATAGTAAATTGCCTCAAATATCAAAATTGATTACAAGTAAAGACAAAATGAACGTAAACCAATGCATTTTTTCTAAAGAGTAGGGATTTTATATCAGAACCAGAAAGTCATTGTGAAACAAAATGATGACTTTTCACGGCACAATAAGTTGGCACAAAAGGCCTGCCATGGTTAATAGAGAATATCTATCAGTTCATGGACCAAAAGAATATGCTAAATGCTGAAAAGCTTCATATGGCCTACTACTAACAAAAACAAACATAATTGTAAACATGTTAACAAATTGAGGTAACATTTTGTGTTTTGTGTGTGTGAGTGTTATTCCAGATGTACTATTGTAGTTTCTTGGGGGATTTTTTGAAATTCGACAATGCGAATATAAAGTGTGTTTGGTACGTTTATGCTTAAACAGTATAACAAAGTTCTACCTTCCAACTTTCATGAGATTCATAAGAATACTATTACAAGTCGAATTGTATCAGTCATAAACTTGCTCGGCTGCTTAATTCTCTGCTTGAGACTTGTTAGATTTAAATTGTTTGATCTCTTTACCATTTCTAAGTAGTTGATAATGGATTCTTCTTTTCTTGATCATTTTTCCCTACAATAAGACCTCGAATAAGCTATGTTGTAATCAAGTCTCCACCACATCAATATAGTTGTTGGTAATGACGTAATAGTGTAATTTAATGTACCATACGGCAAACGTTTAATGTTATTCTTTATACCCTTCTTTACTTAAGTTACGTATGTAAAGAGTGTAAGTTACGCATATAAAGAGTGGAACTGAAAATTTCAATGTAATGTCATTCAGTGCATTGGTAAATAATTTAAAACAAAATTTTGAACTGCAAAATTGTAAGCAATGGTTATATTGAATGAAAATGGGCATGATTCCTGCATGGCCACACGATATGCAAGATATCCATTTGAAAATGTGCCCTTCAATACGACTGCCATTACAGTTTACCTGCCTCGAGCATTTTAATAGGCTTTTGCAGTAGACCACAGGAAATTTGAGCTGTGCAAGTGACTTTTCCACGCTCTTTTCCTTTGCTAGGCTTGGCAAATAGATTACGTAAAACACAGGCTAACGTTCCAGACTAATCACCTTGAAAGGTGAAGAAGTGGGCAGTGACGAAAAAAATGAACTGCTTTCATACTTAAGGGCGGTTTTTCAATGCATAGCTTCTGACTAGCGACCCCAGAAGAAATTTCAATATAGGAATCATTGAAAAATTAAGGCAGGGTACCTCAGTTTCTATATCGCAGGAGTTGTGATGCTGAGGTGACTGGTTCAAGTCCGTTCCATAGAAATTGTTATTTGGTCTTTTCCATCAAAATGAGCACGTGTTATAGTTTTTTTACTCAATGTACTTGAACATTATACCTACTTAATCCAATCCAAGAATGTTGCACTTATTTTTTTCATAAACTTCAATCGTTCATTCAGTACCAATGTTATAAGATCGTCGTTGATACCTGTACTGATTTATACTGATCTGGCAGGTAGGTGGCTGATTTATACTGATGTGGCAGTTAGGTGGCTGATTTATACTGATCTGGCAGTGGGCAGTGGCGTCTGTGTATCATCATCTGGTACCTTCAGTTTCCTTTCTCTAGCCTTTTGACAGTCTGTACCCCTGCAGTAAGATAAATTGCAACAGTTGCAACGAAATGTGAACATAGATCTACGTTACAACGCAAATAAAGTTTAACATTGTTTTACCCAATTCTATTCAAGAAAACATAGTTTTGACTTTGCTGGTTTGAACAGGCTGCAACGACGTCATCTCTAATTCATTCTTAAAAAGATATTGTTACGTAATATATATATATATATATATATATATATCAATTACGTATGGCAGTCACTGCATCCTATTTGATATACACAACCTACATACAAGTGTGTATCCTTTGTTTATCTAAAACCCATAAGTAGTATATATCATGCTGCTTCACAGGGGGGAGGGTGGGGGGTGGGGTTTGAAGTAGCATGAAGTATACTACTCTCTTGTTGGTCAAGCCTGTCTATAGAAAAACAGTCCTCCTCAAATTCACTCAAGCATTAATAATTTGTTACTTGATAGCATAAACTACCCCAAATACTGCCATAATGATTCATCCTTGAGGGCACCTATTTAATTCACCAGTCACCTGTATGATTGTAAACACAAGTGCTCTCATGGCCAGTACTACTTTCTGGTGTGCCATGACAAGTTTGGCTTGACACTGAAATGATACACTGTGTGTTTAATCATGAAATTGTGCAGAAGAGCGTTCAGTATGGCTAGCATTACCAACTCCGGTAGATATTTCAATCTCCCCTGTTTTTGGCCAATAACAGGGGATTTGGGTGGTATTTGCTATTTTGGCCAAAAACAGGGGATTTGGGTGGTATTTGCTATAGGCAAGGATTATCGTAATGATGGGGATTTGTGTATGTTAACTCAATAAATCACCAATCGTACGAAAAAATGCACATAAAAATAACTTACTGCCATACTTCCCGGAATTCGCTAACCTGTATAAAAGAAGTCAATCATAAATGATAGCTGTAATTTTATTGTATGACAAAATAATTCAAATTTAAAAGTATATGGCTGTTAGGGATTTGTGAATTCACATTGTCAATCAAATGAGATTAGAAAATATGGAGCAATCAACTTAAGGTTACCCTTAATGTTACTTTTTCATAGTACTATGAGTTAATAGAGAAACATTAAGAAGCTAATTGTTTGTTATGTATAATGAATCCGTGAATCACTAATGCTTTCTAAGATCTAGTAGCAAGCCTTATGTAACTTATATAAATATAGCAAAACTATTTACGATATGTAATTTATTCTTTTGTGTTCAAGCTGCACACAGCGACCATCTTTTTTTGAATCGTCCCTTTCAAACATTATTATATTTCTATACATGCCAAAAAATGTTCAGATTATTTTGTAGGTTAATGATCAATCTCCTCCATTACAATGTTCATTGAGATTAAACCAATGAATCTGTGTGTATTGTAATACATTATACTTCACTACCTACCTCCTTGCTGTAAACTGCATCTGTCACATCGAGTGTACGATCATCATACTATAAGTTAGATACAATAGGAAGGTTTATGAGCTTTACCAATATGACGTCACAAAATCACTCCAACAGTTATGAGACGAATCAAGAATTAATTTTCTTTTCAATTCAAACAAAGAGGGAAGTATGCTACTAAGTAAAATGTTACTTTGGGATGAATATCAGCGATGCTTGGGATTAAAGTTATATCAATAATATATGTCATGTGACACTTTGACGACACTCTGATGACGTTAATATTAATATTCAAACTGCAATAAGGAGCACGTACAATACCTGGTAATTTACAGGAACAAAGGTGACAAGAATGAATGATCTATCAAATGTTCTTTGTTGCCTCTTAATCTGTTTGATATTTATGTAACGGTATCGTAGACTGACGCTGATCAAAAGTTAATGCAAAGACTATACGATACTGGACACACATGCAGCAGTTGTAACTGACAGTGCGAAGCAATTGATTCTGGATTCAAAAACTCAACTGTTATACAGAAGATAATTGCATGAGGTTTCCATCTACTACTTTTAGGCAAGATGCACGACGGTACTGCAATCAATGTTAATTTAATGTACTTGAGTGACCACAAACAAAAACTCTGAAAACTAACCGGTTAAACATTTTTCCATATACCCCCTGAACTGTTAATTGAAAAACATTCAATCGATACGAACACTGGTCAAAGTAAGGTTACACAGACATGATGTTATTCTGTTTAATTTTCTTGTTACTTCATGCAATATTTGAGTCCACCTCAACAATCTGAGCAAAATATATTGATGCATCTTACCTATCAAACTGTTCCTTTCTTTTAATGATTCATTTTGAAAATCACTTAACAGTCGTTTGGGGAGTTCTGATTCTATGAATACATTAATACTTCTTTCCAGATAATTAGATAACCAGTTGTCAAGCAATAGGTTAGTGAAACATGTTTTAATAAGTTCTTAATACTCACCATCCATCGACCAGATTCAAGGTTGAGGTCATAAATTTTGCCACTATCGTACGGTAACCAAGTGACTAAAATGAAAGAGGTTACAATGCCATGATTAATAAAATAAAAATAAGACATGATTATTTCACTCCCAGACACCCCAATGCCCTTCACTACAGTCACATAAGCCTTGAGCAATTTATTGTGAAGAGACTGTACAAGAATCTGCTACGCCCAGATATTTTACATAATTGCATTAACATGTAGAGCATGCGCAAAACAAGGCAGAAGGGCAAATTTTGCCATCATTCTCTGTTCTGTTATCGAGTGAAAAATGTAACTTTCATTTATGAGGAAAGCTTTGAAACGGGATAAACCAGTTTGTGTATCATTGTTTCTTTAAAACATTTAACCTGATATTCTTTAGAAAAGCATATCATTAGATTATAGTTAGATCATGGTCTCCCCTTCACTGGCATGTACCATGCAAAAGGCAAACGTTTGATGAACAGCATATGTAACATACTGGATATACTGTATTTCATGTAAACCCTGATCTGGAGATATTCCCAGTCTTAAATTACCCTCACTGCATCATCATATTATTGTAACTGTAGAACATCCTGAGGGTATCTAATACTAATTCAGTCTGGTTCTTAATTCCTCACCATATCTCTGTGGTGGTATGTTTATATTTAGACACCTAGTGTATGTATAATTGTCTAGCAGTGACAGACACTCTGAATACAGAAGTCAAAACAACAACATCTCAGCCAGCTGTACCACCTCTCTTGAGTCTTGTATCAAGCTTATAACTGCATGTAGCATGTATTAGAATATAAGACTTCCCAACCATACCATGAATAACACGTCCCAACAGGGGATTGTCTCCTTAGGTAGCCGCCCTGACCTGGTACGAAACAGCAGAGGGAGACTGTGGATGCAAAGCCTTCACATCATTCAACCTCATGAGCTCAACATTCAGGAAGGACATGACTAACTTTTCTTCTGTCCCCCCCTTCTCCCCTTGTCCCCCCTGTCACTCCTCTTCCCGTGGCTCTTTTCCACCCCCTTTTTTTCCTCCACATATTTCTGTCTGTGTCCTCCAGTTTACTCCCTACCCTGTTCCCTTCATCCTCTCTTTGGATCTCCTACCTCTCCTCTTCCCCTGTTGGTTTCTTTTCTTCTCTACATCCCTTGTCTATTAATCCTCTTATATCTATCTCTTTGTGTTCCCCCTGCTCATTAACCTGTTTGTATTCTCTGTGTGTTTTTGTCCCTTCTGTTACTGATACTTTTCATTTAGCCTCTGAAGGTAGCATACTCCAATTAGAGTCTATATCAATCCGCTCGATTGTTCTCCATCATGAAAAGTGCCAAAAAGCAGCAGGAGAACATCTTTTGTGACCTGTTATCAATCATAATCTAGTTTTTTGTGGCTTGCATGTTGAAGAGCATGAATGGAAGTACATGTGGTTAGAAAATTGGGTCAATTGAGGCAATTTTAGACCCCTTTAGGCCTCCCAGGAGCAGCATAGGAAATTTGTTTACCACTCAGTGAAAAGGTTCGTTTACAAGTGACGAAAACTTCTGGCTCGGATAGCAAAAAATCTACATGGCCATGATACGGAAAATCGATGGTGCCATGATAGGCCAACAGGTCAGCTATCTGGTGATGGGTAGCGTGTAGCTAGTGAAAACATCTATCTAGACTTAGAGACCACATTACTTTTGTGATTTAGTGTGTAAGTCAATGGGGCTTTTAATGGGCGTATGCTACCTAAAGAAGTTCCTGCTACTGTAGGATTGAAACGTCAGGCCAACTTACTTTTACACATTCTTTTACACAGGCTCCTTAGAGGATAAGCAGCATGCTAACAGTTTTATTTCATTTTGAATATCAAAAAAGTTAGAAGGCTTGATGTCGCCATCATATCAGAATCGTCTATAAATATACATCCTTTGCTTGATGTTTCACACATTTAATTTATTATTTTAATGATAACTTCAGGCAACCAATGATAAGTAATACAATTTACATTATTGACTACAATGATTGGCTGCTGTAATAATAGTAATCAGTATCAGATCATGACGTTAATGTACCAACTGTCGATATTGATCAATCGACAGAGGTTAACCTGAGCATTCGCATAAGTACCTTTCACTTTCCTTGACTTCAATATTGAAGGAATATCCTCAGCAGCAATAGACTGGGGCAACAGACAAAATAAGAACCTGTGAAATAAAGCAGAACCAGGAGTCGGTCAATTGCCTGATCACAATTCACAAAAAGTTATCCGATTTCATTTTTGGTAAATTTTTCAGACGATTACTGTCAATGACCTGAACGAGAAAGGCATTGACAATAACACAGACGATAAAGCTAACCTGTATATCATACATAAACAATGAGTACAGCTATTCATTTAAGGAAAGTCATTCAATGATATAGCATTTGTTTTGCAAAATATTTGAAATATATCTTATTTTCTGCCAAGTCCCTAAAATGACAATAAACCCGAACAAAGCACCACTCCTCACGATCCAAATGTAGAGTTTAACAACAAGGCGAAGGTAAAAAATTGGTCTGTAAATACTCAATTCAGAAACAATCAAGTTCTGTACTGTGAGAGTATCTTTCCACTTGGCAAATAGTGATAAAACTTTGCAGGTATTTATGCCTATTTAAAGTGTGAAAGTGGTATCTAGGTACGCATTACTAAGATACGATATTCATTGAAATACTCACATTAGCTTTTCCAATCGCTGTGAATGTTGTGCAAACATCAATATGCCAACAACCTCTGTCTCTGTCAGTTCTCTTCCCTCCTCATATGTATCTATCGATAGCTTCTTTAATGACACAGGACAGGACAATTGTAGCCCTGAACAGAGGATGATGTTACCAGCATCAGCCTTGGAGAAGGATTGTAGAAGCTCCAGATGGAAGATGGGGATCTGAAGGAAGGTAACATACGGTTCAATCAACATTGAAATGATTTAGAAGCTATATCGATTATTTATACGATTATAACCTACTGTGGCCAGTAACTTCCTGAAGGTATCACTTATCCATCTTAAAACTAGCATACATCCACTCCTTGCATTATTACGATTAGGCTCAAGTTTGTTTATTGAAATCTAACATTAATATTGACAGAAACAACATTTATCTTCACCATTGTTAATATGGGTTGATCCAACTTCTTTATCTAACATAGTACACAATGTATAAAAAAAGACAGTAACACTAAAGTGAATAAATGCATGAAACATAAAATGGGCAAAATGACTGATATATGTATGATAACCAGGATGAAATATGGACTGTTAGACTAGGAATGTAGCGAGAAAATTTCTTCATATGAATTAGTTATGTTGAACGTCCTGTTGTTATTGTGTCAAACCAAACACCTTATGAATTATAGATATATTGTCACTACAGAGTGATATGTAATCTTTAAATCATCTTGTGTTATGTGTGTCACTAGCTGGAGCACTCCTTGGAAAAATAATTCATTATGATATGATTATCTTATGTGTACATTTAGCATGAAAGTTAGTACACTGTGAAGACCAGTATGGTTACTAGGATTAAAAGTTTAACAGCGTTTGAGTCTGCTCAGAAAAACGTGCATCCCTGTAGTCCTCCATGAAAAATGCAATGTAAAATACCTCTACAGGAACACATAATATTGAGCTATAATGACCCCTTAAAGCACATTGGCTTGTGCACAACAAAAAGCCATAGATAGTGATAGGTCTATGCCATGCACAAAAAATCATCAAATGATAAACCTGTAACTATTATTCTGCGTAGACTGCTCGGTCCCTACAAAGCAAGTGAAGGTGTATCCAAACAATAAACCGTGGATTACCAGCACAGTCAAATCAGTGATCAACAGGAAGAAAGGCATCTTTGGCAGAGGGGACAGAGCTGAACTGAAAGCAGTCCAGAAGGAACTGAAAGACTGTATTAGAAAGGAGAAAGCTATTTACAAGCGTAAGATTGAAAACCGATTTACTGATAATAATATGAAAGAAGTCTGGGAGGGAATCCGTTTGATGAGTGGGTACATGGTTAACAATCATAAATCATATTTGCCTGATACCTCTATTGATTACGCTAACGCATTGAATCATTTTTACAACAGATTTGATTGTCATGACTTTTCTACACAGGCTGATCTTCTCAGAGAGTCATTAGACGACTGTGCTGGGGGAAAACCCTTTTTATGTGTAACCAGGGGCGAAGTTTATCGGGAATTTTCTCGTTTAAATGCATTTAAAGCTGCCAGCCCAGACCAACTGAAACCACGGGTATTGAAAACCTGTGCCAATCAACTTGCCGACATTTTTACTCACATTTTTAATCTTTCATTCTGTACAAAAACAATACCCGTATCATGGAAACGCTCTTGTATTATTCCAGTAGCCAAAAAGGCTGTCATATCCTGCATGAATGACCTTCGGCCTGTGGCCCTTACTTCTGTCCTGATGAAGTCGTGTGAACGAATTGTACTTCGGCACATAAAGCCGTTAGTCGATGACTACCTCGACCCTCAACAATATGCTTATAGGGCCCATCGCAATACAGAGGACGCGGTCTTAAATTGCTTGGAGAAATTGTATTCCCACCTTGAACATTCTAAATCTGGTCATTCTGCCAGAATTATGTTCTTTGATTTTTCATCTGCGTTTAACACAATTCAACCTCATGTTTTGGCCAACAAGATGTTAAATATGAATATTTCACATGATCTCATTTTTTGGATACTCAACTATCTTACCAATCGTTCTCAATATGTTCACATTAGCTCATCCAACTGTATGTCAGATGTCCAATACTCAAATACTGGTGCTCCACAAGGAACCGTTCTAGCCCCATTTTTATTCACTCTGTACACGTCGGATGTGAGATCCTCGTCTGACAGTTGCCATTTAATTAAATTTACAGATGATACAGCCTTAGTGGGTTTGATTAAAAAGGATGATGAGAGGGAATATCTGGAAGAAATTAATCATTTCGTCGGTTATTGTGATAAGAACTTCCTGGAGCTTAATGTTAAAAAAACAAAGGAAATGAATATTGATTTTAGAAGGGTCAAGGGTCAACCAAGAGAGGTTGTGATTAAAGAAAATCCCGTAGAAAAAGTCTCATCCTATAAATATCTTGGTGTTGTTATTGATGATCAACTGGCGTGGCATGAGCATATTGATTATTTAATAAAGAGAGTAAACCCTAGACTATACTGTCTCCGTAGATTGAGTAAATTTGACATTGACATTCGTATCCTCACTATATTTTATAACTCAGTCATTTGTAGCGTGTTTAAATATTGTATGACATGCTGGGGTGGTAATGTGACTGCTTATGATAAGAGTCGCATTGATTCTGTTATCAGACAGGCTAACCGTATTCTGGGTGGGGACCAGCTCACAATGGAGTGTATGTATCATAACGTTATAGAGTCTAAGCTCGACGCCATCCTTGCCGACGAGAATCACCCATTGTTCCCTAATCTCAACAGTGCAATAATATCTCGCAGTGGGCGGATGAGGCTTCCGAGTGCAATTACAAATCGACACAAATCTTCCTTTATCCCTCAGTGCATTAAGCTCTTTAATTTTCGTTTCAATCGTTAGTTGCCTGCTTTACCTTCCCGTTCTTGCCGTCCATACGGGTGTTACATTTGTTTATCA
The DNA here is from genome assembly GCF_037975245.1 of Apostichopus japonicus. Classification (NCBI taxonomy): domain Eukaryota; kingdom Metazoa; phylum Echinodermata; class Holothuroidea; order Aspidochirotida; family Stichopodidae; genus Apostichopus; species Apostichopus japonicus. Next base: position 5,175,099 of record NC_092567.1, read on the forward strand.
TCACGCCTTTATACTTTTATACTTTAATTCTCTGATACTCTTATGTTTGCCATTCTTATGTCTTTTTACTCTTTATCATCTTGTATTTGTCTTATTTGTACATATCTATTCGGGTGTTACATTTGTTTTATCATCACGCCTTTAAACTTTTATACTTTAATTCTCTGATACTCTCATGTTTGTCATTCTTATATCTTCTTACTCTTTATCATCTTGTATTTGTCTTATATGTACATATGCGAGCTTGTATTTTCCCTTCTGGGATGAAATAAAGTTTTACTTACTTACTTACTTACTTACACTCAACAAAATTACTTTTAAAGTTCCGAAGCGAGAAATTTTACCGTAGACTAGTTACCATATATGCTTTCCTAGATCACACAATTCATACTACTGCATGGTAAACAACTTCCTTACAAAGCGTGTGTGAAATGTTATAGGCTATGCATATGCTGTGAATGTTGGAAATTCATGTTGAGTTATAGGAGTGCTTAGAGAGAACATGTAAAAGTAAAAACACTGCACGTTTTATTGAGCCCCTTAAATTTTGTAGAAAATATAAATAGATCTCGACGACAAAAAAGCAAATCCCTAAAGGCCTATAACTACTTGCTCACAACTTTTATGAAGCCCTGTCGTAAGTTACCATTAACAGTTAACCAATGCAATGTTATTCATACTGTAAGTTTTATTTAAAATTGACCAAAGTTTTCCCTTTCCTCAACCACCATTGGCAAGTTGGCCCAACCCCGGCCAGTTCCGACCGATTGCCCCTTACAGTATGTAAATAACTCTTCACACAAAGTCCAATAAAAACTCAAGCTTCAATAGCTACTTTTGAGGATACATGAATTGCACAAGAAAAATAAATCAGTGGGGCACATGGTCAAAGACAGTGCGAAAACCTTTGCAACAAAGAAAGTATTGCGGTATGAATGTACATATTACTTGAGCAACTCTCAATGCGGAGAGAACAAACGTACTGTGAGTTGAAAATAATTTTTTAGTATCTGAGATGTCAGCTTCCTACAAAATTCCTCATTTTTTGATCAAAACAATGACTCAAATATTACGTGATATCGTACAAAAAATTCAACCAAAATTTCATACCATGACTGTCAACAGGGCCTAATGTTATGATATTTGAGTGCACACATAAGATAGCTTATAGCACAAACATTGTCAACTCTACACGGGAAAGTAATGTACATGTTGTTAATTTACATAATTTTGTTCATTGAGCACTAGACACAAGAATGTTTCCAGACAATGGGTAGGAACTATTAGCCAATCAGATCATGGGAAGTTTGGAAAAAAATCATGACTATTGTTTGCATGTAAAATCTCTGTAATGCAAATGATGTTATAACAACGTACGGAGTTATAACTTCGTACCTTGTGGTTGATTGCTATGATTTATTTGATTTAAGACAAATTCAATCATCAGAATGATTGGCAGAAAATTTAGTTATCCTGAGGTTTGAAAATAATGTTCATTCAAAATATATTCATTCAAAAATTTGTTTTGTTATGTTTTGCATATAGGCCTAGTTGTGAGTGTGTGTACTTAGGGTTTCCATCCTCGGGACGCAATGTGAAGTGTTTGCGTCCATCTCTGGAACTTTGCGTTCCGGATGCAAAATCCTGCATTCGTAACACTGTTGAAGACAATGAATCAAATTTTTAAAATAATTTGACTGCAAAATGCAAAATGATACTATCGTATCTTCGTAAAACAATTAATAACATAATGGGGATGACATATCTAGTACATAATGGGGATGATGTATTTTGAGATATCTAGTCCATCATAGGGATTTTGTTATTAGAGTACTGACTTACATCATTGTTAGATGCGTTCTTCAGTAGCTGCAAAGTACAATTCTGTTGTAATTTACTATCTTTAGTCCAGATCTGTAACCTCTCTGAACACAGTGACTCAATAATATTGATATTATCAACCTGAAAATAAACACAAAATGAAGCAGTGTAAACTTATCTCTCTGTTTTTACTTTTTTTACTATTCTAATTGTAGTATCATTGGTATTACTATAGCTTAAAGAAAATCCATTGTTATGAAAATAAGTCAAAAACACATCCAGCAAAACGTCCTTTTCATACTACCAGATTTACCACTATGTACAGAAAAGTTTAAAATACTCTCAATATAAAAGAAACGTCATACACGGTTTCCTTGAGTATCTTCAGTTGATTAATGATCTGAATTAATTAGTAATCAAAAATGTCCAATGACCAACTCATATTTTAAAATATTGTTTCCACAATCTAGAAATACACATTATATTCCCTAAGCTATGTCACGATCTCTGTCGTTGTCTAGTGGTTGTCGGCATTTACACTACTGTACTTCCAACTTGTTCTGCACTAATTGACACGAACACAATAACAAAAAGCCCTGGCAACTAAAAACAAAAGAATCATACCTCCCAATCACCAGAATGGAGATTCAGGCTGTAACCGTAGTCTCGCCAGTATACTATGATGACAAGTATGTAAAAATATGTTAAATTTAAAGACATTTTAGGATTTATGAAGGAGAGGAATTAACTTTTTCACATAAATGAAACGGATACCTCTACACTAAAAATGGAACACTTACAGTAATAACTTTGATTTTGGTGTTTTTCATCCAATAAATATGGCTTGACTTAAAACGACACGATTTCAGTGTTTAGACTTAAGTAATGTTCTTAAACAAATATCCTAAGTATAGATAGGTTAATAACATTACCATTACAGTAGCTTGTACCAAAGGAATGTGTCGAGCAGGACAAATCAGTTGGCGGTTAACACTTACTGCTCCTGAAATCAATGTAATCCTCCTGACAGAGCAATTTATTTTGTCATATTTTCTACTTTTGAATCATTCTTGCTTTTACCAAAGGCTTACATTCTGCTTTTTGCACTTCTTATGAAAATGTTACAATATATTATCTCTTATATCAACTCCTTGATGACTAGATTTAATCAAATAATCAACTAATACTGACAGAATCGATAGTTACTTTTAAGTTTCCTAGATATCATCTCTGACTTGATAGACTTTTGAGAGGGCGAAAGAGGCAGCAGACATTCACTGAACCTTTGAAGTAAAAAGGAAGAAACAAACCAACATGAGAGAAAGATAGCAAAACAGTCTTGCTATGAAGCCAATTCCATATAGGAAATGATTAGGAAGTGCTTCAAAATGATTGGAATCGAAACACCTTACTGTGGACATCATTCTGCTGTTTAATATGAGCAAATGAGCCTATAACTGCAGGAAGGTCATAGTGTAATGTACAGTATGTTTAGGCTCGTCCTTAGGTCGTGCTAGGAGTCCATGAAAGGAATTGGTGTGCAATCAGATAGATTGTAAAATAGACTTGTTTGTAATACAATTCCACGCACAGTATGTTGTCCTCCGTTTTTAAGAGTGGGGATTATCTCATACTACCACATTACTGATTCAATCCTCCAAAATTCATGAAGAAATTTGTTGGGTTCAATTACACCTTGGCCTCTTTGATGATACTTATCATATCATGTAAGACATTTTCCCAATGATATATGAAAAATATTCTTACCTTCCAAATTCACAACTGTCATTGTTTCTTTTTGTTATAATTAATACTGTGATGGCTAGTCATACCAACATAAAAAACTCATCTTTTTTCATGATTGTAACACTAAAATTTCTGATAACAGTGTATTTCTTTATGATACATCATTTACCAGTTTTGTCAGAGCTCTGTGTTTATCTCTATTACTTTGGTAAATCAGTTATTTTAAATGTAACAAGAGGGAATATTTGTACAGTAGGTACAGTACATAGTATGATAACAAAAACAAGAGATTCAACTTACGACAGCTCCTTAACAGACTGACAACGAAGCGCAAAACAGAAGATGTTTGTAAACTGTATCTCTGATATTGTATACGGTTCATTTCCCTCCTTCTCAGTCTCTATGTGTATCTTTTCTACTGTCACTAAAGGACAGAGAGAGAGGCCAGATTGGAGTAAAATAGTGTATCCATCACACTCCTTGAAGGCCATGGTCAGGTGAAGGCAAGCTATGGTAATCTGTTAGAGAAATGAACAAGGTTAATTTATTGTAGTTATCCTCTAGTTAAAGAATCATGCTACATTATGAACGGATGGAGGGTTTTATGTAATTGAGTTAGACCAGTGTTTTAATGAAGTGTTTCAAGAAACTTCTTCGTAGCGAAATATTGAACTGTATTCCATCACTGGACAAAATACCAATTCGCATATCGCAGTGGCAGATCGATGGGGGATGCATTTAATACCATTTGCTGTTCTAAATTACTGGACACTATGAAGGCGTATGTCAGTGACAATGTAATTATACTACATTATAATTTCCTGTTTGATCGCACACAGTTTGTTCACTGTAACAGTGTCAACAGTGATAGTCTCGTTAATAACACTGGTGTTCCACAGGGTTGTTGCTTGTCCCCATTACTTTTTGAAATTTACACTGATTCATTAGTCTCATATTATGACAATGTTTATATCTTGAAGTATGCAGACGATACTGCCATAATTGGGATGTGCACAGATAAAAACCCACAGTGTCTATCAAATTATTTCCCAGCCATAGAGTATGCTGTGAATTGGTGCAAGGATAATTATATATGGTAAGAAAACCAAGGAAATGATTGTTGATTTTCGTGCAGTGCAAAGCCATGCCCCATTGTACATTGACAATAATGTGATTGAGGTTGTATCACGCTTACTTAATTGGAATACCCACATGAACAATGTGGCATCAAAAGCTAAACAGAGATCATATTGTATTCGTAGGCTCGCCGGCTTTGGCTTAGATTTTGATAAGCAGCTTTGTCTTTTTCAGACAATGGTGTTGTCCATCCTTGTGTACTGTGGCCCAATTTGGTTATCATCCTGTTTCTAAAGGACAATTTGACTACTTGAATAAATCCATCAAGTTGTATTCTACCATCACGGATGATTTCATTGATCGTATAATATGTTAGTGTGCTTCTTCTATAGTCGAGGATTCCGATCACCCTCTCTTTGATTTTTTCATGAAACCACCTAGGTTTTACACGATCCCACGTACAGGGTATGCGGACAGAACGGTTTAGGCGATCATTTTTACCTAGAAGTATTAAGACTTTGAATTGTATGATACATAGATAACTTTTTTTAACCTATTTTTGAGATGCTGTAATCCATTTTATTATATTGTCATTTTATGATGAATATCAATTAATTTTACTTTACTTTACTTTCCTTAGACAATTACATTGTGAGGTCAAAATGACATTTCAACAGTAGCTTACCATGCCAATGCAATGCTACTCCATAAACCATTTGGCATTTTACTTTTAGTTTTTTGCAGTAAAGGGGACCTCACAACTAAAACTCAAATTATTCTAATATGGTTTGGATTGTCTATGTCATAGTGTGTTCATTTATTAGTTGGCAGTATGGCCACATGAAAGCAATAAATCAAGTGACATTATTGGTAATGACATCGACACTAAGTGTTGTTAGCATTTGAAATTGTTTACGTTCCTACTGTATGGTCATTAAGTCATTATTTTGGGATTCAACCTCTGAAGATATGTATACAGTTGGCAATCTGATCTCATGAATCGATTGCTATTATATAACTTTCAAGAAATGCAGCGCAAACTTGAAAAATCAAAACAGGACTTGGCAGAAATATAAACCAAGCACTTAAGTACATGAGAGGGCAAAGGTTCGAATCCCGGTGGAGGCTGGAAGTTTTGCACTGTTTTTTGTAGGTATAAGGACACACTGATTATAATTATATTGTACAATAACAGTACAAGACCGTGACCACATGACCACAAACCTGAGGAAATATGTCTTGATTGCAGTGAAAGAAAACTACTTCACCTGTGTTGCACTCGCAAATTCCAAAACTTGTAAAGTAGATCTCTGATGTAGTTGACTGTCATCGCCATGTACCTGGACCACTTTAGAGGCCAACTTTGTGATTGCATCCACAATATTCTCACTTTCATAGTCTTGTTCCAGCATACACATCATAGCAAACTGTTTATGTTTAAGGTTGTTTTGCAGATAATTTACAATTTTACCCGAAGCAGTCTTATTAAGACCACAGGCAAATCTGTAAACATAGTGAAGTTCAAAGGGATCCAAATAACGGAGCAGTTCAGCTACACTCTGGCTCTCTGTTGTGGCAGAGGTTGAAGATTCTTGAGATAGATAATCAGCAATGTAGTGGGCAGCATACCACTCACAGAACAATTTGTGGAAGAATCTGACTTCCTTTTTGTAGAGAAATTGATCACCAGTCAGTATTTCTTCCTCAAAAAATATTCCAGTTTTAAGATACTGCTCATAAAAGTCATCCCCAAGTCGTTTTCTCAGGGAAGTACTATCCCATTCAATCAGTTGGTTTCTACCGCTCAATGCCTGAAAAGCAACCTTGTTCAACTCATCATGTTTTAAGTCAAAACATACCTTTTCAATTGGTTTGTTCATCAAATGACTATGTAAGCAAGCTATCACATTACGAAAGAAACTAGTAACGGATTTGAATGTCTTCAAGTCTTTGTTCTCGTGGCTCATGTGAGCAAACAAAACAAACAACAAACGAACTTGACACAAGTCACCAAGTAGAGGGTTTCCTTGGAGTTTAAGTATTATTTCCCTGGCAGCTTGTTCGTCACCGTGTACAACTGCTTTTCGAATATATTGATCTCGGATGTCCTCGTTGAAACCTGTTAAACGTAGTCGATCAGTATGCGGTGCAAATTCTTTCGGTAAGTAGAAAGGCCTGGTAGTCAGAATGACGTCTATATCCTGCAACATTTCTCTCCGAAGGATAAGAGAAATATCAGTCTCTTGATCGTCTTTATCAGGGTATTCGTCAAATCCATCCAAAATAACCAACACACCTGAACAATTCTTTATGATTGATTCCACTATAACCTCACTCAGATCTGAGTCTCTGGGTAATATAAAACGCCGTATTGCTTGGTATATTGACTTCACCCCTCTCAGTTGTCTTAGCCGCAGGTAAATAAGTATTGGTACGTTACTTAAAGGGGATTTTGGAACTCTTTGGCACCAATCGTATGCAAGCTGTAGTGTCAGTGTTGATTTTCCGTATCCAGGTTCGCCCTCTATAATTTGCCTACCACAATTCTCAGGTCTCTTTAGTAGTTCATGATGTGACTCTAAAAGTTTCCACATTTTGTTTCCATGTGCTTGTTGAACTAACCGTTCAATGCCGCTATAAACATATACTTTATCAACACAATACATTCTGTCTCTGATGTAAGGCAATGGTTGTACGGAGTGATAAAGTATCTCATACTTTGCCTTTAATTCCTTGATGAATTGTTCCTCCTCTGTAGGAAACCAGAAAAGTGTGATTAGTAACAATCTTATTTATATCAGGAACAAATTCAATAATGAAAATGGTCAGATGAAAGTTTTATTTTTTTAAATGGAATGTCATTATTGGTAGCTGCTCAACCAAATTTTGCTGTAGAAAATGTCTTGATATGTTAATTGAATTGCTTAACTTTAGATTCGTTCTCAAACTAAATGGTTATTTGAACAGCTGCTTTAATTGCAAAGAGACAATCGATTCCAACATTTGGCAAAGATGTGTAAAAAAAAAAACTTCTTGGCCCAGACCATTTGGGAGTCATCATTGGGTCATAACTGTTATCTGAAGTGGGACGCATTCTGATGTATTCAGAATGTTCATATCTTATTTTCATAAACCATAAATACTGAAATACAAAAGGAACCGTGAAATTATTGTGTCATTTATATATCCCCATATGGTAAAGTTAACTGCAACATGAATTTGAAAATGACAGCAATAAAGTCACTGGAATCAGTTACATTATTATACATTATCATTTGTAGAGGATATGTATGTTGAAATTTATTTTAATTAATGCGTGGTATTTAACAGTATCTTAAAGCAATTGAAGGTATTGTTTGCAGCATTCACTGCACTCAGCTTGCAATAACTTGTACATCAGACTTACCAGGTGTGCGGTGAGTCTTAGTCTTGGGCAACATCTAAACAAGAGAGGTAATGATACTTTCAAACATATTATTAATAGAATTATTAATTTGAAGTCACTATTTGCAAATAATTTGACTATGTAATTAAACATTTTCTATTAAATAGGATACAAGTTAACATAATATGTTTGATGTTGCTAAGTAACCGTAGGTTGTACCTTATTCTTATATAAATGAACTCAGAGTCTACATGGCAGTCAAGCTTGCCTATAGAAAAACTGTCCTCTCCAAATTCACTCAAGCATTAAAAATTTGTTACTTGATAGCATAAACTACCCCAAATACTGTCATTAGGATTCATCCTTGAGTTGACCAGTCACCTGTATGATTGCAAACACAAGTGCTCTAATGGCCAGTACTACTTTCCTGTGTGTGAAGACAAGTTTGGCTTGACCACTGAAAAAATACACTGTGTTTCCTTAATCATGAATTTGTGCAGAGGAGAGTTCACTATGGCTAGCATTACCAAATCAGGTAGATATTTAATCTTCCCTGTTTTTGGCTAAGAACAGGGAGAATGGGGTGGTATTTGCTGCAGGGAAGATTGTAATGTACATGTTATTCTCAACACAAGACTAGTAGGGAGAGGATTTCCTGAGTTGCGTGTATTACTTATATCTATTACAACATAAAACTATCCATTGGTAGGAATGTTTTTTTTTCTTCAAATGAGTATAATGTTAACTTGTTGTTGCAACATATTATGTGTATCGATTAATTCAGTTGTTCACTTCCGGCATCAAAAATGCTCAATAAATAGAGGTAGTGCAAGTTAATATAGTATATTTTGTTTAATCATGTGTAATCTCTGAGTTTCCCACGTGTTTGGTAATCATCAGACAAGTGACACGTTTGTAACTATTTTCTATGGTACAGTATGTACTGTGACTGATTATAGTAATAGATTACGAAATCTCAGCGTGTGTTTCTTTACTAAAGCTTATCTATGTGTTATATTCTTTGCATGTTACAACCAGATTAAAGGCTCGTCCTTACTACTGTAACATACAACCATCCAAGCCGCATTTGTTTCCATACCACCACCAGTCCTCAGTAGGGAATATTTAAGTGCCCCTGGAATCTTAGACTGAATTAGCGTTACAGTATGTTTAACAGCTTTATTTTGTTTCCCTTGGTCTTATTTATATTTTCAGATATAACGGTCTTACCTCTTCGTCTTCCACAATTTTCCTCCGCCTCTTTCGGAAGTTTAACACTGCAGGAATAATTTATGTAAGGTTAATTAACCAGAATGCAAAGATGCATTGTGGTTTCGATGATGTAACATCAGCAGTTTTCTTCATGAAACTGACATCATGTACAGTGAGGGTGTACAACACACTTGAACTTAGTAATACAGTGAAAAGCAGTGTGATGTGGAAAAAAAAGTCACAATGACAGAGGCTGTCCTGACATTTAACATGTAATGATTACCATTCACCTCAACAACAGGCATCTTGTACTAAATGTGATAGATACATCAAGATACTAAATATGACATCTGTCCTTGTTGAAATATTGTGTAAAACATGGGTCTCACAATTTGACACCTGGTGAGCTCAAACGACCACTGACCTCTGCCCAATTTTGTAAAATTACATACCAAATATGCGATCTGTCCAAGCTTCCATCATGATATTTTGTTAGGACGGTGTGTTAGTGTAGAGAGACAGGTAAGAGGGGAGTGAAGTAAATGTTTGGCATTTGTTGTCTTCATATGACCTTAGACCTCCACCAAAACAATAATAGGCTCCTAAACTTGTCCAAGGTTCCCTTCTTGCAAGATCATGTTTACAAAGCTTTCACGATTTGACCTGTTTTCCCCAAGTGAACCTTGAGCTCCACCAAAATCAATGGGCTTCTTTCACTCAATGCTACTGTATACACCTTCATACCAAGTATGCGATCTGCCTATGCTTCTAATATTGAGATATCATGTTTACAAGGTTTTCATAATTTGACCTCTGATGACCCCAAATGACCTTCCACTTCCCCGAAAAAAATGAGCTTCTTTTAATCAATAAGGTTCTTCTACAAATTAAATATAAGGTCTGTTCATGCTTTCCTTTTTGACATATCATGTTTAAAAGGTTTTCACAATTTGACCCCTAGTGACCCCAAATGACCTTTGACCTCCACCAAAAACAATAGGCTTCTTTGACTTAATTTGGTACTTTTACACATCAAATATGAGGTATGCCCATGCTTCCCATCTTGAGATATCGTGTTTACAAGGTTTTCACAATTTGATCCTTGGTGACCTCAAATGACTTTTGACCCCCACCAAAAACAATAGGATTCTTGTACTCAATGTGAATTTAACCTCACCAAATATGAAGTTGGTCCGACCTTCCTTTCTTGAAATATTGTGTTTACCGGGTTTTTACAATTTGACTCCTCATGACCCAAAATTACCCTTGACTTTCACCAAAAACAATAGGCTTCTTGTACTCAATGTGGTAAGCCTACACATTACATATGATATTAGCCCGAACCATCCTTCTTGAGATATCATGTTTACAAGCTGGGCATCACAAATGCACGGTTACTATTATTATCAAAATAAAAAACATACAAAATAGTTACTATACTTTTCTGTTAGTCAATAAGGATAATGTAGATGCAATGAATACAAATAGAATACAAGAAAATAGCTAACAAACTTTGCTATATATATTGCAAAGTAATTGTGCTATGCACTATGGTACAGTACCTTTCATACAGACGACCAAAACCACCAGAATTAGAAGTACTACAATTATAATTGTAACCACAGCAACTTTCGATGAACCCAAAGTCCCCTTGTTGTCTGTAAATTGGAAAAACACATGTTAATTAGTAATTTGAAATTAAGCATTTGAAAATATTAAGTGAGGATCTGAAAGGGTTAACATTATCACAAAGACAGAACAATTATTCAATAAAATCAACTGCACTTTCCAAGATGTAATGAAGATAAGGCACCAAATTCAGATAGATTTTGACTAAAGCATATCAGTATTCATCAGTGTGTGAGAAAAGACTAGCCTTTTGGCGATATAAAGAAGCAGATAACAATAAAGTTGTTCTGATGGAGCTTAAAGTCAGATTTAGGAACTGTAAGTCGGATCGAAGAATAAGTCGTTCGAGATGCAAACTAGCCATTTATTTAGAAGCATAACTTCTATCAGACATATTTACTGTATTCTAACTACACGAGCAGGCTACTGGATCTCACAATTGCAAAATCATTCACCTCTTAGAACAAGATAAAAGAGAATATTTAGATCAATTCTAATGTAACTTCAGGTATAAAACACTCATTATAAAACACTCTAATGTGATCCCTCTTTCAGGCGCTGATAAAATTTTGAAGTTTGTTGTAAGAGAAATGTCAAAGATTCCTCACTTTTCTGTTGATGTCCTTTCCAGCTCTGTTAGAGAAAGAGCAGGATAGTTTTCCTAAGTTCTCCATTGGAGTTTGACTTCTGGTCATATTCCACGAACTGAACACGTCACGTTTCCTGCTCTTGCGACGTCGAGTACACATACTGTGTATGGTCACATCCTTCTACAATTATGTACGGCGGGCTTGGATAGGCTATTCAAGAAAAAAGGAGAAATTGTTTTTTTTTTCCACAATGACTGGTTAATAATTTAAATACGTTTTATATTAGTCAATACGAACTTAACATGTAAAGAAGTCCGTATATTAAAAAAAAAAACATTTGACAGATCATATAAATGTATACGTTCCATTGTGCACCAATGTTGCATTACAGTCCATTCATATAAAGTAAAACCTCTGGGTGTGCAAGGGAGCAGTGCACTTACTCAATGACTACTGTGTCTACAGTAAATACAGTAAAGTAAAACATCTTGGTGTGCAAGGAGTAGTGCAGCACTCAGAGAATAGTACTTAGGAAAATTATACAGTTATGTAATACCTCTGGGTGTACAACTCGAGCAGTTCAGTACTCAATGACTACAAGTATCTAAAGTTATACAGTAAAATAAGACCTGAGCTGTGTATGAAAGGGAGCAGTAAAGTACTCAATGATTACTGTAGTGTCTACAGTTATACAGTAAAGTATTACCTCTGGGTGTGTAGGGGAGCAGTACAGTACTCGATGACTACTGTAGCTCATCAACATTTATACAGTAAAGTAATACCTCTGGGTGTGTAAGAAGTAGGGCAGTACTCAATGACTACTGTAGCGTCTACAGTTAAACAGTTAAGTAATACCTCTGGGTGTGCAAGGAGCAGTGCAGTACATATTCAATGATTACTGTATGTACAGTAAATACAGGAAATATTTACCTCTGGGTGTGTAAGGGGCAGTGCAGTACTGAATGACTACTGTGGTGTCTACAGTTATACAGTAAAGTAATACCTCTGGGTGTGCAAGGAGCAGTGCAGTACTCAATGACTAAGTACTGTAAGTATGTAAAGTCATACAGGAAAGAAATACCTGTGGGTGTGTTAGGGGGTAGTGCAGTATTCAATGACTACTGTAGTGTTTACAGTTATACAGTAAAGTTTTACTTCTGTGTGTGTAAGGAGCAGTGCAATACTCAATGACTACTGTAGTGTCTACAGTGATACAGTAAGGACAATACCTCTTGGTGTGTAAGGGGGCATTGCAGTACTCATAGACTACTGGAGTATACATACATTTGCAGTAGTCAATGGGTACAGCACTGCACCGTACACACCCATAAGTATTACAGTACTTTACTGTAAATCATATTCCAAGGTCATGAGATCCACCTCTCATTTGAAACTAAACAAAACCTTGACCTCTGATAACTTTGCACATGAAGGTGGCACAGGGATCAACCATGGACAACTTTTATCAGTTTGGAGATTGAGGTTTAGACCCATAATTGACCTTTTTTTGACCTTGGATGACATGACCATTATGTTTGGAAATGATCCCTTACCCTATTCACAACTAGTCCCAAAATGTCAACCATATTGCACCCCATCAGTGGGAGTTTCACAAGTTATTGCCCCCAAAACACACATTTTGGGCCATAATTGACCTTTGGTGACCTTGGATTACATAACCGGAATTTTGGAAACGCGCAACTAGTTAATTCACAACTTGTCCCAATATATCAGCCATGTCAGACTTTGTTTGTCACTGGAAGTTGTTGCATAAAATTAACATAAGTGGGCAGATTTTGTCAATAAGAGATCTTGAATGACCTTGGAAGGCATGACAGCTTTTATGAAAAATATTCCCTTTGATGTGCACTTCATCCTAAAATTGTTATGAACTCCAATGTACACAAGCAATGTTATTGCTAAAAAGGTATCAAATCCAACCTTTGGCACCTCATAACTTACGAACCAGGTGTTCGATCGAAGCGGAAGTTAGTTTCATCTTTAGAGTATACATGTATAGCTCTATCATATAGTTAAATATTGACAAACTTGTTTTGGAATTATGTCCTGCACCTCCTAAAATGAGCATAAAAAAAAAACTTAATCTCTGTTAACTTTGCACCTGAAGGTCGCACAGGGGTCAACCCATGGACAATTTTGATCAAAAGACCATTTGATATCTGGATATGGCCACAATAAATTCAAATAACTAAAGAAGCCAATACAGGTCACCAGAGGTCAACCTAAGGTCAACTGTCACAGAGATGTGGGTCCACTATTGGATTACAATAGCGTAACTCCCAACCTTGACGGACATTTTGTTCTCAAGTTATCACAACAATACCTGTTTTTGACCTCTAATTGACCTTTGTTGACATTGGATCACACCACTGTTAAGTTGAAAAATGATCCCCTACGTTATTTACAAGTATACAGGTATACTGTATATTACAAGTTCCAAAATAACAATCATGTCGGACCCTGTCAATGGGAGTTATTGCTTGTTTATTGTTTTGGTTTTTGGCCCCTAACTGACCTTTGGTGACCTTTACAGGCACTGAGAACAATAGGGCACACCTTTTCACTATAGCGGATCTAGTTGACTACATAGGTTCCTTTTGCTTAAGCAAGGAACCAAAAATTGTTTAAGTCCTTCATGTTGCTTAAATAACATGCTAAAATACATTCTAATGTACAGTATGCTAACTTACATACATGCTCATGAATGCAAACATGTATGCTAACAAACAGACTGACAGCCTGACGTAAACGCTACCAGCTTTTAACATGCTAACATACAGGCTAACAAACAGGCTAACATACTTACTATCATACACACTAACATACATGTATGCTATCATACATGTTAACATGTATGCTAACATGTATGTTTGCTAACAAACATGCTAACATACTTGCTATCATACATGCTAACATAGCCTTCAAGCTAACATATGTATACATGCTAACATGTATGTTAACTTACATGTATGCTAAAAATAGGCTAACATACAGCCTGACATACACGCTATCATAGTGCTTATAACATGCTAACATACATGCTAGCATACACACTAACAAACAGGCTAACAAGCAGGCTTACATACAGGCTTACATACAGGCTTACATACAGGCTAACATACTTGCTATCATACATAGTTAACATACATGTATGCTATCATGCATGCTGACATACATATGCTAACAAACAAACTAACATACATGTATGCTAACATATATGCTAACATGCATGTTAACATACATGCTAGCATACGTGCTTACATACAGTACAAGTACATATACTGTACATGTATGGTATCATACTGCTTACATATCCTTCAAGCTAACATTATGCTAGTTCATTCATGACAATAAACATGATGATACATGCTATCATGTATGCTAACATGCTAATATAGGAGACAGGACTGCTACTGTAACAGATGTATTACAAATAGTACAGGTATCGCAGCTCAATTAGCCTACTGTAGTGCAAGTCAATGGGAGCAATTAATTGACCAAACCTTTATGCAAAGTTGTGTGATTTTTTGCAATTTGGCCGAAATCCAGAATGTTAATGGCTTCAATGCTTAGCATATAGTGTACAGCAATTGATATTTCAGGAATGATGTTCTGTGATATCACGCTTCAGTGATTTATGTTGTCTAAAATGAGTATTTGGGTCAAAATTTAGACTTTAAGGCCTGAGATTGCTGAGATGGACTCTGTTGTGGTCCTATTAATGTCACAAAGTGAGACTATATAATTTACTCACTTTAAGCTAGGTCCTATATATATATATATGAGTGTGTGACACTAGTTTCACGAAGCTTGCTAAGCAACAGTAATCAATGTATATACATGACATTTTGTTGTGAGGATAGCTGAGTAAATTTGGAATAAGTTTATTCAAAATACATGAAATGTGGTTGTCCCAGCCTGGCTTCCTGCCTCAGGACCTAGATGGTAGCAATGATAAGCTCAGTAGCAACAATAATATTACACTTGATTCTTGAATTCTCATGCTGGCATGATTAGCGTTTTATAGTTGCCAGTTTGCTAATGCTATAAACAGATGCCTAGATAGTGTTGCCCTGGCCTAGCATTTTGACCACTGATTGTGTTAGACACATAATCATAGGGCTGTAATGCATCAGGGGACTGCACATACTGTAGTTTACTTGAACTACCATTAAATTGCTGAAGTTAACGAACATATGATAGGCTCACAGTACATGTACAGTATTGCTGCTTCTCAAGAGCACTTGGTGAATTTTACAGAACATTGACTGCCAAATTCATTGCAGAGTAATACAGTACAGTAGCTACACTGTACAACTACTGTACTGGGATTCGTGGGAAGTACTAAGGTGGCCAAAAAAGGGTAAATAATTGATTTCGTACATTGTAGGCTATATGCAAAATATGCACTCACCCAGCTTGGTTCCTGCCACTACCCTACTACACTTTAAGATAGGAATGCATGCTAATTATCTCAAAATATTAATTGTTCTGTGCCAATATGCAAGACCAATTGAGCAGAATTTGACTACAAAATGTCTGACGTGTCAAATTCTTTCATACCCCTAAATGTAACATACCCCTAAATGTAACCCCAAATGTAACAGTAACACATTCGTTGATAAGCTAGAACTGAAGTGTAGGCCTCAGTACATACATTCATTGACTTTGGATGCTGTTTACTACTGTATGCTCTGAGCCTCTAAGCTCAGACAGGTCAGGGCCCAGAGAGTAGCACTGTACAGTATGTATGTGGTAATGGTATCGTAATTCGTATGTAGTACAGTACTTGGGTAATTTTGGCTTTTTTTAGGAGTAAGATTTCCAAATGCCCAAAACATGTGCAAAACTGAGGGGAGGATGTTAAAAGCTTAGAAAACCACAATTTGATCAGCATATATATCTGAAATGGAATAAAACTCATCAAATATGTAACTCTTCTTTGCTGCAAACAGTTTAGGTTGCCTGCTGTATGTTGCTACAGTAGTAATATTTGAAGGTGCGTCAATAACGAAGGTGCGTTAACTGTGAAGCCTTTGCTATACACAGTTACGGTTCTGATAGTTGAATTAATTCAATATGGTTGTTTACAATATTTCAACACTATCATGAAATTTTGTAGGGCAACCATACAGTATTAACATCGTTCTGAAGAATATGGTCCACACACATACTGTAGCTTCCGTTTAGTATTACTAGGCCTAGTACTTAGGCTAGGCCTACAGGCTACACTAGTTCTTGTACTAGTAGGATGGTGACTTCGAAGTTCGGCCACTTAAGACTTAAAACACCCCAAAACTAAATCTTCTGGTCTAAATCACCAGAAAATATACTTCATATGGTGGGAGAATTGTGTTTTAGTACGATACACGGCCAAACTTTCTTTCCTGCAAACTGTTTTCACGTTGTTTTCCAAGAAAATTCTTCGTGATTGTGGAACTGGTATTTCTTGCTAGAGTATTGCGAAGTTCGGACACGCAACCTACAGTGTGGCGCTGGTAAAAATTGGTGGCGCTGTTGCTCTTTCAGTAATTATAACAGACTTCATAGATCTTCGTCATTTTATTGACAAATATGTAAGTAATTTCTTGCACACGGGTCATTTTGGAGAGAAAATAACTGTAGCTTCGTACTTTTTGGTGAAATTTGGCTCTTCCTGTAGGTTTTCATGGTGAAAATCGTGTATTTCTTAAGGTGCCCGAACTTCGCAGTATGGCGAACTTCGCAATACTGACTATACATAGAAGACATTTATGATAATAATAGTCAAGTTGTTCAAGTAGTCCTAGGCTAGATATCAATTAATAAATACTGTAAAATGATAAACACTTAGGCCTACCTGTATTAAACTTAGTTACCAACTCGAATTATCAAGATGTAAGTACCAGTGTTTTGAAGCAAATATGAAGAGAAACCGAACGCGGAAAGATCCTGTTGTAACAGCGCGTAAAATAATGGCTGCATACAGTACGAACCATCGTTTGCAAGCACCTATGGCGTACCTTGAGGCTTGAACAAACATATAATTAATGTGTGTGAGCGAACGGAAGGTAAACTTCATGTAAAAACATGGTTAGGCCACTGATCTACAGTGCCACAGTGTAGATCAGTGGGTTAGGCGGTTCATAACTTCAACATCAAAGGTTAAGGTCAATCGTAATGCACGCCGTTTGCACCACATTTATGATTTATGTTACAGTTGCTGAATATGTTGCCTTCGCGAAAACTCCCGTTGTCTAATTTCATTCCGTTCTGTTCTTCAATTTCATTCCGTTGTCCAAGTTCATTCGGTTATCCAAATTCATTTCGTCGCGAGGTATTCCGTCGCGGAGAAATCCCGTTCGTTATGCGAGAAGTGACCCGTGAAGGTGGGCCCTGTCCCACTTCTATCGATCAATTTCTCAATAAAGTGTATATCTGGCAAATAGAACGTGAATAACAAGCCCACGTAAGCCTACCAAGTATCCATGATACCGTATCATAACAATATGAAGACGTCCCCGCCACCGCCCCTCTCAGTTCCTATGCCTCTATATAGCTAAATATGTTCGGGACAAACCATACTAGCTACATCTAGGCTACATCTTTATCGGTACTATGCAATAGACTGTTGTCCATCTCGCAAAGGATGATTAGTGACATCACCAGCTAAGATCGGAGCACTATATACATTCACAAACAAGGACTATAAGAATATCAGTTGACTTTAGGCCTACCTGGTAGAATTATGCAAAACTGGTCAATTGCATGACTCGTAACCACAAGTACCTGTTAACAAAGGTACTTTAAATACAAACTTTTTCCCTCAAAATATGCTATTGTAGGACGGGATATGCACTAGTTTATTGCAATTAGGGCACTCCAAACTAGTGTAGGGATATGATCTGATTTATTTGCAATTTCGGCTTTCCAAACTCCATGATGTTGAGGGTAAGAAACCCGAAAAAGTTTGTGGCCAGGACCATTCACAAAATGGTTCGTAAACGAAATCTAACTAAGGTTTACGTATCCAAAACAATCTGTTTACTGTTGATTCAATTTCCCTGCGGAAGTTTATCATCTAGGCTCTATAAGGTAACAATATGTTTTTCTTTTGAAACTTTTCAAAGATTTTGACTGATATGATGCATTTTTGGCAGCTTTATGTGAAGTTAGGGTTTGCAGAGAAATGGTCGAATTGCAGTCGCATGGACACTTCGAAGTTCGGACACCTAAGATTTAAACAACCCCAAAGCTATAACTTCCTTTTAGAGACAAATATGTAAGTACTTGCTAGCACACAGGTTATTTTGGAGAGAAAATAACTGTAGCTTCGTAGTTTTTCGTGAAATTGGCTCTTGCTGTAGGTTATCAGGGTAAAATCGTGCATTTCTTAGGGGTGTCCGAACTTCGCAGTGTTCCGAACTTCGCAATACTGTACAGTACTAAGGCTGTACAGAGATAGTATAATCGGCTAAGTTCGTTACCACGTTTCAAACAGTTTAGTTCCTAGCGTGTGATATATTATATGATTAGCCTACTATCACTGGATAGTACTGCTATATAGTACTACTATCACTGGATACTACTACGGGATCGAATATGTGTTCGTTATGTGATGGATGACGATTAAGGCATTCTTGCTCGCTAGCATTGCATATCGTTTATTGTAGGTGACATCCATAGGTAGACAACCTAAGACTTTGAGGCTTATACACCTACTTGTACTACTAGTTACTAGCTAAGGAAGCAGTTAGGTTAGACAGGTTGAAATAATTATGTGGTATTTGCCAGTAGCGCCCTCAGTTGTATCTCAAATCTTTGTAATGAAAAAGGCCGAGCCCATGTTTTGGTCAAAGTAGACATAGGCCTACAGTCAGACCCCAACGAGTGAGTTAATGAGCTCAGAGAGCAGTTTTCTTGTAGCCCGCCCCCCAAAAAAACTGAAGGCCAGACATAAGAAATTTTGCGAAACTGCTTGCGACCTACCACTCTGGTTTCAATGTTTGAATAATGCAACAGAAGGCGTCATCAGCCACCATGACGCGGTAAGGTTAATCTCACAACATTTATTTTCGTAATAAAGCAGTAAAAAGTTCTTTTTTTGTCGTATTTTGTGATAAATCTCCATTGAATTGTACGCCTTTTTTCATGGCTAGTTACAGGAGAAAAATGCACATTTTTAGGTAAACTTGGCTATAGTCTAGATGATGCTTTTTTCAACAATACCAAATTGGCGATTGGAATTGCACTAGTTTTTTCAACTGTCATCTAATTAATTTACGGCAAAACACAGCGTTATGAAATACAGATACAGTTAGGACTTTGTATTGGCTCTGCGTATACAATGATCCATCTAATCCATCTATCCTATCCATCCATCCTATCCATCCTATCTATCCATCCTATACATCCTATCCATCCAATTATAGCTACACATTCTTTACACCCATCCAATTACGATATTATCCGATCAATCCTATCCATCCATCTTATCCATCTATCCTATCCATCCTATCCATCCATCCTATCAATCCATCTTATACATCCATCCTGTCCATCCTATCCATCCATAATATTCATCCATTATATCAATTCATCCTATACATCCATCCTTTCCATCCATCCGATCAATCTTATCCATCCATCTTATCCATCTATTTTATCCATCGTATTCATCTATCCTATCAATCCATCCTATACATTAATCCTATATACCCATCCTATCCATCCATCCTATCCATCCATCCTAGCCATTGATCGTATATATCCACCCAATCCATCTATCTCATCCATCCATCCTATCCATCCTATTAATCCTATCCATCCATTTTATCCATTCATCCTATCCATATATCATATATATCCATGATATATATCCATCCTATCCATCCTATTAGTCCACCCTATACATCCTATCCATCCATCTTATCCATCCATCCTATCCATCCTTCCTATCCATATTACCCATCCATCCTAAACATCCATGCTATCCATTTATCATATCCATCTATCCATCCTCGCCTTCCTATCCATGCATCCCCTCCATCGTATCCATACATCCTATCCATGCATCCTATCCAGCCATCCTATCCATATTATCCATCCATCCATCCATCCTATTCATCAAATTATATGGATCCATACTATACATCTATCCTTTCCATCCATCCTATCCATCCTATCTATGCATCCATCGTATCCATTAATCCTATCCATCATATGTATCCATCCATCCTATCCATCCACCCTATCCATCCTTCCGATCAATCCCATACATCTTATCCATCTGTCCTATCCATATTTAATGTATATACATATAGAGATTACTTTTGATTTGAACCATCGTCACCACATACATTTTCTTAGACTTAAGATCAGAAGCCATATTTTACCCAGCCATGCACAAAGTGCAGGCTGGGTCTTGTATCTTGTGGTTTCTTCTTCTTCTTCTTCTTTCTGTCACAGGAATCGCTATAGCTGGTACATGCCTTTACCGTGGTTCACCAAACTTAGTCACAAGAATCATTGACCGTAAGGGTACATCAGGCCATGACCAGTTTGGGGTCAAAGGTCACACAGGGGTCACTAGGGTCAAAATGGTTAACTGAATAAAAAAAATAGAGTAAGCTCAAATTGCAAAATTGAATATCTCATCTTGTAGATCATGACCAAAGATAAAGAAAAGTCAACTTTGACCTTTTCATCTGACATACGGTTAAGGGGTCAAAGGTCAAGATGTAAAATTTACAAAAAACGCTACTCCTACAGAATATGTAACCTGATCATATGTCTTATGCATATGATAAAGCTTGAAGCCCTCTACAAAACTTATTTTTGAAATTTTGATCAAAGGTCATTTGGGGTCACAAGAGTCAAAAACAAGGTCAAATGTAAAACAAGCTCAAATGATAAAAGTAAAAGTGTCAATGTGTTGGCCTTGGACAAACATAAAACAATGTCCACAGTGACCTCTTCGTCCAACCTATGATTATGGGTCAAAGGTCAAAGAAAGATCAAATCACAAACAACCTCAAATGGCAAAAGTAACAGTGCTAACATGTTCACCTTTGGCAGAAATCCAAAATTGTCCACAGTGACCTCTTCGTCCAACCTATGGTTAAGGGGTCAAAGATCAAATCTTAAATAACCTCAAATGGCAAAAGTAACAGTGTCAACATGTTCACCTTGGACAGGCATCCAAAATTGTCCACATTGACCTCTTTGTCTAGCTTACAGTTAAGGGGTCATAGGTCAAAGAAATGTCAAATCACAAACAACCCCAAATGGAAAAAGGAACAAAGTCTTCATATTCACTTTTCGTAGACATCCAAAATAGTCCACAGCGACCTCTTTGTCTGACTTACCGTTGAGGGGGTCAAAGGTCAAAGAAATGTCAAATCACAAACAATCCCAAATGGAAAAAAAGTAACAAAGTCATCATGTTCACGTACTTTGGCAGACATTCAAAATTGTCCACAGTGACCTTTAAGTCTGACATAGGGTTAAGAGGTCAAAGGTCAAAGAAAGGTCACATTTCAAACAATCTGAAATGGCAACAGTAACAGTGTCAGCATGTTGGCTTCGGACAGAAATTTGAAATTTGTCAATGGTGACCTCTTCATCTGACCTATGGCCGTATGGTATATGAATGAACTGTAGCCAGTGTCTTTGGGTTGTGCTCAATTAGGGTCGAAGGTCATGCATGACGTCACAAGGGTCATAAACGTTAACTGTGCAAAAAAAATAAAACAAGGTCAAAACACAGAACTAAATGTGCCATCTTGTAGGCCTTGATAAAAGATTAAGAAAAGTCAATGACTACCTTATTATATGACCTCTGCTTGTGGGGTCAAAATTCACGCAAATGTGTCAGTAGCCTATTCGACACACCCACTTTGCAGATTTACCCTTTTTCAAAATCCAATTTAAATTTAAAGCTTTGAATCTCATGATTGTAATGTAATTTAAAGCAAATAGGCCTTCTCAAAAGAAACTACATGTTAGAAAACAACAAACAAAAGAAAAAAAAATAGAACAAAAACATAATAACGGTTATGGGGTCAAAGGTCAAATGCGGTCATCTAGGTGTCAATGATTTAATTTACTCCGATGCCTATGATAATGCGACTAACACGTTATGCATTGCTTTTCACCAGTGTCTATGAGGTATACACAAATTTAGGGTCAAAGGTCATGAAAGGATGAATGACTGGGTCTGTGTCACTCCAGTGACACAGTCATGTCTAGTTTTTATTTTATTTTATTTTTGGGTTATGTTAACATACTCAGTTTTAGTTCCATAACAATATTTTTCTGCTAATATTCACCTAATACGAATCAGCAGAGAGAGGCTGTGGATGCAACGTCTTCGCACCATTCAACCTCATGGGCACAACATTCAGGAAGGACATGACTAACTTTTCTTTTGTCCCCACCTCCTCCCCTTGTCCACCCCCCCCCCATCACTCCTCTACTAATAGCTCTCTTCCATCCTTTTTCTCCACACCTTTAATTCTGTCTTTGTCCTTCTCCAGTGTATTCCCTAACCCCTTGAATCCCTTAATCCTATCTTTGTCCCTCCTCTGTATATCTCCTACCTCTCCTCTTCCTCTGTTGGTTTCTTTCTTTCTTCTCTCCATCCCGTGTCTACTAATCCCCTTACATCCATCTCTTTGTGTTCATCATGCTCATTAACCTGTCTGTATTCTGTGCGTGTTTTTGTCCCTTCTGTTACTGTTACTTGTCATTTAAACTTTGAAGAAGATCCTGCTAGGATCGAAACGTCAGGCCAACTTACTTTTACACAATATTCATCATATAATATAATATTATTAATTTGGTGTTTTGGAAATATTCGCTATTGGCAAACGACATTTGGAATCTTTTGAAGACTTCCTTGCCGACATGGATTTTCGTGGAAAAAGTAGGCTGCTAATTGAAAGTACTTCAAAGCAGCATTCAGTAGATTTGGGCAAAAACCACACAATAAGACACATTATAACAGAACTACATAGCAGAAAAAATAACGTTTCCTATGTGTGTTTAGTTTACTAAATTCACTTTCTACTATAGCATTTACTGCTTCACTTACCAGTTAGATATTTCTGCCAGATACTTTCAATACGGCTGGGGTGATCAACACAATCTGTAAACCGATAGAAAACTTGAAATCTTCATAAAGTAGCGTCAACCTAGATTGTGAAATACCAAAAGTAGTCACCCTGGCCTTAGTATTGACGTAACCAAAACAAAAGGTATTGAAATAGTTTCTAGTAACTTAGCATTCCGTACCATATCTTGCAGTAGAAAAGCTGCATCAGTAAAATACACCCAAGTACACGTAAAGCTCTATTACCACGACTTCCCCGAATATCATCAGGTAAAATCGAGGCGATCGGAAAATATAGTTACACAGATATGTTAGGAATGTATACTGTGCTGAGAATTTGATAAAAAGGTTCATATCTTGCTTCAACAATTGTAATAATGATAAATGGTAGCAAGCTGATTTTATTTTGGAAAAATGTACTTTGGTGTGAAAATGTAATGATGGTTACCGGGAGAACAGGGTGGGGGATGTTAGACAGGGGTAAACAGGTAATATGAGGTTCCATCAATTGAAGGGATACAATTAATTTGTTTTCTTTTTTTGCAGGGCAGACTCATAAAAAAATACGATGGTTACATCTAGAGGTAGAATGTAGAGTGGGGGTTGGCGATGGAGGTGATTGAAGTTCGAAGAAGTTTTAACAAACTTGATGTATAGCATCCGCGTTATTTCATTGTGCGTTTTAACATGACAGTTACTATGGATACGGTATCGCATTTGCAATACGCTTCGCCAAGGTCGTTTTTTTTTTGAAGATCAGAGTTAAATAATGGAAGACAAGGAATTTGAGATTTGGTAAAGATGATAAATATATACAACGGGAATAAGTAATAAATGCTTCAGTTTCGGTATTTACTTTCCTTAGGAATGTATCAGAATTATATGTATTCTACGAGGAAATGGAGGTTTGTGATTCGAATGTGTCTAGCATAAAACGTGATATGTATAGAGTAGCCAAAATAGCGAATTACACACCACTGTAAAGATTAACGAACCATACATTGGCTCTATGCATGACTACACACATTGTGACGGATTGCTATATTGTTAAAACAAAAGCAGCAACGCTGCAGAAGCTTAATTAACCTTCTATTTTGAAAAAAAAAAATTGTTATTTCTTGTGCAAAAGACATACGCGAAATAACGGTGTTATTTTCTTTCCTCCCATCTCCTCATCCTTGCCCTTATGCTCCTTCCTAGCAGCCATCATTTTTGTTGGAATGCTAGAAGGTTGTTTAATTTCGGCTCTCTCAATTAGTACCTAACATAAGTGTGTTAGTTATAACTCTAATATACCGCTGGACTCTTACGTTAAATTAGTTTTGTCTCTTGAATACAATATATTCGTCGCCTGAACCACATGTAAATGTTCCCCGCTATATCAATAAAGTGAACGGCCAATATGGCTATATGGTCACCAACATCGATTAAGGTCGTTTCACCGTATTTACAGCATGTACGCATGCTCACATGTACGTCATATATCTGGTACCTTCTCAGAAAGTTAAACTATATTTTATATGCGGATCGTAGTAATGTGCCATTCAACTTTTATTTTTGTCGCAGGTACTTAGGTATAACCTGCATAGTGAGCTTCTACTTAATGCGAATTAATCCTCGACTCTAAACATTAATTTTAAATGCACTAGTTGTAGTGAGGTCGGCTACATCGAAATAGAACTTGAGGACATGTAGTTAGATATAGTTTATAGAAGCTTTAAACTGCAAATGCTGTGAAGAGACAAATACACGCACATAATACAGACAGCTTAATACAGAGGTTACCACAGTGAACACAAAAGAAAGATTCCACTACCAAAAGTCTTTACAGGGGATGTTATTCCCCATAATATGTCACGCTACAATATCATTGGGGTAGTGGTGAGGAACAAATTACAATATGTTGACTTAATATACTTCAGAGGTACCTGTGCAAGTATAGGTTCTCTAGTTGTAGATAGCTGTCTCATCCGACTGGTGACACGTGACCAATTTACTGTAGGAAGTGGTGGGTACGTTGACTTACTTTTTTAATTCCTTAATCGATTAGAATATATTTATTGTTAAACAAAGAAGAAAGCACACCACATAGGTTCAAAATACTCAAAATCAACAGCAAATGCAAGTCACATACACACATGTACCTAAAAGCAGGGAAACGTCAGTTACTATATGTTTACACTGATGACGTAAAAGCTTTTATAACGACTTTTCGAATCGTCCTGTTTTAAGTAACGCTTGTTGTTTATGACACGCACTTTGAATATGAATACTGTTCAATGATATTCTCACGAAACTGAACCTACTATAACGTTTCTATTTAGAACTTAAATAACACAATGTCATCGCACTATGAAGTCCTTGCCTAGCTAACTTTAAGCTTGGATCAAGTACTAGAACTCTTTACGAGAACTATGTACTTGTCGACGAGACACACGAAAATTACTCAACCATCGTCGTATACTTTAACCTTGACCAAATATTCCAATGCAGAATCGCGTAAAACAACGCACCGACCATGTGACGTGCTCCATTGTGAATCTGAACTCTTGTAGTACTCATTTAATGTATATTGTAACATTGTCCGCTCCAGTTATGTTGTAGCGTACCCGGTTGGTAAGTAAGGTGTGGGTGTGTGTGTGTGGGGGGGGGGTGGTAGGGAGAGATCGAGATAACCGTTGAATAAAATACACTAACAGTACATCCTGAGATTTATAAGTATATATACTTGTCTATATGCAATGTTCCTGTAGTAAATCTCTCGCAGTGTGACAAAGAAATAACTATAATATAAGTAGGAATACCTTAACGACTAAAACACGACACACGGATAACGTACATTAACTAACCCTATCACGGCACAGCTATTCTGTAATGCGCAAGTTGCCTAGCAGCGCGTTTAACTGTCGGCATTGCGCTATAGACAACGCAGCGCAGCAAATGATGAATTCGTCAAAGGCAACGCAGCGCAGCTAACGATGGACCGCGTCAGCCCGTGAACCCTACGCTGCAACAGCCTTGCAACCGCACAAGCAGTGTACGCAACGCAGCTGCAGAGTGCATCAATCCGATCCATATGTCTTCTGCAGAAGCCCAAAAATAACCTTTAAAACGTTGCCTCTGACAAACGCTATAAAATTCGGCAAGGATTCTGCCTGGCAACTTGTTCATAATGTATCAAGGGCGTAGGAACCGGGGGGGTCTGGGAGGGCGCCAGCCCCCAGTGAAAAATATGGGGGGAGGAAGTATCGTTCCGCCCCCCCCCCCACTCCGCAAGTCAGAAAACCCCTTTTTCATTTCCAAATGAGAAAAAATCTCATTTGAAGCACCAAATTGCATCTAAGGCCAGGTGAAAATGCAAAATTCTTTACAAAATGGAGTGGGTGTTGAAGTGTTCTATATTGCACCAAATTGCATCTGAGGCCACCTGGAAATGCAAAAAAATTCCAAAGGGGAGGGGGACACCCCCTCCCCTTAGACCCCTCCCCCAGGCCGGCCATTAGTCTTCAGCCCCACCACTCAAAAGTACCTTCCTACGCCACTCTAATGTATACCAAAATAATGTATAAAAAAGCTACTCGCATAGCAATATAAACGACCCCGTAACTGTGTAGAAGCCTATACACGAGTAACTGACCAATTACGACATATCCGATAGCATTGACACATATCAGAAAACAATAAAAAGCCGATCAACGCTCTCTACCCTGCTACAAAAATGAGCTGACCCCCGCCCCACGGTATATCCGTCTCTTGTAACTTCCCCGTATACTAAGTTTAGAGACGAAAACGTCCACCAGACTGCTAACATAAACCCCTGCAGCCAGCATTACATTGATACCCCTAGATACAAAGACTATCGCACATACCAGTGACCCCCCTGCTTAAACATTAAACCAGGGTTTTCCTAACTTTATTCCGGACATGATCTGAGTCATTATTATACAATAATACGCATAACAGCCTGTGTCTGTTTCATAACTCAGTTATTTATCACATATGCGTATGGAACGCAAACAGAGTTGGTCGATAGGTACGACTTTTGTACATGACTACATTATATGGCCCTACTATAAGGTGACCATATTTGCCTGACTGGAACCAGGGACATTTATTGCGTGACTGATATGGGAGAGGGGTCTAAGGGGAGGGGTGTCCCCTTCCCCTTAGTGGTGCTTAGATGTAAAATGGTGATACTTAGAAGCACTTTTTTAATCAAGTTTATTTTCAAAAATTGTAGCTTTTTCTTAGATGAAATTCACTTACTTTACGTAATTCATTGAGAGCTTGTGAGTTGCTCATGCTCACACTATAATTGTGGTTGTGTCGCCGCAGTTGCCAATTATACGGTCGAAAGAGTGCTAGGCTAGATCGAGCTAGCATATTTTAACAGTGTTCCCACTTTACACTGGCCCACCTGAAATACTGGTTATAAGTTCCGTTCTGCGACTGCACACTTGACTATTTTTTTTTTATACAAATATTTTACTAATAATGTGGAATATTTTCGAAATTCCTGAACATTTTGACGAATCGGAGACATTTTCGGTTTTCGGAGACACTTGTTCATCGGGGACAGCACAGTGTAATCGGGGACTGTCCCCGAAAATCGGGGACGTCTGGTCACCTGACCCTACTAAAGGTTAAGTAAGCCGCTTTCAATTATAACAGAAAACAAAGACAATTTAAGGTGCATAATATTGTGACGTGATAGGTTATTACACAATCAATACTTTTCTTTTTTATGACTAAACTCAAACATTTTTATCTCAGCAACAGAAAAGATGTTTCCCCGCCCCCACCACATTCAGCCTTCTTCAGCGGGGTGGGATACTACTGTAATCGGTATTTTGCTTGCAAGTTGTTATAACTTTTTAAAGCAGCTTTTTGCGTTTTGTCGCCGTTTAGCCACCCTTTTGACATCCATCGGGGTTTTTACATGTATTCATCACAAAACATCAAACTAAAATATAAGCCAAGTTCTTCCCTACCTAGAGCACCAATTGGCGAGTAATAAAAGAACTTCTGCAGATATAAGTTAAGAGTCTTCCGACAAAGCAATCGCATACAGTTCCCCAAATCCACTAGTTTGAATCCAACCAATGAGTGAATAACTGACAAGTTTATTTATAAGCTGTTGCTTAAAAAAGATTCATTCATAATCCGAAAAAGCTGAGTCGTTATCACAGCCATACTCAAGGCACATAAATAGAGCATGGTGTTGTAGTATATATTGGTGTACTGGATTGCTTACGACGTCGGCAAAGTGAATTTATTTACCTCATTATTCCATGACGTTCAAATAATTTAAATATTCATGTTATAGGCGGGGCTTATTGCGAACCTAACGGAAAATATCATCGAGAGAAACAACGTTCAAATTTGTAAATCATTCGACCTTATACCACCATTTGAAGTCAGATTTGAATAGATAAGCTAGGTGTGTATGTCGTTATGGCACCGTGGGGTCAATGAGGTTGAGATAATCATAGAAAGGACTCAAAAAGCTGTTTTAAGATTTAGATAAGTAGACCTCGATCATTCTCCTGATAGCAAACACAAAATGATCATGTTTTTAGCGTTTGGTTTGACTGTGTAAATAATCTATAAATATACATATATGCGTGACAGTCATTCAACTTTAATTTCTAAGATGGCAATCATGGCTTTTAAAAAAATACCTTTACTAAACCGTTTACTGGCAATTATGTAAAAACAAACTTCGTTCTTTTAGTCTCTCCCCCAACTACTTACTTGCTTAGATTTCTAGTTCCATAAATATACACGTGGGAACGACGAATTCAATGGCTTTTATTTGTATCCCATCACCGTGGTGGGATCCATTGACCATTGCAGTACTGTCGGATATTTCGTGTTTCTTTCATTTCTTATCCTACCCACACCATGAATTTACGTTCCTGATACAAATATAGTCTTCGTAAAATTCGATTAATGACTTGTCTATGACCAGAGTGATAGCACATCAGTGGAAACAATCCTCCCTGAAAGTGTACACTATAGATTTTAAGCAATGGTGATTAGTGTGTATTAATGTAGTTCAGTGTAGGGAACATCTCCAGTAATTGAAAAGACCTAGCTATTTAGGTCTGGATTTAAAGCTTGCAGAAACCCAACCTACAATAACTTCATTCACAATAAAGACATTTTACTTCCAACGTATTGCAGTGTACAATGTCTTACATAGCGAAGACAGTGTACTTGTACAAACTTAGTAGTCGGGTAAGTTCCGTATGCAGAAAATACTTTACAAACTTGAACAATTGAAACCACTGATGCGAATTTGTTGCCACAGAGACAATTATTGTAATAGAGAAGTACAGACACAGTGACGTCAGATGGAATAATTGTAGCATGGAAACCGTTGCGGAGTTTAAGCACTTTATAGTTGTTTTTGCTGTTTTAATATACGCTTCGATGAAAAGTAGATTTTCTTGAACAAGCCATAATCCATGACATGTTTTTTGTTTCTTTGATGGGAGGGGACTGGGGTACAAGTCTTTTGCCTGGCTATCAGGTTTTGCACTATCCGTACCTTCCTTAATTCCTTCATTGATTAGTACAATATAATAACTTTATAAACTTCCAAGGTACTTGTACAAGTACAGGGTTTGTTGTACAGGGTGTTTTAGTTGTTAATATGTGCCTTACCAAACAAAATGCACGTGACCTATATAATGTACGGCGGATGAGTGGGGTGGGGGTTAACGTTAACTCTCGAAGGGATCTGTGAAACTTTTTCCCTAAGTTCCTAGACACAAACGCCCAAATAAAATCTCTATATTCCGCAACGGGAATGCAAAACGGGCTACGTGTAGAGCAATAAATGATCAAAATTAGAGCATGTAGTTAACAAAAAAACAAGGAAGAAAGTGAACCACATACGTGAGTTCAAAATCAACAACAAAAGGAAATCACACATACACAAACTCACTCCAAAATGGAATTACTTGAATACATATTGACACTAGATGAAGTATAGCGTGTTTGTGTGTGTGTGTAGGGGGCAGGCGGAGTGGTGGATTCCCCCTTTGTCAGCAGGTCCTGCAATATACCTCCCTCCGTTAATTCCTCCATTTATAAGTACAATCTATTAACCTTACTTACTTACCTAATCAGGGTTTAATTGGATGTCCTTTGTTCTGGAGTAAATATCGTTGACTCAATCACCTTTAGTTTCAATAATATGGAAATCCTTCATTGTTATATTCAATCCTTGATAATTGGTTCTAGTATCGAATGGTCTTGGAATGGGAGGTGATGTTCAACTGTTTGGTTGAGGAAGTGTTGATGAACATACAACGCCATAGCAATAGATCAAGTCTTTCCAAATCTAACGTCAATGTGACAATATGGGAATTCCATTATACAAAACCAGTCAACATATCCAAATTGTGCAGACATCAATCCGATATACAAAGCTATTTGGAGGAACACATCCACTACTTTGTGTATTACCGTGATCGCCGTGCTACACCTGTCGTACAACTGATGTACCATACGTTCTGATTTGAGTAATTGTAACACATTTTCTACTGTTTACTTTTATTTGAAAGCTTTACTAAAATATGAGTCATTCTGCAGGTAACGCAGTAGCATAACAAATCTATTCATATGTATCCAACCGAGTCAGAGGTCATAAAATATACAATAGCAGGGAAACACCAGTTACTAAATGTATTCACTGATGGCGTGAAAGCCTTTGTAACGGCTTTTAAGAATGCGCCTGTTTTAAGTAACGTTCATTGGTTATGACACGCACTTTGAATATGGGACTGTTCAAATGAAATTCTCGCTAAATCAACTTATAACGTTCTCTATTTAGAAGATATTCACATTTCACCCTACTGTGAAGTCCTTGCTCCTTGCCTAGCTAAGTTCTAACTTGGATCAAGTTCTAGTTTCTAGTTTCGAAAATAATCTTACCGCTTGTCGACGAGGCACACAACAATTACTCAACAATCGGCGTGTAGATTAACCTCGATCGTATATGTCAATGCGGAATCGCGCATAACAACGTATACTAACCATTGTGACCCCTTGTCCCTTTTGACACTCAACTCTAGTGGTTCGCCTTGAATGTATATGATTCTACAATAACTGAAGTTATGATCTTATAGCTACTACGTTCTTTGTGAAGCTATACCTGAACAATGGAATCTAGCTAAGTGGGACATTTCTGGAAGTAAAACCTTTTCAATGTGGGTACTTTTTCAAACAATCGAACTGCAGATGGAACTCACGCAGCTAGTCAAGACTGTATACAAATGTACACAGACACGAACAGCAGACGACAGGACTGGTTGTTCCTTAGCAACACAAATCTCCTTGCCAATTTCTATATTCTGCAAATATTTTTCCGTGTCATATATCAAGTCGAAAGGATAGCAATAAATCGAAAATTTGACATCTTATTTTCAAATTTCCACTGTCTTGTCTGAAAACGTTGGCCATTTTATTGTAAATTTGTCACTCATTGCGTTTTCCAAATGTGGGCAAGGGGGCTGAAGATTTGACAGTCATGTTGAACTTCATTAGATAATTGTATATTATAACATGTGTGAAGGCAGCTTTCTTTAAATTGATCCTATCCCCACCCCTACCCCCCACCCCCACTTTTACTTGTGACTTCTAAAAAATAACCCTGGCTACAAACTTTTTTATTATTATTATTATTTGTCTTTATGGGTAAATTGATTGATCACCGAAGATTGAATTTGAAGAATTTGAATACATAATTTCAATGAGAAGAACAATTTAGTCAGTCCCACTGTTAGCTGTTTTTTTTATTTAAGATTTGCTTGTTTATTCTCCAATCCGATCGATATTTCAAATGTTATAGCATTTTTTGTTTGTTCCGTGGTAAAGATATGAAGATATCTCATAGATTCGCTGAAAATTTGACAGAACAAAAGTTTGAAATTGAGCATAAATATCCGTATTAATATTCAATCAGCAGCTGCACGAAGTTCCTGTTTTCCATGCTCTGAGTGATTTCAAACAGCTGCTATTCAACTGTTTACACCAGTCTAATTTATTTTATAAGTCATTTTTATAATAATGGTTAATAGGCTGCAAGTTATATTTATTGAAGAACAATCATGGGCCAGTCCAAGTCAATTAATGATGGGTTGTACTCTGTTATTGATGTGAAAGTAGTTTATAGGCTTGTAAGAAGTAAGTTGTTCTGGTTGTTAAAGATTTGACCAAATACAATGATGTCAAACAAAACTGAAAAGAATAGTAGCAGTGTTGTAGCCAGGTACATGTATCTGAGTACCAAGTACTTTTAAGTACTTCTCAGGTTCCCGAGAACCCGGGTATCCTAGCCCGATTACTGGCTTTTTAGGATCCGAGCACCGAGTACCAGTTTTCGAGTACAGTATTCTATATACAGTATTCAGTACCGAGTGCGAATTAAACTATTTCATACGAGTACTTTTGATTTCTTAAATACCTAATATTTATAACTGTTCCCGGTGGTGATTATAAGTAAATGATATATACGAATATGATGTAGTGATGTAATGATATAGTCGAATATGAAGACATTGTTCTTGTCTTGTTATTGTTTGACACATTTTCAAATGTAAAATGTCTTAAAATGATGGGTTAATAGGGGTACAAGTGCCATATTAATACTACAAACATGCTATAAATTGTTTTATGTTAGACACATACTATACATCACTTATGCTTTCATTGTTTATGCTATATGTACTGTACTTGGTAATATAGTCGGCTATTCTGCTGCAGTAGAGAAACATGAGTACGGTGACATTAAAGAGTAATAAAAATCATCGATAACTTATAATAACTACCTTATGTAACGTCAGTATTACGAAACTGTTTGTTTTACATAACTCGTCACGAACGATTACCTATCACTTTGAATCGAGTACTTAAGCATCAGAGTGCGGGCGCGAAAGGATGAGTACCAAGTACTGTTCACCTAGTGCGAGTACCGATCATTTGGAGACAGATGTTTGAATGCCAATCGAGTGCCGGGTGCTTTTCGAGTACTACAACACTAGAAAATAGCTTCTTGACAATACTTTACTAGTTTTTTTTATATTTTTAGGCTACTAGTGCTTAGCACAAATTTCAACTACAGACACAAACAAAAATTACCTTGGAAACACCAAATCTCTCCCGAAATTGAAAAACACAGATACGGTAAAACTTGTCGTACTTTCTAAGGAGGAACTGATTGATGTAATTTTAAGTAAAATATCTTGTGTTTCAATCGGATTTATTAGACAAACCAAGACAAAACTGATCAGCAATTGATTGAACATATTTTATTTTATTATTAGGATCATCTTATTCGCAAACTGCTACGTTGAACTGATCATTTAGTAATAATGAATGATAATTTAACGCTTTTTGATATATTATTATCAAGGAAAAAACAGATCGTGAGTGGTTTGAATAGATCACTGAGCTACTTCCAAATAAAAATTATGAAAGTTCGACTAAATTGAAGGGAGGAGAGGCGGTCGTCCATTTCAGATTCAACAAACTCCTTTCCAAGAGGCTGTCGAAAACTTTCGAGGGCGCTAGACCTTTTGTTTGCTGAATGGTCACGCTATTAATTCTGAATTGTCAGAGTTTGCTCCACGATTACATTATGAATAATGAAATGCAATTAAAATTTCGTTACAACTGACACAATCTTCTATATTTATCATAAGTTAACGGCAGTTTGCGAGAACTTTGACAGATTCTATTCGCATTTGAAATTTCGTCGACCTTCTCAAATATCCAAACACAAGAGACGCGTGAACAATAAACGGTTTTACGAGTCTGAACAGAGACAGAAAAAATAGAACTCCGTAATATAGAAATGTTTTTGTTTTCTACCTTATTCCGGATCACGATAACTTTTTTTTATTATCTTAGCCCCTTAACTGTTTTCAATCTTTCCTAAGTCTTCAACTACGAGGTAAAATAAGACCGGACCGGTTAAATTTTGACGGTTAACCGGTTAATTATTTCATTGAAACATGTTAATTCTTGCTCATGCGCATATGTCATGAATGTGGTCAATATTCGCCTTGAAAATGTTTCTTGTTTTATTTTTTGTACAATACAGGACTGTGTGACATGTTTGAGATCTACTTGATGATCTTGTAAATAAATCCAACATTAACAGTGTTGTATGTACAGTACGTTATTTATTAAACAACCCTTCAACGAAGATTGCAAACGGTCGTGTATTTTTACGTCATGCTGACATCTTCTGATGAAAATGATAAAAGAAGTTGTCGCCCTGATAACTGACTATGATTGTTAGTCAGGGATAATTCCTCATTCAATGCACAGAGGATATATCACGTGACCGATTTCAAATTACAACCTGAAGAAACGGGTTGAAATCGTATACATTTGTTATCTGAAGCGCCTCAGTCGTTACACTACATTTGGTTTGTTTATTGATGTCTTGTCATGCTCTGCGCCTTACCACTTTTATACGTCATTTGATGATCACTTACAGCTTAACAATACTTTATCGTTTTTACCTCTAAACCAGATTCCGTCTGCTCAGTTTGGTCAAAAAAGAAGAAGTGTATGTAGCGTATTATGAGACCGCATTGAGGAATCTCATTAAGGCCTCCTACTATTCTAACTTAAAATAACAGGTGTAAAGAGCTGACAACTTCAACATGGTCCCGTAATGGTGAATGAAATTCAATTCGAACAAAACAATTCGAGACTTTCATAAGCCTCTTCTTTGACGTATCGTAGGTGATAGTGTACTATGATACACGATGTTTGTGTGTGTTTATATTTATGTATTCACAAACCGACAATGATAACATTTTACCTCACCTTCACACAAATGTTCCCACCAAGATCTACTTCCAATCTACACAACACCCTTTCCACCGAACTGTCATGAAAATAGTATGCTTCTGGTTATAAACCACGTCCAATGTTACCATAGTAACAGCAGCAGTTGATTTCAGAAGTCGATATTTTAATATAACGACCTCCATCGAAATTCGATCCGGACGGGATCATGGACTTACAATCGTGATGTAACAAACGAATCCATTTCAACGAGGAACTCAAATAGAAACATTCATACCCTAATACATCTCTTATATATCATTTCTCATACAAGAATAAATATGTTTTCAATAGATGTATGTTTCCTTAATATCGTATCCTCTTCTTTTCAAGTGAATGCATGAATTCCTTAAAATAGTGTGTCATTTTACCATGTATTCCCAAATACAAACATCATTCATTTACGATAATCTATTTTTGGAAGCGATTGCGAAGGGGGGGGGTGGGTTATACAAAAGAGGCAATTTCAAATGACATATTTCTAAATTTAACAACAAAACGACATTACAAACATGGAATGGTTCAGGCCTTTTCTTAACCAGTTTCCACAAAACTGGATGGGAACGTACCAAGGTCGAGTTTTTTTGTCCCAAACAGGTTTGAAATTGTGTGTAAATAGTCGCTCATGATTGGTCGGAAGTTTTGTCATCACCATAGAAACCTGGTACTTCGCGGTAAGCAAAATGTCTGAATCAGTTCATTGCAACGAAGGTTTAACCGTTCAAAATCACCCGAATCTTTTCGTAAGTATATGTAGATATCTTTGGAAATGGTTTAGACATATTTAGCACACTAGTTTGTTAGATTTTATGATCTACTATATCCATGTTTCATCGAAGTTTTCTGTGAAGGCATTTATCGATAACATAGCACAATGCACATAACAGTTTTGTTCAGGGTGCATCACACATGCGCTGTAGGCCTATATGTATTAAAATTGTGTACACAGTGCAGCGACGGAAGTATACCATACTGTACACTATACAGTATGGACATTTAAGAACTGTGTTGTGATGCAAAAACAGTTCAGCTCTAAATACCCCCTCCCCCACCCAACTCCCTTCCCCATTCTGGAACCACTTCTTAATATTGGTCAGAACTTTTGTCGAGATGACAGGATTGCTTATTAGTAGCTTGTGTCTATGCTTTGACTCAATAAAAAGGACCAGCTTTCTCTCCACTAAAAATATTTCTTCGAAGGATATCAGTCATTGATGACGGTTACCCAGCATTCTTCACACCTCACTTGAGCTTCGGCCTATCCTGTTCAGTCCTATATGTACTGTATATATTCAATATATTCCACTACATATGATCTAACCCAATGGAGATACATATGATTTTAACAGAAAAGTTGTGTAATTTAGCATTGATTATTCGCAAACCATTTCCCAAATTTTAGACAGGAAAATTGCAGACTTACTGTAGTCCTAATCTAGTCGCGCAATACACTCACGTATAGTACCGATTCAAACTATTGCTGCTGTCATGTTTGCGTATATTCATTTAAGACTTGTGATTTTAGTGTATCCATTGCACGAAGGAATTCCGATTTCAATAGAACGACTCACGAATCTTGCAATGCAGCGTATGTATCATAAGTAAGGTCAACATGTGATCCAAGCATTAAAGGTAAACTTAGGGCGTTTAGAAGGCAACCCCGTAAATAGACTTAACTAAGTGTCACAGGACAATCAACAACAACATTTTATCTGTTCAGCTTAAGCATCATGTTTCAGTGACATCAATGAACTAATTCATGTTTTGACATTTAAGACCCATGGACCTTATCATTCTTCTCATTCAGTGTTTGTCTTCCAACTGTCTATCAAGTGATGGTCATTATTGATGCTGACGTTCAGAGCAATCTGATTAAATGAAAACTCCGTATTTGCAAACCTTTTCGGGAAAAAAATCGCGCCCTGGCCCCGCAATGGAACTTTTCAGACTATTTGGAAATTCAGTAAACAGCGGGTGATTACTGGAATTACTCGTCATGACAAAACATACTTTTCTCGTCAGAGACTTCGGTCAAAAAAGTTAAGTAGATTTTCAAAAATACAGATCACGTTATCGTAGCGTGCGTGTAAGAATGCTTTGACAATATGCAATATCCGCCGCATCTAATCTCATATATTTACGACACTGGTGACAAATCTACAGTGGTTCTGAAGGGACAGGCGAGTTCTGCAAAACACTTTAAAGTTGTTTATTTTTGTTGAGCTGACGAGTTACCCTAACGTTACCGCTTGACGAAAATGATAAAACAAATCAAGTTTGCTGTTTCAAGTAACTTGGCAACAAGTCAAAGATATGATTTTGATCGAGTTGTCAAGTATACGCTCTATTCATATCTTGGCCAAATTTTATAAAGATGAGTATGTGCATTGTCAACTCGATAAAAATCATTTGACGTGACTACAACTCGCCTGCTCCTTCAGGAAGTAAAGCGTGAATATTCGAGAGAGATACAGGAAGATTTCAAACAGAATATGTGAAAGCTACCCTTGATATGTTATGTTCAATGTCTTTGACTTTCAGGACTTTGGAGTACTACTCTTGTAAGCAATGGCAGGATATGGCGGTATCGGGGAAGGGGAGGGGGGGGGGAAGGAGCAAATTTAATGGATGGTGGGAGGTGTGAGATTTACTTGAGTGCAACACATTTTCTCAAACGTTTCTCACAATATCAATCATGAAAAGAGGAGGGTCTCTTTCTTTTTGAAAAGGTGAACTTTCAGCTGTGAGACACTGTCATCCGTGACGGCCATCTATTCAACAATGTGAAACCTGTGGTTTTGATATTGCTGAGCAAACAGTATGAAATGTTTCCCAAATGGAAATGCGGGCGGTATTGAAGAACTTAGATTGCACAGTCTCCGGAATCTTTGACGTTATTAATTTGCAGATAACATTGCAAGGGTCGTACCTGTACCTCGTTAGATTTTGCAGACGGATTCAACTGGTAATGCGTAAGGTTGGCATGTAATATAATTGTTAGTAGTCGATTGAGAACCTTATTTATAATACATAAACAAGTACGTGTGTTCCTCATACGTCTTCTGCGGTACCAGCAGTTATTTATACAACATATAACGACATCTTAACTACATAACATTATTAACATTTACTTATTTCATATTACTAAGCGAAATTTTAATGTTCATTTGATAATTTTATTTTTCCTGTTGGTTGTTTTTGACAAAATTGACAAACGATACAAGCTCTACGATGTTAGGGATAGCAACCATTAAGAGAAATACCGAATTTACCGTTGCTGGCCAAAGGGTTTGTACAAAGAGGACTTCGGCTTTGAGTACAACGTTTCCGTATGTTGCCGTGTTGGACGAATCCGACCGTACTCTACTACTCTTCCAACCAGAATTAATGATCAAAGCTATAGTCTCATTGGCAATAGTTTCTTTAAAATAGCAAATTATTTACTTGGCAACAAAGTGTTATCTGGTAACTTATTTACGGATTCCAGTTATCGTCTACCGAATTGTGTTATTATTCAGGGAATGAAGGAACATAATACATGTGCCACGTGGTTGGGGGGGGGGGGGCCTGATCGAGTTGTGATCCTGCATGTTAGCAGAATCATTCCGGAATAAACAGACATAAACAGTATTTAATCAATGCACTAAACGTAAGAAAAGACAAGCAAATTATTTTCAGAATGGAAGCTTTTCCGAAAAAGTTAAAACTAAGAGGAGGGGAAGCTGGCTTTACTGGAAGGCTACTACGACCCTGGCAATACCACCCTCCTGGGAGAAATAAAGATAATATACAAATATAAAAGATTATATAAGAAGACATAGTTTAGTAAATTTATTGATGCAATTTGACGCAAGCAAATTAACGTTACACATTTAGCAAACCAGCAACACAATTTCCTAGTTCGTAATAATATTCATTAATGTTACGATATTTTTCACTTGAGGGTATTTCATATTTTTAAATCACATTTAACAAAATACTTAGGGTTAATTATTGATGAAAATTTATCACAAGCAACATACTAATGATCTATGTCATCGTTGCCGTTGTCAATGCTGCCCTAGCCCAATGGTGTTTAGGGTGTTACCTTTATACCTGCCTCATTGCAAGCTTCATTCCTCCCCTGGTTCAGTGTGGCGTCGCATATGCTCTCATAGCAGAAATCTTAAGTACTATGTTTCCTATATATGTTTATAAAGGCATTAAAGGGATAGATATCCTAATTGTATACTTCTTTTATATCGCATTCTTGAGATTTGTTTTTATTGTGATTTTGCTGTATGCTTGTGCCTGTTATTATTATTGCCTTTTCGTGTACTTGATGTTTTGCTTATTTGTAAGAGTACCTTGAGTTAAAGTATAATCTTAGTAGAGTATTTCTCCAGAGGTTATCACTTTTATTGGCACTCTATACATTCTCCAGAAAGCCGCCGTAAACCTTCAAAAGCCGCAGTAAACCTCAGAAAGCCACCGTAAGTCCCCGAATGCCTCTGTATGTCACAGTTTGTCGCGCGGCTATAGTTTTGCCCGGCAACGATTGTAAGTTGAGCGTTATTATTATTATTAAAGAGGGTATTGTTGTTAATCTTACCGTGTACTTTGTGTTTCATGTTACCAAATGTTTTTTGTTATACTTCTTCCTTTTGTGCATTATTTATAAGAAGAAATCTTATGCTGTTTTATGTTATATTAATTTGTGCAAATTCATGTGCTTGTTTCACCTATGTTTGCATATTAATGTTTTGATATTTTTACTTTATAGTTTTCACCGTGGTACTGTTGAACCACGTGTGCAAATAAACGGTTACAATCTATGTAAAGGTTTTATTAAGTACATTGGTACTGTCTTGTATATAAGAAACACTATGCCAAATGAAATAGCAATTTAAATTCACTCTTCTTGTATCTATTCTTAACAATTGTATTTTGTGGTACAGCATGTAGGGTCTTATACTACGTTCTGAAATCCTCTAGAAGATTTGCGGAATAGATTGATCAAATTATTTATAATGACACCTACCTAAATGTGTAATATACATGACTTGGTCAGAACCTGACACCAGCGAAGTAAATAACATACTAACTGATTGGGCAATTGCTCTCCCGGTAAATACTTGTGCCCGCCCCTGTTAAATATTTTGCTCACAATCTTCATTTTCTTAACAGAGATATGCATAAGAACAACCAAACAATCTGGGGCCTATATCAAGTAAATGAAATACTCATAGCCACTATATCAATGTACAACTTTTTTTTACATATTTCATAATCGGTTAATAAATTTGTCGACGCACTAAGTCGAAATGTCAACAGTTCATCCATGTGGTCCTTTCTTTACCCCGTATTACCTAATACCAATGTAATCAAGAAACGTTGATATTCTGAGATAAGATAGTTGAACTGATGAGGTATTTATGCGATATTATGAGGAATAAATCGAATTATGAAATACAAAACCAATATGTTAAGTCGAAATACTTCATTTAACCTTGCCATCTTTAAGTCGAAGTTAGAGAAAATAGGCGAAAGTTTGAAATATAGTAGTGAAAGTTTGAGATTAAAAAAATGCAAATTGGATATTAAAAGTGAAAAGATGGACCGGTTATTTCGAAATTTCCACTTCCCAAGTACCACAATCCTAACATTTTTCAAGAATTTAAGACAATTTCTAGGAAAGATATGATTTTTATGAAAATATATGAAATTTGGAACAGTTGTTGAAATTTCCAGATAAGCAGCGAATTAGAAAATGACATTTAGTGTGAACATTGGCAAATTATAATATAGTGTCATAAGTAATGATTCAAGATATTACCATTATGTAAAATTATGGTAGGGAAATAGAGCACAATACAAGTAAAATAGGCTCTCCTAATTTTCGAGTGTACGTGATATATTATATACAGATTAAAAACAAATTGACATTATTGTGTATTAGTTAACATTGTTATATTTTATTGATTGTGATTTTAACCAAATGACGTCCATGAGAAAGATGGTCGTACATACTGATGACGTAGTGATTGATGAATGACGACAATGGAAGTTGAATTGTTTCTTGACAATGTGAAGTTATCAGAGCAAACGAATTCATAATTTGTAATACTTTAAATATTGTTTACACTTTTTTGGAGTTCTTCTTATATTTTCCTTTTCTGTCTTTTTTTGTGATATTTCATGTAAAGTGTGTATAAATAAATTTGATAATTTTCAACACTATTTGAATAAGTTTCAATTTATGCGTGACAAATATGTACTTTACTGTAAACATGTTATTTGCGGCTATAAAGTATTTTTTGCCCGTTACTGTAAGTTTTGTGTTGCATTCGAAAGACAGACATAATTTTCTCCGTCAGTGGCGTCGTGCCCATTGGGGCCTGGAGGGGGGGGGGGGGCACAGGCCCCCCAAATTTTGTCAAAGGTGTCATAAAATTTTGTCATAATTTAAAAAAAAGTTTTTTCGAACAGTGTCAGCAACTGAATTTCTTGTAGGGCCTACGAGAAATGGGGCTTCTATTGACTGCTTGGTCAATGGTTGTTAATTGTTGATATTCAGTCAATCGAAACAGTTAAATAATTACTGGTTGATAACTAATGAACCAAATGTGCCATCAACGCTGCCATCGTTGAACAATATTATATATACGTAGTCCCAGAGTAAGGGCAACCCGTTACCTTTGCCAAAGTCAGTCAATTTTCCATGAAAAAAAAATGGCAAATTTTTTAATTGTTTTCTAAGCCTGTAACAAAGTTCGGAACAGAGATTATGGGACTCCATGTGAACTTCTTCTTAAGTAATGCAATCAGTTCGCTAAAAGGTCCACTAGGATACATTTTCCTCATGATCTGATAGGTAGTTTTGAAAAAAAATGAATAATAATAATCATTTCAAATACAGTCACAATTAACCTGGAAAAAAATCACTTCGTTATCGCACGTTTTATCTTAGGTTTCGCTACTTTCGCTTTTTCTGCCCATGTTTTCAAACGGCATCGTTTTTTCTTTACCCAGTCACCACTTCTCACGGGCATGGGTGGCGATCATGGATCAGCCAACACAAAAATGTCTTCAATTTTGGGCGCTTCTGTGAGACGAGGAATTGGTAAACTGAGGAATAAATGGCGATCACTTCCTTCGAGAATATTTCCCAAAATAAATAAATTGCCGTAAATTTTGATCAATTTTAGGGGTGTTGCTTACTGCCATAAAGCACGGGAAGTGCCGTTTCCTGTAATCTGAGTGGTCTGCCAGACGAAAAATTTTCTTGTACGCTGCGCGCCAACCCGTGGTAGCGCTCCGCTTAGATAGTCATCACCTGCTCACGGGCCCCCCAAAAATTTATTTTCGCACGACGCCCCTGGTCTCTGTACTAGATTGTATAACCCAGTCACTTTTATTGATGACGTCAGCTGTTTAAACTGTCATTTCTCAAAACTAAATATATAAAATATTAAAATAAAACCTATAATGACAGCAGTGATATTTTTGTGGTTTACAACATGTACAGTTTAGATAGAAAAATATATAATTGAAACAGCGACCACTATTAATAATATCCCAAACTTTAGGCGGAAAAAGACACAGGTAACATACATATTTATAGCGTTGGCAATTATACGCTAACAGTGGCATGACCTATATGGATAGGGGGAGGGTGCCTTTGACTTAACGGTAAAAAAAGTTCTCAAAGTTGTAACTATGGAAAGAAGGACGGCTCTTATGGAGCACTTCTGTTTGCGACGCCTATGCGCACCATTGCACCCCCTCCTTCACCCCACTAGCTTTGTTATAGCAGAACAAAAAGAAATGGCAAAGAAACACAAAGAGCAGATTTCACAGATCAAGTTTGATCGGATTCGTTTCCATTCGATGAACGTTTATAATTACAAAATTAGTTCAGACATTTGTGTCCAGTGCTGACGTCATTAATTTAAACCCAGTTCGGAGAAGATGAACTTATTTTGATAGTTAAACCTTTCTTGGGTCAAATTTTATAAAAGGAAGAGGAATGTTTATCAATATAATCGAAATAGTTGTTATATGATCAGATTGTATCATGTATCATACGAGCTATGCTTTTAATGGTTATCAATATTCATATTGATCCTCTATTCACCGTCATGTTACTTTGAATCTGATAACTGAACGAGCTGAGTATATGACGGACAATATAACTTGATGCTTAATGGAGCCTGGGTGATCTTACCTTATAAGAGTTTTGTTAGATAAGCCAGTGAAAATAAAGAGCTTTACGATATAATATGATAGCAAATATTAAAGATCAATTATGCATTATTGTGCAAACTCGTACACTCTTTGTCTAATTTTATCGTTTCTGGAGTGATTTAAGTAGATTGCAGTATATTATATGTTAGGTTATGTAGGTACGTTGTTGTACTTTTGAAGGTGGAAATTCAACACAAACTGCGGCATTTAGGCAGAATCGTTACTAACTGATAACGTGTATTTAGCAATTTAATGTCTAAGGCTCCGTAAGTTAAGAATGTACATTGAAATATATATAATTTAAATGATGTTCTTTCAACAATCATATTTAATATCAAATATCCAAAGATAAACATCATACGTACGAACTTCATCCAGGAAATAAGAATTCGGAAGCGAAGACTATAAAGTATGCAGATAATATGACGTCAAACTGATAACATTGATAGCTATACTATCCTCTTCCACCA
The DNA here is from genome assembly GCF_037975245.1 of Apostichopus japonicus. Taxonomy (NCBI): domain Eukaryota; kingdom Metazoa; phylum Echinodermata; class Holothuroidea; order Aspidochirotida; family Stichopodidae; genus Apostichopus; species Apostichopus japonicus. Next base: position 5,219,238 of record NC_092567.1, read on the forward strand.
GCAGTCACGTTCTCAACCCTAAAGTTCTGCATCTCTATTGAGTCGTGGTGATGAGCTTGCAATAGCCGTCATTTTATTGAGTTACGAAAAAGAAATAGAACCGAAGGTACCAGCAAAGATAATTCGATCGAACTTTTCGTAGATTTACAACGCTGTGAAACTACAGCCGACATACTTTGCTTGATGCAGCATGAGCCTAATTTCTAATAATATTATGATTAAAAAGGAAAATTAAAATAAACGTTTCAGGAAGTAATCATTTTATCATCATAATGGAAATAACTTTAGACATTTTACCACTGTCAACTAAATTCAGTGCCGTGGATAAAAACCTATGTATGTTTATGTTGGAATACGGTAACTTAGTGACGCTTAGATCTGTATGTTCTGTGATTGATAACACTGATGGAACACTACTGATGGGGATCTCTCTGATATTAATTTGCGGCTTAGTTTGATACTTCAACAACATCATATAGTCGATGGTTCGATCATACTACACGAGAATGTCAAATTTTTAAGAAGCATTATGAGTAAAGAAGGGGAAATGTCATTAAATTGGCGCATGCGCTATACTTGCTTTTTAATCCCTGTAAAGATATTTTAATATTTCATACATTTTATAATGATGGTACTAACAAATATAAACTTGGGCTTTTCCATTTCCACAATGACAGCAATTTATATTCAAATGGTGGCAAAATCAATTCTGGTAATTAAAAATTATTTTGAAGGTTGGTCAAGAATTTTTCGTAGAGAAAAAGCAGTAAATGGTTGGTATAGACTACATTGGTGCTTTAAACATTTCGAATAAACTGAACATCACGAATATAATTGTACTTGCCTGGACATTATGTTTTCACGGAGACAGTTTGTTATTACCATAGTAAAGAAATGATTTAGACCGAACTTTTGACGGAAGGTACTTAACGCCATTGACTTACGCAAAACAGTGAAAGGCGATTAATTGATGCATTAGCGTGACATAGTTCGTTTGATAATTAGTTTAATTCGTATGTAATATCAAGTTAGGTTTTTCTATAACTTAGTTTCCAAGAAACGATTTTCTTACAATGGAAATGATGACTAATTTACTTTAATTACGCAAAGGAATCAGTCACAGGTCAATGTGTATTTGTTTTGGTTTCTGTGTAATCAGCACAAATGACAGACAATGACTGCACTAATTCAGCCTCTATCAAGAAAGTGAATGACTATTGTCTTAGATAATTCACTTTATTATAATTGTTCACTTTGGGCTTGGGTCGTGATTGATCATCGGAGGATGTTCAAAACATCATTTTTTACCGTAACAAAATTTAGATTGTTACTTGTTAAGCCGATATTTTAATTTAAATGTTTATCAAAAATAATTATTATGAATGTCATTAAAAGTTGCTTCTTTTTAAAAAAAAAAATAATGGGCTAGTTAAAGTTATTTATTCTGAATAGTGTTTCTGGATGTTGATGTGACAATAACCTATGTCTTGGAGAAGTTAACTGTTGTTAGTTTTTAAACTAATACCGTCTATTCCAGATTATCAATATTAGCAAAGATTTTCATTGGAATGTGTACTCACATGGGATGACGAGAGGTCAACGGGACAATACTTTGAAATCCAATATCTGTTAATCTCCAAAAACTTTCAGGAAGTCAGGAAGGTAAAATTACGTTCGAACTTCACCACCTGATATGGATTATCGTTATGTTATATAGTTTAAAATGTATCCAGGTATAAAACTAAAGTGGTCCTCTCGAAAAATGAAATCCTCCTTCACAAGGAATCATTTTTGCAACCCTCGAAAATATGTATAGGTCTCTGAAAACTATTGATCCTGAATTCATGTTACATCACTTTGGATTACGAAATCATTGCGAAATATTCACATGGTAAATCCTGCGATATTGATCCAACGAGAAATTTTGTAAAAACATGTCCATGGATGTAGAGCACGATGAGAAGGTTGCAGTGTCTTTTAATTGATGCATTTGAAGTAATTATTATTTAACTAAATGGTTACACTATCACCAGCAGTCCCCGTACGTTCCATTGCTTATGTTGGATTTGATGCACAAGCAGCGAGTCTATTCAAGCTATCTTAATACAATGCTGTATGACTCACAGAACATCTGTCCTTGGAATGCTAAACAAAGCTAAAGCCACCTGCGGTTTTCTTCTCATTCAGAATGGGATTTACTCGTATTGTTATGCCTATCTTACCGGATAATTGCTCGCATGTCGAAATTATTCCTGAATCACGTGTATGGCAAAGAAAAATACCAACTAATAATTTATTCCAGTTTGAATCTGTTGGAAAATTTGGATCATTGCTCAATGCCGGTCTTGTTTTGAATCGGTACTCCAGGATTTACAACTGAAAATGAAAGCTTATAGGCAATAAAATTGGATAATCGGTTAAAAATTTGACAGATTGTCTGGTTAATAATCGGAGTTTATCATTGTTAATCAAGGTTTTTCGACCGACTATGCAGGCTTATCGTTCAAAATGCTAGATTATGGAATAATTAACCGGAATAATCGTTTGTATCCATATATGCCTAATGTCCGTAACAAGCAATATTTCGATAGTCATCCTGTTTAAATTCTGTACATAAAAACAAGTTTGGCCTTTAACTCCCATCATAAACTTATTGTTCAAACGAATGTTTAGCTATAACTAAATTTAGCCTGTAATTGTATTGTATTCACAACGTTTAACGAAATCATATTGGTTTTAATCTCTCAAAACTCCCCGCCCCAACCTCCGAGGAATGGAAATAGCTTTAACGGTAGTACAATACCCTGATTCCACATTTGTTTCTCTTGATGTTTAATATTTATATCATTATGTTCTTTGAATATTCATTATTGTGAACATCAACAACAAATGAATGTCAGGGCGGCCTTTCTAATCTCAAATAAGCATGGATGATCTAAATTATCATACAACTTCACTCTGACTACCCTGACCGTAATCCACATTCTTCATCCTACGGTAACAATTATTTGTTATAATCAAAAGTTAGTTGTGTTCTTCTCCCGTGCGATTCAAACTTTATTATTTTAGAGGGCGCTCGTACCATTTATTCACAGAGATATGGAAACTGTGCGGCGATCAATGCTGATATTGTTAAGGCCAGTGCAGAGAAATGGTTTCACTTTTAATGCAAAATTTGTTAAGTGTATTTTTTAGATTGAATGCTAGTCTGTAACGTTGGACTCTTTCGTTTTAGGCTAAGTAGATTATTATTTATATATTTAAAACAAATAGTTAGATTGATTTGATAAATCTGTTATTCGCTTCAGGACTACCGTAGCAAAGTTGTTCGTTAAAATTGTTATGCTTAATTCAAACAAACAGTAAATTAAAGTTTGGAGGTTTCCAATTCATCTTTAGTTCTTCAAAGGATTTAATCTAGAAAAACCAAAAGCTGGATGACGACAGGTAATAAGCTTATGTACTTTACTAATTGCTCTCATTAACCGACTTAAAACAAGATACCTTAATTTGATTAACTGCAATCTAATTTTAAATACTCTGAAGATTTTGGTAACAGTCTTGGTAAGTCGCAATACGGCTGCTTTATGGTTTACAAAGAGAGGAACACTTTCTTTTCATCGCTGATGTGTAAAGTAACGTTTTCTTAAGAGTAACTTCAGGTAAATTAGGATATCATTACACGATTTAATAATACATAAGCAGATAGAATGCTTGTAAATGAAGTAGTAAAAACGTACACTACATTTTATCAGACAACACTAATGTACTTTATCCTGTATTATTAGTTCAAACAACATGTTTCTTATCAGCAGGTATACGGCCACAGCCACATGGTTAGATAGGTTGATAATATTATCATAGCAGTTAACCTTACATGGCTTGGCTAGGGAGACGAACAAAATGTTACAAATAAGCACATAAGTTCAATTTAAAGCTTCGTTAAACGTTCAATTATTTTCACCCATAACCTAACCGACCATGATCAGGTTTTAACATCTTTGAGGTCACAGAAGTCTTTCACACCCATACCGTTCCTGTCTCACCCTCAAAATGGATCAACTAACTTTTTGCGTTAGAATTTCTTCTCGTTAAACAATTTTCCCGCCAACTCCCAAAAGAGGGGTAAAATATACTGCACATACGTCAACATTGTTTTATTCTTGTTTATAGTAAGATATTGAAGTGAATGTAGCCCAGTAATACATGTAAATAATGGAACTTAACCACACCGATACATCCACCCACTCCATTCCCCCTTCCATCTACTTTAATCTTCTCGTGAATTATATGTGGTGCTGCATATCTTACACACGAACAGTTGATGATGACGTCATCTATGCTAATGATTCAAAATTCCCAACCCCCATCCACTTCCGAGCAATCAACTAAATTTCACTTGTGCTAAACTTGAACTTAAGTTCGTGTTATTCCTTAACGTGTTTCTTATAAGTAGGTGGTCTTTTTAAACACTGACGTAAAATAATATCAGCCAGTTTTCCAGTCAAATTTTCTCGTTATACAACCAAATACTTCTTATCGTTGTGCAAATAGAGAGAGACTTCGTGTTGTCAATCTTGAACTCTGATGTGTGTTCTGTTGTATTTGTTTGTTAATTTAATGACCATTATCAGTACGTTGACTAATTAAACACATACAAAATTAACTAGGAACAATCATTACCCTGTCACTGAACTTTTCATCAATCTGATACTATCGCTTGCTTAAGATGAACTGCCACAATATGTCAGCTTGCGGTATACCATAAACTGCGCTGTTAACGAGAAGATTTATCTCTTTACTGCAGACCACAAAGTCACACCATGGAGGATGAAATAAGCCATTTACTCAGTCATAAAAATAAAATGATACAGAATCATACATTAATTTGTGAGACACAAACTATTTTGTTTTTGAATTACAAATGAAAACAAGTCTTTGGAGCAGCTAAACCGTTCTAAACAGATTCTAGTTTGGTTTGAATGAAATCAAATTTATTTGAACTTACCTAACTTGGTCAGCATCATACCTCGTTTATGCATATTATCTACCGGTTTCAATAAATTTATGTTGAAGGTCATCTGAATTCAGGCGGGACCAACACTTTTTCCAGAACAAGTCGGTACATAGACTACGTGTTACACAGAGATAACACTGTTGAAAATGTTTCTCTGATTAGTTTCTTAAATTGCTTCCATTGATATTACAACATCAATACAAATCAATAATTCATCATTAGATTCTATGATATGAACTTATGATATAGAAACAGATAAATAAGATGAATATGTTTTAATTGTATCACAATGAGAGACCAGGATCGCCTCAAAGGGAACAAGTGTGTTTCGTTGCAAAAATTATATATTTGTACAAGCATACAGAAATACGGAAGATACCAAGAACAATTACAAAATAAAGGGATAATTATTTCCTTGAAAATATCTAATATCAGAAACAGATACCACAACGCAGTGATTTATTCCATATTTATATGTTAATCTGTGGTTTTATAGTTAAACATATTCAGTGTTGCGGGACGGGGCTTGGGTGAAATTGGTAAACTTAAGGCTTTATAATATCCAATTGGGTTAAAGTAATTACGACAAAAAGTAAATTATAATAAGGAGATCATGACTTTTCATTAATCATCAATCAGCATTATTAATAAAGAAGTAACAACATAACGATACAAGAAGAATGCAAAATATGTATGGAGAGCCGATCATTGCATTTAAGGTTCATGTTAAATATACAGAACATTATCTTCGTTGCTATCATGTTAAAATATTACTATTATACGGCACTGTCACGTGTTCCTATTGTCTTGTCATCATTAGAGATTATAATAATCGAACAAAGAACTGTATTGAAAAACAAAACATGTAACTGTTATTAATTAATGTCTAAGACAATGTTTTAGTTTGATTTTAAGCAACACAATCAATGGTATAACGGTAGACAGCGAGTCTTTGTTATTATGATAACATTTAACAATATTCTTCTAATATTCACTGTCTTACGCGTGAGTAATATCAAATATTAATTCATAACATAGAAATAGGAAGAACGAAAGAAAGCAACTAAATCTTGACAGAATGTAAAATTAATAAATGGTAGAACTAGAATGCAATATAACAATTAATGACTAAATATAATAATAGTTAGAGAAAGTACTAGATATAGTCTTAGAATTGTTCTAAATCGAAGGAAAATATCGGATTATAAAGATAATAAAGAAGATCTGAAATAAAATGAAACCAGTAGAATAATCTAAAAGTGCATTATAATAACACTTTAAGAATGGAATGAAAAGTTTATACTATACAGAGCCGATCTTTGTAAATAAGGATTACTTGATATATACATACTATTATCAGGTTTACTACGACATAATTATGTAAGACAAAATGTAAAATTTAAAACTTATTTAAATCTACGAATATTGTATCTTAGCAAATATTCAAAAATCAATATCTCCATTATCAAATGTGTTTTCTTCTCAAATGCATAAGTGAACTTAAGTCACTCGCTCATCGAATACTTACCTGTCATATAATATTAAACTGATTGATTGCTTACCTATCGCATAATACTATAATTGTGCTATTTCCTATACATTATCAATATTTAGCACGAATAGGCTTTTTGAAGTCAATTTTAATCATGCGTAACTGGTTTAACCGGTATTCGTAGCCACATGATTGACACCGAGTCTACCACAAGATATCACAATGAAAGGTCGCAGCCTGCTCAAAAATTCACAATAACGAATGGAATACTATTCCACATCTCAGGTTAACATAAGAGTCACAACGAAAAATGATATTATTTTACATTAACCTCAGCATTAAGGCATTATAATGTTTTCTTGTGTAACAATGTAAAGTGAAGGGTTCGTTGGTACCTGAATGTGACTTGTCAATCTGGGTATTACGAAAGCTATTATATACAAGATTCTACTCTTCGTTGCAATTCATATAGATTACTTCCTCTGGTTCGGTTGTTCTTGTTTGAATTGGCGTTTTGTCTCCATTTCAACTCATGTAGGCTTATATTTTTTAAGCAAATATTCTTGTAAATCAACTCTTCTTGCATTTCCCAAAGCATCTGCGAGAACGACATAAGTTGCAGCGCTTGCTCTTTTCCTTTTCCACACAAGTAGCATTTGGTATATCTTCTCCTCGAGAGTTGTATAACTTTTTTGTTCGAGGTTTTCGAGTTGTTCTTCAGTCAACTGAAGCTTCCTTCCAACATCCATCCAGCATTTGCCAACTTTTTCTGATAAGTCCTGTGAAAACGAAGTATAAGAGAAACGTACTCTCATATCAATACTTGTATGTCTCTACTCAAATCATGCACTTTCCTATCTACCTTATCTGCTAACATAATGCAAACGTTTAGCACTGCGCAGCAACGCATTGACCGTATAAACCTTTAAATCTGTTTTGAACGGAAATAAGCCAATGGACTGCTGCTCTCATTCTGGCAGAGACTTTTGACATGACGTATGCTCTCACGGTACTCGTGAAAGCGGCTAGGCATGTAGGTTCAGCAATATGATGTCTGGATGAAAGACCCTCCCCTGTCATGAAAAGAGAGATGTTGGGAGTCCGGTAACTTTCGGGGTACATCGATCAGAAGATTAAGACGGAGACCAAAACTCCTGGGCCATCTCTGGTGGATGAGAAGTTGAAAAGTACTCTCGTCGGTAACGACTACATGTAGAGAATACGCTGTGTATCAGGCACAGTGCAGGACAGCAGGGAGGAAGCTAGCTATTCATTTCAAGTGAATGAAACATTGTGTGTTCATCGCCTGTGGATGACACGTCCAGTGGCATATGGCCAAAGGCTACGTCGGGAGGAGGTCCATACACGTTGATGTCATTGTAACTGTGACAGTGTGAACCCAATTTTATTCCTCTCGACTTGAAACTCGATACAAAACGCAGATGTGTTAGTTCAAAATGAGAAATCCTGAACAAAGAGGCAGTAGACGGAGACCCGGAAGTGTGTTCGTAGGTAGCAGCGCAAATCACTTTACGAATATTGCAGGTAAGGCTGATGGTAGAAAATTCATGATTTGAGCAAAACAGTTGAGAACGGAATGAAATCAATATAAGTAAGAAATTACTAACCATAATGATACTGAAGACATATACGCGATACGCGATAAAGGTTTGCTTTGGTTTACAGTTTCGTGTTATCTTTCTCGACCTAATTGGATAATACTAAATAAATTACAATCTATTAAGCTTAATTTCACCGTTGAAGTTACTCTTCGCAGAATATAGCAACGGTTAAACAGTTACCTGAAGAGACTTTTCACTAACATCACTGTCTTCGGTTTGTGCAGTTGTTGATGATTGTGTATCTCCTGCAGTAGCAATCCCCATCGAGGGTGTGGTTGCTTCAGTTCTTGACAAACTGGATTCCTTGTAATTAATTGCATATCAATACTATTTTAATTTCGAGACATCCTATCGTTTCATGATGTAATGGACATTCTTATGTGTATATACTTCAAGAACAAAACCATATATTATTATTTTTTTGTTTGTAAAAAGCAGAAGATTGATTTATCAGTACATTATGTAGTATGTAATATGTTATTTAAGTCATCTATATGCAACGTTTCATGCACAAAGGCAACACTGTTAAACTATAGCACATAGTATAAGTGAAACATAATAATCATATAATAATAATAATAATAAGCAAATATTTATAGAGCGCTTTATGCAAAGGCCTCAAAGCGCTTAAACAAGTACATAAATATGCAAGTCAAATCACTGTAAATTTTTGGAATAAATGAGTTTTTAAGAGACGCTTAAAACAGTCAACCGATGGTGCATTGCGAATTGAAGATGGTAGATTGTTCCAGAGATGAGGTGCAGCAGAGATGAAGGCTCTTTCTCCATAAAACTTTGTGTTTGGGGTATGGCTGCTGGCAAGAAGACACTTTGTAGACGAGCGAAGTTGGCGTTGAGGATGATACTGAGGAATTAAATTTGTTATGTAACCAGGGGCAAGGGAGTGTTGTGATTTGTACGTTAAGGGGAGGAGCTTATAAATTGACCGTTGTTTTACTGGAAGCCAATGGAGTGAATGAAGCACTGGAGATATGTGATCATGACGTGATGAACATGATATTAACCGGGCAGCAGAATTCTGAACAGTTTGAAGTTTTTTTTCAGTGTAGAGTCAGGAAGGCCAAATAAAAGGGAGTTACAGTTGTCAAGCCTGGGCATTATCAAGGAACATACAAGTTAAGTAGTTATATCGTTGGTTAAAAACTTCCGTATCCGGCTGATCTTCCGTACGGCGTTGTATGATGATTTACAAACAGCATTGACCTGATGATTTACAAACAGCATTGACCTATCGTAGTAACGCTATTTTTAGGGGGGGGGGGGGTATGGTGGGCTAGCTTTCATTTTTTTTGGGGGGGGCATGCCATGCTTGCGCTTAAAGCAATTAAACGGCATCAGATGAAAACATATATCCAAAATGGCTTCATCCTGACTTGCATCAAAACTGAACCTCACATATCCCTACCTCAACAGTATTAAATATGAGTCGTCTTTGCATCATTTAGCAACCATTAGTGCAGCACCATTATTACAGTCAATGTGAACCTTTGTTACGTGAACAAGTTTTTAATGCAAGATTGCCCACTAAAATGTACCAGTTCCATCAGCAATGATGGCAGCACATGCCTCAGTATTGATTGTTTGTATCTTATCACACCTTAGCATGGGATACTTTTGACAGATCAGCTTCAATAAACAGTGGTTACCGCATGCATGTAAGGTCACAAGCTTGTGTGGTTGAACATACGATATTGCTGTTAATTTCTATAAGGAAAAGCTTCCCTGCATAAGTCCGCAAAGTTATTTCCCTTTTGGTAACAAATAAACTGCAATCAATAAGTTGGGTGCCAAAACAACATTAAAGCATAAATGAAGTCATGATGCATTGCTCTACTCAATATGGATGGACCTTTCCAAAGGAGTGCTTCCAACCTTTATTTTGGAACCAAGATCCTTCCTTGACAACTCTCAGATTTTTATTTCCATGCTGACATACTCTCTAATGACATCTTAAATTATTTAATCACATTGAAGATGTTTGAAAACATATTATTCACTTGTATTATTCACGTGTTGTTCTTACATTACCAGAATTTGAACTTGTAAGACTACATCGCTCTTCCCTCAGCTCACCTTATTCATCGATTGGCAACTGATCTACAACGCTTAAATCCCCGTAAATGTTTAGACAATTCGGTTTCTTACTCACATCTATGATTTCTAAAGGATTTGGTGTATTTCAGTGTGGTATCTGGTTTTGAAGGGGCTCCTGAAAGACCTTTGTACAAGGTTGGTTTGTTATCTGCAGTTAGCGTTGTATATATTGGCACGTAAGAGAAAGCAGAAAAACTGCACTGTAACCTGGAAAACCCTAACAAATTTCAAACACAGGAAAACGCGTATCGGGTCTGTGTACTCTATGCGTGGAAGAAAAGCTAGAGTGTAAGGAAGTATCACCTAAAGGCTACCGTAGACGTCTCACTGGTGGGCAGAGAATAACATACTGCCAATAGTAGCACTCCAGTGACTTCTGACCTGGGTGTAAACTGTCCTTGTTTTGATGCATGGTGCATGACATGGTCATAGAGACAGTATTGTTTAAATCTAGCTAAGATTTGTTGGAGAGGAGAGGTTTCTAAGCACAAAGGGGATATCTGTTTTGATTACTGGAGAGAAAGGTTGTTAGTAGCTAGTGCTAGGGAGATGTTTTATTTGTTCAAATATTCTTTTTTTATTTCTGAAGGAATTTTATCTTTACGTCAGAGAGAAGGGTACTTTTTATTCCACTGCTAAGTATTGCTGATTAAGGTCCCGAGAAAACGGAAATTATAATATACTGTAAGTTCTCAAACAATACTTCTTATGTTTCAATTATGAGTCATATCTTATTTCTCTGATGTTTATTATATATGTATACATCCATCCACACCCATCTATACACACATACACACACATACATACATATGTATACATAAATACATACATACATATTGAACATCGTGAAAATGGGAGTTGTGAGAGAACAAACAAAGATGACATCTCTACAGCTGCCGCTAAATGTACATCGTTTGTAAATACAATATTACAAATAAGAGACAAATGAACATAGGCGGATATACTTTGCTAAAACACACAACATACATTACAAAAAACTTACTAAAACGTAGCAACCAACGGTTAGTGGGAATATTAATTCCACAAGATCCGACCCTTGGCCAGCTTTGAAGTAACATGCGCATCGATCTGTTTCGTCGGAGGCCATCTTATTCAAGAGAAACGTACGGAAACTTTCTTCGGTCTTATTCAAGAGAAACGTACGGAAACTTCCTTCGGTAATCGCAACTGTGCTAAAACTGATTTCCTTTAAAGGCAAATAAGCAGTTGTTAAATAAATATGGCACTAAAGTTAAATTCAACATACTTTACTTATTTCGGAAAAAAGTAAACTCATGAATACGTAGGCCTATATAGTAGTAACTTTGACATTTTTCTATGTTGCGGATTGCTTGAGATTAGCACGATTCGTGGTCGCTATTTCTATTCCTTGGTCTAAGTTCTTTAGAGGAAATATAGACGGAAGTATTAATGTAAAATTTTGTTTTCTGATCAATAGATTTGTAGAAACAAATTTAATGCCATCATTCGATAATCTATGACTTTACTAGCAAAACCACAGGTAATTTTATAAAGTGATACTTATTATTATTTTAAATTAATTTATTGAACGGATCTACTAACGCATCTCCAACATAGAACTCAAACCTATTTTACCGTATTTTTGCACTATTTAAATGATGCAGCTGAACCATTAAGCTCAGTAATAAACTCACGAGCAGAATGCCATATACAATATATTTGAAGAATATTTGTTTTGTGTGGAACCTGTCATCACATGATCATCAAACTAAAACTTTGATAAAGCCATTTCTTTCAGTGACGCTGACAATGAAGATTGAAACCAAGTTTGACGCATTAATGGATGTGGCGGTCACAATAGAAATATTTTAAGTTCATTATTTTTCAACTTTTTTATTCAACTTGTTGTGCAGGCTTTAGTTAGACTTCCGTCTTGCTACTCCCCTACATAAGAAGAGTACACTAGTTAGTATTTTAATTGATGATTCAGTGAGATTAATTGACTTTTTATAAACAAATATGTGCTTTTACTAGTAATGAAGTCATCGAAAAAATATCAAACACAGTTCAAGCTTAGTAACACGATAGTTTTGAGCCGATTTATTTAACAATAAACTATTTCAACCAACCTTTGTTTTTGTGGCTTCCTCATTTTTCCAATTACGTGGTGCTTTTTCAAATAAAACTGTCAGAGGCAATTGCCCTTCTTTAAAAAACACGGCTGGTACTTGACGCAGTACAATAAAACTATTCAATTCGAGAATCTTTGAGAGTATACAGAGAGAAAAAATGACATTGTAAGGTTGTAAAGCAATATCATTGAATAAGGTTGTTGTAGTGAATCAGATAAAAACAGATGGTAGATGCCATATCCCTTCCACATAATGTTTACTGCATCTGTGCAACGATAGCACGATAACACAAACGGTAAACGCCCAAGTTTACTGTTAAGCTTAGAGATGTCTTTGCTTACTATTATATATCAAATATGATTAGTAAGATGTTCATGGTCCTAATTAGTTTTCATTGGATACATATTAATTAAAAACAAGATTATTAATTATGAAGTTATATTTTCCTGCGCAAAAGTTTTTGCTACTGTTAACTCTCATACTGAAAATGCATAGCTTGCAGCACTGTAGCAAAGTCAGTTTGACATTAATTGAAATTGTTTGTACGTTGATATTTCTCTTATAATTAAGGAGAAACCTTTACTGATAAAGCTACTATCGAATTTAAATATATTGCTATGCCACTGGCAGAAAAGAAACAGTTGTTATATAAAAGTCAGCTGAACGATTTAAGGAGGAAATGCTATTTTCCCGTTTTGCAGTATTTCACAGTCTTTTGAACAGGTCGAGTTATTTAAACTTGCTTACCTGTTTGCAACTTGGTAACTGCCAGTAATACCCTATGTGAAGAAATATTTCATTTTCAGTGGAAGAACTCTTAGCGGCAAACAACATAATCTTCTTAGCCTCGACTATATGATCACCAATTTCAAATTTCTTCCAGCAGAAATTGTAAAGCCGCATCACACAGGTTTTATAAGTTACATCACACTGAGTATTTCTTTCCTCTTCCCATTTTGGTCGGGTGCCTTAGACAAAAAAATAATATGTGATAAAAAAATAAAATTGAGCTTCAGAGAAAGTTCCTGAATATGAAACTAAAAGCATTACCTAGAATGAAACATTTAGATTTCCCTCTTCCTTTGGAAACGTACAACGCAACTCGTCCCTGAATGTAAACTTGTTCGTATTAACTTACGTATTCACTTACGTGAAAGCTTTCAAAACAATAAGAGATGTCAAATTGCTTTTAGTCAACTGTACAGGATTCGTAAATTAAGTAAGGTATATCAGTGCTCAGTCTTGACATACCCTCACTAATGCTCTTGTTATTAGTGACCTTGAGTTTCGACTTGTTTATACAGTGGATTACCTAATTATCTTATCAATAAGCTACAGCGTGCACAGAATGCTGCTGTTAGATGTTTATTTCATGTACCATCTAGTACGCATGTTACTTCTCCCTCCTGCAATAGGTTCACTGGTTGTCTATCAATTACCGAACTCAGTTTAAGATTCTTACTCTTCCCTATAAGGACGCAGGACCTTGCCTTATTTAGAATTTGCTGTCCTTTAAGACCGGTGGTTATTTCAATCGGTCATCTAATCGTTCTGATCGCTACGTTCTATGGTTCAATTAAGTTAGAAGAACGCGCTTTTTGCTTTATTGCTTCTGAACTCTGGGATAGTTTGCCTGTTGAAATTTGTAGACGTGATACTTTTTTAATTTTTATGAAGAGGTTAACAACTTATTTGTTTAGTCTTTATTATTGGCTCTTACGTTTTCTATCTAACTGCTTTGATTTTGTATGGTTTGGTTTTCACTTTCATGCTTTATAAATCTTTTCAATGATAAGAATAATCACATGTTATTCATGTAACGTGATTGTAACTCTTTATCATGAGTACATGTAACATTCCGCTGTATCATTTGCAACCCCAAAAGATGTCACAGTCATTCGTACATGGGGTCACACCATTTTATTTTTCAAAGAAAAAACCCATTATTTACCTTCTTTATGGTGACTGCTGTATACCTTTGCTTTCCATGCACATTTTTTCTTGAGAACCAAACAGTGAGGCAATGTCAATGTTGCTGGTATTAAAATCTTAATGTTATTGGGAAGGAGTTCTACCACTACTGAGGAGTTACTAGCAAACGATAATTCAGTTTCATCCAGATAATAATGTGGAATTATTCTCATTCGGATAAAATAATCACGTCGTAGAGCACCGGGAGGTATTTCTAAGCTGACACCGGTATTCTGAATGTCTAGCTTTCCACCGTCTTTACCGATCATTGATTCTGCACTCATGGAAAGAGAATCACCTAGCGAATAGAAAGAAAACTATTTAATATGTAGACAGTTGAAAAATTCTTTATATTTAACAGACTGTTGTTTGTATCAAGTTTGCACTGATTTATCGATATTCATAGTTCACTTTCTCAATTTATATGTAGTCCTCGATTGCGCGATTGATGGTTCATGCTTTACACGTAGACCAAGATCGTAACAAATCCGTGTCCTATATATACATGTGAAGAGATTTATCTTGGTTCCATCATTTCATCTTTTCGTCATTTAACGGAATACTGTTTGGCTTAGTAACATTTGACGATCCCTTAATTTGTTCCATTGCTTTCAATACAATCGCCCACAAAATGATGTACACTATGATACGAATTGAGGTGTTTAGTCCTGTAATACATGTCTTTCAATCGTTAGCAGTTTAATACACAACTTACCTAGGTCCTTCTTAATGTTCTCGCCTGTATGAATTGATACTTCATCTGCAGACGTCACCTGCGTACGGTGAAAGGAAGGAACAATTATACCAGGATCGTTTATTCAGATTACAGAAGTGACATTCATGCTGTATAAGCCTCAGTTATTATAAAACAAAAAGGTTCTAATTTATACTGTAGAATGATTTATTGCTCGTACCATATTTTTGGTGCGATAAAAGAGGTTATCATTGCTGTCAATCCACTGCAGAAAACTCACATTCAAGATCTCAATGCGCAATAAATGTGTAGTATATTATGGGATACGTATGGAACTTAACAACATGCAATGTACACAGTTGAATTATCGCACAAGGAATATCACAATTGACTAAAAATAATGGGCAGGAGTACGTTCTTATCTCCTTCAAACAACTGATCGTAATAAAGATTTACGAATCAAACTGTCCGGAACGTGACAATAAATTGATCATTTTTGCTCTGTTTCGAATGAATGAAGGATATGTTTCTCAAAATGCCGAAATTACCGAAAACTTACACTTCCTTCTTTATATGCTCTCCTGACTGATAAACTGGTCTGTGTTTCTCTAACTTCCTTGGTGTCCTCTTCCATCTCTGTTTTGGTGGTCAAGAGGTATGCAATGAAATTAACAATGGAAAACTTAAAATTACATATACTCATGCTCAATTAGTTTAAATATCAAAGAAAAGAAAGGGGGCAATACCGTGATGGATTACCCATTCCGTTTCAATCTCATTTCTTTTTTTGAGATTTCAATCATTGGAAATCAGATACGAACTTGCATGGTCTGAAACTTACATTGTACATTCTTCGGATTGACTCGGAATGCATTATTCATAATTTAAGCAAATTAATGTCCCTATATATATATCAACGTAATGGTATTACAAAGTATGATTTTAATAGTGTAGTGGTTAAAACATCCTACCTTTTAAGTGTGTCACTACATGCTGTTCGAAAGGATTCCTTGGTATTTCTCGTAACTAAAAAGGTAAAAGCACAATACAATTAGCATTGGAAACAGCAGTAACATCAAGAGAAACTTCAATTGAGTAAAAAGAGAATAATATGTTTATTAATCAAATAGTAATGCGACACCTCATTGTCTACGAAATTGAACTCACTGTTCAATTTTGTAACTTTGCACAATTTGTATCCATTAAAACGACGTTTTTGATATACTTTCAAGCTGCGTGTTGCAAGGTGACATGCATAGGAATCAAGAGACATATCCCTCATTAAGTACACACGCAAATGCACCCACGCATAAGCCAACTTGACTGCACATGATCCGAAGGATGCAAAGCATCGGGAACAAAAGGGATAATTGCTTTATAGGCTAATTACAGCCGTTCAGAATTGTGTAAACTGTTATTGGCTGCGAGTACAGGGGTGCGGCGAAGCCTCCGAAAGTGTCACAATTTTCAGAAAAACATTGGCCTCTGCTAGTACTTTTAAAAGCACATAAATACGTGCCAGAAAGAGGATTTTGGTAAAGAGAGATGGAATGAGAAGAGAATGGAATGAGCGAAAAGAATAGGCAAGAGAACTGAATGACATGAGTGGAAAGAAGGGAATGCGAATGAAATGATATGAGTGAAAAGAATAAAATGAGAAGATAATAGAATGAGTGAAAAGAATGGCAAGAGAATAAAATGAAATGAGTGAAAAGAATGGAATGAGAAGAGAATGGAAGAGATGAATGAGAAGTTGGACGTAGTTTTGCTATCATAGAGATATCAAGGTAGTCTATACTGTCGCATATTGTAGAAAATACGAACTCGAAGCAGGATTGGTGTCACGTGTTGAAATTTATTTGCATATTTCGCTGTTTTGTTTTAACTTTGTAATGGAAATGAAGCCAACGTTTCTCACAGGAGGTGCAGAAATAAAGAAAAAAATGAGAGGTGTATGTATTTGTATTAAGATGTCTCTATTCTGAAAGACCTAAATGCATGTCTCATGAAACACGAATTACATACTATTTTTTTCTTACTATATTGTTAGTATCTGTGTATTAGTATAGCGGTTACTAATTCAAAACAAAAATGAGGCAATCCGAACGTTGAAGGGTGAAACTGGCCAGAGTTTATGAAAATATTTTAAACCTTATTTTTTTTTACGGTTTAATGTTCGACATCCAAGGCCTATTTGCTCCCTTTATCCATTAAAATGAAAGTAGCTATAGATCTAAGTAATTAATTAATATTGTTCCTGCATCTCCATGGCTACACCTAACAGTTTGGCCAAGATGTGTGTACAGACGCAATAATTCGGGATGTATTACAAATATATTAACTATGAGTGACTTCTAAAACTCAGCGGAAGGAAGTTGGTGGATCAAAGACGTTTGGGAAATACAGTTGTCAGATAAACACAGTCAGAGACACCAGGGGTGAATTAAGTAGACTAGTGTAGATCTGTCAACATTGTACAGTTACATGAAGTATGATAAAACCTTAATATATTTTTACTTTCTAAATGTATCCTGTGTGTGTGTGTATGTTAATTGGAAGTTTTTACTTGCGCACAAGTCTGCTTTTCAATACTTGACTCTCTGTGTTCGGCGTTAGGCAGGGAAAATGCGGTTTTATGACGACGTGTTTCCCTATCTATGTGTTTTCTTTTGCATATCAGTGTGCCCTTTCGTTGACCTTTTGTCCTGTTAAGTTCAAGCAAAAGGTGCAAGGGCTAAGACTGTGCAGCAAGAATGTTTACAGTTGGGGGTTCTGGGGAGGGGTAAGTTATAACAAAGATATTTCACCTCCAGATAAGAAACGTCATTTTTGTTAAAAACTGTAACACGATCACGTGACTCAAAGGGAGTAGAGCACGCATATCTCTCAATAATTTTGTTTTTAAACTTTGTTGGAAGAGAGTCAAATCGCATGCACGCATTTTCATCTCAAATCACATTAGTGTCGTTAGCTACCTTCGTCGTTGCTGCCATGTCTTTTATATAAACGGACCCGAACTGGAATTTACTTGATGCACCCTTCTACATTTAATCCACTCTGTAAGGGATTACGGTATGACGTCATCACTCAGTCACTAAAACATCAACCGTTCATTATTACTAGTTTCCTTATATGTCATATAACAACAGTTCGCTCCGAGTAAGTGATTTATGACACAATGTATGCTCTCGTTTTACAAAGATTCATGATGCTATAACCCAACGGATACCCTCCTAAACCATCCCCAACCCCTCCCCGACCCAAATGAATGATTCTAATGATTTTATTATATCAACAAATAACGGTGTAGAAATTTATGGGAGATCTGAGTATAGACTTCTACAGTTAGCCCTTTGTGTGTAGAGAAAATTGTTACACTATAAAAGTAACACTCAAAATGTTATTTTTTTTTTATCAGTTCCTTTCACGGTCAATAAAATGTGAAAAATTTGAATTGATAACGAATTATGATATGCACATCAGCAGAATGAAATAAAATAATCATTAAGCATCTGCCGGCGGGAGGGGATTGACAGCTTAAAAGTTATTTTCCAATATTGTGTGAGGCTTGTAACACACCAGAACACTGGACTAAACTTATTTTAAAGTCTATCCGTTTCTTTGTTTATCATTTCTTTGACTGTGTGTGCGGAAGTAAGATTATTTAGGCCGCATCTAAACTTGACATTGAGGTATAAACGAGGTATAAACTTGTAACTGCCCTATATGAATTTCCTGTTCGATACACGACAATTATAAATCTTTCCTACTAATGAGAAACAAAGTATAATACTCGTTTGTCTTATTTCTTTGTTTCACATTTAATAATACCTCTTTGTCTGTTATTAAAATGACCGTTACTAATTAACGGGAACATGAATCTGTGTCTCTCTTACCTCTTCTCCTGGAAGATTGCCCAGTCGGTCACTGGTCTGGAAAGGAAGAGAAATATTATATTTCATGAGATTTTATGATGGAATTTAAGGAAAATATAATATGGCGAAGCAAACAATATATAAGTTAGAATACATCTTCACAAATATCACAGTAAACTATTCCTGGCAGGTAAACGCACATATACATTGAACACCCTAAGGTCAATAAAGGAGCCAGACTCGTCAGTGTAAGATGCACGGACTTAATAACATGAATATAAACATCAGCTTTATAGGGAAGATATAGTTAGTTTTAAATCCGTCATCAAACACTGTGTGACGTTATCAAACACTGAGTGACGTCATTAAATACTGAGTGACGTCATCAAATACTGAGTGACGTCATAACGATAAACTTTTCACGAGAAGGGAAAAGAGGGCAGTAGTCAAAGATAGACCCCAGAACATCGTGGATGTATCGATGTAATTGCAAAAATAAAGCAAATATTGGTTAGCCCACAAAGCATCATATTGGTTACATTAATACGATGAAATATAAAACCCTGCGCAGATTTGTTTTCTTTTTAAATATACCCTGTATGTGTATGTTTAATTGGTAGTTTGTACATCATCAGTTTTCTTATATTAGACTCTCTTTGTTCAACGTAAGGCAAGGAACATTTAGACCAGGAAGCGACGGTCTGTAAATTAAGGAAAATTTAGAGTGGGTTTATGTAACCGATACGCCCTGCGTGTCTATTATACTAGTTTAGGCAGAAACCGCGTGAGTCCGTCATTGCTGTGTCTCTATAAGCTGGACTCGGACTTGGTTTGGGTTGCTGATGCTACCAGTGAAAACCAGGGAGCCTGCTAAAAAGACAAATATGCAAGGGCAGCTACAGTAAGCTACAGGGTCGGCTAAACGGACTGTTTTTACGACTGTTGTATGTGCGATGATGAAGATTTGCCTTGGAATTTAATGAACATAAACAAGAACGGTGCAACATGATTGACAACATTCTACGGTTCATATTTAATGTACATCGAGATGGTGACGTAAAAGCAGGATATGTTCAGTACTTTCATTTAGGTGAAGACATTCTTAGATTAAGATATTTGTTAATATAATTGAATTTTACTACAGCTAAGTTTTGGCTCAACAGACTACTATCTCATCCTTCGTATACTATGAGCGCTGAGATAACAGCTGAGGCTCATCAAGATAAGTGACTTTACTAGTAAGTCTAATATACAGACCATTAGTTCAGTTCCTTGGCTGCAATCCAAAACTCAGTGTGAAATATAACAATGACACATTGTACTGGATGCCATTCATAGGTGTCATGTTGTTAATTTCAAGTTAAAAGTAACAGTAACATTTAGGACTTCAAAGGGGAGTCATTATGATTTTAGCACCAAAGGGAACATTCCAGAAATTTAACTTTAATAAAGTTGAATTTACAGAAAACATGATAAGCTATGGAACAAGAACTAGAACCCAATTTGTGTTATTTGACGATAACATATTAAGACAATACTTCTGACTAATGTCACCAATCAATTCATTCTCACACTTAATATTATGTACTCTCATACTCTTCCATATAGCTACAACATAATACTAGTGAGTTAGTATTACTTTGCTCCCACTGTCTATTATACAATATAGTAGAATCAGCTTAGTCGAATGTTTTAACGGAAAACAATTATTTTAGCTCAATCGCTAGACCATCATGATTTAATAGTGTTATCATGCATAAATTAGCTCCCTTTATCTATTTGTTCATCTCTAAATATAATTAGTAAATATTAACTAAAATTATTCTTGCTACCAGTCAATTACTGTTAAGAACAATTGCCAAAGTATATAAGAACAGTTAATCAGGATGATCAGTTTAAGATCTGTTATAAGATCATTGAAAATGTTATTGTTATTCTCAGCTTACTTTTGAAGACATTTTTCTTTCTATTTTAAGTGAAATAAACCGACATCAGCTTGTTTGCAATTCAAGAAACTATCGATCAGTGAAAACAACATTATATTTACTCAACAATCGTAGGCTGACATGTGGTTATATACATATAATGAGGAACATTGAATGTAAATTCTCAGCAATTAATACAAAATCTCAGACAATTCCAGGTTTACATATATTTTCTATTTATGTTGATCTTGTCGATTTGACGAGCTTTGTTGTCAACTGTCCCCCATAGATGACCTATCGTATTCATGTTGCATATGACTAACTGTAAAGCTGTCTTACGAAGACAAGCTCTTGTTTGCTTATTGAATATAACTTAGTATGAGGATAAACTGTAAACGAAACATTCGATATTCTTACTTCTTCATCCGTAACATAAAACAACGGTCTAGGTCCGATGTAACCCTGCAAGAAAGGCAAACAAATAATCATACATAACTTAATAAAACAAAGGTTATCCTAATTAAAGTGCGCTATATCTATCTGCCTGATATTCATGTCGCTGATTTCCGAATAGTTTCCTTTCACCCTGCAGGTGTCCTCTGGTCAGATTAAAAACGAACTAAAACACATAATCTTTTGATTATTACCAATATTAAAAGTAGCACAAATTGTGACAATGGTATTTTAACAAGATTCAACAATGTTTACTGCTTAAACTCAAGAGTATAAACACTTTTTTTCGTGTTTTCCGTTTTTTCTTTTTCACCCTTAGCCAGTCCTCCACGTACATCGAAATCACTGAAAACACAGAAACTAATATATTTATTTGGAGGAGCATTAACAATAGTTATAACGCGCTTCCCACGTTTAACAGTTAAAAACAATTGCACTATAGGAGTAAATTCATGTATTGCTAATTTAGATTTCCGTAAAAATTGGAAAGAACCAAATAAGTCAACTTGCAGACATGCGCTAACGTCTCCACTAACATCAAGCATATTTAACTTACGTTATAGTAATCTCACATTGATAAGAATTTAAACTCTAAAAAGGGCCTCGTTATTGTTAAGTTGGTTATAATTTTACTAGTCATGGTAGTTACTAATGTTGTTGCTGCAAATGAATTATAAAAAAATGTATATTACATCAATGGTTACTTCTGGTTGAAAAAATCAAATATGTGACCAGAAAAGTAAAGTCAGCTAGCAGGCTAGTGGCAGAACCTGTATACCCTAAACTACACTTGAAAATTATGCTAATGTGTATGTTGTATATATGCTTGGGTGAAGGACTGAGATTCCACATTTTTATTAACATGCAGGTAGCGAAAATGGGGTAAAGAGATGGAATAACGAGTTTGACGTAGGTTTGCTAACAACGAGATAACAAGATAGTTGAAACTGTCACACATTGTAGAAAATAAGAACTCGAAGCAGGTTTGGTGTCACGTGTTGTAAATTATTTGACAGATATTCATTTAATTGTTCATTTTCCGCTCCATAGTTTTGACTGAAGAATGGACATGAATTATACGGTCCCCATGCACGGGAGTCGAAGAATTAATAAAAATAAACGATTAAAGATGTTTGTATTTATATTATGATGTCTTTATTCTGAAAGAAATGAATAAATGTTTCCTAAAACACGAAATACCTACTTTTTTCTTACTATATTGTTAGTATTTCTGCACAGTATCAGTATAGCGATTCCTAATTAACAACGATGACAAAACGGTTGAAAATGGCCACTGTATATGGCAAAAGTTTAACTTTTGTGACGGTTAAATCGCGTTTAATAGACTTCCATGGGGGGGGGGGCGGGGGTGTAATATACATCTTCATCCAACTTTGGATAACCAATTTTAGATAATTTAGTACCACGAATCCTCCCTTCCTCTGTCTAAACCATGGAGGTAAAAAACTAACTGGAATTACAAGCTGCTATTTTTCTGCCTTTCAACAGAAATACTTCATCACGTCAACTCATCCGTCTTCTGCGTGGTGACTATAGCACTACGTTCAAACAATCCTAGCTGTACGTGTAAGCTAACTAAACATTAATAGGGCCCCAGTAATTTAGATATAACATGCCTTGAAAGCAGCTCGTGTGTTAATTTTAGAAAAAGAAGACATAATTCGATACTAAACATCCATAAGAACATTGTGTGTTAGCTGGACTAGTCAGGTGTCATTACATATAATGACACAAATTTAAATAAAAAGAAAGAAAAAATAACCTTCTGATTTGGTGTTACATGCGCCATCTGATTGTAAATTTGTTTAGGTCACATGTTTAAGATTAATGATTACATTAAATATTTCATACTGAAGTATTATGTATTTGAAAATTAATAGAATGATGCCTTATATCTCAATTTGACTTGTAATACATTTGCTGGTTAAATATTTTTAAAAATTGGCCGATAACACGGTTAAATAAAAACAGTTTCAGATTGTGCTGGAAATCAATCAATTTTTATACAACAATCTTCTCTAAATTAAATGTAGTATTCGCCGCTCTGGTCTGACACATATAAATTGATTTAAGCATATTGCCCAATTACTGTGTTTATTCGTTTAACATTTTGTTAGAAATGTTGAGAAGTCACCTCACATACACGTAGGTTCATCTTCATTAAATACCTACGCCGTTGCTATCATGTCAGTTTAGTCTAAAGAGACCCTCATTGTAACTTACCTGATGCACGTGATCCCTCAGATACTAAAACATTAAGTTTTTATATTGTTTCTAGTTTCCTTATATTTGGTATCGCAACAGTTTTGTATGTTTATGGTTTCTACTCCGAGTTGGTCATTTTATGCCACGGGGGACGCTCTCGTATACTCACATTACCAATATAGCGGACCAGTTTATCTCTTCAATTTCAATAATTAATATGTTCCTGTTTGACGAGTATGTGATGATGTTCACATGTAAACTTTATTGTATCGTTTACCGAATTTCTGTGAGAAGATTAACTCCTCCTACACCATCCCCAACCCCTCCCCTACCCAGGAGAATGACGCTAATAATTTTATAATATCAAAGCATACCAGAGTAGAGAATAATGCGATATTTGAGTATAAACTTCTACTGTTATAACCTTCTAGGGTTAAATGCTGACATTTTTAAAAGCAATATTCCAATTTTTTGTGGGTGTGTATATGTGTTGGCTGGTAACGCTCCATAACATCTGACTAAACCTTGTATTATTTAAATGTCTATTTGTTTCTTTGACCAGCATTTCTTTGACGGTGTGTCCGAAAGGAAGATTATTTAGACCGCATCTAAACTTGAAATTGAGAACAGTGCTATCATTATTACGAGATATAAACTTGTAACTAGCCTATCTAAAGTCCCTGTATGATACACGTCAATTATAAATCTCTCCTCCCTGATGATAAACAAAGTATAATACTCTTTTGTCTTATTTCTCTGTTCCACAGTAATTAACACCTCCTTGCCTGATACTAAATTACCGTTATTAATTAACAGGAAAATGAATCTGTCTCTTTTACCTCTTCTCCTGGTAGATTGCCCTTGTAGTCGCAGGCCTGAAAGGAAGAGAAAGGTTATTATCATCAGATTTTGAAATTGTATTTAGGAAAATATGATAAGGCGAAGTGAAGATTGTATAAGTTAGTATGATATATGTTCACAAATAACCCAGTTAACTCTTCCTGGCAGGTTCCTGGCAGGTAAGCGCAAGTCTGCATTAAACACAATAAAGTTAGTATAGGAGACAGACTCGTCACTGTAAGGTGCACGGACTTAATAACATGAATGTATTCACCATCTTTATAGGGAAGACAAAATTAGTTTTAAGCCGTTATGAAACACTGAGTGACGTCAGCCAACACTGAGTGACGTCATAATGACCAACTTCTCACTGAGATGATCAGATGGTTACGATTGACGACAGAAAAGATGACGAGAAGGGGAAAAAGGGCAATATTCAAATATAGAACTCATAACATAGTAGTTGGATCGATGCACTGGCAATAATGAAGCAAAATATTGGTAAGGCACAAGGCATCATGTTAGTTACCTTGGGGGTTAATGTTTAATTGGAAATGTGTACATGCATACAAAATCAGTTTCCAATAGTTGACTCTCTCTGTTTAACGTTAGGCAAGGATCATTTAGACCAGCAAGCGACGGTCTGTAAATTAAAGCAGCATTTTGCGTTGGGTCGCTTTTTTCCACTTGTTTAACATGTGCATCGATTTTTTTACATGTATCAATCATAAAACAGCAATCTAAGATACCATCCAAGTTTCACTCTGCTAAGAGCGTTAATTAGCGAGTAATTAACGATTTATGTCGATAAATGAGAAGAGTGTCCTCGACAAATTTCACAGTTAAAATTAATCGCATACAATTCCGCCAAACCCACTAGTTTGAATTCAACCAATCAGAGATGCAGGTTTAGTTATGAGCCGTTGCTAAAAACAGATTCAAGACTTCGCGTTGGTTGTACCAGGGAGTTGTTATGCAACTCCCTGGTACAACTGCCATATAGACTGTACACAAATCAAGCGTGGTGTTATATTACGTATCTGTCAATAACGTTCGTAGTGTTTAAATATTCATATTATGGGCGAGGTTTATTGGGTTCCCAACGGAAAATATCTTGGAGAACAACAAAGTTGAAAGTTGCAAATTTTTCGACTTTTATGCCACCATTTGAAGTAAAATATAAATAGATAAGCTAGTTATGTATGTCGTTATGGCAAAGTGGAATCAGTGAGGTTAAGAAAAATCATAGAAAAGGACGCAAAATGCTGCTTTAAGGAATATTTAGAATCTGTTTATGTACCCGATACGCCCTGTGTGTCTATTAGACTAGTTTTGTCATTGCTGTGTCTCTATGTATTAGCCGGATTCGGACTTGGTTTGGGTTGCTCATATACTCAATAGAACTCTGTTTGGACTCGAGAGTACCATACTAGAACCAAGTGGTCTCGGACTCGGCTCGGGATAAGGAATAATTTGACTGTACTACATCAGAGTGTTTCTAAGACTATAAGATACAGATATATTAAATGGTTCTAATGGAAAGAGTACTAAAAACAAAAGGAACATGTGAGGATACAAGGCCCGGATGTTGCATTAAACTATCGTCAGCACTTGAATATAATTATGAAGATACAATACATAATTTGTCGGGTGGTCAACTTTACAAAATCAACCACATTACTAGGTACTTTGAACCCCCCCCCCCCCCCCCTCTCCTCCCACTCGGGCCCAAGCTACTTCGAGGTACTATTTTTTTATTTTTTTTTATTTAGCCGTTATTCAATTATTTAAAACTACTATTAGTTCAGATTCGAGGTTGATTTTTTTGTATCATAATGCTGCTGCCTATTCATGGTACTGTACATACAGTGGATGGTACAACGGGGGCGGATCCAGGGGGGGGGGGCGACCCGGCCCCGCCCCTCCCCCCTTTTTGGAAATCAGTTGCGTTTTTTATGTGGGAGTACTTCAAATTCCTAATAGGCATAACTTGGTGAAAGAAAAGCCTAATATATATCCAGCTGCTCTTCCCTGAAAAGCGATCGTTTTTATTCCAAATTTGAAACTAAGGCAATTATCAGGCCTACGCGACATCACGTATTAATTAGATACGGCTCAGTACTATAGTGCTGACTATTACTGTCAGGGAAAATCAATGCACAATTACCAAGTATATCATAATTATCTGAATGAAAGGGGGTGTAGGCGGTTTTACACTATCTAACGCAACGTAGTCGCCAAGAACCTGGAGTATTTTTAAGGGAGGGCCCAAGGAACATGAACTTATAGCATGCTCCTCGTGGTGAAACACAATTGCACCTATTAGGTGAATTGAGTGTACTGTTAATAGTAGGAGAGACTAGTGTAGGTTCTTATGACCAACTAGACCGGTTTCTGCTCTCAAACTTTATAGGAGGAGCTTCATCAGTAGTAGCTTTTGATTTTATATTCGGCCTGGGCGTCTCGTTCTCAAAATGCATCTATTTTCTGTGCACGAGTTTTTATGGACTCATAGTGCAGCTATAAGAGCATCTAAAAGAGCTTCGTGTGAACCTTGAGAGTCAGCTGATTCTTCGTTAGTATGAAACCTTGAGTTAACAAGTAAATCTTTGAGATTTTGGGCCCTTTTGTATGCTAGAATCGGTTCTTTTGGAAACAATTTGGATAATTCCACGTGCAGGGGCGTAGCGAGCGGGGGGTGTGAGGGGTGTCACACCCCCCAATAATTTGGTCGCTGTCGGCAAATTTTGGGTCTGTCGGCAAAAGGAGAAAAGGTGAAGAGAGCGGAAGGGGAAGAAAGAAGGAAAGCTGAATAGAGAAACGAGAACGGGAGCTTCTTTATCGGTTATTTCGATTTTCCAGTTCTTCATCTGATAAACTCATTCACCAATCCAATCACCCGACGCCTGCAAGTTAAAAACCTCTCGGCAAATAACTGATAATGTCACGGCCGTCAGTATAGCTACTGTAGCCAGGCTCAGCTAGACGAGTGCCAGAATCGCTGGCAACTCAGTGAAAGAAATGGAATTAAAGGCTTCCGTATAGGCAGCAGCCTATAGTCGTGCTATCGTGTGACAACGTGTTGTTATTATCCTCTGTTCAGAATGACGTCATCGCAGATGTCATTCGTTCTCCGTGGAAAACTTAAGGACACGGCTCACGAATTGTACACAATTTTTAACGTTCTCGCTTGTATATCAATGAATGTTGTTATTTCTCATTACCGGAAAGTTTTCTGAACATTTTCATCACGAAGTTTCACTATTTCAACGATCGGTGAAAGAGAAAACACAGTTCGATACTTGGTCCAAATTAATTCTTCTTCTGCCGACTGCCATAAAAATAATATCGAAATTGAAATTCTACTGTGCCAAATTTGATTTAAAATATGCACCAGATTGCATCTAAGGACGTTTCAAAACTAAAAATTTTCCAAAGGGGAGGGGGACACCCCCTCCTTTTAGACCCCTCCCCCATTTCAGTCACCACTTCCAGATCCGACGGCAAATCAAATCCTCCACCCCCCCCCCCCCCCAACAAAAAAAACCTTCGCTACGCCCCTGTCCGCGTGTTGCGAGATTAAGTGCCAATGTTTCAAAAGTACATTTTTCAAATGCGTGGTTTTGATATGGGGTGTATAGGTAAGCTTGAACACCATTGGTGGCTCCTGCTTTTGTTTAGGTTTGGTAGTGAGGTATTGCCCACGGTTTTCAAATTTTATGCCTTTCGTGGCTGAGGCAATTTCCTCTTTCTTATAGTTACGGAGTAATAGTTTCTCTGTGAACGCATTCTTTTTCTGTAAGAAATCAGTCTCATTGTTACAGAGACGTGCGTATCGTAAGACTTCCCCTTGAATGAAGCCTTTAAAAGTGGCAAGTGGGTGTGCAGTGTTTCTGTCGAGGTATTGGAAGTTTTCTGTCGGTTTGGTGTAGACTTTGGTGTCTAATAACCCATTGGTTTCAAACCTTGGACCTTTGAAGATTTTCAAATCTAGGTATGTTACCTCGGTGTGTAATATTTCCACCGTAAACTTTAAGAAGCAGTGAATTTCATTCAACCTGTTTACTAGTTGTTCAAGTTCCTGAGGTGAACCGTCGTAAAGCAATAGAATTTCATCTCTATAGCGGAGCCATTTTAAGATTTTATTATCTGTCGGTAAAATCTGGTTTTCCAGTCTATGCATGACGATATCACAGATTTCCGGAGAGGCTTGGCTACCCATGGCGCAACCGATTTTTTGTAGATAGAATTGGTTATTGAACTCGAAACAGTTTCTTGTTAAAAATAAGTTCAATTAGTTTGCGCATGGATATGGAAGATATTTTATTTATTCCATATTCGCTTTTTTCCGCCTTTTCATAGACTTCTTGACATATATATCTAATGCCTCCTCTTGGGGAGTATTGGTATACATGGCGACGACATCGAGTGTAGCAAGTACTACTGCTTTTGGTAACGGGGTGGCTTCCACAATTTTCAGAATGTGATTTGTGTCTTTCACATACGTACTTTGTTTTAATACAATAGGAAGCAAGAAATAGTCCACAAATTCCGATATTTTTTCGGTCGGTGATCTGTTTCCGCTTATTATCGGGCCCTCCCTTAAAAATACCTCAGGTTCTTGGCGACTACGTTGCGTTAGATAGTGTAAAACCGCCTACACCCCCTTTCATTAATAAGTATATCAAAATTATCTCATTGAATATATCCTGTTTTATGTTTTTTCTTGGGGTGAATCTGGTGTCATAATTTTCGCGCAAAAGAAAAACGAATCGACGCAATAATAGTGTATCCATTGTACATGCACTGTTGAGCGTTGTTAAATATGTGTCTATCGAGAAAAAATATGTGCACAAAAAAGCGTGTCTGCAACGTTTCTGGTTTTTTCTAGTTTTTGGCGAAATGTTTCACCATTTTGCATCTAAGCACTCACAAGTAACCAAAAATTTCCAAGGGGAAGGGGGACAACCCCTCCCCCAGACCCCTCCCCCAGGACGCAGATCACTAAAGTGCTACCATCGGGATGTCGCCCCCCCTTTCTCAAAATCCTGGATCCGCCCCTGTACAATACGACGTTTCTTGAAAATGTAATAAGAACCTTCAATTTAATATTTTAGTTAAACTGTTAAGTAGTTCACCTCTCCTTTAATTTTCCTAGTATGTTAAAGTACATCAAGTTGATGTAACTTACCTTAAATCCTTTTGTTAATTTCGAGTTAAACCCAGATACGTCCTTTCATATATAAGCCTGCTTGGACTCACACATGCAGTCACGTATATACATTAATCTAAATCAATAATGAAATATAATCAATATGGATCCTTCAATCCCATTACAACTCAATCTACTAGAACCGAGTAGCAATTAATGATTGTTGTATTGCTGCGTGCAGTGACGTCAGACGTGAAGATTCTGGAGATGAAAAATATCATATTTTCAGCATAATGTTCGTATACAGCGTCACAACATACGTTTCTTGTTCTCTGGTTACCATGTTATCTAAACAACATAACGAAGTAGTAGGATAATTGTCCCCCACATTCTGACTGGTATTATGGTCTTGTTGTGTAAATGTGCGTGGGAAGTGATTTAATCACAGCTCCACCGGATCATCGGTAATGATTTACACCACAGAGAGAATCTGGTGTCACTAAAAACATATATTTGCAAGATCTTCTACAGTTTATTCCAAACTACGAATATTATATTCTAACAAATTACAAAATAGTCTTCAATTTTCTTGCATTCTATCAATAAACGTATCATTCTTCCTTCATTTATATCAATCTCCAACATGTCCAGCATTTGCACTCTGGAAAACGGTGAGTCGGATGTTCACCAGAAATTTAGTTGATCTATGCACTCCAGTTTCTGGTATGATTTTAAAACCAAACAATGTTGAATCGCACTGCGTCGCATCGGTCACCATCCGTTACACTATCAGTTCATCCTTAATTCTGACCTAGAAACTACAGGTATTTAATGTCTTATACACATAAGTGTACGTGGAACCGTCGCAGAAACATTTACCTTGATAAAGTTGAGTTACTAATTGAGTAAGATTGAACTTAGAAGAAAGGATTGCAAAAGTGTACTTCTGTACTTTGTGTTGTTTTTGCTACAATCTGCTGGTAGCAAACATGACTGTTAAAGGAATGAGAAGGACTTGAAAACGTAATGTTACTTCAGTCCACCAGGGAAGATTGAAGTAAGTTCTTTAACAAACAAATATCTATGACACTTAATTTATAGGACACAAATTGCCTAAATCTGGTTAAACGACAAATAATTCACTAATCATTAGCAGTCACGTGATTGTGACATTAGATCTAGATATCTTAGTTAGTTGCAGGGTATCCAACAATTCTGGGAATATTTCACTGTTTGGTCAATTTACAACACATTACGCAATTGACAGCTTTATTTAATGGAATACCAACTTCTCCTTACCACAGAGAAAACGAAGACAATGAGCATAACCAGTGAAATCCAGGAAGCCTGCTAAAAAGGCAAATATGCAAGGGCAGCTACAGTAAGCTACAGGGTCGGCTAAAAGGACTGTTTTTTCTACAACTGTATGTGCTATATATGATTAACATTTGCTCCGAAATTAAATGAACATACACAAGAACGGTGCAACCTGATTGACAACATTCTACGGTTTCATATTTAATATACATCGAGGTGGTGACGTAAAAGCGGGATATGTTCAGTACATTCATTTAGGTGAAGACATTCTTTGATTAAGATATTTGTTAATGTCATTAATTTTTACTACAGCTAAGTTTTGGTTCAGAAGAATAATACCAATGTTTCACGAGGATTTACAGTGGTATGTTGAAAACGTTAAATAGCGTCGGTTATGTCAATTATGTTGTTTCAAAGTCATACACGCTACTAGTGGTCTACTAAATGTTGAAATGATATGCTAAGTTGTTAATTATCATACCAATGCTCGTGATTTACTTACAGACTTTTATTTCAAACATATACATTTAAAGATAAGTATTTCTGTCACTTCAAGATTTGTTTAAGTTTGTTTCTACGTTTGATATAAACGTGATACAAAAGTTTACGTGAGTTGTTCCTCTATTATTTGGCGCCCTCCACCCAATCCTAGATACTAACAATAAGTAATGAATGAGGCTGGAAGGTCCGAGTGTGGTAATAAACTATCCTTAACACTTGAAGATAGTTATCAAGATAAAATAAACAATATGCCGCTGATACATTAACAGTTACAGACTAAACCGTAGTTGGAACAACTCTACTCCCCCCACCCAGGACCCTGACTCCTTCAAAATCTTCTAATGAATGTATTTTTGTGTCTGTTCAAAACATGCAGGAAATAATACGAATATTTGTCTTATATTCATATTTTATAAAGTGAATACATATGTTTTGGTACCATTGTATCCGTACAAGAAAGCAACGAAGCGGGTAAGTAGACAAAAAAAGAGTATAAGACCGGAACACTTGAAATGTCAGTAATTAAAATAGCTCATCTCCCTTCATATATACAAATGACCATGACCATGGTAAGCAATACTTTTCAGAAGAATAAACCAGAGTTTATTGGTTTCAAATAAAACCAGATCCGTCCTTTCATTATATCTAAGCACTTATGTCAGTGACGTATACACTAATCTGGATAAATCATAATTTAAGCAAGTGATCTTTCAAATCCACTGAGGCTTTCTAAGCAACAAAGTTTATTTATCAGCAATATTTAATTCCAAAAGGAAAGATAAGGACCTTGAAAACATAATGTTACTTTATTTCACCAAAATCGCACCAGGAGAGATGAGGCAGAGATATTAAAAATTTGGAAAAATACAAATAAAACATGACAATTAATTTGTGGGACACAGTATTGTCTGAATCTGATTAAACGATAAATAACTCACTAATAAGTAGCACTCATGTGATTGAAACAACATATTTATATTCTTAATTAGTTGCAGGGCTATCCAGTTATGTGTGAATATTATATGGGTTGGTCAACGTTATAACCTATTAAGTACCATGCAGCTTTATTTAATTTTATTAAAACGTCTACGCATTGAATTAATTCTCAACATTATTTGAGTTAAACAATACGAAAGTATACAAATCAACTTAAAATAAGTTTTTAGAGTCAATTTCCACATACATCTAATTCCTATTACTAACTTCCAAGTTTTCCCCATCACCATCCTGTGTTTTTGACCAATTCGCAAAGTACCATAGAAATGGTTTAATTTGATTTGATTAGCAATTAAATAAACCATGTCCAACATTTTAAAGTAATAAAGCTGTTAGTGTTATAATGATGAATGGAAGACCCACGTCTCACACCATCAGAAACAACTAAAAACCTAAACATGGCCAGTTAAAACCAGGGAGCTGCTACAGTAAGATACTTGGTCAGTTAAACGGACTGTTACGAATGTTCTATATGTTATGATGAACAATTACACATAACTTACAAGAAACTTAGAAAGACCAGGTTCAAAATGATGCATAACTTTATACGATTCATCGGAGAATGAACGTGAAGTTTACTGATGTACTTTCACACCCATCAAAATAATAAGACGGTATATGTCAAAAATGATTGCTCTATACGTTACACGCATGTCCAAGGGTAAACATTAAAGCTGTATCTTTACAATATTTGTAATACTAAGAGTCTTACTGATATGGCAATTGTACGGGTGTTTCAATAAAGAACTATTCATTGGACGGGCTTGAATAAGATTCATGAAAACAATGCTAGCCTATCAGCTTGTTCCCCCCCCCCCCACTCACTGCGCTCCGATCTGGGGAGGGCGTTTTGGTCAAGTGGTTAAGGCAGTGGACTTGTGATCTAAGGATTACAGGTTCGAGTCCTGGCCAGATCATTGCGTTGTGTTGTTGGGCAAGGCGCTTTATCTCCATTGCCTCTCTTCACCCAGGTGTATAAATGGGGACTTGCGAAGTAACTTTTAAACATAGTTGCGTGCGCCGGTTTGTGGCTGCACCCAATGGGAAGTCCCCCAGGGGACACGTGGTTGTGGTGTACTGCGGTACCCCAAGAGAAATTGATTGAATAGTGCACACTTTGGTGTGTGGGTGTGACAAGTTATCAATGACCAGGGTTAAGTTGTAAAGTCGTGAAAGAGGGCCTTAGCCCTGAACAAGACTGCAAACCTAATTATAAATATAAATATAATCTCTCAATTTTCTCTTCTTTCTTACACAGCGATCTGAATTCCGCTTTTCTCTGAATGTCTCAGGATAACGTTATATCTTTACAAACTGAAACTACTAGAATCGCGTATCCCTTCACTCATTACTGTATGTTTACATGCAGTGACGGCTGTCTCGAAATGAGTTTTAGAAAATACAATTAGACTGATTTTGTCCCATATACTTAAATCTTTGTAAACTATTATGAGTATTCTCTATTAGTGTATAAGGATACAGTATTGTAGTTTATAGCTGGAGTACCAGTTTTTCATATTTTGTACGAAGTATATCTTATCTCAGACAGTTCTGTTTTGAAAAGATATTACATCACACATTTAGATAAAGAAATAACAGGGATGAAATGAAGAAAACTGCTAGCCATTGAGGACCTGAAGTTCTTCTATTTAACGTTATAATTACGGTGTCCAATTATCTAATATTCTAATATCTAATTAATAATTGATTAACAGTGGTAGGAGATATAAGAGAAAAGTACTCCCAATTATATAAGTCTTTCTTAAAGGATTATATTCCACCTCTTTGAGTGTGAAAAGGACACCGCGTAAGTAACCTATCCTTCAACAATCGAGCAGTATGTACATACTTTCATTATGTTATCTTGTTAGTACATATAGTAGATAAATATACATAAATAGTCACAATGTTCTGATGAAGAATCCTCTTTTCTTCAATGTTAGCAAAAATTAATAAAACCCTGAATTAAAAAAAAAATTAGCATGTGTGTCTCGTTTCTGCAAGCCAGTATTGTGCCTCTATATATACTTGAAGAGAATATCTTGAATAATATAACAAATGTATGGTTGGGTAATAAGGGACACACGGGGTGACATTCAGATAGAAAAGGCAAAAATAATAAAAGAAATTTGACCAACGTTTGGTAGCAGGAGCAAGAAGATGTCTTGAAATCTCAGTTGTTTTTTAGTTATTTTCTGTTCATCACAATCTAATTATATTGCTATAAGCAATTCACTGTATTTCACCTATTAATGTTATCACAATATTGATTTTGTATTTACTGGTAAAGTAATACAGAGGGTAGCTTAGCTCAAATAAGCTGACCAGAATGCATTATGAGCAAAAGCTGAAAGCACGGTGCGCAATATCTTACCTGCCATTGACCAGTCTGTAGATTCAGGCGGCGATCAATACTCGACGAGTTCCAAACTGATGAATAAAATGAAAGAAACTGATAGTAGATTTAACTGCAATTTCTTTTTATTTGGTCTGGAATGAAATCAAAAACATTTTATTCACTGGATTTATGTTGGCTCTCGATGATAACTTCATATTAGCTGAGTAATCAATCTAGTTGATTTCTTAATTTTGATCTTATCAGTTTACTATCATTATCATCCCAGTAATAGAGCTGATCAGTTTACAATCCTTATATCTCTGTAAGATTACCGATCAGTTTACTATCATTATCATCTCGGTTTTATACCTAATCAGTTTAAAACCATTATTCTCTTAGTTATATAACCAATCAGGTTACAATTTTTATTATCTCATTAATATATCTGACCAATTATACAATTAACCTAAATGAAAACATAAGCTCCCATTCAAACAGAAACAAGTCTGGGACTAAATTGAGAAACCAAATCATGATAGTCGAGTATTCGATGCTCAGATTAAGAATAATAATCCACGAGACGATGAACGGATCAGAGAACACCCGACATCAGTGACGTCATCATGAATCACGAGAGCCATAATTAAACACTGTTTAAAAAAATGTTAAAAGAAGAAAAGGGGATTTGTTTAATAACACATTTAAGGTAAAGTATGTATGTTAAAAAATAAACAAAGCATTTTCATCACCCAGTGACGTAACCAGGAATTTGAAAGGGGGGGGGGGAGCACTTTTTGTGATTGATATGGGGGAGGGGTTTAAGGGGAGGGGGACACCCCTTTTGAGATATTTTTGAACAATTGAAGGTCCTTAGATGCGATTTGGTGCAATGTTTTGCCAGTTTCATCATTATCATATGACATCATATTATCAGCAGACTTTGTTTCCTGTTTGAATTCTTTTACATGTTCTTTTACATAATGTATCAGAAAGACAAACATAGTGCTCTTTTACAATGTTTCCAGTAGGATGATTCTTGTTTATTGTCCAATGTCTGGACTTTAATACATTTGTCGAACTTAACTGATGGACAATATAAACTTTCATATTTCGTAAGACAGCCAGATGTGCAGTGGCCTAAAAACAAATATCGTTATCGCAGTGTATTAATTATTTATAGGAAGTGCGTATTTCGTAGGATTGCTAGCTTAGCTTCATAACATGCTGTTCGTGCAACAACTTAGGACGAATCGTAGAAAGGATGAGAACGAACGTTGTCGACATCGTTGTGCATACGGTTCGTGACATTCCATCGAATGCGGTTAGGTAGGCAATATGTATTTTATTACGCAGTGGCCAACTGTGGGCTTGTAATAGGCTAAAGGCTAAATTTAGCTAATTGCATTTGCTAAACTAAGTAAGTAGTTGAGTCAGTAGGCCTGAATGTTACTACGATTATAATCGAGTTAACGGAGCTGACGAGTATTCAAGATCCAAAGAGCACTGACAAAGTACAACAGTTTTTAAACATTTTTTTTCGACACTGAAAGGGGGGAGCAGTCGTTCCCCCTGCCCCCCCCCCTCCTGGCTACGTCCCTGTCATAACCACGTAACCAGTCTCCATGTAAGAGGATCTAAGAGCATCCCAGTTCGGTAAAGAGAGGTAATTTTGGTTTTACACTCAGGGTTCCTTTGTTTAATGTTCTTCACACTTTATTAAGAATAAATCATAGGTGTAGGAACACGGTGCATGTGACAGCTGATACCTCGCTTTGTAAAGTGGATAGGAATGAGGAGGGTGGGAGTGGGGTTGGAAAACGTTATGAGAGTAGAAAATGAAGTCCAAATATCGACGGTTTAGAATATTCTAAATAATGCACAAACTGACAATGACTTCGACTACATCTTCTATGAATCTCTCTCTAAGCTGTTATCACGAGATAATTTAGTAGATGTTAAACACACATCTGTCTAAAGTAGAAAACATTTCACGAGTCCGAGAAATAATGTTGAGGGGCTAAGATAGAGAGGTTTGCATGTATTGACATTTCTATCAATTAATTTTAAATCATCATTTAAGGTAGAATCCTAGTATAGATGTGTTATTGTACAGAGAAATGAAACGTTTGATTACTCGTGATGTTTGTTAAGCTACCCGGTTATCAAGATATTCAGCTTTATTTTACAACACATTAGTGACATCATCAAAGATCATGAAAACCAATAATTTAAATATTGATAAAAGAAAAAGATGTATTTGGAATTACTTTATTGAGTTGAATTACGGAGCTACAAGACTGGATAAATCATCGTCATAATCACCAGATCCCTTTTCCGATGTCCTGAGAGTATGTCAGTTATATAAACGAAGGTTTATATGTCTTGTTTCCAGCCACTTTCTTATTTTTTTTTCCAACTGTATTCATACCAAATACATCAATATCTCTACTTGTACTTTACGTAGGAGGAAAGTATGTATAATCTAGCATTGTGTTATTATGACATAATTATAACATTGAACAATAACACTGTCCAAACTTCTAAGAAGATTCAAGAAGCCTAAGTTAAAGTCTAATATCGACAGAAGTGTTGATGGATACAAACAAACATACACTTGCATGTAAACAAATATGAATGAAGATATCATATCAATATAAATCATGATTTCTATTGCAGTTTGTCTTTCAGAACATCAATAAGGCCGTGAAAAAACTGCAACACGAACTAAACAGAAATATCAGCAGCGATTGTATACAATTACAATACTTGTTGAATTGAAATAGGACAGACCATTGTAACATCTCTTTGTTTCTGTTTGTTTACATTTTCTGATTCCGGAATTTGAATGCGAGCCTAGACTATTGAAGCTTGTATCTTACAAAGATATCATAGTTGCAGTGCACACTATATTAATAACCGCCCGTTTTACCGGTTCAGATCTATTCACTTGCTATAACTAACTGCATGTCCCTATAGTTTTACGTTTAAGATTCGGTAACAATACTGGTGACGATATGACAAATGCTCATTTCCATTAAACTCAAGAAACACATATCTAATTTAAATAGCCTTGATAATTCCTTTTTCATCAGAGACTACCATAGCCTGCAGCATAGTTGCATCCATGATAATTTACTTAATCCAATCGAGGGATGAAAGCTTTTTCTCGAGCAACATTTGTATTTAATGAGTAAGAACATTCTAGGCCTGAGTCGGGTACCCGGATACCCGACCGAACATTCGTGTACCCGAATCGAAAACACGAAAAACGGGTACCCGTTTTCTGTGGGGGGGGGGGGGGGTCTCGTAACTGCTACGCGGGTGCTTTCATGATTTCATGTTTTGATTAATCAAGACACGCGAATACGTAATACTATTTTGATTATATAACTTTCTTGTAGTGTAGATTGCTGTTTCAATTGCTTACTATTTCCAGGTTTATCCATTCGTAATGGTTCTTTTTCGTGTGTGGATAAAATCACTCAATTGAAAGTTGTAAACAAGGCTACGCTTTTGTGTGTGTGTGTGTGTGTGTGTGTGTGTAAAAAAACCGATGGTTAAGGAAAGATTTTTCTCATTGAATTAGTGTGGTGTTAGGCTAGTTTGTGGTCGAAGATAGCAGTAATAATGAAAGTATTCCATGGTATTTTAGTTCCAGCTAACTGCCTTAACATTTGAGCGAATAAGCAGATGGTGAAGGCTAGATTTCCCCATTGACTTAGTGTGGTGTTAGGCAACCGTGTGGTCGAAGATAGCAGCAGCAACGAAATTATTCGGTGAATATTTTAGTGCAAGCTAACCGCGACACAATTTTAGCGAATAAACAGATGGTTAGGCTAGATTTCAATGGTGACTCTGTGTGAGTTAAGGCTACAATGTGGTCGGTTATTTGTGTGGATTTTACGCAAACATAGTTTGTCGAGTGCACGTGTCTTTGCTGTCATCAAGCAGCTACCTCTGGTAGTCCATAGCAAGTGCTTTCCTCTCATAGTTAAAGCTAAGGTATACGTTCGTGCAAGCGTAAATATTGGAATTCTCAAAATTGCTTTTTTTCATTCATTTATACATAGAAGGAAAAACTGGCAAGGATATTTACAGGATGTTAAGATGGATCGTAGACGCATCTCTTCTTGGGATTGTCACCATCTGCATGAAAACGCGCTCCACAACCCTACGCCCACCCCTCTAATCGCTTCCCGGTGAGTTACGAAACTTAATTAATGACCTTCGCCCATAGTACCAAGACCTTGACAAAATCCGGCAACACACCACTTCATCGATAACAAGTGATCGGGTTGTGTATTAGTGACGTCTATAAGGTCGTGCACTAACCTACATGGAGTGTGACCACTCCCGATATTGCATTTTCCCAAGATCAGGCCCCGAAAAATCCCAAGAAATCCCAAGGACATTGTACAGTATGGATATCTAGCAATATCTAGCGATATCTAGCAATATCTAGCCATCCATAGGGATGAAAATCCCAAGATCTTCCATAAACCGAAGGCAGATAGAGAATCGAAGCCTTCAGTGTGTAATGAACTTGAAACTGTGCGTCTTTCGAAATGAAAAGAATGTGGTCAATAAACATAAAAAAGTTATTAATTTCAGTCTCATTTAAATTATTCAAATGTGTAAAGCAAACAGCAGATATCACATCATATCAGTGAGCATGAACAGAAAATGGCGGTACAGGATGAACAGCCTCCAAATTGTCTAAGTGTGTAGTCATAGGAGCCCAATTTCATTGGGGCGGGGGGGGGGGGGACGGGCTGATACGACTTTCCCGAAAATGTAACTTAATTTTTCGCGTTCAACATGTTAATGTATATATCATGTAGGCATGCGTCGGTTATTACATCGCATGCCAATTACATGTACAATCATTTGCCGTGTTATTACCGAAATGGCAAATTAGTCGGGCAAGCTAAGAACTTTATTTTAATAACCAAGGAGATTGTTTTTAAACTATCGATGTTCTTTAGCTACATCTTTGCAATTTTTTTTTCTTTAAGTAGGTGCCCAAAAATTCTCAGCATATCGCCCGAATTTTCACCCAAAAATATTTGCAGCCCCCCCCCCCCCTCCGAAGTTTTTTTGGTTGCCGTGATTAGAGGTGTTAATATTCGTAGACCAATTAATTTAATTACATAAATTGACTGTCTGAATTTTCGAAATTCCCTGACAAACATTCTTTATCATACTTCCCCCTACTCGTGCAATTTTGACCGGTCTGTTAGGGGTTGAAGAAGGTTCATCTATATTGGATGTCCATAAGATGAAATTCTGTGCAACATTATGGGTATGTTTTGAAGTGAATTTATTCACGAGAAATATTTTCAAATTCTAAACAAAATTAATAATAGGCTTAAAACCTTGAGAATTAGGGCTGACGGGTATTGTGGGCCGCGACGTAGAATCACCTACAATATTAATGATCCACAGGAGATGCGGTGAGGTCGAACATGATGTGTGATTGGTGACAATCTTCAAATAGGTTATGGATGAAAACAAAAACTATTGGGAAATACTTGGTTCTCAGACAAAAGTGTACATCTGGTTGGTCATTTTCAAGCCCGAGAAGTGCCATTTCCGGTGATCTGGGGGGTAACAAAACCAGAACTGTTCTTGTACGTTGCGCTCCAACCGAAAGTGGCGCTCCGCTTGGATAGTAAATTGCGCCCCCGGGTTAGAAAATCCTGGATACGCGCCTGATTATCACGTCTACCTTTTTTTTTAAGACGTCTTTAGACAAGATTGTGGACCATACAGTTGAAAACATTCAATAAAAAAAAAGAGATTTTCTTGTATTTGCGCGTTGACCGCAGGGACGTCGCTAAAGAGAGAGGGGGATGTCTCACCACCCAAGCTTGGTGAAAATGACGATAGTTGGAAAATTGGAGTACGAATGTCGGAATTTCCGACTGTCGCAGTCTAATTCACCTAGGCCTATTCATATATTCCTGTGATTGTGAATGACTTAAAATTTGAAAAAGTTAGGTCAAAATTGACCTTTAATCAGTCATATTTACCACGTCTTCCTTGCCACTTTGAGAAATTGTATCTCGCGATCCTTATACTCCACCATACAAACCTTCGTATGATTTGGAATACATTAAAAATAATGCTTAAAGAACTACCGTACAACGTTCGCCAGCTTCAATTCGGTTTATTTATGTACTAATTTTGTTATTGGGTGGGTTGACCCTGTTCGCTAGCTTCAAGTAAGTTCAGTATATATCAGAGACGTAGCCAGGGAGGGAGGGTGGGGGCGGTGGCAGTGGGAGCAACTGCTTTTCAGTGTCGAAAAAAATGTTAAATACTGTTTGTTATTTGGCATGGTATTTTGTCAGTGCTCTTTGATCTTGAATACTCGTCAGCTCCGTTAACTCGATTATAATCGTAGTAATATTTAGGCCTACTGATTCAGCTACTTAGTTTGGCAGATGCAATTAGCTAAATTTAGCCAGTAGCCTATTAACTATTACCAGCCTACAGTTGGCCACTGCGTAATAAAATACATATAGCCTACCTAATCGCACTCGATGGAGAGTCACGAACCGTATGCACAACGACGACGACAACGTGCGTTCGCATCCTTTCTGATACGTCATAAGTTGTTGCACGAAAAGCATGTTTTGAAGCTAAGCTAGCAATCGTACGTGATACGCGCTTCCTATAAATAATTATTACAATGCTAAATACGAGAGTTTATATAATC
This sequence comes from Apostichopus japonicus, assembly GCF_037975245.1. NCBI lineage: Eukaryota > Metazoa > Echinodermata > Holothuroidea > Aspidochirotida > Stichopodidae > Apostichopus > Apostichopus japonicus. The sequence continues at coordinate 5,260,607 of NC_092567.1, forward strand.
CATCAGTTAAGTTCGTCAAATGTATTGAAGTCCAGACATTGGACAATAAACATCCTACTGGAAAAAAATGTAAAAGAACACTATGTTTGTCTTTCTGAACGAATAATTCAAACCGGAAACAAAATCTGCTGATAATATAATATCATATGATCATGATGAAACTAGCAAAACATTGCTCCAGATCGCATCTAAGGACCTTTAATTGCTCAAAACAGGACACCCCCTCCCTTTAGACCCCTCTCCCATATCAATCGCAAAATGTGCATCCACTCGCAAATTCCTGGCTACGTCGCTGGTATATATTTTATCTATATTGTATACAATTACAACACCCAATGCTAGTCAATACTAGTTGTAACCGTTACAGTACGTTACTTGGTACGTCGCACTGAACTCTTTAATCTTTGCCAAAATTGGTTCGTATTGTATATTTTCAGACAATTACATCTTATACAGTTGTAGAAGATATGTGTAAGACTACTTTGGCCAAATTTAGACTAGAATATATTTTATAGAAATAGATCAGTTGTTATTTTTGTTCGCGGAATCGGGTCCATGAAACAATGTATAGCTTAGGAGTAGACAATTATCTTCCTCAGAAGTAATGACCATAAAAAAATAAGGAGGTTTATATCAAATAACTAAGGTTTGAGCAGTAAGAAAAGTGTTCGGGGATTGGACTAAATTTAACTTTTCGATGATTTCCTTCATTTTTTTGTTGTACAAATTATATTCTTTAATGTATCGGCTTTTCCAAACTCTATTGGGCCCTAGGCTAGGTTTAACCAGTTACAACTGATTGTATCAATTGTACAGTGGCCGAGAAATCCATGATGTTGAGAAACCTCTCGATTAATTTGGTATATGTAACATGTGGGCGATATTTAGTATTTTCCTTAACTGCATCTTCCCCGCCCTAGGGATATATCCCGGCTACGTTTCGCATTGACAGAGTCAGACTGACTAAAATTGAATACTAGCGCCCTTTAAAGCTATTTTATATGCATATGGCTGCCACGTAAACATTACTAGTTTTAGTTGTTTTATCTGCGAACTGTGTTTATTCAACTTAAAGCAGAGTTGACCATCATGTTATTACTAGTTAATACGGGTTGGCGTATATCGCCACCGAATAGGTCCATATCGAAGTGATATAAAGGCCTAGGTGCGAAACGCAACCACTGAAAAATGTATGTTTTTACAATATGTTTATATACTTATTTCTAAGAAATCTATTGGTTCTTGACGAAGATGATAGGCATATTGTTCATGTGAGTGATAAATAGCCCCCCCCCCCCAAAAAAAATAAAATAAAATAAAATAAAATAAATATAAAAACATAAAATTAAGCGCACTAGGAAAAACCCCAGTGTTTTTTGGTAATTCACAATGTCGTCGAATATAATTTGTTGAAGAAAAAAAAATTCCCATTTGTTACATTAACATAGCTTTTGTACTTTAGTAGTCTATGTAGCCTTGAAGCAGATAACTTTACTCAGTTGCTTGCTTGCTTAACCAGAGTGGATTAATAAGTTTGAGATGTGAGGGCCAGTGGGTACAAATGTATCGAAACAAGTTCGGAACAAAAGTGCAGTCGCGACAGATGTGGTGTCTGACTGACCGTATCGTTGACGAGTAGCGCGGGGGGGGGGGGGGAGGGTACAAGGCAGCAGTCGGAATTTTCTGGGTTGAAAACCCATCCAGTTGGAATTTCAGCCACTACAGCCTCCCCCCCCCCCCAAATCATCAGACCTTAGCTACATCCCTGGTTGACCGAAGAATACAAATTGTATTGTGTGTTAATTGTATCTGAATCCCTCTATTAACTACTACTTGCAAGATTAGTGGTTACTCTAATATTTGATTTTTCTTGATGACAGTTTAGCATCTCACCGAAAATCAAACAAAAATGTTAAATTGTACCGAATAGATACACAATATGTATATTGATGGCTTGTACATTAAACTAGTACTCGTCTACAAAGCATAGCGCCTGTTTTATGCACATTTCGATTGTATGCAGATTAAAAAGCAGACTAAAAATGTGAATTCTATATTTTTCTTTGATAGTTTATTATGTTATTAAAGGGTGTGATGCAAAGTTTCCGGAAGCTGCTTAATTTTTAGATAGGGTTATCAGGAAGAAGCTTACTTCAAAATTTAACAAAACTTTCTGAGAGCTCAAGCGGGGTCAAGGGGCTTTCTCTGGAATATATTTCAAGCCCTTGTTGGTTCCACGAGGGGAAGCCCCCTGAAGTTTTTGAATTTGGTGATATCCCTTGTTCTCTCGTAGCGCGTTTAAAGCACTCACACACAAAACAGATAAATTATAGTTAACAGAACAGATAGTAAACAGATAAATTATAGTTATCTATAATGTATTCCAAGCAGGCTGGTGGGGTCCGCTGGACTTAAGCTGCACCCTTTGAAGATATTTTTCGTTCTCTTGAAGAAATTTTGAAACACACACATATATTTAGGAGAAGAACTCAATTTTCGGGGTATAGTAGTGTTAGGCACCAGTTGGGGGGGGGGTCAGGGGGCGTAGCTTATGAAAGCTGCTTCATTTTATTAGCCAAATATTATCCAAATCTGGGGAAATATCTAGACGTAAGGGAGTAACAAACAGACCGATTCTGTTTTCTTTTCTTCGTTTTTGGATTATAACTCTTACTTTCGTAAGTGTATAAATGAAAAAAAATAAAATATTGTTTCAAATTAACATATAGTTCTAAATGCTTTCCCACATATCATTACTCACATTTTATTTCTACTATTTTTTTTTCTAAGCAAATCAAGCATGAATGTTAATGTTCGCCAATACATGTAGATTGTACTCTTTTCCAGCGCCGATCAAGGGGGTGGTGGGGTGTCTCCCCACCACCCCCCCCACAACCGCACCACCACACATTTCAAACTAACTTAAAATAATTAAAACACAATATTGCGGCTACACTTAGATATTGGACATAAGTCAAGTCATATAAGTCAATCTATGCCTAAGAAGATATCATTTGAAATCTAAACTTTCCTTATTTTGGGGAAAACAACAGGTGTGGATGTGTTTATATGTGTGTGTTTAAATGTGTGTGTCTAACAGAGGGGGGAGTTGACAGACCCCGAGGGGCACAAAATAACTCCAAAACCTTACACAATCATTGTCACTGTGTAATTTAGATGTCCAAAGTGTATGATACCACTACGTTTTGGAAGAGATTCAAATCATTGTTGGGATGGCTACTCACAAAACATCTTATAGTGCAGTGATCTCGAAGGAGCGAAATGAAAGGAATATGACTTATCTCTTAAATCAACTAAGCCAAGCAATATGAAGTGTTGTTACATTTATATTATTTAGTTCGTTGTTTACTATCACAAGACTCTGTTCTGGGTGTCTCCTTCATATAAACTGGCAATCATGTGTTGCTGATTCATTACTCTCTTGTATGTGAATTAACAACAATCAACAACTCAAAATAAATTCACATAGTTAGTAAAGCCTTTAATTAAATGTAAGAAATTTTAAGTGTTTCCATTATGACGTCATTTTGACATTACCTTTCACATGTCTTGAATTCAAGGATGATGGAATGGATCCAACCGGAATAGTGTCTGGCAGATGGTATCCAAGAAACCTATGGAGAGAAGTAGAGTAATAATCGTGTAAGATGTAGAAGACGTAGAGGAATGTCCTCCTAGTAAGGTTTATTGTTTACTAAATCAATGAAGATAAACAAAGTAACAACAAATAACAAGGTCATAAACCACATCTAATTGATCATTCTAATCAGAATTAATTCTAATCACAAGTCTTGTGTTTCAACGATTCCAAGAAAAATAAATTAGAATGGATATAGTTTTGCAGATAATAATGATGATAGTTGGAACTGCTCTACGGTATGTAAGTTATATGCGGTTGGTAGTAACTGTGAAAAGAATAGCTGTCCACATGATCATAATTGGCTAAATTGTCTGTAATCTTAAATTATCAATTCATTTAAAGTTGATCAATCATGTAGAAATACAACATTGTACACAATAAACTAAGTAAACGGAGCAAATCCTTGTAACAACCGCTTGACATTTTCCGCTCGGATCACATGATTTATATTGTATGTTATTTTCGGTAAATTGATTGATAATATAGATAGTTTTCGTGAATCCTTCTCACTTTTAAATGAGAACTTAAATGTCTGAGATTGTTAGAGTGCAGTGGTAAAATATAAAATCTAGAAATTATGAATCTTGTTACTTAATCTCAGAATAGTTTAAGATGCTACAAATTACATTTTTCAACGTAATTTCGGAATGACAAACCTGCACAATCTTGCACTAAAACGGAGGAGAAATAGAAGGTAGAGGGATAGGAGGGTCGAGGACATAGCAACATTCTTTACTGGGCGCAACAATTTGTCATCTCGGGTGGAAGTCAAACACAAATTGTCACTATTATATGATAAACCAACGTTATTTAAGTATTTATTCAATAGCAACATTCAATAATTTTATGACATTGCACGCCTGTTTACTACTCTTAACGCTCTTAGTATCTATGATATAAATCGTTACTATGTTGGTATTTTTATTTTCAATTGGTTACATGATAGTGCTCCGTCGACTTTTCGCAACTATTTTCAGTTACGTAACGATCCTTATCCCAACCGTGCGCCAAATCAATTGACTGTTCCTTACTTTAGACTTAGGTCTGCACAACTTGGTATTCGTTATGTCGGTGTAAAACTTTGGAATTCCCTCCCTACTACTATTACTGGTTGTAAAACTCTGAACACCTTCAAAAAACGTCTTAAAGAGTATCTTATATCAAACTATCATTGATTTTGTATTTTCCTTTCTTTGCCATCTTTGTTCTGTTTTCTCTGTATACTTAAGCTTTCTTTCTATGTTTTATTTGTAAAGGGGTGTCAACGTAAACAAGCTCTGCAGAGCTTCTTGTTGGCACTCCTCAATCTCTTGTTCTCTTGTACATTTACCCACGTCTATTGTCATAATTGCATACTTTAATGCGAGAGATTGAAATAAAGTCTTATGAATTGAATTGAATTGAATTGAAAGTTTTATTGTCATTGATCTAAATCAAATCGTACAAAATTATAACATTTTTGTGGAGTTGATAATAATAACCTTAACCATTACACAATCGAATCTTTCTGTTCAACTATGTTCTCAATGAAGGGTTACATGTGTCCAAAATATCCAACCCCTTCATACCGAGGACTTATGAAGACTTCCTGGTCATACTTTGTTAAGAATACACTAATGCCATCGTCGTTGATTCACAAAAGAAAAGTTTTATTAGAAGGTGGAGGAACAAACACTGAGGGGAGGCAAAAATTTTCAGCAAAAGTTTTCTTAATACCGGTACTCTTGAACTGCATATTTTATCATTATTATTATTTTGAAGCCAAATAGCAAATGTTTAGACATAAAGGCACTTGTTACAAACACACAACAACAAGAGGGCACTTGAGTTTATCGAGCATGAAATGAAATTATCTGGAATTAACCGGTAACATATAGTGCATAATATCCAATAAATATGTTAAAGTCTAGCTCAGTATCATTCTACCTTATACCTGAATTGCCCAGTTCTACGTAAAACAATGCTCCGGACAATGGAAAGAAAATATATAGGTTACGTTCCTTGTATCTAATTAGCATAATTAACGCATAGATACTGCTATTTCTTATGTAAAACTTTTTCTTACAATCGTTAGTTTTCTGTATCTATCCAGTGACTGGTTAAACAGGCGCTTTCGAATATTTCATTAATGTTATATATACTGTAAGGGCTATAGCGGACATAATACTGGAAATAATTGTTGAACTAATAATTTATATTGCTACAGCATTGAAAACTATTTATTAAAGGTTATATTTTAATAAAAGGGTTCTCCCCGTTTAAACCCCTCCCAACGGACGCAAGTCATATTTGGAGCCCACACCCACCCCTCCTTTCCAAAGATAACCAGAATGCAAAATGCACTGAGATTTCGACTTCAATGCAGTAGACTTCTGCTTGTTAGTATAACCAGAACAAGCTGTTACAATTACACTATAGCATGATAAACACAGGTTAGTCTACTGTACGTGGCTATATATGCCTCCACCAAAAACAATAGGGGTCTTGTACTCAATGATATAAATACACACACCAAGTATTACAGGTATCCACGATTTCCATCGATACATATCATGTAAAAGGTTTTTCAGAGTTCGACCTCTGGTGACCTATAGGAGATTTGACCTTACAAGCAATAGTATTCTTGTACTCAATATGGCAAATCCATATTCCATGTATGAAAAGTATCCATGATTTCTACCATGAGAAATCATGTTGTGAAGGTTTTCAGGCCTCGACAAATATTTTTGAAAGTACTCGCTATTTGGCGACCGTGACTAAAACTCTAATCGCCAAATTCCACTCGCCACCAGGCCTATGATTGTTGGTCAAGTCTCCAAAGTACAGATCTGCAACATCAATACTTTCTATGAACAAAGGTTTGGCAGTTACGCAGATGCATGGTGCTACGTAATTGCGCATTAGAAAGTCATGTTTCTTTGCAGTACGAAATGAAACCTTTTTTTCCAGCAAAAGGAAGTGTTGAACAAAGTAAAACATGACGCAGAATCATAAATAAGCAGCTAGGCCTACTGTAGTGTTTCAAACAATTAAAAATACAACATCTGTAAACTACCTACGAAGATAGCTTGGCTTCTGTTACATTAGGGCATTAGGAAATTAGGTGTGCGGGAGTCCTAAGCATATACAGTACCTCACTGCTACTTTTAACCGCTGTTCAATTAGAGCGGCGCCTTCGTACAATTTACCAATTAATTATCTGTCTTTTAGCTGCAGATTGATGCGCGAAAAATATCGCTCTTACTCCATTTCACTGCCTAAATCAAAGCGATCTTTTACGCAATGATAATCTGAGGCTGTAAGATCTCTCCAGAAAACTTGTCTCAAAACGAATTATGACTGATAGCCTGGAGGAAAATTGCCTTAAGAAATAATGAAGGAGATGTTTCGCCATCGTAAGTGTATTGGTATTCTGACTCGTATTCTTCACGTTGTTGACTTAATGAACCCTAATCTACCCAACCGTTGCTGGCCTAGACAACATAAATTTGCTCACAGGCCTAGCCAGGTAAGTTGTCCCATAATCATAAACGTGACGAAAGTCGAACGTTACTTTTCAGGTCAATAGCTATGTTGACACTGGTGGAGGAGACTACACAAATTTCAATAGCCGATCCAGACATAGATCGTGAAACTCACTGCCAAACTAAGACCATTTTACACAATTATTTCGCATTGAGATTGGTCATAGTAAAAAATCTAACTAAACGAACTGTTAAGTTCATAAACGCTGACTGGTCACAACGAAACTACATCCAACCTGAAATGAATAAGACGAAAAACGTCCAACACAACCGCTGTATTACAAAGTATACCTTTCGGCACGCAAAATAAGGCTTCCGAGCGGAACGTTGAAGCAAATGCAAATATATTCGTGTTTTCAGTTTTAGATTCTACGGATGCCCATAAGCTTATTTCCAATTGCCAAGGGCCTCATATTCGTGTGAGGCGTAACGCACACGTTATCTGATAGGCTGGTTTGTGAGAGATACGGTAGCTTATAAAACAAGGTTTACACAATTTGGCGTCTGGTGACTCAAATGACCTTTGACCTCAATAAAATAAAAACTACATACTGAATATGACTTTCGTCCAACCTTTGCCTCTTGAGTAATCGTGTTTACAGTATTTTCACAATTTTACCTCTAGTGACCCCAAATGCACTTGGACCTCCACTAAAAACAAAAGGGATATTGAAGTCAATGCGGTACTCCTTCACACGAAATGCAAGTTTGATCCTTGCTTTTCTTCTTGAGTTATCGTGTTTACAAGGTTTACTCAATTTGACCCTGGTGGCCCCAAATGAACTTGATCTCCACAAAAAAACAAAATCAAAAAAAAAAAAAAAAAAAATTAGGCTGTTGTTCCTCAATGTGGTCCGCATATTCACGTAATGTGAGATTGGTCCGAGTTTACCTCCTTGAGATATCGTGTTAACAAGATTTTCAGTATTTGGCCCCTAGTACCGCAAATGACCTCCCCACAAAACAATAGGGTTCTTCTACTCAATGTGGTACTCATATACACCAAATATTATATTGTTCCAAGCTTCCCTATACTTGAGATATCGTGTTTACATGCGAGGCGTCACACACGCATACACACACATACAGGCGTAAGGTGGTTTACGGGGACTCAACCTTTTGGCTATCATTATGGGGACCGTTAGTTACAATGATCACAGAGGCTTCAAACTTTGAATTTGTAATGACCTTTCCATCCAAAATTAAGTTAGGTATTATTTATGTTTTTATTTACTTTTGTTATAGTGTTACTATACAAGACATTCCACATTACTTGTGGGGACTCACTACTGACTTAACACACACTGAATTGGTTTATGGGGACCTCACTGGAAGTTTGTTATTTCAATCATAATCAATGTAGCATGCTTCTGTACCATTGTCAGTATATCATGGGGAAGGGGAAGGGGGGGGGTGATGAGGGAAAAAATTACTTCACACATGACAAGTGAGTTGGCCACAGACTTGTTTGAAACTGGTATCAGCTGGATATCATTTGAGAAGCACTACTTCTAACTGTTCATGACCGAAATGTGCTTATTATCCATTCCTGGGATGCCGAAGGGGGTATGATGGGGAAAATAGTGTGTTACTTCAAATAATGATCATTAGGGACACATTATAGATTTTGCAGAAAGGTTGATATCGAAAAATGAAAAAAAAAACACTTCAAGCCACATAATTTTAATCATTACCATTCCATAGTGTTATTGGAAGTAATTTCTGGGGTGGAGGAAGGGGGGGGGGAGTGGAGGAGGAGGAGGCATAATGATTGAAAAAGACATCTGGCATTTCACAATTGTCATGGAAGGATGCCATATATTGGTTTGTTGCATATGGAACTTATTTCCTGATACATCCCTCAAATTTTAATTCCATGCAATTTTGAAAGAATGCAATGGTAAATATAGGATAACAATACTGGCCAACTTTTCCAAGCCTTAAGTGGGCATCTTTGTCCTCTCCCACACAGGAAACATTTAATTGAACTGTTTACCTAAATAACAGTTCAAAACCAAGCTGCTGTTCAAACACTCCATGTTGGTTGGCATCACCACTTGACTAAATTTGATTCAAAATAGGGGGATAATTTCAGCATAAGGTGAAGGTGGGGAACCGGGGGGAGGGGGTAATCCACCTTCCTCCTTGGAAAAAACACAGCCAAAACAACACCCTTCGTGCCCTGTAAAATAGTAGCACAAAAAAAACCAAAGAAGAGCTTTTATACAACTGTGTGGAAACATAGAGAGGATATTACAGATATTGTAGAGGAAGTAGAGGGTTACATAATGAAAATGCATTAATAGGTGTCAGCTTGTAGATATATACAGTAGAATTTTATTCAATTCTTGGCATATGATGCACCCTATGTATCTACATTGCAACAGATTTGTCCATACATATGGAACTGTTTCAAGACAAATATCAACAATACATCACTTTATCTTTAAAAAAGTATAATTTTCACTGGTATAATATATGGTATGGTATATATTATATTTCATCATAGCTAATCTTCCTGTCACATTGACAAAGTATGATGTTCACAAATGTTTTGTAAATTTTCTAATTATGCCTTTCTCTTGCATCATAATATTTTCTTTAGTACTAAAACTCCTCAAACACATACCATCTCAGTTTAATAAACATCAACATAATATCAAGATCAATGCATGGTGATATAATACAATGTGCTCAATGGTCTCCAAAATGTATGATAATCAAAGAACTGAACACAAGAAACAAAGATTCTCTGAAATGAATATTGTGCATAGAGCTGAACTTCACCAATCAGTATGATCTGTTGCTATAGTGCTGACATATCCACTATGCAAGAATTGATTGCTTGAAACCAACCCAGCTGACAAAATCCAAGAACATGTTTATTTCATATCCGGAGGTCCCAACACAACATTATATAATATGGAACCAAGCAGCCTTGATATACCAACTTGAGCATTTATATGATAGTACTGTGCCAGACAGCCAGCCCTTGTCTGTAAGAGAGCAGAAAAACAATATCTATGTGAGAATATGATAAAATATTTGACAAAGAATAGGGGAAAAGGTTAAAAGGTAGTGTACTTTCCAAGGCATGCCAAACTTTATAGATCTAGCATATGCAACAGCATATAGCTTAATTGGGTGGTCACCTTATCCCCCATTTCCAATCAACAAGTGGAATGACATCAAAGCATTAAATAGACATTAACATTGAAATATTAGGCCATTATGAAATGTCAAACCCTGAATAAAGTACTCGAAGTATGAAGTACCTGATTCCCCATGGGCCCATTCCACCTGCCCCATGCAATGAACTTCAAAACAGTGTACAATCTGTAGTTTCAAAGACATATCAAACTACAGAAATGTAGCATTTGCTACATAAAATGGTCTAAATAGGGCTCCTATGTAACTTTCCCAACCATGTCCAGCACGACAGTGTACAAAAGTCATACAATCTGATATATTATAGAGAAAATAGGGATGTACACTGTTATGGCTTTCTCCTATTGTTCGAGAAAGAATTTTTTGCCATTTCCAACAGCATAGATTAAGGTGATGTATATTAAATGTAATGCAGAAGGGTTTTTTTTCAACTATTAGGGTCCCAATGTGTGTGAGAATTTAATGAACAGTCTAATATTAATTTTTGACCATCTTATTTTCACCGTTTCAAAGTTTTGATGTCATTTCAAATTGGTGAACTGCTTAATCTCAAATACATCCGTGTAGAAAATTACCTTGTCCAACATTTACAGGGTCCACCCATATGTGGAACCATCATGTGGGGCAGAAGTTGTGGGGGGGGGGGTTGCTGGAGGGGGAAACTGGGAAAGCAGCTATATGTAGGTTAGAGCTATCATTAGGATCAAATATTTGAAAGCATAGGATTTTATGTGTATTCATCCTTGTTGAATGGGATGGAGGGTCGGGGAGGGGTGGGGGGTCCAATTGACTTGGCTGCCCTCTTGGTCGTCTATTTGCTTTTCTCCCTGCTACGTAAAGTTTGATATGTCTTGAAAATTACAGTTTGAACACTATCACACTATCTAGCTCATTGCATGTGGCAAGTGGTGCGGGTTACTATGGAATCAGGTACCGTATACAGGGTCAGACCTCCATAACGTCCTAATATTGTGATATTATGTATAAATAATGTTTTGATGTCATTCCACTAATTGAGCTGAAATGAGGGGTGGGGATGATTGGAAAGCCCTAATCAGAATATATGCTGTTGCATGTGCTACATTCATACAATTTGATATATTATAGAGAAAATAGGGATGTACACTGTTATGGCTTTTTCCTATTGTTTGAGAAAGATTTATTTTACCATTTCCAACAGCATAGATTAAGGTGATGTATATTAAATGTAATGTCGAAGGTTTTTTTTTTCAACTATTAGGGTCCCCATAATGTGTGTGAGAATTTAATGAACAGTCTAATATTAATTTTTGACCATCTTATTTTCACCGTTTCAAAGTTTTGATGTCATTCCAAATTGGTGAACTGCTTAATCTCAAATACATCCGTGTAGAAAATTACCTTGTCCAACTTTTACAGGCTCCACCCATATGTGGAACCATCATGTGGGGCAGAAGGCGGGGGGGGGGTTGCTGGAGGGGGAAACTGGGAAAGCAGCTATATGTAGGTTAGAGCTATCGTTAGGATCAAATATTTGAAAGCATAGGATATTATGTGTATTCATCCTTGTTGAATGGGATGGAGGGTCGGGGAGGGGTGAGGGGGGTCCAATTGACTTGGCTGCCCTCTTGGTCGTCTATTTGCTTTTCTCCCTGCTACGTAAAGTTTGATATGTCCTGAAAATTACAGTTTGTACACTATCACTCTATCTAGCTCATTGCATGTGGCAAGTGATGTGGGTTACTATGGAATCAGGTACCGAATACAGGGTCAGACCTCCATAACGCCCTAATATTGTGATATTATGTATAAATAATGTTTTGATGTCATTCCACTAGTTGAGTGGGAATCAGGGGTGGGGATGATTGGAAAGCCCTAATCAGAATATATGCTGTTGCATGTGCTACATTCATACAATTTGATATATTATAGAGAAAATAGGGATGTACACTGTTATGGCTTTCTCCTATTGTTTGAGAAAGATTTTTTTTTACCATTTCCAACAGCATAGATTAAGGTGATGTATATTAAATGTAATGTCGAAGGTTTTTTTCAACTATTAGGGTCCCCATAATGTGTGTGAGAATTTAATGAACAGTCTAATATTAATTTTTGACCATCTTATTTTCACCGTTTCAAAGTTTTGATGTCATTCCAAATTGGTGAACTGCTTAATCTCAAATACATCCGTGTAGAAAATTACCTTGTCCAACTTTTACAGGCTCCACCCATATGTGGAACCATCATGTGGGGCAGAAGGCGGGGGGGGGGGTTGCTGGAGGGGGAAACTGGGAAAGCAGCTATATGTAGGTTAGAGCTATCGTTAGGATCAAATATTTGAAAGCATAGGATATTATGTGTATTCATCCTTGTTGAATGGGATGGAGGGTCGGGGAGGGGTGAGGGGGGTCCAATTGACTTGGCTGCCCTCTTGGTCGTCTATTTGCTTTTCTCCCTGCTACGTAAAGTTTGATATGTCCTGAAAATTACAGTTTGTACACTATCACTCTATCTAGCTCATTGCATGTGGCAAGTGGTGTGGGTTACTATGGAATCAGGTACCGAATACAGGGTCAGACCTCCATAACGCCCTAATATTGTGATATTTTGTATAAATAATGTTTTGATGGCATTCCACTAGTTGATAAGGAATCAGGGGTGGGGATGATTGGAAAGCCCTAATCAGAATATATGCTGTTGCATGTGCTACATTCATACAATTTGATATATTATAGAGAAAATAGGGATGTACACTGTTATGGCTTTCTCCTATTTTTTGAGAAAGATTTTTTTTACCATTTCCAACAGCATAGATTAAGGTGATGTATATTAAATGTAATGTCGAAGGTTTTTTTTTCAACTATTAGGGTCCCCATAATGTGTGTGAGAATTTAATGAACAGTCTAATATTAATTTTTGACCATCTTATTTTCACCGTTTCAAAGTTTTGATGTCATTCCAAATTGATGAACTGCTTAATCTCAAATACATCCGTGTAGAAAATTACCTTGTCCAACTTTTACAGGCTCCACCCATATGTGGAACCATCATGTGGGGCAGAAGGTGGGGGGGGGGTTGCTGGAGGGGGAAACTGGGAAAGCAGCTATATGTAGGTTAGAGCTATCGTTAGGATCAAATATTTGAAAGCATAGGATATTATGTGTATTCATCCTTGTTGAATGGGATGGAGGGTCGGGGAGGGGTGGGGGGTGTCCAATTGACTTGGCTGCCCTATTGGTCGTCTATTTGCTTTTCTCCATGCTACGTAAAGTTTGATATGTCCTGAAAATTACAGATTGTACACTATCACTCTATCTAGATCATTGCATGTGGCAAGTGGTGTGGGTTACTAAGGAATCAGGTACCGTATACAGGGTCAGACCTCCATAACGCCCTAATAATGTGATATTATGTATAAATAATGTTTTGATGTCATTCCACTAGTTGAGTGGGAATGAGGGGTGGGGATGATTGGAAAGCCCTAATCAGAATATATATGCTGTTGAATGTGCTGCATTCATACAATTTGATATATTATAGAGAAAATAGGGATGTACACTGTTATGGCTTTCTCCTTTTGTTTGAGAAAGATTTTTTTTACCATTTCCAACAGCATAGATTAAGGTGATGTATATTAAATGTAAAGTAGAAGGTTTTTTTTCCAACTATTAGGGTCCCCATAATGTGTGTGAGAATTTAATGAACAGTCTAATATTAATTTTTGACCATCTTATTTTCACCGTTTCAAAGTTTTGATGTCATTCCAAATTGGTGAACTGCTTAATCTCAAATACAACAGTGTAGAAAATTACCTTGTCCAACATTTAAAGGCTCCACCCATATGTGGAACCATCATGTGGGGCAAAAGGGGGGTTACTGGAGGGGGAAACTGGGAAAGCAGCTATATGTAGGTTAGAGCTATCATGATTATCAAATATTTGAAAGCATAGGATTTTATGTGTATTCATCCTTGGTGAATGGGATGGAGGGTCGGGGAGGGGTCCAATTGACTTGGCTGCCCTCTTGGTCGTCTATTTGCTTTTCTCCCTGCTACGTAAAGTTTGATATGTCCTGAAAATTACAGTTTGTACACTATCACTCTATCTAGCTCATTGCATATGTCAAGTGGTGTGGGTTACTATGGAATTAGGTACCCTATACAGGGTCAGACCTCCATAACGCCCTAATATTGTGATATTATGTATAATGTTTTGATGTCATTCCACTAGTTGAGTGGGAATCAGGGGTGGGGATGATTGGAAAGCCCTAATCAGAATATATGCTATTGCATGTGCTACATTCATACAATTTGATATATCATAGAGAAAATAGGGATGTTCACTGTTATGGCTTTCTCCTATTGTCTGAGAAAGATTTTTTTTACCATTTCCAACAGCATAGATTAAGGTGATGTATATTAAATGTAAAGTAGAATGTTTTTTTTTCCCAACTATTAGGGTCCCCATAATGTGTGTGAGAATTTAATGAACAGTCTAATATTAGTTTTTGACCATCTTATTTCCACCGTTTCAAAGTTTTGTTGTCATTCCAAATTGATGAACTGCTTAATCTCAAATACATCAGTGTAGAAAATAACCTTGTCCAACTTTTACAGGCTCCACCCATATGTGGAACCATCATGTGGGGCAAAAGGGGGGTTGCTGGAGGGGGAAACTGGGAAAGCAGCTATATATGTAGGTTAGAGCTATCATGATGATCAAATATTTGAAAGCATAGGATTTTATGTGTATTCATCCTTGGTGAATGGGATGGAGGGTCGGGGAGGGGTCCAATTGACTTGGCTGCACTGTTGGTCGTCTATTTGCTTTTCTCCCTGCTACGTAAAGTTTGATATGTCCTGAAAATTACAGTTTGTACACTATCACTCTATCTAGCTCATTGCATGTGGCAAGTGGTGTGGGTTACTATGGAATCAGGTACCGTATACAGGGTCAGACCTCCATAACGCCCTAATAATGTGATATTATGTATAAATAATGTTTTGATGTCATTCCACTAGTTGAGTGGGAATGAGGGGTGGGGATGATTGGAAAGCCCTAATCAGAATATATGCTGTTGCATGTGCTACATTCATACAATTTGATATATTATAGAGAAAATAGGGATGTACACTGTTATGGCTTTATCCTATTGTTTGAGAAAGATTTTTTTTACCATTTCCAACAGCATAGATTAAGGTGATGTATATTAAATGTAATGTCGAAGGTTTTTTTTTCAACTATTAGGGTCCCCATAATGTGTGTGAGAATTTAATGAATAGTCTAATATTAATTTTTGACCATCTTATTTTCACCGTTTCAAAGTTTTGATGTCATTCCAAATTGATGAACTGCTTAATCTCAAATACATCCGTGTAGAAAATTACCTTGTCCAACTTTTACAGGCTCCACCCATATGTGGAACCATCATGTGGGGCAGAAGGTGGGGGGGGGGGTTGCTGGAGGGGGAAACTGGGAAAGCAGCTATATGTAGGTTAGAGCTATCGTTAGGATCAAATATTTGAAAGCATAGGATATTATGTGTATTCATCCTTGTTGAATGGGATGGAGGGTCGGGGAGGGGTGGGGGGTGTCCAATTGACTTGGCTGCCCTATTGGTCGTCTATTTGCTTTTCTCCATGCTACGTAAAGTTTGATATGTCCTGAAAATTACAGATTGTACACTATCACTCTATCTAGATCATTGCATGTGGCAAGTGGTGTGGGTTACTATGGAATCAGGTACCGTATACAGGGTCAGACCTCCATAACGCCCTAATAATGTGATATTATGTATAAATAATGTTTTGATGTCATTCCACTAGTTGAGTGGGAATGAGGGGTGGGGATGATTGGAAAGCCCTAATCAGAATATATATGCTGTTGAATGTGCTGCATTCATACAATTTGATATATTATAGAGAAAATAGGGATGTACACTGTTATGGCTTTCTCCTTTTGTTTGAGAAAGATTTTTTTTACCATTTCCAACAGCATAGATTAAGGTGATGTATATTAAATGTAAAGTAGAAGGTTTTTTTTCCAACTATTAGGGTCCCCATAATGTGTGTGAGAATTTAATGAACAGTCTAATATTAATTTTTGACCATCTTATTTTCACCGTTTCAAAGTTTTGATGTCATTCCAAATTGGTGAACTGCTTAATCTCAAATACAACAGTGTAGAAAATTACCTTGTCCAACATTTAAAGGCTCCACCCATATGTGGAACCATCATGTGGGGCAAAAGGGGGGTTGCTGGAGGGGGAAACTGGGAAAGCAGCTATATGTAGGTTAGAGCTATCATGATTATCAAATATTTGAAAGCATAGGATTTTATGTGTATTCATCCTTGGTGAATGGGATGGAGGGTCGGGGAGGGGTCCAATTGACTTGGCTGCCCTCTTGGTCGTCTATTTGCTTTTCTCCCTGCTACGTAAAGTTTGATATGTCCTGAAAATTACAGTTTGTACACTATCACTCTATCTAGCTCATTGCATATGTCAAGTGGTGTGGGTTACTATGGAATTAGGTACCCTATACAGGGTCAGACCTCCATAACGCCCTAATAATGTGATATTATGTATAATGTTTTGATGTCATTCCACTAGTTGAGTGGGAATCAGGGGTGGGGATGATTGGAAAGCCCTAATCAGAATATATGCTATTGCATGTGCTACATTCATACAATTTGATATATCATAGAGAAAATAGGGATGTTCACTGTTATGGCTTTCTCCTATTGTCTGAGAAAGATTTTTTTTACCATTTCCAACAGCATAGATTAAGGTGATGTATATTAAATGTAAAGTAGAATGTTTTTTTTTCCCAACTATTAGGGTCCCCATAATGTGTGTGAGAATTTAATGAACAGTCTAATATTAGTTTTTGACCATCTTATTTCCACCGTTTCAAAGTTTTGTTGTCATTCCAAATTGATGAACTGCTTAATCTCAAATACATCAGTGTAGAAAATAACCTTGTCCAACTTTTACAGGCTCCACCCATATGTGGAACCATCATGTGGGGCAAAAGGGGGGTTGCTGGAGGGGGAAACTGGGAAAGCAGCTATATATGTAGGTTAGAGCTATCATGATGATCAAATATTTGAAAGCATAGGATTTTATGTGTATTCATCCTTGGTGAATGGGATGGAGGGTCGGGGAGGGGTCCAATTGACTTGGCTGCACTGTTGGTCGTCTATTTGCTTTTCTCCCTGCTACGTAAAGTTTGATATGTCCTGAAAATTACAGTTTGTACACTATCACTCTATCTAGCTCATTGCATGTGGCAAGTGGTGTGGGTTACTATGGAATCAGGTACCGTATACAGGGTCAGACCTCCATAACGCCCTAATAATGTGATATTATGTATAAATAATGTTTTGATGTCATTCCACTAGTTGAGTGGGAATGAGGGGTGGGGATGATTGGAAAGCCCTAATCAGAATATATGCTGTTGCATGTGCTACATTCATACAATTTGATATATTATAGAGAAAATAGGGATGTACACTGTTATGGCTTTATCCTATTGTTTGAGAAAGATTTTTTTTACCATTTCCAACAGCATAGATTAAGGTGATGTATATTAAATGTAATGTCGAAGGTTTTTTTTTCAACTATTAGGGTCCCCATAATGTTTGTGAGAATTTAATGAGTAGTCTAACATTAATTTTTGACCATCTTATTTCCACCGTTTCAAAGTTTTGTTGTCATTCCAAATTGATGAACTGCTTAATCTCAAATACATCAGTGTAGAAAATAACCTTGTCCAACTTTTACAGGCTCCACCCATATGTGGAACCATCATGTGGGGCAGAAGGCGGGGGGGGGGGTGTTGCTGGAGGGGGAAACTGGGAAAACAGCTATATGTAGGTTCTAGGGCTATCATTAGGATCACATATTTGAAAGCATAGGATTTTATGTGTATTCATCCTTGTTGAATGGGATGGAGGGTCGGGGAGGGGGGAGGGGGGTCCAAGTGACTTGGCTGCCCTCTTGGTCGTCTATTTGCTTTTCACCCTGCTACGTAAAGTTTGATATGTCCTGAAAATTACAGTTTGTACACTATCACTCTATCTAGCTCATTGCATATGTCAAGTGGTGTGGGTTACTATGGAATTAGGTATCCTATACAGGGTCAGACCTCCATAACGCCCTAATATTGTGATATTATGTATAAATAATGTTTTGATGTCATTCCACTAGTTGAGTGGGAATCAGGGGTGGGGATGATTGGAAAGCCCTAATCAGAATATATGCTGTTGCATGTGCAACATTCATACAATTTGATATATTATAGAGAAAATAGGGATGTACACTGTTATGGCTTTCTCCTATTGATTGAGAAAGATTTATTTTACCATTTCCAACAGCATAGATTAAGGTGATGTATATTAAATGTAAAGTAGAATGTTTTTTTTCCAACTATTAGGGTCCGCATAATGTTTGTGAGAATTTAATGAACAGTCTAATATTAATTTTTGACCATCTTATTTCCACCGTTTCAAAGTTTTGTTGTCATTCCAAATTGATGAACTGCTTAATCTCAAATACATCAGTGTAGAAAATAACCTTGTCCAACTTTTACAGGCTCCACCCATATGTGGAACCATCATGTGGGGCAGAAGGCGGGGGGGGGGGGTGTTGCTGGAGGGGGAAACTGGGAAAACAGCTATATGTAGGTTCTAGGGCTATCATTAGGATCACATATTTGAAAGCATAGGATTTTATGTGTATTCATCCTTGTTGAATGGGATGGAGGGTCGGGGAGGGGGGAGGGGGGTCCAAGTGACTTGGCTGCCCTCTTGGTCGTCTATTTGCTTTTCACCCTGCTACGTAAAGTTTGATATGTCCTGAAAATTACAGTTTGTACACTATCACTCTATCTAGCTCATTGCATATGTCAAGTGGTGTGGGTTACTATGGAATTAGGTATCCTATACAGGGTCAGACCTCCATAACGCCCTAATATTGTGATATTATGTATAAATAATGTTTTGATGTCATTCCACTAGTTGAGTGGGAATCAGGGGTGGGGATGATTGGAAAGCCCTAATCAGAATATATGCTGTTGCATGTGCAACATTCATACAATTTGATATATTATAGAGAAAATAGGGATGTACACTGTTATGGCTTTCTCCTATTGATTGAGAAAGATTTATTTTACCATTTCCAACAGCATAGATTAAGGTGATGTATATTAAATGTAAAGTAGAATGTTTTTTTTCCAACTATTAGGGTCCGCATAATGTTTGTGAGAATTTAATGAACAGTCTAATATTAATTTTTGACCATCTTATTTCCACCGTTTCAAAGTTTTGTTGTCATTCCAAATTGATGAACTGCTTAATCTCAAATACATCAGTGTAGAAAATAACCTTGTCCAACTTTTACAGGCTCCACCCATATGTGGAACCATCATGTGGGGCAGAAGGCGGGGGGGGGGGTGTTGCTGGAGGGGGAAACTGGGAAAACAGCTATATGTAGGTTCTAGGGCTATCATTAGGATCACATATTTGAAAGCATAGGATTTTATGTGTATTCATCCTTGTTGAATGGGATGGAGGGTCGGGGAGGGGGGAGGGGGGTCCAAGTGACTTGGCTGCCCTCTTGGTCGTCTATTTGCTTTTCACCCTGCTACGTAAAGTTTGATATGTCCTGAAAATTACAGTTTGTACACTATCACTCTATCTAGCTCATTGCATATGTCAAGTGGTGTGGGTTACTATGGAATTAGGTATCCTATACAGGGTCAGACCTCCATAACGCCCTAATATTGTGATATTATGTATAAATAATGTTTTGATGTCATTCCACTAGTTGAGTGGGAATCAGGGGTGGGGATGATTGGAAAGCCCTAATCAGAATATATGCTGTTGCATGTGCAACATTCATACAATTTGATATATTATAGAGAAAATAGGGATGTACACTGTTATGGCTTTCTCCTATTGTTTGAGAAAGATTTATTTTACCATTTCCAACAGCATAGATTAAGGTGATGTATATTAAATGTAAAGTAGAATGTTTTTTTTCCAACTATTAGGGTCCCCATAATGTTTGTGAGAATTTAATGAACAGTCTAATATTAATTTTTGACCATCTTATTTTCACCGTTTCAAAGTTTTGTTGTCATTCCAAATTGATGAACTGCTTAATCTCAAATACATCAGTGTAGAAAATAACCTTGTCCAACTTTTACAGGCTCCACCCATATGTGGAACCATCATGTGGGGCAAAAGGGGGGGGGGGTGTTGCTGGAGGGGGAAACTGGGAAAGCAGCTATATGTAGGTTCTAGGGCTATCATTAGGATCAAATATTTGAAAGCATAGGATTTTATGTGTATTCATCCTTGTTGAATGGGATGGAGGGTCGGGGAGGGGGGAAGGGGGTCCAATTGACTTGGCTGCCCTCTTGGTCGTCTATTTGCTTTTCTCCCTGCTACGTAAAGTTTGATATGTCCTGAAAATTACAGTTTGTACACTATCACTCTATCTAGCTCATTGCATATGTCAAGTGGTGTGGGTTACTATGGAATTAGGTACCCTATACAGGGTCAGACCTCCATAATGCCCTAATATTGTGATATTATGTATAAATAATGTTTTGATGTCATTCCACTAGTTGAGTGGGAATCAGGGGTGGGGATGATTGGAAAGCCCTAATCAGAATATCTGCTATTGCATGTGCTACATTCATACAATTTGATATATTAGAGAGAAAATAGGGATGTACACTGTTATGGCTTTCTCCTATTGTTTGAGAAAGATTTTTTTTACCATTTCCAACAGCATAGATTAAGGTGATGTATATTAAATGTAAAGTAGAATGTTTTTTTTTCCAACTATTAGGGTCCCAATGTGTGTGAGAATTTAATGAACAGTCTAATATTAATTTTTGACCATCTTATTTCCACCGTTTCAAAGTTTTGTTGTCATTCCAAATTGATGAACTGCTTAATCTCAAATACATCAGTGTAGAAAATAACCTTGTCCAACTTTTACAGGCTCCACCCATATGTGGAACCATCATGTGGGGCAAAAGGGGGGGGGGTGTTGCTGGAGGGGGAAACTGGGAAAGCAGCTATATGTAGGTTCTAGGGCTATCATTAGGATCAAATATTTGAAAGCATAGGATTTTATGTGTATTCATCCTTGTTGAATGGGATGGAGGGTCGGGGAGGGGTGGGGGGTCCAAGTGACTTGCGTGCCCTCTTGGTCGTCTATTTGCTTTTATCTTTGCTACATAAAGTTTGATATGTCCTGAAAATTACAGTTTGTACACTATCACTCTATCTAGATCATTGCATGGGGCAAGTGGTGTGGGTTACTATGGAATCACGTACCGTATACAGGGTCAGACCTCCATAACGCCCTAACAATGTGATATTATGTAAAAATAATGTTTTGATGTCATTCCACTAGTTGAGTGGGAATGAGGGGTGGGGATGATTGGAAAGCCCTAATCAGAATATATGCTATTGCATGTGCTGCATTCATACAATTTGATATATTAGAGAGAAAATAGGGATGTACACAGCTGTTATGGTTTTCTCCTATTGTTTGAGATAGATTTTTTTTACCATTTCCAACAGCATAGATTAAGGTGATGTATATTAAATGTAATGTCAAAGGTTTTTTTTTTCAACTATTAGGGTCCCAATGTGTGTGAGAATTAATGAACAGTCTAATATTAATTTTTGACCATCTTATTTTCACCGTTTCAAAGTTTTGATGTCATTCCAAATTGATGAACTGCTAAATCTCAAATACAACAGTGTAGAAAATTACCTTGTCCAACTTTTACAGGCTCCACCCATATGTGGAACCATCATGTGGGGCAAAAGGGGGAGGGGTTGCTGGAGGGGGAAACTGGGAAAGCAGCTATATGTAGGTTAGAGCTATCATTAGGATCAAATATTTGAAAGCATAGGATTTTATGTGTATTCATCCTTGTTGAATGGGATGGAGGGTAGGGGAGGGGTGGGGGGTGTCCAGTTGACTTGGCTGCCCTATTGTTCGTCTATTTGCTTTTCTCCCTGCTACGTAAAGTTTGATATGTCCTGAAAATTACAGTTTGTACACTATCACTCTATCTAGCTCATTGCATATGTCAAGTGGTGTGGGTTACTATGGAATTAGGAACCCTATACAGGGTCAGACCTCCATAACGCCCGAATAATGTGATATTATGTATAAATAATGTTTTGATGTCATTCCACTAGTTGAGTGGGAATGAGGGATGGGGATGATTGGAAAGCCCTTATCTGAATATATGCTGTTGCATGTGCTACATTCATACAATTTGATATATTAGAGAGAAAATAGGGATGTACACTGTTATGGCTTTCTACTATTGTTTGAGAAAGATTTTTTTTACCATTTCCAACAGCATAGATTAAGGTGATGTATATTAAATGTAATGTCAAAGGGTTTTTTATCACTATTAGGGTCCCCATAATGTGTGTGAGAATTTAATGAACAGTCTAATATTAATTTTTGACCATCTTATTTTCACTGTTTCAAAGTTTTGATGTCATTCCAAATTGATGAACTGCTTAATCTCAAATACAACAGTGTAGAAAATTACCTTGTCCAACTTTTACAGGCTCCACCCATATGTGGAACCATCATGTGGGGCAAAAAGGGGGGGGGTTGCTAGAGGGGAAACTGGGAAAGCAGCTATATGTAGGTTAGAGCTATCATTAGGATCAAATATTTGAAAGCATAGGATTTTATGTGTATTCATCCTTGTTGAATGGGATGGAGGGTCGGGGAGGGGTGGGGGTGTCCAATTGACTTGGCTGCCCTCTTGGTCGTCTATTTGCTTTTCTCCCTGCTACGTAAAGTTTGATATGTCCTGAAAATTACAGTTTGTACACTATCACTCTATCTAGCTCATTGCATATGTCAAGTGGTGTGGGTTACTATGGAATTAGGTACCCTATACAGGTACTATAAGGTACTATAAGTTTTGTTGTCATTCCAAATTGATGAACTGCTTAATCTCAAATGCATCAGTGTAGAAAATGATCTTGTCCAACTTTTACAGGCTCCACCCATATGTGGAACCATAATGTTGGGCAAAAGGGAGGGGGTGGGGGGGTTGCTGGAGGGGGAAACTGGGAAAGCAGCTATATGTAGGTTAGAGCTATCATTAGGATCAAATATTTGAAAGCATAGGATTTTATGTGTATTCATCCTTGTTGAATGGGATGGAGGGTCGGGGAGGGGTGGGGGGTGTCCAATTGACTTGGCTGCCCTATTGGTCGTCTATTTGCTTTTCTACCTGCTACGTAAAGTTTGATATGTCCTGAAAATTACAGTTTGTACACTATCACTCTATCTAGATCATTGCATGTGGCAAGTGGTGTGGGTTACTATGGAATCAGGTACCGTATACAGGGTCAGACCTCCATAACGCCCTAATAATGTGATATTATGTATAATGTTTTGATGTCATTTCACTAGTTGAGTGGGAATGAGGGGTGGGGATGATTGGAAAGCCCTAATCAGAATATATATGCTGTTGCATGTGCTGTATTCATACAATTTGATATATCATAGAGAAAATAGGGATGTACACTTTTATGGCTTTCTCCTATTATTTGAGAAAGATTTTTTTACCATTTCCAACAGCATAGATTAAGGTGATGTATATTAAATGTAAAGTAGAAGGTTTTTTTTTCAACTATTAGGGTCCCCATAATGTGTGTGAGAATTTAATGAACATTCTAATATTAATTTTTGACCATCTTATTTTCACCGTTTCAAAGTTTTGATGTCATTCCAAATTGATGAACTGCTTAATCTCAAATACATCAGTGTAGAAAATGATCTTGTCCAACTTTTACAGGCTCCACCCATATGTGGAACCATAATGTTGGGCAAAAGGGGGGGGGGGGGATTGCTGAAGGGGGAAACTGGGAAAGCAGCTATATGTAGGTTAGAGCTATCATTAGGATCAAATATTTGAAAGCATAGGATTTTATGTGTATTCATCCTTGTTGAATGGGATGGAGGGTAGGGGAGGGGTGGGGGTGTCCAATTGACTTGGCTGCCCTATTGGTCGTCTATTTGCTTTTCTACCTGCTACGTAAAGTTTGATATGTCCTGAAAATTACAGTTTGTACACTATCACTCTATCTAGATCATTGCATGGGGCAAGTGGTGTGGGTTACTATGGAATCAGGTACCGTATACAGGGTCAGACCTCCATAACGCCCTAATAATGTGATATTATGTATAATGTTTTGATGTCATTTCACTAGTTGAGTGGGAATGAGGGGTGGGGATGATTGGAAAGCCCTAATCAGAATATATATGCTGTTGCATGTGCTGTATTCATACAATTTGATATATCATAGAGAAAATAGGGATGTACACTGTTATGGCTTTCTCCTATTATTTGAGAAAGATTTTTTTACCATTTCCAACAGCATAGATTAAGGTGATGTATATTAAATGTAAAGTAGAAGGTTTTTTTTTCCAACTATTAGGGTCCCCATAATGTGTGTGAGAATTTAATGAACAGTCTAATATTAATTTTTGACCATCTTATTTTCAGCGTTTCAAAGTTTTGATGTCATTCCAAATTGATGAACTGCTTAATCTCAAATGCATCAGTGTAGAAAATGATCTTGTCCAACTTTTACAGGCTCCACCCATATGTGGAACCATAATGTTGGGCAAAAGGGGGGGGGGGGGATTGCTGAAGGGGGAAACTGGGAAAGCAGCTATATGTAGGTTAGAGCTATCATTAGGATCAAATATTTGAAAGCATAGGATTTTATGTGTATTCATCCTTGTTGAATGGGATGGAGGGTGGGGGAGGGGTGGGGGTGTCCAATTGACTTGGCTGCCCTATTGGTCGTCTATTTGCTTTTCTACCTGCTACGTAAAGTTTGATATGTCCTGAAAATTACAGTTTGTACACTATCACTCTATCTAGATCATTGCATGGGGCAAGTGGTGTGGGTTACTATGGAATCAGGTACCGTATACAGGGTCAGACCCTCATAACGCCCTAATAATGTGATATTATGTATAAATAATGTTTTGATGTCATTCCACTAGTTGAGTGGGAATGAGGGGTGGGGATGATTGGAAAGCCCTGATCAGAATATATATGCTGTTGCATGTGCTGTATCATACAATTTGATATATTAGAGAGAAAATAGGAATGTACACTGTTATGGCTTTCTCCTATTGTTTGAGAAAGATTTTTTTTACCATTTCCAACAGCATAGATTAAGGTGATGTATATTAAATGTAATGTCAAAGTTTTTTTTTTTCAACTATTAGGGTTCCAATGTGTGTGAGAAATAATGAACAGTCTAATATTAATTTTTGACCATCTTATTTTCACCGTTTCAAAGTTTTGATGTCATTCCAAATTGATGAACTGCTTAATCTCAAATGCATCAGTGTAGAAAATGATCTTGTCCAACTTTTACAGGCTCCACCCATATGTGGAACCATAATGTTGGGCAAAAGGGAGGGGGGGGGGGATGCTGGAGGGGGAAACTGGGAAAGCAGCTATATGTAGGTTAGAGCTATCATTAGGATCAAATATTTGAAAGCATAGGATTTTATGTGTATTCATCCTTGTTGAATGGGATGGAGGGTCGGGGAGGGGTGGGGGGTGTCCAATTGACTTGGCTGCCCTATTGGTCGTCTATTTGCTTTTCTACCTGCTACGTAAAGTTTGATATGTCCTGAAAATTACAGTTTGTACACTATCACTCTATCTAGATCATTGCATGTGGCAAGTGGTGTGGGTTACTATGGAATCAGGTACCGTATACAGGGTCAGACCTCCATAACGCCCTAATAATGTGATATTATGTATAAATAATGTTTTGATGTCATTTCACTAGTTGAGTGGGAATGAGGGGTGGGGATGATTGGAAAGCCCTAATCAGACTATATATGCTGTTGCATGCATGTATTCATACAATTTGATATATTATAGAGAAAATAGGGATGCATGTACACTGTTATGGCTTTCTCCTATTGTTTGAGAAAGATTTTTTTTACCATTTCCAACAGCATAGATTAAGGTGATGTATATTAAATGTAATGTCAAAGGTTTTTTTTTTTTCAACTATTAGGGTCCCCATAATGTGTGTGAGAATTTAATGAACAGTCTAATATTAATTTTTGACCATCTTATTTTCAGCGTTTCAAAGTTTTGATGTCATTCCAAATTGATGAACTGCTTAATCTCAAATGCATCAGTGTAGAAAATGATCTTGTCCAACTTTTACAGGCTCCACCCATATGTGGAACCATAATGTTGGGCAAAAGGGGGGGGGGATTGCTGAAGGGGGAAACTGGGAAAGCAGCTATATGTAGGTTAGAGCTATCATTAGGATCAAATATTTGAAAGCATAGGATTTTATGTGTATTCATCCTTGTTGAATGGGATGGAGGGTAGGGGAGGGGTGGGGGTGTCCAATTGACTTGGCTGCCCTATTGGTCGTCTATTTGCTTTTCTACCTGCTACGTAAAGTTTGATATGTCCTGAAAATTACAGTTTGTACACTATCACTCTATCTAGATCATTGCATGGGGCAAGTGGTGTGGGTTACTATGGAATCAGGTACCGTATACAGGGTCAGAACCTCATAACGCCCTAATAATGTGATATTATGTATAAATAATGTTTTGATGTCATTCCACTAGTTGAGTGGGAATGAGGGGTGGGGATGATTGGAAAGCCCTGATCAGAATATATATGCTGTTGCATGTGCTGTATCATACAATTTGATATATTATAGAGAAAATAGGAATGTACACTGTTATGGCTTTCTCCTATTGTTTGAGAAAGATTTTTTTTACCATTTCCAACAGCATAGATTAAGGTGATGTATATTAAATGTAATGTCAAAGGTTTTTTTTTTCAACTATTAGGGTTCCAATGTGTGTGAGAAATAATGAACAGTCTAATATTAATTTTTGACCATCTTATTTTCACCGTTTCAAAGTTTTGATGTCATTCCAAATTGATGAACTGCTTAATCTCAAATGCATCAGTGTAGAAAATGATCTTGTCCAACTTTTACAGGCTCCACCCATATGTGGAACCATAATGTTGGGCAAAAGGGAGGGGGTGGGGGGGTTGCTGGAGGGGGAAACTGGGAAAGCAGCTATATGTAGGTTAGAGCTATCATTAGGATCAAATATTTGAAAGCATAGGATTTTATGTGTATTCATCCTTGTTGAATGGGATGGAGGGTCGGGGAGGGGTGGGGGGTGTCCAATTGACTTGGCTGCCCTATTGGTCGTCTATTTGCTTTTCTACCTGCTACGTAAAGTTTGATATGTCCTGAAAATTACAGTTTGTACACTATCACTCTATCTAGATCATTGCATGGGGCAAGTGGTGTGGGTTACTATGGAATCAGGTACCGTATACAGGGTCAGACCTCCATAACGCCCTAATAATGTGATATTATGTATAATGTTTTGATGTCATTTCACTAGTTGAGTGGGAATGAGGGGTGGGGATGATTGGAAAGCCCTAATCAGAATATATATGCTGTTGCATGTGCTGTATTCATACAATTTGATATATCATAGAGAAAATAGGGATGTACACTGTTATGGCTTTCTCCTATTATTTGAGAAAGATTTTTTTACCATTTCCAACAGCATAGATTAAGGTGATGTATATTAAATGTAAAGTAGAAGGTTTTTTTTTCCAACTATTAGGGTCCCCATAATGTGTGTGAGAATTTAATGAACAGTCTAATATTAATTTTTGACCATCTTATTTTCAGCGTTTCAAAGTTTTGATGTCATTCCAAATTGATGAACTGCTTAATCTCAAATGCATCAGTGTAGAAAATGATCTTGTCCAACTTTTACAGGCTCCACCCATATGTGGAACCATAATGTTGGGCAAAAGGGGGGGGGGATTGCTGAAGGGGGAAACTGGGAAAGCAGCTATATGTAGGTTAGAGCTATCATTAGGATCAAATATTTGAAAGCATAGGATTTTATGTGTATTCATCCTTGTTGAATGGGATGGAGGGTGGGGGAGGGGTGGGGGTGTCCAATTGACTTGGCTGCCCTATTGGTCGTCTATTTGCTTTTCTACCTGCTACGTAAAGTTTGATATGTCCTGAAAATTACAGTTTGTACACTATCACTCTATCTAGATCATTGCATGGGGCAAGTGGTGTGGGTTACTATGGAATCAGGTACCGTATACAGGGTCAGACCCTCATAACGCCCTAATAATGTGATATTATGTATAAATAATGTTTTGATGTCATTCCACTAGTTGAGTGGGAATGAGGGGTGGGGATGATTGGAAAGCCCTGATCAGAATATATATGCTGTTGCATGTGCTGTATCATACAATTTGATATATTAGAGAGAAAATAGGAATGTACACTGTTATGGCTTTCTCCTATTGTTTGAGAAAGATTTTTTTTACCATTTCCAACAGCATAGATTAAGGTGATGTATATTAAATGTAATGTCAAAGGTTTTTTTTTTCAACTATTAGGGTTCCAATGTGTGTGAGAAATAATGAACAGTCTAATATTAATTTTTGACCATCTTATTTTCACCGTTTCAAAGTTTTGATGTCATTCCAAATTGATGAACTGCTTAATCTCAAATGCATCAGTGTAGAAAATGATCTTGTCCAACTTTTACAGGCTCCACCCATATGTGGAACCATAATGTTGGGCAAAAGGGAGGGGGGGGGGGATGCTGGAGGGGGAAACTGGGAAAGCAGCTATATGTAGGTTAGAGCTATCATTAGGATCAAATATTTGAAAGCATAGGATTTTATGTGTATTCATCCTTGTTGAATGGGATGGAGGGTCGGGGAGGGGTGGGGGGTGTCCAATTGACTTGGCTGCCCTATTGGTCGTCTATTTGCTTTTCTACCTGCTACGTAAAGTTTGATATGTCCTGAAAATTACAGTTTGTACACTATCACTCTATCTAGATCATTGCATGTGGCAAGTGGTGTGGGTTACTATGGAATCAGGTACCGTATACAGGGTCAGACCTCCATAACGCCCTAATAATGTGATATTATGTATAAATAATGTTTTGATGTCATTTCACTAGTTGAGTGGGAATGAGGGGTGGGGATGATTGGAAAGCCCTAATCAGAATATATATGCTGTTGCATGCATGTATTCATACAATTTGATATATTATAGAGAAAATAGGGATGCATGTACACTGTTATGGCTTTCTCCTATTGTTTGAGAAAGATTTTTTTTACCATTTCCAACAGCATAGATTAAGGTGATGTATATTAAATGTAATGTCAAAGGTTTTTTTTTTTTCAACTATTAGGGTCCCCATAATGTGTGTGAGAATTTAATGAACAGTCTAATATTAATTTTTGACCATCTTATTTTCAGCGTTTCAAAGTTTTGATGTCATTCCAAATTGATGAACTGCTTAATCTCAAATGCATCAGTGTAGAAAATGATCTTGTCCAACTTTTACAGGCTCCACCCATATGTGGAACCATAATGTTGGGCAAAAGGGGGGGGGGGGGGATTGCTGAAGGGGGAAACTGGGAAAGCAGCTATATGTAGGTT
The DNA here is from genome assembly GCF_037975245.1 of Apostichopus japonicus. Classification (NCBI taxonomy): domain Eukaryota; kingdom Metazoa; phylum Echinodermata; class Holothuroidea; order Aspidochirotida; family Stichopodidae; genus Apostichopus; species Apostichopus japonicus. The sequence goes on from NC_092567.1 coordinate 5,290,522, forward strand.
AGAGCTATCATTAGGATCAAATATTTGAAAGCATAGGATTTTATGTGTATTCATCCTTGTTGAATGGGATGGAGGGTAGGGGAGGGGTGGGGGTGTCCAATTGACTTGGCTGCCCTATTGGTCGTCTATTTGCTTTTCTACCTGCTACGTAAAGTTTGATATGTCCTGAAAATTACAGTTTGTACACTATCACTCTATCTAGATCATTGCATGGGGCAAGTGGTGTGGGTTACTATGGAATCAGGTACCGTATACAGGGTCAGAACCTCATAACGCCCTAATAATGTGATATTATGTATAAATAATGTTTTGATGTCATTCCACTAGTTGAGTGGGAATGAGGGGTGGGGATGATTGGAAAGCCCTGATCAGAATATATATGCTGTTGCATGTGCTGTATCATACAATTTGATATATTATAGAGAAAATAGGAATGTACACTGTTATGGCTTTCTCCTATTGTTTGAGAAAGATTTTTTTTACCATTTCCAACAGCATAGATTAAGGTGATGTATATTAAATGTAATGTCAAAGGTTTTTTTTTTCAACTATTAGGGTTCCAATGTGTGTGAGAAATAATGAACAGTCTAATATTAATTTTTGACCATCTTATTTTCACCGTTTCAAAGTTTTGATGTCATTCCAAATTGATGAACTGCTTAATCTCAAATGCATCAGTGTAGAAAATGATCTTGTCCAACTTTTACAGGCTCCACCCATATGTGGAACCATAATGTTGGGCAAAAGGGAGGGGGTGGGGGGGTTGCTGGAGGGGGAAACTGGGAAAGCAGCTATATGTAGGTTAGAGCTATCATTAGGATCAAATATTTGAAAGCATAGGATTTTATGTGTATTCATCCTTGTTGAATGGGATGGAGGGTCGGGGAGGGGTGGGGGGTGTCCAATTGACTTGGCTGCCCTATTGGTCGTCTATTTGCTTTTCTACCTGCTACGTAAAGTTTGATATGTCCTGAAAATTACAGTTTGTACACTATCACTCTATCTAGATCATTGCATGTGGCAAGTGGTGTGGGTTACTATGGAATCAGGTACCGTATACAGGGTCAGACCTCCATAACGCCCTAATAATGTGATATTATGTATAAATAATGTTTTGATGTCATTTCACTAGTTGAGTGGGAATGAGGGGTGGGGATGATTGGAAAGCCCTAATCAGAATAAATAATCAGAATATATATGCTGTTGCATGTGCTGTATTCATACAATTTGATATATCATAGAGAAAATAGGGATGTACACTGTTATGGCTTTCTCCTATTGTTTGAGAAAGATTTTTTTTACCATTTCCAACAGCATAGATTAAGGTGATGTATATTAAATGTAATGTCAAAGGTTTTTTTTTTCCAACTATTAGGGTCCCCATAATGTGTGTGAGAATTTAATGAACAGTCTAATATTAATTTTTGACCATCTTATTTTCAGCGTTTCAAAGTTTTGATGTCATACCAAATTGATGAACTGCTTAATCTCAAATGCATCAGTGTAGAAAATGATCTTGTCCAACTTTTACAGGCTCCACCCATATGTGGAACCATAATGTTGGGCAAAAGGGAGGGGGGGGGGGGATTGCTGAAGGGGGAAACTGGGAAAGCAGCTATATGTAGGTTAGAGCTATCATTAGGATCAAATATTTGAAAGCATAGGATTTTATGTGTATTCATCCTTGTTGAATGGGATGGAGGGTGGGGGAGGGGTGGGGGTGTCCAATTGACTTGGCTGCCCTATTGGTCGTCTATTTGCTTTTCTACCTGCTACGTAAAGTTTGATATGTCCTGAAAATTACAGTTTGTACACTATCACTCTATCTAGATCATTGCATGGGGCAAGTGGTGTGGGTTACTATGGAATCAGGTACCGTATACAGGGTCAGACCCTCATAACGCCCTAATAATGTGATATTATGTATAAATAATGTTTTGATGTCATTCCACTAGTTGAGTGGGAATGAGGGGTGGGGATGATTGGAAAGCCCTGATCAGAATATATATGCTGTTGCATGTGCTGTATCATACAATTTGATATATTAGAGAGAAAATAGGAATGTACACTGTTATGGCTTTCTCCTATTGTTTGAGAAAGATTTTTTTTACCATTTCCAACAGCATAGATTAAGGTGATGTATATTAAATGTAATGTCAAAGGTTTTTTTTTTCAACTATTAGGGTTCCAATGTGTGTGAGAAATAATGAACAGTCTAATATTAATTTTTGACCATCTTATTTTCACCGTTTCAAAGTTTTGATGTCATTCCAAATTGATGAACTGCTTAATCTCAAATGCATCAGTGTAGAAAATGATCTTGTCCAACTTTTACAGGCTCCACCCATATGTGGAACCATAATGTTGGGCAAAAGGGAGGGGGGGGGGATGCTGGAGGGGGAAACTGGGAAAGCAGCTATATGTAGGTTAGAGCTATCATTAGGATCAAATATTTGAAAGCATAGGATTTTATGTGTATTCATCCTTGTTGAATGGGATGGAGGGTCGGGGAGGGGTGGGGGGTGTCCAATTGACTTGGCTGCCCTATTGGTCGTCTATTTGCTTTTCTACCTGCTACGTAAAGTTTGATATGTCCTGAAAATTACAGTTTGTACACTATCACTCTATCTAGATCATTGCATGTGGCAAGTGGTGTGGGTTACTATGGAATCAGGTACCGTATACAGGGTCAGACCTCCATAACGCCCTAATAATGTGATATTATGTATAAATAATGTTTTGATGTCATTTCACTAGTTGAGTGGGAATGAGGGGTGGGGATGATTGGAAAGCCCTAATCAGAATATATATGCTGTTGCATGCATGTATTCATACAATTTGATATATTATAGAGAAAATAGGGATGCATGTACACTGTTATGGCTTTCTCCTATTGTTTGAGAAAGATTTTTTTTACCATTTCCAACAGCATAGATTAAGGTGATGTATATTAAATGTAATGTCAAAGGTTTTTTTTTTTTCAACTATTAGGGTCCCCATAATGTGTGTGAGAATTTAATGAACAGTCTAATATTAATTTTTGACCATCTTATTTTCAGCGTTTCAAAGTTTTGATGTCATTCCAAATTGATGAACTGCTTAATCTCAAATGCATCAGTGTAGAAAATGATCTTGTCCAACTTTTACAGGCTCCACCCATATGTGGAACCATAATGTTGGGCAAAAGGGGGGGGGGGGGATTGCTGAAGGGGGAAACTGGGAAAGCAGCTATATGTAGGTTAGAGCTATCATTAGGATCAAATATTTGAAAGCATAGGATTTTATGTGTATTCATCCTTGTTGAATGGGATGGAGGGTAGGGGAGGGGTGGGGGTGTCCAATTGACTTGGCTGCCCTATTGGTCGTCTATTTGCTTTTCTACCTGCTACGTAAAGTTTGATATGTCCTGAAAATTACAGTTTGTACACTATCACTCTATCTAGATCATTGCATGGGGCAAGTGGTGTGGGTTACTATGGAATCAGGTACCGTATACAGGGTCAGAACCTCATAACGCCCTAATAATGTGATATTATGTATAAATAATGTTTTGATGTCATTCCACTAGTTGAGTGGGAATGAGGGGTGGGGATGATTGGAAAGCCCTGATCAGAATATATATGCTGTTGCATGTGCTGTATCATACAATTTGATATATTATAGAGAAAATAGGAATGTACACTGTTATGGCTTTCTCCTATTGTTTGAGAAAGATTTTTTTTACCATTTCCAACAGCATAGATTAAGGTGATGTATATTAAATGTAATGTCAAAGGTTTTTTTTTTCAACTATTAGGGTTCCAATGTGTGTGAGAAATAATGAACAGTCTAATATTAATTTTTGACCATCTTATTTTCACCGTTTCAAAGTTTTGATGTCATTCCAAATTGATGAACTGCTTAATCTCAAATGCATCAGTGTAGAAAATGATCTTGTCCAACTTTTACAGGCTCCACCCATATGTGGAACCATAATGTTGGGCAAAAGGGAGGGGGTGGGGGGGTTGCTGGAGGGGGAAACTGGGAAAGCAGCTATATGTAGGTTAGAGCTATCATTAGGATCAAATATTTGAAAGCATAGGATTTTATGTGTATTCATCCTTGTTGAATGGGATGGAGGGTCGGGGAGGGGTGGGGGGTGTCCAATTGACTTGGCTGCCCTATTGGTCGTCTATTTGCTTTTCTACCTGCTACGTAAAGTTTGATATGTCCTGAAAATTACAGTTTGTACACTATCACTCTATCTAGATCATTGCATGTGGCAAGTGGTGTGGGTTACTATGGAATCAGGTACCGTATACAGGGTCAGACCTCCATAACGCCCTAATAATGTGATATTATGTATAAATAATGTTTTGATGTCATTTCACTAGTTGAGTGGGAATGAGGGGTGGGGATGATTGGAAAGCCCTAATCAGAATAAATAATCAGAATATATATGCTGTTGCATGTGCTGTATTCATACAATTTGATATATCATAGAGAAAATAGGGATGTACACTGTTATGGCTTTCTCCTATTGTTTGAGAAAGATTTTTTTTACCATTTCCAACAGCATAGATTAAGGTGATGTATATTAAATGTAATGTCAAAGGTTTTTTTTTTCCAACTATTAGGGTCCCCATAATGTGTGTGAGAATTTAATGAACAGTCTAATATTAATTTTTGACCATCTTATTTTCAGCGTTTCAAAGTTTTGATGTCATACCAAATTGATGAACTGCTTAATCTCAAATGCATCAGTGTAGAAAATGATCTTGTCCAACTTTTACAGGCTCCACCCATATGTGGAACCATAATGTTGGGCAAAAGGGAGGGGGGGGGGGTTGCTGGAGGGGGAAACTGGGAAAGCAGCTATATGTAGGCTATCATTTGGATCAAATATTTGAAAGCATAGGATTTTATGTGTATTCATCCTTGTTGAATGGGATGGAGGGTCAGGGAGGGGTGGGGGGTGTCCAATTGACTTGGCTGCCCTATTGGTCGTCTATTTGCTTTTCTACCTGCTACGTAAAGTTTGATATGTCCTGAAAATTACAGTTTGTACACTATCACTCTATCTAGATCATTGCATGTGGCAAGTGGTGTGGGTTACTATGGAATCAGGTACCGTATACAGGGTCAGACCTCCATAACGCCCTAATAATGTGATATTATGTATAAATAATGTTTTGATGTCATTCCACTAGTTGTGTGGGAATGAGGGGTGGGGATGATTGGAAAGCCCTAATCAGAATATATATGCTGTTGCATGTGCTGTATTCATACAATTTGATATATCATAGAGAAAATAGGGATGTACACTGTTATGGCTTTCTCCTATTATTTGAGAAAGATTTTTTTACCATTTCCAACAGCATAGATTAAGGTGATGTATATTAAATGTAAAGTAGAAGTTTTTTTTTCCAACTATTAGGGTCCCCATGATGTGTGTGAGAATTAATGAACAGTCTATTATTAATTTTTGACCATCTTATTTTCACCGTTTCAAAGTTTTGATGTCATTCCAAATTGATGAACTGCTTAATCTCAAATGCATCAGTGTAGAAAATGATCTTGTCCAACTTTTACAGGCTCCACCCATATGTGGAACCATAATGTTGGGCAAAAGGGAGGGGGGGGGGTTGCTGGAAGGAGAAACTGGGAAAGCAGCTATATGTAGGTTAGAGCTATCATTAGGATCAAATATTTGAAAGCATAGGATTTTATGTGTATTCATCCTTGTTGAATGGGATGGAGGGTCGGGGAGGGGTGGGGGGTGTCCAATTGACTTGGCTGCCCTATTGGTCGTCTATTTGCTTTTCTACCTGCTACGTAAAGTTTGATATGTCCTGAAAATTACAGTTTGTACACTATCACTCTATCTAGATCATTGCATGTGGCAAGTGGTGTGGGTTACTATGGAATCAGGTACCGTATACAGGGTCAGACATCCATAACGCCCTAATAATGTGATATTATGTATAAATAATGTTTTGATGTCATTTCACTAGTTGAGTGGGAATGAGGGGTGGGGATGATTGGAAAGCCCAAATCAGAATATATATGCTGTTGCATGTGCTGTATTCATACAATTTGATATATCATAGAGAAAATAGGGATGTACACTGTTATGGCTTTCTCCTATTGTTTGAGAAAGATTTTTTTTACCATTTCCAACAGCATAGATTAAGGTGATGTATATTAAATGTAATGTCAAAGGTTTTTTTTTTCCAACTATTAGGGTCCCCATAATGTGTGTGAGAATTTAATGAACAGTCTAATATTAATTTTTGACCATCTTATTTTCAGCGTTTCAAAGTTTTGATGTCATACCAAATTGATGAACTGCTTAATCTCAAATGCATCAGTGTAGAAAATGATCTTGTCCAACTTTTACAGGCTCCACCCATATGTGGAACCATAATGTTGGGCAAAAGGGAGGGGGGGGGGGTTGCTGGAGGGGGAAACTGGTAAAGCAGCTATATGTAGGTTAGAGCTATCATTTGGATCAAATATTTGAAAGCATAGGATTTTATGTGTATTCATCCTTGTTGAATGGGATGGAGGGTCGGGGAGGGGTGGGGGGTGTCCAATTGACTTGGCTGCCCTATTGGTCGTCTATTTGCTTTTCTACTTGCTACGTAAAGTTTGATATGTCCTGAAAATTACAGTTTGTACACTATCACTCTATCTAGATCATTGCATGTGGCAAGTGGTGTGGGTTACTATGGAATCAGGTACCGTATACAGGGTCAGACCTCCATAACGTCTTAATAATGTGATATTATGTATAAATAATGTTTTGATGTCATTCCACTAGTTGTGTGGGAATGAGGGGTGGGGATGATTGGAAAGCCCTAATCAGAATATATATGCTGTTGCATGTGCTGTATTCATACAATTTGATATATTATAGAGAAAATAGGAATGTACACTGTTATGGCTTTCTCCTATTGTTTGAGAAAGATTTTTTTTACCATTTCCAACAGCATAGATTAAGGTGATGTATATTAAATGTAATGTCAAAGGTTTTTTTTTTTCAACTACAAGGGTTCCAATGTGTGTGAGAATTAATGAACAGTCTAATATTAATTTTTGACCATCTTATTTTCACCGTTTCAAAGTTTTGATGTCATTCCAAATTGATGAACTGCTTAATCTCAAATGCATCAGTGTAGAAAATGATCTTGTCCAACTTTTACAGGCTCCACCCATATGTGGAACTATAATGTTGGGCAAATGGGAGGGGGGGGGGGTTGCTGGAGGGGGAACTGGGAAAGCAGCTATATGTAGGTTAGAGCTATCATTAGGATCAAATATTTGAAAGCATAGGATTTTATGTGTATTCATCCTTGTTGAATCGGATGGAGGGTCGGGGAGGGGTGGGGGGTGTGCAATTGACTTGGCTCCCCTATTGGTCGTCTATTTGCTTTTCTACCTGCTACGTAAAGTTTGATATGTCCTGAAAATTACAGTTTGTACACTATCACTCTATCTAGATCATTGCATGTGTCAAGTGATTGTGGGTTACTATGGAATCAGGTAACGTATACAGGGTCAGACCTCCATAACGCCCTAATAATGTGATATTATGTATAAATAATGTTTTGATGTCATTTCACTAGTTGAGTGGGAATGAGGGGTGGGGATGATTGGAGGGTCGGGGAGGGGTGGGGGTGTCCAATTGACTTGGCTGCCCTATTGGTCGTCTATTTGCTTTTCTACCTGCTAGGTAAAGTTTGATATGTCCTGAAAATTACAGTTTGTACACTATCACTCTATCTAGATCATTGCATGTGGCAAGTGGTGTGGGTTACTATGGAATCAGGTACCGTATACAGGGTCAGACCTCCATAACGCCCTAATAATGTGATATTATGTATAAATAATGTTTTGATGTCATTTCACTAGTTGAGTGGGAATGAGGGGTGGGGATGATTGGAAAGCCCTAATCAGAATATATATGCTGTTGCATGTGCTGTATTCATACAATTTGATATATCATAGAGAAAATAGGGATGTACACTGTTATGGCTTTCTCCTATTGTTTGAGAAAGATTTTTTTTACCATTTCCAACAGCATAGATTAAGGTGATGTATATTAAATGTAATGTCAAAGGTTTTTTTTTCAACTACAAGGGTTCCAATGTGTGTGAGAATTAATGAACAGTCTAATATTAATTTTTGACCATCTTATTTTCATCGTTTCAAAGTTTTGATGTCATTCCAAATTGATGAACTTCTTAATCTCAAATGCATCAGTGTAGAAAATGATCTTGTCCAACTTTTACAGGCTCCACCCATATGTGGAACCATAATGTTGGGCAAAAGGGAGGGGGGGGGGGTTGCTGGAGGGGGAAACTGGGAAAGCAGCTATATGTAGGTTAGAGCTATCATTAGGATCAAATATTTGAAAGCATAGGATTTTATGTGTATTCATCCTTGTTGAATGGGATGGAGGGTCGGGGAGGGGTGGGGGGTGTCCAATTGACTTGGCTGCCCTATTGGTCGTCTATTTGCTTTTCTACCTGCTACGTAAAGTTTGATATGTCCTGAAAATTACAGTTTGTACACTATCACTCTATCTAGATCATTGCATGTGGCAAGTGGTGTGGGTTACTATGGAATCAGGTACCGTATACAGGGTCAGACCTCCATAACGCCCTAATAATGTGATATTATGTATAAATAATGTTTTGATGTCATTTCCCTAGTTGAGTGGGAATGAGGGGTGGGGATGATTGGAAAGCCCTAATCAGAATATATATGCTGTTGCATGTGCTGTATTCATACAATTTGATATATCATAGAGAAAATAGGGATGTACACTGTTATGGCTTTCTCCTATTGTTTGAGAAAGATTTTTTTTACCATTTCCAACAGCATAGATTAAGGTGATGTATATTAAATGTAAAGTAGAAGGTTTTTTTCCCAACTATTAGGGTCCCCATAATGTGTGTGAGAATTTAATGAACATTCTAATATTAATTTTTGACCATCTTATTTTCACCGTTTCAAAGTTTTGATGTCATACCAAATTGATGAACTGCTTAATCTCAAATGCATCAGTGTAGAAAATGATCTTGTCCAACTTTTACAGGCTCCACCCATATGTGGAACCATAATGTTGGGCAAAAGGGAGGGGGGGTGGGTTGCTGGATGGGGAAACTGGGAAAGCAGCTATATGTAGGTTAGAGCTATCATTAGGATCAAATATTTGAAAGCATAGGATTTGATGTGTATTCATCCTTGTTGAATGGGATGGAGGGTCGGGGAGGGGTGGGGGGTGTCCAATTGATTTGGCTGCCCTATTGGTCGTCTATTTGCTTTTCTACCTGCTACGTAAAGTTTGATATGTCCTGAAAATTACAGTTTGTACACTATCACTCTATCTAGATCATTGCATGTGGCAAGTGGTGTGGGTTACTATGGAATCAGGTACCGTATACAGGGTCAGACCTCCATAACGCCCTAATAATGTGATATTATGTATAAATAATGTTTTGATGTCATTTCACTAGTTGAGTGGGAATGAGGGGTGGGGATGATTGGAGGGTCGGGGAGGGGTGGGGGGTGTCCAATTGACTTGGCTGCCCTATTGGTCGTCTATTTGCTTTTCTACCTGCTACGTAAAGTTTGATATGTCCTGAAAATTACAGTTTGTACACTATCACTCTATCTAGATCATTGCATGTGGCAAGTGGTGTGGGTTACTATGGAATCAGGTACCGTATACAGGGTCAGACCTCCATAACGCCCTAATAATGTGATATTATGTATAAATAATGTTTTGATGTCATTTCACTAGTTGAGTGGGAATGAGGGGTGGGGATGATTGGAAAGCCCTAATCAGAATATATATGCTGTTGCATGTGCTGTATTTATACAATTTGATATATCATAGAGAAAATAGGGATGTACACTGTTATGGCTTTCTCCTATTGTTTGAGAAAGATTTTTTTTACCATTTCCAACAGCATAGATTAAGGTGATGTATATTAAATGTAAAGTAGAAGGTTTTTTTTCCCAACTATTAGGGTCCCCATAATGTGTGTGAGAATTAATGAACAGTCTATTATTAATTTTTGACCATCTTATTTTCACCGTTTCAAAGTTTTGATGTCATTCCAAATTGATGAACTGCTTAATCTCAAATGCATCAGTGTAGAAAATGATCTTGTCCAACTTTTACAGGCTCCACCCATATGTGGAACCATAATGTTGGGCAAAAGGGAGGGGGGGGGGGTTGCTGGAGGGGGAAACTGGGAAAGCAGCTATATGTAGGTTAGAGCTATCATTAGGATCAAATATTTGAAAGCATAGGATTTTATGTGTATTCATCCTTGTTAAATGGGATGGAGGGTAGGGGAGGGGTGGGGGTGTCCAATTGACTTGGCTGCCCTATTGGTCGCCTATTAGCTTTTCTACCTGCTACGTAAAGTTTGATATGTCCTGAAAATTACAGTTTGTACACTATCACTCTATCTAGATCATTGCATGGGGCAAGTGGTGTGGGTTACTATGGAATCAGGTACCGTATACAGGGTCAGACCCTCATAACGCCCTAATAATGTGATATTATGTATAAATAATGTTTTGATGTCATTCCACTAGTTGAGTGGGAATGAGGGGTGGGGATGATTGGAAAGCCCTAATCAGAATATATATGCTGTTGCATGTGCTGTATTCATACAATTTGATATATTATAGAGAAAATAGGAATGTACACTGTTATGGCTTTCTCCTATTGTTTGAGAAAGATTTTTTTACCATTTCCAACAGCATAGATTAAGGTGATGTATATAAAATGAAATGTCAAAGGTTTTTTTTTTTCAACTATTAGGGTCCCAATGTGTGTGAGAATTAATGAACAGTCTAATATTAATTTTTGACCATCTTATTTTCAGCGTTTCAAAGTTTTGATGTCATTCCAAATTGATGAACTGCTTAATCTCAAATGCATCAGTGTAGAAAATGATCTGGTCCAACTTTTACAGGCTCCACCCATATGTGGAACCATAATGTTGGGCAAAAGGGAGGGGGGGGGGGGTTGCTGGAGGGGGAAACTGGGAAAGCAGCTTTATGTAGGTTAGAGCTATCATTAGGATCAAATATTTGAAAGCATAGGATTTTATGTGTATTCATCCTTGTTGAATGGGATGGAGGGTCGGGGAGGGGTGGGGGTGTCCAATTGACTTGGCTGCCCTATTGGTCGTCTATTTGCTTTTCTACCTGCTACGTAAAGTTTGATATGTCCTGAAAATTACAGTTTGTACACTATCACTCTATCTAGATCATTGCATGGGGCAAGTGGTGTGGGTTACTATGGAATCAGGTACCGTATACAGGGTCAGACCCTCATAACGCCCTAATAATGTGATATTATGTATAAATAATGTTTTGATGTCATTCCACTAGTTGAGTGGGAATGAGGGGTGGGGATGATTGGAAAGCCCTAATCAGAATATATATGCTGTTGCATGTGCTGTATTCATACAATTTGATATATTATAGAGAAAATAGGAATGTACACTGTTATGGCTTTCTCCTATTGTTTGAGAAAGATTTTTTTACCATTTCCAACAGCATAGATTAAGGTGATGTATATAAAATGAAATGTCAAAGGTTCTTTTTTTTCAACTATTAGGGTCCCAATGTGTGTGAGAATTAATGAACAGTCTAATATTAATTTTTGACCATCTTATTTTCAGCGTTTCAAAGTTTTGATGTCATTCCAAATTGATGAACTGCTTAATCTCAAATGCATCAGTGTAGAAAATGATCTTGTCCAACTTTTACAGGCTCCACCCATATGTGGAACCATAATGTTGGGCAAAAGGGAGGGGGGGGGTTGCTGGAGGGGGAAACTGGGAAAGCAGCTTTATGTAGGTTAGAGCTATCATTAGGATCAAATATTTGAAAGCATAGGATTTTATGTGTATTCATCCTTGTTGAATGGGATGGAGGGTAGGGGAGGGGTGGGGGGTGTCCAATTGACTTGGCTGCCCTATTGGTCGTCTATTTGCTTTTCTACTTGCTACGTAAAGTTTGATATGTCCTGAAAATTACAGTTTGTACACTATCACTCTATCTAGATCATTGCATGTGGCAAGTGGTGTGGGTTACTATGGAATCAGGTACCGTATACAGGGTCAGACCTCCATAACGCCCTAATAATGTGATATTATGTATAAATAATGTTTTGATGTCATTTCACTAGTTGAGTGGGAATGAGGGGTGGGGATGATTGGAAAGCCCTAATCAGAATATATATGCTGTTGCATGTGCTGTATTCATACAATTTGATATATCATAGAGAAAATAGGGATGTACACTGTTATGGCTTTCTCCTATTATTTGAGAAAGATTTTTTTACCATTTCCAACAGCATAGATTAAGGTGATGTATATTAAATGTAAAGTAGAAGGTTTTTTTTTCCAACTATTAGGGTCCCCATAATGTGTGTGAGAATTTAATGAACATTCTAATATTAATTTTTGACCATCTTATTTTCACCGTTTCAAAGTTTTGATGTCATTCCAAATTAATGAACTGCTTAATCTCAAATGCATCAGTGTAGAAAATGATCTTGTCCAACTTTTACAGGCTCCACCCATATTTGGAACCATAATGTTGGGCAAAAGGAAGGGGGGGGGGGGTTGCTGGAGGGGGAAACTGGGAAAGCAGCTATATGTAGGTTAGAGCTATCATTAGGATCAAATATTTGAAAGCATAGGATTTTATGTGTATTCATCCTTGTTGAATGGGATGGAGGGTCGGGGAGGGGTGGGGGTGTCCAATTGACTTGGCTGCCCTATTGGTCGTCTATTTGCTTTTCTACCTGCTACGTAAAGTTTGATATGTCCTGAAAATTACAGTTTGTACACTATCACTCTATCTAGATCATTGCATGGGGCAAGTGGTGTGGGTTACTATGGAATCAGGTACCGTATACAGGGTCAGACCCTCATAACGCCCTAATAATGTGATATTATGTATAAATAATGTTTTGATGTCATTCCACTAGTTGAGTGGGAATGAGGGGTGGGGATGATTGGAAAGCCCTAATCAGAATATATATGCTGTTGCATGTGCTGTATTCATACAATTTGATATATTATAGAGAAAATAGGAATGTACACTGTTATGGCTTTCTCCTATTGTTTGAGAAAGATTTTTTTACCATTTCCAACAGCATAGATTAAGGTGATGTATATAAAATGAAATGTCAAAGGTTTTTTTTTTTTCAACTATTAGGGTCCCAATGTGTGTGAGAATTAATGAACAGTCTAATATTAATTTTTGACCATCTTATTTTCAGCGTTTCAAAGTTTTGATGTCATTCCAAATTGATGAACTGCTTAATCTCAAATGCATCAGTGTAGAAAATGATCTTGTCCAACTTTTACAGGCTCCACCCATATGTGGAACCATAATGTTGGGCAAAAGGGAGGGGGGGGGTTGCTGGAGGGGGAAACTGGGAAAGCAGCTTTATGTAGGTTAGAGCTATCATTAGGATCAAATATTTGAAAGCATAGGATTTTATGTGTATTCATCCTTGTTGAATGGGATGGAGGGTAGGGGAGGGGTGGGGGGTGTCCAAATGACTTGGCTGCCCTATTGGTCGTCTATTTGCTTTTCTACCTGCTACGTAAAGTTTGATATGTCCTGAAAATTACAGTTTGTACACTATCACTCTATCTAGATCATTGCATGTGGCAAGTGGTGTGGGTTACTATGGAATCAGGTACCGTATACAGGGTCAGACCTCCATAACGCCCTAATAATGTGATATTATGTATAAATAATGTTTTGATGTCATTTCGCTAGTTGAGTGGGAATGAGGGGTGGGGATGATTGGAAAGCCCTAATCAGAATATATATGCTGTTGCATGTGCTGTATTCATACAATTTGATATATCATAGAGAAAATAGGGATGTACACTGTTATGGCTTTCTCCTATTGTTTGAGAAAGATTTTTTCACCATTTAAAACAGCATAGATTAAGGTGATGTATATTAAATGTAAAGTAGAAGTTTTTTTTTCCAACTATTAGGGTCCCCATGATGTGTGTGAGAATTAATGAACAGTCTATTATTAATTTTTGACCATCTTATTTTCAGCGTTTCAAAGTTTTGATGTCATTCCAAATTGATGAACTGCTTAATCTCAAATGCATCAGTGTAGAAAATGATCTTGTCCAACTTTTACAGGCTCCACCCATATGTGGAACCATAATGTTGGGCAAAAGGGAGGGGGGGGGGTTGCTGGAGGGAGAAACTGGGAAAGCAGCTATATGTAGGTTAGAGCTATCATTAGGATCAAATATTTGAAAGCATAGGATTTTATGTGTATTCATCCTTGTTGAATGGGATGGAGGGTCGGGGAGGGGTGGGGGGTGTCCAATTGACTTGGCTGCCCTATTGGTCGTCTATTTGCTTTTCTACCTGCTACGTAAAGTTTGATATGTCCTGAAAATTACAGTTTGTACACTATCACTCTATCTAGATCATTGCATGTGGCAAGTGGTGTGGGTTACTATGGAATCAGGTACCGTATACAGGGTCAGAAACGCCCTAATAATGTGATATTATGTATAAATAATGTTTTGATGTCATTCCACTAGTTGAGTGGGAATGAGGGGTGGGGATGATTGGAAAGCCCTAATCAGAATATATATGCTGTTGCATGTGCTGTATTCATACAATTTGATATATTATAGAGAAAATAGGAATGTACACTGTTATGGCTTTCTCCTATTGTTTGAGAAAGATTTTTTTACCATTTCCAACAGCATAGATTAAGGTGATGTATATAAAATGAAATGTCAAAGGTTTTTTTTTTTCAACTATTAGGGTCCCAATGTGTGTGAGAATTAATGAACAGTCTAATATTAATTTTTGACCATCTTATTTTCAGCGTTTCAAAGTTTTGATGTCATTCCAAATTGATGAACTGCTTAATCTCAAATGCATCAGTGTAGAAAATGATCTTGTCCAACTTTTACAGGCTCCACCCATATGTGGAACCATAATGTTGGGCAAAAGGGAGGGGGGGGGGGGTTGCTGGAGGGGGAAACTGGGAAAGCAGCTTGATGTAGGTTAGAGCTATCATTAGGATCAAATATTTGAAAGCATAGGATTTTATGTGTATTCATCCTTGTTGAATGGGATGGAGGGTAGGGGAGGGGTGGGGGTGTCCAATTGACTTGGCTGCCCTATTGGTCGTCTATTTGCTTTTCTACCTGCTACGTAAAGTTTGATATGTCCTGAAAATTACAGTTTGTACACTATCACTCTATCTAGATCATTGCATGTGGCAAGTGGTGTGGGTTACTATGGAATCAGGTACCGTATACAGGGTCAGACCTCCATAACGCCCTAATAATGTGATATTATGTATAAATAATGTTTTGATGTCATTTCACTAGTTGAGTGGGAATGAGGGGTGGGGATGATTGGAAAGCCCTAATCAGAATATATATGCTGTTGCATGTGCTGTATTCATACAATTTGATATATCATAGAGAAAATAGGGATGTACACTGTTATGGCTTTCTCCTATTATTTGAGAAAGATTTTTTTACCATTTCCAACAGCATAGATTAAGGTGATGTATATTAAATGTAAAGTAGAAGGTTTTTTTTTCCAACTATTAGGGTCCCCATAATGTGTGTGAGAATTTAATGAACATTCTAATATTAATTTTTGACCATCTTATTTTCACCGTTTCAAAGTTTTGATGTCATTCCAAATTGATGAACTGCTTAATCTCAAATGCATCAGTGTAGAAAATGATCTTGTCCAACTTTTACAGGCTCCACCCATATGTGGAACCATAATGTTGGGCAAAAGGAAGGGGGGGGGGTTGCTGGAGGGGGAAACTGGGAAAGCAGCTATATGTAGGTTAGAGCTATCATTAGGATCAAATATTTGAAAGCATAGGATTTTATGTGTATTCATCCTTGTTGAATGGGATGGAGGGTCGGGGAGGGGTGGGGGTGTCCAATTGACTTGGCTGCCCTATTGGTCGTCTATTTGCTTTTCTACCTGCTACGTAAAGTTTGATATGTCCTGAAAATTACAGTTTGTACACTATCACTCTATCTAGATCATTGCATGGGGCAAGTGGTGTGGGTTACTATGGAATCAGGTACCGTATACAGGGTCAGACCCTCATAACGCCCTAATAATGTGATATTATGTATAAATAATGTTTTGATGTCATTCCACTAGTTGAGTGGGAATGAGGGGTGGGGATGATTGGAAAGCCCTAATCAGAATATATATGCTGTTGCATGTGCTGTATTCATACAATTTGATATATTATAGAGAAAATAGGAATGTACACTGTTATGGCTTTCTCCTATTGTTTGAGAAAGATTTTTTTACCATTTCCAACAGCATAGATTAAGGTGATGTATATAAAATGAAATGTCAAAGGTTTTTTTTTTTTCAACTATTAGGGTCCCAATGTGTGTGAGAATTAATGAACAGTCTAATATTAATTTTTGACCATCTTATTTTCAGCGTTTCAAAGTTTTGATGTCATTCCAAATTGATGAACTGCTTAATCTCAAATGCATCAGTGTAGAAAATGATCTTGTCCAACTTTTACAGGCTCCACCCATATGTGGAACCATAATGTTGGGCAAAAGGGAGGGGGGGGGGGTTGCTGGAGGGGGAAACTGGGAAAGCAGCTTTATGTAGGTTAGAGCTATCATTAGGATCAAATATTTGAAAGCATAGGATTTTATGTGTATTCATCCTTGTTGAATGGGATGGAGGGTAGGGGAGGGGTGGGGGGTGTCCAAATGACTTGGCTGCCCTATTGGTCGTCTATTTGCTTTTCTACTTGCTACGTAAAGTTTGATATGTCCTGAAAATTACAGTTTGTACACTATCACTCTATCTAGATCATTGCATGTGGCAAGTGGTGTGGGTTACTATGGAATCAGGTACCGTATACAGGGTCAGACCTCCATAACGCCCTAATAATGTGATATTATGTATAAATAATGTTTTGATGTCATTTCGCTAGTTGAGTGGGAATGAGGGGTGGGGATGATTGGAAAGCCCTAATCAGAATATATATGCTGTTGCATGTGCTGTATTCATTCAATTTGATATATCATAGAGAAAATAGGGATGTACACTGTTATGGCTTTCTCCTATTGTTTGAGAAAGATTTTTTCACCATTTAAAACAGCATAGATTAAGGTGATGTATATTAAATGTAAAGTAGAAGTTTTTTTTTCCAACTATTAGGGTCCCCATGATGTGTGTGAGAATTAATGAACAGTCTATTATTAATTTTTGACCATCTTATTTTCACCGTTTCAAAGTTTTGATGTCATTCCAAATTGATGAACTGCTTAATCTCAAATGCATCAGTGTAGAAAATGATCTTGTCCAACTTTTACAGGCTCCACCCATATGTGGAACCATAATGTTGGGCAAAAGGGAGGGGGGGGGGTTGCTGGAAGGGGAACTGGGAAAGCAGCTATATGTAGGTTAGAGCTATCATTAGGATCAAATATTTGAAAGCATAGGATTTTATGTGTATTCATCCTTGTTGAATGGGATGGAGGGTCGGGGAGGGGTGGGGGGTGTTCAATTGACTTGGCTGCCCTATTGGTCGTCTATTTGCTTTTCTACCTGCTACGTAAAGTTTGATATGTCCTGAAAATTACAGTTTGTACACTATCACTCTATCTAGATCATTGCATGTGGCAAGTGGTGTGGGTTACTATGGAATCAGGTACCGTATACAGGGTCAGACCTCCATAACGCCCTAATAATGTGATATTATGTATAAATAATGTTTTGATGTCATTTCACTAGTTGAGTGGGAATGAGGGGTGGGGATGATTGGAAAGCCCTAATCGGAATATATAATCAGAATATATATGCTGTTGCATGTGCTGTATTCATACAATTTGATATATCATAGAGAAAATAGGGATGTACACTGTTATGGCTTTCTCCTATTGTTTGAGAAAGATTTTTTTTACCATTTCCAACAGCATAGATTAAGGTGATGTATATTAAATGTAATGTCAAAGGTTTTTTTTCTTCCAACTATTAGGGTCCCCATAATGTGTGTGAGAATTTAATGAACAGTCTAATATTAATTTTTGACCATCTTATTTTCAGCGTTTCAAAGTTTTGATGTCATACCAAACTGATGAACTGCTTAATCTCAAATGCATTAGTGTAGAAAATGATCTTGTCCAACTTTTACAGGCTCCACCCATATGTGCAACCATAATGTTGGGCAAATGGGAGGGGGGGGGGGGGTTGCTGGAGGGGGAACTGGGAAAGCAGCTATATGTAGGTTAGAGCTATCATTAGGATCAAATATTTGAAAGCATAGGATTTTATGTGTATTCATCCTTGTTGAATGGGATGGAGGGTCGGGGAGGGGTGGGCGGTGTCCAATTGACTTGGCTGCCCTATTGGTCGTCTATTTGCTTTTCTACTTGCTACGTAAAGTTTGATATGTCCTGAAAATTACAGTTTGTACACTATCACTCTATCTAGATCATTGCATGTGGCAAGTGGTGTGGGTTACTATGGAATCAGGTACCGTATACAGGGTCAGACCTCCATAACGTCTTAATAATGTGATATTATGTATAAATAATGTTTTGATGTCATTCCACTAGTTGTGTGGGAATGAGGGGTGGGGATGATTGGAAAGCCCTAATCAGAATATATATGCTGTTGCATGTGCTGTATTCATACAATTTGATATATTATAGAGAAAATAGGAATGTACACTGTTATGGCTTTCTCCTATTGTTTGAGAAAGATTTTTTTCACCATTTCCAACAGCATAGATTAAGGTGATGTATATTAAATGTAATGTCAAAGGTTTTTTTTTTTCAACTACAAGGGTTCCAATGTGTGTGAGAATTAATGAACAGTCTAATATTAATTTTTGACCATCTTATTTTCACCGTTTCAAAGTTTTGATGTCATTCCAAATTGATGAACTGCTTAATCTCAAATGCATCAGTGTAGAAAATGATCTTGTCCAACTTTTACAGGCTCCACCCATATGTGGAACCATAATGTTGGGCAAATGGGAGGGGGGGGGGTTGCTGGAGGGGGAACTGGGAAAGCAGCTATATGTAGGTTAGAGCTATCATTAGGATCAAATATTTGAAAGCATAGGATTTTATGTGTATTCATCCTTGTTGAATGGGATGGAGGGTCGGGGAGGGGTGGGGGGTGTTCAATTGACTTGGCTGCCCTATTGGTCGTCTATTTGCTTTTCTACCTGCTACGTAAAGTTTGATATGTCCTGAAAATTACAGTTTGTACACTATCACTCTATCTAGATCATTGCATGTGGCAAGTGGTGTGGGTTACTATGGAATCAGGTACCGTATACAGGGTCAGACCTCCATAACGCCCTAATAATGTGATATTATGTATAAATAATGTTTTGATGTCATTTCACTAGTTGAGTGGGAATGAGGGGTGGGGATGATTGGAGGGTCGGGGAGGGGTGGGGGGTGTCCAATTGACTTGGCTGCCCTATTGGTCGTCTATTTGCTTTTCTACCTGCTACGTAAAGTTTGATATGTCCTGAAAATTACAGTTTGTACACTATCACTCTATCTAGATCATTGCATGTGGCAAGTGGTGTGGGTTACTATGGAATCAGGTACCGTATACAGGGTCAGACCTCCATAACGCCCTAATAATGTGATATTATGTATAAATAATGTTTTGATGTCATTCCACTAGTTGTGTGGGAATGAGGGGTGGGGATGATTGGAAAGCCCTAATCAGAATATATATGCTGTTGCATGTGCTGTATTCATACAATTTGATATATCATAGAGAAAATAGGGATGTACACTGTTATGGCTTTCTCCTATTGTTTGAGAAAGATTTTTTTTACCATTTCCAACAGCATAGATTAAGGTGATGTATATTAAATGTAATGTCAAAGGTTTTTTTTTTCCAACTATTAGGGTCCCCATAATGTGTGTGAGAATTTAATGAACAGTCTAATATTAATTTTTGACCATCTTATTTTCAGCGTTTCAAAGTTTTGATGTCATACCAAATTGATGAACTGCTTAATCTCAAATGCATCAGTGTAGAAAATGATCTTGTCCAACTTTTACAGGCTCCACCCATATGTGGAACCATAATGTTGGGCAAAAGGGAGGGGGGGGGGGTTGCTGGAGGGGGAAACTGGGAAAGCAGCTATATGTAGGTTAGAGCTATCATTTGGATCAAATATTTGAAAGCATAGGATTTTATGTGTATTCATCCTTGTTGAATGGGATGGAGGGTCAGGGAGGGGTGGGGGGTGTCCAATTGACTTGGCTGCCCTATTGGTCGTCTATTTGCTTTTCTACCTGCTACGTAAAGTTTGATATGTCCTGAAAATTACAGTTTGTACACTATCACTCTATCTAGATCATTGCATGTGGCAAGTGGTGTGGGTTACTATGGAATCAGGTACCGTATACAGGGTCAGACCTCCATAACGTCTTAATAATGTGATATTATGTATAAATAATGTTTTGATGTCATTCCACTAGTTGTGTGGGAATGAGGGGTGGGGATGATTGGAAAGCCCTAATCAGAATATATATGCTGTTGCATGTGCTGTATTCATACAATTTGATATATGATAGAGAAAATAGGAATGTACACTGTTATGGCTTTCTCCTATTGTTTGAGAAAGATTTTTTTTACCATTTCCAACAGCATAGATTAAGGTGATGTATATTAAATGTAATGTCAAAGGTTTTTTTTTTTCAACTACAAGGGTTCCAATGTGTGTGAGAATTAATGAACAGTCTAATATTAATTTTTGACCATCTTATTTTCACCGTTTCAAAGTTTTGATGTCATTCCAAATTGATGAACTGCTTAATCTCAAATGCATCAGTGTAGAAAATGATCTTGTCCAACTTTTACAGGCTCCACCCATATGTGGAACCATAATGTTGGGCAAAAGGGAGGGGGGGGGGGGGTTGCTGGAGGGGGAACTGGGAAAGCAGCTATATGTAGGTTAGAGCTATCATTAGGATCAAATATTTGAAAGCATAGGATTTTATGTGTATTCATCCTTGTTGAATGGGATGGAGGGTCGGGGAGGGGTGGGGGGTGTTCAATTGACTTGGCTGCCCTATTGGTCGTCTATTTGCTTTTCTACCTGCTACGTAAAGTTTGATATGTCCTGAAAATTACAGTTTGTACACTATCACTCTATCTAGATCATTGCATGTGGCAAGTGGTGTGGGTTACTATGGAATCAGGTACCGTATACAGGGTCAGACCTCCATAACGCCCTAATAATGTGATATTATGTATAAATAATGTTTTGATGTCATTTCACTAGTTGAGTGGGAATGAGGGGCGGGGATGATTGGAGGGTCGGGAAGGGGTGGGGGGTGTCCAATTGACTTGGCTGCCCTATTGGTCGTCTATTTGCTTTTCTACCTGCTACGTAAAGTTTGATATGTCCTGAAAATTACAGTTTGTACACTATCACTCTATCTAGATCATTGCATGTGGCAAGAGGTGTAGGTTACTATGGAATCAGGTACCGTATACAGGGTCAGACCTCCATAACGCCCTAATAATGTGATATTATGTATAAATAATGTTTTGATGTCATTTCACTAGTTGAGTGGGAATGAGGGGTGGGGATGATTGGAAAGCCCTAATCAGAATATATATGCTGTTGCATGTGCTGTATTCATACAATTTGATATATCATAGAGAAAATAGGGATGTACACTGTTATGGCTTTCTCCTATTGTTTGAGAAAGATTTTTTTTACCATTTCCAACAGCATAGATTAAGGTGATGTATGTTAAATGTAATGTCAAAGGTTTTTTTTTTTTTCAACTATTAGGGTCCCCATAATGTGTGTGAGAATTAATGAACAGTCTATTATTAATTTTTGACCATCTTATTTTCACCGTTTCAAAGTTTTGATGTCATTCCAAATTGATGAACTGCTTAATCTTAAATGCATCAGTGTAGAAAATGATCTTGTCCAACTTTTACAGGCTCCACCCATATGTGGAACCATAATGTTGGGCAAAAGGGAGGGGGGGGGGGTTGCTGGAGGGGGAAACTGGGAAAGCAGCTATATGTAGGTTAGAGCTATCATTAGGATCAAATATTTGAAAGCATAGGATTTTATGTGTATTCATCCTTGTTGAATGGGATGGAGGGTCGGGGAGGGGTGGGGGGTGTCCAATTGACTTGGCTGCCCTATTGGTCGTCTATTTGCTTTTCTACCTGCTACGTAAAGTTTGATATGTCCTGAAAATTACAGTTTGTACACTATCACTCTATCTAGATCATTGCATGTGGCAAGAGGTGTAGGTTACTATGGAATCAGGTACCGTATACAGGGTCAGACCTCCATAACGCCCTAATAATGTGATATTATGTATAAATAATGTTTTGATGTCATTTCACTAGTTGAGTGGGAATGAGGGGTGGGGATGATTGGAAAGCCCTAATCAGAATATATATGCTGTTGCATGTGCTGTATTCATACAATTTGATATATCATAGAGAAAATAGGGATGTACACTGTTATGGCTTTCTCCTATTGTTTGAGAAAGATTTTTTTTACCATTTCCAACAGCATAGATTAAGGTGATGTATATTAAATGTAAAGTAGAAGGTTTTTTTTCCCAACTATTAGGGTCCCCATAATGTGTGTGAGAATTAATGAACAGTCTATTATTAATTTTTGACCATCTTATTTTCACCGTTTCAAAGTTTTGATGTCATACCAAATTGATGAACTGCTTAATCTCAAATGCATCAGTGTAGAAAATGATCTTGTCCAACTTTTACAGGCTCCACCCATATGTGGAACCATAATGTTGGGCAAAAGGGAGGGGGGGGGGGTTGCTGAAGGGGGAAACTGGGAAAATCAGCTATATGTAGGTTAGAGCTATCATTAGGATCAAATATTTGAAAGCATAGGATTTTATGTGTATTCATCCTTGTTGAATGGGATGGAGGGTCGGGGAGGGGTGGGGGGTGTCCAATTGACTTGGCTGCCCTATTGGTCGTCTATTTGCTTTTCTACCTGCTACGTAAAGTTTGATATGTCCTGAAAATTACAGTTTGTACACTATCACTCTATCTAGATCATTGCATGGGGCAAGTGGTGTGGGTTACTATGGAATCAGGTGCCGCATACAGGGTCAGACCTCCATAACGCCCTAATAATGTGATATTATGTATAAATAATGTTTTGATGTCATTTCACTAGTTGAGTGGGAATGAGGGGTGGGGATGATTGGAAAGCCCTAATCAGAATATATATGCTGTTGCATGTGCTGTATTCATACAATTTGATATATCATAGAGAAAATAGGGATGTACACTGTTATGGCTTTCTCCTATTGTTTGAGAAAGATTTTTTTTACCATTTCCAACAGCATAGATTAAGGTGATGTATATTAAATGTAAAGTAGAAGGTTTTTTTTCCCAACTATTAGGGTCCCCATAATGTGTGTGAGAATTAATGAACAGTCTATTATTAATTTTTGACCATCTTATTTTCACCGTTTCAAAGTTTTGATGTCATACCAAATTGATGAACTGCTTAATCTCAAATGCATCAGTGTAGAAAATGATCTTGTCCAACTTTTACAGGCTCCACCCATATGTGGAACCATAATGTTGGGCAAAAGGGAGGGGGGGGGGTTGCTGAAGGGGGAAACTGGGAAAATCAGCTATATGTAGGTTAGAGCTATCATTAGGATCAAATATTTGAAAGCATAGGATTTTATGTGTATTCATCCTTGTTGAATGGGATGGAGGGTCGGGGAGGGGTGGGGGGTGTCCAATTGACTTGGCTGCCCTATTGGTCGTCTATTTGCTTTTCTACCTGCTACGTCAAGTTTGATATGTCCTGAAAATTACAGTTTGTACACTATCACTCTATCTAGATCATTGCATGGGGCAAGTGGTGTGGGTTACTATGGAATCAGGTACCGTATACAGGGTCAGACCTCCATAACGCCCTAATAATGTGATATTATGTATAAATAATGTTTTGATGTCATTTCACTAGTTGAGTGGGAATGAGGGGTGGGGATGATTGGAAAGCCCTAATCAGAATATATATGCTGTTGCATGTGCTGTATTCATACAATTTGATATATTATAGAGAAAATAGGAATGTACACTGTTATGGCTTTCTCCTATTGTTTGAGAAAGATTTTTTTACCATTTCCAACAGCATAGATTAAGGTGATGTATATAAAATGAAATGTCAAAGGTTTTTTTTTTTTCAACTATTAGGGTCCCAATGTGTGTGAGAATTAATGAACAGTCTAATATTAATTTTTGACCATCTTATTTTCAGCGTTTCAAAGTTTTGATGTCATTCCAAATTGATGAACTGCTTAATCTCAAATGCATCAGTGTAGAAAATGATCTTGTCCAACTTTTACAGGCTCCACCCATATGTGGAACCATAATGTTGGGCAAAAGGGAGGGGGGGGGGGGTTGCTGGAGGGGGAAACTGGGAAAGCAGCTTGATGTAGGTTAGAGCTATCATTAGGATCAAATATTTGAAAGCATAGGATTTTATGTGTATTCATCCTTGTTGAATGGGATGGGGGGTAGGGGAGGGGTGGGGGGTGTCCAATTGACTTGGCTGCCCTATTGGTCGTCTATTTGCTTTTCTACCTGCTACGTAAAGTTTGATATGTCCTGAAAATTACAGTTTGTACACTATCACTCTATCTAGATCATTGCATGGGGCAAGTGGTGTGGGTTACTATGGAATCAGGTGCCGTATACAGGGTCAGACCTCCATAACGCCCTAATAATGTGATATTATGTATAAATAATGTTTTGATGTCATTTCACTAGTTGAGTGGGAATGAGGGGTGGGGATGATTGGAAAGCCCTAATCAGAATATATATGCTGTTGCATGTGCTGTATTCATACAATTTGATATATCATAGAGAAAATAGGGATGTACACTGTTATGGCTTTCTCCTATTGTTTGAGAAAGATTTTTTTTACCATTTCCAACAGCATAGATTAAGGTGATGTATATTAAATGTAAAGTAGAAGGTTTTTTTTCCCAACTATTAGGGTCCCCATAATGTGTGTGAGAATTAATGAACAGTCTATTATTAATTTTTGACCATCTTATTTTCACCGTTTCAAAGTTTTGATGTCATACCAAATTGATGAACTGCTTAATCTCAAATGCATCAGTGTAGAAAATGATCTTGTCCAACTTTTACAGGCTCCACCCATATGTGGAACCATAATGTTGGGCAAAAGGGAGGGGGGGGGGTTGCTGAAGGGGGAAACTGGGAAAATCAGCTATATGTAGGTTAGAGCTATCATTAGGATCAAATATTTGAAAGCATAGGATTTTATGTGTATTCATCCTTGTTGAATGGGATGGAGGGTCGGGGAGGGGTGGGGGGTGTCCAATTGACTTGGCTGCCCTATTGGTCGTCTATTTGCTTTTCTACCTGCTACGTAAAGTTTGATATGTCCTGAAAATTACAGTTTGTACACTATCACTCTATCTAGATCATTGCATGGGGCAAGTGGTGTGGGTTACTATGGAATCAGGTGCCGTATACAGGGTCAGACCTCCATAACGCCCTAATAATGTGATATTATGTATAAATAATGTTTTGATGTCATTTCACTAGTTGAGTGGGAATGAGGGGTGGGGATGATTGGAAAGCCCTAATCAGAATATATATGCTGTTGCATGTGCTGTATTCATACAATTTGATATATCATAGAGAAAATAGGGATGTACACTGTTATGGCTTTCTCCTATTGTTTGAGAAAGATTTTTTTTACCATTTCCAACAGCATAGATTAAGGTGATGTATATTAAATGTAATGTCAAAGGTTTTTTTTTTTTCCAACTATTAGGGTCCCCATAATGTGTGTGAGAATTTAATGAACAGTCTAATATTAATTTTTGACCATCTTATTTTCACCGTTTCAAAGTTTTGATGTCATTCCAAATTGATGAACTGCTTAATCTCAAATGCATCAGTGTAGAAAATGATCTTGTCCAACTTTTACAGGCTCCACCCATATGTGGAACCATAATGTTGGGCAAAAGGGGGGGGGGATTGCTGGAGGGGGAAACTGGGAAAGCAGCTATATGTAGGTTAGAGCTATCATTAGGATCAAATATTTGAAAGCATAGGATTTTATGTGTATTCATCCTTGTTGAATGGGATGGAGGGTAGGGGAGGGGTGGGGGTGTCCAATTGACTTGGCTGCCCTATTGGTCGTCTATTTGCTTTTCTACCTGCTACGTAAAGTTTGATATGTCCTGAAAATTACAGTTTGTACACTATCACTCTATCTAGATCATTGCATGGGGCAAGTGGTGTGGGTTACTATGGAATCAGGTACCGTATACAGGGTCAGACCCTCATAACGCCCTAATAATGTGATATTATGTATAAATAATGTTTTGATGTCATTCCACTAGTTGAGTGGGAATGAGGGGTGGGGATAATTGGAAAGCCCTAATCAGAATATATATGCTGTTGCATGTGCTGTATTCATACAATTTGATATATTATAGAGAAAATAGGAATGTACACTGTTATGGCTTTCTCCTATTGTTTGAGAAAGATTTTTTTTACCATTTCCAACAGCATAGATTAAGGTGATGTATATTAAATGTAATGTCAAAGGTTTTTTTTTCAACTATTAGGGTTCCAATGTGTGTGAGAATTAATGAACAGTCTAATATTAATTTTTGACCATCTTATTTTCACCGTTTCAAAGTTTTGATGTCATTCCAAATTGATGAACTGCTTAATCTCAAATGCATCAGTGTAGAAAATGATCTTGTCCAACTTTTACAGGCTCCACCCATATGTGGAACCATAATGTTGTGCAAAAGGGAGGGGGGGGGGGGTTGCTGGAGGGGGAAACTGGGAAAGCAGCTATATGTAGGTTAGAGCTATCATTAGGATCAAATATTTGAAAGCATAGGATTTTATGTGTATTCATCCTTGTTGAATGGGATGGAGGGTCGGGGAGGGGTGGGGGGTGTCCAATTGACTTGGCTGCCCTATTGGTCGTCTATTTGCTTTTCTACCTGCTACGTAAAGTTTGATATGTCCTGAAAATTACAGTTTGTACACTATCACTCTATCTAGATCATCGCATGTGGCAAGTGGTGTGGGTTACTATGGAATCAGGTACCGTATACAGGGTCAGACCTCCATAACGCCCTAATAATGTGATATTATGTATAAATAATGTTTTGATGTCATTTCACTAGTTGAGTGGGAATGAGGGGTGGGGATGATTGGAAAGCCCTAATCAGAATATATATGCTGTTGCATGTGCTGTATTCATACAATTTGATATATCATAGAGAAAATAGGGATGTACACTGTTATGGCTTTCTCCTATTGTTTGAGAAAGATTTTTTTTACCATTTCCAACAGCATAGATTAAGGTGATGTATATTAAATGTGATGTCAAAGGTTTTTTTTTTCCAACTATTAGGGTCCCCATAATGTGTGTGAGAATTTAATGAACAGTCTAATATTAATTTTTGACCATCTTATTTTCACCGTTTCAAAGTTTTGATGTCATTCCAAATTGATGAACTGCTTAATCTCAAATGCATCAGTGTAGAAAATGATCTTGTCCAACTTTTACAGGCTCCACCCATATGTGGAACCATAATGTTGGGCAAAAGGGGGGGGGGGGATTGCTGGAGGGGGAAACTGGGAAAGCAGCTATATGTAGGTTAGAGCTATCATTAGGATCAAATATTTGAAAGCATAGGATTTTATGTGTATTCATCCTTGTTGAATGGGATGGAGGGTAGGGGAGGGGTGGGGGTGTCCAATTGACTTGGCTGCCCTATTGGTCGTCTATTTGCTTTTCTACCTGCTACGTAAAGTTTGATATGTCCTGAAAATTACAGTTTGTACACTATCACTCTATCTAGATCATTGCATGGGGCAAGTGGTGTGGGTTACTATGGAATCAGGTACCGTATACAGGGTCAGACCCTCATAACGCCCTAATAATGTGATATTATGTATAAATAATGTTTTGATGTCATTCCACTAGTTGAGTGGGAATGAGGGGTGGGGATAATTGGAAAGCCCTAATCAGAATATATATGCTGTTGCATGTGCTGTATTCATACAATTTGATATATTATAGAGAAAATAGGAATGTACACTGTTATGGCTTTCTCCTATTGTTTGAGAAAGATTTTTTTTACCATTTCCAACAGCATAGATTAAGGTGATGTATATTAAATGTAATGTCAAAGGTTTTTTTTTTCAACTATTAGGGTTCCAATGTGTGTGAGAATTAATGAACAGTCTAATATTAATTTTTGACCATCTTATTTTCACCGTTTCAAAGTTTTGATGTCATTCCAAATTGATGAACTGCTTAATCTCAAATGCATCAGTGTAGAAAATGATCTTGTCCAACTTTTACAGGCTCCACCCATATGTGGAACCATAATGTTGTGCAAAAGGGAGGGGGGGGGGTTGCTGGAGGGGGAAACTGGGAAAGCAGCTATATGTAGGTTAGAGCTATCATTAGGATCAAATATTTGAAAGCATAGGATTTTATGTGTATTCATCCTTGTTGAATGGGATGGAGGGTCGGGGAGGGGTGGGGGGTGTCCAATTGACTTGGCTGCCCTATTGGTCGTCTATTTGCTTTTCTACCTGCTACGTAAAGTTTGATATGTCCTGAAAATTACAGTTTGTACACTATCACTCTATCTAGATCATCGCATGTGGCAAGTGGTGTGGGTTACTATGGAATCAGGTACCGTATACAGGGTCAGACCTCCATAACGCCCTAATAATGTGATATTATGTATAAATAATGTTTTGATGTCATTTCACTAGTTGAGTGGGAATGAGGGGTGGGGATGATTGGAAAGCCCTAATCAGAATATATAATCAGAATATATATGCTGTTGCATGTGCTGTATTCATACAATTTGATATATCATATAGAAAATAGGGATGTACACTGTTATGGCTTTCTCCTATTGTTTGAGAAAGATTTTTTTTACCATTTCCAACAGCTAGGATTAAGGTGATGTATATTAAATGTAATGTCAAAGGTTTTTTTTTTTCCAACTATTAGGGTCCCCATAATGTGTGTGAGAATTTAATGAACAGTCTAATATTAATTTTTGACCATCTTATTTTCACCGTTTCAAAGTTTTGATGTCATACCAAATTGATGAACTGCTTAATCTCAAATGCATCAGTGTAGAAAATGATCTTGTCCAACTTTTACAGGCTCCACCCATATGTGCAACCATAAAGTTGGGCAAAAGGGAGGGGGGGGGGGGTTGCCTGAGGGGGAAACTGGGAAAATCAGCTATATGTAGGTTAGAGCTATCATTAGGATCAAATATTTGAAAGCATAGGATTTTATGTGTATTCATCCTTGTTGAATGGGATGGAGGGTCGGGGAGGGGTGGGGGGTGTCCAATTGACTTGGCTGCCCTATTGGTCGTCTATTTGCTTTTCTACCTGCTACGTAAAGTTTGATATGTCCTGAAAATTACAGTTTGTACACTATCACTCTATCTAGATCATTGCATGTGGCAAGTGGTGTGGGTTACTATGGAATCAGGTACCGTATACAGGGTCAGACCTCCATAACGTCCTAATAATGTGATATTATGTATAAATAATGTTTTGATGTCATTCCACTAGTTGTGTGGGAATGAGGGGTGGGGATGATTGGAAAGCCCTAATCAGAATATATATGCTGTTGCATGTGCTGTATTCATACAATTTGATATATTATAGAGAAAATAGGAATGTACACTGTTATGGCTTTCTCCTATTGTTTGAGAAAGATTTTTTTTACCATTTCCAACAGCATAGATTAAGGTGATGTATATTAAATGTAATGTCAAAGGTTTTTTTTTTTTTTCAACTACAAGGGTTCCAATGTGTGTGAGAATTAATGAACAGTCTAATATTAATTTTTGACCATCTTATTTTCACCGTTTCAAAGTTTTGATGTCATTCCAAATTGATGAACTGCTTAATCTCAAATGCATCAGTGTAGAAAATGATCTTGTCCAACTTTTACAGGCTCCACCCATATGTGGAACCATAATGTTGGGCAAAGGGGGGGGGGGATTGCTGAAGGGGGAAACTGGGAAAGCAGCTATATGTAGGTTAGAGCTATCATTAGGATCAAATATTTGAAAGCATAGGATTTTATGTGTATTCATCCTTGTTGAATGGGATGGAGGGTAGGGGAGGGGTGGGGGGTGTCCAATTGACTTGGCTGCCCTATTGGTCGTCTATTTGCTTTTCTACCTGCTACGTAAAGTTTGATATGTCCTGAAAATTACAGTTTGTACACTATCACTCTATCTAGATCATTGCATGGGGCAAGTGGTGTGGGTTACTATGGAATCAGGTACCGTATACAGGGTCAGACCTCCATAACGCCCTAATAATGTGATATTATGTATAAATAATGTTTTGATGTCATTTCACTAGTTGAGTGGGAATGAGGGGTGCGGATGATTGGAAAGCCCTAATCAGAATATATAATCAGAATATATATGCTGTTGCATGTGCTGTATTCATACAATTTGATATATCATAGAGAAAATAGGGATGTACACTGTTATGGCTTTCTCCTATTGTTTGAGAAAGATTTTTTTTACCATTTCCAACAGCATGGATTAAGGTGATGTATATTAAATGTAATGTCAAAGGTTTTTTTTTTTTTCCAACTATTAGGGTCCCCATAATGTGTGTGAGAATTTAATGAACAGTCTAATATTAATTTTTGACCATCTTATTTTCACCGTTTCAAAGTTTTGATGTCATACCAAATTGATGAACTGCTTAATCTCAAATGCATCAGGGTAGAAAATGATCTTGTCCAACTTTTACAGGCTCCACCCATATGTGCAACCATAATGTTGGGCAAAAGGGAGGGGGGGGGGGGTTGCTGGAGGGGGAAACTGGGAAAGCAGCTATATGTAGGTTAGAGCTATCATTTGGATCAAATATTTGAAAGCATAGGATTTTATGTGTATTCATCCTTGTTGAATGGGATGGAGGGTCGGGGAGGGGTGGGGGGTGTCCAATTGACTTGGCTGCCCTATTGGTCGTCTATTTGCTTTTCTACCTGCTACGTAAAGTTTGATATGTCCTGAAAATTACAGTTTGTACACTATCACTCTATCTAGATCATTGCATGTGGCAAGTGGTGTGGGTTACTATGGAATCAGGTACCGTATACAGGGTCAGACCTCCATAACGTCCTAATAATGTGATATTATGTATAAATAATGTTTTGATGTCATTCCACTAGTTGTGTGGGAATGAGGGGTGGGGATGATTGGAAAGCCCTAATCAGAATATATATGCTGTTGCATGTGCTGTATTCATACAATTTGATGTATTATAGAGAAAATAGGAATGTACACTGTTATGGCTTTCTCCTATTGTTTGAGAAAGATTTTTTTTACCATTTCCAACAGCATAGATTAAGGTGATGTATATTAAATGTAATGTCAAAGGTTTTTTTTTTTCAACTACAAGGGTTCCAATGTGTGTGAGAATTAATGAACAGTCTAATATTAATTTTTGACCATCTTATTTTCACCGTTTCAAAGTTTTGATGTCATTCCAAATTGATGAACTGCTTAATCTCAAATGCATCAGTGTAGAAAATGATCTTGTCCAACTTTTACAGGCTCCACCCATATGTGGAACAATAATGTTGGGCAAAAGGGAGGGGGGGGGGGGTTGCTGGAGGGGGAACTGGGAAAGCAGCTATTGTAGGTTAGAGCTATCATTAGGATCAAATATTTGAAAGCATAGGATTTTATGTGTATTCATCCTTGTTGAATGGGATGGAGGGTCGGGGAGGGGTGGGGGTGTCCAATTGACTTGGCTGCCCTATTGGTCGTCTATTTGCTTTTCTACCTGCTACGTAAAGTTTCATATGTCCTGAAAATTACAGTTTGTACACTATCACTCTATCTAGATCATTGCATGTGGCAAGAGGTGTAGGTTACTATGGAATCAGGTACCGTATACAGGGTCAGACCTCCATAACGCCCTAATAATGTGATATTATGTATAAATAATGTTTTGATGTCATTTCACTAGTTGAGTGGGAATGAGGGGTGGGGATGATTGGAAAGCCCTAATCAGAATATATATGCTGTTGCATGCATGTATTCATACAATTTGATATATTATAGAGAAAATAGGGATGCATGTACACTGTTATGGCTTTCTCCTATTGTTTGAGAAAGATTTTTTTTACCATTTCCAACAGCATAGATTAAGGTGATGTATATTAAATGTAATGTCAAAGGTTTTTTTTTTTCAACTATTAGGGTCCCCATAATGTGTGTGAGAATTAATGAACAGTCTATTATTAATTTTTGACCATCTTATTTTCACCGTTTCAAAGTTTTGATGTCATTCCAAATTGATGAACTGCTTAATCTCAAATGCATCAGTGTAGAAAATGATCTTGTCCAACTTTTACAGGCTCCACCCATATGTGGAACCATAATGTTGGGCAAAAGGGAGGGGGGGGGGGTTGCTGGAGGGGGAAACTGGGAAAGCAGCTATTGTAGGTTAGAGCTATCATTAGGATCAAATATTTGAAAGCATAGGATTTTATGTGTATTCATCCTTGTTGAATGGGATGGAGGGTCGGGGAGGGGTGGGGGGTGTCCAATTGACTTGGCTGCCCTATTGGTCGTCTATTTGCTTTTCTACCTGCTACGTAAAGTTTCATATGTCCTGAAAATTACAGTTTGTACACTATCACTCTATCTAGATCATTGCATGTGGCAAGTAGTGTGGGTTACTATGGAATCAGGTACCGTATACAGGGTCAGACCTCCATAACGCCCTAATAATGTGATATTATGTATAAATAATGTTTTGATGTCATTTCACTAGTTGAGTGGGAATGAGGGGTGGGGATGATTGGAAAGCCCTAATCAGAATATATATGCTGTCGCATGCATGTATTCATACAATTTGATATATTATAGAGAAAATAGGGATGCATGTACACTGTTATGGCTTTCTCCTATTGTTTGAGAAAGATTTTTTTTACTATTTCCAACAGCATAGATTAAGGTGATGTATATTAAATGTAATGTCAAAGGTTTTTTTTTCAACTATTAGGGTCCCCATAATGTGTGTGAGAATTAATGAACAGTCTAATATTAATTTTTGACCATCTTATTTTCACCGTTTCAAAGTTTTGATGTCATACCAAATTGATGAACTGCTTAATCTCAAATGCATCAGTGTAGAAAATGATCTTGTCCAACTTTTACAGGCTCCACCCATATGTGGAACCATAATGTTGGGCAAAAGGGAGGGGGGGGGGGTTGCTGGAGGGGGAAACTGGGAAAGCAGCTATATGTAGGTTAGAGCTATCATTAGGATCAAATATTTGAAAGCATAGGATTTTATGCGTATTCATCCTTGTTGAATGGGATGGAGGGTCGGGGAGGGGTGGGGGGTGTCCAATTGACTTGGCTGCCCTATTGGTCGTCTATTTGCTTTTCTACCTGCTACGTAAAGTTTCATATGTCCTGAAAATTACAGTTTGTACACTATCACTCTATCTAGATCATTGCATGTGGCAAGTAGTGTGGGTTACTATGGAATCAGGTACCGTATACAGGGTCAGACCTCCATAACGCCCTAATAATGTGATATTATGTATAAATAATGTTTTGATGTCATTTCACTAGTTGAGTGGGAATGAGGGGTGGGGATGATTGGAAAGCCCTAATCAGAATATATATGCTGTTGCATGCATGTATTCATACAATTTGATATATTATAGAGAAAATAGGGATGCATGTACACTGTTATGGCTTTCTCCTATTGTTTGAGAAAGATTTTTTTTACTATTTCCAACAGCATAGATTAAGGTGATGTATATTAAATGTAATGTCAAAGTTTTTTTTTTTCAACTATTAGGGTCCCCATAATGTGTGTGAGAATTAATGAACAGTCTAATATTAATTTTTGACCATCTTATTTTCACCGTTTCAAAGTTTTGATGTCATACCAAATTGATGAACTGCTTAATCTCAAATGCATCAGTGTAGAAAATGATCTTGTCCAACTTTTACAGGCTCCACCCATATGTGGAACCATAATGTTGGGCAAAAGGGAGGGGGGGGGGGTTGCTGGAGGGGGAAACTGGGAAAGCAGCTATATGTAGGTTAGAGCTATCATTTGGATCAAATATTTGAAAGCATAGGATTTTATGTGTATTCATCCTTGTTGAATGGGATGGAGGGTCGGGGAGGGGTGGGGGGTGTCCAATTGACTTGGCTGCCCTATTGGTCGTCTATTTGCTTTTCTACCTGCTACGTAAAGTTTGATATGTCCTGAAAATTACAGTTTGTACACTATCACTCTATCTAGATCATTGCATGTGGCAAGTGGTGTGGGTTACTATGGAATCAGGTACCGTATACAGGGTCAGACCTCCATAACGTCCTAATAATGTGATATTATGTATAAATAATGTTTTGATGTCATTCCACTAGTTGTGTGGGAATGAGGGGTGGGGATGATTGGAAAGCCCTAATCAGAATATATATGCTGTTGCATGTGCTGTATTCATACAATTTGATATATTATAGAGAAAATAGGAATGTACACTGTTATGGCTTTCTCCTATTGTTTGAGAAAGATTTTTTTTACCATTTCCAACAGCATAGATTAAGGTGATGTATATTAAATGTAATGTCAAAGGTTTTTTTTTTTCAACTACAAGGGTTCCAATGTGTGTGAGAATTAATGAACAGTCTAATATTAATTTTTGACCATCTTATTTTCACCGTTTCAAAGTTTTGATGTCATTCCAAATTGATGAACTGCTTAATCTCAAATGCATCAGTGTAGAAAATGATCTTGTCCAACTTTTACAGGCTCCACCCATATGTGGAACCATAATGTTGGGCAAAAGGGAGGGGGGGGGGGGTTGCTGGAGGGGGAACTGGGAAAGCAGCTATTGTAGGTTAGAGCTATCATTAGGATCAAATATTTGAAAGCATAGGATTTTATGTGTATTCATCCTTGTTGAATGGGATGGAGGGTCGGGGAGGGGTGGGGGTGTCCAATTGACTTGGCTGCCCTATTGGTCGTCTATTTGCTTTTCTACCTGCTACGTAAAGTTTCATATGTCCTGAAAATTACAGTTTGTACACTATCACTCTATCTAGATCATTGCATGTGGCAAGAGGTGTAGGTTACTATGGAATCAGGTACCGTATACAGGGTCAGACCTCCATAACGCCCTAATAATGTGATATTATGTATAAATAATGTTTTGATGTCATTTCACTAGTTGAGTGGGAATGAGGGGTGGGGATGATTGGAAAGCCCTAATCAGAATATATATGCTGTTGCATGCATATATTCATACAATTTGATATATTATAGAGAAAATAGGGATGCATGTACACTGTTATGGCTTTCTCCTATTGTTTGAGAAAGATTTTTTTTACCATTTCCAACAGCATAGATTAAGGTGATGTATATTAAATGTAATGTCAAAGGGTTTTTTTTTCAACTATTAGGGTCCCCATAATGTGTGTGAGAATTAATGAACAGTCTAATATTAATTTTTGACCATCTTATTTTCACCGTTTCAAAGTTTTGATGTCATACCAAATTGATGAACTGCTTAATCTCAAATGCATCAGTGTAGAAAATGATCTTGTCCAACTTTTACAGGCTCCACCCATATGTGGAACCATAATGTTGGGCAAAAGGGAGGGGGGGGGGTTGCTGGAGGGGGAAACTGGGAAAGCAGCTATATGTAGGTTAGAGCTATCATTAGGATCAAATATATGAAAGCATAGGATTTTATGTCTATTCATCCTTGTTGAATGGGATGGAGGGTCGGGGAGGGGTGGGGGGTGTCCAATTGACTTGGCTGCCCTATTGGTCGTCTATTTGCTTTTCTACCTGCTACGTAAAGTTTGATATGTCCTGAAAATTACAGTTTGTACACTATCACTCTATCTAGATCATTGCATGTGGCAAGTGGTGTGGGTTACTATGGAATCAGGTACCGTATACAGGGTCAGACCTCCATAATGCCCTAATAATGTGATATTATGTATAAATAATGTTTTGATGTCATTTCACTAGTAGAGTGGGAATGAGGGGTGGGGATGATTGGAAAGCCCTAATCAGAATATATATGCTGTTGCATGTGCTGTATTCATACAATTTGATATATCATAGAGAAAATAGGGATGTACACTGTTATGGCTTTCTCCTATTGTTTGAGAAAGATTTTTTTTACCATTTCCAACAGCATAGATTAAGGTGATGTATATTAAATGTAATGTCAAAGGTTTTTTTTTTTCAACTATTAGGGTCCCCATAATGTGTGTGAGAATTAATGAACAGTCTATTATTAATTTTTGACCATCTTATTTTCACCGTTTCAAAGTTTTGATGTCATTCCAAATTGATGAACTGCTTAATCTCAAATGCATCAGTGTAGAAAATGATCTTGTCCAACTTTTACAGGCTCCACCCATATGTGGAACCATAATGTTGGGCAAAAGGGAGGGGGGGGGGTTGCTGGAGGGGGAAACTGGGAAGCAGCTATTGTAGGTTAGAGCTATCATTAGGATCAAATATTTGAAAGCATAGGATTTTATGCGTATTCATCCTTGTTGAATGGGATGGAGGGTCGGGGAGGGGTGGGGGGTGTCCAATTGACTTGGCTGCCCTATTGGTCGTCTATTTGCTTTTCTACCTGCTACGTAAAGTTTCATATGTCCTGAAAATTACAGTTTGTACACTATCACTCTATCTAGATCATTGCATGTGGCAAGTAGTGTGGGTTACTATGGAATCAGGTACCGTATACAGGGTCAGACCTCCATAACGCCCTAATAATGTGATATTATGTATAAATAATGTTTTGATGTCATTTCACTAGTTGAGTGGGAATGAGGGGTGGGGATGATTGGAAAGCCCTAATCAGAATATATATGCTGTTGCATGCATGTATTCATACAATTTGATATATTATAGAGAAAATAGGGATGCATGTACACTGTTATGGCTTTCTCCTATTGTTTGAGAAAGATTTTTTTTACTATTTCCAACAGCATAGATTAAGGTGATGTATATTAAATGTAATGTCAAAGTTTTTTTTTTTCAACTATTAGGGTCCCCATAATGTGTGTGAGAATTAATGAACAGTCTAATATTAATTTTTGACCATCTTATTTTCACCGTTTCAAAGTTTTGATGTCATACCAAATTGATGAACTGCTTAATCTCAAATGCATCAGTGTAGAAAATGATCTTGTCCAACTTTTACAGGCTCCACCCATATGTGGAACCATAATGTTGGGCAAAAGGGAGGGGGGGGGGGGTTGCTGGAGGGGGAAACTGGGAAAGCAGCTATATGTAGGTTAGAGCTATCATTAGGATCAAATATTTGAAAGCATAGGATTTTATGCGTATTCATCCTTGTTGAATGGATGGAGGGTCGGGGAGGGGTGGGGGGTGTCCAATTGACTTGGCTGCCCTATTGGTCGTCTATTTGCTTTTCTACCTGCTACGTAAAGTTTCATATGTCCTGAAAATTACAGTTTGTACACTATCACTCTATCTAGATCATTGCATGTGGCAAGTGGTGTGGGTTACTATGGAATCAGGTACCGTATACAGGGTCAGACCTCCATAACGCCCTAATAATGTGATATTATGTATAAATAATGTTTTGATGTCATTTCACTAGTTGAGTGGGAATGAGGGGTGGGGATGATTGGAAAGCCCTAATCAGAATATATATGCTGTTGCATGTGTTGTATTCATACAATTTGATATATCATAGAGAAAATAGGGATGTACACTGTTATGGCTTTCTCCTATTGTTTGAGAAAGATATTTTTTACCATTTCCAACAGCATAGATGAAGGTGATGTATATTAAATGTAATGTCAAAGGTTTTTTTTTTCAACTATTAGGGTCCCCATAATGTGTGTGAGAATTAATGAACAGTCTATTATTAATTTTTGACCATCTTATTTTCACCGTTTCAAAGTTTTGATGTCATTCCAAATTGATGAACTGCTTAATCTCAAATGCATCAGTGTAGAAAATGATCTTGTCCAACTTTTACAGGCTCCACCCATATGTGAAACCATAATGTGGGCAAAAGGGAGGGGGGGGGGGGTTGCTGGAGGGGGAAACTGGGAAAGCAGCTATATGTAGGTTAGAGCTATCATTAGGATCAAATATTTGAAAGCATAGGATTTTATGTGTATTCATCCTTGTTGAATGGGATGGAGGGTCGGGGAGGGGTGGGGGGTGTCCAATTGACTTGGCTGCCCTATTGGTCGTCTATTTGCTTTTCTACCTGCTACGTAAAGTTTGATATGTCCTGAAAATTACAGTTTGTACACTATCACTCTATCTAGATCATTGCATGTGGCAAGTGGTGTGGGTTACTATGGAATCAGGTACCGTATACAGGGTCAGACCTCCATAACGCCCTAATAATGTGATATTATGTATAAATAATGTTTTGATGTCATTTCACTAGTTGAGTGGGAATGAGGGGTGGGGATGATTGGAAAGCCCTAATCAGAATATATATGCTGTTGCATGCATGTATTCATACAATTTGATATATTATAGAGAAAATAGGGATGCATGTACACTGTTATGGCTTTCTCCTATTGTTTGAGAAAGATTTATTTTACCATTTCCAACAGCATAGATTAAGGTGATGTATATTAAATGTAATGTCAAAGGGTTTTTTTTCAACTATTAGGGTCCCAATGTGTGTGAGAATTAATGAACAGTCTAATATTAATTTTTGACCATCTTATTTTCACCGTTTCAAAGTTTTGATGTCATACCAAATTGATGAACTGCTTAATCTCAAATGCATCTGTGTAGAAAATGATCTTGTCCAACTTTTACAGGCTCCACCCATATGTGGAACCATAATGTTGGGCAAAAAGGAGGGGGGGGGGTTGCTGGAGGGGGAAACTGGGAAAGCAGCTATATGTAGGTTAGAGCTATCATTAGGATCAAATATTTGAAAGCATAGGATTTTATGTGTATTCATCCTTGTTGAATGGGATGGAGGGTCGGGGAGGGGTGGGGGGTGTCCAATTGACTTGGCTGCCCTATTGGTCGTCTATTTGCTTTTCTACCTGCTACGTAAAGTTTGATATGTCCTGAAAATTACAGTTTGTACACTATCACTCTATCTAGATAATTGCATGTGGCAAGTGGTGTGGGTTACTATGGAATCAGGTACCGTATACAGGGTCAGACCTCCATAACGCCCTAATAATGTGATATTATGTATAAATAATGTTTTGATGTCATTTCGCTAGTTGAGTGGGAATGAGGGGTGGGGATGATTGGAAAGCCCTAATCAGAATATATATGCTGTTGCATGCATATATTCATACAATTTGATATATCATAGAGAAAATAGGGATGTACACTGTTATGGCTTTCTCCTATTGTTTGAGAAAGATATTTTTTACCATTTCCAACAGCATAGATTAAGGTGATGTATATTAAATGTAATGTCAAAGGTTTTTTTTTTCAACTATTAGGGTCCCCATAATGTGTGTGAGAATTAATGAACAGTCTATTATGAATTTTTGACCATCTTATTTTCACCGTTTCAAAGTTTTGATGTCATTCCAAATTGATGAACTGCTTAATCTCAAATGCATCAGTGTAGAAAATGATCTTGTCCAACTTTTACAGGCTCCACCCATATGTGAAACCATAATGTGGGCAAAAGGGAGGGGGGGGGGGTTGCTGGAGGGGGAAACTGGGAAAGCAGCTATATGTAGGTTAGAGCTATCATTAGGATCAAATATTTGAAAGCATAGGATTTTATGTGTATTCATCCTTGTTGAATGGGATGGAGGGTCGGGGAGGGGTGGGGGGTGTCCAATTGACTTGGCTGCCCTATTGGTCGTCTATTTGCTTTTCTACCTGCTACGTAAAGTTTGATATGTCCTGAAAATTACAGTTTGTACACTATCACTCTATCTAGATCATTGCATGTGGCAAGTGGTGTGGGTTACTATGGAATCAGGTACCGTATACAGGGTCAGACCTCCATAACGCCCTAATAATGTGATATTATGTAAAAATAATGTTTTGATGTCATTTCACTAGTTGAGTGGGAATGAGGGGTGGGGATGATTGGAAAGCCCTAATCAGAATATATATGCTGTTGCATGTGCTGTATTCATACAATTTGATATATTATAGAGAAAATAGGGATGCATGTACACTGTTATGGCTTTCTCCTATTGTTTGAGAAAGATTTTTTTTACCATTTCCAACAGCATAGATTAAGGTGATGTATATTAAATGTAATGTCAAAGGGTTTTTTTTTTTTTTTCAACTATTAGCGTCCCAATGTGTGTGAGAATTAATGAACAGTCTAATATTAATTTTTGACCATCTTATTTTCACCGTTTCAAAGTTTTGATGTCATACCAAATTGATGAACTGCTTAATCTCAAATGCATCTGTGTAGAAAATGATCTTGTCCAACTTTTACAGGCTCCACCCATATGTGGAACCATAATGTTGGGCAAAAGGGAGGGGGGGGGGTTGCTGGAGGGGGAAACTGGGAAAGCAGCTATATGTAGGTTAGAGCTATCATTAAGATCAAATATTTGAAAGCATAGGATTTTATGTGTATTCATCCTTGTTGAATGGGATGGAGGGTCGGGGAGGGGTGGGGGGTGTCCAATTGACTTGGCTGCCCTATTGGTCGTCTATTTGCTTTTCTACCTGCTACGTAAAGTTTGATATGTCCTGAAAATTACAGTTTGTACACTATCACTCTATCTAGATCATTGCATGTGGCAAGTGGTGTGGGTTACTATGGAATCAGGTACCGTATACAGGGTCAGACCTCCATAACGCCCTAATAATGTGATATTATGTATAAATAATGTTTTGATGTCATTTCACTAGTTGAGTGGGAATGAGGGGTGGGGATGATTGGAAAGCCCTAATCAGAATATATATGCTGTTGCATGTGTTGTATTCATACAATTTGATATATCATAGAGAAAATAGGGATGTACACTGTTATGGCTTTCTCCTATTGTTTGAGAAAGATTTTTTTTACCATTTCCAACAGCATAGATTAAGGTGATGTATATTAAATGTAATGTCAAAGGTTTTTTTTTCAACTATTAGGGTCCCCATAATGTGTGTGAGAATTAATGAACAGTCTATTATTAATTTTTGACCATCTTATTTTCACCGTTTCAAAGTTTTGATGTCATTCCAAATTGATGAACTGCTTAATCTCAAATGCATCAGTGTAGAAAATGATCTTGTCCAACTTTTACAGGCTCCACCCATATGTGGAACCATAATGTTGGGCAAAAGGGAGGGGGGGGGGGTTGCTGGATGGGGAAACTGGGAAAGCAGCTATATGTAGGTTAGAGCTATCATTAGGATCAAATATTTGAAAGCATAGGATTTTATGTGTATTCATCCTTGTTGAA
The DNA here is from genome assembly GCF_037975245.1 of Apostichopus japonicus. Lineage (NCBI taxonomy): Eukaryota > Metazoa > Echinodermata > Holothuroidea > Aspidochirotida > Stichopodidae > Apostichopus > Apostichopus japonicus. Next base: position 5,332,107 of record NC_092567.1, read on the forward strand.
TGGGATGGAGGGTCGGGGAGGGGTGGGGGTGTCCAATTGACTTGGCTGCCCTATTGGTCGTCTATTTGCTTTTCTACCTGCTACGTAAAGTTTGATATGTCCTGAAAATTACAGTTTGTACACTATCACTCTATCTAGATCATTGCATGTGGCAAGTGGTGTGGGTTACTATGGAATCAGGTACCGTATACAGGGTCAGACCCTCATAACGCCCTAATAATGTGATATTATGTATAAATAATGTTTTGATGTCATTCCACTAGTTGAGTGGGAATGAGGGGTGGGGATGATTGGAAAGCCCTAATCAGAATATATATGCTGTTGCATGTGCTGTATTCATACAATTTGATATATTATAGAGAAAATAGGGATGTACACTGTTATGGCTTTCTCCCAGGCGCAGCGGAACGGAAAAATTATTGGGGGGGCTAATGTGTGCATGGATACTATCTAAGCGGAGCGCCACCATCGGTTGGCGCGGAGCGTACAAGAAAATTTTGGGTTTTTTCAAATTCCCAGATGACCGGAAACGGCACTTGCCGAGTGTTTTATGCTGCGAATACCTAGCCCTAAAATATGGGTCTCAAGCCTGCAATTTCTCATATTGCACGTAAAAGTCTTTAAAAACATTTTAATTTGTATATTCGATGGTGTTTTAAGAGAGTAGCAATTACTCGTAGTGTACTCGCAAAGACGTTTTTGAGTGTAGTAAGGGCAGTGGCGGAGCTAGGGGTATTGGTCAGGGGGGCAAGAATGGTCTGTAGGGGCGCTTTCGACACTATCTAAGCGGAGCGCCACCACAGGTTGGCGCGGAGCGTACAGAAAATTTTTGAATAAAGATACTCCCTAGATTGCAGGTAATGACCCCAAGGGCGGCGGATGCACTTTTAATCTGGGGGGGGGGGGAACCGACATCAAAGGGCACTTTGCAGAAATTCGATTGGAATGATACAGCCTTATATTTAGTACCCTTTATAACTCTTATTGTATTATCTTATTTGCGTATACAAATCACTCCATCAACGCTCCCCCCCCCCCCCACCCTCAAGGAAAATATGCATACTAGCACTGCAATATCCAATGCGCAAATTGGGAAACAAGTTTTGTTTTGAGTAAAAACGAGGTGAAATCATGCTAGTTGCTAATGTAGGAATCTTCCGAATAAGGGTTTATTTCTTGATAATATCTTAACAATTTTGTTTCCATTCGAAATAGCTTTGAGTTTGACCCGCAGAAATTCATTAAAAGTCAGGGGCGTAGCCAGGATTTGAAAGTTGTATACACGACTATCTGAGCGGAGCGCCACCATCGGTTGGCGCGGAGCGTACAAGAAAATTTACAAACCCCTCAGATGGCCGAAAACGGCCCTTCCCGAGTGTTCATTCTGGTTCCTTGGTCTCTTGCTAACTTGAGACACCTCAATTTTTATGTAGAAATAGGACACATTTTTAACCTGAGGAATAGTGGGGGGCACGTGCCCCCTTTGCCCCCCGGTTCCGCCGCCCTTGAATGACCCTTTCCGGGCCCTGCTTATTTGCAGATAAACGGAGAATAAATAGGTGTCGTCGCCATTGTGTCGGAAAATTACACCAACAGAATATGACAAATGTCAATAGGTATATGAGAGCGCAATAAAATAGTCAATAATCGCGAATAAGTGAAAAGTAGTGAAAAGCTGAAAAGGGCGCCAGCAGTCCATTTGAGTCCGTCAGGGGGGGGGGGCATCCACCCCTGACTGTATATATGAACGCTCCGCCACTAAGAAAGGGGATGTTGGAGAACTGGCTGAAATGAGGCAAGTCATTGGCCTAAGACGAAGTTGTGTTACGCTTACCGGTACTCACACTCACTGCTTCCACTTTTCACGGGGCGTGAAGACGCGGTTGGGGTGACAATGTGGTCTGTAGCCAGGGGACGGGCCGAGGGTCCCCCAGCAATTACTAAAACTATTACACCTATATAGTATACGTGTGCATTGGACAGATCGACAAGTATGCATTGAAAAATGGGCAGATGCACGTTTCGGAGCCTTGGTAAATATTGGGGGGGCTTATCATGCATTTGCCCCCTCAACTTTTTCATTGGGGGGGCTGAGCCCCCCCAAGCCCCCCCGGTTCCGCCGCCACTGCTTTCTCCTATTGTTTGAGAAAGATTATTTTTACCATTTCCAACAGCATAGATTAAGGTGATGTATATTAAATGTAATGTCAAAGGGTTTTTTTTTTTTTTAACTATTAGGGTCCCAATGTGTGTGAGAATTAATGAACAGTCTAATATTAATTTTTGACCATCTTATTTTCACCGTTTCAAAGTTTTGATGTCATTCCAAATTGATGAACTGCTTAATCTCAAATGCATCAGTGTAGAAAATGATCTTGTCCAACTTTTACAGGCTCCACCCATATGTGGAACCATAATGTTGGGCAAAAGGGAGGGGGGGGGGGGTTGCTGAAGGGGGAAACTGGGAAAGCAGCTATATGTAGGTTAGAGCTATCATTAGGATCAAATATTTGAAAGCATAGGATTTTATGTGTATTCATCCTTGTTGAATGGGATGGAGGGTCGGGGAGGGGTGGGGGGGTGTCCAATTGACTTGGCTGCCCTATTGGTCGTCTATTTGCTTTTCTACCTGCTACGTAAAGTTTGATATGTCCTGAAAATTACAGTTTGTACACTATCACTCTATCTAGATCATTGCATGTGGCAAGTGGTGTGGGTTACTATGGAATCAGGTACCGTATACAGGGTCAGACCTCCATAACGCCCTAATAATGTGATATTATGTAAAAATAATGTTTTGATGTCATTTCACTAGTTGAGTGGGAATGAGGGGTGGGGATGATTGGAAAGCCCTAATCAGAATATATATGCTGTTGCATGTGCTGTATTCATACAATTTGATATATTATAGAGAAAATAGGGATGTACACTGTTATGGCTTTCTCCTATTGTTTGAGAAAGATTTTTTTACCATTTCCAACAGCATAGATTAAGGTGATGTATATTAAATGTAATGTCAAAGGTTTTTTTTTCAACTTTTAGGGTCCCAATGTGTGTGAGAATTAATGAACAGTCTATTATTAATTTTTGACCATCTTATTTTCACCGTTTCAAAGTTTTGATGTCATTCCAAATTGATGAACTGCTTAATCTCAAATGCATCAGTGTAGAAAATGATCTTGTCCAACTTTTACAGGCTCCACCCATATGTGGAACCATAATGTTGGGCAAAAGGGAGGGGGGGGATTGCTGGAGGGGGAAACTGGGAAAGCAGCTATATGTAGGTTAGAGCTATCATTAGGATCAAATATTTGAAAGCATAGGATTTTATGTGTATTCATCCTTGTTGAATGGGATGGAGGGTCGGGGAGGGGTGGGGGGTGTCCAATTGACTTGGCTGCCCTATCGGTCGTCTATTTGCTTTTCTACCTGCTACGTAAAGTTTGATATGTCCTGAAAATTACAGTTTGTACACTATCACTCTATCTAGATCATTGCATGTGGCAAGTAGTGTGGGTTACTATGGAATCAGGTACCGTATACAGGGTCAGACCTCCATAACGCCCTAATAATGTGATATTATGTATAAATAATGTTTTGATGTCATTTCACTAGTTGAGTGGGAATGAGGGGTGGGGATGATTGGAAAGCCCTAATCAGAATATATATGCTGTTGCATGTGCTGTATTCATACAATTTGATATATCATAGAGAAAATAGGGATGTACACTGTTATGGCTTTCTCCTATTGTTTGAGAAAGATTTTTTTACCATTTCCAACAGCATAGATTAAGGTGATGTATATTAAATGTAAAGTAGAAGGGTTCTCTTTCCCAACTATTAGGGTCCCCATAATGTGTGTGAGAATTAATGAACAGTCTAATATTAATTTTTGACCATCTTATTTTCACCGTTTCAAAGTTTTGATGTCATTCCAAATTGATGAACTGCTTAATCTCAAATGCATCAGTGTAGAAAATGATCTTGTCCAACTTTTACAGGCTCCACCCATATGTGAAACCATAATGTTGGGCAAAAGGGAGGGGGGGGGGTTGCTGAAGGGGGAAACTGGGAAAGCAGCTATATGTAGGTTAGAGCTATCATTAGGATCAAATATTAGAAAGCATAGGATTTTATGTGTATTCATCCTTGTTGAATGGGATGGAGGGTAGGGGAGGGGTGGGGGTGTCCAATTGACTTGGCTGCCCTATTGGTCGTCTATTTGCTTTTCTACCTGCTACGTAAAATTTGATATGTCCTGAAAATTACAGTTTGTACACTATCACTCTATCTAGATCATTGCATGGGGCAAGTGGTGTGGGTTACTATGGAATCAGGTACCGTATACAGGGTCAGACCCTCATAACGCCCTAATAATGTGATATTATGTATAAATAATGTTTTGATGTCATTCCACTAGTTGAGTGGGAATGAGGGGTGGGGATGATTGGAAAGCCCTAATCAGAATATATATGCTGTTGCATGTGCTGTATTCATACAATTTGATATATTATAGAGAAAATAGGGATGTACACTGTTATGGCTTTCTCCTATTGTTTGAGAAAGATTTTTTTACCATTTCCAACAGCATAGATTAAGGTGATGTATATTAAATGTAATGTCAACGTTTTTTTTTTTCAACTATTAGGGTCCCCATAATGTGTGTGAGAATTAATGAACAGTCTAATATTAATTTTTGACCATCTTATTTTCACCGTTTCAAAGTTTTGATGTCATTCCAAATTGATGAACTGCTTAATCTCAAATGCATCAGTTTAGAAAATGATCTTGTCCAACTTTTACAGGCTCCACCCATATGTGGAACCATAATGTTGGGCAAAAGGGGGGGGGGGGGATTGCTGAAGGGGGAAACTGGGAAAGCAGCTATATGTAGGTTAGAGCTATCATTAGGATCAAATATTTGAAAGCATAGGATTTTATGTGTATTCATCCTTGTTGAATGGGATGGAGGGTCGGGGAGGGGTGGGGGTGTCCAATTGACTTGGCTGCCCAGTCGTCTATTTGCTTTTCTACCTGCTACGTAAAGTTTGATATGTCCTGAAAATTACAGTTTGTACACTATCACTCTATCTAGATCATTGCATGGGGCAAGTGGTGTGGGTTACTATGGAATCAGGTACCGTATACAGGGTCAGACCCTCATAACGCCCTAATAATGTGATATTATGTATAAATAATGTTTTGATGTCATTCCACTAGTTGAGTGGGAATGATGGGTGGGGATGATTGGGAAGCCCTAATCAGAATATATACGCTGTTGCATGTGCTGTATTCATACAATTTGATATATTATAGAGAAAATAGGGATGTACACTGTTATGGCTTTCTCCTATTGTTTGAGAAAGATTTCTTTTACCATTTCCAACAGCATAGATTAAGGTGATGTATATTAGATGTAATGTCAAAGGTTTTTTTATTCAACTATTAGGGTCCCAATGTGTGTGAGAATTAATGAACAGTCTAATATTAATTTTTGACCATCTTATTTTCACCGTTTCAAAGTTTTGATGTCATTCCAAATTGATGAACTGCTTAATCTCAAATGCATCAGTGTAGAAAATGATCTTGTCCAACTTTTACAGGCTCCACCCATATGTGGAACCATAATGTTGGGCAAAAGGGAGGGGTGGGGGTTGCTGGAGGGGGAAACTGGGAAAGCAGCTATATGTAGGTTAGAGCTATCATTAGGATCAAATATTTGAAAGCATAGGATTTTATGTGTATTCATCCTTGTTGAATGGGATGGAGGGTAGGGGAGGGGTGGGGGGTGTCCAATTGACTTGGCTGCCCTATTGGTCGTCTATTTGCTTTTCTACCTGCTACGTAAAGTTTGATATGTCCTGAAAATTACAGTTTGTACACTATCACTCTATCTAGATCATTGCATGTGGCAAGTAGTGTGGGCTACTATGGAATCAGGTACCGTATACAGGGTCAGACCTCCATAACGCCCTAATAATGTGATATTATGTATAAATAATGTTTTGATGTCATTTCACTAGTTGAGTGGGAATGAGGGGTGGGGATGATTGGAAAGCCCTAATCAGAATATATATGCTGTTGCATGTGCTGTATTCATACAATTTGATATATCATAGAGAAAATAGGGATGTACACTGTTATGGCTTTCTCCTATTGTTTGAGAAAGATTTTTTTACCATTTCCAACAGCATAGATTAAGGTGATGTATATTAAATGTAAAGTAGAAGGGTTTTTTTTCCCAACTATTAGGGTCCCCATAATGTGTGTGAGAATTAATGAACAGTCTAATATTAATTTTTGACCATCTTATTTTCAACGTTTCAAAGTTTTGATGTCATTCCAAATTGATGAACTGCTTAATCTCAAATGCATCAGTGTAGAAAATGATCTTGTCCAACTTTTACAGGCTCCACCCATATGTGGAACCATAATGTTGGGCAAAAGGGAGGGGGGGGGGGTTGCTGGAGGGGGAAACTGGGAAAGCAGCTATATGTAGGTTAGAGCTATCATTAGGATCAAATATTTGAAAGCATAGGATTTTATGTGTATTCATCCTTGTTGAATGGGATGGAGGGTCGGGGAGGGGTGGGGGTGTCCAATTGACTTGGCTGCCCTATTGGTCGTCTATTTGCTTTTCTACCTGCTACGTAAAGTTTGATATGTCCTGAAAATTACAGTTTGTACACTATCACTCTATCTAGATCATTGCATGGGGCAAGTGGTGTGGGTTACTATGGAATCAGGTACCGTATACAGGGTCAGACCCTCATAACGCCCTAATAATGTGATATTATGTATAAATAATGTTTTGATGTCATTCCACTAGTTGAGTGGGAATGAGGGGTGGGGATGATTGGAAAGCCCTAATCAGAATGTATATGCTGTTGCATGTGCTGTATTCATACAATTTGATATATTATATAGAAAATAGGGATGTACACTGTTATGGCTTTCTCCTATTGTTTGAGAAAGATTTTTTTACCATTTCCAACAGCATAGATTAAGGTGATGTATATTAAATGTAATGTCAACGTTTTTTTTTTTTCAACTATTAGGGTCCCCATAATGTGTGTGAGAATTAATGAACAGTCTAATATTAATTTTTGACCATCTTATTTTCACCGTTTCAAAGTTTTGATGTCATTCCAAATTGATGAACTGCTTAATCTCAAATGCATCAGTGTAGAAAATGATCTTGTCCAACTTTTACAGGCTCCACCCATATGTGGAACCATAATGTTGGGCAAAAGGGAGGGGGGGGGGTTATTGGAGGGGGAAACTGGGAAAGCAGCTATATGTAGGTTAGAGCTATCATTAGGATCAAATATTTGAAAGCATAGGATTTTATGTGTATTCATCCTTGTTGAATGGGATGGAGGGTCGGGGAGGGGTGGGGGTGTCCAATTGACTTGGCTGCCCTATTGGTCGTCTATTTGCTTTTCTACCTGCTACGTAAAGTTTGATATGTCCTGAAAATTACAGTTTGTACACTATCACTCTATCTAGATCATTGCATGGGGCAAGTGGTGTGGGTTACTATGGAATCAGGTACCGTATACAGGGTCAGACCCTCATAACGCCCTAATAATGTGATATTATGTATAAATAATGTTTTGATGTCATTCCACTAGTTGAGTGGGAATGAGGGGTGGGGATGATTGGAAAGCCCTAATCAGAATGTATATGCTGTTGCATGTGCTGTATTCATACAATTTGATATATTATATAGAAAATAGGGATGTACACTGTTATGGCTTTCTCCTATTGTTTGAGAAAGATTTTTTTTACCATTTCCAACAGCATAGATTAAGGTGATGTATATTAAATGTAAAGTAGAAGGTTTTTTTTCCAACTATTAGGGTCCCCATAATGTGTGTGAGAATTTAATGAACAGTCTAATATTAATTTTTGACCATCTTATTTTCACCGTTTCAAAGTTTTGATGTCATTCCAAATTGATGAACTGCTTAATCTCAAATGCATCAGTGTAGAAAATGACCTTGTCCAACTTTTACAGGCTCCACCCATATGTGGAACCATAATGTTGGGCAAAAGGGAGGGGGGGGGGTTGCTGGAGGGGGAAACTGGGAAAGCAGCTATATGTAGAGCTATCATTAGGATCAAATATTTGAAAGCATAGGATTTTATGTGTATTCATCCTTGTTGAATGGGATGGAGGGTAGGGGATGGGTGGGTGGTGTCCAATTGACTTGGCTGCCCTATTGGTCGTCTATTTGCTTTTCTACCTGCTACGTAAAGTTTGATATGTCCTGAAAATTACAGTTTGTACACTATCACTCTATCTAGATCATTGCATGGGGCAAGTGGTGTGAGTTACTATGGAATCAGGTACCGTATACAGGGTCAGACCTCCATAACGCCCTAATAATGTGATATTATGTATAAATAATGTTTTGATGTCATTCCACTAGTTGAGTGGGAATGAGGGGTGGGGATGATTGGAAAGCCCTAATCAGAATATATATGCTGTTGCATGTGCTGTATTCATACAATTTGATATATCATAGAGAAAATAGGGATGTACACTGTTATGGCTTTCTCCTATTGTTTGAGAAAGATTTTTTTACCATTTCCAACAGCATAGATTAAGGTGATGTATATTAAATGTAAAGTAGAAGTTTTTTTTTCCAACTTTTAGGGTCCCCATAATGTGTGTGAGAATTTAATGAACAGTCTAACATTAATTTTTGACCATCTTATTTTCACCGTTTCAAAGTTTTGATGTCATTCCAAATTGATGAACTGCTTAATCTCAAATACATCAGTGTAGAAAATGATCTTGTCCAACTTTTACAGGCTCCACCTATATGTGGGTGTAGCCATCATGTGGGGCAATAAGGGGGGGGGGGGGGTTGCTGGAGGGGGAAACTGGGAAAGCAGCTATATGTAGGTTAGAGCTATTGCTTGTACCCCCACACACTATACTGTTTACCAAGATTTATGTAGGTTGACTAGTTTCTTGTCTGAGATAAGATGTAAAGGCTGAAAAATATTAATTCAAAGACTTGTTTTCAATAAAAAACACATATTCAAGTTCAGACATAGAAACTACCTTGAGTTGCCACTTCCAATATTCACATAAAAGGACTCCAAAGTTAAAACAATTCTCCAGTATAAAAATCAGTGCCCCCACACACTATACTGTAGATCAAGATTGATATAAGGTGTGCTGTTTCTTGTCTGAAATATGAGGTAAAAGTCTGTGGGAAAAGGAACGCTTTTAAAACTATATTACTACTGGATCTAATTTAAGGATACAATAACTTTTGCATATTGAAGGGTGCATCAAAGTATATACAAAGTTATCTCATGTACACATATCTTTGAATTCTTTCTGAAATTGTTTTTATCATATACCAGTACATTTGAGAGTTATTTTTGAAATTCATTGTATTCAAGCAATGCATACATATTACAGAAACACACATTAGTATTAGAACCAGTCCCCCTATTGAGGTATGTGTGCAGACAGCTCACATTTTTAATCACTGACATGAATTTCTTATTTTGTCAAGATATCATGAAACCTATATAAACTGCATTACTACTGTGTCTATTTTAAAGGTACAATCATAATTTTGAATAATGAAGGGTGCATTAAAGTATATGCTAAGTTATCTCATCCCTTTTGGAAAACACTGATGGAATTCTGAAAAAGTAAACGGTGAGGTTACCTAGCTGGTCTTTTCAATGCGTGAGTAGGAAACTGGTCTTTAATTGGCATTACAACAAACTTGGTATACCTTGCAAAATACTGAAAAGTTAACATGTACACATATCTTTGACTTCTTTCTGAAATTGTTTTTATCATATACCAGTTCATTTGAGAGTTATGTTTGAAATTCATTGTATTGAAGCAATGCATGTATATTACAGGAACACACATTAGTATTAGAACCAGTTACACTGTTGAGTAATGTGTGCAGGGTGCATCAAAGTATACAAAGTTATCTCATCCACTATTGGAAAACACTGATGGAAATTCGGAAAAAGAAAACGTTGAGGGTACCTAGCTAGTCTTTTCAATGCGTGAGTAGGAAACTGGTCTTAAATTGGCATTACACAAACTTGGTATACCTTGCAAAATACTGAAAAGTTAAGGTCAATACTTGGGAAAACATGGGATGAGGTGGTCTATATCAGTGAGCTAAATGCGCGGCTAATTCCATGCTATCTTTGAATTATACTCTTTGAATTATAGTTGCATATATGTCATAAATGGGCGTAGGAATGATTTGTGTGCACCCTACTTGGCTTAAGTGAGCAGTAATAATTGCATTTGTGAAGATCGATGCTGTCATAGTGACTAAAACAGTCCATTTGAGTGCATTCAGGGTAGGTGTACAGAGCTCCCAACTGACCCTCATTTCGCGGGTTGGACCCGCATTCTAACACCCAAACCCGCTGACCCGCGCAAGTGTCCGAAAAACCCGCATTGTCATTGTCAAGTATACATAAAACAATTGCATCAAATTTTGACTTAGCAACCATCATTTCTTTAGCATTTAGCATAATGGTTACATCTCTATGTTCCGACGTCTCTATGTTCCGACGTCTCTATGTTCCGACGTCTCTATGTTCCGACATCTCTATGTTCCGACGTCTCTATGTTCCGACAATTTTTTTGGACTCTAATTTTTTTTACCCAAATTTTTTGGGACTCAATTTTTTGGACCAAAATTGTTGACCAACATGTTTTCGGACCAACTTTTTTCGGACCAAAATTATTTTAGACCAACATATTTTTATGACCAATTTTTTTTTGGACCAAAATTTTTGACACCAACATGTTTTCGGACCAACTTTTTTCGGACCAAAATTTTTTTTGACCAAACTGATTTTGGTCCCAAAAAGTTTGAGTACAAACAATTAAATTTCAGGTCACAAGCAATTTTCGGTCACAAGCACTATTTGGGTCATAACAAACTTTGGGCCCTTTTTTTCCTGAAAAAAATTTGGTGCGTCCAAAAAATTGTGTCCCCAAAAAGGTAGGTCAGAAAAATTGTTGGTCCAAAAAATTGAGTCCCCCCAAAAAAAATTGGGTCCCAAAAAATTTGGGGCCCAAAAAATTAAGTCCCCCCAAAAAATTTGGTCCGAAAAATGGGGGACAAAAAATATTGAGTCTCCAAAAAAAAATTGGGTCCGAAAAAATTTGGGTCAAAAAAATTAGAGTCCAAACAATTTGTCGGAACATAGAGACGGCGGAACATAGAGACGTCGGAACATAGGGATGTCACCAGCATAATAGAGTATAAAACCTCCTTTACAGCATCATTTGAACCACAAATTAGCCTATATTTCTTTTCATTGGGGTGAGCAGCGAACATTTTCATGCCACGGGAAGAATGAATTATCACCTACTATTCAATTTATTGATGTTACACACAAAAAAATGCATATTTCTCAGAAAATATTGGGTGACAAAAGAATTCAAAAGGGGGGACACCCCCTCCCCTTATAACCCTCCCCCAGGACGGCGATTCGTGGCATGGACCCGCATTTGCCTTCTCAAGAGTTGGGAGCTATGGGTGTATGTCTTCGAACACAAATAGGTTTCTCTCCATGCCATATGTAGCACAGAGAACATATCCCTGTAGAATCTTTGCCCTCTTTCAGCTGATCACTTAACTGACCTCCAAGGTAATAACACCTCTGCATTAGTATGACCTTGGCCATACTCACAACACACTCAGTGACCATCAGCTACTTCAGGCCTTTTCATACAGTTTATATTCACACAGTGCAAACAATAACAATGTGTTAAGTCATCATATGCATGTGTATAGCCTATGCTTGCAGTGTGGCTATGTTGTAACAGGTGAACATGTATTGCAGGGATGAAATGTTGAAATTAAGTTAATGGACCATGAACATTTCATTTTGTTTAAATTTCCAAGGAATAGGGATTGTAGTAGCTCTAGGCCTATAGTCAACCAGCTTAGCTTTGAGCAGAAGCAAAAAATGCAGGATTAACACATTTTTTTGATAAGTTTTAGCTGGTGAATGTGCCAAGCAAGTCTGTAGCAACTTCCCAGGCTAAGCAAACTGTATGTAATTATGTACTAAGCAAACTAGACATAGTATGGGAGCCTCTATGACCATATTGTGTGTTATACCAGTTAAGCAAGCTTTATCCTGTAGTTTGTCACATCAACTTCAGTTGTCGGGTTTGGACCCCAGAATTCCCTGAAAGACCCCCAATACAGGTGACACCTTATCTTGCACATGGACCAAACTGTGGCAAAAGGAAGTTATAAGAAGAGAAAAAGTTGCAATGTTCCTTGTCTGGAAGGGGCTGTTTAGTCACCACGCAGCTGATTCAGTTAGTTCAGTTACAGTAGTTCAGACAAACCATTAACCAAAATGCCTGTTCATGAGATTACAAAAAAAATGAATATAAAGGACAAGAGTATGGTTGAATAGGTTTCATCATCAGGTTCCTTTCCCCCTTCCCTCTCATCATACATTGTACATTATTGAAACTTGGTCATAAGGAGCTGCTACTAGTGGGTCTTATGCAGCCTTGAGTGACCAAATCCACTTTTCACATCACATCACATTACCAGTGAGCTACTTTGGCTTCTACTGTACTATTTATCATACCCCTAACCTATCTGTCTCTCAAGCTAACCTCAGAAACCAAAGCCTGGCAGTCACCTTGTACAGTAAAACTATAAGCTTTGGGTACATACATAGTCCATTTACAATCCACTATACTCTCCTTGAAAATGAAAACAGCTAATGAAATATTTATGACCTCTGTTGTAAAGTATAACTGAGCTAGCTAGGTCTTTATGGTAGGCTCTCAGTATCAAATCGTGGGCAATTGACATACCAGGCGCGTATCCGGGGGGGGGTGTGGGGGCACGCGCCCCCCCAGGTAAGAAAAAGAAGAGAGAAAAAAAGAGAGAAGAAAAAAGGAAAAAAGAGGGGGAAAAAGAGGAGGAAGGAGAGGAAAGAAGGGAAAAGAAAAAGAAGAAAGAGAGAAAGGAGAAAAAGGAGAGAACAGAAGAAAAACCCCAAGACACCAGGAAGAGAAAGAGGAACAGTGACATAATTACAGCACTGACCCCTATTATATACACAGGGTAGTCAGTGACGGATCGAGAAGGGGCGTCCGCCTCAGACTACCCCTTACACCGATAACTCCATTTTTGACGTTTCCATTTTCCTCTCACTAATGTTTATATATATATATATATATATATATATATATATATATATATATATATATTTATATATATATGCTATATATATATGCTATATATATATATATGCTATATATATATATGCTATATATATATATATGCTATATATAGTATATCATGGCGCGTGTGTATGTATGGACGCCTTAAACAATTGTAAATTTGTGTTATGAAACCAATTGTGGCTGGTCTTGAACTCGACTTAGTCGTCGGGGAACATGACGCATTTCGGTATTAGCCCAGGATCTATATCCGAACTGCACTAGACATATGTCCTTCGATGCAACACTCATCCAGAGATAAAATGTTATACAACGCGAACTTAATGCTAATTGTTACCCCACCCCTAGTACAGTAACTCATACAATGAATCTAAAAATAAAAAATTCCGCATGCGATTTGAGAATTGAGCACATTTCCTGCTAATATCATGTAGTGGATCCAAAGGTGTATCATTGCCGGCGGGGGGGGGGGGCGGACCAGGGGCATATCCAGGATTTTCCAATAGGGGGGGCGTCAGGCATGAATGATCGCCGTCCTGGGGGATGGGTCTAAGGGGAGGGGGTGGACAATTTTTGCTTTCGAAGAAGGGGTGAAATGCAAAATGGTGCCATATGCATGGGCGGCGATCCGTACTTCCGAGTGGGGGGGGGGGGGATATGACCTTGTTGACTATCTAAGCTTAGCGCCACCATGAGTTGGCGCGAAGCGTACAAGAAAATTTTGGGATTAACAAACCCTCTAGATGGCCAGAAACGGCACTTCCCGAGGGTGCATATATGTACTATATCAATACCGTGGGCGCAATAATACATTTTGTTGTTATAGGGCCAATGAAGCCTACAGTCAACTATTCTTGCTTTATAAAGACGCTTTATTTGAAAAGATCGCACTGAGTTTATGGTAGGCGAGATATGAAGCTAAAAAAGAGCCGTACATTAACAATGATGCATAAATGTAGGCATGAAAATATTCTTATCCCTGGCATTTGGTGGGGGGATATGGTGTATTACATCCCCTCCATCCATTTTCATGGGGGATATATCCCCCTTCCCCCCCAGGATCGCCGCCCATGGCCATATGTGATCCATTTTTCGACCTTAATAATAAGCAACATTTCCAGTAAATATGAACACAAAATGCACAATTTAGTATGGCTGGCATGTCACTTAGTGTTTATAGTGATAATACAAACACAATTACCATCTATGTTTCTAAAACTATTATGCCGCCGAACTTCGCCAGAACCTTTTTCTGGCAAACAAAATATAAAGCATACGGGAGGGGGGGGGGGGGGGTTGAGCGATCACCGACATCTCACTTAAAGGTCGTCATCAATTTTTTTATATTTTTGGCTAAACTTTTTTTTTTTGGTGACGGCCAATAGGGGGTGCGCACGCCTGTTGCGCCCCCCCTGGATACGCCCCTGGGGCGGACGAACACATTACTTCTTGAGATTGTTCCCACCTGCATGAAAACGCGCGCCCCACAACCCTACGCCCGCCCCTCTAATCACTTCCCGATGAGTTACGAAACCAGACCCATCGTATACAAAATTCTACTTGGATTATTTGTCCCCTGATTTTTTTCTGTTGATGCCCATGCATTTCCCCAAACTAAATTTCTAAGCCATGAGATCTAAAACTTAAGGAGGCTTGGGAGCATCATTGGGTCTGGGAAGTGTTATTTCCGGTGATCTGGGAGGTATATTTGCCAAAAATTTCTTGTACGCTACGCGCGAACCCATGGTCGCGCTTCGCTTAGATAGTATCAGAGAACAGACACGCGTCCCCACCATTATCCACGACTGATCTGCGCCAATGCACCAATAAATTAACTGTGTCTGAATTTTCGAAATTTCCCTGACCAACATTCCTAAACAATCTTCCATCTTCTCGTGCAATTTTGACCGGTCTGTTAGGGGTTGAAGGAGGTTTTTCTGTATTGGCTGTCCATAGATAAAATTTTGTGCAACATTTTGGGTATGTTTTGAAGTGAATTTATTTCACGAGAAGTGTGAATTTTCAAATTCTGAACGAATAATGGGCTTAAAACCTTGAAAAGTGGGACTGACGGGTATTGTGGGCCGCGACGTAGAATCACCTACAAAAGCAATGATCCACAGGAGATGCGATGTGGTCGAACATGATGTGTGACTGGTGACAATCTTCAAAAAGATTATGGATGGAAATTGGGAAAATACTTGATTTACTCAGGCAAAAGTGAACATCTAGTGGGTCATTTTCAAGCCCGAGATGTGCCATTTCCGGTAATCTGAGGGGTGTCAAAACGAGAAATATTCTTGTACGCTGCGCGCCAACCTATGGTGGCGCTCCGCTTAGATAGTCATTCGCGCCCCCCGGGTTAGAAAATCCTGGATACGCCCCTGCATCAAGGGCGGAGGAAGCACTTTTAATCTGGGGGGCACTGACATCAAAAGGCACTTTGCAGAAATTAGATTGGACTGATGCAGCCTTATATTTAGTACCCTTCATAACTCTTATTGTATTATCTTATTTGCGTATACACATCACTCCATCAACCCCCCCCCCCCCCCAAGGAAAATATGCATACTAGCACTGCAATATCCAATGTGCAAATTGGGAAACAAGGAACAAGTTTTCTTTTGAGACAAAATGAGGTGAAATCATGCTAGTTGCTAATGTAGGAATCTTTCGAATTAGAGTTTATTTCTTGCTAATATCTTAACAATTTTTTTTCCATTCAAAATAGTTTTGAGTTTGACCCACAGAAATTCATTAAAAGTCAAGGGCGCATCCAGGATTTGCAAAGTTGTATGCGCGACTATCTGAGCGGAGCGCCACCATCGGTTGGCGCAGAGCTTAGAAGAAAATTTTTGGTTTTACAAACCCCTCAGATGGCAAGAAACGGCCTTCCCGAGTGTTCATTCTGGTTCCCTGGCCTCTTGCTAACTTGAGACACCTCAATTTTTATGTAGAAAAGGGGCACATTTTTAACCTGAGGAAAAGTGGGGGGGCACGTGCCCCCTGTGCCCCCCCGGTTCCGCCGCCCTTGCCCTGCATACTGATGTAAATCGACATATATGTATATGTAAGGTTGGAACATACTGTAGAGGTGTCAGAACAGATTAGAGATTATTACATGCAGTTAGGTGTGTTTAACATCTATATGTAGCTTTAGAAATCAAGAGAACTTTAACCATAATTTTTTGCATTGGAGAGCTCTGCTGTAGTTCCTAGGCTGATAAATAAATGCTGTAGATATGATAGTGATTCTGAGTTTTGTAGGGCATTATTGATGTTAATTATAAAAAACACATACAACAGGCGTGTAGGCCTACAGTAGTTAAAGGGACATCAGATTTATGCCCGATGCTGAGATTGAAGACTGACAAACAGTGTATGGGAATATTTTGATTTTCAAAAACCAGGTTTATAGCTATGTGATAGGCCACATGCCGCTAAAGAGGGAATTTTGAAGTGAATCCCATAATCTTCAGTGGTCATGTTATCAAACTATATATATACTTTATGTAGGCATTCATTGGTATGATACTATCCTTGTTATACGAGTGATTCATCATGGCACCTTCTATGTAACCTGCTAAACACTACACTGTGTAATAGGTTTCAGGCTCATTCATGGTCGAAAATTTAAATAAAAAATAATGAGACATCCACGTGCAAAATAATCCCCAAATTATGATGGCATCCCTGGGTTCAAAAAGGAGGATTAATGCTTTATTTTTGTATCCTTGATGGACAGAACATTCCCAGAGACACTTCATGTGTACTAAAGTGGTATGTATAAATACAATTGAGATTGGTCAGTGTTTGGACTGTCATTAGGCCAAATATGAGCTCAAATATGTGTTTTTTTTTTTTTTTGGTTCAATACATACAAAACACATGTTTGAGCTCAGACTTGTGCAAATTTTCCACAACCTAGTACTCCAAACTGAAAACAGTACCCCAAATTGTACCGTATATCAAGATAGTTGTGCTAGTTTTGTCTCTAAAATTAGAAGTTAAAGTTGGAAAAGTTTAGTTTAAAGATTTGTTAACAACAAAAAAACAAATATTTGAGCTCAGTCATAGCAAGTAACTTGATTTTTCATTTCAGATTATCACATACAAGGACTCCAAAGTTAAAACAGTACTCCAAAATAAAGTGCAGTACCCCCACACACTGTACTGTATATCAAGAGTTGTATAAGGTGCACTTGTTTTTTTGTCTGAAATATGAAGTAAATATGCATATATTCACAGTCAATTTCAGTATATTAATTTGGCATGAGAATATTGAGGTATGCAATTGTTTGCACTGTTAGTTAGTTGATAATATTCACAGTCAATTTCAATTTATTCAAGTTTTCATATTCTATTAATATTGGTTTTGTTTGAGGAGTGAATTATAAGAAAGAATTTTACTGGCTTATACCACAATGGAACAGTAATATCTGAAATAAGGAAACACACAATATTCAGTGTACCAGACTCACTTTTGATGTACTTTTTATAATGTATAATTTTATTATGTTAAATTCAGATATAAATGATAAGAATATACATGTGGAAAATAGAACTGCCTGGTCAGTTTCCAGTTCATCACTATCATAGAACTTGTATTTTGAAGGTGCGTGACAGAAAGTCCCACTTATTGAGAGGACACAAATCAGTCCCCCAATGTACTGTTCAAAATGTGCCAACGTAATGGTCCCCCAAATGTAGAGAGGGTTTGTATGCATGGTCTAACCCTGTATACGGTACTTGATTCCATAGTAACCCACACCAATTGCTGCGTGCAATGGGCTAGATAGTGTACAAACTGTAATTTTCAAGACATATCAAACTTTATTTAGCAGGGATAAAAGCAAATAGTCTCCTGCCCTGCCCAGCCCACCCCCTCCCCACCCTCCATCCCATTCAACACATAAAATCCTATGCTTTCAAATATTTGATATTAATGAGATCTCAAACCTATGTACCTACATTCCTAGTTGCCCCCTGCAGCAACCCCCCCCCGCACCCCTAACTGCACCACATGATGGATCCACATATGGGTGGAGCCTGTAAAAGTTGTACAAGGTAATTTTCTACACTGATGTATTTGAGATTAAGCAGTTTCCCAATTTGGAATGACATTGAAACTCTGAATTGGGGGAAATAAGATGTTCAAAAGTTAATATTAGACTGTTCCTTAAATTCTCACACACATAATGGGGACCTAAAAGTTGAAAAAAAAAACTTTTACCTAGCATTTAATATACATCACCTCAATCTATACTGTTGAAAATGGTGAAAACAACCCAGCAACCCCCTTCCCCCCAACCCCTAACTGCCCCACATGATGGATCCACATATGGGTGGAGCCTGTAAAAATTGTACAAGGTAATTTTCTACACTGATATATTTGAGATTAAGCAGTTTCCCAATTTGGGATGACATGGAAACCTTGAAATGGTGGAAATAAGATGGTCAAAAATTAATTGTAGATGTTCATTAAATTCTCACATACATAATGGGACCCTAAAAGTTGAAAACAAAAATAAAATTACCTATCATTTAATGCACCTTAATCTGTGCTGTTGGAAATGGTAAAAAAATCTTTCTCAAATAATAGGAAAAAACCCTAACAGTGTACAACCCTATTTTCTCTGAGATATATCAATTGTATGAATGTAGCATATGCAACAGAGTATTTTCTCAATAGCGCTTTCCAATCATCTCCACCCCTCATTCCCACTCAACTAGTGGAATGATATGAAAACATTATTTAGACATAATATCACAATATTAGGGCATTATGTAGGTCTAACCCTGTATACGGTACCTGATTCCATAGTAACCCACACCTTGAACTGCCCCATGCAATGAGCTAGATAGTGTGATAGTGTACAATCTGTCATTTTCAAGACATATCAAACTTTATGTAGCAGGGATAAAAGCAAATTATGTCCAAGAGGGCAGCCAAGTCACTTGGATCCATCCTCCCCCCCCCACCCAACCTCCATCCCATTCAACAAGGATGAATTCACATAAAATCCTATGCTTTCAAATATTTGGTCCTAATGAGAGCTCTAACCTGCTTTCCAATATTGGTGGAGCCTGTAAAAGTTGTACAAGGTAATTTTCTACACTGATGTATTTGAGTCTAAGCAGTTTCCCAATTTGGGATGGCATGGAAACCTTGAAATGGTGGAAATAAGATGGTCAAAAATTAATGGTAGCGATGTTCATTAAATTCTCACATACATAATGGGACCCTAAAAGTTGAAAACAAAAATAAAATTACCTATCATTTGATACACCTTAATCTGTGCTGTTGGAAATGGTAAAAAAAATCTTCCTCAAACAATAGGAGAAAACCGTAACAGTGTACAACCCTATTTTCTCTGAGATATATCAAATTGTATGAATGTAGCATATGCAACAGCGTATTTTCTCAATAGCGCTTTCCAATCACCTCCGCCCCTCATTCCCACTCAACTAGTGGAATGATATGACAACATTATTTAGACATAATATCACAATATTAGGGCATCATGGAGGTCTAACCCTGTATGCGGTACCTGATTCCATAGTAACCCACACCAATTGCTACGTGCAATGAGCTAGATAGTGAACAATCTGTCATTTTCAAGACATATCAAACTTTATTTAGCAGGGATAAAAGCAAATAATCTCCTGCCAAGCCCCTTGGACCCACCCCCTCCCCACCCTCCATCCCATTCAACAAGGATGAATACACATAAAATCCTATGCTTTCAAATATTTGATATTAATGAGATCTCAAACCTATGTACCTGCATTCCCAGTTGCCCTCTACAGCAACCCCCGCCCCCGCCCCCCTAACTGCACCACATGATGGATCCACATATGGGTGGAGCCTGTAAAAGTTGTACAAGGTAATTTTCTACACTGATGTATTTGAGTCTAAGCAGTTTACCAATTTGGAATGACATCGAAACTTTGAAACGGTGGAAATAAGATGGTCAAAAATTAATATTAGACTTCATTCAATTCTCACACACATTATGGGGACCCTAATAGTTGAAAAAAAAAACATTCTACATTACATTTAATATACATCACCTTAATCTATGCTGTTGGAAATGGTAAAAAAAATCTTTCTGGAACAATATGAGAAAACCAAAACAGTGTACAACCCTATTTTCTCTGAGATATATCAAATTGTATGAATGTAGCATATGCAACAGCGTATTTTCTTAATGGCGCTTTCCAATCGTAACCAACCCTCATTCCCACTCAACTAGTGGAATGATATGAAAACATTATTTAGACATAATATCACAATATTAGGGCATTATGGAGGTCTAACCCTGTATACGGTACCTGATTCCATACTAACTGACACCAACTGCCCCATGCAATGAGCTAGGTAGTGAGATAGTGTACAATCTGTCATTTTCAAGACATATCAAACTTTATGCAGCAGGGATAAAAGCAAATTATGTCCAAGAGGGCAGCCAAATCACTTGGATCCATCCCCCCCCCCCCACACTGACCCTCCATCCCATTCAACAAGGATGAATTCGCATAAAATCCTATGCTTTCAAATATTTGATCCTAATGAGAGCTCAAACCTGCTTTCCCAGTTGCAGTAACAGTGTACAACCCTATTTTCTCTGAGATATATCAAATTGTATGAATGTAGCATATGCAACAGCGTATTTTCTCAATAGCGCTTTCCAATCACCTCCGCCCCTCATTCCCACTCAACTAGTGGAATGATATGACAACATTATTTAGACATAATATCACAATATTAGGGCATCATGGAGGTCTAACCCTGTATGCGGTACCTGATTCCATAGTAACCCACACCAATTGCTACGTGCAATGAGCTAGATAGTGAACAATCTGTCATTTTCAAGACATATCAAACTTTATTTAGCAGGGATAAAAGCAAATAATCTCCTGCAAAGCCCCTTGGACCCACCCCCTCCCCACCCTCCATCCCATTCAACAAGGATGAATACACATAAAATCCTATGCTTTCAAATATTTGATATTAATGAGATCTCAAACCTATGTACCTGCATTCCCAGTTGCCCTCTACAGCAACCCCCGCCCCCCTAACTGCACCACATGATGGATCCACATATGGGTGGAGCCTGTAAAAGTTGTACAAGGTAATTTTCTACACTGATGTATTTGAGTCTAAGCAGTTTACCAATTTGGAATGACATCGAAACTTTGAAACGGTGGAAATAAGATGGTCAAAAATTAATATTAGACTTCATTCAATTCTCACACACATTATGGGGACCCTAATAGTTGAAAAAAAAAAAAAACATTCTACATTACATTTAATATACATCACCTTAATCTATGCTGTTGGAAATGGTAAAATAAATCTTTCTGGAACAATATGAGAAAACCAAAACAGTGTACAACCCTATTTTCTCTGAGATATATCAAATTGTATGAATGTAGCATATGCAACAGCGTATTTTCTTAATGGCGCTTTCCAATCATAACCACCCCTCATTCCCACTCAACTAGTGGAATGATATGAAAACATTATTTAGACATATCACAATATTAGGGCATCATGGAGGTCTAACCCTGTATATGGTACCTGATTCCATACTAACTGACACCAACTGCCCCATGCAATGAGCTAGATAGTGTACAATCTGAAATTTTCAAGACATATCAAACTTTATGTAGCAGGGATAAAAGCAAATTATGTCCAAGAGGGCAGCCAAGTCACTTGGATCCCCCCCCCCCCCCCCACCCACCGACACTCCATCCCATTCAACAAGGATGAATTTGCATAAAATCCTATGCTTTCAAATATTTGATCCTAATGAGAGCTCTAACCTGCTTTCCCAGTTGCTACCCCCCCCCCTCCCCCTTTCTGCTCCACATGATGGTTCCACATATTGGTGGAGCCTGTTAAAGTTGTACAAGGTAATTTTCTACACTGATGTATTTGAGTCTAAGCAGTTTCCCAATTTGGGATGGCATGGAAACCTTGAAATGGTGGAAATAAGATGGTCAAAAATTAATGGTAGCGATGTTCATTAAATTCTCACATACATAATGGGACCCTAAAAGTTGAAAACAAAAATAAAATTACCTATCATTTGATACACCTTAATCTGTGCTGTTGGAAATGGTAAAAAAAATCTTCCTCAAACAATAGGAGAAAACCGTAACAGTGTACAACCATATTTTCTCTGAGATATATCAAATTGTATGAATGTAGCATATGCAACAGTGTATTTTCTTAATGGCGCTTTCCAATCGTAACCACCCCTCATTCCCACTCAACTAGTGGAATGATATGAAAACATTATTAAGACATAAATTCACAATATTCGGGCATTATGTAGGTTTAACCCTGTATACGGTACCTGATTCCATAGTAACCGACACCAACTGCCCCATGCACTGAGCTAGATAGTGTGATAGTGTAAAATCTGTCATTTTCAAGACATATCAAACTTTATGTAGCAGGGACAAAAGCTAATTATGTCCAAGAGGGCAGCCAAGTCACTTGCATCCACCCCCCGCCTCCCAATGACCCTCCATCCCATTCAACAAGGATGAATTCACATAAAATCCTATGCTTTCAAATATTTGATCCTAATGAGAGTTCAAACCTGCTTTCCCAGTTGCAGTAACAGTGTACAACCCTATTTTCTCTGAGATATATCAAATTGTATGAATGTAGCATATGCAACAGCATATTTTCTCAATAGCGCTTTCTAATCACCTCCACCCCTCATTCCCACTCAACTAGTGGAATGATATGACAACATTATTTAGACATAATATCACAATATTAGGGCATTATGTAGGTCTAACCCTGTATACGGTACCTGATTCCATAGTAACCCACACCAATTGCTCCGTGCAATGAGCTAGATAGTGAACAATCTGTAATTTTCAAGACATATCAAACTTTATCTAGCAGGGATAAAAGCAAACAATCTCCTGCCAAGCCCCTTGGACCCACCCCCTCCCCACCCTCCATCCCATTCAACAAGGATGAATACACATAAAATCCTATGCTTTCAAATATTTGATATTAATGAGATCTCAAACCTATGTACCTGCATTCCCAGTTGCCCTCTACAGCAACCCCCTGCACCCCTAACTGCACCACATGATGGATCCACATATGGGTGGAGCCTGTAAAAGTTGTACAAGGTAATTTTCTACACTGATGTATTTGAGTCTAAACAGTTTACCAATTTGGAATGACATCGAAACTTTGAAACGGTGGAAATAAGATGGTCAAAAATTAATATTAGACTTCATTCAATTATCACACACATTATGGGGACCCTAATAGTTGAAAACAAAACATTCTACATTACATTTAATATACATCACCTTAATCTATGCTGTTGGAAATGGTAAAAAAAATCTTTCTGGAACAATATGAGAAAATCAAAACAGTGTACAACCATATTTTCTCTGAGATATATCAAATTGTATGAATGTAGCATATGCAACAGCGTATTTTCTTAATGGCGCTTTCCAATCGTAACCACCCCTCATTCCCACTCAACTAGTGGAATGATATGAAAACATTATTTAGACATATCACAATATTAGGGCATAATGGAGGTCTAACCCTGTATACGGTACCTGATTCCATACTAACTGACACCAACTGCCCCATGCAATGAGCTAGATAGTGTACAATCTGTCATTTTCAAGACATATCAAACTTTTAGCAGGGATTAAAGCAAATTATGTCCAAGAGGGCAGCCAAGTCACTTGGATCCCCCCCCCCACCCACCGACACTCCATCCCATTCAACAAGGATGAATTCGCATAAAATCCTATGCTTTCAAATATTTGATTCTAATGAGAGCTCTAACCTGCTTTCCCAGTTGCTAACCCCCCCCCCTCCCCCTTTCTGCTCCACATGATGGTTCCACATATTGGTGGAGCCTGTAAAAGTTGTACAAGGTAATTTTCTACACTGATGTATTTGAGTCTAAGCAGTTTCCCAATTTGGGATGGCATGGAAACCTTGAAATGGTGGAAATAAGATGGTCAAAAATTAATGGTAGCGATGTTCATTAAATTCTCACATACATAATGGGACCCTAAAAGTTGAAAACAAAAATAAAATTACCTATCATTTGATACACCTTAATCTGTGCTGTTGGAAATGGTAAAAAAAATCTTCCTCAAACAATAGGAGAAAACCGTAACAGTGTACAACCATATTTTCTCTGAGATATATCAAATTGTATGAATGTAGCATATGCAACAGCGTATTTTCTTAATGGCGCTTTCCAATCGTAACCACCCCTCATTCCCACTCAACTAGTGGAATGATATGAAAACATTATTTAGACATATCACAATATTACGGCATAATGGAGGTCTAACCCTGTATATGGTACCTGATTCCATACTAACTGACACCAACTGCCCCATGCAATGAGCTAGATAGTGTACAATCTGTAATTTTCAAGACATATCAAACTTTATGTAGCAGGGATAAAAGCAAATTATGTCCAAGAGGGCAGCCAAGTCACTTGGATCCCCCCCCCCCCGCACCGACCCTCCATCCTATTCAACAAGGACGAATTCACATAAAATCCTATGGTTTCAAATATTTGATCCTAATGAGAGCTCTAACCTGCTTCCCCAGTTGCTAACCCCCCCCCCCCCTCCCCTCCCCCTTTCTGCTCCACATGATGGTTCCATATATTGGTGGAGCCTGTAAAAGTTGTACAAGGTAATTTTCTACACTGATGTATTTGAGTCTAAGCAGTTTACCAATTTGGGATGACATGGAAACCTTGAAATGGTGGAAATAAGATGGTCAAAAATTAATGGTAGATGTTCATTAAATTCTCATATACATAATGGGACCCTAAAAGTTGAAAACAAAAATAAAATTACCTATCATTTAATGCACCTTAATCTGTGCTGTTGGAAATGGTAAAAAAATCTTTCTCAAATAATAGGAGAGAACCTTAACAGTGTACAACCCTATTTTCTCTGAGATATATCAAATTGTATGAATGTAGCATATGCAACAGCGTATTTTCTCAATAGTGCTTTCCAATCATCTCCACCCCTCATTCCCACTCAACTAGTGTAATGATATGAAAACATTATTTAGACATAATATCACAATATTAGGGCATTATGGAGGTCTAACCCTGTATACGGTACCTGATTCCATAGTAACCCACACCAATTGCTCCGTGCAATGAGCTAGATAGTGAACAATCTGTAATTTTCAAGACATATCAAACTTTATTTAGCAGGGATAAAAGCAAATAATCTCCTGCCAAACCCCTTGGACCCACCCCCTCCCCACCCTCCATCCCATTCAACAAGGATGAATACACATAAAATCCTATGCTTTCAAATATTTGATATTAATGAGATCTCAAACCTATGTACCTGCATTCCCAGTTGCCCTCTACAGCAACCCCCTCCCCCTGCACCCCTAACTGCACCACATGATGGATCCACATATGGGTGGAGCCTGTAAAAGTTGTACAAGGTAATTTTCTACACTGATGTATTTGAGTCTAAGCAGTTTCCCAATTTGGGATGGCATGGAAACCTTGAAATGGTGGAAATAAGATGGTCAAAAATTAATGGTACCGATGTTCATTAAATTATCACGTACATAATGGGACCCTAAAAGTTGAAAACAAAAATAAAATTACCTATCATTTGATACACCTTAATCTGTGCTGTTGGAAATGGTAAAAAAAATCTTCCTCAAACAATAGGAGAAAACCGTAACAGTGTACAACCATATTTTCTCTGAGATATATCAAATTGTATGAATGTAGCATATGCAACAGCGTATTTTCTCAATAGCGCTTTCCAATCATCTCCACCCCTCATTCCCACTCAACTAGTGGAATGATATGAAAACATTATTAAGACATAAATTCACAATATTAGGGCATTATGTAGGTCTAACCCTGTATACGGTACCTGATTCCATAGTAACCGACACCAACTGCCCCATGCACTGAGCTAGGTAGGGTGATAGTGTACAATCTGTCATTTTCAAGACATATCAAACTTTATGTAGCAGGGATAAAAGCAAATTATGTCCAAGAGGGCAGCCAAGTCACTTGGATCCCCCCCCCCCCACCCACCGACACTCCATCCCATTCAACAAGGATGAATTCGCATAAAATCCTATGCTTTCAAATATTTGATCCTAATGAGAGCTCTAACCTGCTTTCCCAGTTGCTACCCCCCCCCCCCCCTCCCCCTTTCTGCTCCACATGATGGTTCCACATATTGGTGGAGCCTGTAAAAGTTGTACAAGGTAATTTTCTACACTGATGTATTTGAGTCTAAGCAGTTTCCCAATTTGGGATGGCATGGAAACCTTGAAATGGTGGAAATAAGATGGTCAAAAATTAATGGTAGCGATGTTCATTAAATTCTCACATACATAATGGGACCCTAAAAGTTGAAAACAAAAATAAAATTACCTATCATTTGATACACCTTAATCTGTGCTGTTGGAAATGGTAAAAAAAATCTTCCTCAAACAATAGGAGAAAACCGTAACAGTGTACAACCATATTTTCTCTGAGATATATCAAATTGTATGAATGTAGCATATGCAACAGCGTATTTTCTTAATGGCGCTTTCCAATCGTAACCACCCCTCATTCCCACTCAACTAGTGGAATGATATGAAAACATTATTTAGACATATCACAATATTACGGCATAATGGAGGTCTAACCCTGTATATGGTACCTGATTCCATACTAACTGACACCAACTGCCCCATGCACTGAGCTAGGTAGGGTGATAGTGTACAATCTGTCATTTTCAAGACATATCAAACTTTATGTAGCAGGGATAAAAGCAAATTATGTCCAAGAGGGCAGCCAAGTCACTTGGATCCCCCCCCCCCACCCACCGACACTCCATCCCATTCAACAAGGATGAATTCGCATAAAATCCTATGCTTTCAAATATTTGATCCTAATGAGAGCTCTAACCTGCTTTCCCAGTTGCTACCCCCCCCCCTCCCCCTTTCTGTTCCACATGATGGTTCCACATATTGGTGGAGCCTGTAAAAGTTGTACAAGGTAATTTTCTACACTGATGTATTTGAGTCTAAGCAGTTTCCCAATTTGGAATGACATCGAAACTTTGAAACGGTGGAAATAAGATGGTCAAAAATTAATATTAGACTTCATTCAATTCTCACACACATTATGGGGACCCTAATAGTTGAAAAAAAAAACATTCTACATTACATTTAATATACATCACTTTAATCTATGCTGTTGGAAATGGTAAAAAAATCTTTCTGGAACAATATGAGAAAACCACAACAGTGTACAACCATATTTTCTCTGAGATATATCAAATTGTATGAATGTAGCATATGCAACAGCGTATTTTCTTAATGGCGCTTTCCAATCATAACCACCCCTCATTCCCACTCAACTAGTGGAATGATATGAAAACATTATTTAGACATAATATCACAATATTAGGGCATCATGGAGGTCTAACCCTGTATACGGTAACTGATTCCATAGTAACCCACACCTTGAACTGCCCCATGCAATGAGCTAGATAGTGTACAATCTGTAATTTTCAAGACATATCAAACTTTATATAGCAGGGATAAAAGCAAATTATGTCCAAGAGGGCAGCCAAGTCACTTGGATCCACCCCCCCCCCCAATGACCCTCCATCCCATTCAACAAAGATGAATTCACATAAAATCCTATGCTTTCAAATATTTGATCCTAATGAGAGCTCAAACCTGCTTTCCCAGTTGCAGTACAGTGTAAAACTCTATTTTCTCTGAGATATATCAAATTGTGTGAATGTACAGTAGCATATGCAACAGTGTATATTCTTAATAGCGCTTTCCAATCATAACCACCCCTCAGTCCCACTCAACTAGTGGAATGATATGAAAACATTATTTAGACATAATGTCACAATATTAGGGCATTATGGAGGTCTTATCCTGTATATGGTACCTGATTCCATAGTAACCGACACCAACTGCCCCATGCAATGAGCTAGATAGTGTGATAGTGTACAATCTGTAATTTTCAAGACATATCAAACTTTATGTAGCAGGGATAAAAGCAAATTATGTCCAAGAGGGCAGCCAAGTCACTTGGATCCACCCCCCCCCCCACCGACCCTCCATCCCATTCAACAAGGATGAATTCACATAAAATCCTATGCTTTCAAATATTTGATCCTAATGAGAGCTCTAACCTGCTTTCCCAGTTGCTAACCCCCTCCCCTCCCCCTTTCTGCTCCACATGATGGTTCCATATATTGGTGGAGCCTGTACAAGTTGTACAAGGTAATTTTCTACACTGATGTATTTGAGTCTAAGCAGTTTACCAATTTGGAATGACATCAAAACTTTGAAACGGTGGAAATAAGATGGTCAAAAATTAATATTAGACTTCATTCAATTCTCACACACATTATGGGGACCCTAATAGTTAAAAAAAAAAAAAAAAAATTAACTATCATTTAATATACCTTAATCTGTGCTGTTGGAAATGGTAAAAAAATCTTTCTGGAACAATATGAGAAAACCACAACAGTGTACAACCATATTTTCTCTGAGATATATCAAATTGTGTGAATGTAGCATATGCAACAGCGTATTTTCTTAATGGCGCTTTCCAATCATAACCACCCCTCATTCCCACTCAACTAGTGGAATGATATGAAAACATTATTTAGACATAATATCACAATATTAGGGCATCATGGAGGTCTAACCCTGTATACGGTAACTGATTCCATAGTAACCCACACCTTGAACTGCCCCATGCAAGGAGCTAGATAGTGTACAATCTGTAATTTTCAAGACATATCAAACTTTATGTAGCAGGGATAAAAGCAAATTATGTCCAAGAGGGCAGCCAAGTCACTTGGATCCACCCCCCCCCCCCCCACCGACCCTCCATCCTATTCAACAAGGACGAACTCACATAAAATCCTATGCTTTCAAATATTTGATCCTAATGAGAGCTCTAACCTGCTTCCCCAGTTGCTAACCCCCCCCCCCCTCCCCTCCCCCTTTCTGCTCCACATGATGGTTCCATATATTGGTGGAGTCTGTAAAAGTTGTACAAGGTTATTTTCTACACTGATGTATTTGAGTCTAAGCAGTTTACCAATTTGGGATGACATGGAAACCTTGAAATGGTGGAAATAAGATGGTCAAAAATTAATGGTAGATGTTCATTAAATTCTCACATAAATAATGGGACCCTAAAAGTTGAAAACAAAAATAAAATTACCTATCTTTAATGCACCTTAATCTGTGCTGTTGGAAATGGTAAAAAAATCTTTCTGGAACAATATGAGAAAACCACAACAGTGTACAACCATATTTTCTCTGAGATATATCAAATTGTATGAATGTAGCATATGCAACAGTGTATTTTCTCAATAGGGCTTTCCAATCATCTCCACCCCCCATTCCCACTCAACTAGTGGAATGATATGAAAACATTATTTAGACATAATATCACAATATGAGGGCATTATGGAGGTCTAACCCTGTATACGGTACCTGATTCCATAGTAACCCACACCAATTGCTCCGTGCAATGAGCTAGATAGTGTACAATCTGTAATTTTCAAGACATATCAAACTTTATTTAGCAGGGATAAAAGCAAATAGTCTCCTGCCAAGCCCCTTGGACCCACCCCCTCCCCACCCTCCATCCCATTCAACAAGGATGAATACACATAAAATCCTGTGCTTTCAAATATTTGATATTAATGAGATCTCAAACGTATGTACCTGCATTCCCAGTTGCCCTCTACAGCAACCCTCGCCCCCCCCCCCCCCGCACCCCTTACTGCACCACATGATGGATCCACATATGGGTGGAGCCTGTAAAAGTTGTACAAGGTAATTTTCTACACTGATGTATTTGAGTCTAAGCAGTTTACCAATTTGGAATGACATCAAAACTTTGAAACGGTGGAAATAAGATGGTCAAAAATTAATATTAGACTTCATTCAATTCTCACACACATTATGGGGACCCTAATAGTTAAAAAAAAAAAAAAAAATTAAATATCATTTAATATACCTTAATCTGTGCTGTTGGAAATGGTAAAAAAATCTTTCTGGAACAATATGAGAAAACCACAACAGTGTACAACCATATTTTCTCTGAGATATATCAAATTGTGTGAATGTAGCATATGCAACAGCGTATTTTCTTAATGGCGCTTTCCAATCATAACCACCCCTCATTCCCACTCAACTAGTGGAATGATATGAAAACATTATTTAGACATAATATCACAATATTAGGGCATCATGGAGGTCTAACCCTGTATACGGTAACTGATTCCATAGTAACCCACACCTTGAACTGCCCCATGCAAGGAGCTAGATAGTGTACAATCTGTAATTTTCAAGACATATCAAACTTTATGTAGCAGGGATAAAAGCAAATTATGTCCAAGAGGGCAGCCAAGTCACTTGGATCCACCCCCCCCCCCCCCAATGACCCTCCATCCCATTCAACAAAGATGAATTCACATAAAATCCTATGCTTTCAAATATTTGATCCTAATGAGAGCTCAAACCTGCTTTCCCAGTTGCAGTAACAGTGTACAACCCTATTTTCTCTGAGATATATCAAATTGTGTGAATGTACAGTAGCATATGCAACAGTGTATATTCTTAATAGCGCTTTCCAATCATAACCACCCCTCATTCCCACTCAACTAGTGGAATGATATGAAAACATTATTTAGACATAATATCACAATATTAGGGCATTATGGAGGTCTTATCCTGTATATGGTACCTGATTCCATAGTAACCGACACCAACTGCCCCATGCAATGAGCTAGATAGTGTGATAGTGTACAATCTGTAATTTTCAAGACATATCAAACTTTATGTAGCAGGGATAAAAGCAAATTATGTCCAAGAGGGCAGCCAAGTCACTTGGATCCACCCCCCCCCCACCGACCCTCCATCCCATTCAACAAGGACGAATTCACATAAAATCCTATGCTTTCAAATATTTGATCCTAATGAGAGCTCTAACCTGCTTTCCCAGTTGCTAACCCCCCCTCCCCTCCCCCTCTCTGCTCCACATGATGGTTCCATATATTGGTGGAGCCTGTAAAAGTTGTACAAGGTAATTTTCTACACTGATGTATTTGAGTCTAAGCAGTTTACCAATTTGGAATGACATCGAAACTTTGAAACGGTGGAAATAAGATGGTCAAAACTTAATATTAGACCATTAAATTCTCACACACATTATGGGGACCCTAATAGTTAAAAAAAAAAAAAAAAAATTAACTATCATTTAATATACCTTAATCTGTGCTGTTGGAAATGGTAAAAAAATCTTTCTGGAACAATATGAGAAAACCACAACAGTGTACAACCATATTTTCTCTGAGATATATCAAATTGTGTGAATGTAGCATATGCAACAGTGTATATTCTTAACAGGGCTTTCCAATCATCTCCACCCCTCATTCCCACTCAACTAGTGGAATGATATGAAAACATTATTTAGACATAATATCACAATATTAGGGCATTATGGAGGTCTAACCCTGTATATGGTACCTGATTCCATAGTAACCGACACCAACTGCCCCATGCAATGAGCTAGATAGTGTGATAGGGTACAATCTGTAATTTTCAAGACATATCAAACTTTATGTAGCAGGGATAAATGCAAATTATGTCCAAGAGGGCAGCCAAGTCACTTGGATCCACCCCTTCCCCCCCACCCACCCTCCATCCCATTCAACAAGGATGAATTCACATAAAATCCTATGCTTTCAAATATGCTATGCGAATGACAGCGCTAACATGCATACCTGCTTTCCCAGTTGCCCCCTCACCATCCCCCCTCCCCCCCCCCCGTTGCCCAACATAATGGTTTCACATATGGGAGGTAGCGGGTAAATGTTAGACAAGGTAATTTTCTACACTGACCTTATTCAAGATTAAACAGTTAACCATTTTAGAGTAACATCAAAGCTTTGAATTGTTTGATATTATTAAAGATGTTATACTCTCTGGGATATAAATGCATTACTTTGATGCATATTTACGGAGTAGTATGCATGCCCTGAACTTACCTGCTTCTTGCCTTAGCTATCTATAGTGAACAAAAAATTCCTTTTCCCTTGATGATGTGGAAGTTGTTTGATCTAAATATGAAGAAATAAAGAAAATGTCCATGTCAAGATATTACAAACTTTCTGTTGTACATTCCTTGTATCTCCATGAGGGCAATTAGGATTAAGATAAATAATACCACATTAATTAAACAATAGGAGTTGCAACTGCTGGAATGAAATCCAGGGTGAAGAGCAATCATCATAGCATATAACACTACTTGTCATTAAAGTGTTACAGAAAACCGTATATATGGCACAATTTGAAGTGAAATAAAAACAAATTATCTCGGTTGGAAGGAATGCAATTTCTTCCCTAGTAGAGTGTCACAGAACCACCGAACCTCTTTTCTATTTTGTTGTATCTTATATTCCCATTGAGCCTATATGAATACAAAGCTTTTATGCCAATCATGTAAAGTATATATCTGCCACCAATTGTAACTGCAGGTTTTACCAATTAGCATGAAGCCTGCATAAATAGCATAAACATGTTATTAGAAATAGTAGTCATCATTGTGCAACTTCTAAAGTAATTTTAAATTGCTAAAAAGTAAACAGTGATTACAACAGCAACATTACTTGTACAGATATAGTTCTGAAGCAATAAAATTTATACTTACCAGTTTAGCATTGTGACAAGTTGACAGATCTTGATAGGAATCGCTAGATGGCTCAGGTGCCAAATTCCGTCCATACTCAAAATATGCTTTATCTGAATTCGTCATACATGAATACCTGGAACTTGTTTTCAATAAATTCTGTACTTGCATGTACAGAACTCTTAAGGAGTATGTCAAATTTAGGTGAAAGAGAGTATTTAAACTATGAAAATCTCTTATATTATTACATAGGCTAAACCTTGAAGAAAAAAGAGTTCTAACAATTAATTTACGACAAAATCCCCCGTATGGATTACCTTCAGCATATACAGGCTATGGCTACTATTTCAGGAGGCTGTATCATGCTTTTGTATATTGATATTGACAAATGGTCAATTCACAATTATTACCTACTAGTAAGCCTAAGTGAAATCTTTCCAACTATTTATATTTGTTTATGGAGGTGTAAACTTCTAAAACATGAACTCCCAGACAAAAGAATGCATAGATGCAAACAATGTTGGGAAGTACATACCATTTTCATGCAATCTGGGATCATATTTTAGCAACAGCCTTCTCCATACACTGCTTGCCAACCAAAAGTGGTGCTTGCATTATTGCCACCATGCCCCCTCCCCTCCCCACCCCACCCTGCACTAAAAATTTCTTATAAACCCCTAAAAAAACTCCTTTTCATACTAAAAGCTCTATCCAACACTAAGCCGGTTATACAATTGATGGATCTAATGATGTGAGTAAATACATGTACTTGCTCTTTGAAACCGAGTTCCACTTTCCTGAAAAAAGGCATCCCCCCTCTTTGCCAGGCTAACACCAGCCTGCGCCCTTGAAATGTGGCTTTGGTAACCAGAGCCTGGCTTTTGAATTTTATGTATACTATTTGTACATAGAGTTACACATTTTGGGGGGCGCTCTTCAAAAATACCATAGGTCCCCACAATGTGTGTTGAAAAATTTTCAAGAAAGAAGAAAAAATTAAAAAAAATTAAAAATCCCTATTTTCATCTAAAACATGCAAAATAAGTTTTTTATTAGCAAAACATTATGGGGACCTGATACAGGTCCCCACAATGTTCACAGTCCCCATAGCGAAGGTGTGTTGTCACGTGCGGGTCCCCGTAAACCACCTTACGCAAACACACACACACATACATACATACATACATACATACATACATACATACATACATACATACATACATACATACATACATACATACATACATACATACATACATACATACATACATACATACATACATACATACATACATACATACATACATACATACATACATACATACATACATACATACATACATACATACATACATACATACATACGCACGCACGCACGCACGCACGCACGCACGCACGCACGCACGCACGCACGCACGCACGCACGCACGCACGCACGCACGCACGCACGCACGCACGCACGCACGCACGCACGCACGCACGCACGCACGCACGCACGCACGCACGCACGCACGCACGCACGCACGCACGCACGCACGCACGCACGCACGCACGCACGCACGCACGCACGCACGCACGCACGCACGCACATACATACATACATACATACATACATACATACATACATACATACATACATACATACATACATACATACATACATACATACATACATACATACATACATACATACATACATACATACATACATACATACATACATACATACATACATACATACATACATACATACATACATACATACATACATACATACATACATACATACATACATACATACATACATACATACATACATACATACATACATACATACAATAAATCCCTGTGGCCCATTGCAAATATGGATAATTGGGGTCTATGTTTACCTCTTCATAATTGAAAGTTATCAATAACATAATAAGGCAATCTAAAAGGGAGGAAACTTTCAATGTTATCTTGCATTGGGTCTGCTTAACAGGTTTAGAGGAGGGGTAGGGTCGAGATTGAAGAGAAAGAGGGAGATGTTTTGGAGTGGGGTAACATTATTAAGTATGCTATATTAATAGTGAACTGTCTAGCACTGCTATTTTTGACCTTAATGTACGTACAGAGCAATACAGGACAAGAAATTCCCCATCCACTTGCCATTTGTTGCAAAACAGAAGCCAAGGGATAATTTTTCACAGCCCCAATGTTTCTCCTCATTACAAACAGGGTCAAAAGGGATCAATGTTAACCTCTGCACATGCAGTATTGCCTGCAGTAACAAAATTAGGCAATCAACAGAGGAGGCAACTCTCAATGTGGTTTTAGAGTGAGTATTCTAACTGGGCATACACAATTTCTTAAAGTTATTGAATGAATGAACAAACATTTACAGATACACAATGAACATGAAGTTCACCCACTAAAAATCCCAAATGCATAAATGGCAATAAGATGTACACAGATCAACCTCACTATAGTGCTTTAATATTGGATTCTATGCAGTACTCTTTTTGCCTTTTTCCAATTTATTTGGTATTGACTTGTCCGCTTTCTAGTGAATACTTTGGAAATATTATTCCTTTCAACATTTCATCATGGACTGGTTTAACTTTAAGTTATGAGTAGGGGATAATTGCTATCTGTATGGAATAACATATGAAGTAAGCATGAATGAGTTCTGACACATTATTACAATGTCAACATTAAGTTTATTTAAGGTGATCCTAGCAGGTTAGGGTCATGTACCATAGATCCTATTGCTCAATTGACACATGCTTTTGCAATTTGCTTTCTTGCATTGCAATTGCAAAGAGATATCTTATAGTTTTAACACATTGACATAGTCCTAGATTTATCCATTTTATTAAATGTTTTCTTTTAATGGGGTTGCAATAAAAATAGATATTTAAATAATCAAACATAACCAACTAATCAACCAAGTAAACAATCAATCAATACTGTAAAATAAAAGCAAGCCTTTGTCAAAGTTAATGTACAGTAAAGGCTGTTAAACGAACTACAGTATTGATTAGATGAGCATGATTTATATTGCTCTGTTTTACACAGCCTTAATTTCTATTGATGAATCTTTCTTAGATGATCAATAAAGCAGAAGGATTACCTTCAAAAGGCCACAAAAGGACATGTTTTCCAGGCTGGAACTGTCATTGGTCGCTGCCTGGAAGAAATTTCATTTTGTAGATTTGAATGAAGTATAATGAAAGAGTATTTTAAATAAAGGGCAACACTAAATATAAGTGTATTTTATATGAAATACCGTAGGTTTGTGGTTTCAAACCAGTGTACTTAAACCAATATTGAGCAAACTTTTGACTGCAAGAACTTTTGACAGCAAGAAATTCAGGCACTCAGCCATGAACAAACTGATTACCAGCCAATCCCATGCAATCCCCCCCCCCCCCACACACTCACACCTCCACAGAAATACAAAGTCTTAACTCTCCAGAGAAAGGGCTTATCAGAGTATCACTTTTCTGTGTGGTAAAAAGAGCTAGTGCACAGGTGCAATCATATCCATAAATGTCTGCAACTTACCTGACTTATAAACAAATTTGTCCGAAACAACAGAATGGAAAACAAGTGCAACAAAAACTTACAGGTACTACAGAGTTATCTCTGACATCACTGTCTGTAGCTTCTTCCTCATTCTCATTCTCTGGCTGCTAAAGAGAAACAAATACTCTTCAATTGATTTTAATATAAATGAAATTCAATGCACTTTAAAGAATTGATGTAAGTAGAGATATGAAGGAGAAGGGGGGGGGGGGGAGGTTCAGGTACCTAACGGTACTGTGGTAACTTCTCTAGAATTACTGTAGAACATTACCAGACAGAACATAACATAAAAAAATCATAACAACTAAAAACTACTCCAATGTTGCTTTTTAACTTGGGAAGTTTGCGCTTACTTGTGCATCATTACTTTGAGTAAAAATATTGGCCATATTCCGAGGCCTGTTCTTATGTTACAACTGAACATTAGGCGTAACATACATCAATTCTTGAAGAATCAGACGTGTTTACTGATGAAATACAGTAGCAGCTTGTGACTATTGCGACTATGGATTCGAGTCGTATCAACATTTCTACAGTAACTGTAATTTATTTTTCGGGGGCATTGTGGCAAACATTAAACACAATGCGGCAATAGGTTTCCTGAACAAACTTATACATTTTGTACAAAAATATAACTTTACATTTTACGTCGGAACCGGGTAGTATGTTCGGAACCAGGTAGCAATCAGTTGGGCAGGTACTTGGGTTACTTGTGCAAACACTAGTTTATATCAATCTCATATCAAAGCTTTAAAGAGACTATTGCAGCCGGATCAAGACCTTTTCTGTATAATAACATGACACAAAATCTTAAAATTTTGCAAGAAAATTGGTATGTGTAGCAATTGAGATGTGAGACGTATACATCTCCCATGATCACAGAAACTGCAACAAATCAACTAATTGTATCTTAAAGATCTGTACTTACTAGCCCCATATTAAGCATGCTATCACTTTAAAAGCTTATGAGATTACATTCTAGCTGTAGACTGTAGAAGTTTCAAAAAAAAGCTCTGACTTCAAATTAGCCTGGAAATATATACATCATTCTTCTTATGTTTTTCACTAGTATGTGTTCTTCTGGTACAGTTCAGTTTGCAAAGACGATGAAAAAATAAATGTTGTTAAACTGATTGATTCTGAGAGGTTCAGATCATGTCTAGCTTGGCTTGAGCATTATCTCTTGTAGAGTTGGCATGTTGAATGTTGGAACTTGGAATACAGCAAGCACACTTTAAGTTACATATAAACTCTGACAAAATGCTTTGTACTAAGTTTAACTGGAAAAGATACAAAATTTAACAATGTACTGTACCTATTTTGTCATCTATCCAACAAGATGTCAATGAAGTGTGATCTGTTTTCTCTTTGCAGTAGTTAATAGCTGCCTGCAAATGGCTAGTTTTTCTTAATCTTGGACATAACTTCATCTACAGGTCTGAAATACAAAATAGGTGTAAGATGGATGGTCACAACTATAGGCCTGGGATATGTTATGTTACTCTATGAGTATTATACATAGATGTGACTGAGTTCAAAGACACCCTTCTCCAATCTGCACTATTTGAACAATTGTGTCTGGCCATAAATGAGTAAAAAATTCTAGACTAGTCAAGCATAGCAGGCTGGTGGGCTTTATCTCCAAAAGGTAGGTTGAAGCGTGAGCATTCTCATTATGTTCCCTGTTGATTGAATATACAATCTTATATGGACTAAAATGAAGTCAATCCACTTCCATAAGTCATGAAGATTTTGATTAAACAATTTTCCAGCCTAAGCTCAAATTTATTGACAGCCAAACCTTCCAATATTTCCCTATCAAAGCATTGTTCAATTGAAATTACACAATTCACATTGCACTAACAAATCAAAAACCAATTGCATTTCATCAGAAAAATATGATGATTGAGAACTCCTTGGGTCCTTTATTCAAAGAAAATGGCCAATACCACGGTAGTACTTTATTGTTCAAATTGTTGAGTGGTAATGGCAGTGGTGACAGCTGCTTTGATTTGCCAGCATGATAAATGTGATATATACTTACTTTCTTAGTGAGGATGCATTGAATTAGTTGAATTTGCGATTGATTAGCCTACACGTAGTTTGTAAGTTGTAGGACTACCAGTACTGCAGTACCTAGTACTAGGTATCACCATTTAATACATTACACGTGCAGTAGTAACTAACTGTAGTATAGTAAAGGCTTCAAAATTGACCCACCCTCGTAATTGACACACCTTCAAATATTACTAGCAACGATACAGCAGGCCACCTAAACATTTTGCAGTGTAGCAGAATTACATATTTCATCAGCTTGAATCCATTTCAGCTATTTGCTGACCAAATTGTGGTTTTTCTTAAGCTTTTAACACCCTCCACCCAGTTTTGCACGTTTCTTGGTCATTTGGAATCTTACACCCTAAAAATAACCAACATTACCTCAATATGATACCACTTATCTCTGGGACCTGACCTGTCTGAGCTTAGAGGCCCAGATCATAGCAAACTGCATACAAAGTCAATTGATGTATACTAAGGCCTCACTACACTACACTACAGTTAGCTTATCAACGAATGTGTCAATTTAGGGGTATGAAAGAACAAAGTGGCTATTCTTACGACTAGTTGTAAGAATAATTTCCGACTACGCATGCGCAGTTGCTATTTTCATGACCAGGAGTACTATTTTTACGACGAGGAGTAACAATAATTTGCGGTTAGGGTTAGGGTAAGGGTTAGGATTGAGGTTTAGGATTATGTTTAGGGTTAGGGTTACCCCTACTACATGGCAGTTGCTTTATTTACTTTACTGCACTTGAATTTGCCTTTGTCGAATAGTTTATAAATAATTGTTACGACTCGTCGTAAGAATAGCCACGGCCATGAAAGAACTTGACACGGCAGACATTTGGAGGTCAAATTCTGCTCAATTGTACAGTGCATAAGCACAGAACCCTAAATATTTAGAGATCATTACATTTCTGAGGAACTACACATATGAAAAACACATACAGTTGAGTGATTTGGATTTTTCCTTGATATACAGTACTGTACATCGTTGATCAAATCCTATAGGCTTACAGTAAGTGCGTCAATTATCCCACCATGATACTAGTAGTAACACGTAAATTTAGGCTACAATTCTTTAGAACAGCAAGGAAGCCCCAAAGCCCCCTACTCATGACCTTCAAATATAAACAAGTAGCCTAATGAATGAGATAGGTACTTGTTCGGCTCGGCACACTCGATACCTCCTACCCTATAGTACCTAGCTTAGGCTTGCCTAAGGTACAGTATGCCATACAACCGGCTAATATGCACAATTTCCATCCAATAATACTGCTGTTAGTGGCGACAAGTTTCACATAAAGTATATTGGATATTCAGGCAATGTGTAAGCCTTGGTTTCAAGTAAGCACCTTATCGGTAGTCTTTCACCGATAAAATTACAGCTAAAATGAGATACTTACGTTGCTGGATGATATACAGGATGTGTACAACAGTCGTAGCCTACTTCGCGTACGTACGAACAGTGTATACGTCTGTGCTGTGTCTAAACAGTTGATGGCGCCATGTCGTTACAAGTCTCGTACTGCGATGGTCTAAAATTGCCAATTTTCGTTATTTTACATCCAGAATATTCCAAATTTCACCAAGAATAGCAATCATGTGTCTTTAATACAAATTCGGGATGTCGCTGATATATATATCCTAGTTTTCCCGTATATTGAGCGGAAAGTTGAGGTTAACATATATCCTACATACACCGTATGCGAAAATAACGTTATATACACTGTTGAGTGAGGCTCAGATTTGCACTGAAAATGCTCTTTATCGCAAGAACATACAATTAATTCTAAGTTAATTTCTGATAAATATCATCATGTTGTCTACATTCGAAGTGAAATTTGTTTACACAACGCACGATATTTGAATTGGTAATGTCTCAGACTTATGTTTACCAAGAAGTTGGTAAACAGATGCCCAAGGTACACATAGGCCCCAGCTACCACCCACGAATGTAAACATATGCCCGCATTCATAACTATATATATATATATATATATATATATATATATATATATATATATATATATATATATATATATATATATCTTTTTCTATCGTTTTCTATCGTGAAACCTGGCTACTGTAAATTTTTTGTACACGCTACCACGATATAACGATATACCACGATCACACGCTATATCGTGATACCAAGCCTTCACGATAGCAAACATGACTGCTACATTCACGCTAACACGTTATATCGTGAGATCGTGATTTCAAGCTGAGCGCATCACAATTCGTAACTTCGTTTGGGCTTTGGGTTTTTATTATTCACGCTATTTCGTTAATTCGTAATATCGTGTATCATGAAGTTCCTACTCTACTGTGCGAAAATCGATCTTTACAGGAGTTCCGCCTTGAAAACTTTTTGATGTCAGCTCACAACTTTACACGTTTAACTTTTTATTTAACA
The DNA here is from genome assembly GCF_037975245.1 of Apostichopus japonicus. Classification (NCBI taxonomy): domain Eukaryota; kingdom Metazoa; phylum Echinodermata; class Holothuroidea; order Aspidochirotida; family Stichopodidae; genus Apostichopus; species Apostichopus japonicus. The sequence goes on from NC_092567.1 coordinate 5,373,136, forward strand.
ACAGTAACGTTACGTACGGATAGCGACTTTTCTGTTACTAGTAGTGTTAGTTGTAGATTTTATGTTCCACGTTACTTTGAATAGTTGGCAACATTTCGAAGAATAATAAAGTACTACTAAGCCTTTCTTGTGTTAAGTTTTTATATAATTTATCGTTGGTTCGAAACAGAATAAAAAGGGAAAAAAAATCCACCCAACAACTTTGAAGCAGGGCCGGTTATAAACAAAACATCTTCATCGTCCGCGCAAGGGGCCTCCCTTTTCCTGATTCCCGAGTCTCTATTCGGATTCAAGAAATCTAACTAACCTTAAAAATTATTTTGTTAAGGTTGCCACATATTCCAAACTAGTATTAGCGCATGAAAAGAAGAAAAACGTCAGCCTGTTTTTTTTCAGATCTCAGTACGAGAAACATGTATTTTATTTGGATAATAGAAAAAATTTCTTTAATGTGGTTAATTAATATTTTCCTACCCTAGCAATATTTGATAAAACCTTCATGAAAACCGACTTTTTAGAAAATGGATTTTGAAGCTCAGTCAACAATTTAAAAAATGCTTACCGTTAAATACTGGCGTCAAAAAATACATTTCGTATTTATTCCAATAAAGATCCACAAAGGATGCGAAGAACAGCTTACTAAATAGAATTGAAACTGCATGTACAGTACATGGTCATTTTAAGTATCCAAATACTATACAAAGAGATCGAGTTCACAGAAATACCCCTTTTCCCTACCACCTGAGGAAAAGCGTCTTTTATAAATTATAGTACCATACAGTACTTTACATTTGATACAAAAGTAACATCTACAACAACTTCCCAAAATTTGTATGTGTCACAATAGGTTAAGTTTTAACCGCACAGTACCATTAATAATTTGCATATTACATCAAAAGTTACACTCGGGCGTCCAGATGGCGGGAAAATGTACAATCATGTACAATTTGTTGTGTCGTTCCCACGGTGCAATGAACTTGGGCAAGTTGCCAAGTTCGAATGTCGTTAACCTACTTATGTTCCGTAAACAATGTCAATGGGAATTATGTGTGTAAAAACTCGTTTTTCCACGTGTTATATATATAGAAGTTTTACGTAAGCGGAGTGAATTTCGGGGCGGCTCGTTGATTGTGAGGAAGCACTTATCTAAGCATCAATATTTGTGAAATATATCGTACGGTTTTTCTTCAGAAAATATTTTTGACTAGTAATTTCTCAATGTATTAAGAAGGGTGACATACCCTTTGTTCCGACGTCTCTATGTTCCGACGTTTCTTTAAGTTCTGACAATTTTTTTGGACTCTAATTTTTTGAACCCAATTTTTTTTCTGGGGGGGGGGGCTCAATTTTGTTAGACCCAAATTCTGTCTGACTAATTTTGTCTGGCTTAAGTTATTTTTTTTGGGGGGGACTCAATTTTTTTGGACCTAAATTTTCTTTGTGGAATCAATTTTGTTAGACCCAAATTTTGTCTCACTAACTATTTATTAGAGGGGACTCAATTTTTTCGGACCCGATTTTTTTTGGGGGACTCATTTTTTTTGGACCCAAATTTTTTCCGGCCTAATTTTTTTTTTGGGGGGGGGACTCAATTTTATTTGGACTCAATTTTTTTTTGTGGAATCAACTTTTTTGGACCCACAATTTTTCTGACCTGATTTGTTTGGTGGGACTAATTTTTGTTCGGACGCGCCAATTTTTATTTACGAAACAAAAAATAAAAGGGCCCAAAGTTTTTTATGACCCAAATAGTGCTTGTCCGAAAAAAAAATTGGTCATAAAAATTTTTAGAGTAAAAACAATTTGTGTCATTAAAATATTTTGGTCCAAAAAATTATGGGTCTTAAAAAAATTTGGTCCGAACTCCGAAAACATATTGGTCAAAAATATTGGTCAAAAGAACTTCAGAGTCAAAAACAATTGTCGGAACGTAGACACGCCGGAACCCATAAAATATACTGGGTCTAACCCTAATCATTGCATTTTGGGCGAATGTGTATTTAACTACGTTACATGATGCTTAAACACATGTTTGAACAAAATGAAAAATTCAAGTATTACCACATAAATATTCAAAAAATATACTTTTGTTGCATGGTATGAAGGATTTGGTGAAACCAAACATGTCTGGACTGGTTTGAAAATTCTACGAGGTTCGTGATCAACTTGACCGTCTAGTATTTTCAGAAAGTAAGGTTGCTACCATACAAAACTGTCCGGCCAAAAGCAATTAAATGACTTTATGACATTTAAATAAAAAAAAGCTTCTAACAGAAGTTATGACCAATTTTGTATAATTTTTAATGTGCGCGTCAATACGGGTTGCCATCAGGATCATATCGATTACTGATGCTATGCAAAAGAAACTGCTTATTTGAGCATATCATATGGTGCGGAAAAATATTCTTCAAGCAAACAATTTTCTCGAAAATCTTGCAAAATTCGATCGTGAAAACAATGTTCAAACATACTAAAGTATGCCACCCTATGCATCCCGGACGGTGAAAAAGCTACTGTAGGCCTATATTCAGCGTTACAATGCATATTAACCCTATCGTAACATTTGGGACGATTTGCTAGTACAATTAAAGCCTAGGCTGATATTCTTGCATACAAGAAGTTCAGAACGAATGTTTAGTTCGAACTGAAAATATTTTGCGACCGCTATTTTTTTAAAAGAAGGGGTATGTATGAAGGAGTTTGGATGAGAAGGCCTACAGTGTGTTCATTAGGCCTATCGTACTAGTTTTGCGATTATGAAACTTGTATGTCGATTGACACTTAATTTTGGTGACACACCAAACTTTTTGATCAGAATTTGCAATAAATCTATTGCACATTGCGTTGAATTGATGATTTCATCTACTGCGGGAAGAAGCCTACCCCAATTCTTTCAAATCACGATGAAACGATCGATCGTTCTGCAACGTGATTCACGCTATAACGATAACATTACGATAGTATACAGTGCCAGTGAAATGAAGCACACACTATCACGATATTACGACCACGATGCGACGCAAGATATCACGTTAGGTACTTGCTATAGGCGTAATGGAAACGATATCACGATAGACTCCTCGAGTCTCCTCATATTTTGTCACGATACACGATGCCACGGCCGATTTTATGTGGGCGGTACTATATATATATATATATATATATATATATATATATATATATATATATATATATATATATATATATATATATATATATATATATATATATATATATATATATATATATATATATATATATATATATATATATATATATATATATATATATATATATATATATATATATATATATATATATATATATATAAATCCGACCGTTAGGCAACACTTCATGTGAAAAAAATAGCACTTAGGGCACCATTTGACTTAGGGCGACATATATACTGTCGCCCTAAGTTCTGCCTTTTAAATTGGAACGATAGAGTTACATTCTGCAAATATTGTTGGAAGCGAGTCAAGGGGGGTTGAAAAATGTTCGTTTCTATTAAGATTTATAAAGATTAATTAAAAACTAGGTAAATTAGAAGGCATTGAAGATGGGCATTCTGATATGGCTATATGTGCGTGTGTTAAAAACAGCACTTTCGGCAACATTTTGATTATGGCCTTTAAAATGAAAATCGATATGTATATGTTTATTATAAAATCACCCTTTTAAACATATTACCCAAAGGAAAAATATATTAGCCTCTTTTAAGCAATGAATCGCGAAAATGAAGATATATTGCCAATATTGTATTGCACGGTATCTTATTGCACCGAAGAGAAGCCGGCCCTCTATTAAGTTACGCTCTTCGCGCAGTACAGCTATACGTACGTACGCGAACCTCGATCGTGCCTAGCTAGCCTATCGAGTATATGCCTAGATACAGTTCATCCAAATGCAGATGTGCGAGTCACACGGCGCGGGAAGAACGGTAAGTTAACTATTTGTGTAGTTCATTTAATGGCATAAGCGGCCGTATTATATTTTCGAAGCACAATCTCCTTGGCTATTATTTATGGCTTTCTCCTAATTACGCCAGCTGGTTAGGTCTATAGGCTGTGCATAACGTTAGGCCTAACTTAGTTAAAACGTAACTATGCTTATCATAAGCCTAATTGATATTATCGTGTATTACTATTAGCCTAGTACTTGGTAGTACTAGGGCAATTCCAAACGTTTCGCGTCAGGGCTTCAGAAACTTAGAAGAGAGTTGTGTTTGGAGTATGGATAGGTTTTTTCACAATTTTGTTTTCCTTTTTGCTGAGCACTCATATGAATATATATTTGAGCTAGGTTGAGCTTCATTGATAAACAATGATTCATTATTTGACCGATTTTGGACTAGCCTAATTATAAAGGCCTAGTGCCTACTGCATTTTGTATGGAAAAAAGGTCATTAATTGCAACAAAACATTTATCTTGGGATTTCTCTGAAAGCACTAATTCAAATCACCTGTTAACAATACCACCAATACTATTGGCCTATGTGGCAAATACCACAGGTCTGTAAGAAAAATGATCAAAGAGTTCCATTGACAACACAAATAATTTTTTCTGTAATACAAAAGTTCAATAAAGTCCTTTGTAAAATTACTTCAAGATACTGATTACACACAATTCATTAAATCATACCCATAACAACCATTGTAAGCATATCAATTCCTCAGCGCCATTCCCTGTGCGGCACCCGAACTGAGTTCGACCGCCACAGTTTTAGGCCTATGACTTAACCATATAGACCATTTTCCTACAGCCATAATGTGAAAAGTTTATACCGAAAAAACTTAGTTCAAACTGCACTAAACAGAGAAATGTGTTGTCTCTCAAGTTCTGTTCTTTTCTTAACAATATAGTTTAAAATTCCACCGGACTTGGGTGATTTACGATGCAAGGTTAATAAATATCAAACTCAAAACCCTCATTGATAACACACAGTAAATACTGAAGAAAATCACCATTTGATAGCCGTACTTTGTTTGCGTAACCTTCCTCTTGAATATTCATTGACAAATTTAGTTCAAACGGTTTTGGGAAGTATTTTTTCTTTATATATAATAACTTTAAATTGATGTTAAATTCATTTTCATTGGTCACTATCTTCAATCGGACCAAGTACAATCCAATCGAATATCTTCTAAGAAAAATACAAGTTACGCTTTCTTCGGTGGGCACGCCGTTACGTAATATGTGTATCCTGTACTCTGCAATAGGGTACAGCCACACAATGCACAGTGTTCACCTACAATGCTACAGCCGAGATTCGCTTTCAAAACGTCATATTATATCGAACTTAATATTATTTCAAAGAAAATGACCGTAGAATATGCATCATTAAATGTTGAAGCAAGTAATTACCAATTAACTTATCTAATGCAATCCTAATTATAGAAACACTGTTTAAGACCCCCTCTGATGAATGGAATAGTTCAACCAACTTGTCCGCACAGAGCCACAGGATTTTTGGTCCAGGTGATGAGTCATACGCGTCGGTCAGTAAGAGGGCTATTTTGAAGGATGTTTAGTGTGCATTTTAGAAAGAAAGGAATTGATATGTCTGATTGATTCTGCTAACTTTCCAGAAATAATAAATCCCAAGAAAAACAATCCGAAATTTGTAAAAGCTTGGACGGACACATGATGTGCATCTCAACAGTGACTGGTTCAATATACTCTAATGTTGAACAGAAAGAACATTTTCAAATTTATCACTGATGAATGATGTTGTGAGCAGTCGGGATTACTGCACGCTTCAGTTCTATTTAACCTTTTCATTTATCATATTTTAGCATTTAATTTCCGGTCACGCTCAGGAAACAATTACGACATTCCTTCACGGTCGATTTGTTTACTGTAAGAACTATTAACCGTTTTTTCTCAGGAAAGCTTGATAGTCTGAAGTTATTATAGCGTGTGATTTTAGTATACTGCCAAAGAAGTAAGTTGTTGTTTTTGTATTGATATTTTATGTAGAAGTAACGGGAAATTTAGTATGTTTAGTTTGGTTTAATTGCACGTCTTTTTCGATCTAATGTAGTGCAGGGTTCACTTGCGCGAATTCAAATTATTCTGTTTATGTATGTATATGTATATGCATTGATTAGATGCATTGATTATGGGTTTTTTTTCTTTTATTTGTAATTCAAGCATATCTGTTTAGAAACAAAGTTTAAAGGCTATCATTAATTAGTTTTCTCTTATATTGTTTGATCCCAGATTGAATGAAACTCAGTGACGTAAATAATATTTCAGATCATACAGTTTTAGGCAGTTGCTAAAACTCTGGGTATTCTCTAGTCTTCGCTGGTCCAAATATCACAAAGTGAGAATGAAAACAACTCTTTATCCTAATTTTTAGTTGATTTTCCTTGTCTGAACCTTCCTTACAGTACTGTATACATCTGGGAAATGGACAGAACAATTTCTAAAGTATATCTATAATTTTGGGAACTGTAGTACCCTACCCTAGAAGGGGAAAGTTGAAGGTCAATAGTGCAAAGGAATAAATAATCTTGTTTGATAAGAACTTTAAGTACATGGGAGGGGGGTGTAGAATATCACTTCATAACATCCCTCTTGCCTTGAGAAAGTTTTGAACAAATTTCTCTTTAACTTGTGAAGTAGGTAAACATCAAAGTTACATCAAACAAATTTCATTATATATAAAAGGATCTTACATCATGAATATAAAAAGCATATGATAAAAAAGAATACAAGTGAAAGATTTTTGGTCAATGAGAGGTTTGATGTAAATGAAAGGAAAAGGGCTGTTCCAACCCTTAAATTTTTAAAATGTATTTTACACTTAAACAATAGCATATTTATGCATTCTACTTTCAAGACTCATGTTCTGTGAAACACACTAAAAATATGTCACCATTTTCCATAGGTAAGGCTACACATGAATACCAATGGTGCTCTCGGAATATAAGTCCTAGAAAAGTACTGCAAAACTAGGTACAGTATTCTACCAAAGCAGACATGAGAATCATTACCTTGAAATTCAAGATTACTTTGTCAGAAAGAACACTGATAACAGTATATTCATTTGCTGTCTCTGTTAACTGAGCATTACTATACTTGACGCATCAAGTCTTTGCACATAATCCACTACACATAAATTATTAAATGCAAGTGTCATGGACCAAATCAAAGGTTAAAGTAAAAGCATATGTACATATCAACCTGCAGAGACCTATGTTGCTAATGTAGAGCGAACATTGTAGTTACCCTTTCCCCTTCCCTCTCCCACCTTACACAGTATATGGCATAGAACGGCATACAGCTGATAGTAAATATTAACACTAACTCGAACCACATAAAACTACTCCAACTGTAAGTATCTATTCCAGTTCCTGTTACACTGTGCTGCACTGTGCCACGCAGTATACAGTGCCATTCTTACACAGATTCACTTTTATCTTTTATCCGTAATCAATCCTAGGGCAATTTCTGTCTCTATTGCTCTTCTGCCCAGCACGTATAACTTGTTAAGATGAAACCAGTACACTAATTTACATAGCTGTTTTAGTCACGGATGCTTTCACACAGAGGTAAAATAATTTTATCTAAGATGTGGTTATTAGGATGCCAAATTTATGTCTATCGAGAAACAGAACTAAAGAGTCATCTGCTAAACCTGTTCTCTAAAAAGTATTATGTTTATGGTCATGCATGTTGGAACAGGTGTTTACATTCATGGATATGTGAGTTGGTGCATTGGGACATTTATACATTTCATGGTGAGATCTTCCCCCACTGCCATTGTTTAGAGTAGGTGCACACATTGCCATGTCAAAGATTTGATGAATTTACTGTAACTTTAATGACTAGAAGTCTTGGGATTTGTCAATATATTATGGCATTCATAGTATTGAATTGAATGCAACAGATGTATAGTGGTTTGATGTAGTGACCTGTAATTGGTATGGCCTGAGGCTGTTTTCTTTCTTGAATGTGTAATCATGGAGCTATAAACAGAGGTGTAATAAACTGGTGACTGTCAACCAGTGTTCCAATTACAACAAAAAAATTGTACATGCACATGTGCATGTAGGTTTTAAACAAAAATTACCTGCACAAACAAATCATTACCTGCACCACAAGTGAAAAATACAAAAAGGGTGTTTTCAAAGTTACTCCTGGGTTTTGTTTATGTAGGCCATTTCGGGACACTGAATATTTTACTTGCATGCACATGCACACATAGCTTACATGTGTGCATGCACACGTGCGCACACACATGTAAGCTATTTAAGTAACATGCAGTCAAAAGTTACATGCATTAATTTTGGTCCTGTCAACCCCTTGTATTCACATGTCATCACTGGTTTGGCAGATTTGCTTGCAACTCTCCAATCTTTTCGAGCAATCACTAGTAATTTCACTAATATCCACTATAAATTTAACTTTAATCGCTGAGTAAATTGTTGGCCAAATCCACAAGATGCAAATTTTATGCTACATCACACCAAAATAAATCTACACATGTTTTTTAAAAGGTACTGTATATACTGACCTATCAATATGAAACATTTGAGAGATGCAACAACTCATCTGCACATCTCAAAAAAAGTATTTCTTTCCTACAAAGTGAAACACATTTGCCAATGGTTGGTACTATTATGAAGAAAAGGCCTACAGTAGCTACAATATGAAACTCCTATATTTTTTCATTAAAGTCATACATGTAAATAACATTTTTGGTAATGTACATACACAGTAACTCATAGAAAATGACAGGCTAACCCTTTATTATAACCTATATACAAACTATGCCATTTAAACTGCTTCTGTACACATAATACACATGACTTTATCCACTATTTGGTTTGGGCAAAACATTCCTGAACAATCCATTACACAATAAATATCTTCTGCTTGTGAACAAATACTTCTGGCAGATATTGCATTACTGGGTGGAATATCATGATAGTCTTATATTATAAATTAATAAAGAATGGACCCGCCCCTTGCTGTAGCTGCAAATCTAAACATCCCATTTTGAGTTGAAAACCTTGATCAGTGCATGCAACTGAATGAATTTCATAGCTCTCAAATCTGCTTGTTAAAAAATGTGACTAGTTTTCATTTGAATCACTCTAGTTGTCAATGGTTGAGGTTGAATATACAACTCTAAAGGGGGTTCACAATTTCCCTTTCTAGTTTCTAATCTACCAACCTTTTTTTTATGCAAAAGAGGAACTTCAAGTACAGGTACAGATGCAACAACTGGCATTTCTAGTGAATATTTCAAACCCATTGGGAAGCAATTCACAATGAAAATCAGACCAGTTGTGAAGCAACTCAACTAAAATTTTCAGAATATGCTTATTTGTGGTGAACCATGCATACAATAAATTTGGTAATTTTTAAAACAGGTTCCTGGGTAAATTACTGAACTTCCTGCATTGTCAAATTTAAAGGATTTTTTTAATGCATATTTCATAGAAAGTTATTGATATAGCCTATCCCTGGGTAACTGTAATTTTCGTGGAGCTGGTTGTTTACAGACACTGCAAAGAGCCCAGGGTAAATATTGGATCAGGTTTTGAGGCTTTGCGCATGTGTAGTTTAAAACTCTGATGTTCAAACAGGCTTACGATATGCGCATACAAATAGTGAATAGTGAACTGTGGAATTTAGCAAGAAAAAAATAAACCTATGGAGTTGGCGACAGGGAAGTACAAATATAAGGGCTAATGAATGGGGGACTGGGCGGTGAAAATTGATTGAAGGGGCAGGACAGGCGAACAGAGGTAAAACAGTGAAGCTAGTAAGGTACAGTACTGTACTTGACCAGCTGCCCTATAGTGTAGAATATATCTGCACAGTATGGGATTGGGAAGTGATACGATAGCAACTAGGGCCCAGTAAAAATAAATGCAATTGTTGTTCGATCGGGACCTAATTTTTTAGTAACATTACTGGGTTAGGATACACTTACCCTACAATATTATTACAACTCTTGCTTAAAATAATACTTTATGGCACGGTTATGCTTTGATCTCATTGGGGAGAGTAAAAAAAATGGAGACAGCATGGTTTCACTCACCCATTAAATTGCCAATTGCACATCAAAAAGTTACACAAATATTAAAAACCACTGGTAAAAAAATAAACATCAGCTCTGGTCTGGTCTCTGATCCTCAGGGTTGTCATCTCTGGGAGTGGAAATATTCCTATGATTTTCTTTGCAAATCTAACTTCAAGCCTCAGGTGGCAACTAAAGGTATGTCTTGAACTAAGTTAAGCCATCTTGATGCAAAATTCAAACTTTTGTCTTCAGTATGTTGTCTTCAGTATGACGCCTTATCAAATCGATGAGCCAAACATTCGATCCGGGTGATCCTCCTTTCGCTAGACCGAGCCCAGAAGTAGCCTAACGTCAGGCGATGCGTGCATGGTTGGGTCTATACCTCCAGAAAATAAAAATAAGTGCCTATGTGGATGTTTCAGTGCTTTGAAAGTAGTTCCGCTGTTTTAAATCCGCTCTTGCACCATGAAATGTTTATTGCAAAAGCATTATAATTTTATGATATTTTTCTAACTGATGCAACTTAGATGTCGTGTAAAGAGAAGTTTGGGGCCATTAAAAAAGGCTTTTCACTAATGTACTAACAATGTTGATAAATGGGGATTTTCAGTCCAGTTTATTGATGACTTTATTGTTGAGTCTAAATTTGTCTCAAATACAACAGCACTGGTGTGTATGTTAGTTGAGCTTTTTGAATTATTCACAGTATTTGACGAACAGCGTGTGAATGGTAATAATATATGCTTAAAACATGTTGTATTGCAGTAAATGTATACATGTTGGTCAGGGGTAGTAGATATGTGCATTGTGCAGCTGCTCCCTTTAATGTGGGGCTTAATGTAAAATTTCAATTTAATTTGGCATGATCCTATGCAAATGATCTGCATAATATTTGGTATGAAGCTATACTTTTACAAGAATTTATATAGTACATGGCAAAATCTCATATTAGTGGTGCCACCAATTTAAAATCAGTCAGATAGCCTATGTACTACATGTGTGCTTATAAACATGATAATACTGTACATGAAGGGCACTATGTTAGCATCAGACTCAAATTTATGTTGGTCTTGAATCGCAAATGAGTCCTATCGTTAGGTCTTCCAATAGTTTATCTTTCCAATATTTTGCAAGCATGATATATTACATAGATTACTTGGTACAAACTAGTAGTTGATAGTGTTAGGTAGGACAACACATTATGTCATTAGTTATTTAACTGTTGTTGCACAAAATCATTTTAAATCAGCTACAGGTACAAACAATAATTGAAAGTGGGTCATTCATGTAGGTTAATGTCATATTGCATGGGTACAAACTATAACGTAAACCTGGAGGTACAACAGATGATTCAAGAATGTCTCCAAATTATTAGGTTGACAGGGCTTTTACTTGTGAATGCCTTTAAATGTCAATTACATGTTGTAATCAACTCTCATATATTGTGAGTACTCTGATGGCCAGAAAATGATATTAACTTGACCAACTGTAACTGCATATTTTGTGGTTACAGGTTATGGAGTATTGCACATAGGAAGTTCATCATAGGGAGTTCCTAGTAGAATATTGTGGAGAGCTAATTTCCCACAAGGAAGCTCTGAAGAGGGAAAAGGTGTACCATGAGGAAAAAGGATGGGGTAGAGTAGCTGAGGCCATAGACCCCATTTTGTAATACTGTATTTTAGGATTGATACCATTGAGTATGGCATGATAAAAGTGAAGTGCTTATTATAATGAACTCAACCCCTAAGGCTTTTCCAACCATTTTCAACTACTGTTTGTCCCTCTCCTTCTTCATAGCTTTTCAATGCAGTCCTGCTTTTCATCTAATTCCATTATCATAGTTACCTGCTCTACCCTCTATTACTGTTTTCACCCATCATATTTACTCAACTGTCTTGAAGGAACTTGAGCAAGTAGCATGCATTATTCTGACTATCTTGTCAGTATATTGTTTTATATAATGCTCTATACCAGCTCTGTCTTCTGCTTTGAATTTTAGCTGTAACAAGTTATGAGGAGAGTGATGGAGATGAAGATCATGTCCCTGTTTGCAAACGTCACAACACTTCAAAGGGTCAACAAGGTATGGACTGCAATCTCTGCCATTTGCATTGAAACCACAATTAATAGTACACATATACAGGAGAGAAGTAGATGAATGTGTCTAACACCTTGTAACTTGCTTATTCTTATTTCACACATATAGTAATTTTTAGAGCAACTATATTTTTGAAGTGCTTCTTTCATTTTTTCATTTCATTTATATTGTTTTATAACATAAGTATGATATAACAACATAGGAGATATGAACCAAAACCTGTGAAAGGAAGTGTACTAAAAACCCTATGGGGCTTGTTGAGTAGTGACACTCCCTGACAAAATACAGAACTTTACAACTTTACTACTTATCAGAGGTATAAGCATGTAGTTTTATCCACCCACAACACCTAATGGGCAATTAGCATTGTTTTTTTTTTATTAGGACTTTCACTTCCAACCTGCTTTATTTGTGCTCTGAAACTTCTATTTTTTGTTTAGACCTGTGTGAGGCTGTATGCGTGGTGGGATTCTGTGTTAAGGGGGAAAACTGAACATAGGTTTTGATCTCATCTGTCAAAAGGAAACAAGCAAATTGTTTGAGCTGTTGCATGGTGGTTTAGAGAGCTGTTTATCGATGGTACTTGTACCTGTGGTACAGTAGGTCCGTCTCAGTGTGGGGCTGTGAGATTTGTACAATAACTTTCGAGAGCTATATTCCTGCAGCAATGAGTGTTTTTTTGATTTGTGCAATGAACAGACCTATTCAAGACAGATTCATGCGCATGGTGTGAATAGTCAACTGGAGGCAGTCCGTCCTCTTTTTTTGGACATGTGAGAATAGGTTAAGTACAAAGGAGATTCTTCCATATTCATGCAGCAACCTAGTATACATTGAATAGCTGAACAGACTTTAAACTTTCAACAGCTTCATATCAAGTGCACTACACACTCAAAAAGTTATTGATAATTGATTTGGAAAATTTGGACTTGTCCCAGTGGAACATTACACAGACCAGAGATGTGTGAGCAAGGGCCACAATAGATTTGATAAAAACAAAAACATGCACTTGCAGAAAAATCTTAGAGTGTAAAATTTCTTTTTGTATTTCTTAACGGGAAGCACAATTTTACAGGTATGAAAGAATATTATTAAAATAAGAGCATTTCAGATTTATATTTATTATATACTGTACTGTAGGCTGTCACTTGTTCTGAAGCATTTTGCATACATATGTCTACATGCATCTATTACTGTGTACATGATACATACTGTAATGCTTTGTTGAATTTGTTTGAGCAATTGTACCATCATTATTCATTAAATTGGACCAGTGGAATCAATTGCCTTTACTTTTGACTTAAGCCAACATTCCACCATGAAGCTCCAATGTGAATTATCCACATTTTTAATATTCTTTTCATTAAAATATTTCAACTTGTGACATGATCATTGCATTTGGAATGTCTTTATTCATTTGGAAATTAATTGAATGAAGAATGTTATGTTATGGATATGGCTAACCCATGTTGGAAAAAATTGGGGGAGAGGTGGAGACAAATCAAGGTAGTATGGGTGCTATTATAATTACACCATATATTCCACTCAATTGTTACAGCAAATTGAATGCATTGTTAAGGAAAGTAAGATTTACCTGTTTACACCTATGTGCAACAGCTGGTCTTGACATGGCATATCAATTGATAAACAATCACATGACAAAGTTCTGCTGTATTGGGCATATTTGCTAAATATTGGAATGAAAACATAAAATTGATATTGATCATAAATATATGAGCAAATAACATGCATTTCTGACTATCTTGCCAGTATATTGTTTTATATAATGCTGTAAACCAGCTCTGTCTTCTGCTTTGAATTTTAGCTGTAACAACTAATGAGAGTGATGGAGATGAAGATCATATCCCTGTTTGCAACCGTCGCAACACTTCAAAGGGTCAAAAAGGTATGGACTGCAATCTCTACCATTTGCATTAAAGCAAAAATTTATACTACTGTACATTATATATATATATATATATATAGGAGGGATAGAAGTATTTATGTTAATTCCTTTTATGTTTACTCAATTATTTTTAGATCACATATCATTTCATCACATGCAAAGTATATTTTAGCAGTGCTGCTCATTAGGTTTTAGTCTTCCACTGCTAACAACTGATAGGCAATGACTGGTGGTTGTTTGTTGTATGGACATTCAATCCCAATCTGGTGCTCTGAAATTGTTATTTTGAAACACTGTGAACATAGTTTACCATCATATGGTTCTCTACACATAGTAATATAAGGATAAAGATTTGGCCAAATCTAACTGGTTACCAGACTACCAGATGTACTTCATTCTTACCCACCGATGCCAAAATTATTGTTTGTTTGGGAATCTTGACCAATCAACCTCAAAGTGGTTTTGGTACAACAGTACCAGGATGGTTTGTCAAGAGGTATTTTCCTACACATTCAATTCTAGCAAATAGATATTACTCTAGACTCCACCCCAGCTCTTATTGTGGTCTGCTGAAGATCACTTAAATATGGGTCCATGTCTGTTCAGTGTCTCTCTTTGTGGGGACAGATGAAGCACTTGTGCATTGTGATATCATATAATATCAAAGCTGAATGCTTTTGCATGAATTTGGGCAATTATAGTAAGCATGACATTTTAGTTATAGAAAGTGCTTCCATGTGTAGAGATGCCTGTTCATGGAAGTGCAGGAGAGTATAGATTGTATCAAGGGTCACTTGTACGTCAGTTCAAAATAGTTTGTGTTTTTTGTAAGTTTTCACTGTGATTTACTAGTATTGAGTACCTTCTACTATTTGATGTGATATGATATTATTTCTTACAGTAAGGAAGTATACCATATGGGAATAGAGCCATGAGAAGAAAATACATCACAGGAACCTCAAAGACGGTGCAAGGTAGAAAAATCTGCTTAAATCACAGGAAGTCTAATCAAACCTTCAATCAATTGTGGATCCATGTTTGACTTTAGTATTAGTTAATTATTTATTTATTTATTTGTTTACCACAAAAGTACAAAGTGGAGGGAAGTCTTTCATAAAGCTTAAAAGCATAACAATATGGAAGACTATATGGCACATAAAATGGCACATAAAATGTCAGTAACTGGAACCTCAATTAATGGAATGGACCATTTACTTTTAATCATTCATTCCAGCATTCCACTTACTAAAACCATGAGTTTCAATTTGTAATCATGTATATTAGGCATATTAGTCACAAGCTAGACAGTAAAAAGTTCAATAACAAGAACTTTGTTGACAACTGTGTCTGCTATATATGTATACCATCCTATCATAATTAGCCAGGCATAATACTGTTGACTACTGCATGTATCTGTATCTTAGAGTAAGTTAGTTTTCAGAAGCAACAATATTCCATGTGGGGTTCAGTGACATCACTGTATAGTTCATATTGTTAATAATCTGTCAAAATTCACAGAACAGGTCAGTGTTTCACATTTTTTTTTCTTGGGGGGGGGGGTGGATATACATAGTAAGAGCCTTTGCCAACATAGGCTAACTTCTCAAGCCCATTCCTTTTCAAAATTTAATCTCTCACCCTCACTACAGGAGGAAACTTGCAAGAGAGATTTGTCAGATGAGTCACAATCAGATATTTTAGCACCCATGTTGTTATTATTCTGGTAAACAAATGTGTCAAATTATCCCTATTTTACCCTGAAATGTGCATGATCAGATGATTTGTGGACATTTGTGTTGATATTAATTATTGGCATGTATTGAAACATAATGGTTAGCCTAGTTATAATATTTAATTGAGCTATTTTACATGAATATTAGGTCAAATGTCGTTTTGCAAATGCTTCTTACCTAACATGGCCGATGAAGTAGTGGCTCATCTATGATGTTAAAGAACGAGGTCATCTACGAGTCTTTTCTGATAACATATGTAAAAATTAAGTATAGTGTGGAAAACCACTTGAATTAAACTGTTAAATATTCATGTGAATAATGATATACAATTGATCATATGGGAAAGGACATTATGTCATCAATTATTCATGAGTTGTGCAGTGTTTTTACTAGGATGTTAGAAATGGGGGATTGCCTCAGTCAGTTTTTTTAATTTGTCGGCTGGGGTAGGGGGCGGGGTGATTTTCCCACTTTTTTTTTATTTGTATATTAAGAAGTCGCTAATACTTTGCTGATGTTTCTTTTTGGACCTAGATCAAAAAAAGATTAATGACTTCCTTAAGACACAGGGCGAAGATGTCCCATACAACTGGTTTATCGTGAAACAAAAATTATAAATGAATCTGGCAAATGCCAGAAGCTGGCAGAGAAAAGAATGTTAAGTATGTTGGCAGATTAATTTAATCTTGTGTGTTGATCCTGTAAAATATTACAAAGATTTAAAGTTATAGTCTCAGAAAAACAACCAATTAGTGAGGGAAGAAATTAATGAGATGATCTTCCTATTTTTTTGGGAAAACTGGAGAAGTATGTCATATTATCGACACCAATTCAAAATTACCAACCACTAACACAAAGTAATTAGGGTGAAACTGAACCACTGTATTCATGCACATTATTTGTTTTTTTTCAAATTGATAAGCGTTATTCATGTTCTTTGTAGTTTTGGAAAATTATTAAGCAATTTGGTTCAGCCATGATTGAACAGGTCTCCTATTAAAACAGAATAGTAACACAAAATGATATTTGATTTGCTTAGGTTGTACATTTTCAATAGCATACAAATGGAATGTTGTTACAACTTCAAATTACAAATCAAGCAATCCCTGCATAGATCATGCTACCCCTGACTAGATGTCCCTTTTTGCAAATGAAAAAGAACTTACCAATACTACAAACTAGTATTCCAAATTAAGTGTATGTTAACTGAACCTGAAGCCCTGTAATACCATGTGATTGCAGAGAAAAGAGAGTTACTGTACCTGGCTAAGGAGTATTAAGCCATGTCACATCATTATAAATTCTTGTTCCAAATTAATAAAATGTCAATATCCTGCACTTTTCCATTTATGGGGGACAGCATCATCTCAATAATAATTTATGAACAGTTTGCACCAGAGGGAAATAAGCCAGATACAGCTAAATTGTAAACACAATGTCATATTTCATATTTGATCATATTAAGTTAATGATCCTTATTGCCTTTTATCTACAAAACTTCATTATTAGGGCATTGGAACTCCCTTTTACACCAATTTGCATTCAGGTTTATATTACAAATTTGATGAGTTGTATTGAATTTAAATAATTATTTACTTCAATTTAAAAATGTATTGCATATTAAAACTGAATTGATGCTCTTTTTCTGTTTTTATAATTTCAAAACCTTTACTATACACTGAACAAAAAGCCCGAATTGGAATCTTCTACTAAAGCAGATAGATTTTCAAAGTAGTTTATAATTGACTTCTCTTAAAATATGTGTTACAACTGCCAGTAGTTAATCTCATACAGTATGTACAGTATAGTATTTGCATTTGCTTCTGATGTCAGTTAGACTGTTCTCGTACTTGGTGAGTAGATGGTTGAGTAGATGAACCCACATTGCATTTGGCGCTCATTTCAAAAAGAATAATGAGGTTATGGAAAGTACAATAATACTGCAACTGGAAGTTGATGTGTGAAGTTGTTGACTAGTGACTGGTTGATGTGTATTAAATTTGACATTACCCACAATACTGCATAGGGGCATGTACATGGTTGAGGGTAAGTAAGTAAAGGTAAAGTTATGCAGTTTAATTTAGAACCCACGTTTTTAGCTGAGTGTCATTTCCACATAATTGCACTAGAAACCTGATAATAAAGTGCTACATTTAGCAGGTTTTAGTCTGTTATTGTGTTGACACCAAAACAGAGCCCATAATAATGCATTCCTAACTGATGTACTGCTAATGCTAAACACCTAGTTCTACAACACCTTTACAAATTATACATACAGAATATTGTTTTCACATGTTGTGAAGAGAGTATATAAATATGCATTGGAAATCAATAAAATTCTTCAATGTCTGCATCTAATGAAAAAAATATGCATTATTTTCTGTGGTTCATATTGCATCTTCTTTCAATAACAGTAATGCCAGTATGAGCGTTTAACAAGTGGTGCTTGTAAACCAGCTGTAGGCTGACAAGTATTCTCCTGTGCAATCATGATCTGTTCCACTGCACATGATCATGCAACATAAATGGTACAACAAACACATGTGTTTAGGATGCTGATGTATGAACCAATAATTTGAAACTAAACTAACACTTGACTGCATTTTGCCTTGAATTTCATGACATTATACCTTTAATATTAAAAAATGCCAGGATGATAATTCCGAAGCTCACAAAGTCACAAACTTTTGTGGATGATAAGGATTGCAGTATTGGCTGATGCTGCACAATTGGAGAATTATTGGTTGGCAAAATTGAGACAAGTTGAATATTTCAGTGAGCGATATAAGAGCCCTGATTACACAAATGTTGTATTGTACTGAAGGTCATTACTTTGTAAGCAAAGTTTATGTTGGTTTTGGACTTTTATTATTATTTAATACCATAAATATTAACATTCAAATATTGTATTGACTCTGTTATGAATTTAAAAATATATTTCCGAAAGTGCTGAAGCTGCACAAAACTTTGTTATATCCTATCTTTAAGTATACCTTGCATGTATATAGATATAACATTTTGGGTGAAAAGTAGTTTGGGTGGAGATGATTGGGGATGGGCATTTTGGGGGTCTACTGGCAGGGGTAGCCCACTAATATAAATTACTGGAATTGCCCATCCCTTACATATAGAGTCCTGCCAATTATTTTCTGGTAGTTTTTAACTGGATACTTCATGAGCAGACCTAGGTCAATGAGGGGATGGGCTTTTTGGGGGTCTACTGGCACTTGTACCCCTCTAATAGAAATTTCTGGAAATGCCCAAACCTTACATATGAGTGATACCTATCATTTTTCAGTAGGTATCAACTGGTTACCTTATGAGCCGACCTAGGTCAATGAGGGGATGGGCTTTTTGGGGGTCTACTGGCAGGGTTACCCCACTAATATAAATTACTGGAATTGCCCATCCCTTACATATAGAGTCCTGCTAATTATTTTTCGGTAGTTTTTAACTGGATACTTCATGAGCTGACCTAGGTCAATGAGGGGATTGGCTTTTTGGGGGTCTACTGGCAGGTGTATCCCACTAATAGAAATTTCTGGAAATGCCCAAACTTTACATATGAAGTGATACCTATCATTTTCCAGTAGGTTTCAACTGGTTACATTATGAGCTCACCTAGGTCAATGAGGGGATGGGCATTTTGGGGGTCTACTTTCAGGGGTACCCCACTAATAGAAATTTCTGGAAATGCCCATCCTTTACATATGAGTGATACCTATCATTTTCCAGTAGGTATCAACTGGTTACCTTATGAGCCGACCTAGGTCAATGAGGGGATGGGCTTTTTGGGGGTCTACTGGCAGGGGTACCCCACTAATAGAAATTACTGGAATTGCCCATCCCTTACATAGAGTCCTGCTAATTATTTTTCGGTAGTTTTTAACTGGATACTTCATGAGCTGACCTAGGTCAATGAGGGCATGGGCTTTTTGGGGGTCTACTGGCACGTGTATCCCACTAATAGAAATTTCTGGAAATGCCCAAACCTTACATATGAAGTGATACCTATCATTTTCCAGTAGGTTTCAACTGGTTACATTATGAGCTCACCTAGGTCAATGAGGGGATGGGCATTTTGGGGGTCTACTTGCAGGGGTACCCCACTAATAGAAATTTCTGGAAATGCCCATCCCTTACATATGAGTGATACCTATCATTTTCCAGTAGGTATCAACTGGTTACCTTATGAGCCGACCTAGGTCAATGAGGGGATGGGCATTTTGGGGGTCTACTGGCAGGGGTACCCCACTAATATAAATTACTGGAATTGCCCATCCCTTACATATAGAGTCCTGCTAATTATTTTTCAGTAGTTTTTAACTGGATACTTCATGGGCTGACCTAGGTCAATGAGGGGATGGGCATTTTGGGGGTCTACTGGCAGGGGTACCCCACTAATATAAATTACTGGAATTGCCCATCCCTTACATATAGAGTCCTGCTAATTATTTTTCGGTAGTTTTTAACTGGATACTTCATGAGCTGACCTAGGTCAATGAGGGGATTGGCTTTTTTGGGGTCTACTGGCACGTGCATCCCACTAATAGAAATTTCTGGAAATGCCCAAACCTTACATATGAAGTGATACCTATCATTTTCCAGTAGGTTTCAACTGGTTACATCATGAGCACACCTAGGTCAATGAGGGGGATTGGCATTTTGGGGGTCTACTTGCAGGGGTACCCCACTAATACAAATTACTGGAATTGCCCATCCCTCACATATAGAGTCCTGCTAATCATTTTCCAGTAGTTTTCAACTGGTTACTTCATGAGCTCACCTAGGTCAATGAGGGGATGGGCATTTTGGGGGTCTACTGGCAGGGGTACCCACCAATAAAAATGACTGGAAATGCCCATCCCTTGTAACTGAAGTCCTGACCATCATTTTCCAATAGGTTTCAAGTGGTTACCTCATGAGCTGACCTAGGTCATCCGTGACGCTGGCAAAGCTACCCCACCACCAATAATTACTGGCGATGGCCATTTGTTGCTCATGGGGCCATACCTGACACATTGTATTTACTTTGATGTGGTTACCATGAAAGCTGATCTAGGTTAGCTTTTAGGTGACTTTAAAATTGCTTTCCCAGCCACACCCACCACAGCCGGTTTGCAAGTCGTCTGGTTTCATATACAGGAATGCACTGTGAACATTGTGATGTACAAGGCAATTGATTACCTTCCCAGCTACCCAAACCCTATGGGCTCCCGGTCTATATTGATGCTCTATTGACACCCTTGCCTCCAGAATGTGACTGTGTGACGTCAGGTGTTAGAATCGCTTTAGAATTCATTGGACATTTGAGTGAATGTAGGGACCAAAACATGAACTTTTTATGCAATTCTTTGAGAAACATAACATAGCTCCACTAAAATATGCAAAAGTGATCTACTTCCACCCCACCAAAAAACCTTGTCTTGTGGATGGGGGTGGGGGGGTAGATTAAGAAGACCAGTTCATACAACTTTATAAAGAACATACCTGGAAATATTTTCGATATGAATTTCAACATGTTTATCATTGAAATTTCTTTGGGCATGAACCCAAAGGTCACAGTTTATTTTTCTTACAAAGGGACCTTTGCAACATAATGTTTTAACAATAGTAATAGATAATGAATGTATCTATAAACTCAGTAATTTTTAGGTTGGTGCTCCCTCTTTTTATAATCTTTTTCAGTGAAAACATCTTGAGTGAAGGCATTCTTGCACTTTATACTCAAGCATGTGCTCAAGTTTTAGATTTTCAAAAAGCCTAACTAGTATCTCCTCTAACAATTGTGTTCTTTGAATATTGTTTAATGGGTATGACAGGAATTTGCATATTCAAGAAGTTTTTAAATATTTCTTGCCATTGAGAAGAACTTGCCATTATTTTGGTTCTGTAAGTCCTTGTCACATCAACATAAATGTTAGTGTTGACTTTGTTGACTTTGTTTTCACCTCTTTCTACAGGATCACTGGTGGGGTTTTTGAGTGTTAGTGTTGGACTATATATATATTATTAATCAAGCGAATATTCTAGTGAACAATCAAGTGAACCTTCAAGCGAACCTTCAAGCGAACCTTCGAGTGAACCTTCGAGTGAACCTTCAAGGGAACATTATGGTGAACTAGTGTATATACAAATAGTGAGTGTATTATATTAGCGTGTGTAAAGGAACTCAGAACAGTTTGTTTTTATTTAATTACCCTCTTTAACATGGTAGCAGAGCGAGGTTACTGAAATTAACACAATGGCGAATTATAAGACCCCACCAGTCTTTAGTGAAGCAAAACCATATTCAAGATGGATTGAAGAAGTTAAAGCATGGCAAGAAGTTACCGACCTTAAGAAAGAGAAGCATGGCTTAGCCGTAGCTCTATCATTACCAGAAGAAGGAGCTAAATCTATCAGAGATAAAGTGTTTAACGAAATTGATCTGGAGGATTTGAAGAAGGAAACTGGTGTTTCCACTCTTATCAAATTCATGGACAATGTTTTTAAGAAGGATGAGCTATCAGCTGCATATGAGGCTTATACCTCATTTGACCGTTACAGGAGACAGACAGAGACAACAATGGAGGAATTTGTGACAGAATTTGAGAAGTTGTACAATAAAACAAAGAAATACAAGATGGAGCTACCCAAACCAGTCCTCGCATTCAAACTTCTTGAGAGTGCTCAATTAGAGCACAAAGACCGACAATTGGTGCTTACTGCAGTGGACTATAAAGAACCTGATAAGATGTTTGAGCAAACGCAGAACTCCTTGAAGAAATTCTTTGGGCAACAATCAATGCCTCCACCTGAGGCCAAAGAAGGAGTGGCTGTCAAGACAGAGCCAACATTCCTTACAACACAAGAGACAGCTTTCTTCACTGGAAGAGGGGGCTATAGAGGAACAGGGCGTGGAAGATATGGTTACAGACAGTCAGGTGCTCCAAATTATGAGAGACCAAACACTTCTGGAAGAGGTCGAGGCAGTAGAGGAGGTGGGCGAAATATGAGGGGCACTGCAAAACACCTTAACCCTATTGGCCCTGATGGTTATCCATTAAAGTGCAGTAGCTGTGAGTCAATCAGACATCTGCTGAAAGATTGTCCTGATTCTTACGAAAATATGCAGAAGAGGGTGTTTAAGGCAGATGTTAAGGACGAAGAGGCTGTTTTGTTTACTGGTAATAAACAAATAGAGACAGAAGTTCTAATGAATGAGGCTGTGGGTGCTGCCATCCTTGATAGTGCATGTAGTTCTACCGTGGCTGGTCAGTCTTGGATGACATGTTATCTGGATATGCTTGATGAAGAGAAACAGGCCAGAGTGATGAGAAGTAAGAGTGACACGGTTTTCAAATTTGGTGGTGGGAAGCGCTTGAAGTCCATAGAAAAAGTCACCATTCCCTGTGAAATTGCAGGGGTCAAATGCCAAATAACCACAGATGTTGTAGACAGTGATATTCCCCTCCTCCTTGGTAAACCAGCAATGAAGAAAGCTAAAGTGAAACTTGATTTGGAGAATGATTGTGCCACAATCTTTGGAGAAACAGTTGAACTACAGTGTACCTCATCTGGGCATTACTGCGTCCCCATAGTTGAAACTACCATGCCCATTGGTGATACAGTTGAAGCTTTACTGTCAGTAGATGAGAGGAGTACAGAAGAAAACAGAAAAAGAATTGAAAAGCTGCACAAGCAGTTTGCTCACCCGACTGCACAGAAGCTAAAATACCTGTTGGAAGATGCTGATGTGTCTGACAAGACAACTTTGGATTTAGTTGATGATGTTGTCTCTAAGTGTGAAGTCTGCAAGCAATACAAGAAGACACCACCAAGGCCTGTAGTTGGTCTACCTTTGGCCAAAGAGTTTAATGAAGTGGTGGCATTAGATCTCAAAGAGTGGAAGAGTGGCATATACTTTCTACATATTATTGATGTCGCAACACGTTTTAGTGTTGCTGGTGTTATTCGTCACAAGACCCCAAAAGTTATTATTGAAAAGGTGATGAAACTATGGATTGGAAGTGGTATGGGTGCACCCAAAAAGTTTCTCTCAGATAATGGTGGAGAATTTGCCAATGAAGAATTCAGAGACATGGCTGAAAACCTAAATATCGAGATATGGAATACTGCAGGATACAGTCCTTGGCAAAATGGCCTTTGTGAGAGAAATCATGCTGTTGTTGATAATTGTGTTGAGAAGATCTTGGAGGACTACCCCAACATGGATATAGAACTTGCTCTTGTGTGGGCTGTGAATGCAAAAAACTCATTGCAGATGGTGTACGGATATAGTCCCTATCAGCTGGTGTTTGGTAGAAATCCCAATCTACCGTCTGTACTGACTGACAAAGCTCCAGCTTTACATGGCACTACAGTGAGTGAAATCTTTGCAAAGCATTTAAATGTGCTTCATTCAAGCCGTAAAGCATTTATTCAAGCTGAAGCCTCAGAGAAAATCAGACGGGCACTCCGACATAAGATAAGAAGCTCTGGTGAAGTGTACCAACCTGGTGACAAGGTGTTTTACAAGCGAGATGGTAGTACCAAATGGAGAGGACCAGGTAAAGTCTTGGGACAAGATGGTAAGGTGGTATTTGTTCGCCATGGTAGTGTATATGTAAGGATGCATCCCTGCAGATTAACAAGAGTTGGTGAAGAGTTCAACAAATCATCTGAAAGTGATCTCAGGCATGAGTTACCTAACGAAGGGAATGATGATGGTTCCCAACATGAATCAAAGAGTGAAGTTGAAGACATGCCTGTTCATCCAACGGTGGAGGAAGATGATAATGTTGACATTCCTCAACCTGTTACAGGAGATGATAATGAGGAAAGAGATGCTACCAGAAATCAACATCAATTTTACCAGAGGAACAGAATACACTCTGTTCAAACACTACCAAAGGTGAAACAGAATATCACATACTTACCAACAGGTAAAGACACATGGATTGAATGTGAGATTGTAAGGAGATCAGGAAAGGCCACAGGAAAATACCGTAACTGGTTTTATGTGAAGAATAAAGATGGTTCAGATATTCAAGAACTTGATTTTGAAAGTGATGTGGAAGACTGGAAGGTAATAGAAGACAGTTCAAATGATGCAGACATTTCTAGCTCCAGGGAAGAGGCTAATGTAGTTTTCATACCAGTTCACAGGCATGAAGAGGCAGAAGTTAAACTGGCTAAAAATGAGGAGCTAACAAATTGGACGAAATTTCAGGTTTATGAAGAAATAGAGGACTGTGGACAGCCGGCAATCTCAACTAGATGGGTGATAACAGAGAAGTCAGTTGATGGTAAGAAGATTGCTAAAGCCAGACTTGTGGCACGTGGTTTTGAGGAGCAAAAATGTGTACAAGCTGACTCTCCAACAGTTTCAAAAGAGACTTTAAAGGTTTTCCTTGCACTTACATCCACACACTCCTGGAGATGTCATTCCATTGATATCAAAGCTGCTTTTCTACAAGGTAATGAGATCAACCGTGAGATGTTTTTAAGACCACCTAAAGAGGCGAATGCTCATGGCAAAGTGTGGAAATTAAGGAAGTGTGTTTATGGTTTAAATGATGCTTCTAGAAACTGGTATTTCAGCGTTCGAGATGAACTTAACAAACTTGGATGTTCCCGTTCAGAAGTAGACTTGGCATTATTTTACTGGCATCATGGCGACAAACTTAGTGGTATGCTCATAATGCATGTGGATGATTTTCTATGGGCTGGAACAGAAGACTTTAAGAGAATTGTGGTAGATAAGATAAAGTCTGCTTTCAAGATAGGCAAAGAAGCAGAGGGAGCTTTTCGATACATTGGACTAGAGATTGCCCATGATGTAGATGGCATTGTGCTGACACAAAATTCCTACATAGAATCCATAACAGAGATCCCAGTTCCAGCAGCTAGAGTGGCACAAAAGGAATTTCTACTAAAACAAAGTGAAGTCACACAATTAAGAGGTGCCATTGGTCAGGTGCAGTGGGCATCCAATCAAACCAGACCTGATATAAGTTATGATGCCCTGGAACTTAGTACTACAACAAAGGAACCGAAGGTGAAAGACTTATTACAGGCTAACAAGGTGATCAAAAAGATAAAGATGAGGCAAAGTCACATCCTATTCCCTAATCTTGGTGACCAAGAACAACTGAGGTTAGTTGTGTACTGTGATGCATCATATGCAAACTTACAAGATGGAGTGTCCAGTGCTGGTGGTCATATAGTGTTACTAAAGGGAAAAGACAACATTTCTTGTCCATTAGCATGGCGATCTGGAAAGATTAGAAGAGTTGTAAGAAGCACTTTAGCAGCAGAGGCGCTATCAATGGCGGATGGCCTGGATTCAGCGTTTTGCCTTGGTTATCTTTTGTCAGAGGTGATTTTCAACAAACCCAAGAAAAACATGATACCCATTGATGTGTGCACGGACAATAAATCTTTGTTTGAGAACATTCACTCTACCAAAGTTGTGAGTGAAAAGCGTCTGAGGGTAGAGATAGGGAGTATCAAGGAGATGTTGCACAAAGGAGAACTTTCTAGAGTTAGTTGGATTGAGAGCAGTGATCAGATTTCCAATTGTATGACAAAGCATGGTGCGTCTTGCAAGAGTCTCATGGACATCTTACAGATGGGAAACTTACAGTGTCATAGTGATTTACATTAGTGTCTCACCAGTTGATCCTTTTGTTTTTGAAAAGAAGAAAGGGGAGTTTTGTTAGTGTTGACTTTGTTGACTTTGTTTTCACCTCTTTCTACAGGATCACTGGTGGGGTTTTTGAGTGTTAGTGTTGGACTATATATATATTATTAATCAAGCGAATATTCTAGTGAACAATCAAGTGAACCTTCAAGCGAACCTTCAAGCGAACCTTCGAGTGAACCTTCGAGTGAACCTTCAAGGGAACATTATGGTGAACTAGTGTATATACAAATAGTGAGTGTATTATATTAGCGTGTGTAAAGGAACTCAGAACAGCTTGTTTTTATTTAATTACCCTCTTTAACAATAAAGACAGGTTTTTTCCTCATTTGTTATTATGATTTGGATTGAACCTCTTCAAAGCTTTTTATTCTCAGTATATACTTACACCAAATGTTCACATTATTATGGTCACTGTTATTTAAGAAGGTATCAAAAGATATTTTATGATAAACAAAGCAGACATCTTGGACTACCACTGCAGTGGTTTTTGAGTATGTGCCCCTGTCCTGTGGTCCATCATTGAAGAACTGTTCACATAAGTATGTTCCTTTTAGATAGGGAGCACTTAGAGTAGCCCTGTGACTGATGGGACATTTGCGGACCACCATTTTTAGGTACATTTAGTTAACTTGTAAGCGCTATCTATCGGAATGAAAAGAATGAGTTGGGTATATACCCCTATTGGTAGCTACTTAATGTAGCTATATCAGAGCACCACCATTGAGAGAATATTGGCATTAACTATTTCACACAGTGGCATTTCCCTTGTGACTGATGGGACAGAAGCTCTGTGACTGATGGGACGCTACATTATCTCCTCCAAAATTATAGCAAATTTTGTTTTGCACTAACTTCAGTTTGCATCCACATATGGTGCCAACTAGCATTAAACTTGGGTCATCTGGGCTCTAGCCACCCATAGTCATCACAGGTAGGGCCCACTCGAGTTGGCCAATGGGGGTGTGGGTCCCACATTGGTTTGCCATATGAGCATCCCATAGAAGCAACTGGCATATGTAGAACAGACACAGGCGCATGGGAAAACCTGTTCCATTCCACACTTGCTGTCTCATATAGCCCCATATGACTGAGTCATGGGTGTGTGATTTGTTGGGGCCTCACTGGGAAAGCTGTTTGGGCCCATATTTGGTGAGGTATGTTGCCCATGTATGGGACTCATGTCATCCCACTTCGGTGTATCAAGTAATGACATCTGGAAAAAAGAAACACAATCCGTATGCATTTGAAACTTGTATTTTATTTATTAACAACAACAGAACGAGCTGAGCCTTGAAACATGCAAACATTGATAATGAACAGGATACTAATTATACAACATTGATGAAGTCATTTAAGTCACATGAGTTTTTGACAATATGCTGAGCTTAACCCTGGGCAGCAAAAGTACCGAGATACTCTCAACTGTGGATTTAAAGGGTCCAATCTGCCCATCATATAGTGAAAGTCTAATACAAATTTTTTGAGCCATGTTCTCCATTTCCCCCAAAAATACTAAAGTGGTCAACATCCCATGAGGAAAGAGCCAAAACTATAATAGGCAAAGGGGCATACATATACTATGAAAAGGATCCACCTGGCCTTAGCAATGATTGGATTGGACCTTACATCATTTAAGTTACAGCCTAGTGGTTCGGTGAAAACTAATTCACTTGTGTGATGGGTACTCCTGTGGTGATACTGCCAACCAGGAGTGTGTTGTACAGTGCTTCAGGTTCTTTTCCCCCCTGATAGACCCACCAGTTCCTTCAACTCGGCCTCATTGTTCTGTGATCCAAGAATATTGCATTCCTCAAATTTTGGACAGAAGGGCCTGTATACAGTGATCCAGCCCTCTCTAGAAACCTCTGTGCATGCCACTGCTGTAGATGATAATAGTTGTTATGTCATTTCTTTTTAGGAAATTAGGTATGAATGGAACGACACTATTCTTGTACTAATACTTTTAGGCATTGCAAACTGTCCAATATAGGCTATACTATCTGAACCATATACTGTGACTGATTGGACAGTAAAATCCAAAGATCTGACATGTATACCAATCTTGATTCAGGATAACCTTCACAGGTCAATGAACACTTCATCATGTCACCATCATGTCAGTGACACAAGCTGCTTTCAATAACATGGTCTAACAAATTAATTTGAAGAAATATACTGTACCTGTATTCTGATTTGCGTTTTTGTTCAAGTTCTCGACGCTTCTGTTGTGAAGACATCTCCCGCTTCTTCTTGTGGGCCCACTGTTTGCGATACGCTGATTGTGTTTTTTTATATGCATCATATTTCCCCTCTGCTTTCAAACGTTCCCTCCTGTTTCACTGTCTTTCAGCACTGGATTTCCCCATTTTGCATTGCACCACACATGCAGCCTAATTCTGTGACTGATGGGACAGAAGTTTCAGGTTGTCTTGCACATAACCCAATACACAATTGAAGAATCTCTGCTCATGCCAGATTAAGCCTTGAGTAGTACTAGATAGATGGACCCCCAACAACAGCTAAAATCATTCTGTTTGCTTATGACAAAAACAAATGTTAAAAAACTGTGACTGATGGGACATGTCCACACTCATTATTTCAAGAAATCACACAAAGACTTCTATTCATATAGACACCTGTAACTTTGCAGAAGGTGAAAGGTCTCAAGGTGACTTTCATACTCAAAACAAAGTTGGTCATTTCTAGAATCATGCCAACTATTAAAGGGGCACTCTGAATTTTAGGAAATTTTGCTAATTTTTCGTTCCTGCAGCACTTGACAGTTAAATGCATGCTGCAGTGAGGAGAAACACGATATAAGCCAGTAGAAACCTGTTTTTGGTAGTTTAACTGTCATGTATATCAAATATCTCCCTCAAATGGCTGCAACCTTAAGTTGATTTTTAGTGAAAAATGCATCAATTCAATGTTATATCATCACACTGGACCACTGTAAGGACTCCAGTATGGGTACTATTGAAAGTAATCCCTTTGTATAATCAATATAGCAAATAATTTAATTAACTAAGTAATTAATTACACATTCCATTGAATTGATGCATTTTTCACTAAAGAGATAAATTCACATAGGACAACTCGTATATGTGTAATTAATTACTTAGTTAATTAAATTATTTGCTATATTTATTTTACAAAGGAATAACTTTCAACAGTACCCATACTTGAGTCCTAACAGTGGTCCAGTGTGATGATATAACATTAGATTGCCAATGTCGCTCTAAGTGTTGTTTTTATGGTATGTCGCCCTAAGTGTTGTTAAAAGAGATAAATTCACATAGGACAACTCGTATATGTGTAATTAATTACTTAGTTAATTAAATTATTTGCTATATTTATTTTACAAAGGGATAACTTTCAATAGTACCCATACTGGAGTCCTTACAGTGGTCCTAATGTGATGATATAACATTAAATTGCCAATGTCGCCCTAAGTGCTGTTTTTATTCTATGTCGCCCTAAGTGTTGTTAAAAGAGATAAATTCACATAGGACAACTTGTATATGTGTAATTAATTACTTAGTTAATTAAATTATTTGCTTTATTTATTTTACAAAGAGATTACTTTCCATAGTACCCATACTGGAGTCCTAATGTGATGATATAACATTAAATTGCCAATGTCGCCCTAAGTGCTGTTTTTATTCTATGTCGCCGTAAGTGTTGTGAAAAGAGATAAATTCACTTAGGACAACTTGTATATGTGTAATTAATTACTTAGCTCATTAAATTATTTCCAATATTTATTTTAAAAAGGGGTTACTATCAATAGTACCCATACTGGAGTCCTAACAGTGGTCCAGTGTGATAGAATAACATTAAATGCCACTGTCGCCCTTAGTGCTGTTTTTATTCTATGTCGCCCTAAGTGTTGTGAAAAGAGATAAATTTACATAGGACAACTTGTCTATGTGCAATTAAATAATTAATTAGTTAAATTATTTGCTATATGTATTGTGCAAAGGGATACATATAAATAATACCCATACTGGAGTCCTAACAGTGGTCCAGTTTGATGAAATATACATTAAATTGCCACTGTTGCCCTAAGTGCTGTTTTTATGATATGTTGCCCAAGTGTTGTGAAAAGAGCTCAATTCACATATGCCAACATGAATATGTGTTATTAATTAATTAATTAGTTAAACTACTTGGTTTATTGTCTTGCAAAGCGATTTCTATGAATAGTACCCACACTGGAGTCGTATACAGTGGTCCAGTGTGACAAAATAGTACTGTATTACATGTATATGTGTAATTAATTACTTAGTTAATTAAATTATTTTCTATATTTATTTTACAAATGGATTGCTATCAATAGTACCCATACTGGAGTCCTAACAGTGGTCCAGTGTGATGGAATAACATTAAATTGCCAATGTTGCCCTAAGTGCTGTTTTTATTCTATGTCGCCCTAAGTGTTGTGAAAAGAGATAAATTCACATAGGACAACTTGTATATGTGTAATTAATTACTTAGTTCATTAGATTATTTTCTATATTTATTTTACAAAGGGGTTACTATCAATAATACCCATACTGGAGTCCTAACAGTGGTTCAGTTTGATGAAATATACATTAAATTGCCACTGTCGCCCTAAGTGCTGTTTTTATGATATGTTGCCCAAGTGTTGTGAAAAGAGCTAAATTTACATATGCCAACATGAATATGTGTTATTAATTAATTAATTAGTTAAACTACCTGGTTTATTGTCTTGCAAAGCGATTTCTATGAATAGTACCCACACTGGAGTCCTATACAGTGGTCCAGTGTGACAAAATAGTATTGTATTACATGTATATGTGTAATTAATTACTTAGTTAATTAAATTATTTTCTATATTTATTTTACAAAGGGGTTACTATCAATAATACCCATACTGGAGTCCTAACAGTGGTTCAGTTTGATGAAATATACATTAAATTGCCACTGTCGCCCTAAGTGCTGTTTTTATGATATGTTGCCCAAGTGTTGTGAAAAGAGCTAAATTTACATATGCCAACATGAATATGTGTTATTAATTAATTAATTAGTTAAACTACCTGGTTTATTGTCTTGCAAAGCGATTTCTATGAATAGTACCCACACTGGAGTCCTATACAGTGGTCCAGTGTGACAAAATAGTATTGTATTACATGTATATGTGTAATTAATTACTTAGTTAATTAAATTATTTTCTATATTTATTTTACAAAGGGGTTACTATCAATAATACCCATACTGGAGTCCTAACAGTGGTTCAGTTTGATGAAATATACATTAAATTGCCACTGTCGCCCTAAGTGCTGTTTTTATGATATGTTGCCCAAGTGTTGTGAAAAGAGCTAAATTTACATATGCCAACATGAATATGTGTTATTAATTAATTAATTAGTTAAACTACCTGGTTTATTGTCTTGCAAAGCGATTTCTATGAATAGTACCCACACTGGAGTCCTATACAGTGGTCCAGTGTGACAAAATAGTATTGTATTACATGTATATGTGTAATTAATTACTTAGTTAATTAAATTATTTTCTATATTTATTTTACAAAGGGATTACTATCAATAGAACCCACACTGGAGTCCTATACAGTGGTCCAGTGTGACAAAATAGTATTGTATTACATGTATATGTGTAATTAATTACTTAGTTAATTAAATTATTTTCTATATTCCCTATCAATAGTACCCATACTGGAGTCCTAACAGTGGTCCAGTGTGATGGAATAACATTAAATTGTCAATGTTGCCCTAAGTGCTGTTTTTATTCTATGTCGCCCTAAAGTGTTGTGATAAGAGATAAATTCACATAGGACAACTTGTATATGTGTAATTAATTACTTAGTTAATTAGATTATTTTCTATATTTATTTTACAAAGGGGTTACTATCAATAGTACCCATACTGGAGTCCTAACAGTGGTCCAGTGTGATGGAATAACATTAAATTGCCAATGTCGCCCTAAGTGCTGTTTTTATTCTATGTCGCCCTAAGTGTTGTGAAAAGAGATAAATTCACATAGGACAACTTGTATATGTGTAATTAATTACTTAGTTAATAAGATTATTTTCTATATTTATTTTACAAATGGGTTACTATCAATAGTACCCATACTGGAGTCCTAACAGTGGTCCAGTGTGATGGAATATCATTAAATTGCCACTGTCGCCCTTAGTGCTGTTTTTATTCTATGTCGCCCTAAGTGTTGTGAAAAGAGATAAATTTACATAGGACAACTTGTATATGTGCAATTTAATAATTAATTAGTTAAATTATTTGCTATATGTATTGTGCAAAGGGATACACATCAATAATACCCATACTGGAGTCCTAACAGTGGTCCAGTTTGATGAAATATACATTAAATTGCCACTGTCCCCCTAAGTGCTGTTTTTATGATATGTTGCCCAAGTGTTGTGAAAAGAGCTAAATTCACATATGCCAACATGAATATGTGTTATTAATTAATTAGTTAAACTACTTGCTTTATTGTCTTGCAAAGGGACTTCTATAAATAGAACCCACACTGGAGTCCTATACAGTGGTCCAGTGTGACAAAATAGTATTGTATTACATGTATATGTGTAATTAATTACTTAGTTAATTAAATTATTTTCTATATTCCCTATCAATAGTACCCATACTGGAGTCCTAACAGTGGTCCAGTGTGATGGAATAACATTACATTGTCAATGTCGCCCTTAGTGCTGTTTTTATTCTATGTCGCCCTAAGTGTTGTGAAAAGAGATAAATTCGCATAGGACAACTTGTATATGTGTAATTAATTACTTAGTTAATTAAATTATTTTCTATAT
The DNA here is from genome assembly GCF_037975245.1 of Apostichopus japonicus. Taxonomy (NCBI): domain Eukaryota; kingdom Metazoa; phylum Echinodermata; class Holothuroidea; order Aspidochirotida; family Stichopodidae; genus Apostichopus; species Apostichopus japonicus. The sequence goes on from NC_092567.1 coordinate 5,406,425, forward strand.
TTATTTTACAAAGGGGTAACTATCAATAGTACCCATACTGGAGTCCTTACAGTGGTCCAGTGTGATGGAATAACATTAAATTGTCAATGTCGCCCTTAGTGCTGTTTTTATTCTATGTCGCCCTAAGTGTTGTGAAAAGAGATAAATTCACATAGGACAACTTGTATATGTGTATTTAATTACTTAGTTAATTAGATGATTTTCTATATTTGTTTTACAAAGGGGTTACTATCAATAGTACCCATACTGGAGTCCTAACAGTGGTCCAGTGTGATGGAATAACATTAAATTGCCAATGTCGCCCTAAGTGCTGTTTTTATTCTATGTCGCCCTAAGTGTTGTGAAAAGAGATAAATTCACATAGGACAACTTGTATATGTGTAATTAATTACTTAGTTAATAAGATTATTTTCTTTATTTATTTTACAAATGGGTTACTATCAATAGTACCCATACTGGAGTTCAAACAGTGGTCCAGTGTGATGGAATAACATTAAATTGCCACTGTCGCCCTAAGTGCTGTTTTTATTCTATGTCGCCCTAAGTGTTGTGAAAAGAGATAAATTTACATAGGACAACTTGTATATGTGCAATTAAATGATTAATTAGTTAAATTATTTGCTATATGTATTGTTCAAAGGGATACACATCAATAATACCCATACTGGAGTCCTAACAGTGGTCCAGTTTGATGAAATATACATTGAATTGCCACTGTCGCCCTAAGTGCTGTTTTTATGATATGTTGCCCAAGTGTTGTGAAAAGAGCTAAATTCACATATGCCAACATGAATGTGTTATTAATTAATTAATTAGTTAAACTACTTGGTTTATTGTCTTGCAAAGGGATTTCTATAAATAGTACCCACACTGGAGTCCTATACAGTGGTCCAGTGTGACAAAATAGTATTGTATTACATGTATATGTGTAATTAATTCATTAATTAATTTAATTCCTTGCTAAATATATATTTCAAAGGGATTACTATAAATAGTACCCATACTGGACTCCAATGTGATGGAATAACATTAAATTGCCAATGTCGCCCTAAGTGTTATTTGATGCGATGTCGCCCAAAGTGCTGTTTCACAGTTAAATTCACTGAGATGCACTTAGGGCGACATCTATATGTCGCCCTAAGTGTGTTTATGTACAATTAATTGATTATTTAATTAAAATCCTTGGTATTTGTATTTTGCAAAAGGATTATTTTTAAAAGCACTCAAACTGGAGTCTTTACAATGGTCCAGTGTGAAACAATAACATTAAATTGCCAATGTTGCCCTAAGTGCTCTTTTTATCCTATGTCGCCCAACGGTCTAATTTAGAGTTATATATATATATATATATATATATATATAAATAATGTGACTGAACATAGGCGAAAATATATTATGTTGGGCCTTTTCCGACACTATATACTATATAACAATGTAAATGTCCATTTCATTTCTATGATATATTTAAAACCATGTGTACTATTCCTACAATGTCTAATGCCCAGTAGTAAATCATTATGGTCCTATACTTATACACAGGCTTTCAGACTGTAGCTCTGGTAGTCCATAGCAAGTGCTTTCTCCTCATAGGTTTAGCTACTGTATACGTTCGTGCATGCGTAAATATTGGAATTCTCAAAATTGCTTTATTGTGTTCATTCATTTATAAATAGAATGAAAGACTGGCAAGGATATTTACGGGATGTAAAGATGGATTATAGACTGAATAACAAAACAAAAATAATCCTGGCCTTTTACTAATCGTTTATTCAAATGCGATTGCTTAGCGATGAATCGCTGCACGGTCACACAGTAATGTATGTTTCATTCAAGTTGAGAGCTGAAATTTATTACGGAAAATCGCGTCTTGGCAAATTTTGACATGCGGTACCTGAAATCAAATTGGGGAATCGCACAACCCCGCAGCTAATGCAAACCCTGGATCGTAGTAAAAGACACAGTCGCAAGTATTTGTATGCAAGGGTTTTATTTATTTCATGTGCATTTGCATTATTATATGTCATACATCAAAACATGAAAATTCAGTTGTTCATAAGAACAGGAGTATAGCTTGAAAACGTATATTTCGGAGATGTAATGTAAGGTGGCACCGTGATCTGCCATTTATGTACATTTTACATCGTGTTTGACTAGCGACGTATATAACATTACAGTAAGACGCACATATACTGTAGCTCTTTAGTCAAATCACCCATCCCCCGCCCCAGCCCCCACCCCCCAAAAAAAGAGATACCATAACAACCAACGAGTAAATACAGTAGCACACGAGCAAGAAGCGCGACGTGAAGTATTTTTACCTCCCCTCCTGCGCCCAACTATACTCCCCTGCATCCGTTTCTTCCTAGTAATGCATTCGGTTAGTTATAACTCACTTAAACGACTTCAATGAATCCTTTAACGCCTAAAACATTTTTTTAGACGTTTGTAGACAAGATGTTGGACCATACAGCTCAAACATTACTGATCTGTTCTTGCATTTACGCGTTGACCGATGAATAAAACTACTTGAATTGTATCTGAATCCTTCTCTTAACTACTACTTGCAAGATTAGTGGTTACGCTAATATTTAAATTTTCTTTATGACAGTTTATCATCTCAGCGAAAATAAAAAAAAAATATTAAGTTAAATTCGACAGATAACACGCGTTAAATGGAATAAAGTATAGATCGTTACCTCATTAAATATATAATACCGATGAAAAACTGTACCGAATCGATACACAATATGGGTTATTGATGGCTTGAAAATTAAACTAGTACTCATCTAATATAACGTAAAACCTGTTTTATGCACATTTCGCTTTGACTGCAGATTTACAGACCAAAAATTTAAATTAGATAGTATTCTCTGATACTTTAATGTCATTAAAGGGTGTGATGCGAAGTCCCCGGAAGCTGCAAATTTTTTAGGTAGGGTTTTCAGGAAGAAGCTTAACCTCAAAATTGTACAGAACGTTTCTGAGAGCTCAAGCGGGGTCGAGGGGCTTTCTCTGGAATATATTTCAAGCCCTGGTTGGTTCCACGAGGGGAAGCCACCTGAAGTTTTTGCATTTGGTGATATCCCTTGTTTTCTCGTTGCGAGTTTAAAACACTCAAACACAAAACAGATGTAATAATAAATCATAGTTATCTATCATGTATTGCAAGCAGGCTGGTGGGGATCCACTGGACTTAAGGGGGGGGGGGGGGGGCGAAGCCTTTGTAAGCTGCTTCATTTTATTAGCCAAATATATCCAAATCTGGGGAAATGTAGACGTAAGGGGAGTAACAGACAGACCGATTCTGTTTTCTTTTCTTCGTTTTTGTATTATGACTCTTACTTTCGTAAGTGTATAAATGAAACAAAATAAAATATGGTTTTAAATTCACATATAGTTCTAAATGCTTTCCCTCATTTCATTACCAACATTTTATTTCTACTATTATTTTTTCTTGGCAAATCATGCATGGATGTTAATGATCGCCAATACATGTAGATTGTACTCTTTTCAAGCGTCGGTCAAGGGGGTGATGAGGCGTCTCCCCACCACCCCCCACCCCACCACCACGCATTTCAAACTAACTTAGAATGGTTAAAACACAATGTTGCGTTAGACTTAGATATTGGACCATAAGTCAAGTCATATCAGTCAAACTATGACTCAGAATGTATCATTTGAAGTCTAAACTTGCCATTTTCTAGGGAAAGACCACAGACCACCCCCCTCCCCCCTCCTCCCTATATATGATGTCGGCTTTGACGACGCTCTGTTCCTGTACAAAACTGCAGAACGAGTGTCTTATCTATGTCTTTATAAAGTCTTTATGCTAATGTTAACAATTAGAATATTTCGAGTACATCTAGTACCAATATTTTTGTCTCGCTTATTTCTTAATACACTTTTTGCAGCAATTTCAGAGACAAAATAACTTCGTTTGCAGAAGTTGGAAAATAATTAAGTTAAACTTCGCGGCTTTATTCAGCAATTCAGATTGAAAGAACGGTTTAAGCTGTGTAATTAAGTTGCCCAAAGTGTATGTTAACACTACTTCTTGGAAAGAGATTTAAAGCATCAATTGATGTGATGGCTACTCACAAAAACATCTTATAGGGCAGTGATCTCGAAGGAGCGAAATGAAAGGAATATGACTTATCTCTTAAATCAACCAAGCTTAGCAATATTAAGTGTTGTTATATTTATATTATTCAGTTTGTTGTTTACTATCACACAACTCTGTTCTGGGTGCGTCCTTCATATTTACTGGCAACCATATGTTGCTGATTCATTACTCTCTTGTATGTAAATCAACAACAAACAACAAGTCAAAGAAATTCACATAGTTGGTAAAGCCTTTAATTAAATGTAAGAAATTTAAAGTGTGTCCATTATGACGTCATTGTGACAATACCTTTCACATTTCTTGATCTCAAGGATGATGGAATGGATCCAACCGGAATAGGGTCTGGCAGATCGTACCAATAAAACCTATGGATAGAAGTAGAGTAAACATCGTGTAAGATGTAGAAGACGTAGAGGAATGTCCTCCTATAGTCAGGTTTATTGTTTACTAATCAATGAAGATACACAAAGTAAACAACACATAACAAAGAAATAAATCACATCTGATTGATCATTCTGATCAGAACTAATTATAATCACAAGTCTTGTGTTTCAACGATTCCAAGAAAAATAAATTAGAATGGATATAGCAGTGTAGATTATAATGATGGTAGTTGGAACTGCTGTATGTTAATTATAAGCGGTTGATAGTCATTGTGAAAAGTATAGCCGTCCACATTATCAGAATTGGCAGAATTTTTTATATGTTTAATTTTACAATTAATAATAAGTTGTTCAAACATATATAAATACAACATTATAAACAACAAACACAGTATTACAGGTTCATTGTAACAACCGCATGCTCGGATCACGTTGTTTACATCATATGTTATTTTCGGTAAATTAATTGATTTTATAGTTCGTCTTCGTGAATCCTTCTCACTTTAAATGAGAACTAAAATGTCTGAGATTGTAAGAGGTCATTGGTAAAATATAAAATCTAAAAATTATGAATCTTAAAGCTACAATATTGTTTCTTAATCTCCAAATATTTAAGATGCTACAAATTAAATGTTCAACTTTATGTCGGGATGACAAATCTACAAACACTTGCACTGAAACGGAGGATGAATGGAAAGGAGAGGGGTAGGAGGGTCGAGGACATAGCAACATTCTTTCCTGGGCGCTACAACTGGTCCTCCCGGGTTATATTTCAGTAGAAAGAACACAAAATTTTACTATTACATGAAAGATACAGATATACCAAAGTTATCTAATTATTTATTCAATATCAACCTTCAATAATGTTATCACATTGTACGAGTTGTTATTTCGTCATTGATCCAAATCCAATTGTACAAAATTTTAACATTTATTGTGGAGTTGATAAGAGTTTCCTTAACCATTACACAATCAAATCTTCCTATTCAACTACAGTATGTTCTCAGTGAAGAGCTGCATGTGTATACAAATATCCGACGTCCTTCATAACAAGGAATTGTTACAACCTCTGTACTTTATGAAGAACTACACTAATACGATCTTCGGTGATTCGCAAATAATAGTTTTATTGGAATATGGAAGCACAAACACTGAGGGGCAGGGGAGAATGTGACTTCAATTGTACGCAAGAAACCACTAGGCTGTCAAATTATCTGAAACCTATCAAATGAATACATTGTGCATTCCTTTCCAAGTAAATACTAAAGATACTAAAGATATATGTATTGTGGTGTGACATGTGGGGAGTTTACAACTCTGGTTTTACCTCTTTTCAGCAATCTAGTTAGTTTTTGTTGTCATATTTTTCTAAATGTTATTTATTTCTGGCAAAACCATCAAATAGCGACCAAACAGATGTTGCATGGGGCCGATATCAATTACTCGGGCTGTTGGTAGGGATAGAGGGAGAGTGTAAAACCTCGAACCTTTGTGGTAGCATATGATTATTCATTATAATTGTTATGATTGCTATGAGTTTGGTGAAATACCTAAATGTTGTCAAGGAGAAATTCGTCACCCTCCCCTTAAGATATGGCGACTCATTAAACCAAGCAGTATTTCAGTATGTCTCAACTAAACCAAATGCCGAGACATTAATACTAAAAGCAGTATGCATATTGTGAAAAGAATATTTGACAGCCCTGCTAATATGCTGTTCACTTCATATATACGAGAAGGATAATGTGAATATACAAACCTATTGTATGTAAGATTAATTACTACAAGTTGAGTTTGGCGAGCATGAAATTATAGTAAGACGGGGTAAAAAAAAAACGTTTCCTTAAAGTTTAACATAAAACTCGTTAGGTAGATGCTTAGGTAGATATTTTAGCATTGTCAGTTGACAAGTGGGAATACCTTCCTAAATAGCCATAATAAAAATTTCAATCACAATGAGTAAAGGAGAAATTTCAGAAAAGGGGTGTTTTTTTTTACCCCGGCTGTTAGTCATTTTTGGGGTAAAAAAAAACCCTGCTGGGGTAAAAAAAGTCCACCCTGTTAAAACAACATACTACCAAAGAAAATGTGCAAAACCACCAGAAATATTTTCAGCACACTTTAATAGAAAAGCTTTATTTGGGCATTTTCAATCGAGTTCTGCATGAATTAACCTATTGCCAAACGATAAACTCAGGGAAACAAACCCCACCTTCCGAGACTAAGCAAGATTCTATCAAGACTGTTTAATACCCCCTAAAACATTACTGACCATGTTTTATGAGTTTTATTCTATATATTAGTATCACATCCAACTGTGGGGTTGGGACTTAGGGTAGAGAATAATTTAGGACTCTAAAAATAACAAGATAACCATATACAGCAGACATATATTGTGTTAGGCTATAACGCTAGGCTAACATAGCAATAACTTAGGTTAAGAATAGGCAACAGTTAGTTATAAAAATGTAAATTATTATATTGGTAGAAATTAGAGGAGCATAGATGTACTCCCTGTGTCAATCATATAGCAGTTCTAACATTCTGTGATAAGTATAAACCATTTTGGGAGGAAAATAGGACTGGTCTTGTTTTACCCCAAACAGACACTAAACCCTGGGGTAAAAAAAATCCACGTCATTCGAGAAAACTGGCAGATCGTGCGGGTAATTACATTACTGATTCATCTAGGTACACCCCTTGTTATCATAACCAAGAAACAAAAACCTCTTTATCAGTTCTAATATTTTTTGCGGGATAAAGTTAAAGGACAGTGTTCAGAACTTAAATATTTGCTATTTTTAGAGTATGGGAAAAATCGGCGCTAAAAGTATCGGTACGCCGATGGAAAAGAATAGTAACAATCAATAAAGTATGTCAGAATTGACTTGGGCACCATGGTTTTCACATACACCATACAAAAATGTGTTTCAATTTCTCACGACTTGTAGTGGGGTTGGTTTTTTTTTTTACCCCGATTTACTATATCTGGACCGGTAACAGATGCATAATAACCAATTAATATGTTCAAGTCTAGCTCAGTATCATTCTACCTTATACCTGCATTGTACATCTCTATGTAAGACACCATTCCGGACAATGGAAAGAAAATGTATAGGTTACGGACCTTATATCTAATGAGCATAATAAAGGTATATTTATCGAACTGTTGCAATATTTACTTACATGGAAATTGTTGTATTTACAATCGTTTGGTTTATATATTTATTAATTGACTGGTTGAAAGATACGCTTTGGAATATTTCATTTGTATATTTTTTTTATAATATTAGGGCTTTAGCGGACATAACAACTCAATGTGCACATGTAGGCAATATCACGGAGGTATTGCTGAACTTTTAATAATTTATATTGCTACAGCATTGAAAACTATTTATTAAAGGTTATATTTTAAGAAAAGGGGTCTCCCCGTTTAGACACCTCTGAAAGGACGCAAGTCATATTAGAGGCCACCCCACACCTTCCCCCTCCTTCCCAAAGATAAAAATGGGACAAAGGGTAGACACTATATGGTGCTGCGAAAAGTCATATCAATGTAAAAAACACTTTTCCACTACCCCGCTCACATCCCAACTCCCTCCCCCCCCCCAAAAAAAAAACGGTAGGCCTACAACATATTTGGGCCTAAATCTAAACACATTTTATTAAAAAATTGATTTGGCCCAAAATGATTTTGGTCCTAAAAAAATGGGAGGGGAGGATAAGGAGGGGGGCCTCACATCCCAACTCCCCCCCCCAAAAAAAACGGTAGGCCTACAACAAATTTGGGCCTAAATCTAAACACATTTTATTCAAACATTGATTTGGCCCAATGTGATTTTGGTCCTAAAAAAATGGGAGGGGAGGATAAGGAGGGGGCCCCCTTACATCCCAACTCCCCCCCCCAAAAAAAAACGGTAGGCCTACAACATATTTGGGCCTAAATCTAAACACATTTTATTCAAAAATTGATTTGGCCCCAAATGATTTTGGTCCTAAAAAAATGGGAGGGGAGGATAAGGGGGGGGGGTCTCAGTACAAGCCTTTGTTTGATATTCTGCGATACTTTGCAGGATTTTAGTTTCGTTCTTAAGAAACATTAGTTATCAACAGAATATAATTTTCTAAATAATTACGACATTATGATCGACAAGAAAATATTTTATTTCTTTCTGGCGGCAAAAAGTACATATTTAAATAATACGGCAAAAAGTACATATTTAAATAATAACATTTAATTACTCTTGTTACATGCTGTTCTACGATATTTCCGCGCTACACATATTTGGTACAATCTCTTTTATTTCGATTCGGGCTCAGAAGCCAAGTTAAGGAGACAAACCGGGGGTGATAACGATAATAGCTTATTGCATTATTCTTATTTCGGTAACTATATTGAATATCGCAGATTTGATTGGATGATAGTAAGCTTTTACTTTTAGAGTTTTCTAGTAATTTCTCATAATTTTATTATACTCAAAGTAATTATTCAAAACGGCTGTTAATAAGCGTACATGTATATATGCTGAAATCCGCCCAAACGACATCGTCACTTTCTCTTGACAAATACTTCTCGTTTTCCGTGTTTTCGATCTTGTTATATAGCAAGGTTGATAACACGGAAACCGCTGATATCGAACCCGATATTTCTATTACCGAACTCGGTTTGTCGATTTCCGCTGTTCCCGCGGTTTCCGAATTTCCGCGTTCTCGACCGGACCTGGCCAGCAATTTTGCACATTTAAATTAAAACTTACATAGAATAACGAAAAAATAAGAACACAACGTATGCAAGAACAACTAACAAGGCGTGTGACCTAATGAAAATATGTTGTTGGATGATTTCCCACAATGGATGATTCGTATAGTCACTGCTGTACACCTACTGACCTACTTAATGTATGTTTCCATGGTTACTTTGACACGTTCACTGACAATGGGCACGTGGCTCGTCTACCTATTTCTATTCATTAGGTTAAACTGGTTCGTGTCAACTATTATTATGTTAATGAGATATTAACGAAAGTTCCAGGTGTGGCATTCTTAACATTGACTTGCTTTAGAACATAAATTGTTTGAATCAATCGTCTGTATAATGTAAGCGCTGCATATATTTGTACAGAAAACTATTGTAGAAGTAGAATAGAATGGGCCTACTGTGTGTACTAAAACGGTCATGATGTTATCGTGTAGAAGCATGGGATGGATTTGATGGGCTCTTTGAAAAATACGAATGAATCTCTTTGAAGGGGAGGGTGAAGGGGAGGGCCAGTGGCGGGAACAGGTATATGGTGTCTGAATGGTGGAGGAGGTTAGACTAAACTTACCGGGATTGGAATAGAGCATTGATAGTCTAGAGAGTGAATAATCATACATCTGTATTACATTTTTTTTTTATAACCCGACCAAGCAATACTGCTAATGTATAAGATGTTTCAGTGATACATTTTCCGTGGTTACAGTTATTCTTGGGATGGCATTGAAAATATGACATGCTGGATAATTTCATTTATATGGTATTTTATTTATGGTATTACTGAATAGTTTTTTCCCTTTTTCCTTGGGAGTGTCGTGTGATGCGGATTTTTGCGACTTAAATATTTCTTTCATAGCTTTAGTAACACGTCATACACTCTGGAACATATCAACTGATAACACTAACTTGAATGTGTAAGGATGGAAATGGGAAACTTTTTATGAGGTTGGTCTAACGGAGCTAATGAAGGTGAGAGGAGTAGCGATATATTAAACTGAATATATTAGTTGTTTAACCAATTTGACTCTGAGAAAAAGAAATATATTAAAGTAATAGCGAGGTTTACGTCTCTGTTCATAAAACTACAATATATTCTTAGTAGGCCTATGTAAAGAATCCAATGGACATGAAGAAACAAAGAAATCACATGTAATTGATAATGGAGCTGGAGATAATGAAAACAAACCACTCGGTGGCAGGAACAAAGAGGGTGATGATAGGGTTAGGGTAAGAGGGGTAAGAAATACATTGCAAAGGGAAACTGCGAAAAAACAAAGAGTGTAATGACGGTTAGCTGAGGGGGCAGGTAGAGTTACGTTGTATTGGTAAATGGGAGGTGTCGGGAATGCATTGAGTGAAACCGGTGTTCGAATGGGTTATAATGGTTCGAATGGGTTGGTGTGGGGGGGGGGGTGGGGGGAGGGAGGGGGATTTCAATTACACAAAATTGTAAAGGGCAAAGCAGGGATGTCATGATCGAATCAAATATGACGTAATATTAATACGAGGAATATTAAAATATTAAGCAATTTTTTTTCAAAGTTATGAATTTAAAAAAAAAATGAAGCTCACGATGACTTTTTAAATTATTGTTTAAAATTATGATAAAATAATGAGAATAAATATAAATTTAGCTTATTCGGTGTCAAATTGTATATCAAACTATAAAGTAGAAACGTATGTAGATTTAAATGGATTAAATCTTAACCTCTGTAATTTATGAGTCACATATTTGCCTTTAATGATTTTATGGTATAGTAAAAAATACAATTTAACTTATAATTAACTCCATTACAATTATTTATTTCCCTTTTTTGATACCTTATATTTATTAACTAATTTTGAGTAACTATTTCATAAACTGCGACAACTAAAACTGTTTAATTAGGTATACATTTCAGATTTACTAGAGTATTATCATTTGATCGCAATTTGAGGGGTGGGGCGAGGGGGGGGGGGTGAACAATAAAGTTATATGTTATTGCTTTTGCTATTTTTATTGCCATAATTTTACTACTCTTATATTAATAACGATTTTCAATTTCTTTCGTTGAAAAAATTCTTTAGTAAATTGTTCATAATTACAAAACAAATATTATTTATTACTAATAAAACACAACTTTAGAATATTCATTATTCTCGCTAGAATTATTAAAATCCAACTACCTTGTGTATAATCTCTTATTTCATCCTAATGAACATTTCTGTCATTCTTAAACATAATTCTTAGTTAAATTTTAACACAAAACTAAACAAAGAACACTTTAAGCAATCCCTACCCACCCTCTACCCCTCTATTACCAACACCCTCTTCAAATATTACCTAATTATTATGATATTATAAATGATAAAAATAATGAAATAAAGATAAAGGAAAATAAAGCGATACACTAAGACATTTAGGTCGTGTTTATTTGTAAGAAGGAACCAGTTATTGGGGCTGATTTTAAGGGGAGACAAATATAAACAGGTATAATTAGATTATATTAGAGAAAAATAAAGTGGTAATGTAGGATTAAAGGGTCAACTTCGTTTCATTGTTTTTCAATTAAATTAATAATTAAAGTTTGTATAGCTAGTAAGGTTTACTAAAATAAGAATGTGAGGCTACATATTTTTATTTATTAGTTAATAGGAAACAAATCTCAATGACGGGTTGATAATTTTATAAGAAATGAGTAAATAATAATTGAGATTATCTATCTTTTAAAGAAAACAATTGATCAAATTTATTTGAATTTTTATTTAAAACTTTCAGAAGGAAAATTTAATTTAAATGTAAATATTAGTCACTAATGTAATAGGAATCTTAAAAAGAAAACTTCTACTTCAACAAATACAAGGATTTTTAAAAAGTTTAAGGAGATTTGGAAGAATTATATTTCAATAAATATGTTGTTTCTTTTAATTAAAATACAATTTAGAGAAGCAGATGTACGGTATAGATCAAATTCAAGTTTCAAGAGAGAAGGTTGACGAGGCTTAAACTCAAAATTTAACATACAAATTATTCAATTATTGATCCAAATCCGACTATTCTGCTTGAATTATAATTATTTCTAACTAATACGATTTGTTTAAATGATGATGTCCATCTGTGTTTTGTTATTAAATTCATTCCTAAGTTACGGTTTGATTGTAACATAACTTCTAGTGGATTTTTTCGAAATGTAGCTTTGTTCTTTCTTTGTTTTTGTAGATATTCCTAAATTGGGTATTGCTTATGATCTTAACTTTCTAAACTTTATCGTTTCTTCCAATTGAATAGTACCATCCGCTTTTTACACCTCTTTTTTACAAATAATATTGTTATCTGGAAACACTTCATATCCTTGAGGGTTTAATTATACTAATTAATTATTACTTTTAAGTTTAATCGGGTTGATTGGGTCTTCATTGAAATATCTTCTGTTACTATGGAGTTCATCGGGTGTGAACGGTTAGCGGAACATTTAACGTAAGAGCTATACGGCTCTGGCAAACTTCTGCTATTGAGTGTTGCAGCAGGGTAAAATAAGTGGCGCACTTTCAATTTCAAAACCATTTTACTTTTTAAATATCATATGGCCATAAATCTGTTGGCTTGGAAATGACGTACAGTTTTTATAATTATGTGGGCAAAATTAGCACAAAACCAGCTGTGAGTAGAACACCACGATCTAGTTGCTGCTGGAAAGACATGGACGAAACATTACTTTTTAATAACTATGTAGCCTATTGCGTTTGATTATTATTAGACCTTAGTTGGAAAACTGTTTTATGGAGGCTCAAACTTGCTATAGGCTCTATACAGTATTTAACAAAACTCTATATCACATTAAGTGTCAGGTATATTGGCAGGAGTTAGGTTATTCAACTAATAATCAGTTATTAAATAACATTATTTCAGTGAGCCTGTTCGGTAAAAAGCTGCAGGTTTCTCATACAAGTGGCTCAAACGTCCGACCTGGTAGATTTAATAAGTTAGGTGATTACAATAATAATTGTGGAATGTTATAGATTGACTTGTATTCACGCCTATAAGGCTATGTTATGTACGATTAAAACTGAGTTGAACCATTTTCTGTTATTTAAATTTTTTGAAGGGATCACAAAGTTTCTACAGTTTGTCTATAGATACTTTTTGTTAGCTAGAATGAAATAATCGTTTTCGAAGTAAAGGATAGGCATCAGCTCACCTAGAATGTTAATCGCTGGGCTTATTCTTCGCTTAATTTAAGATCCCTAAAGAAAAATCAGTGTCCTGATTGTATATTATTCAATTCCTTTAGAGTTAAGATATGTTTTAACTTGGACTTTTCTGATATTCAGTCAACAACTAGGCTAAGATCTCTATTATTTATGAGTTAGATTTGCTAAGCATGTCCTCTTGCTAAAAGTAGTAATTCTAGCTTTTCGCGGGTGATTTTTGAGATTTTTAACATAGCCTAACTTTTTTACTACTCTAGCCTATAGCCTAACTAAGTTTGGCCTGGCCTTTGTACACATCCTAGCCTATGCCTCTATACCATACCGTCAAATCATCTCACTGATCAATGATCACTGTCTTAACTATTAACAGTGGTTCCTCTCCGTTAAATATTCCATCTTAATAACCACGCAACAAGTCAATGGTAACAAACAACTCCCACGAATATAATACGTACTCTGCAGCTCCACTAATGATAGATACTAAATGTGAACAGGTATTCAATAGCAAATACAGGTGTTTTCCAGCTGTTCGCGGGTGATGTTTGAAATTTGTAACAGACATTTTGGCGCCAATAGAAATAAATGTACGAGAGACGTAACGTTATACATACCCGGTGGAAACAGACAGTTTGAAACCTGACGTCGATTGGGTATGTATTAAGGAAGGGGTCGAGGAAGTAAATAATACAACACAACCTATATCAAGTAGATCAAGCTACCATTGACATTTCTCCCTAAGCGGTAGGGTGTTAGTCCCCGTGCACCCCCCTCCCCCACCACCGGTTAAGATTTGGGCAAAAAAGCATTTTATGTACTCATTCACCCACCTTATTATCTGCTAGTGGATGCATAAACACACAATTCACACAACAGTTTGAATACCGTCTGTTTCAAATGATTTGAAGGAGTACATGTTTAATGAATATTAAAACCTACATGGAATAACATAAATTGAACACCCTTGTTCAGTCATACACATCTTGCAGACACATCGTGCAGACAAAACGTGTCTGTGTCAAGTAACATTTTTGTTTTTACAAATATTCACTTGATCATAAAAAAATTACTGGAATAAATGTAACTACACAACTTTTTTTCATCCCTCCCCACCCAACCACCTTTGTAATTAATTCCATGTCAGTGCTGGATTATGCAGCTAAATCTTTACACCAGCAAAGAGAGTGTAAGGCAATCGAACGATGTTTTGTCTTTACACGTACCTCGTAATTGCTCAAATCAAAATACTATGTCGACATTTCACCAATAATGGTAATAGTCAATTCATGTAGCCCCCCCCCCCTTTTTCTCTCTTTTTACTTATTACCATCCTCATCAAGAAAAGTTATTTTTTTGAGATAAAATAGTTGAAATTTGTATAAGAAAGAAATCTTGATTTCGAGAAATGCAATGGCAATTTCGAGAGAAACGTACAAGTTTGAAATAAAACACAAATATTTTTAGTTGAGAAGTCAACATTTTAAAAGTTTAAGTTTAAAACAAAAAGAAATCGACATTTTACATGAAGGGAATTAAACAGGTCGAAATCAATCGAAGAGTTTTTAAATTTTAGAAAAATTAGTGTAATGTTGAGAATTTCGGTTATATTACAGATTGCAATTTTAAGACAAACTTGATTTTCAAGAAAAGGGTTTCAATTTTGAAAAAGGGTTGAAATTCCCAGAAACATTCAAAACTTTCTGGATAAAATAATTATCATTTTGATATGAAAATTTTGAAATTTTTCAGTGCTCCATGTGGTCACAATAATGACAAAATGTGTACTGCTTGCTTAATTGGGATGGCTCCCGACCCCCTCCCAAACCAATTCATTTTTTGCTCCCTTGTTACGCCAATCAAGTGATTTGTCACATGTAGATATGAGGAAGGGTGTAGAACATAAAGGAGGAGGTACATCTTGTGGCTAATTTGTGTATATTTCTGATTAAGTGCATAAGCGATAAGTTTGCCTCTCCGATCCTGAAAACGGATCGACTCTCCTGTATGGTTTAGTACCCAGTAACGTGGGTTCACATTCAAAAATTCTCCCGACAAATTTAGGAAGGGGAATGAACCTTTATGGTCAGACTATAGGTGGCGAAACTTTTGGTGGTGTTGCTGTGGAGTCGTTGAATGCAATTCCATGTAGAGGTCCTCCATCTGAAACAATTCTGAGGCGTAGTTAGACTATAATTTTGTCTAAACTTAAGGTTGTGATAAAGAATACTAGTGTGAAGTTTGAAAACTGAAACTGACCGATGTTAAAATCACTATTGCATAATTGCATGGAAAATCAGAAAGTACAGTCTTGCTCGTCCAGTTATTCGGTAAATAGCCGTTGGGCGGGCATATTGCCCAACCAGTTATTATTCCTATAGTAATGCCTGAAAAAGAGGTATACACTACAGCATGTTACCTTCATGTAGCCATGTTACCACATTTTAATATATAGCAGATCCATAGGTTATCTACTACTTGAAATCGGTTCACAGGACTAGGAGAATGGGACCCCTTCTCAACCCCCATTTTAATATAGGATTTCAAAGGGGGGGGGGGGGGAAAGCAAATCCCAACTGATTTAGGTAGGTCCTACACTATTATGGAAAGGCTAGAATGGAAATAACAATTTAAAAAAGGTGGCGGTGTGCTAGTTGGCCTGTTGACCTAGCAAAAAATGTACCTTAATTTTACCGCGGTAAACTATGGTAAATTTGTGGTAAATAGGGTAAATGTGTGGTACAATTGCGGTAAAATCAACCGCGGTACATTTACCGCAGTTTTACCATGATATTACCGCGGTATAAGTAGGGTAAAAGTGCGGTACATTTACCGCGGTAAATTTACCGCAGTTTTACCATGGTATTACCGCGGTAAAAGTGCGGTACATTTACTACGGTAAATTTACCACAGTTTTACCATGGTATTACCGCGGTAAAAGTAGGGTAAAAGTGTGGGTACATTTACTGCGGTAAATTTACCGCAGTTTTACCATGATATTACCGCGGTAAAAGTAGGTAAAAGTGTGGTACATTTACTACGGTAAATTTACCATAGTTTTACCACTGTATTACCGCGGTAAAAGTAGGGTAAAAGTGTGGTACATTTACTGCGGTAAATTGACCGCAGTTTTACCATGATATTACCGCGGTATAAGTACGGTAAAAGTGCGGTACATTCAAGTACCGCGGTAAATTTACCATAGTTTTACCATGATATTACCGCGGTATAAGTAGGGTAAAAGTGCGGTACATTTACTACGGTAAATTCACCTCAGTTTTACATGGTATTACCGCGGTAAAAGTGTGGTACATTTACTACGGTAAATTTACCACAGTTTTACCATGGTATTACCGCAGTAAAAGTAGGGTAAAAGTGTGGTACATTTACTACGGTAAATTTACCGCAGTTTTACCATTATATTACCGCGGTAAAAGTAGGTAAAAGTGTGGTACATTTACTACGGTAAATTTACCATAGTGTTAACATGATATTACTGTAGTAATAGTAGGGTAAGTTTATATGGTACATAAACTTCATGTGAAATTCCTACAATTACAAGTGTCATGATTAACCACAGTAAAAATAGGGTAAAACTATACGGTGCAATTATACTATGGTAAATTTACCATAATTGTACCATGATTTTACCACAGTAGAACATATACGGGTCACACTATGAAACATGATGGTACATTTACAGCAATTTTTCCATGATTTTGTCCCATATTTTTGCAATACTGATATGACAAACCTTTTGTTCTACTCATATCTTAATGTTGGCAATATAAATTACCTGTGGATATGAGTTGAATAAAGAAGAGAGACAATCCTATTCTTATATGTTATAGTATGCATCTCTTTTCCTAAAAAAAACAAGCAGAGGATAGATACATAGAGAATTCCTTCATGGAATCCCTGATATATTTGAGAGGAGACAACAATTAATTCTTTTTTCATTATTAGGGAGAACCTAAAAGCCTTTAAAATGAAAAAAAAAGAACTATATAAACTAGCACACATAAGGCATAGCTTCTGTGCCTCAACACTGTGGCACACAAAAATTGACTAATCAGTGTCCTCAGATTTAGGTATTCTCTGTCAGGTCCATTAAATGACTGGACAAGTCTATGTATCTATAATCAGATGACTCTTTCCATTTAAAACAAGTCTTTGAGGACAATGAGAGATCAGAAGTCCAATCTGGACTACCAAGTAAGTCAAAAGAAGAGAGTCAGGAATCACACCAGCTAGAGTAATTGAAATTCAACAAAGCTTTCTCATGTGTGAAACCTCCATGGATTTGATGAATTAAACACTGTTGCATTCTACAACTGAGGACATGTCAGGCATACAACCATTACAATAGGGGTAAAGGCATATAGCCAAATTATGATACAGTACACTGATGGGTGAAATTCAAAGATATTTATGGTGTACATGCTGATTGAATTTAGGACAAAATCATGCTCAATATGAGGTAAAACTGTCCTACAATTAGTGTAAAATCATGGTAAACTGAGGTAAAACTAAGGTAAAAGCGTGGTAAATCTACGGTAAAAGTATGGTAAATTGAGGTAAAACTAAGGTAAAAGCGTTGTAAATCTACGGTAAAATTGGGGTAAAAGCGTGGTAAAAGTGTGGTAAATTGAGGTAAAACTAAGGAAAAAGCATGGTTAATATACTGTAAAATTGGGGTAAAAGAACTGTAAAACTGTGGTAAATTTAGGGTAAAAGTGTAGTAAATGCGTGGTCAATCTAGGGTAAAAATGGGGTAAAAGAACGGTAAACTGTGGTAAAAGCGTGGTAAAATATGGTAAATTAAGGTAAAACTAAGGAAAAAACGTGGTAAATATATGGTAAAATTGGGGTAAAAGAACGGTAAAACTGTGGTAAATTTGGGGTAAAAGCGTAGTAAAAGTGTAGTAAAAGCGCGGTAAAAGTATGGTAACACCGTGGTAAATTGCGGTAAAAGTGAGGTAAAACCATGGTAAATTTGTGGTAATTTACTGCGGTAAAACGCGGTTTACCGCGTCCATAGGGTCAAAACACCGCGGTAATGTACAACAAATTTACCGCGTTTTTACCCCGGTTTTACCGGGGTAAAAGTGTGGTTTGTTACCGCGGTAAATTTGAGGTAACTTTTTTCCTGGGGAAGGCAAATCCCATGTAGATCCGCCCCCTGAAATTGCTTTGAAAATTCACGTTAAATGGTGCACTCTGAGCATAATTAGACTACAGTTAGGTCTTAAATTAGCTCCATACACCATTTTTGCCAATCAATACTTTTTTGTAAAGTCGGAGGGGAGGGGGGGGGTTGGAGACGGGTGTACACCCGTAGAAGTGGCCATCTTATCAGCTAAATGTAACATTGCCAATCCACCCCCCCCCTTCGACTTCCATATCCTAGTGTACAACTTATAACTTTTCTGATTAATGTTGAAATACCCAAAATCTTTCATCCCGTCATTTCAAAAGTTTTTAGAAATAATAAAGTATTGACCTTTTTTCCAAGCTTGTAGTTAATCAATAGCCTATCCGGGCTGAAGAAAATGTCTAAGACATGTTTATCTTGCTGTCTTGATGGCAATTTCAAGCTGCTGTACAGGATTCTATGAACGCAACATTAGCAGAAAAATGTCAAGGTGCAAATGATAAAATGACATTTTTCGGCATATTGTTTAAGTCCTCACTTATTAGATCTAAGGAATTTACCATTTTGCGGTAAATTGCTATTATTTCAATTGGAAGATTGACCATTTATCTGAAAAATAGGGGAATTTCCCTCGTAGCCACGGAAAACGAATTGAACAAGTCTCATTTTCAAAATCTAAACAAACCAACGCCACAGTGTAAACAGCGTTTGAAGAATGGCGCATGTATGGTTGTACTTCCATGTTTGTTTGACGTGATTCCCCGAAGCTACAGTACTGGCTTACGAAATATGAAGATCATGCAACACATTCCAGATGGTGAACATGATACTGAAAGAAACAGACGGAGTATAATACAATTGTCAAAGAAGAAATCCCACGTATCAGTTGAGTTCCTTTCATAGCGTTAGGCTATGCACGTACAAGGACAGGCTCACAGGCCATCATAACGTTCAACGTTATGGCTTAGGTCTTCTCTAGTCATATAACCTAAGTGCAGCCTACTTTAGGCCTAGTCTAACTATTTTAGTTACAATATTCAATAGTATGCAATGCCAGCATAACGCGTGTCCTATGCTCAGCACAATGTAGGGCTAGTTGAAGGGGACAAACTAAAACGAATGACAGCGAATGACAATTGACTATGTACAGGGTTAATTATCATTTGCGAATGACAGCGAATGACAACGAATGACAACGAAGGACAGTCTTGAGAAGAGATAGAATGATTAACGGAGTGGAGTATATGCGGTTATTGGTTTTCTGCGCAAAAATGATTTGAGGAAAATGGCATATTACGTGGTTGCAGGGTTTTGGTGTAATTTACGGATAGAAACCACAGGGAAAGTTTTGGTGTGAGAATGCGCTTGAGTGCTGTGCTTTTTACCTCTGTAGATTTATATAGAAAGATAACTGAAGCCGTTTCAAGATTATAGTATTGTTAGTTTCTAACAATTAATATCGGAAAAATGACGTTAAATTTACTTTTTAAAATCAGACTTACAATTTCGCTTACTATAAGGTGCGTTTTTATCTTGTCAGTACTTTACTAGATCTAGATACCCACAAAGTCTGAACTGTGATATCCGGTTGAAGCAAATGTCTGTGCTGTCATTACTGTCATTCGTTTTAGTCAACGCAATTTTTTAGTGTGTACAACATATTGTCATTCGTTATGTGTAACGCAATTGTCATTCGTTTTAGTAACACCCTAGTTGAAGTATGGTGAAGCATGCCTGTTATAGTTGGTTACAAGTTGAAGGGTAGGTTTTCCTTCTTCAAATAATTTGATCAAATTATTAATTTAAAAGTGTTCTACATAATTCGCGAGATCATCCAACTGTCTGAAAGGTTTTAGCCAAATTAAGTCATAAAAACCTACTCTTAAAGTACTCTGGAGTTGTTTCCTCTCCTGGGATATTGTGGATTTAAGTGCTAACCTGCCAGTGAGTAAAGGTCAAATGAAGCCCAAGGTTTTCCAAAGATTGAGATTCAATATTCCATATCATATACAAGCATTATTGTAGTGTTTTATTGGATCAAAGTGGAACTGCTATCATGAGTTTTTCTTTGTTGTGAGTATCCTTTTGTTTCTGAAGCCTTCTGAAATATCTAAATAACTCATTTGATTTCATGTTAGTGTTTCACTTTTGATTTAGAAGTCACTGAGGCTCTAACGGCTCCATGATGTAATGATTCAACCGTAGGAAGAAACCCTCTAGTAAATATGAAGACGGAGACTGTACTGGAGATCAGGACCTATGAACCTATCAAGCTTCTTTCAGTATCCTACACTTCTTGATGCACAGAGTTCCATAGGAATAGTAAGAATGAAGTAAATCTGGTTGTTGTGACTTTATTCACCAAAACTGCTGGCTACCGCTAGCAAGCATGGTTAAGGAAGTTAATTTCCTGTGCCACTAGTTATCAATATCATGTCATGATAACATTTCTTCCTTGGATATTTGAGAGCTAAATACTGTTTAAAATAAACACATTTAGAGGGCATTCAAACATTTATACAAGCACTGGTATCCATTAGGGTGGTGAGCACTTGCCCCCACGCCCCTCCCCCATAGGCTCCACTAGGGCTGCAAAATCACTATCAGAGAACATTTAATATCTGAAAAGTGAAAATGCCTCAGCTAAAGTCCGAAGGGACTCCCACCAGGGCTTAGATTTATACTTCATAGAAATCACATTTTTCTCTCTAACATGTATTTACATGCACTTTAAGCTTAGTAGAAGAGGACAAGAAGTCTCAGAGATGTTACAGAGCTTTTCTGAAGTCCCCTGCTAGGGCTCAGAGTAAAATCAGATTAAGTATTTCCATTTCTGACATGTCCTCATGCGCTCACAATTGGAAATACTTCCTACTAATCTGAGAATGTACAGCTGTGAATAAAGAATTGTCACTTATGCTTGTTTAATTTTTAAACATTGCTGAGCCAGTCACTGCAGTTGGTTTTAAGAAATCTAATTGGTCTCAAAACTGATCTAACTTCACCGACTAAGTACGGTGGCTTAAAAAAATATATAAGTGTCCCCAAATTTCCAAATTTTGAATTTGCTTTCTCAATATTAGGAATTTTTATCTCAAGATTTTCACCTCAAAAGTCAAAATTTTGACTTTTTCATCTCAAAACTTTTTAACTCAAAATTTTGAGGTTATAAGTGTCTTCATCTGCCAAATTTGTAGAAAGAACTAACCATATTGTACGGCTATTGACCAGCTGAACAGGGTACTTTATAAACCTTTGGTGATCTAAAATCTAGAAAGAGACCCGAGAGAGGTGGGCCAAAGTCAAAACCTCCGTAAGTGCGAGGGACGGAATTTGATATACGTTTCTATATATCCCAGCTCAACAGTAGTGAAATATGAAAAATCCAGTAGTAGGTTAAATAAAGAGAGTAACATACAACATAATAAAACAATTGAAACATATTCAAAATTTAACATGTTGCCATAGCAACGAACATTAATTGGCGCGAGGGACGGAATGATAAAAACTGGGTGTGCATGCACTCCAAACATTTGACGTATTATTATCAAATTTAGGAGGAATCTATATCCAATCATACCATTTATAACAAGATCAATTACTCTTCTGATATTAACTGAAATGTGTTTTAAAAATCTCATAGCTAAATTAGGTTACGCTTTAATTTCACGAAAAAAAGTCAGCGCGAGGGACGGAATGCGAGGGACGGAATCGCTGTTTATGTTGATTAATTAGAGAAAAAGCTGTTGTAAATTCTGTTTGTCATTGCCATGCTCCCACAAGCAGTGGGAATATTATCACAAATTACACAATCCAATTAATGAACACACATTCAAGGAACAGATGGGGGTGGTGATGGGATGATTGGTGAAATGTAGGTAAATTGGAATCAAAATTGAAATTCATTCCATCACTCACCACTCAAATGCCTTGGTGAATGATAATTAAGTCACCTCCATCCACCACTTCCCCGAAATGAGGAATCTTAAACCCAACACAAATACTAAATCTATTTTCCACCTTTATATTGTAGGTGTATACAACAGTGTGGGACAATATATAATTTTTAAATTTGGAAACTGAAAACTAATTTACTGTACAAATTCAACATTTATACTTTATACAAGGAAACAAAGTCACCATTGTAATTCAAATTGACAATTCACATATTCATTAACAAAACTCTGCTTAGATTCGGATCCAAACAGCATATGAAAGAGTTAAAAACTTCTTCCCCCATCATGACGTTAACTCATTAAGTTGTCATTAACAAGAAAAATGAACTATTGTACACAACATACATCAATGCAATTCAATATAAATTGGAACATTAACATGTCAAACTCTTGGATATGATGTAGATTTGGAAATCAACAAACAGCTCACCAATGTGCAAGGAATTGATATGAATGCTTACAATTCATTACACAAATAATGGTCTCTGGTTCAGCATACAGGGAGAACAGGGGCTATATTTCCTTTCACCATATCCCTTGAATACCACAGTAGGTCTTTTGCCTCTGGCCACTTCCAATACTTCCCTGTTTTTGCCATGGCATTAACCTGTGAATTACTGACAATTATGTTTTCCACCTCTCCTGGATACAACTGACCATTATACTCAACTATCACCCACCCACCACTTTCCATGGTAACTGATCATTGTTAACCAGCTGACTACCAATTTGATCTTGATCCCCATTCTACTCAACCTGACCACTGTTTTCCACTTTATTCAGATTAGGATCTGGTTCCTGATCATACTACCTGACTTTCAACTCCATCATTTAAGTCATACAACTGCTCCCTGAGCATCTCTTCAACTGGTTCACAAAACTGACTCTGTAGGAAGAAAGTCAGTTTGCTCTTACCATTACTGCATGTACGGTCAATAAAATGGACCTTGTGTGTACAGTGCCTGGTACTTCAGGTACCTTGTCTGGCATAGAAGCCTAGGCACGATTATGCCATATGCAGGTACATAGAATGTATCTGTTGCATTCACTCTATGTTGGCATATTCTGCTAACTGCTTGGCACTAGTGATGAGAAGTTTTACCTGCTTTGACATCACAGTACACACTTGATTTTATCTTTCCCCCCCCCCACCCCCATCTACTGGGCCCTCCCATGGTGAGATTCAAAATAACTCCATGTTATTGGAATGTCACATGGGTACTGGGTGGCAAGGAAGTAAAAGCAATATTTTGATTTCAACTAGCACAGCCATCGGACCAAAATTGAACCTCTCATCCAGATTTGGACAAATTGTTGGACCTTTTCAATGATAGCTTTATTGAAGTGCAAAGCTTAGAACTTGTCATGTGACATGTAATCACTGATGACACAGAAGGTTTTGCACTTCACCTTCCTCACTTTCAGCGTACCATGCACAAACAGTGTACAATGTGAAATTCTTGTGGCCAAAGTATGCCGACTGTATTTCATTCTTTTAGTTGTTAGCATAGTTCTCGCTGAAGTCCACTTGGATGATAGATAGCACTGTTTGTTCCTGGAAGTGCCTACTTCAACTTTGCAAGTTCAGCCTGCTGTCGAATTCTGCTATAGTTGTGTCGTTGAAATTTACACGTATGTTCTGCCAACTATTTCTATTAGCAACAGATTAGGACTACAGACGTGTAGCACCAAACTGTAACAGAATTCCGTCCCTCGCACTGAATTCCGTCCCTCGCGAAAATGTTGATTACCCATAATGCACCATTCATATTTTTGTTCAGTTTCTTTCATCACTACAGATGTTCAAGTCACTGATAGTTGATACTTTGCAGATTTGTATGCATACTGTACTATTTCCTCTCTCTCTTAAAAAAAAAAATTGTGTCAAAAAATGCGAGGGACGGAATTTTGAACCGTTTTTTCCTATTTTTCTTCATTTTTATTAAAAAAAAATTCAAAACTTTTCCAATGAATAATTTGCACTAGAGATGAACATGAAATTACAGAAAACTAAATTTACCTCACTCATCCTTATTTTCAGCTAGGTCAATAAGACTTAATTCCGTCCCTCGCACCTAGTGCGCATCTTTTTAGATTTCAACGACCTCTATGTCACTGATAACGAAATTTTTGGGATTTTTTTAAATTTTATTCTGAAGTGAAAATTAGTACTGCCATGAGCCCAAAATAAATTTCTCCCACAGAAATAACTTTACTTTTGGGATTTGAGGATGACCAATTTTGGCTTTGGCCCAGGTGTAACTAGGTCAATGTAGCCAATGCAATCTCCAGGGGCCTGGTGCCATTAAATAAAGAAAAATAATATGAAAACACATCCACCAAAGCTGACACACTAAATTAGATACAATTATCTCCTAAT
The DNA here is from genome assembly GCF_037975245.1 of Apostichopus japonicus. NCBI lineage: Eukaryota > Metazoa > Echinodermata > Holothuroidea > Aspidochirotida > Stichopodidae > Apostichopus > Apostichopus japonicus. The sequence goes on from NC_092567.1 coordinate 5,431,363, forward strand.
GAGTGGAAATTCAAAAGACATTCTGTCCTCAATACGAAAGAGAGGTGCGAAATCTCACACATTTCTCAGTCAGGCCATGCATGGTTGGGTTTGTGTGAGGTTGGACTCTCCTTTGGGAGCTCATTTATATCACTGCACCACACCTTTATATGCCACTTCCACTAAACAACGGACAATCTGGTTCAAGTTTGATGCTTAACTGGTTAATTGTTTTTACACTTACCTGGTTATTGGAAACTGAAGTGTACTTTCCTTCCTCTGTATTTTTTCTCTGTGATTGTCCATGTATACAGGGTAGTTAGCCAGAGACATACACATACAGTATCTATTTCTGACTGATATTCTCAATGTCTCCTATAATTAGGACTTAAATCTCATTCACATCACTTTCTTTTCTCTTCATTAGGTTAATTATGAAGCGAGCTATTAGGGGATCACCTATTCCACCTGTAGTTACCAGTTTTTGATGGAAGTGTTCATACTAAGCTGACAAGGACAACGAGTGGTTTATCATCTGATATTTCTTCCATGTAATGGTAATAACATTCATGGTTAGTATAGAACAGTGATAGTAATGTTTCAACAAACTGTGGTAGATTTTTATGGATTAATCCAGTAATTGGTATGTTTGTAGTGAGCTTGCCATGACACAATAGGCCCCCAAACACCCTCTGGTACGTTTTAACCATTTGTCAAACTGAAATAAAAATTGCCTCCAAGACTCATATTAATAAATTCTTCTAGAACTCCTGACACTTCTAGAATGGTAAGACTGGAAGACAACTTGTTGGTTCTGTAAGAAAGTAGCTTGGGTTACCTACAAATATGTCTTCAGTTAAGTTATTTTTTTTCTTCAAATACCATTTTAGATATTCCATAATGCTGTAGAAACATTAAAAGAAGTCAACTCAGTCTGTATTGCTGAGCTTTGAGTTAGAGGTATTTGTAATGAACACTCCATCAAACAAAAACAAGAAACCTTGATTAATTTAGGTAGGTCACACAAAGGTCACATAACTATGGATATAATCTTGAACTTTAATGTACTTTGTTTGTTATGATGTTTATTTACTGTAGTACAGTAGAGATGACTGTTTTAAGCATTTGCTTACATATTGGAAATATGATTTGAAATGTAATTGGACAGTAAAATGCAAATCAACTCCACCTTTGGTATTCATCTCAAAGGTGTCTATCATATCAGCTGAATATTATGGTTGAGTTTGTATCTAATTTTCTTCTTTGATATTTTTCTCCAAACTCCTGAAAAACCCTCGCACATCAGTTCTAAGATTCACAATCACATCTTGTGAGGCTAAAGAAGCATCATTCAAGTAAGGTGTACACAAAACCAGTAACATTGAGAGACAGGCACAGTTCCATGTACAGTTGTGTCACCATATCCACTTTTTTTTAAGTCTTTTTTATCCAAAGTTAAAAGTATATCATTCTTTATCACATATTTCACTGGGCACTTAGCTGACGTACAACTCTAGCCTCCACCCAACCCTCACCCTCTCACAACAGGACTGCACCGAACAACATGTTATGAAATAACAGTATACTCAAAGTCTGCAGATAGAAAAATATGTACTTTAACTCAATCAATTATAGTACAATGTCATCATTTCATAAATCCTACAAATTCATCAACCTATAGACAGTACAGTGAACCAACGGTTCCTAAATTATGTGACCAGAATCCTTCATCTTGTTTTCTTCAGGCTCCATTCTATTTCAGGGTTGCATTGTTATTACTTTTGTTTCTCAATTGAATATAAAACAGTCTGGATTGCTAGTGGCATTGCCTAAAGTTTGTATTGAAGATTCAATGCTTGTCTCAATTTCAAATTAATGTTTCTTTATATGTCAATTAGTTTGGTATTAGGTGAGCTGTATATACACTGTGGGAAGCATTGTGAGACCTTGAACTCATCTTGTATAGTCTATAGATTTGTATTCTAGTTGCATTAGTTTCTTTACATTGTTATTATAATTATAACTGAGTGATTTACTTTGAAACTACAGTAGCATACCATATGTTTATAGTAGCGGTGTTCTGTGTTTGACAATGTTACATGGTAGAATGCAGCTACTTGCAGAACAGGTGATGACAATTTACATGAATAATTGATGACCAAATGTATTTTGTTTTTCTCATCATCAAGTAAACTGGAATTATTCAGTACTGAGATCAGCCTTTTTAGGGATTTACCAGTTTCATATCCGGATTACAGCTCTTGGAAGAAGTGCGTACAGTTTACATCAGCAGGGTAATGGTTGTATGGTCCAACACCTGATTCTTACCCCACCCACCCACCCCACCCATCCCCCTCCTCCATGAGAATGCAAGTTTTTAATTAGATATTTTTACTCCATGACATATCAGATGATCCCTCAAGGGAAATTTCTACACCGGAAAGTCTATCATCCAGCACCCCCCCCCAACCCCCATCAATTCCAATCACTGCAAAACAAGACATAACATATGAACAATCTAGTTAGAACACTGCTAAAGGTTGTGTCCCAGGGATTCTGTGAAACCTCTTTTGTTCAGTGTTTCTCTAATTGTAGCATCATCTTTACAAATTGTACCATAATTATAGGTTTCAAGAGGATGCAATTCTGATGCCAAGTACATCTCTAATCTTACAAATCTGACCAATTTTAATGGTCATTAGACACACATTGTTTCATAATGTAACAGTTTCTTTCATGTGTGGGCATATAATGCTAATAAAGGCTTTCTATTGTCACCGTCTCCAGGTTGAGTGGATATTATGTAATTTATGGCGTGGTCCACCCATCCCATCATATTAAATAGTTGTCATGGATATCGATAGGTATTGAGTATTGCACTGTGACAAGCAACAGTTTATGATTCTACCACAGAAGATCGTACAACACAATATGACAAGTTCTTGTAGGATTCAGCATGTTATGTCATCTGAAATCCTTAATGCATTTGTATTATGTTTCTGTTCTTAAAGTTAGTGTGTAATTCAGTAATTATGTTATAAGAGTGTGTTTGGGTGGGGCGGGGGGGGGGGGCGGGGTGGGTGCATCATGTTGATGCATATTGGCAAAGTTGGAAATGAAGTTACTGGGAAAGTTGTTAAAGCAAAAACACTAACATTTATGTAATAGAGCAGCCTCTGCTTCACACTGGTATACAGATAGTTTGAAAGAAGCAATCTAGACCAGTAATTAGGTCTAACTTTGCTTGACTTCAAAGTAATAGAATTACAAAATTGGTGTTCATACAAAGATGAACAACTTTATTGGCCTGCTGCACCAAACAACGTTAAAAGTACCTAATTAGAAAGTGTGCTGATCAAGTTAGTCTAATCCATAGGATTGCAAACATGTTACCAAGTTTTGCCTTTTGTTTTCTTTATGGATAAATTTCCAAAAATTATTCAACTTTAAAATAAAAGCGCCTTGCAATAAAATGAATGAACCTGCAATTATTGAGTCATTTTAGCATAAGCTTGTGTATCTGTGAGCAATGGAATAACTGTTGAGTAAATATTAAAAAGGCAACTCAAAAACAAGGGATTTTATCGTTTGCATTAAACATCTAGTTCTGATATGTTTCTTATTGTCTTTGTCTTTATCTCCTCATTAGGTAAATGTGGATTAATCTTTCTTGAGACGACTTTTGGGGGTCACATGATGTGGATCTTGCACAGATAGTTTACAATATGCTGATGGTAATGATTAGTGTATAATTAGTGTATAGCAGGACTGGTAAGCTGGGTTGTAGTTATAATTAGATTTGATTCTGAAGTAGAAAGTGATTTAGTTACTGCCTAATCCTGGTGGAACAGTAATTGTTTTGTAATTTGCTTGATCAACAAACTCCATAAGGGCCTAGAGAAAAGGATAATGGCTTCAGTCTAACATACATACACCATATATGAGGCAATGCATGTCATGCATTGTATTGCTTACCATTGTGTGAAAGTACACAAATAGGTGTATGTGTTTAATATACTGGGTCTATTTCTTTGTTTTGTGTAGCCATCATAAATTAAGGAACAAAATATTGAGATGACTTGATCCAATTTTTCAGTCAGTCATAATGCTGTGTGTGCAGGTAAGAGTAGTAATCAGTCTTAACAGTGCGGCCACACTCCTCTGCATTGTCAGCCACACTTCCACAAACTATAGGGAGTAAACTGTACAGTATGACAGGCTCTTAAACAATCAATTTAGTTTATTAGTGCACGTCCCCTTACAATTAAATAGAGTCTTTTAAAAAAACAAGACACATTGCCACACTAAGTTAGAACACTTCTAAAGTCTGGTTTATATTATGATGAGGACTATCCTTATTGGTATATCTCAGTTACAAACTAAAGAATGAATTGTCACAAGTAGTTAAACTTGACCAAACCTATAGTACACAGTACATACATTAGTAAGGCTTCCATTGGCCCAGAAGTAACCTTAGATATACATTTCAACTTAAGTTATCATCAACTTTAATATCCTAAGACTAAAGTATGCTTTTTTAATAGGTTTATTTTTCTTGAAGGTAGCCTGTAAACTCCTCCCAGTGATAGGAGTATCTACGTGAGGTTATTTACTTTTGATATAAACCTAAGATTTGCCAAGGCTTAGACATTTCTACATAATTTAATATGTGACATAATACTGTTTTAATGGAGACATATATTAAGTGAGCTTGTTACTATATATAATGTAATAGTGAATAACACCCTGCACAACTGCCTCAGTAAGTGAATCAGAAATATTGTTACTATGATCACACTGTCTGAAGCGTATGTGCTTCAACTTGCTACATGTTCCATATATCACAATTAAGTATTTCTTTAGTAAACTGACTAACAGGAACCATTTCTCCTTTTCCATTCTAACATTTTCCTACTTTTCCCTCTCAGTGCATCCAAAACCCAAGAAAATTTATATCAAATTTAGATCTGAAGATAATCTAGTCACTAATGAGCTATTTGCTAAGGGATTAAAAGTGGAAGTCTTTGATTGGTTTACTGTAACGTGTGCATATGTTGTCAGTCAGTCAGTTATACAAGATATGCAAGTAGCTTCTGGACCCTATGCATGTCCTCAGAGTTCAAACCAAAGTAATTAAGAATTCCATTCTTAGCCATTGTTCAATAGTGTTGAAGGATTCTCTTAATGTTTTCTGTCTAAGATGTACATTATTTGCACTTCAGTTTTAGTACTGGCCATTTGAGATATTTATTTTATGTTGCAATACTATGGAAGATAGCTCACAAATTTGATAGAAATATTCCAGCAATTGTCAATATATGTCTTTTATCGGGGGGGGGGGGGGAGGGGGTGGGTGGGGAGGCTAGAAAACTCTTGGGTGGTAACATGGAGTTGATCAGTTACCACTACAAGTGTTTTAAATAACAAATTGTATTGATTACCTCAGATGCAAAACATATTTTTAAATAGCAGTTTTAAGATAAAGGCAAAGGTGCTTTGAATAATGATATTAGTCCTGTGCTGTTAGCTATGTCAGTCCAACAAACCCAAAGATAAAAACAGAAATAGAAAACAAAATATATGCTGCCCTGAGAATACAGCTATATTAATATTTATATATACTTATTAATAAGACACAAGGAAAGACGTTGATGTCTGTTACAAAAATGATCACAGACCTGATGAATTTTCACATTGATAAATTTGGTGAATGGAAAGTTGAGTTATTTTGTATTTTCTCTTTCACCTCCAGGTGATACCATTTTCAACATTTCTTTGGTACATTTCCTCCAAGAAAATGAAAGAAAAAAGCAAGTGGGAACACATCACTGATGACAACACTTCCTTTGTGGCAGAGATTTTGGTGAGTCTTTACATAATAATTTCTCAACAGTCAGTTTGTGAAATTGTAATGGGTTGTGCTGCATACTTCTGATCAAATCTACAGGCCATATGTATGTAAGGACATCTTGCCGAACTAGTTCTATAAATAACATCAAATGCTTTTTTTTATGATTCCATTTGTTTCATTGTGTAGAACTAACAAAATGTACTAAAAACAATGACTAGTATTTGTATCTGCAAAGAGGTACACAGTATACCTTCATGTACCACATTTTAATAGCAGATGCATAGGTTATCTACTACTTGAAATCGGTTTGCAGGACTAGGAGAATGGGACCCCTTCTCAACCCCCATTTTAAAATAGGATTTCAAAAAGGGGGGGGGGTAACAAATCCCAACTGACTTAGCTACAGTAGGTCCTGCACTATTATGGAAAGACCAGAGAATTTAAAAATGGCGGAGGTGTGGTCGTTGGCTTGTTGAAGGCAAATCTCAGTAGCCCCGTCCCTGAATTCTTTTTGAAAATTGATGTTAACTGGTGCACCCCGAGGCATAATTAGACCACCAATTAGGTCTAAAATTGGCTCCATACACCATGCAGTTTTGCCTATGAACAATGTTTTTGTAAAGTCGTAAGGGGGGATTGGAGCGGGCCGGTAGGGGTGTACACTCGTAGCAGTGGCCTTCTTCTCAGCTGAATAGAACATTGCCACCTTCCACCCTCCCCGACTTTTATCCAAGTGTATAATTTAGAAATTTTCTGATTAATGTTGAAATACCAAAATACTTTCATCTGGTCATTTCAAATGTCTTTAGGAGAAGTCACGCCTAACTATGTCAACAGTAGTAATATTGGTATTGTATAGCATGTCATCGGGAGCGATTAGAGGTGTGGGCGTAGGGTTGTGTGGCGCACATTTTCATGCAGATGGGAACAATCTCAAGAAGTGATGGGTGCGTCAGCCCCCCCCCCCGCCCCGGCAATGATACGCCTTTGGGTCAACTACATGATATTCACAGGAAATGTGCTCAATTCTCAAATCGCATGCGAAATATATTTTTAGATTAATTGTACGGAGTTACGGTACTAGATTTGGGGTAACAATTAGCATTCAGGTTGGAGTGTATTACATTTTATCTGTGGATGGCATTGTTGCATCGAAGAACACATGTATAGTGCAGTTCGCATATAGATCCTGGTCTAATATCGAAATGCGCCATGTTCCCCAACGACTCGGTCGAGTTCGAGACCAGCCACAGTTTTTTTCATAGCACAATTGTACAACTGTTTAAGGCGTCCATACACACACGTGGGTTATGATATACCATATAGAGTATATATACATTAGTGAGAGAGGGAAAATGGAAACGTCAAATTTGGAGTATTCGGTGTAAGGGGTAGGCCGAGGCGCATGCACCTTCCGAAATCCTCGATACGCCACTGGCTACCCTGTGTATATAATATGGATCAGCGCTGTAATTATGTCACTGTTCTTCTACAGCATCTCTTCCCGGTGTCTTTGGCGTTTTTCTTCTGTTCCCTCCTTTTCTCCTTTTTCTTTCTTTTTCCCCTCTTTTTTTCCTTTTTTCTTCTCTCTTTTTTTCTCTCCTCTCCTTCTTACCCGGGGGCGCGCCCCCAACGCCCCCCCTTCTGGATATGCGCCTGCACAAGTTTAATGAACACAAGTTGTCACTTGTTTGTATATGCGGCGTACAGAATGTGTGCAGTTCGCATGTAGGCTACTTGTATACGACAAAAAAACAGTTAAGTTCTATGCCGGCACACACTTTACCTGCGTCCTCTTCGATGCTAGGTGAATATCATGTCTTAAACTATGAATTAAGAAACGGCTGTTTCAAACATCTCACTAATTCTTTCGGCGACTTTAATCCCTATTCATTGAGCACAATAGCATAACCTGCGTATAAACTCGTACTAGGATTATACGAGGTGTCTACACGGCAATTTGTTTGTCAACGATTTTATACGCGATTGTACTTTTTTATACGATCGTGTGCGCGTACACATGTCCAGTTATACATGAGCGGTACTGTAGACTATTTTATTTAGGAGTATTTATATCCTTTCAGTTGAAAATGACCAACCTCCCTATTTTCCCTTATTCTCCCGGATTTTGGCCCTGAAAAATGTTATTCTCCATATTTTGGGGTCAAGCAGATTAGGTCTGAATGCACCTATCAAGCTTCTTTCACTATCCTACACTTCTTGATGCATGTAGGAATGGTAAGAATGAAGTAATCTGGTTGTTGTGACTTTATTCACCAAACTGCTGGCTAGCAGGCAGGGTTGAGGAAGTTTAATTCCCCTGTCACTATTTGTCAATATCATGTCATGATAACATGTCTTCCTTGCATATTTGAGAGCTAAATACTGTTGAACATAAACACATTTAGAGGGCATTAAAACATGTATGCACTGGCATCCATAAGGGTGGTTATAACTTTCCCCCTACCCCCCCCCCCCCCCCATTGGCTTCACTCCGGCTGCAAAATCACTGCATATTAGTGAAAATGCTTCAGCTGAAGTCCCAGGGACTCCCACCAGGGCTTATATTTATACTTCATAGAAATTACATTGTTCTCTCTAACATGTATACATGTTTTAAACTTAGTAGAAGAAGACAGGAAGTAGAAGAGATGTTACAGAACTCTTTTGAAGCCCTCAGCACCGGCTAGGGCTCAGATATATAATCCACAGAGTCAAATCAGATTAAGCATTTCCATTACTGACATGTCCTTATGTGCTCAAAATTGCTAGCAGATTCCAAAAACTATGTGAAAATACTGAAGATTTGGAGATCTTTGCAGTACCCTTGTACAGTAAGTCCAGCCGCTATAAACAGAGACAACAATTGGAAATACTTCCTACTCATCTTAGTATGTACAGCTGTGACAAAAGAATTGTCACTTGTGCTTGTTTAATTTTTAAACATTGCTCAGCCAATCACTGCAGTTGGTTTTAATAAATCTAACTGGCCTCAAAATTGATCTAACATCACCGAAGAAGTACGGTGGCTTAATAGGGACATAGGGAAAAAATGATTGTTCCCAAAATTTCCAAATTTGGACTTATTATCTCAATATTTGGACTTTTTATATCAAGATTTTGACTTAAAAAGTCAAAATGCTTTTTTGCTTTTTTGGACCTCATACGTCATTATTTTGACTTTTTCATCTCAAACTTTTTTAACTCAAAATTTGGAGGTTACAAGTGTCTTCATCTGCAAAATTTTTAGAAAGAACTGACCATATTGGATAGCTATTAAACACTGAACAGGTTACTCAATAAACCTTTGGTGATCTAAACAAAAACAGAGAGTGGTATAACTAGGTAAATGTAGGCAATGCAGTCTCCAGGGGCATGGTGCCATTAAATGAAGAAAAATAATATAAAAAACACATCCACCAAAGCTGACACACTAAATTAGATACAATTATCTCCTAATGAGTGGACATTCAAAAGACATTCTGTCCTCAATGGGAAAGAAGGTGCGAAATCTCACAAATTTCTCAATCAAGCCCAAACCATGCATGGTTGGGTTTGTATGAGGTTGAACTCTCCTTTGGGAGCTCATTTATATCACTGCACCACACCTGTATATGCCACTTCCACTAAACAACGAACAATCCGGTTCAAGTTTGATGGTTTACTGGTTAATTGTTTTACACTTAATACCTGGTTATTGGAAACTGAAGTGTACTTTCCTTCCTCTGTATTTGTTTCTGTGGATGTTCATGTATACAGGGGTAGTTAGCCAGAGACATACAAATATATGTTTCTGACTGACATTCTCAATATCTTATCATTAGGACTTAATTCTCATTCACATCACTTTCTTTTTTCTTCATTAGGTCAACTTGAATTATCCTGAAGCGAGCTATTATGGGATCACCTATTCCACCTGTAGCTACCAGTTTTTGATGATTCACACTGTGCTGACAAGGACAATGAATGTTTCATCATCTGATATTTCCTCCATGTGATGTTCATCACATTAATGGTAAGTGTAGAACAGTAATGATAATGTTTCAAAGATGTGTGGTAGATTTGTTGGATAGCATCGAAGATCAAGGAATACTCTTTTATGTCCATTCACTCTCACTGAAAGAATTTTATATTAAGTTTTAACTCATCCACTCAAAGTACAACTGACAGAACTAATCCCTAGTAAGGACATTAAAATCATCGGATTCTTGCTGGATTAACTTGGTATGTTTGTAATGAGCTTGCCATGACACACTAGCTGCCTAAACACCATCTGGTATATTTTATTATTTGCCAAATTGTAATAAAAATTGCCTCCTGGGACTCAAATGAATAAAGTCTTGTAGAACTCCTGACACTCCCAGAATGAGATGTATAGGTATTTATTTTCTTCAGATCCAAACCATAAACTCTAAATACCATATTAGATATTATATAATGATGTTAAAACATTAAATACTCAACTCAGTCTGTATTGCTGAGCTTTGTGTTAGAGGTATTTGTAATAAACATCAAATAAGAACAAAAAACTTGATTTATTTAGGTAGGTCACACATATGTCACACAACTATGGATATTATCTTGAACTTGAATGTACTTTGTTTGTTATGATGTTTATTTACTGTTGTAGAGTAGAGATGACTGTTTTAAGCATTTGCTTAAATATTGGAAATATGATTTGAAATATAATTGGACAGTGAATTGCAAATCACCTCCACCTTTGCTATTCTTCTCAAGATGTCTATCATATCAGCTGAAGATTATGGTTGGGTTTACATCTCCTTTACTTCTTTGATATTTATCTCCAAACTCCTGATAAACTGTCGCACACCAGTTCTAAGATACACAATCAAATCTTGTGAGGCTAAAGAAGTATTATTCAATTAAGGTTTACACAAAACCAGTGACATTGAGAGCCAGGCACAGTTCCACGCACAATTGTGTCACCTGGTCAACTTTATTAAGTCTGTTTATTCTAAGTTAAAATATGTTATTCTTCATCACATATTTCACTGGGCACTCAACTGACAACTGTAGCCCCACCCACCCCCCACCCTCCTTACACCAAGGCTGCACAGAACAAAATGCTATATAATAACAGTATAAAATTCAACTGATAGAAAAAACACGTACCTTAACTCAATCAATGATAGAACAATGTCAGCATTTCAGAAATCATACAAATTTATCAACATATAGACAGTAAAGTGGACCATTGGTTCCTAAATTATGTGACCAGAATCCTTCATCATATTTTCTTCAGGCTTGATTCTATTTTCAGGTCTGTATCATTATAAGTCTTGTTTCTCAATAGAATATAACCCAGATTGTAGATTGCTAAACTTTGACTGAAGATTCAATGTGTCACCAGAAACTACTTTTTAAGTCTTTGTTTATCCTAAGATAAATTATACTATTCTTTATCACATATTTCACTTAGTTTGTATTGAAGATTCAATGCTTGTCTCAATTTCAGATTAATGATTGTTTATATTTCAATTAGTTTGGTATTAGGTGAGCTGTATATACACTGTGGGGAGCATTATAAGACCTTGAACTCATCATGTACAGTCTATAGATTTGTATTCTAGTTGCATTAGTTTCTTTACATTGTTATTATAATCATGACTGAGTTGTATTATTTCAAGATATATCATATCATATCATATCATATCAGAAGACATCCCTAATCTTTTACTAATTTTACTTTGTAATTTATTTTGAAACTACAGTAGTATACCATATATTTATAATAGCTGTGTTATATCTATATATTTGGCAATGTTATATTGTAGAATTATAATACTTGCAGACTTAGTTATGACAATTTAAATGAATAATAACTTCATAACTGATGACCAAATGCATTTTGTTTTCTCATCATCAGGTAAACTTCAATTATTCAGTCCTGAGATCAGCTTATTGAGGGATTTGCCAGTTTCATGTGTGGAGGACAGCTCTTGAAAGAAGTTTGTACAGTTTATATGAGCAGGGTAATGATTGCATGGTCTACCACCTGTTTCTTACCCCACCCACCCCTCCCCCTAAGTAAGAATACTTCTAAATGTTGTGTCTTAGACTCGGGGATTCTGTGAAACCTCTTTAGTTCAGTGTTTCTCTAATTGTAGCATCATCTCTACAAATTGTACAATCATTGTAGGTTTCAAGAGGAGGAAATTCTGATGTGATTTCTATATTATAGCCAAGTACATCTCTAATCTTTCAAATCTGACCAATTTTAATGGTCATTAGACATCCGTTGTTTCATTATGCCATAGTTTCATTCCTGTGTGAGCCTACTGCTAATGAAGGCTTTCTATTGTCACTGTCTCCAGGTTGAGTGGATATTATGTAATTTATGAAGGTCCACCTATCCCATCATATTAAATAGTTTCATGGATAATGATAACAATATTGAGTATTGCACTGTGACAAGTAACAGTGTATGATTCTATCACAGAAGATCATACAACACAATATGACAAGCTCTTAGCATGTTATGTCATCTGATTTCCTTAATGCATTTTGTATGATTTTTATGGTCTGAAAGTTAATATGTACTTATGTTATAAGCGTGTTTGGGTAGGGGGGGGGGGGGCGGTTGTCAGGTTGATGTCTATTGGCAAAAGTGGAAATGAAGTTACTGGGACAGTTATAAAAGCAAAGACAACAACATTTGTATATTAGAGCATGTTCTTCTTCACACTAGTATACCAATTGTTTGACAAAGAAATCCAGGCCAGTAGTTGGGCCTAACATTGCTTGACTTCAGAGTAAAGGTGATATAACAAAGATGAACAACTTCATTGGCCTGCTGCACCGGTCATGTTAAAAGTACCAATCTAGAAAGTGTGCTGATCAATTTGGTATAATCCAAAGAATTGCAAAGATGCTACTAATGTTAGCCTATTTTTTTTGTTTATGGATAAATTTTCAAAAGATACTCAACTTTAAAATATAAGCGCCTTACAATAAAATGAACTTGCAATTATTGAGTGGTTTCAGGGACACAGAGTCATTAGCTTGTATATCTGTGAGCAATGGAATAACTGTTGAGTAAATATTAAAAAAGTCAAACTCAATAACAAGGGATTTTATTGTTTGCATTAAACATCTAGTTCAGATATTCTCAATATAGAATTAGTGACAACTGATTCCTATTTTCTTTTTATCTCCTCATTAGGTAAATGTGGATTAATCAGTCTTGAGACGATCTTTGGGGGTCACCTGATGCGGTTCTTGCACATAATGGTTTACAATATGCTGATGGTAATGGTAACTGTATAATTAGTGTATAGCAGAACTGGTAAGCTGGGTTGTAGTTATAATTAGATTTGAGTCTGGGTAGAAGTGATTTTGTAACTGCCTAATCCTGGTGGAACAGTAATTGTTTTGAAACTTGCCTAATCAACAAAATCCCTAATGGCCTAGAGAAGAAGATACAAAGGCTTCAGTCTAACATCCATACACCATATATTAGGCAATGCATGCCATACATGTATTGCTAACCATTGAGTAAAAGTACACAAAGAGGTGTATGTGTTTAAAATACTGGGCCCATTTTTTTTGTTTCGATGAATATCGTAATATTTGCATGTATGATAGCGTATGTGTGTGTGTTTGTGACCCCCAGATTGTAAACATGATATCTCAAGAAGGGAAGGTTGGACCAACTTCATGTTTACTGTGTAGATGTACCACATTAAGTACAAGAATCCTATTGTTTTCTGTGTAGGTCAAAGGTCACCAGGGGTCAAAATGTGGAAACCTTGTAAACACAATAACCCAAGAAGGGAAGCTTGGGCAGACCTCATATTTAGTGTGTAAAAGTACCACATTTAGTACAATAATCTTATTGTTTTCAGTGGGGGTCAAAGGTCATTTAGGGTCACTCGGGGTCAATTTGTCCAAACCTTGTAAACACGATGTCTTAGGAAAGGAGCTTCAGCAATCTCATATATAAGTTGTAAAAGTACCACATAGAATACAGGAAGCGTATTGTTTTCTGTGGAGGTCAAAGGTCATTTAGGGTCACCTGGGCCAAATTTTGAAAACCTTGTAAACACAATAGCTCAAGAAAGGGAGCCTGGGCATACCTCATATTTAGTGCATAGACGTACCCCATTGAGTACAATAAGTATTTTGTTTTTGGTGGGGGTGAAAGGCCTTTTGGGGTCATTAGAGGTGAAATTTGAGAACCTTGTAAACACGATAAATCAAGAAGGGAAGGTCGGACCAATTCATATTTAGTGTTTAGAACTACCACCTTGAGTACAGGAAGCCTAATGTTCTTGGTGTAGGTCAAAGGTCCATTGGGGACAACAGGTCAAATTGTGACAACCTTGTAAACATGATATTGCAAGTAAGGACAGATCTCATATTTCGTTTGTAGATGTACCATATTAAATTTAAGGAGCCTAATATATTTTTTGGTGGAGGTCAAAGGTCATTTGAAGTCAGCAAATGCCAAACATTTACTTCACTCCCCTCTTACCTGTCTTTCCACACTTACACATCTTCCTAAACATAATACCGTAAAGAGAAGCTTGTAGAGATCGCATATTTGGTTTGAATTGTACAAAGTTGAGTACAAGAAGCATTAATGTTGTGGGCGGAGGTCAATGGTCATTTGAGTTCACCTGGGGTTCATAATGTGAAACCATGTTTAACACAATATTTCAACAAGGAATGATGTCGTATTTAGTATGTTGATGTATCTATCACAATAAGTACAAGAAGCCTGTTGTTGAGGTCAATGGTCATTTCAGGAAAGCCTGTGTCATTGTGAATTTGTTGTTTGTCACATCGCACTACTTTTCACTGTATTAGTATTACTAATATCAAGTATGTTTTACACCCTCACTATACATTATGTCAGATTCATGCATAAAATAGCTGAATGTTACATCATCGAAACCATTATGCATTTTTGCATTCTGGTTGTTTTGTGTAGCCATCATAAATTAAGGAACAAAATATTTAGATGACTTGATCCCTTCTAATTTATCAGTGTTTCATAGTGTTGGGTGGCAGGTAAGGGTAGTAATCAGTCTTAACAGCGCGGCCACACTCCTCTGTATTGTCAGCCTAACTTCCACAAAATATAGGGAGCAAAAGGTATGACAGGCTCATAAATAAATCAATTAAGTTCAGAAGTGCATGTCCCCTTACAATTAAATAGAATAATTAAAAAAAAAAAGACCCATACCCAAACTAATTTAGAACACTTCTAAAGTCTGGGTTATATGATAAGGAGGACTATCCTTCTTGGTATATATCTCAGTTACAAACTAAGGAATGCATTGTAACAAGTAGTTAAACTTGATCAAACCTATTGTACACAGTACATAGTAAGGCTTCCATTGGACCAGAAGTAACCTTAGATATACATTTAAACTTAATATATCATCAACTTTAATATCCTAAGACTAAAGTATGCTATTTTAATAGGTTTATTTTTCTTGAAGGTAGCCTGTAAACTCCTCCCAGTGCTAGAAGTACATACGTGAGATTATTTACTTTTGATATAAACCCAAGATTTGCCAAAGGCCCAAAGCTAAGACATTTCTACATAATGTAGTATGTGGCATACCTCTCCATCATTCTGTTTTAATGGAGACATAAACTAAGTGAAGTTGTTACTATATATGATGTAAGAGTGGATAACACCCTGCACAACTGCCTCAGCAAGTGAATCAGAAATGTTGTTACTATGATCACACTGTCTAAAGCCTACAGTATGTGCTTCCACTTGCTATATGTTACATATATCACAATTAAGTCTTTGTTTAATAAAATGCAGAATGAATGACAGGAACCATTTCATCTTTTCCATTCTAACCTTTCCTACCCTTTCACTCTCAGTGCATCCAAAACCAAAGACAATTGATATCAAATTTAAATCTGAAGATAATCTGTCACTAATGAGCTATTTGCTAAGGGATTAAAAGTGGAAGTCTTTGGTTGGTTTACTGTAACGTGTGGAAATATGTTGTCAGTCAGTCAGTAATACAAGACATGCATGTAGCTTCTGGACCCTATGCATGTCCTCAGAGTTCAAACCAAAGTAATTCAGAATTCCATTCTTAGCCATTGGTCAACAGTGTTGAAGGTTTCTCTTAATGTGTTCTGTCTAAGATGTACATTGTTTGCACTTCAGTTATAGTACTGGCTATTCAAGAGATATTTCCAGCAAACTCAAGCACATGAGCTTTCTACATTTATTTTCTGTTGCAATACTATGGAAGATAACTCACAAATCTGGTAACAAAATTTCCAGCAATTGCCAAAAGATGTCTTTTATCGGGGGGGTTACACAATTCTTGGGAGGTAACATGGAGTTGATCAGTCACTACTACAAGTGTTGTAATTGCTTACATCGGATGCAAAACATATTCCTAAAAACAATATATTTGCTGCCCTGAGATTACAGCTCTATAAGACACAAGGGAAGACATTGATGTATGTTACAAAAATGATCACAGACCTGATGAATTTTCACCTTGATAAATCTAGTGAATGGAAAGTTGAGTTATTTTGTTATTTTCTCTTTAACCTCCAGGTGATACCGTTCTCAACATTTCTTCTGTACATTTCCTCCTTTTGACTAAACACAACTACTATATTGTAGTATACTGTGGTGGATTGAAGATTTCTCTAAAGTGGAGACATTTACTGATAGATACCTAAATTAACAGTTCGTCAGAAAAATTCAACTTCTGTAGAAAATAAAGATTGCCCACATGCCAGGCAAGTTAAGTTTTTGTAGTATGTACCTTGGTCTGATGAAGGATGTGTTTGAAATTGAGAAACTATGAAGTGTCAAGTCTTTGAAGTTATATGTGCATTGTCACCTGTGGGTTACTCCCAAGATTATCTGGCATGCTGTAACATATCAACCCGAACTTATTATCAGCAAGTTGAGTTACCATGCAGGTACATAGACAGTCACAGTTTGTTGGGTACCCAGGACCAAACTGATGAATGCTGAATTCCATATTTCTAAAATGAAATACTCTTGTTGAGATCAATCAGTTACATAGAACTGTGTGAAACATATAGTGAGTTCATTGTTCAGGGTGGCCAGCAATTTGAAAGTCATCGGATACCCATGTCTGTAAATTTGCTACCATTTCTAATACATAAATAAAGAGATGTTGCCGTACGTCTATCTAAGGATTCTAATTGCTGTCCACAAACTTAAAATAAGCTGTGTTCAGTCAATATTTTTGTGCAATGTTTTTACATTAATTTATGTTATGTTTTCAGTGTGGAGAGAGAGGGGTAGCAGAACCTGTTCAGTTGTTGTCCAATCCACAATATTACTCAATATGGTGAAACGTTCCTTAAATATTATTGTAACTGAAGCTCTCTGATGCTTGCCATACACCAGACCGGCATGACTTTACAAACTTGCCTTGCATGTTGAATCTTTGCTGTTGATTTCCATTAACCCTACATCTATATTATTATCTAGTCTACATATCTGTCTATTCTGTTCTATGTTCTTTTCTGGTCACATTTCACCTTCATGTTTCTGCATTACTATATGGTTATTTTTATTATTCTATCAATACTGCTGTAGTACAATGTTGTTCTTCGTTACAAATAGAAAGAATGGTGGTTGTGCTATAAACAATACTTCCTCAAGCTGCTGTGTGATAAATATATTAACGAAATATGTATGGTGTATAAGGCCAGAGCCTGTATACTTCGCTTATGTCCATGATGTATGCCAACCATTCATAATTCATGTTCGCCTTTATATGCCGAACATTAATTTAAAGGTAATGTAACACCTAATTAATTTAAATGCAATGAATTCCAATGACGGTTAGTTAAGGCTAATGATGTTTTAATACCCTCTCATATTTATTAATATGGTTGATGAATATTCATAAGATGCTTATTATATTTTTTGTACTGTTTAAACTTAAATCCTATTTTTCTTTGTTTATCATTCCCAGACAGTTTCCGTTGTTCATTTATACTTGTTTAATTATACTTTATGTATAATATTATAAATTGTTCGAGGAGTGAAGAGGGTGGGGGAGATTGAGGCGTTTGAGGGAGATGGAGGGTTGGGTGGATGGGGGGATGGAGGGGTTTGATGGATGGGGGATGGAGGGGTTTGATGGATGGAGGGGGTTGGGAACGGAGGGGTTTGGGGAGATGGAGGAGGTTGGGGAGATGGAGAGGGTGGGGATGGAGGGGGTAGGGGTGGAGGAGTTTGAGGGAGATGGAGGGGTTGGGGAGATAGAGGGGGTTGGAGAAATGGAGAGGTATCGGATGGAGGGGGATGGGGGATGGAGGGGTTTGAGGGAGATGGAGGGGGTGTGGGAGATGGAGGGGATTGGGGAGATGGAGGGGGTTGGAGAGATGAAAGGGTGGGGGATGGTGAGTGTGGGGGATGGAGGGATTTTTGGGAGATGGAGGGGTTTGGGAGATGCAGGGGTTTGAGGGAGATGGAGGGGGTTGGGGAGATGGAGGGGGTTGGAGAGATGGATAGGGTGAGGGTGGGGGATGGAGGGGTTTTAGAGAGATGTAGGGGCTTGGGGAGATGGAGGCGGTTGGCAAGGGGTGGGGAGATGGAGGGGATTGGGGAGATGGAGGGGGTTGGAGAGATGGATAGGGTGGGGGATGGTGAGGTCGGGGGATGGAGGGGTTTGAGGGAGGGGTGATGGTTAAAGACGGTGTTTGTTCCATCTTTTCTAACATACACCTAATTCACCATATGATTTCCCCTCACCATGTTTTGACTACGGCTACAACCATATGCCAGAACTTTTATTGGTAGGCTATGCGCCAACCGATGGTGGCGCTCCGCTCTGATAGAGTCATAACGGTCCTTTTTTGGAAATGACCAACCCAATACAATTTCATGAAAAAGCGCCTGGTATATCTGCACATTAAAGCACTGCTATGAACATTTGGACGATATATAGTTTCTCGATGTTTCTAAACTGCCCCTAGAAATTCTACCCAGGCTACGGCCCTGAAGTATATCTTTAGTTTATTGATTTGTTGTTTCCGATGAAGTGAATGTGCCTAGATACCACATAGTGCTTTTCAAATATACTTATAATACCATATGTGTGCATGTTGTAGATGTCTAGATAACAAGA
Source organism: Apostichopus japonicus (assembly GCF_037975245.1). NCBI lineage: Eukaryota > Metazoa > Echinodermata > Holothuroidea > Aspidochirotida > Stichopodidae > Apostichopus > Apostichopus japonicus. Next base: position 5,450,317 of record NC_092567.1, read on the forward strand.
TATTCTTGTGTGCACAGTTTAGATGTTTCCATTTGGGTTTAAGTTTTAATTTGAATAATCATGATTAAGGTTCTAAATAACATCAGTATGTGAAATATATAAGTATTTCTTAATTAAAGTATAATTTTGTCAAATGTGACTTTTATTAAATACATTTATAAATGACATATCAATTCAGGCACCAAACCAAGGGCGTAGGAACCGGGGGGGGGGGGGGCTGGGGGCGCCAGCCCCCCAGTGAAAAGTATGGTGGGGCGGAAGTATCATTCCGCCCCCCCCCCCCCCCCGCTCCGCAAGTCAGAATTCCCCTTTTTCCTTTCCAAATGAGAAAAAAATCTCATTTGGAGCACCAAATTGCATCTACTGTAAGGCCAGGTGAAAATGCAAAATTATTTACAAAATGGAGTGGGTGTTGAAGTGTGCTATATTGCACCAAATTGCATCTGAGGCCACCTGGAAATGCAAAAAAAATCCAACGGGGAGGGGGACACCCCCTCCCCTTAAACCCGTCCCCCAGGTCGGCCATCAGTCTTCAGCGCCCCCACTCAAAAGTACCTTCCTACGCCACTGCACCAAACAGAAGTAAACCTGAAGATTTGTAGAGTCAGACCCCTGGACCCTGGCGGGGGTTCGCCCCTGGACCCCAACCGAAAAGGCTTTGCGCTAAGTCGCTCGTCGACTCCCTCAGTTTTATTCTTCTTCCCTTACCACCCTCAACCCAACTTTCAATTCGGATTGACGCTCCTGATCAGAGCATGGTCGATTTTAGCTTAAACCTGCTGGTTGTGTGTGTAGCTTTATCTCCTACGCCTATATACCGGTGAACTAATCACTGTCTACTGTTAATTTGTAGAAATAACTGATTAACGAAAAAATATGTTCGCCAAACTCGAGTTTGTCACATCTCAAAACAAACAAAGAAACTTTAAGCAGTATGATCCTAATAATCCGGTGTTAGTATCCTCTATCGGTTAGTAGCGTTGGGGGGGGGGGTGGGATTTAAATTAATTTGTCCACTAGGAATGTTGAAATTAGACAAGAAGTTAGAAGATTTGCAAATGAGAGCGGAGACACGACTGAGGTGTTTGTTATGATATGCAATATTTCATGACTTGGTTTGAACATGTCACAGAGGTACACAATGTATAAATGAGCACCTTTATCTTGCTTTATCTGCCTAGATTTATTTTAGTTCATCTCCTGACTCGCGAACAGCGAAAATATAGTCTCGTGGTGAAAATGAAGCTTGCATACGAAGACATGGATTAGTGAAACTATCTTTCACCGTTTCACACCCCCCCCCCCCCCAACGTCTCCGTCTCCATTTTCTACGCTCATTTCAAAGAAATTGAATGACTTGTATATTTGAGGCCTAAGATAGCGCTGAGGAAGTATCGTACATGAAATGTGTAGCATTCGTTCATTTGGCTCTGTTCTGAGTCACTGTGAACCTGCAGTGGTTAAAGTACACTTGAGTCTATGCAAAACGATATGCAATCATCGTGTAATGTTTACTTGTAACTGCGATAGAATCGGAATATATATCACGCCACTCACAGTATGTATTTAGCCTTCCGTCACTCGATATTTACATAACAAACAAACAGTTTACTATATCACTGATATAGTTATCTGTTGATACTTTGATCCTGTATGCATATTCTATATTAGCATCGTGCATACACATACGCATCAAACACGAAAAACTCGATAATGAGGGGGCTCCCTAATTCTAACATGGTGCTCTCTCGAAGATAGCTACTTAATTACAGCACAGAGTTCTCTCATAGACAGTTCCTGTTATACCAGGGAGCTCTCTCGGTGAAGTTGCCTAATTAAAACAGGGAGCTCTCTATGTAACAGCTCCCTTGTCATAGCATGCAGCTCTTTCTAAAACAGATCAAGTTATACCATATAATTTAGTGACAGCTCCCGGCCTATTTCTCTTCAGTCCGTGACAGATCTTTGCTAGGTATGAAGCTACACAGGCACTGCATTTTATGACATGGACGCCATGTACCACAGCTCCCTGCATGGGGTCATAGACAGCAGGATTTCAAAAGTGGAGGACAAATTCAAAATTTCCCACGGATTGATTCAGTTAGGTTCCTGAACCTTTGTAGCAGGACTAGAGGCGAAACAAGAATTTTATGAGGGTGATGCCCTGTGGTCATTCCAGCCGACCATAGGTGGCGATCATGGGGGGTGGGCGGGGGACATGCCCCCCAATAGTTTAGGTGGGGGATATAGTATCTAATATCCCCCTCAATATTTGGTGGCATATAGTTGTTTCTTGTGGCTATAAATAGAAAATAATGCGTGAGATTATTTATCCAAATCATATTTGGTGGTGGCTGAAACTTCATTCAACACATGCCGCATGAGGTAAATGACACTTCGTGGTCGTTTCTGTGACCTGTGACCGCATAGCAAGTTGTCACTCATGATTATTATCATAATATCTGTACATCTCTTGTGTATGAGTGTAAGTACGCACAATCATATATATATATATATATATATATATATATATATATATATATATATATATATATATATATATATATATATATATATATATATATATATATATATATATATATATATATATATATATATATATATATATATATATATATATATATATATATATATATATATATATATATATATATATATATATATAGTTAGTTAGTTAGTTAGTTAGTTATGAATGCGGGCATATGTTTACATTCGTGGGTGGTAGCTGGGGCCTATGTGTACCTTGGGCATCTGTTTACCAACTTCTTGGTAAACATAAGTCTGAGACATTACCAATTCAAATATCGTGCGTTGTGTAAACAAATTTCACTTCGAATGTAGACAACATGATGGTATTTATCAGAAATTAACTTAGAATTAATTGTATGTTCTTGCGATAAAGAGCATTTTCAGTGCATATCTGAGCCTCACTCAACAGTGTATATAACGTTATTTTCGCATACGGTGTATGTAGGATATATGTTAACCTCAACTTTCCGCTCAATATACGGGAAAACTAGGATATATATATATCAGCGACATCCCGAATTTGTATTAAAGACACATGATTGCTATTCTTGGTGAAATTTGGAATATTCTGGATGTAAAATAACGAAAATTGGCAATTTTAGACCATCGCAGTACGAGACTTGTAACGACATGGCGCCATCAACTGTTTAGACACAGCACAGACGTATACACTGTTCGTACGTACGCGAAGTAGGCTACGACTGTTGTACACATCCTGTATATCATCCAGCAACGTAAGTATCTCATTTTAGCTGTAATTTTATCGGTGAAAGACTACCGATAAGGTGCTCACTTGAAACCAAGGCTTACGCATTGCCTCGGATGCGAATATCCAATATACTTTATGTGAAACTTGTCGCCACTAACAGCAGTATTATTGGATGAAAATTGTGCATATTAGCCGGTTGTATGGCATACTGTACCTTAGGCAAGCCTAAGCTAGGTACTATAGGGTAGGAGGTATCGAGTGTGCCGAGCCGAACAAGTACCTATCTCATCCATTAGGCTACTTGTTTATATTTGAAGGTCATGAGTAGGGGGCTTTGGGGCTTCCTTGCTGTTCTAAAGAATTGTAGCCTAAATTTACGTGTTACTACTACTAGTATCATGGTGGGATAATTGACGCACTTAAGCCTATAGGATTTGATCAACGATGTACAGTACTGTATATCAAGGAAAATTCCAAATCACTCAACTGTATGTGTTTTTCATATGTGTAGTTCCTCAGAAATGTAATGATCTCTAAATATTTAGGGTTCTGTGCTTATGCACTGTACAATTGAGCAGAATTTGACCTCAAAATGTCTGCCGTGTGAAGTTCTTTCATGGCCGTGGCTATTCTTATGACGAGTCGTAACAATTATTTATAAACTATTCTTACGACAAAGGCAAATTCAAGTGCAGTAAAGTAAATAAAGCAACTGCCATGTAGTAGGGGTAACCCTAACCCTAAACATAACCCTAAACCTCAATCCTAACCCTTACCCTAACCCTAACCGCAAATTATTGTTACTCCTCGTCGTAAAAATAGTACTCCTGGTCATGAAAATAGCAACTGCGCATGCGTAGTCGGAAATTATTCTTACAACTAGTCGTAAGAATAGCCACTTTGTTCTTTCATACCCCTAAATTGACACATTCGTTGATAAGCTAACTGTAGTGTAGTGTAGTGAGGCCTTAGTATACATCAATTGACTTTGTATGCAGTTTGCTATGCTCTGAGCCTCTAAGCTCAGACAGGTCAGGTCCCAGAGATAAGTGGTATCATATTGAGGTAATGTTGGTTATTTTTAGGGTGTAAGATTCCAAACGACCAAGAAACGTGCAAAACTGGGTGGAGGGTGTTAAAAGCTTAAGAAAAACCACAATTTGGTCAGCAAATAGCTGAAATGGATTCAAGCTGATGAAATATGTAATTCTGCTACACTGCAAAATGTTTAGGTGGCCTGCTGTATCGTTGCTAGTAATATTTGAAGGTGTGTCAATTACGAGGGTGCGTCAATCATGAAGCCTTTACTATACTACAGTTAGTTACTACTGCACATGTAATGTATTCAATGGTGATACATAGTACTAGGTACTGCAGTACTGGTAGTCCTACAACTTACAAACTACGTGTAGGCTAATCAATCGCAAATTCAACTAATTCAATGCATCCTCACTAAGAAAGTAAGTATCACATTTATCATGCTGGCAAATCAAAGCAGCTGTCACCACTGCCATTACCACTCAACAATTTGAACAATAAAGTACTACCGTGGTATTGGCCATTTTCTTTGAATAAAGGACCCAAGGAGTTCTCAATCATCATATTTTTCTGATGAAATGCAATTGGTGTTTGATTTGTTAGTGCAATGTGAATTGTGTAATTTCAATTGAACAATGCTTTGATAGGGAAATATTGGAAGGTTTGGCTGTCAATAAATTTGAGCTTAGGCTGGACAATTGTTTAATCAAAATCTTCATGACTTGTGGAAGTGGATTGACTTCATTTTAGTCCATATAAGATTGTATATTCAATCAACAGGGAACATAATGAGAATGCTCAAGCTTCAACCTACCTTTTGGAGATAAAGCCCACCAGCCTGCTATGCTTGACTAGTCTAGAATTTTTTACTCATTTATGGCCAGACACAATTGTTCAAATAGTGCAGATTAGAGAAGGGTGTCTTTGAACTCAGTCACATCTATGTATAATACTCATAGAGTAACATAACATATCCTAGGCCTATACTGTTACTTTAGTCTTAGAAGAGTTGTGACCATCCATCTTACACCTATTTTGTATTTCAGACCTGTAGATGAAGTTATGTCCAAGATTAAGAAAAACTAGCCATTTGCAGGCAGCTATTAACTACTGCAAAGAGAAAACAGATCACACTTCATTGACATCTTGTTGGATAGATGACAAAATAGGTACAGTACATTGTTAAATTTTGTATCTTTTCCAGTTAAACTTAGTACAAAGCATTTTGTCAGAGTTTATATGTAACTTAAAGTGTGCTTGCTGTATTCCAAGTTCCAACATTCAACATGCCAACTCTACAAGAGATAATGCTCAAGCCAAGCTAGACATGATCTGAACCTCTCAGAATCAATCAGTTTAACAACATTTATTTTTTCATCGTCTTTGCAAACTGAACTGTACCAGAAGAACACATACTAGTGAAAAACATAAGAAGAATGATGTATATATTTCCAGGCTAATTTGAAGTCAGAGCTTTTTTTTAACTTCTACAGTCTACAGCTAGAATGTAATCTCATAAGCTTTTAAAGTGATAGCATGCTTAATATGGGGCCAGTAAGTACAGATCTTTAAGATACAATTAGTTGATTTGTTGCAGTTTCTGTGATCATGGGAGATGTATACGTCTCACATCTCAATTGCTACACATACCAATTTTCTTGCAAAATTTTAAGATTTTGTGTCATGTTATTATACAGAAAAGGTCTTGATCCGGCTGCAATAGTCTCTTTAAAGCTTTGATATGAGATTGATATAAACTAGTGTTTGCACAAGTAACCCAAGTACCCGCCCAACTGATTGCTACCTGGTTCCGAACATACTACCCGGTTCCGACGTAAAGTGTAAAGTTATATTTTTGTACAAAATGTATAAGTTTGTTCAGGAAACCTATTGCCGCATTGTGTTTAATGTTTGCCACAATGCCCCCGAAAAATAAATTACAGTTACTGTAGAAATGTTGATACGACTCGAATCCATAGTCGCCATAGTCACAAGCTGCTACTGTATTTCATCAGTAAACACGTCTGATTCTTCAAGAATTGATGTATGTTACGCCTAATGTTCAGTTGTAACATAAGAACAGGCCTCGGAATATGGCCAATATTTTTACTCAAAGTAATGATGCACAAGTAAGTGCAAACTTCCCAAGTTAAAAAGCAACATTGTGGTAGTTTTTAGTTGTTATGATTTTTTTATGTTATGTTCTGTCTGGTAATGTTCTACAGTAATTCTAGAGAAGTTACCACAGTACCGTTAGGTACCTGAACCTCCCCCCCCCCCCCCTTCTCCTTCATATCTCTACTTACATCAATTCTTTAAAGTGCATTGAATTTCATTTATATTAAAATCAATTGAGGAGTATTTGTTTCTCTTTAGCAGCCAGAGAATGAGGAAGAAGCTACAGAAAGTGATGTCAGAGATAACTCTGTAGTACCCGAAAGTTTTTGTTGCACTTGTTTTCCATTCTGTTGTTTCGGACAAATTTGTTTATAAGTCAGGTAAGTTGCAGACATTTATGGATATGATTGCACCTGTGCACTAGCTCTTTTTACCACACAGAAAAGTGATACTCTGATAAGCCCTTTCTCTGGAGAGTTAAGACTTTGTATTTCTGTGGAGGTGTGAGTGTGTGGAAGGGGGGAAGGGGGATAGCATGGCATTGGCTGGTAATCAGTTTGTTCATGGCTGAGTGCCTGAATTTCTTGCTGTCAAAAGTTCTTGCAGTCAAAAGTTTGCTGACTACTGGTTTAAGTACACTGGTTTGAAACCACAAACCTATTTCATATAAAATACACTTATATTTAGTGTTGCCCTTTATTTAAAATACTCTTTCATTATACTTCATTCAAATCTACAAAATGAAATTTCTTCCAGGCAGCGACCAATGACAGTTCCAGCCTGGAAAACATGTCCTTTTGTGGCCTTTTGAAGGTAATCCTTCTGCTTTATTGATCATCTAAGAAAGATTCATCAATAGAAATTAAGGCTGTGTAAAACAGAGCAATATAAATCATGCTCATCTAATCAATACTGTAGTTCGTTTAACAGCCTTTACTGTACATTAACTTTGACAAAGGCTTGCTTTTATTTTACAGTATTGATTGATTGTTTACTTGGTTGATTAGTTGGTTATGTTTGATTATTTAAATATCTATTTTTATTGCAACCCCATTAAAAGAAAACATTTAATAAAATGGATAAATCTAGGACTATGTCAATGTGTTAAAACTATAAGATATCTCTTTGCAATTGCAATGCAAGAAAGCAAATTGCAAAAGCATGTGTCAATTGAGCAATAGGATCTATGGTACGTGACCCTAACCTGCTAGGATCACCTTAAATAAACTTAATGTTGACATTGTTCCTGCTTGCGGGAAGATCACATATACATATATACAGACATACATACATTGTAATAATGTGTCAGAACTCATTCATGCTTGCTTCATATGTTATTCCATACAGATAGCAATTATCCCCTACTCATAACTTAAAGTTAAACCAGTCCATGATGAAATGTTGAAAGGAATAATATATCCTAAAGTATTCACTAGAAAGCGGACAAGTCAATACCAAATAAATTGGAAAAAGGCAAAAAGAGTACTGCATAGAATCCAATATTAAAGCACTATAGTGAGGTTGATCTGTATACATCTTATTGCCATTTATGCATTTGGGATTTTTAGTGGGTAAACTTCATGTTCATTGTGTATCTGTAAATGTTTGTTCATTCATTCAATAACTTTAAGAAATTGTGTATGCCCAGTTAGAATACTCACTCTAAAACCACATTGAGAGTTGCCTCCTCTGTTGATTGCCTAATTTTGTTACTGCAGGCAATACTGCATGTGCAGAGGTTAACATTGATCCCTTTTGACCCTGTTTGTAATGGGGAGAAACATTGGGGCTGTGAAAAATTATTCCTTGGCTTCTGTTTTGCAACAAATGGCAAGGGGATGGGGAATTTCTTGTCCTGTATTGCTCTGTACGTACATTAAGGTCAAAAATAGCAGTGCTAGACAGTTCACTATTAATATAGCATACTTAATAATGTTACCCCACTCCAAAACATCTCCCCCTTTCTCTTCAATCTCGACCCTACCCCTCCTCTAAACCTGTTAAGCAGACCCAATGCATTGAAAGTTTCCTCCCTTTTAGATTGCCTTATTATGTTATTGATAACTTTCAATTATGAAGAGGTAAACATAGACCCCAATTATCCATATTTGCAATGGGCCACAGGGATTTATTGTATGTATGTATGTATGTATGCGTGCGTGTATGTGTGTATGTATGTATGTATGTGTGTATGTGTAGTGATCTTCCCGCAAGCAGGAACTCGCGAAAGAAGCCATGGAGGCTTATAGACTCGCAAGCTGACCGTAGCCAATCTCTCGGCACACATCCATTTAACGTCCATGTCGGGAAGTTGTTATTGAACAACACCCTTGCCAGACGACACACATTGCTGTCGGCGGGGAATCGAACCGGGGATCTCATGACTGGGAGACGCCGGCGTTAACCACTAGGCTATACACTCCGCCTGGCTATCAAATTTTCTATTTGATGGGCTATCAAATATTCCCCCAGCTGGCTACCATCTGGAAGCTAAGGGTAGATTTCTTGGTGGTCCTGATTTATCCCCCCCCCCTTATCCTCCCCTCCTTGTTTGGCTAAACTACAGGATATATCCCTACCCTACTTTTCTTCTTTTTGTTATCTAACCGATTTAATTTCACGGTAGTATTCTTAGATATACTTCCCAATATACCTTTGCCTATATGTAATAATGTTCACCTACTCCCAAATATCTTTGTCACATTTTTCCTTTAATCTCTACCCTCACCCATTCTCCATGCCCTCGTATGCATGAAACGATGTAAAATCAAATTGAGAGGTGCTTCCTTTATTGATTGTCTAATTTTGATAACTGCAATACTCAATGTGTATAGGTTAACATAGACCCTCTTTTAAACTGTTTCCAACGGAAGGATCGGAGGGGGGGGGGGTGATCATTGGGGCTCTGAAGTGTACCCCCAGCTGGCTTCCATCTGGAAGCTGAGGGTAGACTTCTTGGTGTCCTGATTATGTTTTTAAGTCTTCCCTGTGGATGCTCTGCCTCCCCCCCCCCCCTTGTTTGTCCAAGCTACTGGGCGTATTCCTGCCCTGTTCTTTTCTACCTAAGGGATGAACAAATGTCAGCGGTATTGTTTAAAAAACTTCTGTTATACCTTCCATCTGGAAGCTAAGGGATGACTTCTTGGCGGTCCTGATCCCCGTTTGATCCCCTTCCTTTGATAAGCTACTGGGTATATCCTCTGCCCTCCTTTTTTGTTGCCTGGCTAATAAATTAATTTCAAAGGTGGTATTCCTATATACTTACTAATACCTTTGCCTATATGTACTTAAGTTATCCCAACCCAATATATTTCTCTTGATCACTCTTAATGTATAGAGGTTAAAGATGTATAGGCCCCTAACTAAATGCTATACTTGCTATATGATTTCAAACTGCACTTTTCCTGGAGGCATTACCCTCTAAACTTTTCCCATAATGCTAAATAAGCAAAGAAGATGGCTGGATGTCCCAGTGAGGTAAATTACCTTCAGGGTGGTAATATGAAGAGTATAAAAATTATGACCATATGCAATGGACCATATTTGAAAATTTTGCATATTTGGGGTCAATACAGCATACCTTTAACATAGACCCTTTTTACCCTGTTTGCAATGGGAGAATCATTCAGGGGCCGGGCTGTAAAACATTTCCGTTCTGTCTTGAAGCTAAGGATGTTAGGGGGGGGGGGGTTGTTGGAGTTGCCTCGACCTCCATTGCTTTGGCTATCCTGTACTTTGAGGTTAAAGGTAGCAATAGTAGTATTTCATTTATGTACTATTTTAACCCACGTTAAAGAACCCTCCCACTTTCTGTTCAATTCCTACGTTTACCATCATCTACTCCTGGTATGTATTGAACCAATGCCAAATCACATTGAGAGATAACTCCCTTATTGATTTTGTAATTTTGTTACTTTCACACAAAATATTGTATACCTTGAAACTTTTGCTATAACCTGTATAGGTTTAGTATACACCCCATTGAAGGGTAGGGGGAATGGTGATGGCAAGTGGGCTGTAAATTTGTATCTCTTGGCTTCCACTTCAGCTGAAGGGATGTACATACTACATAGTATATGTCCCACCTATTTTCTCTTGCTATAAGAATTTGACTCTCCTGTACAAAAAAAAATGCAATGACTCTCTGTAGAGTAAGCAATTACCCTGACATGTCACACAATTGAATAGAAGCATGCTGATAACAGCTAATCATATATGGTGTAAAATAGTTTTTGAATAATCTACCATTTGATTTTAAAATTTTGTATATAGGACTTTTGACATCATATACTATTTTAATTGTACATGATTTCATCTCATTCAGCTAGTTATGTTCAATCTTCCTGATCTTCCAAAATTATGATGTGTTGGATATTTGTTTTGCAGAAACACACACAAACTGACTGCAACAACAAGACAGATGGAAAATATTCAGTCTCTGAATCAGATGAGGATGGTGAGTTTGACTGTTTCTCCACAGGATTGTCCTTAGCCGGCTAACTAAATGTAGTACCTTGTAAATTTCCAGCTAACTGCACTCTGCTTGCTTTTATGTCATCTTTATGTTACTGTACAATAAACCACATATAAAAAAGTGAGGTATATGACTAGAACAGAACAACTGTTGAAGATATAATCTTATAGGTCATACTGCTGTATTGGCCCCAAATATAGCATGCTACCGCAAAAAAAGTTTCCTACAATTATGTAATCCACCTGCCATGGTCGTAAAATGACCTCATTTTAACACTTAGTCTGCACTGCCTGGCACATATCTTTCCTTATATCAGAATCTTTGTGTATAGACACTGTCTTGTAAACTACACTGTCGACATATAACGATATATTACCACACAGTGTTTACACGAAGAACCTCACAGTGTCAAGCTGTGCAGACTACTTCATAGTGACCATCATCGAGGTAAATGAATCTTGAGAAACTATCACACAGTAAATACGCACGTACGCGCGTACCATGCATGGAGGGTCATGTGATGTGTTCCAGGGTGGTACTAATATATTACTCTCCCCATTACGCATGATGATTTCACCCAACTAGTACGTAAATGTGTACGCGTGCTTAGAGCAGCAGACGACACCCGTTACCTAGCAATAACCGTGCATGTAGCCTAACGTGATAGCTATATTCCCGTCGAGCAGCATTAGGCTCTGTCCCATGGAGAATTCCATGGTTGCACTGAACTAAACATTTCCCCACAGCAACACGTCCAGTTCAACAATCCTTTTCGACAACAAATAGTTCTTGATAATACAATTCAGACATCGACATTTCCCGCTGCAAGCCCAATGTATCTGTACTTGTTCTGTGCCAGCATGTCTAACGTTAGCATATTAGCTATGAAGTACCAGTACCTACTTATGCCGGTAGTTCCCATGTCCGAACCGACAAATCTTTCACAAAGTCACTAACACTATTCTCGAACTGCTACACAGAAATATCAGTTTGGTACCACCCTGGAACACATCACATGACCCTCCATGCATGGTACGCGCGCGCCCAATTGACATGAATCCTCCAGATTCATTTACCTCGATGGTGACCATCAGTGAAGGTGGCAGGTTGATAACATAATTACGAAACTTTCCTAGCTATTGCGTGCTATAATTGGTCACAACACAACAGATTTTGCAATGTAGCATTTACACATACTGAAATACAAACTTTTCTTACTTTGGTAATAAACTGGAAACAACAATTAAGGCTATTTAGGGACCATTTTCATCTAAAGGCTAGAGGGTTCAGTTGAAATTCAAGGCCAAATTCTGAAAACCTCAAGTAGCAGTGGGTACATTGTTTAGATATTAACTCTTTATCTTTAGACATTGATCAATTTATAAAGAAGGATTCCACTCAAAAACTTGCCTGAATTCATCCTTTCATATACAAATTTAGTCAGACTATAATCAAGCATTCACATTTAAGCATGTCCGATATGAGGAGAAGAAAGAGCATTGGGATATTCATTCTCATCACAGTAAGCTGGTCAACCATTAATACTCATTTACATAAGGACAAGCACACAATCTGTTGGCATACATGACACTTAAAGAGGGGGTGAAATGGACAGATTTATGAATCATCATTTTATATACACTCGTAGCTTTCCAATGATACACAATTTGTGTCAAACAAAGCTTGCATCCTCCAGGAATAAACAATCAAAAATTCTCGGGCAATAAAATCTTTCCAAAAAATTGTTGTATATATGGTCGAGGAACCCAGATCACTTCCGAGACGCTTTTTTTACATTCTTAAACTTCCGAGTACACACAACATTACACTGTTGCAGTGCTCTATGGTAATTGAGATTAGGTGACTGGCGTTGTGTTATGATTTTAACGTAACAATTGAATGATACAACTTACACAGGCTAGCCTGTTATAGAACGTCTATTAGTTAGGTCTAGACCCATGTTACTACTACTAGTACTATAGGGTTGCACTTGCACTGTAAGTAACACAATTTCTAGAAGATTTGCTACTATGTTGAGTAGCAGGATCATCGACATTCGAGTAAATTTAACTCATATTATGGTCTTAATAATGGTGGTTTTGTTTATGCTCAACCGTCCAATTTCGGTTCAGGATAGTCCAACCATTCTGCTCGGGGACTTCCATTGGCAGCAACGCGTCTCGGCCATCGGGAACGTATTACAATTCTTCTGCAAGGGGCTCAATTGATAGGATAAAACACCAATATCTTCATCACCCTCAAAAACTATTTCCTCTTCTTCTTCCTCAAGAAGATAATTGTTGTCAAAGCTTTTGAATGTTCTGAGAGGTAAAGGCCCATTTCCTCGGAATCGGAAGATTCGGGAGATGACTTTTTCAGTTGATGAGGAGAGTGTGTTGTAGTTACCTGTACGTAGTAAACTGAATGACGCCGTAACAGTAAATATCGGGCAGTCGGCTTTGGCTGAAATGGTCCCTTTACTGACGTCATATGAACTGCAGGTTTTTTTCACAAGTGTCTGCTCGGGAGTTCTCTAGGGAATACTTCGACAGCGAATTTCTGGCTTTGGCAGCTGCATTTACAGGAAGTAGTGAATGCATGGTGTTGAAGTAATGTAGATAAATATTTAAGACATGAAAATCCACCATTTCATCCCCCCTTTAACTTCCAAGTTATGTCTCATACAAGAGTTGAATTTGATTAAACTCATGTGTTTTTGCACCATATTGACTGAAAAAAGCTTGCTTTGCTTTTGGAAATGTCAAGATGTAAAACCATAGTCAACCAGGAAGCTCATAGCCCATAGTTTTTATGTCTATGTTACTTCAGATTTAAGGCAATGTAGACTCGCCCCAAACCGCGTGCGGCCATCTGCAAAACTTAACTTTCTGTTGCTTGCAAGTGAAGTTTTGTTCGTGTCGCTTCAAAATGCTGACAGTAATGAAACGTGATTATCTTAAGCTGGACCTGAGATGTCCATTGCTGTATCGTGTATACACTGTGCCATGGGTATTGACCGCAGCTGTATGTACTGACTGTACACATAGTGTCTTATTACCGACGGTAGCAAGCTGTGTGTGTATTTTCTGGCATCGATGGTGGTGTCTAACACTTCTGTTACACCTCATTCGAAACTAGGTCAGATTACCGGCATTAGATGTTCTTTTTGCGCGAGTCTTCACACCCTTTAATTGCCGTCATAGTTTGTTTTGGGTCAGCCAGAATGAAAGTTTGAAACAGTTAAGTGTAGTAAAACAGAAATGAAGTATTTTGTTTTTCCTTTAAAATGTAGAAGCCTGCATTATTCATTCTCTTCATCGTTATGTACCGTTGCTACACAACATTGCTAATCTGTCACTCACATGTAATATTGGTTTATTGCAATGTGAAATCAAGTGGTGAAACACACAGAATGGACAAGAGTGGACTAACTACACTGTAAGACAAGACTGGACTAACTACACTGTAAAACTCCTTGTCCCTTAAATCATTCTGAACCACAATATGGCTATGTTGATGAATAATCCAACCAGAGTTCATAAGTAATTTAGGCTGTTATCATATATATATCATATACCACAGGAAAATTTACACCAGAACCTGATGAAAGAAGCATGGAACTGGGAACACTTCGTGAAAGTTGTGAAAGTGTCTTCATCTGAATTTATTGAAATCTATATTTCTTTTTAATTAAAGAAGACATCAATGTCGATATCAGTAATGATTGGCTCTGTGTACAGTGAATGTAATTGGGCAGTTTGTGGTGACCGTGGGTGTTACCAATGCATTTGCAACCATGGTTTAAGTGCAATTTGTCATTTCTTTTACTTCTTATTTACAGCTCATAAACCGCTTCAGCAAAGGCAAGGATGTCCACAGAGATTGTCACAGTGCCCATTCTGTTCAAAGACCTTGGCTGGATCTCAGCTTTCTCGACAAAAAGAAATCAAGAACCATTTCAATTAAGAATTTTGACAAAAGGTGACCATATTTGACTATATAGCATATTTGGGGCCAATAGAGCATACCTTTGATACACTGTTCATTTCTATCACTTTACCTCCATTGATTCATTAATGTGAAATTTAATTTCTTATCAGTACAACTTTCATGTTTAATAAAAGCAAAATTGACAGTCTACTGTAAATGTGATGCCCATTTGGATGAATCTCAAATGATAGTTAAAGTAAATTTCACATGGCTTTACTCAGCTTAGTTTTTCATCAATATATCATCATGATACATTGTTGTTACACGATGCACATTACAAACATTGTACCATGGGTGATTCATTAAAATGTGTATATCTGATCATCAGCACAATCTTCCTTCTTGCAGAGCTTAAATCCTTTCTACTTTAGCTGTTCTCTTGTTGTTATGTGACTGTTCATTGCCAATTTTCTAAATTATTTATCAAAGTTTACTTATTTTTCAACACACAATATTCACACAACACATATTTCTTAGAGAGTTTTGTTTATTTTCCCTTCTTAATAGTGGAATCAATGTGCCACATTGGAATAAGAAAAGAGACTTTAAAAGAAATAAAAAAGAAAAAAAGGTTTAGCAAGTTCAACACCAATTGACTGTTATTAGTCACAACAAGTTCAACAAGATACTTACAAGTTTATACAATAGAAAGCAGTAGTGGCTCCTGCTGTATTTATCATTTAAGTCACAACAGGTTGAAACAAGTTTCATTGGAATTTGCTGTATTAACAGGGAGAAACCAAATCTGTCAATTCGATAAAACCAATAATAATTGATACCCTATTGTATGACACTTAGTTTGGCTCTTGTTTGTTAATCATAAGTGTCTGCATGTGTTATGTTGAGACTCTTGTCACTGAAGCTAATTATCACCAGTATAACTGTCTTCATTCTATAAATTGAATTATTATATTATATTGAATTGTATTGAATTATTGTAATGAAATGACCTAATCTTAATCTTCATTTTTCATTGGATCATTTTGATCTCTGGAGTTGTTTTTGCATTGTTGACTTCAATTATTCAACAAGGATTTTCCTAAAAATATATGACATTTGCATTCAGTGTTGTAGCCATAATTGACATAATTTTACATGAAAAAATCACCTAATATACTGTCACACATTGAAATTAATTATCTCATGCATTCTGTGTTGTATCTTTGACCTCCTATGCATAAAATAACCAAGCATATAGTGTCAAGCATTGGAATTCTTCATTTCATTCATTTTGTGCTGTAGCCACCATGTACTTCACTTAATGTTAAAGAAATAGCATACTGGTGCATTCTTCATTTCATGCATATGTATTGCAGCTATCTTTGATCACCTTCGCATGAAAAATCACCAAACCTACTGTGAAAGTCAATATTGAGAATGACTTAAAATATGATATAGATAGTCCCACCATTCAGCTGTAATTTTTTTATTTAAATGCACACTGAAAGTGCCTTTATACTTGGTACAGTATGTTAAGGATCATGTATGCACTTTTAACAGTAGAGTTAACAATTGAAATGGAAATAACTGGCTGAAAAATTACGCTTTAAGCATTGTTGTCTAATCATTCCAAGTAGCTGGAGTACTACTCAGTCTAGCACACATACCCCATCAGGACTTCTATGGCCTGCACTGACAATCTCATGTTCAAAGACATTCACAATTTATGAAGGACAAAAGGCATTGTAGTCAAGCCTAAGTGGTCTTGTGGAACCAGATTCGCTGATAAAACATTTTACCCTTAGGTTTGCAGGTTAAAGAAAGCAGCATGAAAGCTTGAAAATAAAAGATAAAATAAAAAAAAAATTATATAAAAGACAGAAGGAAACAACTTAGGCTCATATTCCGCTATTTTGTAGTACCGGTACTATAAGATTTCAAGGCCAGAATTCTGCCTAAATTAAGCATGTCATAGTGATGGAATCCTCTGTTTCAGGTATTGTTTAAAGTGAACTGTCACAAATTGGTATTGTCCTATATGCATAATAGACCCATTCATTAATGGTTCATCCACCTGTCCTACTTTTGAATATATTTGTTAACTCACAATTGAAATATTATGTAACATCTTGCCAGTCCAAACGCTTTGCATAAGTTTAATCCTCTTGGGATTACATAACACAAGTAAAACCCTTTGTGTAGGTTAATAAATGTGACAATTAAAAAAGCATGAAGTTTGTCTTCATTTGTGTTTGTGCTTTTGTAATCTTTTGTAGATTATTTAGGCAACCAGATGGAACAAGATGGAAAATGTAGTAATTCACTTTGCAGTACATTTCCCCATCCTTGTCTTTTTTCTACATTTAGACTGGAGAGGAATGTGTTTCTTCAAAGTTTCAAACACTCATTTGTAACAAATAATTTCAGCTTCATTGTTTGTTTTCCATGATTGAACCCTATACTATAGGAGAGGGGTGTTAAAACTGTCCAATTTACCTTGGCTATGTACCTAATGAATTGTTATGTATCATCCTCCCTTTTCAGTGGCTGACCTGTCCATTCAGGTCAAGGTAGTAGCAGTCCTGGATATTTCACTTATACCATTTGTAAACTAAATGAACCTACTCCAAAACATCTTCCTCTTTCTCTTAATCGCTGCCCTTACACATCCTTCACCCCTGGTATGCAGTGAATCAATGTATCTGTCTTGCAAAAAGGGGGAGGTACAAAGCCTGCCCAATCATTAACAGTGTTCGATATTTCATTTACTTATGTTACCAAACTCCAAAACACCATCCCCTGTTTCTTCAATCTGTACCCTTACCCATTCTCCATCTCGTGCTATGCAGACCCAATGCAACTCAAATTGAGAGCTACCTCCCGTATTAATTGCATAGTTTTGTTACTGTAATTCACAACTGAAATAGACCCTGAAAATTTGGATGCAATATCTGATGACAATAAATATACTGGTTAACATACACCCCACTTTTTGGACAGTGAAGCCTTTCCTCTTGTTTTAATGAAACTACAGTAGGCAGAGGGGGTTTTGGCCCTACTTTTTTTCTATGACCTGTACATTGTCATAAAAGTAAGTATTCCTAAAGCATTAACTAACAAGTTTGCCTATATATAATGTTTCACCACTCAAAATCATTTTCCACTTTGTGTCCACCCCCGCCCCCTACATCCCTGGCATGCACTGAAGCAATCCAAAATGACATTGGGAGCTGCCTCCTTTATTGATTGCATAATTTTGTTTCTTTCACACCAGATATAGACCTTCAAAACGTAAGTGCTAAATCTGATAACACTAAATATATGTGGAGATTAATATACACCCCTTTTTTGGTGGGGGGTGGGCTGTGAATCATTTCCATTTGTCTTTTATGCAACTGAGGGGAAGTGGGTGTCCTGCCTTTCCTTTCGTCTATGGGTTACCTGCACAAAGTTAGTATTCCAGGATAATATAACACATAACTTTGCCTATATATGATTTTACACCACTCCAAAACATTTTATCCTTTGTGTCCAGGGCCCACCCTTACCCATCCTCTCCCCCTAGCATGCAGTGAACCAAAGCAAAAACACCTTGGGGCTTCTTCCCTAGGTAATTGCATAATTTTGTTTCCTTCACACCAGATAAAGACCAGCCTACAACATTAATGCCATAACTGCAAATGCTAAATGTATGTAGATGTTAACATACACCCCAGTTTTGGGGGCTGTGAATTATTGTTCTTTATTTTTTTCATGCTGTTAATGGGAGGGGGGTGCTGGCCTTCCTTTTGTTTATTTGTAACCTGACATTACATCAAAGTTAGTATTGTAGGATATCTCACTACAATAACTTTGCCTATATATAATGTTACACAACTTTGATACATTTTCTCTCTTGTGTCCAGCCCCACCCTTACCTCCACTCCTCCAACCATTGTGTGCAGTGAAGCAATGTAAAATACTATTGGGAGCTGCCTCCCTTATCTATTGCATTTCTTTCCTTTACACCAGATATAGCCTATACCTTTAAAACATTAATGCCATATCTGTTAACACTATCTGTAGAGGTTAACATACACCCCATTTGTAAGGACAGTGAATAATTTCCCTTTGTTTTGCATGCAGTTAATGTGACATGGTGTCCTACCCTACCTATTGTCTATGGGTAACCTGTACATTGCATCAAAGTTAGTATTCCAGGAAATTTCACTACAATAGCTTTGCCTATACTGTACTGTTTTAACACTCCACTTGCCCCTTTGTGTCCAGTCACCACCCTTACTCCCAACCCCCCCCCCCCCCCCACCCGCCGCAACCACCACTGCCATATAGAAGCACATTGGGAGCTGCCACCTATATCGGTTGCATAATTTTGTTTCTTTACACCAGATTTAAAACTTACAAACATAAGTGAGATAGCTGATAACACTAAATATATATAGAGGTTAACATACACCCCATTTTTGTTGGGGAGGGGGATGGGTGTGGGGGCTGTGAATCATTTCCCTTTGTTTTTCATGGAAGTAAGGGGAGGGGGTGTATTACCCTTCCTTTCGTAATTGGAGACGGGTACATTAATGTCATAGTTAGTATTCCTGGATATTTCACCGATAACTGTGCCTATTTATAGTGTTACACCACTCCCCTGTGTGTCCAGCACCTTCCACCACCTCACACACACCTTCTACCTCCTCCCACTCACCTTGCACTCACCTCCCCCAATCACATTATACCACCTCGCACGCACCTTCCACTGCATCGCACCCCCCTTCCATCCCCTCCCACTCACCTCCCCCCTGCCTCACCTTCCCCCCTCGCACTCACCTTCACCCCATCTCACTCACCCTCCCCCCTGCCTCACCTTCCACCGCCTCGCATGCACCTTCCCTCCCCTCTTACTCACCTCCCCCTCGCACTCACCTTCCAACGCCTCGCACACACCCCTCACCACCTCGCACACACCTTCCACCCCCACTCACCTTCCCCCCTTCCTCACCTTCCCCCCTGCCTCACCTTCCCCCCTAGCACTCACCTTCACCCCTCCCACTCTCCTTCCCCCCTTGCCTCACCTTCCACCGCCTCACACTCACCTTCCACCCCCCACTCACCTTCCCCCCTGCCTCACCTCCCCCCCCTAGCACTCACCTTCACCCCTCCCTTTCTCCTTCCCCCACTAGCACTCACCTTCACCCCTCCCACTCTCCTTCCCCCCTTGCCTCACCTTACACCGCCTCACACTCACCTTCCATCCCCTCGCACACACCTCCCCCCTTCACACTCACCTTCCACTGCCTCGCACACACCTCTCACTGCATCGCACCCACCTTCCACCCCTTGCCTCACCTTCCACCGCCTTGCACCCATCTTCCATCCCCTCCCACGCACCTTCCCCCTTCCCACTCACCTTCCATCCCCTCGCACACACCTTCCACCACCTCCTACTAACCTTTCCCCCTGCCTCACCTTCCACCGCCTCGCACACACCTTCCACCACCTACTAACCTTTCCCCCTGCCTCACCTTCCACCGCCTCGCACGCACCTCCCCCCCCCCCACCTTGGCATGCTGTGAACCAATGCAAAACATATTTGAAGCTTCCTCCCTTATCGATTGCATAATTTGTTACTTCACACCAGATATATACTCAAGAATTTCTGTTAAAATCATGCTATCATTTATTTACTATTTTCCTCTCACACGGAATTAAGTGTAATATGTATATATATATTCGGACATATAATGTGATACATCAGTAAGAAACCAGTATAAGATACATACGAAATAAATGCAAGAAACGGATCGAAAATATTATTCAAACTACGTCGTCGACTGGCATCCTAGTGAAAGACCGCCACGATACACACTTGACCCTAGCACGGTATACCATTGACCTACACAGTATTTCAATGTGGATGGATGGTCAACCGTTGAAATAGTATAAAAGCATCAAGTTAACCAAAGCCTTTTATCGTCAATAAATGGTTAACCGTTCGTATATCGGCGATTATGTATATGTTTGTCCAATTTTCACCAACGTGATGATTTCAAAAAACTTGAACTGTAACTGAGTGTGCTCCAATCTCGGAATATTGGTATTATGGAGCTGAAATTTGGGAAAAATATGGGGTCCATCGTTGGTAAATCGTTCAATGTTCACCAACAGTTCGGGAGATTACCGCCCTCATGTGGCAGATCAGAATATGAAAGCATAGCATGGATAGCGCATTACAGCCAAAATACTAATATTTCAGTCTCTCTCCTTTTCTTCGAATGATTTCATCAATTCTTTTACCCATTGAAGCGATTGTTTTGTCAATGATAGCACGTGGCATCTGGAGGAGAGTTGTAACAACTCGACTTCTGAAAGCTCGAAATGTCTCAAATTCAATATTGTTCTCGATGGCATCGTACTTCAGTTGACCCCCCACCCCCCCCCCATAAAGTTTGAAGATATTTTCTATTGGATTTAAGTCGGGGCTCCTAGGAGGGATCTTAAAAATGGTTGCATCCATGCGACTTAGTGTTTAGAAATCCGTCAGTGTACATCCACAAGTTGCTTGCTGCCCAGGGTTGCCCTGGAAACCTATATATACAACTAAACTTTCTGACATAATTTTCTGGGGCTATTGTATTGCAGCAGCATACAATTTACACCGGACACTAATTAACATTAATCTTCTTTCTTATCCTGAGAGTTTATAAAGAAAATCTCAAGAATTTCTGTTAAAATCATGCTATCATTTATTTACTATTTTCCTCTCACACGGAATTAAGTGTAATATGTATATATATTAGGACATATAATGTGATACATCAGTAAGAAACCAGTATAAGATACATACGAAATAAATGAAAGAAACGGATCGAAATATTATGTTTTTCTTGTGAAATTATTCGCTGAAAGATGCGTGCCTATTGAATATTCGGTTCGACCTAATTCCTCGAATGAATCAGCAATTGCGACTTATAATAATTTTAAGAAGAAATATTAACAACTATTGCTATCGCGCAACGCTTGGGGCAGCTTAGACCTCGATATATACCCCAATGAACCGTTTTACAGCCATTCAGACAATCCTCGACAAAAATGATGGGACAGTATGAGCAGCAACGAGCGATATTGGTTTAAGCGCACCCCCTTCCCCCGTTCAATGTTGTAGCCAAAAGCGCTCAGAAACTGCAACATTGATACGGGGAGTGGGGTGTCCCATCTATTTTTGTCGAAGATTGAATCCTCGACAAAAATGATGGGACAGTATGAGCAGCAACGAGCGATATTGGTTTAAGCGCACCCCCTTCCCCCCGTTCAATGTTGTAGCCAAAAGCGCTCAGAAACTGCAACATTGATACGGGGAGTGGGGTGTCCCATCTATTTTTGTCGAAGATTGAATCCTCGACAAAAATAATGGGACAGTATGAGCAGCAACGAGCGATATTGGTTTAAGCGCACCCCCTTCCCCCCGTTCAATGTTGTAGCCAAAAGCGCTCAGAAACTGCAACATTGATACGGGGAGTGGGGTGTCCCATCTATTTTTGTCGAAGATTGTAGCTGCTTGATGACAACAAAGACACGTGCAATCGACAAACCATGTTTGCGTAAAATCCCCACAAAGCACCGACCACACGGTAGCTTAAAATCACAAACAGTCAACATGGAAGTCGAGCCTCACCATCTGTTTATTCGCTTAAATTGTGTCGCAGTTAGCTGGCGCTAAAATATTCACCAAATACTTTCGTTATTGCTGCTATCTTTGACCATATGGTAGTAAACCACAAGCCTAAGTCAATGGGGAAATCTAGCAGAACCATTCTGTTTATTCGCTCAAATTGTAAGGCAGTTAGCTGGAACTAAAAAAATCCATGGAATACTTTCATTATTGCCGCTATCTTCCACCACATGCTAGCCTAACACCACATCGGGTTTTTACACACACACAAAAGCGTAGCCATATTTACAACTTTCAATTACCTGGAAATTGGCAATTGTTTGGAATGTATGTGCTATGTTTTGAAGAGGTAATACAGTATTGTGCGTACACTGTTAGTTTTCACTGGTATATTTTTTTTCGTTTTCGGTGTTGCGTGATTTAATCTACACAGGGAAAAGAACCATTATGAATGGCTAAAACTTGAAATATTAAACAATTAAAACAGCCATCTACACTACAAGAAAGTTATTTCATTACATCAATCTTTAGTCCCAGGAGAAAATTCCTGTTAATACCTGTTACAATTTCAACTGGTTTTAACCGGAACCAACAGGGACTAACAGGTACCTGTTAACGACAACTGGTTTTATCAGGTATTGTGACCAAAACCAGTTTATACCAGTTAATTACCAGTTGCAACAGGTAAATTACCTATAAGCTGTAACAGGTACCAATTGGTTTTAACAGGTACCTGTTAAACCAGTTGCTTTCAACAGGTAAAATACCTGTTGAAAACAACTGGTTTAACAGGTACCTGTTGAAAACAACTGGTGTAACAGGTACCTGTTGAAAACAACTGGTTTAACAGCTACCTGTTGAAAACAACTGGTTAAACAGGTACCTGTTGAGAACAACTGGTTTAACAGGTACCTGTTGAAAACAACTGGTTTAACAGGTACCTGTTGAAAACAACTGGTTAAACAGGTACCTGTTGATAACAACTGGTTTACAGGTACCTGTTGAAAACAACTGGTTTAACAGGTACCTGTTGAAAACAACTGGTTTAACAGGTACATGTTGAAAACAACTGGTTTAACAGGTACCTGTTGAAAACAACTGGTTTAACAGGTACCTGTTGAAAACAACTGGTTTAACAGGTACCTGTTGAAAACAACTGGTTTAACAGGTACCTGTTGAAAACAACTGGTTTAACAGGTACCTGTTACACCAGTTGCATTCAACAGGTGCCAGTTGGTTCAAATTTCTGTCTCCACTTTAAGGCACATAATGGTGGATCACCGTTGTCAGGGAAGGTTTATGAGGGGAGGGGGGCTTGAAAATTTTTGTTTCTCAAAAAGGGCTTATATGCAAAATAATGCAATTATTTCCTTTTCTTTTGCTCCCTTCGTTTTTTTCACCGTCGGACATCACGTCCCCAATTTTTTTTTGTGGAGGTACTCTTTCCCCTGCCCCCCCTTCCCCACCCTCGCTGGCTTTGCCACTGCAAAGATGTGGTATAACATATGTCTGATCACTGAATTGTTTATTCTATTTGATACATTAAGGTAAAATGAAAAATTCACATATTAAATTTATGAGAGAGTTCTTCCAGATAGTATATGAATACGTAGCATACACATACATCAAAAGATTGAGACGAGCTTGCATCTATATTTAGATCAGTGATTCATAGTCTAAGAAAGTAAGACGCATATTGCCAAGTCAAGATCAAGATAAAAATAATTAATGTTTAAATTGTATTATGATTTAATCCTTTCTTATTTACTGTTGTTTTAAATTTTTAATATCAATTAATGATATTTGTAATTTTCGGTGACATAAAACTCTCAAATTGAGAGGCCAAAGACAATGTTTTCATTTTTTTTGTTAATCACATTTTGTACGAGGTTTAAGTTGAACTTTGACTTCAACACCATATTCAATTTCGAAACCGAGGAGCAACGGCAACTTGCATTGCACAGCGTAAGCATTGCTTGGCATGGTTTAATACGATCACTCTAAGCAACTTTCAACTGTTAATCACCCAAGAAGATCTAAAGAAGAATGGAAGTATTAACCGCCACCATCGGCCTACCTGTTGTTCCTTAAACTTGGAGGTAAAACTAACGTTAATTGTTAGGCACTGGCACAAAGTAGTATTATGATTGGCGTTACGCTACGCAGTTTTTGTTACCGTTGTTAGGCTAGCGTTTCGCAATACACAAGTGCAATGAAAGTGAGTAGCCTAGGTTTTCTATTGAGTACTGCAGTGCATTCTCAACACTAAACTGTGCATTCTATACACCAATTAACAATGTGTTATGTGTGTATTGGGCTAGATTGAACAGTCGCACATAATCTTCTAATTTATTTCCAAACAAATGCTGGGACTGAGTTTCAATAGTTGAAGCTTAGGTCTACACTCATTTGGTAAAGATTTCTTGAGTTTCCCATGTGAATCTAAATGGGTAGGCTATGTGATATTGAATAAAACAAGGCTAGACCTTCAAACTTACTGTTACAGTAGGCTGAACAAATTATGTTGGCTAGTCACCGGCATTATATACTTTAGTACTACTACTAGTAAGACTAAAAAAACGACTGAAAGACAAACTAACTTAGTGTGTCAAAGAACTGTTTCTTCTCTAGCCTAGGTCTAAATAGACTTGTTAAGTGAGCAAGCAAAATAACAACTTAAAACAATTAGGCCTATAAATAAGTTGGCTCAGTGCATTTGTGTTTCTAAAATCTTGTATTTTTAGATCTTAAAAACAAACAAAGATTTAGCCCATGTTTTACTATCTCTGTAGTCTGGGCATTTGATTCTGGTTCAAATTTTCAGCTTTATACAGTCTGCTTCAAACTTTGGGATTCTTTTTTTTTAGACTATTGTGGAAGCAAATCTCACATCACTTTGTGGTGACAACTTTATTTAATTTTTTTCAAATGATGACTACTGCTGCTTTGCTATTTCCTTTTTCCAGGAAGAATTGAAAAACCCAATATCCAGGTGAGGTTTCCTGTGATGTACGACACCAGTGTGGAGGCAACAACAGAAGAGGAGAACGTATATGGCTTAAAGACATAATGGTGTAAGATGATATTAAGAGTTCATCCGAGAGTCCAAAAAGCAAAGGAACAAGTGCCATAGAGAAGAAAGATGGAAGGGTGAGTTTAACTATTGTACCCAAATGTGTAATGATATTATTTAAATACTTTTCATAACCTGTTTATATATAATATAAAAAAAAACAGTCTGGTACATCATTTACGTACAAGCGACATAAGTTTGGCCATTTTTTTACTGATTTGGGATAATCATAAACATGGTTATTAAGCTTTGAAAAATAACTTGGTGTTATAGTGCAAAGCTAGTAATTATTTGGTAAAGCTGCTATTCCTGGCTTATAATTTGAGGGACCTTGATTTAAATGTTTACCTCCCAATATGTTGATGTACAATTTTAATGTAAATGTATGTTTATGATAATGTGAGTTATCATGTGCTATATCTGTATATATGCTTACAGGTATATCATATTTTCTGTTCACAGGGCAATATTGGTGCAGATTTTGGGCTTCCTGAAGACAAGTGGGAGGCCATTTGTAGTTAAGAGAACACTCTATGTTCGTGAAGACTTAACTGGTGTTGATTTGGGGTACCAACACTTTGAAAACGAAAGTCGTTGGGAATGCTTGCACAAGATTCAACAGTGACAGAGATGCAAAACCGCTGTTGTCTCCCGTGAAGGTTAATGCTATGGAAGGTTAGTCATTATGAAAAGCTTTCAAACAAGTAACCATTTATATTACAAGCTCATGACTTAGTACACAAGTGTACAATATAATTTACTGAATATGCTGTTTTTCAGGAGTAAGTAATTTTTTAACACTGACAGAACTATTTATCAGTAGGATTATGCATTCCAGTATCATGAGTTAACAACTGATATCATTTTGGTTGGTTCTTAATTGCCTTTGAGTTCTGACAGGAAGCCTACAATCAAACTACCATAGTGGTGTAGTTTTTCCAACCAAAAGATTGAGCAAACCCAAATTCTAAACCAAAAGAATGTTCTTGGTTAGACTGTGATTGCTAGTCCATTCAGGTTGGATACCAACAGAGATAAATATTGTGAGACATTCTAAGCCATAGGAAAGTTTGACCTTAACTTTCCATGAAAGCACTCATCTAGCAATGCAAGAGAGTTTGTTAAGTTTTAGGACCACACTGTTACTGTTAATCATGATAAGTCAATTCTTAAGTGTTCATACGCTTTGTTTCTTGCAGCACAATTCGTGGAACGTTTGAAAGAAAGCTGCAGTTTACTGAGGAAGCTACGAGGTTCAGTAAATACATATCCGAGAAGCTGACATCAATCGTAAAACAAAGAAGGCCTTAAAAAATTAGTATCATATTATTTTTTTTCAATGGTTATTGCTTACAATTAAACAGTCTTTAGTTTGATTCAAACTGACAGCATATTGCTGTCACTGACAAGTTAACTTTTCAGAGGAATTTTTCCAGACAGTTCTTTTTTTCAAAGTAGGATTAAACCCATATTTATTATTAGGTTTTTAACAGTTATTGTTTACCATTATATGGTATTTAGTTTTTTAATTAAATTCAGGAAATGGAAAGTATGTTGCTGTTAATTACAACTTAAGTTTTCAATGGAGATCTTCTGGACAGTTTTTCCTTGAAAGTGGTTTAACCATGACTATTATAGACTGATGTTGACTTTTACTTGGCAAAGTCATCTTTCCACTTTTGCCTTTTTTTTCTTTTTTAAAGAACTAACATTTCTAGTAATCAGTATGTACAAATGCCATTAAACAGTATTCAGATTTTTATTCAAACTCCAGAATAGACAGTTTATTGTCGTCACATATGTGTTCAGTATAAATATGCATTACAAATACATGCTTTGTAGGTAAATATTGTTTTTTAAGATCTGATTGTGGTAACCAATTTCAGAATGAATTCCTTTCAAAAGGTTACTGTCTGACTAGCTATTATTATTGTCTGCCTAGCATGCAGAACTGCAGACTACATAGTTTGGTAATGCTAACTCTTGAATAACTTTTATCTATTCAGCTGTAACTTTTATTTTGATATAATGATTGATAAAAAATTAACCTTTATATTGTTTTAACAGATAGAGTTTCCTTTCTTAATTGCCACAGCAATACATGAAATCATTGTTTTAATGAACATATTTAGTTGGTATTTCATCATATATGTAAGTTTTTAATGTGTAATGTGAAAGCGTTTACTTCAGAAGTTTGCTTTCTTGTTAGACTCCAAATTTATGTTTTCTTTTTCATTGCCCCTAACTTTGCATTATTGTGCAGTACTATACTTTTGCCATTCATGTTTGATCCATTAACTTGTCTTAACTTTGTTGGAATAAAATGATATTTTCAGATTTTTGTTAACAGTGATTTTTACTCCATCTGCTGGAAGTTCTCCCTCGCCTTAACTTGCTTGTTAAGTGTTAGACCTACATCATGTGCAACTGTAAAGAGCAATTTTAAACCTGTTGAAATTCATCGCCACCTGTTTTCACCAGATAACTTGTTGAAAACAATTGAACCTGTGGAAAATCCTACTGTTATAACCAGCTTAAAACCTTCCATACATGTTCTTACCTGTTAAAACGTTTTCAATACCAGTAAAGACATGTTGAAAACAGAACCAGTTAAAACCTGTTACCCCTGTTGAAAACAGTTGAAACCAGTTCATACAGTATGTTATTACCAGTTAATAGCTGTTGCGCCTGTTGAAAACAGTTGAAACCTGTTATTACCAGTTAATACCTGTTTATGCCAGTTAAAAGCTGTTGTGCCTGTTGAAACTTGTTGAAAACAGTTGAAACCTATTAATACCAGTTAAAAACTGTTATGCCTGTTGAAAACAGTTGAAACCTGTTATTACCAGTTAATACCTGTTAATACCAGCTAAAGCTGTTGTGCCTGTTGAAACCTGTTGAAAACAGTTGAAACCTGTTAATACCAGCTAATACCTGTTAATACCAGTTAAAAACTGTTATGCCTGTTGAAAACAGTTGAAACCTGTTAATTCCAGTTAATACCTGTCAATACCAGTTAACACCCGTTAATACCATTTAATACCTGTTATTACCTGTCACCAAATACCAGTTGCAACAGGTACCTGTTAAAACCAGTTCAACAGGTATTAACTGGAATTTTCACCTGGGGTATTCGCGTGTCCTGATTAATCAAAACATGAAGTCATGAAAGCACTCGCGTAGCAGTAATGCGACCCCCCCCCCTCTCAGAAAACGGGTACCCGTCTTGTGAGCTTTCGATTCGGGTACACGAATGTTCGGTTCGGTACCCGGGTATTCGGGTACCCGAATCAGGCCTAGAATGTTCTTACTCATTAAATAAAAATAATGCTCAAGAGAAAGTTTTCATCCTTCGCTTGGATGAAGTAAATTACCATGGATGCAACTATGCTGCGGGCTATGGTAGTGTCTGATGAAAAAGGAATTATCACGGTTATGCAAACTACCTGTAGATACGTGTTTCTTGAGTTTAATGGAAATGAGCATTTGTCATATCGTCATCAGTATTGTTACCGAATCTTAACCGTAAAACAACAAGGACGTGCAGTTAGTTATAGCAGGTGGGTAGATCTGAACCGGTAAAACGGGAATTATTTCTATAGTGCGCACTTCAACTATGATATCGTGGATAGATCGTCTACAATAGTTAATTCCGGAATCAGAAAATGTAAACAAACAGTAACAAAGAGATTTTACAATGGTCTGTTCTATTTCAATTCAACAAGTATTGTAATTGTATACAATTGCTGCTGATATTTCTGTTTAGTTCGTGTTGTAGTTTTGTCACGGCCTTATTGATGTTCTGAAAGACAAACTACAACAAAAAACATAATTTATATAGATATGATATCTTCATTCATAGTTGTTTACATGTAAGTGTATTTTTTGTCTCCATTAACACTTCTGTCAATAATATACTTTAATGTTGGTTTCTTGAAACTTCTTAGAAATGTGGACAGTGTTATTGTTCAATGTTACTATTGTGCATGTCAAGTCATAATAACACGATGTTAGATTATGCAAACCTTATATGTTAGGGCAAGTAGAGAGAGTGATGTATTTAGTCGTAATACAGATTAAACAAACATACCTAAGAAAGTGGCTGGAAACAAGACATATAACCTTAGTTTACACAACTGACATACTCTCAGGACATCGGAAACGTGATCACGTGATTATGACGATGTTTTGTCTAGTCTTGTAGCTCTATAATTCAACTCAATAAAGTATTTCTAAATTCATTTAGTCCTTTTCTATGATAAATATTTAAATTATTAGTTTTCATGGTCTTTGATGATGTCACTAATGCGTTGCAATGTAAAGCTGAATATCTTGATAACCGGGTAGCTTTACAAACATCACGAACAATCAAATGTTTCATTTCTCTGTACAATAACACATCTATACTAAGATTCTACCTAAATTCATTATTTAAATTAATTAAGAGTAATATCAATACATGCAAACCTCTCTATCTCCTACCCGCAACATTATTTCTCGGACTCGTACACATTGTACCCTTGTTCATTGTTCTGTGTTTCAAGGACACATCGATATTCTCATTGTTAATGGTGGAGTGACGTCACTTCTGATGATGTCATCATTGATCAATCTCAAAGACAGAAGTAGTTAGTGTAAACAACACGTTTGACCCGATCCATTAAATGTTTGACCATTTTAGACAGATGTGTGTTAAATAGCTACTAAATGATCTCGTGATAACAGCTTTGAGAGAGATTCAGAGACGATGTAGTCGAAGTCAAAGTCAGTTCTTTAGAATATTGTAAACCCTCGATATTTGGACTTCATTTTCTGGCACTCGCATACCTTTTTTTTATTTGCTTTTAATTTCTCTTTTTCTTCATTTAAACTTTTTTTAACAGTGTTTAATAATGACTCTAGTGATTTGTGATGACGTCACTGATGTTGAGTGTTCTATGATCCGTTCATCGTCTCATGAATTATTATTCTTGATCTGAGCATCGAATACTCGACTATCATGATTTGGTTTCTTAATTTAGCCCAAGATTCGTTTCTGTTTGAATGGGAGCATATATGCTTTCATTTAGGATAATTTCATAATTGATCAGATATGTTAATGAGATGATAACAGTTCTAACCTGATTGGTTTTATTACTAAGAGGATAATAGTTGTAAACTGATCAGGTATAAAACCGAGATGATAATGATAGTAAACTGATCGGTAGTCCTACTAATATAGAAGGGTTGTTAACTGATCAGCTATATTACTGATATGATAATGATAGTAAACTAATAAGATCAAAATTAAGGAATCAACTAGATTGATTGCTCAGCTGATACGAAGTTATCATCGAGAGCCAACATAAATCAGTTGAATATAATGTTTATTACTTCAGTCCACCCCCCCCCCCCAAACAAAAAGAGATTACAATTGCAGATGTGTTTTAATCAATTCCGTTCATTTTATTCATCAGTATGGAACAATACGTATCCTGATTTTCGTCGCCTGAATCTACAGACCGGTCAATGGCAGGTAAGAGATTGTGCACCTTTCTTACAGCTATTGCTCATAATGCATTCTGGTCAGCTTATTTGAGCTAAGTTGCTCTCTGTGTTACTTTACCAGTAAATATAAAATTAATATTATGATAACGTAATCGGTGAAATGCAGTTAATAAATGGTAGCATTAGAATTAGATAAACAGAAAAGAACTTAAACAACATAAATTTACAGATATCTTCTTGCTCCTGTTCCCAAACGTGATCAGGTTTCTTTTATTAGTGTTGCCGTTTATACCTGAATGCCACCCGTGTATCCCTTATTACCCAACCATAAATTTGTTTTATTTTTCAAGATATTCTCTCACAAGTCTATATATATAAAGGCACAATACTTGCTTGCAGAAACGAGACACACATGCTAAGTTTTCATTTTATCAGGATTGTATTAATATTTTGCTAACATTGAAGAAAAAAGCCTTCATCAGAAAATAGTGAATATTTATGAATATTTATCTACTATATATTTACTGAAAAGATAACACAATTAAGTCTTGCTAATAAACTAACTTTGTTCCTTAAAAAGGGTTAGGGTATTTGAATGATCAATTGCTTAAAGTATTATTTATCCATAATAGTGTTTATAAGTGACATTGAAAACAATAAACTCTGGTATATTATTCTGAATGGTAATGCTTGCTATGATCTTGGTCATTTGTGTATATGAAAGCTATATGAAAGCTATTTAAATTACTGACATTTCAAGGACTCCGATCTAACACTCTTTTTTTTGGGGGGGGGGGGGGGAGAAGGGGGGTATTATTATATTCGTGTAAAATGGGAATAAATTAGAAAACATATTAAACTCTGTAGAATACTGTGTAGCTCTACTAACCTGTTTTGTTGTTGTGTTGTGCGGATACCATGGTATCAAACAAATACGTAATCACTTATATGAATATAAGATATATTCGTATTATTTCCCGCGTGTTTGTAACAGACACATATATAAATACATTCGACGGTTTGGAAGATGTCAGGATTCGAGGGGGGGGGGGGGTTGTGAGGGGGGTTGTGGGGGTGGGGGTTAGAGTGGAGTTATTCCAACTCGGTTGCTGATAATCTCTTTTAATATTTATAATTTGTCGTCGGCTAATTGTTTATTGTATCTTGATAATTATCTTCAATTGTTATAGATATTATATTGCAACACCCGGACCTTATCATTAGTGTCTAGTATGTGGTGGAGTATTGACGGCGCCAATAATACAGAAACAACTCACGTAAACTTGTGTATCACCTTTCATTACAAACGTAGCAACGAACTTATAATAATCTGGAAGTGAACAGAAATACATATCTTTACAATATATTTTGGTAATAAAATGAGCATCGGTATGATAATTAACAACTAAGCATATCGTTTCAACATTGAGTAGAACACTAGTAGCGTGTATGACTTTGAAAAAAAAAAACATAATTGACATAACCGACGCTGCTTAACGTTTCCAACATACCACTATAAATCCTCGTGAAACATTGGTAATATTCTTCTGAACCAAAACTTAACGGTAGGAAAAATCAATGACATTAACAAATATCTTAATCAAATAATGTCTTCACCTAAGTGAATGTACTGAACATATCCCGCTTTTACGTCACCACCTCAATGTACATTAAATATGAAACCGTAGAATGTTGTCAACGATGTTGCACCGTTCTTGTTTATGTTCATTTAATTTCGGGGCAAATGCTCATCATAGCACATACAACAGTCGTAACAACAGTCCGTTTAGCCGACCCTGTACTTTACTGTGGCTGCCCTTGTATATTTGTCTTTGTATCGGGCTCCCTGGTATTCACTGGTTATGCTCATTTTCTTCGTTTTCTCCGGTGTTAGGAGAAGTTAGTCTTCCATTAAATAAAGCTGCCTATTACGTCATAAGTTGTAAATTGAGCAAAAATTGTTGGATACCCTGCAACTAACTACGATATCTGGATATGTTGTCACAGTTACGTGACTGTTCATGATTAGTGAATTATTTGTCGTTTAACCAGATTTAGACAATTTGTGTCCCACAAAGTTAGTGTCATAGATATTTGTTTGTTAAAAAACTTACTTTAATCTTCCCAGGTGGACGGAAGTAACATTATGTGTTCAAGTCCTACTCATTCTTTTAACGGTCACGTTTGCTTCCAGCAAGTTGTAGCTAAAACAACACAAAGTAAAGAAGTACACTTTTGCTACTCTTTCTTCTAAGACTAGTTCAATCTTACTCAATTATTACCTCAAATTTTATCAGGTAAATGTTTCTGCGACGGTTCCACGTACACTAATGTGTAAAGGACATTAAATACTTGTAGTTTATGGTCAGAAATGAGGCTGGACTGGTAGTGTAACGGATGGTAACCGATGCGAAGCAGCGCGATTCAATATTGTTGTTCTAAGTATATATGGTTTTAAAATCATACCAGAAACTGTTTTTTATTGCCTATAATTTGTGTGTGGGGTGCATAGCTAAACGAAATTGCTTGTGAACATCAGACTCACCGTTTTCCACAGTGCAAATGCTGGACATTTCGGCGATTGATATAAATGAAAGAAAAGGTGATACGTTTTTTGATAAAATGAAAGAAAATTGAAGACTATTTTGGAATTCGTAAAAGTATTATATTCGTTAATTGAAATAAACTGTAAAAAAAAAGATCTTGCAAATATATGTTTGTAGTGGTACCAGGTTTGCTCTGTGGTATAAATCGTTACTAATGATTCGGCGGAGCTGTGATTAAATCACTTTTTACGCACATTTACACAACAAGACCATAATGCTAGTTAGTATGTGGGGGCAATTATACTACTGCTTCGTTCTGTTGTCTAGATACCATGGTAATCAAAGAACCGGACACGTAATTTGTGACGCTGTATACGAACACAATGTTCATAAAGATCACCCACATCAATCAGTCTTTTTTTTTCTTCAAGATACTGCGTCACGGATATGTATACATCCTAAGCCCGTGCCGTATATTGCTTATACTGCATTTTGTGAAAAAGTATTTTAGATGTACATTAGACTCTCCTTTGATCCGTTTATAGCAATGGTTGAATGACAAGAATAACTTAACGAATGTAACATTTACATAGCTGGTTTCGTTTACAATGTCAACTTCATCGCCATCAAATAGCACTCAAAAGTTTTCATCAGTTTGATGACTTATTATAACTTTGATAGATGCTTGAACGCATGTAAAACCTGGTTGCTTTTTACCATCATCCGAACTTAAATCAGAACTATTACACATGTCATGACATGATACTAGCTTCACCTTTTTATTCATGTAAGAATTGGGGTTGAAGTTGTTTCTATTCTCATCGCTTGCTGAGAATAATTACAAGCGGTCAGATTCATAGTTCCTACTATAATATTGCTATACCGTTGTTCAAATAACATGTACACTTAGAGTTTCCGTAAGAAATATATAACTCGAACTTATTACAAAAAGAAAGCAGCATATATTTTTCATTTCATTTCCGTTATCACCAGTATAGATATGCAATATTTCAAAACAGGAGAACCAAAGACTAAGACATATTAAAATGTGTACATTAATAGGAACTTAAAGATAAGAAAGTAAAAAGTGTATATATACTTGAAAACTTATGTTACTAAAAACAATCTACAAAAAGGATTGAAGTCATTCCCGATGTTTGAATATACTTTACAAGACTGAAGGGCTTTATTCCATTTTTTTTTGGGGGGGGGGCAAGATATTAGGATTGTATAATTTACTATTGGCTTTAACTAAAATACCCTTAGGTGCAGGATACAGTGGATGTTCCATACGAATAGTTCAAGGCTTCTATAATAGGAATAGTCCAATCAAGACGCTTAAAGGAATAATTAGTTAACGGAAGATCTGTAAATGATGCAGATTATAATTTTGATAATTTTTAAACTGATTTAAGGTTTATTGATACATCATTATTGATGAAAGAATGATCCTTCGCGATGAAAATGGTATAAGTAATGCTATAACTGAAACATCACCTTTGACGATGTCATAAGAGGGATTTTTCTGAAATACAGACTAAGCTGATTTACTGATACAACTGTCTGGTATAACCCCCAACCAAATAGTTTTGTGTAAACTCAGGCAATATGCTGATAATTTTTCGGGCACCTACTGAAAGAAAAATAGATTGAAATGTATTTTTTAATGGTTCAACTGGTATTATTATTATTATTATCATCATTATTGTACGACTTGCCCAAAGTTGATAACCAATATTGAAGGGTTATGAGCAGGCAAAGGATTTTATGTAATTGGCATGCGATGTAATAACCGATGCATACCTATATAATATGTACATTCAGATGTTGTAGGCGCGAACAAAGTGGTGGTTATATTTTGCGGTCAAGTCGTTACAGCTCTCCCAATTCAAATCGGGCGCCTGCGCCTATGAGTATGCATAGCTTCAGCGGCGTAACGCCTATGGGCTCGGACGGACCAAAGGGGGCCCCGCTGCACTGATGTACAGAACTTAGAAGAAGGGTACCTTTTTTTTTTCTTTTTTTTTGAAACGGCACGTTTTCGTTGGAAAAGAAACTATAAACGAGACAATGGATATATTTTTCTGTGCGTGAATACGTTCGTCATAAATCATATGCCCCTGCAACTGCAAATCTCGTATCCTTCTTTCCGCACGACTGACTCAAGAGCCTGAGGTACACACTGGAACTTGATAGGCTACGCTGGTACATATTATAGAGAAATAGCGCCTCTAATTTCAATGAATTCGCTCTCGGTCAGGGTTGCCAAATGACATTGGCCGATAACTGGCCAAATGACACAAATTTGGCATATTTTGACCTCAGCTATCGGCCAAATCGCCGATGCCTCAGTAAATTCAAGCTCTAGCCTTTCCAAGTTCTCGGGAACTTGGTTACCATTTGTCCACAGGAGTTACGCCACGGGTGGAAATATACATGTTTATGTTAATTGGACATTGGTCAGTTGGTCTTATTGTCCTTTCAATCCCCATAATGTATTCTAGCTATGCAACACATTTTTTCATGTTCCCAGTATGACAGACAAGGTGGACCAAAAATGTGTCTGTGAACGCAGATTTCCCCCAAAATCTCAGTCGATAAAATCACCACGAGATGTTCCATATACGGCTTAGATTGCACCAGAGAGCTTGTAGAACCCCACAGCTTCCAGTGCCCTAAGGCTGGCCCTGGACCAACGCCTTTGGGACTTCGCGCTCCGCGCTCGTGGTGTGCGCTGCGCGCACATCGGTTGATTCTCCGTAGCAGGCAGGGAGCCCTTCCTTCCTGGACCCAGGGGCCCCCAGACTCATCGTTACGCCGCTGCATAGCTATAGAGACTTCAAACTAGTCTTGGTGATTTTCTACCTTTAAGATATTGACATACAATATTCTGTTGCATATCTTCATTTTATTTGTTTTATACTGTTAGATCAGTGAGCCTTGGGACATTAGTAGGTGATACAGGTCACGGTAGGACAGAGCGTTTATCTAGGATATGATCTTCATTTCACCCGATATTCTTGAAATGGGCGCAAGGTTACATATTGTCAAGTGTCTACTTTATATCAGGCTCACAGTATACGTTAGAAAACCAAGTGAGGATATTACAAAGTTTCATCACAATGTTAAAGGCGATATCGCTCGTAGACTTTTTTTTGAGGGCGCTGGCATTATCGAGGTTTCAGCGAGGTTTACTGGGACCCCTATTAATCACGTGACCTCGGTGGCAAATTTAGATCAGTGAATAGCACAGGCAAGCGTATGCGCTACAAGCCCGTACCCATGCACACATAATGTTATAACACAGCATTTCAGTTTACTGTACTGTTTACCGCATAGGACTTTCGTCCTCGATAGTTTGTTGTTTGTGTGCCTTTTGAGTAAAGAATACTGTACGATTTTCGTCCAAATACATTCGATTAGAGTATTGTGACAATCATGGAAAAAGGATCAGGGCAAGGAGAATCGGGCGAAATAAAACGACCTTATCCTGGAACGAGCGTAGCCTAGGCTAGGTTTAAGTGGAGGAAGGCCTTTGTTGCATGGACCTGACAAAAACAGCAGTGCAAAGGAACAACAGCGACGAAGAGATGCCACGAAGATCTATCTTCTACGTTCCTATGTAAGCTGGCAAATGGAGAAAGAACTCTACAAACATGTCCATGATTTGACTTCTGTGAGCAACGTATATTCCGCAGGACATTTGCTTCAGGATCAAACAAAAAGGTAATGATTTGCTACGCTAGGCTAAAACTGTACATAGGGTAGTTGTCCTAGGTTACATGTATAGCCTATCAGTATTGCGAAGTACAGAATACTGCGAAGTACAGAATACTGCGAAGTTCGGTCACCCCTAAGAAATACACGATTTCACCATGATAACCTTCAAGCAAAAGCCAATATCACTAAAAACTACGAAGCTACAGTTATTTCCTCTCCAAAATGACCTGTGTGCAAGTATGTACGTATATATTTGTCAATAAAATGAAGATATAGGAGTTTTGGGGTATTTTAAGGCTTAGGTGTTCGAACTTCGCAGTGTCTAGTATGCTATTGTATTTGTAACATACATGATTTGATATGCCTAGGCTATGTAACTAGGCCTATCATTCATTATTTTTCCAATGGGCCTAGCGTATGCTAACCTTATCATACTTCTCCTAGCACAAAATAGCAGTAAGTTGTATTATTGAGTCAGCATCATCACTGTTTGTGAATGCTTGTCATGAAGATACTGTATACAGTTAAAAATGAAAGTATCCTTTCTAAAGAAGACTGGCTCATATTTATGCAATGGAAAGCTGGGCCTTCTCATCACCAAAAAGTAAACTGTTTTTGCCTCAACAAATTGATGGAAATATATTTTCTAACCACTTGGCCTAGGTGATCTGTTCATCCCCACCCCCCCCCCTTCAGGTTCTAAATTGTTATCAGCTGTCCTTGTTTGAAGAAGATATTCTTGTGAATGAGCATTTGAAAAAAAGAAAGAAGTTTGAAGCCTTATCTTTGCCCAGTCATAATTAACTAGGCATATAACAAAGAACTAAGGCCTATAGTAATAAGTATCTGAATTTAGTGTTCAAAGTAACTGCATCCCCTAATTTTGTAATATGCACCAGTGAGGAAGGCCTACTGTGCTGTACAAGTACAACCACATGGACCTGCAGTTTTTCCTATAAAGATAATGCATCTACATAAATACTTTAGAATCACTCCTAACTGATTCACATGTTTTCACACCGCTACGTATGCAACTATACCTTAGGTTTTTCTAAGGTCAGCCACAGCCAGCATATACGCAATCAAGTTTTAATGGTTCATTTGGGCAACAGGGTGTATATGTTATCTACTGACTCAATCATGTGTACATTTCTGCGTTTGGGATTTTTGAAGGAACCCAACTGCTATGCAAGAACTAAGGTAAATTAGCTTCACAAATTGAGGGAACATATTAGTACATATAGCTACACCTATATAAACCTTTATATTGCCATGCCTGGAGGTAAGAAAGTACCAGTTTTTTTGTGTAGGCCTGATGCTATAATGTTGTGATAAGTTATCATATTTTTATATATGGGTCCATCCATGCCAAATCAACAGTGGCCTTCATGCCCACCCTCTCAGAATTGCCTGAAATTGATATGGTGTCTTGCAATATGTCTCAAAGGATGAAATTGGGCAAAAAAAATTGGAAAACTTTTTGGTTGCTACGATACGGCCCCGCCTAGCAACCAAATCCAGATTGCATTTTAAGAGCCCTAAATGATCTGATGTTTAGTGTTCAAAAATTATAATCTATTAAATTTGGTGACCGTAACTATCTCTTGTGGAGAGTAATCTAGCGTTAATGGTAGTCTGAAAACTAGCTATGCATGTAAACAGGAATTTTTCACAATGGTGGGCTTATGTCATGGAGTAAGCTAGCATCTCAATTCTCACTCATGAAACCAACTGCTCACATAAACAGGAAGTTTACACAGTAGGTAAATAATGATCCGTGTACATCAAACTTTGATCAAAAGACTGGACATCTTTTAGTGATATGAAACCAATCAGGTCACTTAGACAGGAAGTTTACATAGTAAATTGTACATTGACATGTGAGCTCAGGTTGTTGAGCAAGCAGTTGGGCAACACAAAATTATCCTCACAATTTTCTTGAAAGGTACCACGGTTTTAGGATATGTTGAAGAAGAGTATGAAAGAATATATCATCCTTATCTGGGTTTAAATCATTGTGGGTTAACAATATGTTATTATTGAAATCTGCCAAAGTGTTTGTTTGTTACTTTTCTCTTTCATATTTTTTCTTGGGTAGGTATGATAAAAACATGTTTGTTTGTAATGATTTGGTCATTACCAGATTCATTACGCATACAATTAAGCTTGGGGTGTACAGTAAAATTACTATTTCAGTTATATGATTTACGGACAATTTTTTTGTTGCATTGAACAGGTGTGTCTAATGCATCTTTCCAGAAGGATGCCGAAAGTCAAACAGAGGCATTCTCAGCAGCTGTCACCACAGAAAGATCAGTTGACACTCAGAAAGGAGAAGGTAAATTTATATGTTTATCCTTGCATGAATAACAGACTGAAAGAGCAGTGCTAATCTTATATCTGATCTGATGTGATCAGAAAAATAATACAATTTCATTCTCATTAAATTCCTAAAGAAAAGAAAAAAATGGTAGCATATTGCTCATCCACTAAAAAGCGTACATGTGTATGAGAATTTATATAAAAGTCAGCGGGCCTGATATTATGAGGATCTTCTTTAGAGGCAAACTGACTAGTAACAGGTAATTCAAGAGACACAATAGAGCCTGGAACAGAGAGGACATGGTGAACACAAAGAAAGAATTTAATGGTGTATTGAAAAAAAGGAGTCAGGGAAAAGCAGAGGTATTTAGATAAACTGTGGAGTACAAAGCGAGGAATAAGAAAGGAGAGAAGGGGAATGAACTATGGCAGAATACAGAGATGGAACAGGATTAAGTTAGCATAGGCGTAGGAGCCTCATTTGATTTGTGGGGGGGGGGGGGGGCTGAAACGACTTGCCCGAAAAATATAACCGAAATTTCCGCGCGCGATCAACATGTTGTTGTGCATATCATATAGGCATTCATCGGTTATTACATCACATGCCAATAACATACAATCATTTTGCGTCTTATTAGCCTTCCATATTGGTTAAGATTATTGGGGAATCTGTAAAACAAAAATGATCATAACAATATAAGTTTAAACATTGAAAAACACATTTCAAAATATTCTTCTTGCAGTAGGTGCCCGAAAAAATCTCAACTTATTGCCGAATTTTCACCAAAAAAAGTGAAAAACACATTGCAAATTATTCTTCTTTCAGTAGGTGCCCAAAAAAGTCTCAGCATATTGCCCGAATTTTTACCAAAAAATGTGAAAAACACACTGCAAATTATTCTTTTTTCAGTAGGTGCCTGAAAAATTCTCAGCATATTGCCCAAATTTTCACCAAGAAATGTGAAAAACACACTGCATATTATCCTTTTTTTAAGTAGGTGCCCGAAAAATTCTCAGCATATTGCCCGAATTTGTACTACGTCTGAGATGGTTAGTCTACGAATTTAGTTACCTGTTGGGACATGTCTTACTTTAATGGTATGATTGGGGAACTGAAAGTGTTCCCCTACTGGAGTCTCCATTTTCATTGTATTGACCTGTGACTAGAACTGCTTATTGAGGGTGGTCTTGGTTTCACCAACATACTTGTAACTTCAGTATCTTCTACTTCAATGTCCTCTAAACTCAATGACACCATTTAAATTGAAATATCAGTTTCCAGTGCTGCGAAAGTGTGATAAGTTCTAAACAAAAGTATATTTTTAGTCACAGCCATAGTAGCTATAGCAGGATACTTGCAATCTAGTAACAAATGTTTTATGTAATCTTTACAGATACTTCTGATCCAGTTACTTCAACACCTCTCAAGAAGCCATCTGCCGTGTTCTGTCCAATGTCACCAGTAGGATTAGATATGGAGCAGCATGGGAGAGAAACCTCAGACCATACAAATACACATTTACATGATCCTGAACAAAAGAGATCATACATATGGCAGGGGCAAGCACTTTCCCCAGACTTTTATTGACAGGTTGTGCGACATTCACGTTGGATTAGCAGCTATTGATACATCTGCATCACCAGATTGAGATAAATTGCTTTCGTCCATTTTGTTCGATAGTAGCTATGACTGTGAATCAGAAGCTTGGCCACCCTCTAAGTCAAGGTGGGCAAGGTTGGGGAAATTCAATCAAGGAGTAACAATCAGAGAATGGCCAGCTTTGTATTATTGTATATAGGCCTACACACACAGCGGGTATAAATATCTGTATTGGTTTATTTATACTGGTGTTCATATCCGTTGCCAGGAGGCAGGAGGGTATATGATTTGAACATGGGGATGGTGTGGGGGGGGGTGGGGGAAGGGGTCCCCTTTGAAGTGTTCAAACAATGCTACATTTTACATCTATCTTCTTGAATCACATGTATATTAAACACCCCTATAGACACGATCAATCAGTCCTGTCTCTCACCTCCTCTCATGCACTGGTGTATTTATTTCCTGGCAACATAACAGTTAGGCATAGTAAGGGTCAGAGGTCATCACAACTTAAAGAGTTGTGTGAGTCCCTGTGGTCTCTTACATCCTTGTAGCAGTAGGGAGAAGAAGCCTAATAGATCAGAAACCATGATCATCTTCTGTTGTGTCTTATTTTCCAGCATCCTTGAAACATTATATCCTTCCCTTTTGATTTCTTGATGTCATAAGCTGTATTGATGTGGTGCATTATTTAATTCCAGTATTGAGATTGTATATTCTTCTTGTGTATTTGAAAGTATCCCAGTGATCTCCATTTTCTGCTCTTGGTTTTCTTTTCTCTGTATTTCATATCAAATCTATCTTTACCCCTAACCTCCATCTCCACATTTTCTTTACTTTCTTCCTCCATCCCTTCATCTGTCTTTCACTCTTTCTTTTTTGACCTCTTTCCTTCCATCTGTTTACCGTGTATGTTTTAGTTTGCTGACTCCCCCCCCCCTTATATCTTACCCCCCTAAAAAAATTTCACAAGGTTGACAAGTCTCCCCATGCTAGTCCCAAGCTATACACCTTTGTTGTGGTGACCGTTCACTATACTTGCGGATCAAATGGAAAGCCCCACCCCCCCCCCCCACCCCTTACTTCCCAGTGTCATGAATTGGCAAATGGAAGATTATTCGGAGTTGTTCGTGATGGTTCAATGATCTTATAGTCAGGCATAGGCCTATATGGTTCTTTTTGTCCTTCATTGTCGTCGAAGTTTGAAATGAATTAATCCTGCTAGGAACTTTTGGGCAATGTTTAATTTTCTGTGGCAAGAAAAGAAGCTCCCCCCCCCCCAGTGTCCCTCCTGGTTGACTAGAGCCCGTTCGCCTATATGGTCACAAAATAGTATAGATAAGTATGAGCCTTGCAGACAGCTTTTTTTTTCTTTTTTTTGAAAATTCAACAATCCAATTTGAGTTATAGTTTCGAGTTGTAATTCGAGTCAGTCGTGATGAGGTGCCCCATGGTGGGGCTGGGTAACCCAACCCCGTTGCCGACTTTTTGGCATTTCTTTGGGAGCCGTTCGGAACAAGAGGCAGGATAATCAATACTGGAGTACAGTACGCTGGAAAGCAATAAACTGACGTGATTTAGAAAAAAAAGTGTTTTGCTTTGACTGCCGATGTTCAGCGAGTCACTTTTCAATGGAAATAACTATTAATTTATTGTTCATGTACTTATTCCCTTTTTGCCAATCCTTTCTAAAGAGGGTGGAGCCGCCCCTTATGGAAACGTATTTTCGTTCCCTTTCCCGTTCAAATTTCGTTATTATTAATTCGGGTCAAAGGGGTGCAAGGACAGGGTTTACGTGCACCGGTTAGGAGGATGGGGTGCAGCTAGGGCAAGTGTTCTGTGATCGCCTAAAGGGCCCGTTGTCAGGAGTCCAAAAATAATTAAATATACATATTAATCTATATATGGTTTATGACATAAAATCCTCCTGATATAAAACTAAAATTTACATATAAGATACAATGTAAGTTGTGACTGTCTATGTGTAATTAATACCTAAATTGGCTGAAATACCAATTGTTCACATATGACGGACTTGACCATACGTTTGATACCCAATGTTGTAATCACTTCAGTCAATTTTTTTCACTCATTCGCGTCTGTCCTTTTTGTGACACGAGTCAATGTATCAGACATAAACTTCACTATAAGTTTCTTGAGCTGTGAAAGAATGTTGGCTCGCAACTAAGGTTGCAATATTTCAAATACTTTACTCAGGTTAGTACAAGACTGGCGCATCTGTAAAGGTTTGGTATACACTGGTTTTTTTACAGTAAAATAGCATTAAGTTACTGTACTTCTATAGGCTAAACTTCTGATATTCGATACAGCATAAAGCATGCAGAGCTTTCCAAATCAGTGAATCAACTACGAAACCAGGGCATCCGAACAGTTCGGACTTCGACTGTTCACCATGTGGGCCTAAAAGAGTAAAAGCAGGGAACCGCTAGAGTCGCAGCTCCCTGGTCAAACTATTACACCTATACTGTACAGCCCACTAGTTGTGAAAAGTTATGAACGTAAAACGAACCACAGAGTTTTGTATCACACAACACACACCCCATACTACTGACCAGGGAGTTTTTCCATAACAACTCCCTGTACTGACACTGCCACAGACAAGAAACTATGCAGGAATTTCGCCAAGGCCACCGCTTCAGGTAACCAAACCCGTTTATTGCTTACTAGCCGTAAATACGGGATTGCTGAGAAATTACGAAACAACAGCGACGAACCGGTAGAGGGTAGTATTGATATTATTTTTGAATCGGTTGGTGTGAAGGACAGAATTAACGTGGAAATTACGAGCGATCCCACCTTTAACATCATCCCAAGCTTTGTAAGTTTCAACTTTCTGTTCGTGCTAGAAAAGTACTATCCATATTTTACAATAAACTGTTCCCACTCCTCTCTTTCAACGCCCTTTCATCTGATTTGAAAGTATATTTATGTGTTCCTAAAGCATCCATACACGTTTTTGTATTATGTTATTAATTTAACATGAAACGAAACCTTATACAGTCGTAAATGTTTAGATAGGTGTGTGGGCATTAATGAAGTGGTAATTAGTAAAATCACACTGTCGACATTGTTTTAATTCAGTAAACTTGAACCCAATTAAAGACAATCGGTCATAAAAATCCATGTATTGCCTAATTACTGTAATGTCATACTTTCTCTGGTTTGATTTGTTATTTATAAATGATCATATCAAAGATGAAAAACAACTTCCTTGGAAATTTTAATGGAGGGGAGGGGGGGGGGAGTGGCTATGTTGCCATACTAAAGTAACAATCATTATATATATACTTTTTGAAATGTTCATTTGTCCAACAACGAGGACTATTTTTATTTGTCTAGGATGTTTGTATCGTACAATACAACATACGTCAAAGCCCTTGTGACGAGGTATGGTACAAATAAATGAAACT
Source organism: Apostichopus japonicus (assembly GCF_037975245.1). Classification (NCBI taxonomy): domain Eukaryota; kingdom Metazoa; phylum Echinodermata; class Holothuroidea; order Aspidochirotida; family Stichopodidae; genus Apostichopus; species Apostichopus japonicus. The sequence continues at coordinate 5,494,981 of NC_092567.1, forward strand.
AAATGAAGTCTCCCTTCCACGCTCGTACTCCAGCACTTTAGTCCTATATCCTTATTATTGTTATCCATCTTTCTCCGCATGTAGACCCCTCTCTTATAGAAGATAGTATTATTGTCGTGTGAATCAATGAACATTCTCAATTTTAAAATAGAGAATATTCAGACAGATAAATACATATAAGGCGAAATGAATCTAACGTGCTTCCAGTATCTCAGACTAAAAATGTTTTATTGGTGAAAATATCGATGCATACTTTTCATATCTAGAATCTTTACGTTGTGATGTCACTGTTCGCAGCAATACAACAGTTAGTAAATGTGACTCGGTTTTAATGGTTTGAGTTGTAATGGGATTTGAGGGATCCATACTGATTATATTTCATTATTGATTTAGATAAATGTATATATACGTGACTGATATGCATGTGTGGGTCCAAGCAGGCTTATATATGAAAGGAGATATTGGGTTTAACTTGAAACTATGAAACAAATGTATTGTTAGGTAGGTTTCTTAAACTTCATGTACTTTAACATACTAGGAAAATTAAAGGAGAGGTGACTACTTATAAGTTTAACTAAAAGATTCGATTTAAGGTTTTTATTTCATTTTCAAGAAACGTCCTTTTTACCATCCTCTGTATGTACAATATTATGAATAAGCAGCAGCATTATGATACAAAAAAGTCAACGGTGAATCTGAACTAATAGTGGTTTTAAAATATTTGTAGTATTTCTTTCGTATTTTGAATAAAGCTAAATAATAAAATAGTATCTCGAAGGAGCATGGGACGGAGTGGGAGGAGGGTTGGGGGTGTTCAAAGTACCTAGTAATGTGGTTGATTTTGTACAATTTACCACCCGGCAAATTGACTAATGTTGTATCTTCATGATTATATTCAAGTGCTGACGATAATATAATGCAACGTCAGGGCCGCGAATTTTTTTTTTCCCAAACTGAACTGACACTGAAATTATTTCCTCGATTCTGATTGTCTGATCAAAACCGGAATGGTAGTCTGCGTTTATCAATGAATGTATGTGACACTGTTAGTGTTGATCATACCAATCCTCATGGGCCGCATCATGTCAAAAATACGTGTTTAGGCCTCATACGGGCTAAGTTAAAGTCTGTAGGCCTAAGCGTGCCTATACGTGTAGATAAAATGTGAGGCTTTCCAGTTATCGAGAGCTACTGTAAGGGCGGTAGGGCCTATATTAGTGAATTTGGGATCTCGAACTAATACGAATACGTATATACGGTTAATGCAGGCCTACTAGGTCACCATGTACAAGAACGTCTAATGGTGCCGGTAAACATCTGTGTTTCCGTACGTATAGGTTATAAGGCTATATACAACTAGTTAACAAGTCAAAAGACACAGCCATATCGTCAAATGTCATTTTTGTATACACTCACTGGCTGGCACACACTCGCTCGCCGTCTTCATGGCCACTGCATAATCGACTAGGCCTACCATGATTCATTGACTGAATACATTTTGAATTTATGATGATAAAACTAAAAGTATCGCAACTCCGAATGTACACCAACAACTCGTACATATGTACATCGGCTACATGTATACAATTACAAATGCACTGTGTTTTATTGTGTTGTATACTATACACAGTACAATAGGCTACATCACATGTGTTGTGTAGAGCGGAGTCAAGCGAGTAAACAAACGATCGAGGACTGCCTATAATGGGCGCAGTAGGTGGGAATAGTTGCTTCATTGTGTTAAGAACACTATATACTTTCGTTCATATATATATATACCTACCAAAAGTTCTGGCAAGTTGCTGTGAACATCATACTGATATCGACAGATTATCGAGGGATCCATGTTGAATATTAAAGTATATCACGTGCTCGCTGAGAGCCAATCAGAATCGAGGATATAATATCAGTGTCAGTTCAGTTTGGGCAAAAAATATTCGCGTCCGGGCCTTGTATTCTCACATGGTCCGTATTGTTATTAGTACTATTTCCATCAGGATCATTAAATGTCTGTATATTATAGTATTAGAAACACTCTTATGTAGCTAAATCCATTTACGTCCTGATTGCGAGCCGAGTCCGAGACCTCTTGGTTCGAGTATGTTACTCTCGAATCCGAACAGCGTTCTATAGAGTATATGAGCAACCCAAACCAAGTCTAGCTAATACATAGAGACACAGCAATGCCGAGCTCACGCGGTTTCTGCCTATACTAGTCTAATAGACACACAGGGAGTATCGGTTACATAAACCCACTCTAAATATTCCTTAATGTACAGACCGTTCCTTCCTGTTCTAAATGTTCCTTGCCTAACGTTAACTATAGAGAGAGTCAGCTATTGGAAAATTGATTATGTGCGCATGTACAAATTTCCAATTAAACATACACACACAGGATACATTTAAAAAGAAAGAAATCTGTGCAGGGTTTATTATATTTAATGATATTTCTTAATGTTTACAGATCTAGACTAGTCTATTTAATTCTCCCCTTGTGTCTCTTATTTTATGAGTTCATCATACAACTGAATTTCCCAAACTTTCATTGATATCTCTACACGATCAACAATACGATAGAAAGAGAATATCTAAGACGAAGGGGGTGGGGTGGGTGGGGGGTATCTAATATGATGCTTTGTGGACTAACCAATAGTTTGCTTTATTTTGCCATTACGTCGATCCAACCACGATTATTCTGGGGTCTATCTCGAATACTGTCCTCTTTCCTTTTCTCGTGAGAAGTTCATCATTATGACGTCACTCAGTGTTTAATGACGTCACTCAGTGTTTGATGACGTCACTCAGTATTCGATGACGTCACTCAGTGTTCGATGACGTCACTCAGTGTTCGATGACTGGTTTAAAACTAACAATGTCTTCCCTATAAAGCGGATGTTTGTATTCATGTTATTAAGTTCGTGCATCTTACATTGACGAGTCCGTCTCCTGCATTGACTTTAGGGTGTTCAATGTAGATGTGCGTTTACCTGCCAGGAATAGTTTACTGTGATATTTGTGAAGATATATCATTCTAACTTATATATTTTTTGCTTCGCCATACTATATTTTCCCGAAATTCCATTTCAAAATCTCATGAAATATAATATTTCTCTTCCTTTCAGACCTGTGACATTCGGGGCAATCTACCAGGAGAAGAGGTAAGAGAGACATAGATTCATGGTCCTGTTAAGTAGTAACGGTAATTTTAATAACAGACAAAGAGGTATTAATTAATGTGAAACAAAGAAATTAAACAAACGAATATTAGAATTTGTTTTTCATCAGGGGGAAAGATTTATAGTTGTCGTGTATCGAACAGGGAATTCAGATAGGGCAGTTACAAGTTTATACCTTGTACTGGTGATAGCACTGTTCTGTCTAGATGCGGCCTAAACAATCTTACTTCCGCAGACACAGTCAAAGAAATGATAAACAAAGAAACGGATAGACTTTAAAATAAGTTTAGTCCGGTGTTATGGTATGTTACAAGCCTCACACAATATTGGAATATAACTTTTAAGCTGTCAATCCCCTCCCGCCGGCAGATGCTTCATGATTATTTTATTTCACTCCGCTGGTGTGCATATAATAATTCGATAGCAATTCAAAAAGTATTAAGAAGATTTAGGAGGGTATCCGTTGGGTTATAGCATCATGAATCATTGTGAAACGAGAGCATTCATTGTGTCATAAAATCACTAACTCGGAGCGAACTGTTGTTATATGACATGTAAGGAAACTAGTAGAAATGAACGGTTGATGTTTTATTGACTGAGTGATGACGTCATACCGTAATCCATTACAGAGTGGAATAAATGGAGGAGGGGTGCATCAAGTAAGTTCCAGTTCAGGTCTTTTTATATAAAAGACGTGACAGCAACGGTGTAGGTAGCTAACGACACTATAGTGATTTAAGATGAAGCTGCGTGCATGAGAGTTGACTCTCTTCCAACATAAACTTTAAAAAAAAAAAAATTATCGAGCAATATACTTCCCAAATGTGTGTCAGTTCAAAGCATCAAGTAAGATTTTGAGATGGTTTACGCTGGTTCAGATCTCAATTAATTTATTATTTATTTAGCACAACCTGTTACTGTTATTTTTGTTACGGTGGTTTTTAGTCTGTTTGTTTTGTTGCAATATGAAAGCCACTTTCTGAATATTGTACAAAACCTTTCTAATGTTAGTCAAAATGAGCTAGCAATGAATTACAATTATTCATAGTTTTTCCTCTACATGAAATTTTATTTTGAAAAATAAATGAAAACATTGAAACATGTCGTTGCCTAAACACTTGTACAAACATGTGACACATATAACACCAACTAAGGAGGTTCCATTTTGCTTTTTTATTCAATTTGTTACATTATATGTCTGACTTATCCAGCTAACAAATAATATTGTTATGGGCGTTTAGTATAATGTCAACGTTTGTTCAGTATGAACATAAAATCTGATTTCAAGGCACGTTTTATCTTTCCTCGTAGGTCTCATTTAAATTATTTTTCAAATACGACGTCAGCGTACACTTGCAGCTAAGGTGTATTACTGCTACATGACGCATTGTATATACGAAATTTTACTAAGGGAAATTGGGTGTTTACTCACCATGCATGCGACGGATGAGGTGACGTGATGAAGTTGTTCTTCTGAAAGGCATACAACTAGCGGCTTGTAGTTCCATTGTTTCAAGGCGGTGGGAAAGGGAGGATTCGTCCGACTTAGTTGTTTAAAACTAGAGTTTGTTACCCAAAGTTAGATGAAAATTTAAATTAACCCCACCCCATCCCTCTTCATGGACGTCCTTTGTCCACCAACTTTCTTCGGCGAAGTGTAAGAAGTCACTCATAGTTAAAATCGTTGTAATACATTTTGACATATGGGGTCTGTAGAAATATTGGACAAAACTGTAAGGTGTAACCATGGAGATACATGAACGATATTAATTAATTACCTAGATCTATATGTTGCTATTTTAATGGATAAAGGAAGCAAATTGCCCTTGGATGTCAAACATTAAACCGTCAAAACGTTAACAATACTTTCATAAACAGCGGTCAGTTTCACCCTTCAACGTCCGGATTACCTTTCATTTTGAATTAAGAAACGCTATACTGATACTGTACAGAGAAACTTACAATATAATAAGAAATAATAGTAGGTAATACGTGCTTTACGAGACATTCATTTTGACTAGTTATGCGACTCATATGGTTAACACTGGATTCACGTTAAGTCATTGTTAAGTCAAAACAATAGAGCGAAAAACGAGCAAATAAAACATACATATGTCAATAATTTGGATCACGTGACACAAAGTGTTTGCAGTTCGCATATTCTACAAAGTGTTACAGCTTCCAAGTATCTTGATATCTCATTCATCGTTCCGGACTTGTAAGAAAGTAATCTGGCTTTCAATTTCTTGTGTTGAGAGGGTCTTAAGTTTGACCCTCTTTGTCCACAAAACAAATCGTTTTCTCTTCTTCACTCACTATTACTATCTCTCCAATCTCTCCCATCTCTCTCATCCCTCTCAAAAACAAAACTAGATCAAGTCTAACTGTTGCTATAGGCCTACTATCAGCAAGCTAGCAGGTGATTTGCTGTCACTATAGCTGTGTATATTTTCGCGTTTGGGGTCCCGGGATGCATCAAATACTTTGAAAACTTAATATCAGTAGTTTTTTAAGGCTTCGTAGGCAATATGTCTCCGGGACCAACAGACCACTGACCATGTGCATTAACGAGCTCTTGAACGTGGGAACATTCACAGGGTAGCGCTTTCAGCACCCCTGAACATCGGCTGAGTCCGCCTCAGCCCCCCACCCCCCTCACCCCTTCCCCTTCCTCCGCTCATCTTTAACCTGGTGTTATTGGGACCGTTATTTATACTGGTTGATTAAATTATCGTTTTGGAAAATAACGTAACGCCAGCAAGAAAGACTCTGTCTTTCGCATTTAACACCTAAAGTGTTAATAGTATTTCGCACTATAATAGCCATTTATAATTAACGCCTAAACTGTTAATAGCTTTCCACTGAAAATAAAATAATATAATGATAACACAAGTTCCGTCAAGGCAAAACATAGCAGAACCGGTCTAGCATGGTCAAGAGAACCAAATAAACAAAGTATCTCGTTATATGTCAATAATGATCAATTCAGGGATTTTTTTTTATTAAAGGAATGTCAGATAGTGACACGGCCTACCCAACATTTTACTAAACTTTTACACAATATTTTACGATTGGTTTCAAAGTTCTAGAGGAAGAAGGTAGAGGGTTTGGTCCAGCTGGGAATATATAAACCACGTTTATGGATCAGTTTACCTTCAGAATGGAGTAAACTGGTCATTTTAACACCCTAAGAATGCTGCCCCCTTCACCATCTCTGGAACTCTAACCTTTCTATTGCATAATCACGTGAGTCAATGTCCAATTTGATTTGGCTCCTACATTTGTGAATACTTAAGAAAAGCACATACTGAGAGATGAGTGACCTGGATATGTTTATATCATGATTACATTAATGTTTGATAGGGATTGTCGAACTTCCATAATGGTGAGAATGTTAAACCCTGCAGCTAAATTGAAAATGGCTACTCAGCTTGACGATATCATCTTATAAACAGGACGGAACATTTCCCTGCATCGCACTAATATGTGATAGTATATTAGGTTGCATTGTTTGAGTCATCCGTGTTATCAAGGGGAAATCCCCTGGATAGGGTCATTTGATGGTTACCAGCAGGGAAGAGGATGGGGTGTGGAGATAAATGAACTGACTCTTTACACATAAATCACTTTTATAGATGTGGAGAGGATTATATCCCTGAGTATTGAATCAATATTTGGTGACATATACTATTCATTTTTGTTACTTATATACTTATTTTCAATATTTCAAGCAAACTGTAGAACTTGTTATAGAATCCAACCATCACAAATTGGTCCCTTCAAGCATGGAATCAAAGCTACCACAACATTAGTGACCTTGGTTTCATGGATTTAGCCTTCATGAGTATATTATGTTCAGTACTAAAATATTCAGAATATGTTGTCGTTAGAAATCCTTAAAATGATAACTGAAATATTAATAAACAGGACAAAAATTGTCAATACATTTGAAAACATGCAAAATGAGTTTAACAAGAAGTAAAATTAAGTTTGGTGTGACATGAATCCATTATCTTTGAAATAACACTTCTTATATGGCTGCATATAATGAATATTACAACAATTATATTTATACTGCATTGTCTTAGTTTTTGTGTTATCTTATACATATTCATTACTTATACTTTCCCTCTTGTTTAGGGGTTCAATGAGGAGAGTTACAAGAGAAACCTGGCAAGGCGCAAGTGACCGGAAGTCAATACAGCTGAATACTCTTTACCTTAGTGTTTAACATTGTTTTTGTTAACAGTGATTGTGTCTGTTACTTTTAATTGTAAAATCTTAAAATATTGAAATAAATCTTCATCATTAGTCGCATTTTGTATTCCTATATCTGTAATTTGCTAATCGTATCTGATCACTTATATTATCAGTTTCAACTGTAATTGGTTTTATTATATTGTTTTAATAACCAAGCTGATCCCTGATTAAATGTATGAAGATAAGTGATAAGTTCCTTCCATTAACAGAAATAAGAGTATCTGTCCCGTTCCGTTGCTTAGGCGTGAGTAGGACATAACTTCAAAAAGATACATTTATTTATCTGTTAACATGTGTGTTATTACCAAAACGCTTATTATAACGATTAGTATAATTCACCCCTTCCTCACTATATTATTTATTTCATCGAACAAAATGAGAGATTAAAGTGAGTCCTCCTTTAATATTAACAGGGACAAAAACTGTCAGAAAACATTTGAAAGTTTAATAACGAAAACGATTACGTGCGATATGGTGACGTCACTCCATTGATGACAAACAGAAAATAATAGAATATGTGGAAAAGAAGAGAGCTAAGTCTTAGCAAGGTCATGGCCCGTCAGCTGTTTGGCATCTGTGACCTTATTGGGACGTAAAATGGAATATATAAAAGATGTGATTTGGGATCAGGAAGGGGAGAAATGAAATACAGGTTCATGAATTAACAGACAGAAGAAATGTCAAGGTCAGCGGGTCAAGATACTGTTTTCTAAAACACAAACATTTTAATGATGATGAACTTGTTCCATTTGTTTCCTCCAAATTCGTCTTGTATAACTAATTATCTCCTTTTACATAACATCAATAATTAGGGGAGTAAAGTATACACACAGAGCAAGTGAATTCCTTCGTTGAAGTTTAGAAGAATGTTAATGTGCAATTCATGTGTAGACCTACCTACGAGGACAACAAAGGCATTGGAGAGGGAGCCGCCATTGATGATGTGCTCAAAGTTGGGTTGTGTAGGTATAACTTCCCCATTATTCTACTGATAAAAATTTTGCTCGACTCATTACTTATATAACAAATTTACCTTATATATATATATATATATATATATATATATATATATATATATATATATATATGTATATATCACTTCATCTTTATATTACAGCTCAATGCATGTACATCTGGCGACGCCAATCATCAGCAGGACTGTGGCGTCATTTCCTCAATCCTCAAAACGATGGCAGTCATTTCAGTGAGAAAGGATCTAAGAAAGAGTTTAGGTTGTAAACTGTTAATATCTTCCAAATTCTACAAACAGTGCCAAAAAGAACTATAACACACATGCAACTAGTCTAGTATGATTGTGACGTCAGCAAATGCCTATATTCTCAAGACAACGGCATGGTGACTTGATAAACACTGTAACTTTTACATTCATTGTAAATGGATTTTGTAGAGAAATTAAATTGTACAAATATATTAATAATTCCATGTAAAATAAATAAGTGAATTTTGAAAGATAACTGTGAAATTTACATTTTGTTTAAAGGATTACTTTATTCGGAATTTTAGTCTTTACATGTTACAGTACAAAAAAAAGGAGTGTTATTAATGTTTCTTCAGCTTTTCTGGTTTGTTAAGATACATGTCTGGAATACTCCTGTAATGCTATATTGACGATGACGTCAGCCCCTTAGTACAGGCCTAAATATTCATGTCAATTATGTGATTTATACATTTGAATAAATCAGCAAATCAAGTTTTGTAATTTCGCTCTTACACCAGAGCATATTTAGATGATTTCAACTACATTTGTCAATGTAATGTTAACATGTTATTTGAGACCATAAAGTCTTCTCATACCATTGTGTTTTGTGTTGTATTTGATGAACTGACATAACTGTCTCCGTATTATATATAGTCCAGTTTATTATTATATAGTCCAGTTACCTGCACTGATAAACTCAGATGTTTAAGGTAACATGTCTCAACATTGAACAAATTGTTATAGTAAAAGCAGCCTAGACTGAAAGCCAGTGGTCTACAACATAACAACATTCATGTTGTGCTTAAAATCATCATTTAATATGTTACATGTTCAACTACTAAGTTTTGTGCGCTAAAATGTAAAAATGTATTTTGTTAGGTCTTGTTAGTCACATTGCTGTCGTTCGGGGGACTAGAGGGGCGGGTGATGGGGACACATGTTATCCTGTGACCATTTCTGAATCTGGTGTATATGCTGCTAAAGATTGTTATGAGTACACTGTCCATAATCTATCTCCTACTGAGAGAACAGCGACTTCATCTTCGCCACAAACTGAAATATTTTGGTGACGTCACTGATTACTAAGTTGAAAAAACAATTAACAAATGTACTATTTTTCTCTCTCGCATTCAGCTTTATGAAGTTTAAAACAAAACGATGACAGGGAAGTACATATTAGAAAGAATGAGTAAATATGAAAGACTCGTCCACTATTAATTAAGGTAGTATACATAATTTAAATGTATTGCTAGCGTTTTCTTTCTTTTTTTGCGAAGAAGGGGATAGGGTGTCTAGTACATTTTCTCCATCCTATCAAAAGATTGAGTTAACTTTGTAAACTATTAATAACTCCAAATACTACAAGTAACTCCCAAAAAGATTCGATATCTTACATGATCATACACGCTACTTAGTATTTGATTGTAAAGTGTACAAGTCATTTCTTACGTTTTATTACCCACATAACTGCCCACATATACTTTCTTTTCTAACTCTTAAAGCCAAATTCAAAATGCTACTCGTCAAATAAACTACTAATGACGTCATCCATCAACCACTATGTCATCAGTATAGGAGACTATTTTTCTCTTGGATGTCAACTATTGAGAGCGGGAAGAATGAGAGCACAATCCCTATCTTACTCTCTGTGTGTACGTGTAGGGGCGGGGGAGGAGTGGGGTGGTGTTGGATGGGGTTAGGTGTCGTACCTATCACATTGGTGACCAAGTAGATGTTATAGTAGTTATGTGCACCACCATCAGAACGCTAATTTGTAGAATGGGAATTAAACGGTAATGTGCCGTAGTTTTTCTAATTGTGTTGTTTCCTAATATGTACCAAAGTCGTCGTTTCTTGCGAAAATGAAGAGAAAGGTTTGTTCACCTACTCGTGTGTCCCTGATCAGATATTGCTGGACCCGCTCTCGCCATCCACGCACTCCCCGTGTGCATGATATAGCATCCTTCATTTGTCCAATTGTATGTAATGGGTTATGATTCATCCCAATTCCAGACCCATATCTCTACCTTCCAACCCCACCCCCTCTACCCCCACAAAAACAATTCACTACTCAGTACTACGCAGACATGTTTGAAATGCTCTGGTTTAAATCTCTACATACTGTATCCACATACACCCGGTAACTAGGAGTTCATGATTAAACTTGTCTTCGTCCTTACTTTCACTAAAGTTTGATGTAAACTGTGACGTATCGGTTACGTAATGTCTAAAATCTAACAAAGAACAGAGCCACATTAATTGTGTCAACGTTGGGACTAAATGACATTCATTGGTTATCTACAATACAATTGTGTTATTAAAATCGATCTACAGAACTTAGAGGTGATATTAATTAATATCGGTGGCATGTTTATTCTAAGTCAGTATTTCTTCATTTCTTTCTGTTCCTATGAAATATCGTTCTTAACATAAAGACAATAAGATGACGTCATATCATATGGTTTAAAATAACAAATTTCTATTCTGTATATTACGTAACTGAGACTTTAATAACTTCATCTATCTATACTTTCATTTTACTATTCTATTTTAATGAAGTTAAGCTTCGCTTTATAATTGTTTTTATTGATTTATAATATGTTTGTTTCAAATCATTATTTTAATAATTTAGTTAATTATCAATTTAACCGCATATCCTATTTGTTGTATTAACTGATCCCATCAGCGCACGAAGAATATAACATGGACGCTCAAAATAGTTCACCGACAAACAAACATACAACCGTCTCTATTTAGTGTTAACGCTATCTCTTCGAAATTTGCAGTCAAGTTAAGGGCGCTTTGATCATGCGCAATTAGTTCAATCTCTCTAGGTATGATGATATGACGTAAATATAAGATGTATAACATAACGAAAGAAATTAATGAGATGGACAGGTTCTCATTATTGTTAGCGCTTTTCGTTATGTTTTAAATCAAAACTGACTGTAACGTCAATAATCTTAAAAATGAAAGTCAAGAGGAAAATTTACATTTGACTTATTAAATAGAATCATATCATAAGCATCCTGGTGACATTTGTATCCAATTCCTACATTGCATTTTGGAGATATCGATAGCTGACATTGTAACAGTTTGTACCGAAAGTGAACTTGAAGCAAACAGATGTGCTGCCATAGCAGGTGTGATGTCAGATGATGTCAAGTGTGATGCCACTGACAGCAAAATGTGTGTTTTTTTTTTTAATGTTTTCACTTCCTTGGTTTGACTTTGGATTGAAAAACATCCCAACTTTGTTTAAGGGTATGTGACAATGACAATACCCATAGCTTAGTACATATCAATTCAAAAAGAAAGTTAGACTCCCCCCCCCCCCCCCCATTTTTGATTCCTTGTCGAAGGCAAAAGGAACCTATGCGATGGTGATATCGTGTGCGTATTCTATATGTGTGCTTCTGTGACGCTTGCTTGGGTGCGCGATAACTCAACAACAGATATTGTGTTATACTTGCTAAATGTAGATGTATTTTAGTAAGACGGTGTCCCCTATTTGTTAGCGCTGACTTTATGAATATTAATGAGGTTATGCACTTTTCGACCCAGACTCGTTGGCCCCAACAGTTTGGGACCATTTGAGCGCAAAGTTTTACTTGGCCCAATGTTTGGGAAGGGCCAACATTTTATATTGCTATAACTCCACAACCTTCAAGTACATCAGATTGTATCCAAACTTGGAATACAGTTGTTGGTATAGCTGGTACACGTGGCCATAAATATTATGATACCGTATTGGGTGATGACGTAAAATACTTTAATATTCCACTAATCAAGGAACAATAGTGACCGTTGGACTCTTGTTAATATTTTATCGTCTTCATTTACCTTCCGTTTTTATTATCATCCTAAATCATGCCATGTCTGTTAAGACAATACGATCACGTGAGCTTACATAATTTATCAAGATCGAATAAGGTAATAACGCTGATAATGTTCTATACATGAAGTAAACATTAAATACAATTGTATTCTCTCTGTGTTTAATCTTCGTTTTTAAATTTTCCTTCAAGTTTTTATTTTACTGCATATTTCAAACTTGTTTGTGAGATTAACGGAGAATCAAACCCAACGATCATGTTAATAGTATGTGATAGGTAAGCTATCGATATTATGGTATTTGTAAGCTATCGATCATTTTAATAATATGTGATAGGTTAGCTATCGATCATTTTAATATTACATGATAGGTAAGCTATCGATCATTTTTATATGATGTAATAGGTAAGCTATCGATCATTTTAATATTATGTGATAGCTAATCTATCTATCATTTTAATATTACATGATAGGTAAGCTATCGATCATTTCAATATTATATGATAGGTAAGCTATTGTTCATTTTAATATTATGTAATGGGTAAGCTATCGATCATTTTAATATTTATGTGATATGGTTACATAGGTAAGCTATCGATCATTTTAATAGTACACGATAGGTAAGCTGTCGATCATTTTAGTATTACACGATAGGTACGCTATCGACGAGCAAGTCACTTTAGGTCACATTACGCATTTGAGAAAAATTGCACTTGAAGTTGGAGATACCGTTTCTATACAAGACTCGTAGATTTGAATAAGTTTTGAAATATTACATTTTGCCTTCATTAATTGCTTCATATAAAGCCTTGTTTTATAAGGTATATAAGCAGAACGTTAAACAGTTATTGTTTTAGCATTACATAATTATGTCGTAGTGGAGCTGATAATATTATGTGTATATCAAGTAATCCTTAACAACAAAGATCAGCTCTGTATTGTATATACTCATTCATTTTATTCTTTCATTGTTATTGTAATGAGCCTTATAAATGATTTTAATGGTTTCATTTTATTTCAGATCTTCTTTATTTTTTTTTTATATTCCGATATTTTTCTTCGATTTATAACAATTCTAAGACTAACTAATACTTGCTCTAATTATTGTTATATTTAGTCGTTAATTGTTGGATTGCATTCTACTTCATCCTTTTATTAATTTTACTTTCTTTCAAGATTTAGTTGCTTTCTTTCGTTCCTCCTATTTCTATATTATTAATTAATCTTTGATATTACTCACGCGTAATGCAGTGATTATTAGAAGAATACTGTTAAATGTTATCATAATAACAATGACTGGCTGTCTACCGTTATACCATTGATTGTGTTATTCAATATTATACTGAAACTTTGTCTTAGACATAAATTAATAACAATGACATGTTTTGTTTTTAATCCAGTTCTTTGTTCCATTATCATGATCTCTAATGGTGTTTCTTTGAAGACAATAGGAACAAGTGACTTTGACGTATTATAGTAAGATTTTAACATAAAAGTAACGAAGATAATGGTCTGTATACTTAACATAAACCTTAAATGCAATGATCTGCTCCCCATACATATCTTTCATTCTTCTTGTATCATTATATTGCTTCTTCTTATTACTGGTGCTGCTTGATGATTAATGAATATTCATGATCTCTACATTATAATTTAGTTCGTGTCGTATTTGCTTTAAGGCTATTGGATATTATGAAGCCTCAAGTTTACCAATATTACCCACGCAACGTCCCGAAAAACTGAATATATTTACATAACAAAAAAACTCAGATTGACAGATAAATATGGATGAAATCACCGCGTTGCAGTGTTTATGATATTAGATATTTCCAAGGAAATAATTATTACTTTATTTTGTAATTGATCTTGGTATCTTCCGTTTTTCTGTATGCTTGTACAAATAAAAGCTCTCTGCAACAAACACACTTGTTCCCTTTGAGGCGATCCTGGTCTCTCATAGTGATACAATCACAACATATTAATCCCGTTTATCTGTTACTATTTAAGTTCGTATCATGGAATCTAATGATGAAATTATAGATATGTATTGATGTTGTAATTCCAATGGAAGCAATAAAAACTAATCTGAGAAATGTTGTCAACAGTGTTATTTCTATGTAACATGTAGTATATGTAGTAACTTGTTCTGGCCTGCATTAAAATCACATAGAATGTTATGTCTATATAACAATAAAAATAAAACAATGTTGACGTAAGTACATTTTTACCTCTCTTTTGGGAGTTGGCGGGAAACATTGTTTAACAAAAAGAAATAATAACGCAAAAAGCTAGTTGATCCATTTCGAGGGTGTAAGAGGAACGGTATGGGTGTGAAAGGCTTCTGTGACCGAAAAGATTTTAAAACCTGATCATGTTTGGTAAGGTTATGGGTGAAAATAATTTAACGTTTAACGACGCTGTAAATTGTACTTATGTGCTTATTTGTAACATTTTTTTGTCTACCTAGCCAATCCATGTAAGGTTAACTAATATGATAATATTATCAACCTATCTAACCATGTGGGTGCGGCCGTGCACCTGCTGAAAAAAAAATTGTTTGAACTAATAATACAGGATAAAACACATTTGTGTTATCTGACACAAATTTAGTGTAAGTTTTTACTGCTTCATTAACAAGCATTATATCTGCATGTATTATTACATCGTGTAATGATATCCTAATTTACCTGAAGTTACTCTTAAGAAAACGTTACTTTACACATCAGTGATGAAAAGAAAGTGTTCCTCTCTTTGTAAACCATAAAGCAGCCGTATTACGACTTAGCAAGAATGTTACCAAGCTCTTCAGAGTATTCAAAATTAGATGTAGTTAATCACATTAAGGTATCTTGTTTTAAGTCGGTTAATGCGAGCAATTAATAAAGTACATAAAGCTTGTAACCCGTCGTCATCCAGCTTTTTGTTTTTCTAGATTAAATCCTTTGAAGAACTGAAGATGAATTGGAAACATCCAAACTTTAATTTACTGTTTGTTTGAATTAAGCATAACAATTGTAACGAACAACTTTGCTACGGTAGTCCTGAAGCGAATAACAGATTTATCAAAATCTTCCGAAATATTTGTTTTGAATATACAAATAATAATCTACTTAGACTAAAACGAAATAGTCCAACGTTACAGACTAGCATTCAATCTAAAAAACAAACTTGAAATATATTGCATTCAAAGTGAAACCATTTCTCAGCACTGAACTTAACAATATCAGCATTGATCGCCGCACACTTCTCATATCTCTTTGAATAAATGGTACAAGCGCCCTGTAAAATAATAAAGTTTGAATCACACGGGAGAAGGACACAACTATATTTTGATTATAGCAAAGTTACCGTAAGATGAAGACTGTGGATTACGGTCAGGATAGTCAGAGTGAGGTTGTAGGATTATTTAGATTGAGATTGGAGAGGTAGACCTGACGTTCATTTGTTGTTGATGTTCACAATAATGAATATATACAGAACATAATGATATCGATATAAACATCAAGGAAAACAAAGGTTCAATCAGAGTAATGTACAGCTTACTGCCATTAAAGCTATTTCCATTCCTAGGAGGTTGGGGCGGGGAGTTTGAGAGATTAAAACCAATTTGATTTCGTTAAACGTTGTGAATACAGCTATATACATTTACAGGCTAATCTTATCTATAGCTAAACCATTCGTTCGAACGATATGTTTATGATGGGAGTTAAAGGCCAAACTTGTTTTTATGTACAGAACTTGAACAGGGTGGCTATCGAAATATTGCTCGTTATGGACATTTGGCATATATGGATACAAACAATTAATTAGTCCATAATCTAGCATTTTGAACGATAAGCCTGCGTTGTTAGTCGAAAAACCTTGATTAACAATGATAAACTCCGATTATTAACCAGACAAGCGGTCCAATGTTTTTAATGTTGATAATCCAGTTTTCTTGCCTATAAGCTTTCATTTTCAGTTGTAAAACCTGAAGAACCAGTTCAATACAAGACCGGCATTGAGCAATGATCCAAATTTTCCGACAGAATCAAACTGGAATATATCATTAGTTGGTATTTTTCTTTGCCATACACGTGATTTAGGAATAATTTCGACATGCGAGCAATTATCCGGTAAGATTAGCATAACAATACGAGTAAATCCCATTCTGAATGAGAAGAAAACCGCAGGTGGCTTTAGCTTTGTTTAGCATTCCAAGGACAGATGTTCTGTTAGTCATACAGCATTGTATTAAGATAGCTTGAATAGACTCGCTGCTTGTGCATCAAATCCAACATAAGCAATGGAACGTACGGGGACTGCTGGTGATAGTGTAACCATTTAGTTAAATAATAATTACTTCAAATGCATCAATTAAAAGACACTGCAACCTTCTCATCGTGCTCTACATCCATGGACATGTTTTTACAAAATTTCTCGTTGGATCAATATCGCAGGATTTACCATGTTAATATTTCGCAATGATTTCGTAATCCAAAGTGATGTAACATGAATTCAGGATCAATAGTTTTCAGAGACCTATACATATTTTCGAGGGTTGCAAAAATGATTCCTTATGAAGGAGGATTCAATTTTTCGAGAGGATCACTTTAGTTTTATACCTGGATACACTTTAAACTATATAGCATAACGATAATCATGATCAGGTGGTGAAGTTCGAACGTAATTTTACCTTCCTGACTTTCTGAAAGTTTTTGGAGATTAACAGATATTGGATTTCAAAGTATTGTCCCGTTGACCTCTCGTCATCCCATGTGAGTACACATTCCAATGAAAATCTTTGCTAATATTGATAATCTGGAATAGACGGTATTAGTTTAAAAACTAACAACAGTTAACTTCTCCAAGACATAGGTTATTGTCACATCAACATCCAGAAACACTATTCAGAATAAATAACTTTAACTAGCCCATTGTTTTTTTTTTTTAAAGAAGCAACTTTTAATGACCTTCATTATAATTATTTTTGATAAACATTTAAATTAAAATATCGGCTTAACAAGTAACAAGCTAAATTTTGTTACGGTAAAAAATGATGTCTTGAACATCCTCCAATGATCAATCACGACCCAAGCCCAAAGTGAACAATTATAATAAAGTGAATTATGTGAGACAATAGTCCTTCACTTTCTTGATAGAGGCTGAATTAGTTAGTGCAGTCATTGCCTATCATTTGTTCTGAATACACAGAAACCAGAACAAATACGCAATCACCTGTGACTGATTCCTTGCGTAATTAAAGTAAATTAGTCTTCATTTCCAGGGTTAGAAAATCATTTCTTGGAAACTAAATCAGAGCCAAACCTAACTTGATATTTCAAACGATTTTAACTTTGTATCATACAAACTATGTCACGCTAATACAATTAATCGTCGCTCATTGTTTTGGTAATTCGAGGGTTTTAAGTACCTACAGTCAATAGTTTGGTCTAAGTAATATCTAATCTAATGATAATAACAAACTTTGTGCATGATGATATAATGTCCAGGCTAGCACAATTATGTATACGGTTGATTTTCATTTGAAATGTTTAAAGCACCACTTTAGTTTATACCTACCTTTACTGCTTTCCTTTTTCTCTTCGACATTTCCTGACCAACCTTCATAATTCCTTTAAGTATTAGAATTGATTATTCCACCATTGAATATAAAATGCTGCCATGGTTAAAATATGAATCCCCAAGTTTATGTTCAATAGTACCATCATAAAGTAATGTATGATTGTGTAGTCCATTTACAGGGATTAAACAGCAACTATTAACGCATGTGTAAATTTAAGGACATTTCCCGTTCTTTTCTCATACTACTTCTTGAGAATTTGAAAGGACCACATGGATAAACTGTTGACATTTCGATTTAGTATGTCGAAAAATTAACCGATAATGAAATATGTAAAAAAAAACACTACATTAATATAGTGGCAATGAGTAATTAATCTACTTGATATAGGCACAGATGGTATGGTTGTTCTTATGCATATCTCTGGTATGAAAATGAAATTCGTGAGCAACATATTTAACAGAGTGGGCACAATGATTTACCGGGAGAGCAATTGCCCACTCAGTTAATATATTATTTACTTCGCTGGTGTCAGGTTCTGACCAAGTCATGTATGTTACACATTATAGTATACCCCTCGGTCTACCTAAGAGATCTGTGTGAACACAATCATATGTCCGCTTCTTGCTATAATCTTTTCACGCTTTATTCTCTGTTTTGAAAAACATAAATTGTCTTGTCTAATTTATTAATTCCTGATCTAATTTTCGTGACATGTTACATTTATTTTGCTCTAACGAAGGAGGATGGTACCGCCCGATTGAGAAATATTGATAGGCGTGGTATGCAGGGGGGGGGGGGGGGGGGGGGGTAGGTTTCATTTATTATATATTTGATCAATCTATACCGCAAATTTTCTAGAGGATTTCAGAACGTAGTATAAGACCCTACTGCACCATAAACTACAATTGTTAAGAATAGATACAAGAAGAGTGAATTTAAATTGCTATTTCATTTGGAATAGTGTTTCTTACATACTAGACAGTACCGATGTTCTTAATTAAACGTTTACATAGACTGTCACCGATACAACGCTCAATGATTGCTGAACAACGTAGTCGGAGGTTTTTAACACGTTTATTTGCACTCGTGGTTCAACAGGACCACGGTGAAAACCATAAAGTAAAATATCTAAACATTAATTTACAAACATTGGTGAACCAAACACATGAATTTGCACAAATCAATAATAACATAATACAGAATAAGATTTCCTCTTATAAATAATGCACAAAAGGAAGAAGTATAACAATAACATTTGGTAACATGAAACACAAAGCATAGAGTAAGATTAACAACAATTACCTACTTAATAATGATAACGCTCGACTTACCATCGCTGACGGGCAAAACTAGCCGCAAGACAAACTGCGAGAGACAGGGGCATTCAGGGGTGTTCTGCGGCTTTGGGGGGTTTACGGCGGCTTTCTGGAGAATCATAGAATACCATTAAAAGTAATAACCTCTCGAGAGATACTCCACGAAGATGATACTTTAACTCAGAATACTCTTACAAATAAGCAACGCAATAAATACACGAAAAGGCAATAAAGATTGTACAAAGCATATAGCAAAATTACATTAAAAGCAAATCTCAAGAATGCGATATTAAAGAAGTATACCATTAGGATATCTATCCCTTTAATGCCTTAATAAAACATGTATAGGATACATATTACTTAGGGAGCACATGCGACGCCACCCTGCACCATGAGAGGAATGAAGCATGTAACTACGTTAAACTCACATAATACGTAAGTATTCATCGATTACGTAAGTATGCGAAGCAAGGAGGCGGGTATAAAAGGTTACACCCTAACCACCTAAACACCATTGGGCAAGGGCAGCATTGCTCTTTGTCCGACTTCGACCAATCGCAAATTTCCCTTTAACCACGCTAAGGAAATAACACACATCGGCAACAATGACATTGATCATTAGTATGTTGCTTCCAGGATAAATTTTCATCAATAATTAATCCTAAGTATTTTGTAAAATGTGATATAAAAACATGAAATACCCTCAAGTGAAAAAAATATCGTAACATGATATGACTATTATTAAGAGCAAAGAAATTGTGTTGCTGGTTTGCTAAATGTGTAACGTTAACGTGCTTGCTTCAAATTGCATCAATAAATTGACTAAACTATGTATTCTTATGTAATATATTGTATTTGTCTAGTATCTTTATTTCTCCCGGGAGGGTGGTATTGGCAGGGTCGGTGCAGCTTCCCAGTAAAGTCAGCTCCTCTCCTCTTAGTTTTGACTTTTTCGGAAATGCTTCGATTCTGAAAATAATTTGCTTGTCTTTTCTTACGTTTACTGCATTGATTAAAAACTGTTTATGTCTGTTTATATCCGGAATGATTCTGCTAACAAGCAGGATCAAGACTCGATCAGGTTCCCCCTAGCCCCCCCCCCCCACCAAGTTAATCATTTGGTATTTTAAAGAAACTATTGCCAATGAGACTATAGCTTTGATCATTAATTCTGGTTGGAAGAATAATATATAGAGTACGGTGGGATTCGTCCAACACGGCAATATAAGTTAACGTTGTACTCAAAGACGAAGTCTTCTCTGTACAAACCATTTCGCCAGCAACGGCAAATCGTTATTTTTCAAAAGGTTGCTTTTACTAACACCTTAGAGTCTCTATCGTTTATTAATTTATCAAAAACAACAAACAGGTAGAATAAAATTATCAAATGAATATTAAACTTCCGCTTGGTAATGTGAAATTAGTAAATGTTAATAATGATATGTAGTTAACATGTCGTTATATGTTGTGTTAATAACTGCTGGTACAGCAGAAGACGTATGAGGAACACACGTACTTGTTTATGTATTATAAATAAGGTTATTGTTCATGTATTCTTTAATAAGGTTCTCATTCGAACGATCAACAGTTTATATTACATGCCAACCTTACGCATTACCAGTTGAATCCCTCTGTCAAATCTAACGAGGAACAGGTACGACCCTTGCAATGTTATCTGCGAATTAATAACGTCACACATCGGAGACTGTGCAATCTAAGTTCTTCAATACCGCCCGCATTCACTCCCATTTGGTAAACATTTCAAAAACAAGATCAGAACCACCGAGTCCACATTGTAAGGATAGGTGGACGTCACAGATAACGGTGCCTTACAACTGAAAGTTTACCTTTTAAATAAAGAAAGAGACCCTCCTCTTTTCATTACTACAATTGTGAATTTTTTGAGTAAATGTGTTGCACTCAGGTCAATCTAACACCTCCCACTATCCAACAGTTTGCCCCTCCTACCCCCCCCCCCCATCCCTCCCTTCCCCGATACCGCCTTCTTCCGCCATTGCTTACAAGTGTAGTACTCCAAAGTCCTGAAAGTCAATGACATTTGAACATAGCATAGCGAGGTTAGGTTACACATATATATATGTTGTTAGAAATCTTCATTTATCTCTCTCGACGCTGCACAGCAGGGAATAGTTACGCTTTACTTACTGAAGGAACCGGCGAGTTGTAGTCATGTCAAGTGATGTTTATCGAGTTGACAATGCACATACTCAACTTGATAAGTTTGGCCAAGATATGAATAGAGCGTATACTTGACAATTCGATCAAAATCATATCTTGTTGCCAAGTTACGTGAAACACACCAAACTTGATTGTTTTATCATTTTCGTCAAGTGGTAACGTTAGCGTAACTCGTCAGCTCAACAAAAATATACAACTTTAAAGTGTTTTGTAGAACTCGCCTGTCCCTTCAGAACCACTGTAGATTTGTCACCAGTGTCGTAAATATATGTGATTAGATGCGGCGGATATTGTATATTGTCATAGCATTCCTACACGGACGCAACGATAACGTGATCTGTATTTTTGAAAATCTACTAACATTTTTGACCGAAGAATCCGACGAGAAAAGTATGTTTTGTCATGACGAGTAATTTCAGTAATCACCCGCTGTTGAATTTCCAAATAGTCTGAAAAGTTCCAATGCGGGGCCTGGGTGCGATTTTTTTTTCCCAAACAGGTTTGCAAATACGGAGTTTTCATCTAACCAGATTGCTCGTGACGTCAGCATCAATAATGGCCATCACTAGATAGAAAGTTGGAAGACATACACTGAATCAGAAGAATGATTAGGTCCATGGGTCTTAAATGTCAAAACATGAACGAGTTCATTGACGTCACTGAAACATGATGCTTAAGCTGAACAGATAAAATGTTGTTGTCGATGTCCTGTGACACTTAGTTAAGTCTAGTTACGGGGTTGCCTTCTAATCGTCCGAACTTTACCTTTAATGCTTGGATCACTTGTTGAACTTACTTATGATACATACGCTACATTGTAAGATTCGTGAGTCGTTCTATTGAAACCGGAATTCGATTCGTGCAATGGATACACTAAAATAACAAGTCTTAAATGAATATACGCAAACATGACAGCAGCAGTAGTTTGAATCAGTGATACAATACGTACGTGAATTGCGCAACTAGATTAGGACTACAGTAAGTCAATTTTCCTGTCTAAAAGTTGGAAAATGGTTTGCGAATAATCAGGCTTAATTTATACAACTTTTCTGTTAAATCATGTTTCTCCACTGGGTTAGATCATATATAGAGGAAACTTATTGGATATACACAGTACATATAGGACTAAACAGGATAGGCAGAAGCTCAAGTGAGGGGTGAAAAATGCTGGGTAACTGTAATCAATAACTGATAAAGACTGGAAGAAATATTTTTGGTCGAGAGGAAGTTGGTCCTTTTGTTGAGTCAAAGCATAGATACAAGCTACTGATAAGCAATCCTATCATCTCGAGAAAACCTCTGGCCAATGTTAAGAAGTGGTTCCAGAAGGGGGAGGGAGTTGGGTGGGGGGTGGTTGAGAACAGAACTGTTTTTGTAGCACAACACAGTTCTAAAATGTCCATACTGTATAGTGTGCAGTATGGTATACTACCGTCGCTGCACTGTGTACATAATTTTAATACATATAGGCCTACAGGGCATGTGTAATGCACCCTGTACAAAACTGTTACGTGCTTTGTGCTATGTTATCGATAAATGCCTTCACAGAAAACTTTGATCAAACATCGATAATTGATCTTACAATATAACAAACTAGTGTGCTAAATATGTCTAAACCAATTCCAAAGATATCTACATATACTGACGAAAAGCTTAGGGTAATTTTGAACGTTTAAACCTTCGTTGCAACGAATTGATTAAAACATTTTGCTTACCGCGAAGTACAAGGTTTCTATATTGATGACGTAACTTCCGACCAATCATGAGCGACTATTTACACACAATTGCAAACCTGTTTGGGAAAAAACCGCGAACAGGGCAGGGCCTGGGTACGCTCCCCCTCCAGATTTGTGAAAACTGGTTAAGAGAAGGAACCTTTCCTTTTTTTGTAATAAAACGGGTCCTTTACTAATTTAAAAATGTCGTTTTGTTGATAAATTAAGCAATATATCATTTGAAAGTGCCTTTTTGTTTAACCCCCCCCCCCCCACCCTTCGCAACCCCTGCCCAAAAGTTAGATTTCCATAAAGGAATGATGTGTGTATTTGGGCATACATGGTAAAATGACACACTATTTTAAGAATTTCATGCATTCACTTGAGAAGAAGGAGATACGATATTAAGGAAACAGATACATCTACTGGAAACGTATTTATTACTGTATGAGAAATGATACATAACAGATGTATAAGGGTATGAATGTAACATTTGAGTCCAAGATGAAATAGTTTAGTTTGTTACATCACGATTGCAAGTCAATGATCCCGTCCGGATCGAATCCCTGTCGGATACCAAATTCATTTTGGAATCCATTTTGTGTAACAAAATGAAAAATAGCGGCATGTATGAAACGTTGAATAGCGAGTTTCATTCTGGTACATTAAACAATTAAACCATGAAGTATAATTCAAAGAACAATTCGCAATCAACCCCCCCCCTCCCCCACACCCTTACACACCGCTACAATTACCACTTCATGTTGGTTTTTGCAGATGTATGCAAGTATGTAAGGACTCTACACAAAAGAAACAACATTAAGTAATTCCTATTCAGGATTCATTGTCTTCATAGCATTATTGGCAGAATATAGCAACACTTTGCATCTAAGCACCCTTCCATTTTACAAGAGTGCATTCCTGGGGAGCATCGAATGAACCTAAAAACCTCTTTGTTATGGTACCTTATCATAGGTAAATGGTCCCCAATCGACAAAAGTATAGTTGTAGGACAACAAATGAGATAATATACTCGTCAATACAAACGATCTCCGTTTCGCAGATGAACCATTGTAAGAAACATCAAGAACAACAAATTATAACTTTCGATGAAGTTCGTTCTATTGAAATATCGACTTCCGAAATATACTGTTGTTGTTACCATGGTAACATTGGACGTGGTTTGTAATCAAGATCATAACATTTTTTATGACAGTTCGGTGGAAAGGGTGTAGTGCGGATTGGAAGTGGATCGTAGTGGGACCATTTGTGTGAAGGTGAGGTAAAATGTCATCATTGCCTGGCTTTGAATACACAAATAAAAACACGTCCCAATATCGTGTCCCAAAGTACACTTTCGTATCACGTATACAATTCGTCAAAGAAGAGACTTATGAACAAACTTCTCGATTTGTTTAGTTCGATTTGAATTTTGGTCACCATCACGGGACTATGTTGAAGTTATCAGCTGATTACAACACTTATGATAAGTTAGAATAGTAGGGGGCCTTAGTGAGGTTCCTCAAAGCGGTCTCATATTACGCTTCATACTCTTCTCTTTCTTTTTGGCCAAACTGATAACACTGCATCTGGTTTAGAGGTAAAAACGATAAAGTATCGTTAAGCAGTAAGTGATCATCAAATGACGTATAAAAGTGGTAAGGCGCAGAGCATGACAATACATCAATAAACAAACTAAATTTAGCGTAACGAATGAGGGGTCTGAGATACCAAATTGAACGAATTGAACCCGTTTCTTAAGATTGTAAATTGACTTCGGTCACGTGACATATCCTCTGTACATTGAATGACGAATTATTCCTGAAACACTCATCGTCAGTTATCAGCGTGACGTCATCACCTAACCATTTTCATCAAAAGATAACATCATGCGGTAACAAATACAAGAATGATTGCAATCTTCATGGAAGGATTTACAAAAAAATAAAGTACTACATACAGCACTGTTAATGTTGGATTCATCACAGAGATCATCAAATAGATCTCCAACATGTCACACAGTCCTGTATTGTACAAAAAGTAAAACAAGAAACGTTTCCAAGGCGATTATTGATCACATTAATGACTAATGAGCGTGAGGAAGAAGTAACATGTTTACAATAAAATAATTAACCGATTAAACGTCAAAATTGAACCGGTTCGGTATTATTGTTCCTCGTTGTTGCAGACTTAGGAAAGTTTGAAAGCAGGTAAGAGGCTAACAAAAGAAAAATCTAATGATAGCAAAACAAGGAAGAAAGAAAAACATTTCTATATTACTGAGTTCTATATTTCTCTCTCTATTTTCATAAAACCGTGTATTGTTAACGCGTCTTCTGTGTTTGGATATTTGAGAAGGTCGAGGAAATTTTCAAAATCGAATAGAATCTTACAAAGTCTTTGCTTATTGACGTTAACTTGTGAAAAATCTAGAAGATTGTGTAAGGTTTACCAAACTTTAATATTAGATCGTGGAGCAAACTCTGACACTTCTTTTCAGCAAACATTACAGATTGTCATCATGATTAATACAATATAACAACTTGGAAATGTATCATAATTCAATTTGTGTTAATCTCAATATCTCATTCTGTACAAAAAAATGTGTTTACTCTAAAAATAACTGAAAAGCTAGGTACTGGGTATCGTTCAGTTTCTATGAAAGACCAATGTCTAGAGATATGAGATGTTGACAAGAACGAAAATGCCGCCCAGAATCTTAACGTCGGTGTTACATTCTGGTCAGTAATACTAATAATGATGATAATGATGATGATGGTGATGATGAGCATGATGATGATAATGATGAGGATGGTGATGATGATGATGATGATGATGATGATGATGAGGATGGTGATGATGATGATGATGATAATGATGATGATGATGATGATGAGCATGACGATGATGATGATAATGATGAGGATGGTGATGATGATGATGATGATGAGGATGGTGATGATGATGGTGATGATGATGATGGTGATGATGATGATGGTGATGGTGGTTATGGTGATGGTGATGATGATGATGATGATGGTGATGGTGATGGTGGTGATGGTGACGGTGATGGTGATGGTGGTGGTGGTGGTGGGGGTGGGGGTGGGGGTGGGGGTGGTGATGGTGATGTTGATGTTGATGGTGATGGTGATGGTGATGGTGATGGTGATGGTGATGGTGATGGTGATGATGATGATGATGATGATGATGATGATGATGATGATGATGATGATGATGATGATGATGATGATGATGATGATGATGATGATGATGATGATGATGATGATGATGATGATGATGATGATGATGATGATGATGATGATGATGATGATGATGATGATGATGATGATGATGATGATGATGATGATGATGATGATGATGATGATGATGATGATGATGATGATGATGATGATGAGCATGATGAGCATGATGATGATGATGATGATGACGGTGATGATGATGATGACGACGATGATGATGATGGTGACGATGACGATGACGATGACGGTGACGATGACGGTGACGGTGACGATGATGATGACGATGACGATGACGATGATGATGACGGCGACGACGAGGACGAGGACGAGGACGAAGACGAAGATGATGATAATAAACATAATATTTATAAAACGATTTACATAGAAAAGGCTATCTCATAAAAATTTACAATGGACTATAGTAACAGCAAGGAAGAAAGAATTGTAGACACATCTAAAACAAATCTTTGGTAACTCTTTACAATAGCCATATATACAAGTTTAATTCAAGTTCAAATTGTGTATTCAAATTCAATCTTCGGTTATCAATCTATTTACCAATGGCGATAAGTAATATATACAAAAAGTATGTAGCCAGGGCCATTTTTAAGAAGTCATTTAAGCGTTACTTAAAACAGGACAATTCGCTAAGGCGTTACAAAGGCTTTTACGTCATCAGTTAAAATTTAGTAACTGACGTCTCCCTGCTATTGTATATGCAGTAAGGCCTCCGACTCGGTTGGATAATTATGAATATGTTGTTTGTTCCTACGTTTACTGAAGAAATGACTCATAACTGAATTTTTTCTTTAATAAAAGTACACAGAATATAAGTGTTATCAAATCAGAACGTATGGCGCATCAGTTGTACGACAGGTTTTAACACGGCGATCATGGAAAATATAAAGTAGTGGATATGTTACTGAAATTAGCTTCATATATCGGATTGATGTCTGCACAGTTTGGACATATTGACCGGTTTTGTAATGGAATTCCGATACTGTCATTTTCACCTTAGATTTAGAAAAGCTTGATCTATAACTATGGCATTGTATGTTATTCAACACTTCCTCAACCAAACAGTTGGACACAACCTCCCATTCCAGGACCATTTGATACCGGAACCAATAATCAAGGACTGAATATAACATGAAGGATTTCCATTTTATTGAAACTAAAGGTCATTGAGTCAACGACATTTACACCAAAACAAAGGACATCCAATTAAAACCTGATTAGGTAAGTAAATAAGGTTCATAGATTGTACCGATCAATGTAGGAAATAAGGGAGGTGGTATAGTACAGGACCTGGTGACAAAGAGGGAATCCACCACTCCAGTCCCCCCCCCCCTACACACACACAAACACGATATACTTCATTAAGTGTCAATTTGTATTCAAGTTATTTCATTTTAGGGTGAGCTTGTGTATGTGTGATGTCCTTTTGTTGTTGATTTTGAACTCACCTATGTGGTTCACTTTTTTCTTTGTTTATGTAATCTACTCTCCTTTAAATGAAAGACTGAAAGTTTAGTCTAATCATCTGAAATTTTAGTCTAATGATGGATGGTATTAGGGATCAAACTACATAGACTAAATTCCAGTCTGAAATGTAAAGACTGAATGTCAGTCTTAGCTAGACTAAATACTCTGCAGTATAATAGACTGAAAATTAAACCATTTTAAACTGAACAGTTAGAAGTTTAGACTGAATTATTGCAGCACCAGTCTAAATTAGATTGAACACTTTCTAGTCTATTAGTCTGATATATAGGCTGAAAAGTCAGTCGTTCAGTATGAATTATTACACATAATAGATATACTGTCAATCTAATGAATTGCAAATTCTGGTTTGAAAATGCTTTTCTAATGATCCTCCATGTTGGCTAAGTGCTGAAATTCTTCATTGTTGATGAATTTACCCTCAAAAACAACATTCTAAGATATGTTAATGCAAGGGAATTTACTGAAAGGTGCACAATGGCTCCTGAGTTAGTATGGTCTGTATTTCCGTCTTATTCTCAACACAAGCACCAGAAAACACACTACTTGTTAAGAAAAAGTCGCCTAGGAAAGATCCTGGGCACGAATCGTCGGGTGTGCATTACCATTCCTTTCGAAAGATACTACATATACTACATATGATCTTAGCCAATAGACCTTTCACATAGACCTTTTTGTTTTGTTTTAGAGATAGGATATACATAGGTGTGGGCCTATGTTTTCAGCTTTAAATGGAATTTTATATCATGTCTATGCTTCATGTACATTCCTGTACTAGCTTGTGTATTTGTTATATCTATCTATGAAAGACGCGACTTCTACTGTTGGCAAGATTCGAACATTTGAAGTGCAAAAACATAGCCTGCGTGCACCGTTGTTTTATATATAGCATGAACATCAGGTAATCAAGGCATGATCATTTGTCTTACTCTGGGATTACTTTAATAAAGATAGAAAAACAAAGTTTTCAAGAAATATGCACAGACATTGCAAATATGTGAGTAAACAATTAAAATGCCTGGAATTATTAATGTTACTGTTAATATAAACAGAGAGATACCACAAAACAAGAACCCTACAATCCATAGTAGCATTAATAACTACATTTCTAATGACAACATAGTTCTTAAGTAAATGACCACACGGGATCGGAACAGTCGAATCGTGTTCACTTAATGTGCAAGTCATGTACATGAATCATTGATTTGAGTGGACTTCAAATGGTGTGAGACATCTTCAGTTCACTGCAAAAGTGTAGCATTGTCAGATGTTGTGAAGCGACTTCTATCCAATGTATTTTTATGGTTAACGTTAACAAGCAATTGTTTATGTAATTTCACAAACTCCCAAATTTTTGGACACGCAGTGACTTTTGAAGAGATTGTCGGCTGCCTCCACAATGTTCGCCCAGCTGGAAATAACTGTTTTGTCGGCTCAGCTACAGTGAAATATTGCTTATGGCCAGTGTCATATCCACCAGAAAGTTAAGATTGCTGACTATACTGGACAATATTCCTTTCCCGGGCTGCAGCTTCCACATCTGTGCCTTCCTGTTGAGTAAGGATATGAAATCAATTTAAAGAAATATTCTTGCAGAATTGTCTAGACAGTGAGCTTAACCCGTAAATGCATTTTATATTAACCCAGTTGTTGAGGACCCCTGACATGGATAAATCAGATTATTCATGGGACTCTTTAACTTGGAGCTAAGAAACAAAGGATACAGTACTTGTATTTCCCTAGGAAAGAATAAAGAAAATGAAATATGAGTGGCAAGAGAAGGCAAAGCTACTTTAGGTCACCACACATGCAATGTATGTTTAATGTGATGTGTAACATGAAGAATAGCCAGCAAAGAAACATAATGATAAGAATGAGTGAGGGATAACTGACCTATCATTGGTGGTATTTTGCTGATTGACAATACTAGTACAATTAGTGATAAGGTGATCAAGATGTCAACTTTGCAAGAATTAAAGCACACATCAGGGTCTGAGAACCATTCTTTCACAGAAAGGAGATCTTGTCACATGTTTTTCTTTGAGGTAGTGATTAAAATCCTTTATGAATCTTTCACACACTAAATCATCTTACCATTACTTATTAACCATAGCTGTATTTTTGTGGCATGTTGTCGCCAAATGTTTTCCCACCGTTTTATAGGCTACTATAGCAGTAAGTTTAGTTGCAAAGATACGAATCTGTCACAATACATTTGGAAAACTAAATATGTATTGTGATGAGGTTTGAATGCTGACAAGATTTTGAAGAAAAAATATACCCTGATTTATGCCTTTAGGTCCCATGTTGCGTTCAAGTAAACAAATCATCATTTCTTTGCGCACAGTAAGCATATAATCACACTTCCACATATACTGTATGTTTCTTTCTTCAAAATTTAGATTGCAAATCTGAACAATTAAACAATATGAGATCAAACAAACCAGGCGATTATTCACATATACCCCCGTGTTTACATTTTCTGAGTTCTAGTGTGCATGTACTGACGGCCACACTGTACCATACACAGTGATACATATAACAAAACAACGGTCTCATTGCTGCTAGTTTGTGAATTAGCCAATATTTCTACTAAGAAATACACAATTGGAAATAATGTTATTGCAGACACTAAAACGGGATGATATCAGCACAATATGTAGGTTGGTCATAGTTATGAATATTACCAAGGTGATGAACGCATCACTATTTGCAGGGTTGTTCAGCGGCCCTGACAATAATTTAAAATGTATTCAATATTTAACTTACAGCTATATTCTGTACGAAGTATAGGACATCTCCAGATATACTAGTTGGCAGCTTCCCATAACTATACCTCTTCATATTTACCTATCTGTGAAACATAAAAAATTGAGTAGATATAGTACAGATGTCTTCTGAAATGAAAAGAAAGAATATTAAATAATTAAAACATCACATAAATTGCACCATCTAGTTCAAATGGTATGGACTGTTCATTAAGCTACTTCCCAATCACAGGCTGAGAGATTTACCATCCACCTCCTACAACTTTTACAGATGGTATTACAAGTAGATTTAATATTCGGCATAACTTTTTTTTTCCTAATAGGGTTGTAAATTAGTATACCGGTTTGCCTGAGAAAGTTGTACTTGCAAGTAGTGTGAATGGGTTTAAGAATGCTTTGGACAAGCACTTTAAGCATGGTTATTGGCTCAGAGTGTTTGTTTCTTCAGTTTTCTTTCTCTCTCAGGACTATAAGGTCCTTGATGGGGACTTGAGTGTCCCTCCTGATCCTGTTTTTTCTACTAAACTAAACTAACCCGTTTGTGGCCTATGGCATTGCACTGATAACGTGCTGATGCTTATTTTCACACGGCCCTCTGATACCTTACACCCAATAGCTACTATAAGTTACAACTTACGTAGTTACTATTGTTTTTTAATGATCAAATCTGAGCACTGTACACAAAACTTGTTTGGCTCCACATAGTAGTTTGAGTATGATACAGGCATCATATCACCTTATTTCTCTTCCTTTACAACATTATATCCCTAACGCAATGTTATTAAGAAGCATAGACACAGGCACAGCCTAAGCTTATTGGTCGAGGTTACAATTAACTAGCGTAGCCTCGTTAGGCTTAGGTAACTTAACATGGGTAAATTAAATACAAGTTAGGCCTAGGCTAGCTTGACTTAACTGCATATTTACCAACTACTAACTAGCCTACTATAACTAGTGCTAGACCAAGACTAGGCCCTGTTGTGTTAAACCTAGGCTTTAGACAGTAGTACCAGCCAACTATAACCTAGCCGTAGGGATGTAGAAGACGGTAAAATCGCGTATCACGTGACATCTTGTGATCACACGCAAATTTGAATGATTCGATACGTAAAGCACGAAGAATAAGATAGACGCTCAAAAAGCCTCAAATTCGATCAAATTTAAAGCAGTATGTTACCTTCTCACCATGAGAGAGAAACAGCTATGTTGAACTGTGTTTTAATACATTTATTTTATGTTTCTCCAATTTGTCTGTACCATCGGCATGCGAATAGTCAGTGCATGTGAATTGCGTGTAATTTCAATATAAAATAATTTAAGGTCGGCCTAGCCTAACTTTTTTGTCATTTGAAGACCTAAAACTGTTGTATGGATACCTTTACAAAGGATTAATTTAATCTTGCATCATGGTTCTATCAGAGAATATCTCAAAACGACATGATCATTAATCACGTCCGTAATATCCCAACGGGTACATTTTGTACGTCCACTGTGCATCGACGATTTTAGAGACATTTTCTGAGGCTTCAACTGTCAAAACTTCAATTCAGTCAAATATTTGAAGGAGAGTATAATATTAATTAATCTTCAGGAAACAGAACGATCAGCCTGCATCATCAGTTTTAGGAGAAAAAAAGGACCAAATTAGCATCGCGGTTTTACCGTATGCATATACCATCTAAGTTAGGGCCTACATCTGTTTATCATTTCTCTTTATTTATAAGCTTCTTGAGCTTCCACAAACATATCATAGTAAAAGTGTATAGGACAAGAACACTCGAAAATTATTTGCATATGCTAAGTTTGTCATGATAGGATTAACGTTAGGCCTAACTCGAACCTAGGCCTAAATTACTATTAGTTAATACTAGCCCTACGTACAGTGATTCGTTAACGCTAGCCATATAGCCTGTCAGTATGCTAGGCCTAACTAGACTATGCCTACCGCCAGTCAACATCCTATTCAGTGTTCTAAACTGCAAATTTACAATATGCACGCAGGCTAAGCCACACAATTGTGCCTGTTAACATTTTATATAAATTAAACAAAAGAATAAAGTAGGGCCTACACTCGAACTGCGTAAGGAATTCGTCACCAAAGCCTTCTCCGCAAGAAACGTTCTTAGCAATTCTGCCATTTTCACTGGAACTTCCAAGTACATACGTGTATAGAGGGACGTAGCTAAGACTTGATGATTGGGGGGGGGGGGGGGGTGTAATGGCTGAAATTCCAACTGGATGGGTTTTGAAGCCAGAAAATTCCAACTGCTGCCTTGTACCCTCCATGCACTATACTCGTCAACGATACGGTCAGTGTCATTCAGACTCCCCGTCTTTCGCGACTGCACTTTTGTTCCGAACTTTTTTCGAATCATTTGTACCACTGGCCCTCACTTCACAATCTTATGAATCATTATGGTTAAGCAAGTTCACTGCGTATAAGTTTTATGCTTGAAGGCTACATAGACTACTAACTACAAAAGCTATGTTAATGTAACAAAGGGGATTTTTTTTTCTTCAACAAATTATATTCGACCACAAAAATACAGTGCTTTTTCCTAGCGCACTTAACATTATTTCCATTTGGAATGAAGTGAACAATTAAACATTTTGCAGAAAAATGTTGAGTTGACGAGATACGATAAGTTGTCTTTTAAACATTTTGCAGAAAATCGTTCAATTGCTCAGTTTGAATGAAGTGAACAATTGAACATTTTGCAGAAATTTTTTAAATTGACGAGATATGATAAGTTGTCAGCTAAACATTTTGCACAAAAAATGTCCAATTGACGAGATATGATAAGTTGTCAATTAAACATTTTGCAGAAAATTGTTCAATTGCTCAGTTAAAGCAACTGAGCAATCCAACATTTTTCTGATTTATATTAAGATTTAATCATGTTATCTAAACAATTTACTGAAAAATGTCAACTTATGTGGCAAAGTTGTTCTTATGTTGATGGCACGTTTAAGCTTCCGTAGATTAGTATTGAGCGTTTTAGTTGTATACCATAGAGGCAATATATATCCTGAATTTATTTCAAGCTAGCGAACAGGGTCAACCCACCTAATAGCAAAATGAGTACATAAATAAACCGAATTGAAGCTGGCGAACGTTGTACAGTGGTTCTATGAGGCATATTCAAAATCATACGAAGTTTTGTATGGTGGAGTATAAGGATCGCGAGATACAGTTTCTCAAAGTGGTAAGAAAAACGGTAAATATGACTAATTAAAGGTAAATTTTGAACGAAATTTTTCAATTTTTAGGTCATACACAATTACAGGAATATATGAATAGGCCCAGGTAAATTAGAGTGTGACAGTCGGAAATTCCGACTGTCGCACTCAAATTTTCCAACTATCGTCAGTTTTACCAAGTTTGGGGGGTGGGGTGAGACACTCCGCTATCGACGTCCCTGCGTGCATATATAAATAATTTGTATATATCCCTGCACTACTTGCAATGCGCTAGTGTGCGCGGTCCTATCATGTTCGCCACTCATTGTAATCATGCAAATATCAAGAACACTTGATCATATATTACTTTCCTGATTGGACGTGATTTCAGTGGAATAGAAAGACTTACATCAACGCGATCCCGTAGCAAAATTGAATAATATGATTGGATACTTCGGTCAGTGTAAACAAATATTGAGCGGTGCAACGGATTCTTTATATGATATGGAGTGATTTTTAGTCTAAACTCAGTCCAATACACTGAAAACAATTGCAATCGCACTTCAAACTGAAACATTCAGTCTATCATGTTAAGAGAGTACATGCAATAATTTCCATCATTCGTTGCTCTACACATAGCCCGTTCACATTCCCGTTGCTAAGTAGAGAGGTTTAATTTGGGCAGTTGTATGTAGAAACTAAACGAATAAAAATAAAATAACGAATCACAGGTCCCTACGAGAGCCTACGTACCCCCCCCCCCTCTCTACCGTACATTATATAGTTTCGTAAGAAACCTATCAACAACTAGAAACCGTGTACTGGTACAAGTACCTTGAAAGTATATAAATTTAATATATTGTACTAATCAATGAAGGAATTAAGGAAGGTGAGGATAGCACAAAACCTGATAGCCAGGCAATAGAATTGTACCCTAGTCCCCTCTCATCAACATATTAAATAAAAATATCATTGACAATGCCTTGAACAACGAAATCTACTTTACTTCGAAGCGTATATTATTACAGCAAAAACAATTATAAAGAGCTTAAACTCCGTAACGGTTGCCATGCTACAATTAATCCGTCTAACGTCACTGTGTCTATACCTCTCTTTTACAAATTATTGTCTCTTTGTGGCAACAAATTCGCATCAGTAGTTTCAATTGTTCAAGTTTATAAAGTATTTTCTGCATACGAAACTTACCCGACTACTAAGTTTGTAAAAGTACCCTGTCTTCGCTATGCACTGTAATATGCTGGAAGCAAAATGTCTTTAATGTGAATACAGTTATTGTAAGATTAGTTTCTGCAAGCTTTAAATCCAGACCTACATAGCGAGGTCTTCTCAATTACTGGTCATGTTCCCTGCACTGAACTACGTTAATTCACACTGATGTGCTATCACTCTTGTCATAGACTAGTCATTAATCGAATTTTACGAAGATTATTTTTGTATCAGGAACGTAAATTCATGGTGTGGGTAGGATAAGAAACGAAAGAAACGCGAAATACCCGACAGTACTGCAATGGTCAATTGATCCCTCCACGGTTCTGGGATACAAACAAAAGTCATTGCATTCGTCGTTCCCACGTGTATTTTTATGGAACTAGAAATCTATCTAAGCAAGCAAGTAGTTGGGGAGAGACGAAATTAACGAAGTTTGTTTTTACATAATTGCCAGTAAACGGTTTAGCAAAGATATTTTTTTAAAAGCCATGATTGCCATCTCGTATTAGAAATTTAAGTTGAATGACTGTCACGCAAATTATATATATTTATAGATTCTTTACACAGTCAAACCAAACGCTAAGAAAATGATCATTTTGTGTTTGCTATCAAGTGAATGATCGAGGTCTACTTTTCTAAGTTTTAAAGCAGCTTTTAGCGTCCTTTTCTATAATGTTCTCAACCGCATTGACCCCACGATGCCATAACGGCATACATACCTAGCTTATCTGATCAAATCTAACTTCAAATGGTGGTATAATGTAGTATAATTTACAAATGTGAACGTTGTCTTTCTCGAAGATATTTTCCGTTAGGATCGAAATCAACCCCGCCATAACATGAATAATTAAATTCTGCGAACGTCATTGAATATTGAGGTAAATAACGACTGTTTACTTTGCCGGCGTCGTAAGCAACCCAGAACATCATAATGTACTACAACACTGTGCTCTATTTGTACATATTCTGTGTGGCTGTGATAACGACTCAACTTTTTCGAATTACTGAATGAATCTATTTTAAGCAATGGCTCATTTTTAAACTTGTCAGCTATTCACTGATTGGTTGAATTCAAAGTAGTGGATTTGGGGAACTGTATACGAATAATTTTAAATGAGGAATTTGTCAGAAGACACTCTACTCATTATCTGCAGAAGTCCTTAGTTACTCGCCAATTGATGCTCTTGGCAGGGGAAAAACTTGGCTAATATAGTAGTTTGCTGTTTTGTGATGAATTTATGTAAAACCACTCGATGGACATGTCAATAGGGTGGGAAAACGGCGACAAAACGCAAAAAGCTGCCCAAGAAGTTATAACAACTTGAAAGCAAAATACCGATTACAGTAGTAGCCCACCCCGCTGAAGATTGATAAATGGGATGGGGGCTGGGAATCTGAGAAACATCTTTTCTGTTGCTGAGATATAAATGTTTGAGTTTAGTCATAAAACAGAAAAGTACTGATTGTGCAATAACCTATCACGTCAAAACATTATGCACCTTAAATTGTCTTTGTTTTCTGTTATAATTGAAAGCGGCTTACTTAACCTTTAGTAATTTAGTAATTTACAAAGTCGTACCTATCGACCAACTCTTCTCGCGTTCCATACGCATATGACTTGTGATAAACAACTGAATTATGAAACAGACCCAAGCTGTCATGCGTATTATAGTATAATAATGACTCAGATCGTGTCTCGAAAAGTTGGGGCCTCGTGGACAACTGTGACATCCACAGGGGGTTCGTGGGGGAATAAAGTTATGGAAACCCTCGTTTAATGTTTAAGCAGGGGGGTCCCTGGTATGTGCGATAGTCTGTGTATCTAGGGGTATCAATGTATTGCTGGCTGGAAGAGAGTTTGTTCTTGCTGCCGGGGTGTATGTTAACAGTCTGGTGGACATTTTTGTCTCTGAACTTAGTATACGGGGAAGTAACAAGAGACGGATATACCGTGGGCGGGATCAGCTCATATATGTAGCAGGGTAGAGAGCGTTGATCGGCTTGTTATTGTTTTCTGATATGTGTCAATGCTATCGGATATGTCGTAATTGGTCAGATACTCGTGTATAGGCTTCTACACAGTTTCGGGGTCGTTTATATTGCTATGCGAGTAGCGTTTTTATACATTAATTTGGTATACATTATGAACAAGTTGCCAGGCAGAATCCTTGCCGAATTTTATAGCGTTTGTCAGAGGCAATGTTTTCAAGGTTATTTTTGGGCTTCTGCAAAAGACATATGGATCGGATTGATGCACTCTGCAGCTGTGCTGCGCACACTACTTGTGCGGTTACAAGGCCGTTGCAGCGTAGGGTTCACGGGCTGACGCGGTCCATCGTTAGCTGCGCTGCGTTGCCTTTGACGAATTCATCATTTGCTGCGCTGCGTTGTCTATAGCGCAATGCCGACAGTTAAACGCGCTGCTAGGCAACTTGCGCATTACAGAATAGCTGTGC
Source organism: Apostichopus japonicus (assembly GCF_037975245.1). NCBI lineage: Eukaryota > Metazoa > Echinodermata > Holothuroidea > Aspidochirotida > Stichopodidae > Apostichopus > Apostichopus japonicus. The sequence continues at coordinate 5,532,663 of NC_092567.1, forward strand.
CGGGATAGGGTTAGCTTATGTACGTTATCCGTGTGTCGTGTTTTAGTCGTAAGGGTATTCCTACTTATATATATTTATTTGTTTGTCACACTGGGGAAGATGTACTACAGGTTCATTGTATATGACAAGTATATATACTTATTAATCTCAGGATGCACTGTTAGTGTATTTTATTCAACGGTTTCCTCGATTCTATCCCTAACCCCCCCCCCCCCCCACCCACACACACATTACTTACCAACCGACTACGCTACAACATAACTGGAACGGACAGCGTTATAATACATTCAATGAGTACTACAAGCGTTCAGTGTCACAAGGGGGCACGTCACGGGGTTGGAACGTTTTTTTTTTTACGCGATTCCGCATTGAAATATTTGGTCAAGGTTAACGTATACGACGAAGGCTGAGTAATTGTCGGGTGGCTCGTCGACAAGTACAAAGGAGCTCTAGTACTTGATCCAAGCTAACACTTAGCTAGGCAAGGACTTCATAGTGCAATGATCTATGTGATTTAAGTTCTAAATATAACCGTTATAGTAGGTTCAATTCAGCGAGAATCTCATTGAACCGTACCCATATGCAAAGTGCGTGTCATAACCAAAAAGCGTTACTTAAAACAGGACGATTCTAAAAGGCGTTATGAAAGCGTTCACGTCATCAGTGTACACAGTATATAGTAACTGACGTTTCCCTACTAAAGTATATGTAGTATGACCTCTGCCTCGGTTGGATAATTATGAATAGATTTGTTATGTTACAACGTTTACTGAAGAAAGGACCCATATTTTAAAGGTTTTTTGAAATAAAAGTAAACAGTATGTAAGTGTGATACAATTACTCAAATCAGAACGTATGGCACATCAGTTGTACGACAGGTTTAACACGGCGATCACGGTAATACACGAAGTAGTGGATGTGTTTCTCAAAATAGCTTTGTACATCGGATTGATGTCTGCACAATTTGGATATATTGACTGGGTTTTTGTAAAGGAATTCCGATACAGTCACATTGTCCTTAGATTAAAAAGGCTTGATATATTGCTATGGCATTGTGTTCATCACCTCTTCCAGAAACAAACAGTTGGAAATCACCTCCCATTCCAGGACCATTCGACACCAATAATTCAAGGATTGAATATAACAATAAAGAACTCCCATATTATTGAAACTAAAGGTCGTTGAGTCAATGTTATTTACACCAGAACAAAGGACATCCAATTTAACCATCATTAGGTGAGTAAATAAGGTTAATAGATTGTACTAATAAATGGAGGAATTAGGTGAGGTGGGTATAGTGCAAGACCTGGTGACATAGAGGGAATCCACCAGTGGCGGAGCGTCCATACAGTCAGGGGGGGCGAATGCCCCCCCCCCCCCCTGACGGACTCAAATGGACTGCTGGCGCCCTATTCAGCTTTTTACCACTTTTTATTTATTCGCGATTATTGACTTTATTATTGCGTTCTCATCTACCTATTGACATTTGTCACATTTTGTTGGCGATGACACCTATTTATTCCCGTTTATCTGCAAATTAGCAAGGCCCGGAAAGGGTCATTTCCGGCGATCTAGGGAGTACCTTTACTCAAAAAATGTCGGTACGCTCCGCGCCAACCTGGGGTGGCGCTGCGCTTAGATAGTGTTGAGCGCCCCTACAGACCATTCTCGCCCCCCTTGACCAATACCCCTAGCTCCGCCACTGGAATCCACCACTCCCCCCTACACACACACACAAAACAGACACGCTAGACTGTATATAGACGTTTGGTAGTGGAATCTTTCTTTTGTGTTCACTGTGGTAACCTCTGTATTAAGCTGTATGTATTATGTGCGTGTATTTGTCCCTTCACAGAATTTGCAGTTTAAACCTTCTATAAAAACTATACCTAACTACATGTCCTCAAGTTCTATTTCGATGTAGCCGTCCTCACAACAACTAGTGCATTTAAAATTAATGTTTAGAGTCGAGGATTAATTCGCATTAAGTAGAAGCTCACTATGCAGGTTATACCTTAGTACCTGCGACAAAAATAAAGGTTGAATGGCACATTGCTACGATCCGCATGTAAAATATAGTTTTACTTTCTGAGAAGGTACCAGATATATGACGTACATGTGAGCATGCGTACATGCTGTAAATACGGTGATACGACCTTAATCGATGTTGGTGACCATATAGCTATATTGGCCGTTCACTATATTGATATAGCGGGGAACATTTACATGTGGTTCAGACGACGAATATATTGTATTCAAGAGACAAAACTAATTTAACGTAAGAGTCCAGCGGTATATTAGAGTTTTAACTCACACACTTATGTTAGGTACTAATTGAGAGAGCCGAAATCAAACAACCTTCTAGCATTCAAACAAAAATGATGGCTGCTAGGAAGGAGCATAAGGGCAAGGGGTGAGGAGATGGGAGGAAAGGAAATAACACCGTTATTTCGCGTATGTCTTTTGCACAAGAAATAACAATTTTTTTTTTCAAATAGAAGGTTAATTAAGCTTCTGCAGCGTTGCTGCTTTTGTTTTAACAATATAGCAATCCGTCACAATCCTACAAGCATCTGTGTGTAGTCATGCATAGAGCCAATGTATGGTTCGTTAATCTTTACAGTGGTGTGTAATTCGCTATTTTGGCTACTCTATACATATCACGTTTTATGCTAGACACATTCGAATCACAAACCTCCATTTCCCCGTAGAATACATATAATTCTGATACATTCCTAAGGAAAGTAAATACCGAAACTGAAGCATTTATTACTTATTCCTGTTGTATATATTTATCATCTTTACCAAATCTCAAATTCCTTGTCTTCCATTATTTAACTCTGATCTTCCAAAAAAACGACCTTGGCGAAGCGTCTTGCAAATGCGATACCGTATCCATAGTAACTGTCATGTTAAAACGCACAATGAAATAACGCGGATGCTATACATCAAGTTTGTTAAAACTTCTTCGAACTTCAATCACCTCCACCGCCAACCCCCACTATCCATTATACCTCTAGATTTAACCATCGCATTTTTTTATGAGTCTGCCCTGCAAAAAAAAAAGAAAACAAATTAATTGTATCCCTTCAATTGATGGAACCTCATATTACCTGTTTACCCCTGTCCAACATCCCTCACCCTGTTCTCCCTGTAACCATTATTACATTTTCACACCAAAGTACTTTTTTCCCAAATAAAATCAGCTTGCTACCATTTATCATTATTACAATTGTTGAAGCAAGATATGAACCTTTTTATCAAATTCTCAGCACATTCAAACTGGATTGTGTAACTATATTTTCCGATCGCCTCGATTTTACCTGATGATATTCGGGGAAGTCGTGGTAATAGAGCTTTACGTGTACTTGGGTGTATTTTACTGACGAAGCTTTTCTACTGCAAGATATGGTACGGAATGCTAAGTTACTAGAAACTATTTCAATACCTTTTGTGTTGGTTATGTCAATACTAAGGCCAGGGTGACTACTTTTGGTTTTTCACCAATCTAGGTTGACGCTACTTTATGAAGATTTCAAGTTTTCTATCGGTTTACAGATTCCATCGGTTATGCGAGAAGTGTTGATCACCCCAGCCGTATTGAAAGTATCTGGCAGAAATATATAACTGGTAAGTGAAGCAGTAAATGCTATAGTAGAAAGTGAATTTAGTAAACTAAACACACATAGGAAACGTTATTTTGTCTGCTATGTAGTTCTGTTATAATGTGTCTTATTGTGTGGTTTTTGCCCAAATCTACTGAATGCTACTTTGAAGTACTTTCAATTAGCAGCCTACTTTTCCACGAAAATCCATGTCGGCAAGGAAGTCTTCAAAAGATTCCAAATGTCGTTTGCCAATAGAGAATATTTCAAAAACACCAAATTAATAATATTATCTAACAATGATGAATATTGTGTAAAAGTAAGTTGGCCTGACGCTTCGATCCTAGCAGGATCTTCTTCAAAGGTTAAATGACAAGTAACAGTAACAGAAGGGACAAAAACACGCACAGAATACAGACAGGTTAATGAGCATGATGAACACAAAGAGATGGATGTAAGGGGATCAGCAGACAAGGGATGGAGAGAAGAAAGAAAGAAACCAACAGGGGAAGAGGAGAGGTAGGAGATAAACAGAGGAGGGACAAAGAGAGGATTATGGGAAGGGGTTAGGGAATAAACTGGAGAAGGACAAAGACATAAAGGTGTGGAGAAAAAAGGATGGAAGAGAGCTACGAGTAGAGGAGTGATGGGGGGGGGGGTGGACAAGGGGAGGAGGTGGGCACGAAAGGAAAGTTAGTCATGTCCTTCCTGAATGTTGAGCCCATAAGGTTGAATGGTGCGAAGACGTTGCATCCACAGCCTCTCTCTGCTGATTCGTATTAGGTGAATATTAGCAGAAAAATATTGTTATGGAACTAAAACTGCGTATGTTAACATAACCCAAAAATAAAATAAAATAAAAATTAGACATGACTGTGTCACCGGAGTGACACGGACCCAGCCATTCATCCTTTCATGACCTTTGACCCTAAATGTGTGTATACCTCATAGACACTGGTGAAAAGCAATGCATAACGTGTTAGTCGCATTATCATTGGTATCGGAGTAAATTAAATCATTGACACCTAGATGACCGCATTTGACCTTTGACCCCATAACCGTTATTATGTTTTTGTTCTATTTTTATTTTTTGTGTTTGTTTCTTTTGTTTGTTGTTTTCTAACATGCAGTTTCTTTTAAGAAGGACTATTTGCTTTAAATTACATTACAATCATGAGATTCAAAGCTTTTAATTTAAATTGGATTTTGAAAAAGGGTAAATCTGCAAAGTGGGTGTGCCGAATAGGCTACTAACACATTTGCGTGAATTTTGACCCCACAAGCAGAGGTCATATAATAAGGTAGTCATTGACTTTTCTTAATCTTTTATCAAGGCCTACAAGATGGCACATTTTTTTTTCACTCTTCTTATTTTGTTCTGTTCTTCTTTCTTTCTCTTTTTTTTTTCTTTTCTTACTTCTTGATAGTTTGCATTTGATACTGCATGGAGCATTGTACTTTATTTAGTCACCTCTGTTGTATTTGTGCGCATAGCTTAACGTCTAGTGATCGTTGTTCCATAGGTCATTGCTGTAATTGCTCCGGGGTTATAACATGGCATAATGACTGTATTAGTAATCCTATTGTTAGTTTGCATGGGGACATAGCCTGTATCATTTGTAAAAATACTCGAAATCACTTTCAAGCATGCGACGACATTAATTCCCCTCTCAGTTCTATTGATCCTGATATCAATTCTGTTCAAAGTTTTCAAGCTACTAACTGCAAGTATTATGATTATAATTTCTTTCAAGATATTACCAACGATTTATGGGATCAGAAACTTACCTTGTATCATGTGAATGCTAGGTCTCTGAATAGTAACTTTAATAATTTATTATTATCACTAAGATCCGTTAGGCATAATTTTTTTGTTATCGGTATAACCGAGACCTGGCTTGGTAATCGTAATACTTTACATACTCTCTACAACATCCCTGGGTATAATATGGAACATGCCTCTAGGCAAGGGCGTGGTGGAGGGGTCGCACTATATATCAATTCATCTCTTAAATACAAATCTCGTTCAGATTTGAGTATATTTGTAGAAGGCGTATTTGAGTCGACTTTTATAGAACTACAGGCTTCTCATTCGCCAATCATCATAGGGGTTATTTATTGCCCCTCCGGTGTTAGCGAAACTGTGCTTGACATGTTCTCTACTTTATTTATTTCATTGAATCGAGAAGACAGGAGTTGTTTCTTAATGGGCGATTTTAACTGTAATCTCTTAATTACATCGGAAAACATCGGTAATCAGTTTATCAACCTTGTACACTCTCACTCTTTTCGTCCACTCCACAATTTGCCTTCTAGGATAACGTCACACTCTGCTACACTTCTTGATGTAATTTTTACGAATAGTCCATCACTGTCATCTACCTCGGGCATAATTTGTGACGACATTTCGGATCATTTCCCTGTTTTTACTATTGTTGACATTGACAATGTTAAAACTAGTATTCCGTCAATTACTTTAAGGAGGCACGTTAATCCAGCAACTCTACGGTTATTTCGGTCTGCTATTGAAAACGAAACTTGGCAAGATGTCTTTTATGGCAATGATGTAAACGTTGCATTTGATCAGTTTAATAAAATATTTAGTAAGCATTTAAACAACTGTCTTCCGTATGTTCCTAGTACAAAGAAGGGTATTAGTGACAAGAATGACTGGATGACTCCTGCCATCCTTAATTCTTGCCGTACAAAGAATCGTCTATATAAAAAATATCTCCGTAGCCGTACTGCAAACAACTTGAACGACTACAAACGTTTTCGTAATCGTCTTACGTCTGTTATCAGGCTGGCCAAAATGTCTTACTACACCAATATGTTTAATAATAACAACCAGGATGCGAAAAGTATGTGGCGGTCAATAAATACCCTTTTACATGGTCGACAAGCTAATCGCACTCCTGAACAGATTAATTATCAGGGGGTCAGTTTTTCTAATCCTATGGATATTGGAAACATTTTTAATGATTATTTTACTACTATTGGTCCAGCCACTCAACATAAGATTCCTAATGTTAATTCTCACTACAAAATGTACCTGCAAGCACCAGTTATTGACTCTTTATTCATTATTCCTGCAACAAGAGATGAGGTCCTTAAAGTACTTCTATCACTCAAGCCATCCGCTGCTGGTTTTGATGGTGTTTCTGCTATTATTGTAAAACATGTTGGCTGGTCTTGAACTCGACCGAGTCGTCGGGGAACATGACGCATTTCGGGAAGGGGGCGACCGCCCCCACCCCCCCCCCCCCCCCGAGCAAATTTTCTTTACGACATCGCTAGTAATTTCAAAATAGACAATGCTTAGATGCAACTTACAAGGCCTGGGAAATGTCATTTCCAGCGATCTGGGAGGCATTTTCGGCCAAATTTTTTCTTGTACGCTTCGCGCCAACTCATGGTCGCGCTTCGCTTAGATAGTTTGCCTACAGGCTTCGCCCCTCCCTTGGCAATTACTCGCTACACGCCTGTTCGAATTTGTAAAGCAAAGAGCAGATATAAACATCATATCAGTGAGCATTGAAATGCATGTTCCACGATGAACAGCCTCAAAAACTTTCTGTGTGTAGGCAAAGGCGTAGGAGCCAAATTGGATTTGTGGCTGTAACGACTTGCCCGAAAAAAAAAGCCAAAATTTTTCGCGCGCCTCGCGCGCGTTCAACACATCGATGCCAATATCATATAAGCAAGCATCGGTCATTACATTGCATGGCATCGTGTGCCTTAAGGTCCGTGAAAGTTGCACAGTATACCGATGCTATGTAAACAACCAAATGTCTTATGTAGATGGAGAAAAAGCATACAGATCCATTTATGTCAAAACTCTCTTTTACAGTATAGTAATGTCGGCCAAGCTTAGAACTTTACATTAATTACCAAGGAGATCATTTTTAAGCTATTCATTGCTATTTATGTTTCTTTCAGTAGGTGCCCGAAAACATTTGGTTGCGGTAAGGGGGGGGGGGGGGGGCTGCAGCCCCGCCTCCTACGGGACCTACGCCTATGTGTGTAGTGTTCGGTTTCGATATACCTGATATCGGAAATATCTGCTATTTGTCATTTCCTTCAGCCAAGTTTTATAATAGCCATTATAAGAGGTTGCAATATTTCTACAACAATAAATTAACTGTGCCTGAATTTTCGAAAATTTCCTCACCAACATTCTTCATCATACTCTCCTCTACTCGTGTAATTTTGACCTGTCTATTAGGGGTTCAAGGAGGTTTTTCTATATTGGTTGTCCATAGATAGAATTTTGTGCAACATTACGGGTATGTTTTGAAGTGATTTGTATTCACGAGAAATGTGAATTTTCAAATTCTCAACAAATAATGGGCTTAAAACCTTCAAAAGTGGGGCTTTCGGATATTGTGGGCCGTGACGTAGAATCACCCACAAAAGCAATGATCCATAGGACATGCAATGAGGTCGAACATGATGTGTGACTGATGACAATCTTCAAAAAGGTTATGGATGGAAAAAAAAAACTTTTGGGAAATACTTGGTTCTCAGACAAAAGTGTACATCTGGTTGGTCATTTTCAAGCCCGAGAAATGCCATTTCCGGTGATCTGGGGGGTATCAAAACCAGAAATTTTCTTGTACGCTACGCGCCAACCAATGGTGGCGCTCCGCTTAGATAGAACTTCGCGCCCCCCGGGTTAGAAAGTTCTGGATACGCGCCTGGATACATATGATGGATAGGATGAATGTATAGGATGGATGGATAGATAGGATGGATAGGATGGATGGTAAGGATGGATGGATGGATAGGGTAGATGTATAGTATGGATCGATATAATTTGATGGATAGGATGGATGGATGGATGGATAATATGGATAGGATGGCTGGATATGATGGATGGATAGGATGTATGGACACGATGGAGAGGATGCATGGATAGGAAGGATGGATGGATAAGATGGATGGAAAGGATGTATAGGATGGATTAATAGGATGGATAGGATGGATATACCCAGCAAACACAAAGCGTTATCATAACATTTTTAAAAGAGCCTCTAAAATATGTTTTTATAACGTTTAATGTGGTGTATAACGTGTTTATGAGATATTAATGTTATATTAATGTTTTAACGAAAAATTGTTTGGAAATAATAGCCTGAAAACGTTTTCGTGACATATTTATTACACCACAAATAACGTTATCAAAACAAAAGACGAAACGCTTTAATAACGTTTTAAAAACGTTTTTGTGTTTGCTGGGTATATAATGGATAGATATGATATATGGATAGGATGAATGGATAAAATGGATGGATAGGATTAATAGGATGGATGGATGGATGGATGGATAGGATGGATGGATAGGATGAGATGGATGGATTGGGTGGATATATACGATCAATGGCTAGGACGGATAGAATAGGATGGATAGAATAGATGGATAAGATTGATCGGATGGATGGAAAGGATGGATGGATAGGATGAATGGATATGATGAATTTATATGATGTATGGATAATCTGGATTCGATCGATGGAATGATTTGGATGTATAGGATGAATTGATATAATGGATGGATATTTTGGATGGATAGGATGGACAGGATGGATGTATAGGATGGATTGATAGGATGGATGGATAGGATGGATAGGATAGATGGATAAGATGGATGGATAGGATTGATCGGATAATATCGCAATTGGATGGGTGTAAAGAATGTGTAGCTATAATTGGATGGATAGGATGTATAGGATGGATGGATAGGATGGATAGGATGGATGGATAGGACAGATGGATCATTGTATATGCAGAGCCAATACAAAGTCCTAACTGTATCTGTATATCATAACGCTGTGTTTTGCCGTATATTAATTAGATGACAGTTGAAAAAACTAGTGCATTTCCAATCGCCAATTTGGTATTGTTGAAAAAAGCTTCATCTAGACTATAGCCAATTTTACCTAAAAATGTGCATTTTTCTCTTGTAACTAGCCATGAAAAAGGCGCAAAATTCAATGGAGATTTATCACAAAATACGACAAAAATAGAACTTTTTACTGCTTTATTACGAAAATAAATGTTGTGAGATTAACCTTACCGCGTCATGGTGGCTGATGACGCCTTCTTTTGCATTATTCAAACATTTAAACCAGAGGGGTAGGTCGCAAGCAGTTTCGCAAAATTTCTTATGTCTGGCCTCCAGTTTTTTTTTTTTTTTTGGGGGGGGCGGGCTCTCTGAGCTCATTAACTCACTCGTTGGGGTCTGACTGTAGGCCTATGTCTACTTTGACCAAAACATGGACCCGGCCTTATTTCATTACAAAGATTTGAGATACAACTGAGGGCGCTACTGGCAAATACCTCAGAAATATTTCAACCTGTCTAGCCTAACTGCTTCCTAAGCTAGTAACTAGTAGTACAGGTAGGTGTATAAGCCTCAAAGTCTTAGGTTGTCTACCTATGGATGTCACCTACAATAAACGATATGCAATGCTAGCGAACAAGAATGCCTTAATCGTCATCCGTCACATGACGAACACATATTCGATCCCGTAGTAGTATCCAGTGATAGTAGTACTATATAGCAGTACTATCCAGTGATAGTAGGCTAATCATATAATATATCACACGCTAGGACCTAAACTGTTTGAAACGTGGTAACGAACTTAGCCGATTATACTATCTCTGTACAGCCTTAGTACTGTACAGTACAGTATTGCGAAGTTCGGAACACTGCGAAGTTCGGACACCCCTAAGAAATGCACGATTTTACCCTGATAACCTACAGCAAGAGCCAATTTCACGAAAAACTACGAAGCTACAGTTATTTTCTCTCCAAAATAACCTGTGTGCTAGCAAGTACTTACATATTTGTCTCTAAAAGGAAGTTATAGTTTTGGGGTTGTTTAAATCTTAGGTGTCCGAACTTCGAAGTGTCCATGCTACTGCAGTTCGACCATTACTCTGCAAACCCTAACTTCACATAAAGCTGCCAAAAATGCATCAAATCAGTCAAAATCTTTGAAAAGTTTCAAATGAGAAACATATTGTTACCTTATAGAGCCTAGATGATAAACTTCCGCAGGGAAATTGAATCAACAGTAAACAGATAGTTTTGGATACGTAAGCCTTAGATTTCGTTTACGAACTATTTTGTGAATGGTCCTGGCCACAAACTTTTTCGGGTTTCTTACCCTCAACTTCATGGAGTTTGGAAAGCCGAAATTGCAAATAAATCAAATATGTCAGTGTGTAACTCAGTGTATGGCTTCGAACTATTAAGCGTTTGATGCTGACGTCACGAGCAATCTGATTGGCTGAAAACTCCGTAATTGAGAACCTGTTTGGGAAAAAAAAATTCGCGTCCCGGGTACCGTCATCCGGTACCGTCATCTGGTACCGCCATTCGGTACCTCCACCAGTTCCCCCACCGGTACCCCCACTGGCCCGTACCCCGGCCCGTACCCCGACCATACCCCAACCGGTACCCTAATAGTTAGCCTGACAGTTACTCACACCGGTACCCCCACCAGTACCCCCACCGGTACCCCACTGGTACTCTCAGTGGTTCCCGGACCAGTACCCCAGCCAGAACCCCGACCATACCCTAACCGGTACCCTAATAATTAGCCTGACAGTTACCCTGACAGTTACACTCACCGGTACCCCCACTGGTACTCTCAGTGGTACCTCCACTGGTACTTTCAATGGCTCCCTGACCAGTACCCCGGCCCTACCCCGACCATTCCCCAACCGGTACCCTAATAGTTAGCCTGACAGTTACCCCCACCGGAACCTCCACCGGTACCCCCACTGGTACTCTCAGTGGTACCCCCACTGGTACTCTCAGTGGTTCCCGGACCAGTACCCGACCAGAACCCCGACCATTCCCCAACTGGTACCCTAATAATTAGCCTGACAGTTACCCTGACAGTTACACCCACCGGTACCCCCAAGTACCCCGACTGGTACTCTCAGTGGTACCCCACTTGTATTCTCAATGGCTCCCTGACCAGTACCCAGGCCCGTACCCCGGCCTGTACCCCGGCCGGTACCTCAACCCGTACCTCGACCGGTACCCCGACCGATATCCCAACTGGTATCCTGAAAGGCACCCTGACATGTACCCTGACACGTACCATGACACATACCCTTACTAGTACTGGTACAATGACCAGTACTTTAACAAGTACCTTGACCGGTCACATGAACAGTACCTTGACCGGTACCCTCACAGGTACCCTAACAGGAGCCCTCACAGTTACGCTCGCCAGTACCCTCACTGGTACCCTGACCAGTCCCCTGACCGGTGCCCTGACTGGTACCCTAACCAGTGCAATGACCCATGCCTTGACTGTCACACCTGGGCCATCCCTGGTTGTTGCAGGCAGGTTTTGTATGGGTCAGGGGGATATTGTCCGGGGGAATTTTGTCATGGGAGATTTTGGCTTGGGGGGATTTTGTCCCAGAACCCATCTACAGGTCATTATTTTTGTACATGTATTACGTTTGTGACAACTATTTATAGTTCATATGCACAGTTATATTTTTGCTGCAACAGCAATTTATTTAGCAAATCTCCACAATTTCAGTTAAAATCTTCATATTCCTCAGCTTTTTACAGGTTGGTTCCCACAGTGACATACATGTAAGTTATGCCCTAGTACATACATATAGTAATATATGGACGTGTCGTTGTCATATGCGCGGTGATGTTTTGAATATCCCAACATGGCCGCTGAACAACTTCCGGTGACTTCGCGGCTCGCTATACAATCACCGTACGCGCAGCCTATCCAGTTAGTGTAGATCAGTGGCTCGCACACATAAACTGTATGCTTGTTCATATGGAACGCCAAAAGGACTACAGGTGGCGCTACTACCCTAAACAGGAGGTGCTACTACTCTTATTATGAGGTGCTACTACTCTAAACAGGAGGTGCTACTACTCTAAACAGGAGGTGCTACTACTCCTAAGTGACGATGCTACTGTAAAAAGGAGGCGCTACTACTCTAAATAGGCGATGCTACAACTAATACAGGCGGCGATGCTACTGTAAATTAGTGGCGCTACTACCCTAAACAGAAGGTGCTACTACTGCAAATTGGAGACGCTACTACCCTGTATCCAAGGCGTGTTTCCAAGGCGTGTTTCCAAAACAATATGCATAGAGGGGTCATGATGAAGGTCAATCTCCACGCCGCGTGTGGTTATTGCGTAATCACATTGCACATAATAGTACGACGATACGATCGGCAGCAAAGCCTAGTGTATCTAGCCGCAGTCCCATTAACATATCGTATAACAGCAGTACTGCAATCATGGCTTCCAGATATAGCGCGTAAGTAGGCTAGTTGGTAGTGTGATGTTAATGTTAGACTGAATAAGCTGGTCACTGAAGTTACTGAACAACAAAACATCTCAGTTGGCACTTTCATTTCATTTCATTTCGTTTATTTGTTTCCACATTCAAAATATATTACACAATAATAGAAGAAAATGTATGTGACAAGTGGAGGAGGTCTGAGAAAGCCGAGGCTCCTACGAGGCAGACCCCCCGTACAAAGACAATAAGAAAAGAAAAAAAATGAACAATGCATGCAAAAAAACAAAGGTTGCACACACGAATAAACCATGTAACTGTACTTAAATTACATAAGATAACATTACACAATTTAAAGAAATGTCATATATGTAAAGACAAAAAAAGAAAAAAATGAAAAAGAAAAAATATGTATTACCTTAGCCAACTTAAACTTTTCAGTATTTGGATAAAAGTAAATGCTTCAGATTTTTAGAAAAGATTGCAAGTGATGGGACATTTTTAACCGTGTTATCAAGATAATTCCATAACTGGGTACCTGAGAAACTGAAAGATTTTTTTTGAATGTTAGAGCGGATACTATACAAATGTAAATTACTCGAGTGTCTTGTAAAATGGTCATGGATGTCTGAGTTTAAGCTAAAGTGTCTGCATAGCAGCGAGGGCAGAAGGTTATTGTTAACTTTATACATGAAAATACCTAGTTGAAATCTATGAATGTCAGACAAAGTGAGAATTTTAAATCTTTAAAGAGGTGCGAAGTGTGAGCTCTATAGTCTGACAGTGTGATTATACGAATAGCTTTTTCTGAAGAATAAACAAGCGATTAAGGTAAGTGGGATGAGTATTACCGCATACAATGTTACAGTAAGATAGGTGCGAGTAGATAAGAGAATGGTAAAGCGTAATGAGAACATTCTTTGGTACAAAATGACTTATTTTTATAAAGGACTCCTATTATTTTTGCCGTTTTGTTGCATACTAAATTAATATGAAGTTTCCAGTTAAGTTGAGGGTCAAGATTAAGTCAAAGGAATTTGACAGAATGAGTCTGTGTAACAAAGGTGTCATCAATGCATATTTTAAGATTTTTAAACTTGTTGTGAAGTTGATAAAATAACATGAAGTTTGTCTTTTTAACATTTAAGGGACAATTTGTTCGATTTAAACCAGTCAGAACTTGCGTGAGTTCGTGATTGATTAAGGATATAGAGGAATGTGGTTTACCTGTCTTGTAAAGAGTACTGGTGTCATCGGCAAAAAGAGAAAAAGATAATTTCTTAGAACATAATGGAAGATCGTTTATATATAAAATAAATAACAAGGGTCCAAGTATAGAGCCCTGGGCCACACCACAAGAAATATCTCTAAGTAAAGATGAGCAATCATTAAAAATAACAAGTTGTTTACGGTTGGATAAATAATCAAGAAACCAATCACGGGCAACACCTCGTATACCATAGTGAAAATGCTTACTTAAGAGTATGTTATGATCGACAGTATCAAATGCTTTGGATAAATCTAAGAAAATGCCTAGGGTATATTCATTGTTATCAAACCCTTTTGAAATAAAATTGGAGATATCTAACGCTGCCATATATGTTGAATACTTTTGACGAAATCCGAACTGACGATCGCTAATGATACTATGCTTATTGAGAAAATTTATAGTTCTATTGTAAATAGTCCTTTCAAAAATTTTAGATACAGATTACAGAACTGAAATGGGACGGTAATTGTTTAAAGCTGATGGATCATCTGATTTGAAAATAGGAGTCACTCTTGCAAGTTTGGTCTGGTCAGGAACAATACCAGAAGAAAGTGATAAATTAATTATATGTGTAAGAGGGGCAGCAATCTTGTAACTATTATTCTGGATAATTTTAGTTGAGACACCATCAATTCCAGGAGCAGAGTTCTTTGGTAATTTGTTTATAATGCTAATTATTTCAGAAGGATTTGTTGGTGAGAGAAATAAGGAATATAAGTTAGTTATTTTGAGGAAGATAGTCATCGAATTTAGAAGAGCAATCGGGTATTTTCTTTGCTAGGTTTGGACCAATTGTAATAAAATAATCATTGAAAGCATAAGCAATTTCCTTATGATCAGTTATAATTTTGTTCTTATGATTAAAACTTAAATTCATGGATTTTTTTCTTATTTGAACCAATTATGTTTTTTATTATTTGCCAAGTTTTATTCAAATTACAGAGCACAGTACTTTGTTTAGCATATATATATCTTACAGACTAGCTTTTTTTTTGCACAGAATAGAACTTTGTTGTTAGAGAATATATTTTTTTCTTACAAAGAATAAAAATTTGCACAGACAATACTTTTTTTCTATGGAATATATATATTTTCTGTCACAATTTATTTATTTTGTTAAAGAAAAATATTTTTCTGTCACAGCATTGAAATTCCTTTTGAAAAGGATATATATATATATATATATTTCTTTAGAGAATACATATTTTTCTCTTAGAGAATAAATATATTCTTGGCAGAGAAAAAATATTTTTTTGTGTTAGAGAATATATATTTTTGACAGAATATTTACTGTAAGAGAATATTTTTGCACAGAATACATATTTGATATTAAGAAAATACTTTCTGTACGCCTGGAGAATCTATAAATATATACTTTAAGGAATAAATATAATTTTCAGGGAGTATATATGTGTAAACATATATATAAATATGTCTAACATTTACTTTTGAATTTAACCATGTATGTATTTCGTACATATATATATATATATATATATATATATATATATATATATATATATATATATATATATACGTAATATATTCCGCTTTCTCGCGCCATAGTGACCTCGATGCAGTTATTATTATTATTCAAAGAAACCTGTCATCGGTTGAACCGAAGTATTGATCAGACTTCCATGATAGAACCAATGAGTTACGTATCAATTCCTTGGTTAAAATAACGTTTTTCTGTCAACCCATTATTGTTACTCATTGTGGCGCGGTTGCAAACCCTTCCGTAAGGAAAATGTGTATCACCATGTAAACATTAGTGTGATTTATTTTGTGTTGGGGGGGTGGGGGTCCTTTACTCTGTGACTCTTGTTTCAGGTTTAAATATATGCATGAGCCATTAACTATGTTACTAAAATAAGTATATGAAAGACTGTCATACTTAAAAGTTTTGTATTGTGTCATTTAGTGTATCTATATATATATACTGTCATCCTGTTTGGACAGGGAGCTCTCCAAGTAACAGCTCCTTGGTTTCACCACGCCAAGTTTAATACGTTCCTCAAACACAATCTACCCTACAAGATTGTATGGGCTAGGTAAATTGTAATCATGGTAAATCTGGCATTAAACTTCAAGAAACGTTATAGCCTACCCACGCCCCAGTCACGGGCACATAATTCCAAAGGTGGGGACTAAATTCCAATCGTTCCCCGAATTATGTTTTGCGGCATGGACTTTAAAAACGGGCTGTGACTATGGGTTTCATGAATGTATATTTTTCTGCGGAGTGCTCTCGGAAGAAATTTACACAGTTCAGGCTTTAAATGTATGTTTAGCCTAAATCAAATTAGGTAAATAATTTGGTTTATATATACACACGGTTGTGTATGTTAAATCTTTAAATTTTTAAGAAACAAAATTCAAAAGTTGTTGTTTGTTTTTACAGAAAGTTTCCCCGAAAGACCCCCCCCCCCACCCCGACGACTAAAACGTTACCCTTCGGACAGACCATGGAGGTATGGTCCCCTGCCCCCTCTCCTTTCATACGCCATTGATCAGCCCTTAAATGGTATTCTACGCCGAAATAGTCATTAATCACTTTCTGATAATACTTTGAAGAGGGCGAACCAAGGAAAGAACATACCTTCTTATTAAAACGTTAAAAATAATAATTAGTTACTATTGTAAAACTAATATAAATACATAATGCACTTGTCATCCAGCCTCTGAAAAGATCCTGCTAGGATCGAAACGTCAGCCCCATTTACTTTGACGCATTAGTTACTATTTTATACTACAGAACACAGCCTCGCCCCATCATTATAAGATACATGTAGAACATACTTCGTTCGATCAATCGGGAAACCTTTGCCTCTTTGAATTGAAAACGATGTATTTTTGCACAACTATGATAGTTGAACTATAAGATATACGATTAATATATTACTAGATGTGATTGTACAATAATTGGTTGATACCTACTACACGGTTATTTAGCATATACTATCTAGAATTCTAGAATTGGCTGTCCTGAGCCTGTTTGAGTTACATTTAAGGAAATAAAACATCACTGACCACTAAGTTCGGCATTCAAATCTTTCTTTCATAGATGCAAATCGCGACGTCTCCCCTCAGTTGTTGTTACAATTATGTCCAACATTTCAGTCATTTGTTGGTTTGTAAAAACCATCTTTACGTATTCGCGTATCATCTCGTCCACGTTGAACGACATTCTTTGTAATTATAATATGGATTATTTTTCGCGTAAACTGTTTTAATTTCCCCACAATTTAATATCGAAACTAACGTTTCATATGGTAGTAACAGTTGATACTCTCAATCTGTACAGACATGACATATGTAAGAAAACTGAAGAGTGACCTTCGTTGACCCCGTGTGCATATTGTTTAGGGAACACGCCTTGGAAACACGCCTTGGTTACAGGGTAGTAGCACCTTCTGTTTAGGGTAGTAGCGCCACTAAGTTACAGTAGCATCGCCGCCTGTAGTAGTAGCAGCATCGCCTATTTAGAGTAGTAGCGCCTCTTTTTTACAGTAGCATCGCCACTTAGGAGTAGTAGCACCTCCTGTTTAGAGTAGTAGCACCTACTGTTTAGAGTAGTAGCACCTCCTAATAAGAGTAGTAGCACCCCCTGTTTAGGGTAGTAGCACCTCTTGTTTAGGGTAGTAGCACCTCCTGTTTAGGGTAGTAGCACCTCCTGTTTAGAGTAGTAGCGCCACCTGTGTTCCTTTTGGCGTTCCATATGTTCAAGCCTCAAGGTACTGTACGGTAGGTGCTTGTTCGTTAGTATGCAGCCATTATTTTACGCGCTGGTACCAACATGATCTTTCCGTGTTCGCTTTCTCTACTTATATGCTTCAAAACACTGGTACTTACATCTTAATAATTCGAGTTGGTAACTATAAGTTGAACACAGGTAAGTGTTTATCATTTTATGTATTAATTAATATCTAGGAGACTAGGACTTCAATTTGACTATTAGTATTATTACCATATTAAATGTCTTCTACAACTAATAGTACAAGTACAGTACTAGTGTAGCCTGTAGGCCAAGCGTAAGTACGTTACTAGTAATACTAAACGGAAGCTATGTGTGTCGACCATATTCTTCAGAACGATGTTAATATGGTTGCCCTACAAAATTTCATGATAGCGTTGAAATATTGTAAACCACCATATTGAATTAATTCAACTATCACTGTTCAGAGCCGTAACTGTGTATAGCAAAGGCTTCACAGTTAACGCACCTTCGTTATTGACGCACCTTCAAATAGTATAGTCAGTAGTGCGAAGTTCGGCATACTGCGAAGTTCGGACACCCTAAGAAATACACGATTTCACCATGAAAATCTACAGGAAGAGCCAAATTTCACCAAAAAGTATGAAGCTACAGTTATTTTCTCTCCAAAATGACCCGTGTGCAAGAAAGTACTTAGATATTTGTCAATAAAATGACGGAGATCTATGAAGTCTGTTATAATTACTGAAAGAGCAACTGCGCCACCAATTTTATCACCAGCGCCACACTGTAGGTTGGGCGTCCGAACTTCGCAATACTCTAGCAAAGAAATACCAGTTCCACAATCACGAAGAATCTTCTTGGAATACAACGTAAAAACAGTTTGCAGGAAAGAAAGTTTGGCCGTGTATCGTACTAAAACAAATTTCTCCCACCACATCAAGTATATTTTCATGTGATTTATACCAGAAGATTTAGTTTTGGGGTGTTTTAAGGCTTGGGTGTCCGAACTTCGAAGTGACCATGCTACTACTAGCAACATAAAGCAGGCAACCTAAACTGTTTGCAGCAAAGAAGAGTTACATATTTGATGAGTTTTATTCCATTTCAGTTATATGCTGATCAAATTGTGGTTTTCTAAGCTTTTAACATCCTCCCCCAGTTTTGCACATGTTTTTGGCATTTGGATCTCTTACTCCCAAATAAAACCCAAAATTACCTCAGTACAACATACAAATTACGATACCCTTAGTACATTACCACATACCACTACTCTCTGGGCCCTGACCTGTCTGAGCTAAGACTAGGCTCAGAGCATAGTAAACAGCATCCAAAGTCAATGGATGTACTTAGGCCTACACTTCAGTTAGCTTATCAACGAATGTGTTAATTTAGGGGTATGAAAGAACTTGACACGGCAGACATTTTGTAGTCAAATTCTGCTCAATTGGTCTTGCATATTGGCACAGAACAATTAATATTTTGAGATCACTAGCATTCCTATCTCAAAGGGGAGTGGGGTAGCGGCAGGAACCAAGGTGAGTGCAGATTTTGCATATACAATGTACAGAATCAATTATTTTCTCTTTTTTTGGCCACCTTAGTACTGCCCAGTAGTTTAGCTACTGTATTACTCTGCAATGAATTTGGCAGTCAATGTTCTGTAAAATTCTGAACACCAAGTGCTTTTGAGAAGCAGAAATACATGTAAGCCTATCACATGTAGGTTAACTTGAGCAATAATGGTAGTTGAAGTAAACTATGTGCAGGTCTAAACATTACAGGTGCTCTATGATTATGTGTCTAACACAATCAGTGGTCAAAATGCTAGGCCTGGGCAACACTACCTAGGCATCTGTTCATAGCATTAGCAAACTGGCAACTATATAAGGCTAATCACACCAGCATGAGTACTCAAGAATCAAGTGTAATATTATTGTTGCTACTGAGCTTATCATTGCTACAGTACCATTTACTGTAGGTCCTGAGGCAGGAATGAGTTACAGTTTCCAGGCTGGGTCAACCACATTTCATGTATTTTGAATAAACTTATTCCAAATTTACTGAGCTATCCTTACAACAAAATGTCATGTACATTGATTACTGTTGCTTAGCAAACTTCGTGAAACTAGTGTCAAACACTCATATATCTATATAGGACCTACAGTAGCTTTAAGTCGTGTATAACTTTAATATGAGTAAATAGCTCACTTTGTGACATTAATAGGACCCCAACAGGGTCCATCCCAGTAATCTCAGCCTTCTCAGGTCTAAAAGTCTAAATTTTGACCAAATACTCATTTTAGGCAACAGAAATCACTGAAGCATGATATCACGGAACATCATTCCTGACATATCAATTGCTGCACTATATATGCTAAGCATTTAAGCCATTAACATACTGGATTTCAGCCAAATTGCGAAAAATCACAATTTTGCATAAAGGTTTGGTCAATTAATTGCTCCCATTGACTTGCACTACGTAGGCTAATTGAGCTGCGATACCTGTACTATTTGTAATATGTTGCATATCTGTTAGCAGTCCTGTCTCCTATATATTAGCATGTATGTTAGCATGTATGATAGCATACATACATGGCATGAATGTTAGCATGTATGATAGCATACATGTTAGCTTGTAGGCTATGTAAGCAGTATGATACCATTAGTGTCAACCGATTATGCATAACAGAAAATACCGATTACCGATTATTTTTTTCATAATCGTACCGATTCCGATTCCGATTATTTGAAAATGTGAAAATATCCCGTCTATACGAAATCGGCAATAAAGTTTGACAGAAACAATTATTGTTGTGATTTTCCCCTGCTTCCTTTTGCTTCCTTTTTATACAATGCTCTAAGTTATCAGTTTGTATGAACCAAATTACCTCTGGAGTTTCTCGGAAAGAATTTTTTTTTTTTTTTTTTTTTTTTAATTTCCAAAATACGGAAACATGACATCCTACCTAGTCAGCACTGTGCTAAGCGAATGGCCTAACCACCTCGACGGGAATGTCACCTGTTGATGGCTTGAAATGGGTTAAGAATAGTTACTCAAAATATCCATCTCAAAAAGTATCTCAGACAAACCATCCATCCTCAATCTTTACCAAAGTGTAAATTTTAATGACATATTGCCTTCATTCCGACATTATTTTGTACTTATTTTCAGTATTATACCGTTTATGAACAAATAGAAATGTTACAAATTTGAAGTTAAACATACCTATTCGTTACCTATTTAACTCCATTCAGGTTCAATGAGAAAATGTAAGCTTAGGCCAATCAAACTGAAAAGCAAATTTTACCATCGTATCTTGTTTAAAATTACTCTAAAATGTAATACCAGATTGATGTAAAGAAATAATAACAACTAGAAACTACTCCAATATAAAATATAACATTCCCTCTTTAAGACATATCACTTACAGTAGGCTACCTTCCAAACATATGCCGATTTCCAGCAAATAATGCAAATTGAAAGTTGTAAACTAAGCTACGCATTTTTTTTTTTTTTTGCAAACCGATGGTTAGGCTACATTTCCCATTGACTTAGTGTGGTTGTCAGGCTAACATGTGGTCGAAGATTGCAGTTTCCGTGGATATTTTTATTTTTTATTTGCGACACAACTAGAGCGAATAAACAGATGTCAAGGTTAGATCTTAATGCAGTTGACTTAGTGTGAAGTAAGGCTACCATGTGGTCGGAGATTTGTGAGGATTTTAGGTTATTTTCGCTGGTACTGAAATTGCTTCGTGCACGCCGTAATTTTCCACGGTAACTTCCTGGTGATTGTGCGCGACCCTCTCGCACTGCTTCAAATTTGATGCTGGATGTGAAAACTGTTTGCGCGATTCGCGCTGCAACTGCAATTCCTAGCTAAAAGCAAACGCATGTCACAATTAATTTTACACAGACACCTGATATAACGAGGGCGATTTTCTTATATTTCTTTTTTCTTTTCGCACTCGTAATTGTGCTTTAGGAGGCCTTTTTAGCACTTGCGAGGGTGAATCGCCCGTCGCCCCCGCTTATTTCCACATTCGTTAATTCGCGAAATTGGTATTGCTGCTATGCTTACTGTGCCAAGAAATATGAAATCACTATCCACGAGGGAAGCAAAATCGGCGATCCTGGCAGCCTAATTTGATGAAAGTACACTGTGAAAGACGTATAGAGGATGTCTTATTTTAATATTTCGTAGCAAAAGAACAAACCTAATACATCAGTTGATATTTTCAACTCCCATATGTTTTGAATCATGATATTTTCACCTTCCATATGTTTTTGAATAATCGGTATCACATAACTGGTATTCCACGTAATTTTTACCGATTCCGATTATGTTCCGATTATGCAATATTCGTACCGATTCCGATTCCGATTAGGTTAATCGGTTGAACACTAGATACCATACATGTATGTTAGCATGTATGTTAGCATGAATGTTAGCATGTAAGTTAGCATGTATGCTAGCATGTATGTAAGCATGTATGATAGCATACTGTACATGTATGTTAGTATGAATGATTGCAAGTATGTTAGCCTGTATGTTAGCCTGTATGTTTGTGTGTTTGTTAGTGTGTATGCTACCGTGTATGTTAGCATGTATGTTAGCATGTTATAACCAGTATGATAGCATGTATGTCAGGCTGTATGTTAGCCTGTTTTTTAGCATACATGTAAGTTAGCATGTAAGTTAGCATGTATGTGAGCATATGTTAGCTTGAAGGCTATGTTAGCATGTATGATAGCAAGTAATTTAGCATACATGTATGTTAGCATGTATGTTAGCATGAATGTTAGCATGTGTGTTAGCATGTATGATAGCATACATGTATGTTAGTGTGTATGATAGCAAGTATGTTAGCCTGTATGTAAGCCTGCTTGTTGGCCTGTATGTTAGCCTGTTTGTTAGTGTGTATACATGCTAGCGTCTATGTTAGCATGTTATAAGCAGTATGATAGTGTGTATGTCAGGCTGTATGTTAGCCTGTTTTTAGCATACATGTAAGTTAGCATACATGTTAGCATACATGTATACATATATGTTAGCTTGAAGGCTATGTTAGCATGTAAGATAGCAAGTATGTTAGCATGTATGTTAGCAAACATACATATTAGCATACATGTTAGCATGTATGATAGCATACATGTATGTTAGTGTGTATGATAGCAAGTATGTTAGCCTGTTTGTTAGCAAACATACATGTTAGCATACATGTTAGCATGTATGATAGCATACAGTACATGTGTGTTAGTGTGTATGATAGCAAGTATGTTAGCCTGTTTGTTAGCCTGTATGTTAGCATGTTAAAAGCTGGTAGCATCTATGTCAGGCTGTCAGTCTGTTTGCTAGCATACTGTACATGTTGTATGTTAGCATGTACTGTATGTTAGCATGAGCATACATGTAAGTTAGCATACTGTACATTAGCATGTATGTTAGCATGTTATAAGCAACATGAAGGACTTAAACACTTTTTGGTTCCTTGCTTAAGCAAAAGGAACCTATGTAGTCAACTAGATCCGCCATAGTGAGGTGTGCCCTATTGTTCTCGGTGCCTGTAAAGGTCACCAAAGGTCAGTTAGGGGCCCAAAACCAAAACAATAAACAAGCAATAACTCCCATTGACAGGGTGCGACATGATTGTTATTTTGGAACTTGTAATATACTGTATACTTGTAAATAACGTAGGGGATCATTTTTCAACTTAACAGTGGTGTGATCCAAGGTCAACAAAGGTCAATTAGGGGTCAAAAACAGGTGTTTTTGTGATAACTTGAGAACAAAATGTCCGTCAAGGTTGGGAGTTACGCTAAATGTAATTCAATAGTGGACCCGCATCTTTGTGACCGTTGACCTTAGGTTGACCTCTGGTGACCTGTATAAGCTTCTTTAGTTATTTGAATTTCTTGTGGCCATTCAGATCATAAATGGTCTTTCGATCAAAATTGTCTATGGGTTGACCCCTGTGCGACCTTCAGGTGCAAAGTTGACAGATACAATTAAGTTTTTTTTTTTTTTATAAATATATGCTCTTTTTAGGAGATATATACAGGACAAAAAAAAACAAAACAAGTTTGTCAATATTTAACTATATGATAGAGCTATACATGCTCTAAAGAAGAAACTAACTCCCGCTTCGATCGGACACCCGGTTCGTAAGTTATGAGGTGACAAAGGTTGGATTTGATACCTTTTTAGCAACAACATTGTGTGTGTACATTGGAGTTCATAACAATTTTAGAATGAAGTGCACATCAAAGGGAACATTTTTCATAAAAACTGTCATGCTATCCAAGATCATTCAAGGTCTCTTATGGACAAAAACCTGCCCACTGATGGGGTGCAATACGGTCAAAAAAAGGTCAATTGTGGGTCAAAAACTCAATCTCCAAACTGATAAAAATTGTCCATGGTTGATCCCTGTGCCACCTTCATGCGCAAAGTTATCAGAGGTCAAGGTTTTGTTTAGTTTTGAGAGGTGGATCTCATGACCTAGGAATACACAGTAAAAGTTATACTTATGGGTGTCTACAGGTGCAGTGCTGTACCCATTGACTACTGGAAATGTACATGTATATATGTACAGTATACTCCAGTAGTCTATGAGTACAGCAATGCCCCCTTACACACCAAGAGCCTGTACAGTATTACCTTAAAGGAGACATAAACCCACAGAATTATTTAGGTTATTCTAGGGCAGAAATATATGCAGATTCTAAAAATCAACACCATTTTCCACGAAATACAACCATATTCCAGATATGGTCCAAAGTTTGAAGGCTTATGGGAGCCGCCATATTTGATCAAAATTTTTTCAAACCACCGCTTTTCAAGCCGGAAGTGACGCTTTCGATTCACTTTCGATTTTTTGTTGCCAACTTATAGCAGAAAAACAATCTTTGCAACCATTGATTTTATTTTCTCATTATAAATGCGTATTTACTTTTTTTTTAATTATAATGCTTGAATTTGTGCTTTTTCAATCGATATAATTTGTTTAATTGCTTGAAAAGAATAAAATACGATCGAAAAGAAATACTCTTACTCTCGATAAGATCGTCATTAGTTCCGCGAAAAAACACGATAAACAACTTGAAGAGCACAGGCACTCGTAACGTTATGTAGGTGTACTCCGTGTTTATATACCATATACCTACATAACGTTACGAGTGCTTGTGTGGAAGAGTACCTCGAATTCACTGTTTCATTGGTCATATTTCGTAAAACCAAACATATTTGGCCTTTTACTGATCGTGTTTCTTTCACTCCGTAAATATATTCAGTTTCACTTTAAAGCATTCTTTGTACGGAATCGAACAAAAACTCAGCACTTGCCACAAGCAACTTTGTTTACGACTTAGGCTAGGCGTTTGTCAGCCTAACATTATTTCTTTCAGTGCGTAATCCGCAGGCCCAGGCACATCAAAGTTAAGTACGCAGGCCTAAAGACATATCGTATTTTTTGGTTGAAAATGGAACATTTTGGACTTGAGGGCTATCAGTTTGAACCCGAGTATACTGAAGCTGAAATGGTAAATTTAGCTGCTGAAAAAAATGCCACTGACACTGACTCAGTTGGAAGTGAAACTGAGACTGATACTAGTGAAGAAGATTATTGTTTGTGTGGAGAATGTGAAGCTATGCCTTCTGAAAAGGAGAATGTTTGTTGCCACTCGGTATTTGGGCAACATGAACTGGATTTTGGAGCCTGCATCACTGAAGACCCGAACTTTGCTGCAGTATGCTTGCAGAAATTAGTTTTGGAGCTTGCTTTCCAGCAATTTCTTCAATACAAAAAGAAACCGCCACTTGCAGCCCAGGCTCAAATGAACAACAGGTTTGTTTTTTTTTAATTATTTTTTTATAACAATTAAAATTAGGCAACCCTACACTACTTTGATGTTGCTGTCTATCTTGATTTTCATTCGAATATGCGCAGTAAATCAATGCAGCATTTACACAATTGAACTCTATTAATACTGCTTTACAATTTTAAGACCAGACACTTGCCAACAGGAGTTTTGTTTAAGTTTTCCTCATTCAAGACACATTTAGCCCATGGATCTCCACTTTGAAGATCTTCGGAATGTGGTGCATAGAATGCATCCAAGTTTGAAGCTGCAACAGCTCAGTTGAGCAATTTTCCAACAGCCAACCTCAAAACCTAAAATGATCTTATTCTATATGTAAAATGTGATTGCTTTCCTTTTATTTCAACAGGCAGAAAAGACTCATGGCTTATAGACAGATCAGTTTGTGGGCAAGCAGAGGTCAACCCTTAGGAAAAGGCAACAGGAGAGTGTTACCTTCCTGCTGTGTCATGCGGATCAGGGCAGAATTTACTGATGACACCTTCTCAGGGTACCTTGAAGTACAAGAGGCATTAACTATGGATTAAAAGGTGATTTTTCAATTTTCTATTTAATGGTATATAGCCCTGCTTATGTTTGTGAGTTTATTTTGTCAAAGAAAGGTATAAACAATTATTTGGTTAACATTTAATATCAGTTCTACTGTACAGCACATTTAGAGAGCTGCATTTAGGTAAATCATGACGCAGAAGAACTGCATCCTTTTCAATGCCATTTAGCTGGCAATAACAGGTGGGATAAAAAATGCCAAAGTATTCCTTTTAATTGAAATTTATTAAGCAGTGAAGCATCGTTGCAAAACATGAAATTCATTTGTTTTTATGTTATAATTTTTGTGTTATCAGAGGAATTTATGAGGTCTTTTTTTTTTTCTTGCAGATCAGAAGATATCGGTTTTGTTCATATGAGAGGGAAGGATGCGTAACTCTTGAATGATTATAACTCAAGATTTGGGATCTTTCATATTTATTTAATTTTGTTTTTACTATACCTATAGTAAAAATTGTATATCCATTCCTCATGAAAAATACTGAGAGGCTTCTATTAAACAATATTGTAAAGGATTTCAGGTTTTGCAAAGAATAAAGGCCCAAAATAGAAAATATACTGTATGTGTTTTACTCTTATTATATTTTCAGGTCTGATGAATATAAGCAGATACATTTTTTGCTGTAACTGCATAATATTTTTTTTGCAGTAAGTAGCTTAAATTATTGACAAAAATGTGTTTGGAAGAGACAAAGAGGAGCACATTTCCATTTGCTTCCACCAGAGAGGAACACCAGCTTAACCCCCATGAATGGCCTGAAACTGAAGTAAAATGTAGATACATGTCCCACAAACTTCAGAATTTGTCAAGCTACTATTTCCACCCTATTCCCT
This sequence comes from Apostichopus japonicus, assembly GCF_037975245.1. Taxonomy (NCBI): domain Eukaryota; kingdom Metazoa; phylum Echinodermata; class Holothuroidea; order Aspidochirotida; family Stichopodidae; genus Apostichopus; species Apostichopus japonicus. Next base: position 5,559,826 of record NC_092567.1, read on the forward strand.
TCTTCATATTGTGATATTAAGTCCTTTCTGGGATCCAACATCTATCCACTCATTCAAAGTAGTGAAGGGCTTTGACTCCTACCCCACACATTCATTTACCACATATCAGTATTCATCCCCTTTCATATGATTGGTAGGTTTTCAACAGCATAGTAGATCTGTCTAGCCTTGGCATGAAAAAGATCTTATTGCAACAGGAAGATATCAACCACTAGTCTTGCATTGCTTAACTGTAGCATCCTCAATTATGTAAAATACTATTTGAACATACAATATACGTTGTAAAATATTTCATTCGACTTAATTTTTACAGAGAAGCATATCAAGTGGATAAAGCAAGCAAATACCTGTGGTGTATTGTCTCAAGTAAAGAAATGCACATACCATAATGTTTGTCATTGTCAAGAAAAATGTATTTCCACAAAATATCACAAGCACAAGGTCTACAGGTTTATAAAGAAAATATAAACATCAAACACAATATATGATGAAATGGTTACAGCTATTCAAATAAATAGTGAAAACAGTTTGCAAAATCGCATGAGTTGAAAAAAAGCAACAACTCTGTCACAAATGAAACTATATGATAATAATATGAGACTATCAAACAATGGATAAATGATTGCACAAATTTATCTTGCACAAACCAAATCATGAAAGATATGAAAATTTATCTAATCTTCAGAATAGTTTGTTTGGTTTGAATGGGTATTTTGCATCCCAAAGGTCATATAAAGATACAACAGCCATTTTATAAACCAGTTGTAAAAACTAGTTGGACACTGGAGATTGAACCTGGGAAGTTGTTGTAATAGGCGAAACACTAACCACTAAACCAGGGAGGTTTACGATAGTTTAGAATAATTTGTACACATGTTTAAATAAAACGTTAACAATATACACAAAATTATGAAAATATGACTGCAGCAACAACTGTGACAGTCATTGATGAATACATAAAAAAGAGAATGTTTCACTTTGTTGTACATAAATCTTAGCATTACAAGCAAGGTGACCTTACAAACAATAACATTGTTAATAGTTGAATAACATTTCAACTCATCATTAGTGAATACCTAAAAAAGAGAATGTTTCATTTTGTTGTACATAACTCTTAGCATTATAAGCAAGGTGACCTTAGAAACAATAATAGGGTTCACCGTTGAATAACATTTCAACTGATCGTTGATGAAAGACTAATCATTACAATGGATAGTATACCAAGCCCAACATAATCCAATCAAACAAAAGTTAATGAGGTCATAAAAAAGCAAATACATGGAAACAATATGTAATATTGCATAGGTGAAAGGCATAGAGTTGAAAAGTTTTCTGGGTATTTATCTTTAAAAATGAAAATGCACCTTTATCAAGGTAAGTACTATGAAAAATTTAAAAAAATGATAGTAGGCCTATATATTTTTTATTATGAATAACTTTATTTTTCAAGGTTCTCTTTCTAACTTTGGCAGTAAATTTTTTGCTCAAATATGCAAAAATATTTATTAACAAGCTGCTGATAAAATTAATTGGCAAGTTTCTAGTCCTCGGCTTCCAAACATTATTGCACTTTCTTGTAAAGCAAAAGATGAATTGGAGTTAAGATAGAAAATTCCTGCTGATGCCAATGAAAAGAAGCATACCGGATAAAAACGTGATTAGTTTACCACCAAATTTTTCTGTCACAAAAGATACACAGTAATCAACATTAAAAGAAATAAGCTTAATTAAGAAGAAAATGCTGAATTTAAACAATACAAAATTTAAAACCTAGAAGCATGGCTCTTCAACATTTCTTCTTTTGAGGGGGCTTCAGTTGGTGCAATATTTTTTGCAGGCGCTGCTGGCACAGGGTCAATTGTCCTTGTCTGTCTTCGATATACAACCCCTTTCATTAAATCTTTGACATAATCATAGTTCTTGGCTTCATACCTCGCCTTCAGCACCCAACTCTTCTTCATTTTTGTAAATACCTTCTTGTATTGTACTTTCCCTCGTGCGGATGAGCCTTTGTGAGGCTTCTTCACAACGGCCTTTGCCCGTCCAACATTCTGGTTGTGGTCAATTGCAGCTAACTTCAATCGAGCTGTCATTGATGAATAACCGAACTCTAATCTCTTCGGCGCATACTTTAAAAGGACATTGTGGAAAACTTCAAGGGCACCAGTATGCATGAATTCTGCAAGAAATCTAATGTCCTTCAAAAGTCGCTTAGCCAGGGCTACCTTCTTCAGTGCCTCGTGGGCAGATGATCCTGCCTTGAGCCATATTTTCTTTCTCTGCTGCAGATCTGTCAGTGGATCATGGCCACATTTCTGAAATAGTGGTAAGTTAGGATCATCTGACCACTCATGCTGTCCTAGAACATGGTAGACCACAGATGACCACATTTGCACCAACAGCTCCTGGTCCTTGTTGCAAGCTCTGGCACAAAACCACAGATGGTTGATAATGGATTTGATCCAAGGTTCCAATTCTTCATTTCCCTTTTTCTTTGCCGCTTTGCGCAATTTGCTTTTGATATTTTTCGCTAGGTGAAATATATCAAAATTATGTTTTACAGAACTGTACTTAGTACGCATTAATTTTCTTATTCCTGTGTGACGGTCAGTAGCAAATGTTTTTACATTAAGTTTATATTCATTAAGGACTCTATCCATGCACCTCTGGAAGCCCACTGCTTCCATTCTTTGAGATGCCCCAGTCTCTGAAACTTGCACCAGTTCCATGTCTACCACCTTCTCTGAACTGACATCCATCAAAGAGTAGCTACAATACTTTGCTGAAAACCCTGGCGAATCACAACGCCCATCACCAATAAGATCAGTTGAGGATCCTTTCAATTGGTCAACCACTGCCTTTTGATGTGCATCCCAATAACTGTTAATCTCTGGGATGAGGTACATCTTCTGAAGGTCATAAAATGTAGTGGCAGAAAAGAACTGCAAATTTAAAAAAATCATGAATTGAGCAACTCTTTGATATGTCAGTCCAGAGAACATGGTAGCCGCAGAACAGAGGAGGTTACCAATGGGCATCCTACCATCTAAGGGCTGGGAGGTCCACTTCAACACAACATGGCCAGAAATACACTTCAATGTTGCAAGCAAACCTGACCCAACAACTTGCTTTTCTATATCTGTAACACTACTTGAACATTGGGAACATTGAATATGATAACAAAGCTGTTCTATGTTCGCCTCAAATACTATATACTTTTGTTCCTCTACAGCTTTTGTTGCAAAGGAGTCAGTGATTGAAAAGATGGGTAGGTCTTCGTCCGGTTCATAGTGTGGATCTCGCTTTTCATCATCCTGGCATCCTTTATCGCTGCCATCACTGTTGTCCTCACCTTTTTCAATTTTAAGCGGGGACTTGTGTTTCAAGGACCTCTGTGGTGGCAATGTCTCTTGCTGCGGTGGGGTCTCCTGGGGTGGAGCCATTCCCTCAGAGGACACATCAGCTGATAAGCTGATAAGAAGCTGTATGGGTGGTCCAATTCCACTGTACAAGCATGGTGTGTTTTGACTTGTGGTACACCAGCTTGGCATCCCATCTCTGTAACGTCAGTATATGTCTGAGTTGATGCGCAAACACTGGACAAGGCATCCTGTACAAGAATAAATAAAAGAGCATAAACACTCGAGTTAGACAAACATAAGATAAACATTGATTTAAATCTGCCAAAAAGAAAAAAAGAAATTTTCATACATTAAAAATGATAAAGGTAGGCATTAGAATTAACCTTGAAAAAAATGAGAAAAGAGTAAAAGGGTTTGAAAAATTCTCATGCATGTTTTCCAAAACCTGCTTGTAAAAAACAAATTCTCTGGTCCATAACTGGCTGATATCTAATTTCAAGGATTGAACTGTACCAAAAATATTGGTACAACATTTAAGGCAGTGACATATCTACTAATTTATTTTGACACCCAGATTTACTATGTGAGTGAAAAACTGTATTGTGACTTAATGTAATGTAAAAACATAGGAAAGAAATGAGAAAATTTTAATATGTCTTTTCAACCAATTTGCTTTTTGAAATGTGCAGTGCTCTACCTTTACAGTACTTGTTTATAGGGGCAACCTGCCTGCCCTCATTTTTTTTCCCCCATCCCTCAGAATTTTTTTTATGTATACACTTAAAAAAAACAACCTTAACAAAAAAAAAGGAAAAAAAGAAGTTTTCCTGTTTGGTACATGAATGGCCCTTAGGCTATCATAATAAAAGTGTACGTTTGGAGTAACTCTACCCTTCTCAAAAAATTCCTACCTTCTCAAAGACATTTTCTTGAAAAAAAAAAAAATTACAGTGTGCAAAAAAGCATACTAAATTTTGAAGTTGGTTAAAAAAAAAATTGCCTACATACCCAAATTTTTCAACCGACTGGGCTACTCCAAGCTAACAATATTTTAAGGATGACCTTATTATTTATGGTTTCTTTCTGAGATTTAAAACGAGCCCAGAGATTAACTAGCGAACCTAATGGGTAGATCCACGGTAGACTTTCCCACTTACAGCCCATGAAAAAATAATCTTAAATTGTGAATTCATAACCACTATTAAATGCGGTGACATTTTGTTTTAGCTCTTTAGAAAATTCTGGAAATTATCACTCTTAGATGATTTTCTGGATCCACTCTTGGAGGGCCCCTTTTTGAAATGGAGTTGAGGGCTGTTGTGTATATTTTAATTTTTCAGTGACATTTATTTCAAACTTCAGAATCTTATTAGGGATGCAAAGAATAAACCCATAGTGTAAATCTGAGAACAAGTAAAAGCCAAACTTACAGGTATGAATTGCTGAGTGATCCGTGTTACAGCAGTTGTGGGTGTGACAGCAGGGGAAAGAACCTCAGCAGGTGGATCCAATAGACTGGAAAATCCCTGTTGATAAGAGAATTAAAACAACATTTAGTTTCAATACAAAATCACTACTTAATGAAACCTCAATTCCAGGAACAAGTATGAAATTTACATTAACTGCAGTCAAAGTAATACATTTTTAATATATACAGCTCTTGAATGTTCATGTGTGTCAGCTTGAAGTGCTGTGTAGAAATGTTTCAAGAGGGTGATAAAATCTGAAAAGTTTTTGAATTTTGAAATATGATAACAATATTTTTGTTTGAATTGAAGCACTTTTAAACATCGAATGATTACAGCATAATCAATTTTTATATTTGATTAATCAGCTAATACTTAATTTTTTGGAAGAATTAGCTCTGGTGACCATTTGTTTTCAATTTTGTATACATGTGCCCCCCCCCCAAAAAAAAAAAAATCAAAGTCTGATTATGGTACTGCAGTAACTTTGACATAAAACAATAAAAGAAATTATAAACAGAAAAAATTAACAATTTTAATACCTTAGGTGAACAGTGTAATGGCTGACACAGTTTCTTTGAAGGTGGCTGATCCTTTGCTGTCAAAAGTTGATTGATTTCCTACAAAAAAAGTATGAAAACATAAACATTAGAAAAATTTCCTGGAAAAAAAAACATGAAACATATGGTAAAGTAGGAGCAGTTTATGGGATAAAAATTCCCATCAAGCCATACTAAGATCCAACTGAGATCGTCATGAATGAGGGGAGGGGAAAAAACAGTAACAATTTTCCAGTATTTCTAAAAGAAGTGGTTAATGTGGTCTAAAAAGGGCTATTAATTTTGTTCTATTATCTTATTATCTTTTTTTTTAGGGGGGAGTGGGAGCAGTATGAGGAGAAGGAAGACGACATAAAAAATGGTCCACAAACTTCTATAAGAGAAAAAAATTCAATACTTGGCTTGAAGGCAGTTAATCGAGGAGCGACTGAGGGAATGCAACAAAGGTGGCTGTGTATATAAGAATTTTGTGCATATTACATCCACGGCAGCTGCACAGTGGATATAAAAATTTGGTGCACATTATATCCACGGCACCGATATTTTGTTGTTGCCAAAAGCACTGGTCGATCACCTCCGTGGATATATCATTATATCCACGGCTGTTGTAACTAGTGTACCACCTCCAGGGAGGGGGGGGGGCAGAGGGGGAACGTCACCCCCGTAAAGCTTGTGTTTTGTTTGTATTCTAAGCCAAATTTTGTGAAATCATAATGTGCCGTGAACCCAGGGCCATCGTATATAAGCGATGGACTGGGGGATGTGCCCCCCCCCCCCCCCCGTGATCAGTTTGATGTAGTGACCCTTTTTTTTTTCTTTAGAAATATGGCTTCCAAAAATATGGAAAGTGCACCTCCCTTTCTGGATACCCTTGAACCACCTACATGGACATTGCTCAGTTTTAACCTTGGGAACAAACACAGTCAACTATTCCAACACCTCCCTAACAGAGCTACCCATATTTATGGAGGATATTTCTAGTAAACATCTTACATTATCCTCAGATACAGTAGCATGATCCCACCCGTGCTCAATTATAATACACCCTTCACAGGAAATGATCCCAAAAAGTAAACTCTTTTCACCTGTGGTTCATTACACAATTAAAAACTTAGACAAACTTGTATTAACAATGCTAACAGTTGTACATCAGACAACATAAGATAAGCCCTTGTTAAGTTTGCAATGATTTTGTTTGTTTTGTTTTCACACCTTTCAATTGAAAGAATCAATGTAGGCCTATTGTACTACTAGTGCCATGTGAAGCTGTGCACTGTACTATACTACTAACAGAATCAAAGTAGGCCTATTGTACTAGTGCCATGAGAAGCTATGCACTGTACTAACTTACTGTTATCTTAGCGTTAATATTAGAATTATATCGGGGTATTTTTTTAATGAATACGTGACGATATGCAAAACAAATGATTTTTCTACATTAATTCATAAATAAATATCCAACTTTTAACTCCACATCATTCACAAATCGGCGGCCTAATGTTATACTCCGATGTACTGCGCGATATAAACAAACGACTTTCGTTAGGCCTCACCTGTTTCGCTGATCTTTTCAGAAGGCGCAGTGCTCGACAGTGGTCTTCTTTCGGGAGACGATGGACGAAAATGGTTGGAAAGGAGCCGGGTTTTAAGTTCTTTCTCGGTTTAGTTCCCATTAGTCTTGCTTTAACGTCCTCTTCGAAGCATTTCTCTTCGAAGTGGTCCTCGCAAACAACTTTGTATTTGTGGAACGTAAAGTTGTCCACGGTATGGCCAGTCCCGATCTGATGTAGCCATTTCTGGGAAAGTTCTCTCTTCTCTGGGTCCGTTTTTCCGTCAGGAATAACAAAAAATCGCTTCCCCTTAGATTTTCCAGCGCCATGACGATTTGAACAACCATAAGCTTGGCATTCCGGCATAATTTAAACTTTTTTTCGAACTTGAGAAACTTTTTCCAAACTTTCTTTGACCATTGTCAACACACAATCTGCATATGAATGTACTGTGTGAGTGATTGGTTTCTGAGAAACGAAGTGAATCTACTACGTCACTAAATTGAGGGCGGGTGTACAAAATGGCGCGCCCCATATATTTGATTATAGTAGCGAAAAAATGTTTTCAAAAATCGAAAAAAAATATGATATTACAGTTTATAAATAAACTAAGGCGTGTATTGTGTTTATAATATATCTTTCCATCATAAGGATTAAGGAAATGTTGTGGGTTTGTGTCTCCTTTAAGTATAACTGTAGACACTACAGTCTTAGCCATTGAGTATTGCACTGCTCAGGACTTACACACACAGAAGTATGACTTTACTGTATAACTGTTGACACTACTTAGTCACTGGCTACTGCACTACCCCCTAACAAACCCACAGGTATTTCTGTATAACTTTACATACTGTACTACAGTAGTCATTGAGAACTGCACTGCTCTTTGCACACCCAGAGGTGTTACTTTACCTATAACTGTAGACACTACAGTAGTCATTCAGTACTGCACTGCCCCCTTACACACCCAGAGGTATTTACTTACTTGTACACACTGCAGTAGTCATTGAGTACTGCACTGCCCCATAACACACCCAGAGGTACAGTATTTACTGTATAACTGTACTTACTCGAGATCCAGTACTGCACTGTTCCATTGCGCACCCAGAGGAATTACTGTACCTTACTGTATAACTGTAGACACTACAGTACTTAGTCATTGAATACTGCACTACCCCCTAACACACCCACAGGTATTTCTTTCAGGAACTTTACATACTGTACTACAGTAGTCATTGAGAACTGCACTGCCCCTTGCACACCCAGAGGTATTACTTAACTGTATAATGTACCTACTGTACTACAGTAGTCATTCAGTACTGCTCTGCTCTTTGCACACCCAGAGGTATTACTTTACTGTATATATAAATGTTGATACTACAGTAGTCATCAAGTACTGTACTGCTCCCCTACACACCCAGAGGTAATACTTTACTGTATAACTGTAGACACTACAGTAGTCATTGTGTACTGAACTGCTCCAGTTGCACACCCAGAGGTATTACATAACTTTATAATTTTCCTACTACTCTTTGAGTGCTGCACTACTCCTTGCACACCAAGATGTTTTACTTTACTGTATAACTGTAGACATTACAGTAGTCAGTGAGTACTGTAAGTGCACTGCTCCCTTACACACCCAGAGGTATTACTTTATATGAATGGACTGTAATGTAACATTTGTGGACAATGTTTATATGATCTGTCTAATATATGTTTTCTTTAATGTACGGACTTCTTTGTATGTTAAGTTCGTATTGACTAATGTACAGTACAACGTATTTAAGTTATTTACCAGTCATTGCGGGAAAAAAACCACAATTTCTCCTTTTTCTTGAATAGCCTATATCCAAGCCCACCATACATAATTGTAGAAGGATGTGACCATACACAGTATTGTGTACTTGACGTCGCAAGAGCAGGAAACGTGGCGTGTTCAGTTGGTGGAATACGGCCAGAAGTCGAACTCCAATGGAGAACTTAGGAAAACTATCCTGCTCTATCTCTAACAGAGCTGGAAAGGACATCAACAGAAAAGTGAGGAATCTTTGACATTTCTCTTACAACAAACTTCAAAATGTTATCAGCGCCTGAAAGAGGGATCACATTAGAGTGTTTTATATTGTAGGACAGAATTCAGATGTGTTCAATTCCTCTATAAAAGTAGCAAGAATAGACCTTAAAAGACATATGGTAGATGTTTGTTTGCTATGGATGCTTTGTTATGGGGTTTAAACTAAACTATGTGCGATATGTTTATATTTAAAAAGGATGTTCGGATTCAGAGAAATCAAATAGCCAGGGTTCATTGACCTGAAATTACATTAGAATTGATCTAAATATTCTCTTTTATCTAGTTCTAAGAGGTGAATGATTTTGCAATTGTGAGATCCAGTAGCCTGCTCGTGTAGTTAGAATACCAGAACACCAGAACACCAGAACACCAGAGTACTACGTATATTATGGGGGATTATAACATTAACTTGTCCAATTTTAGTAAGTCTAGAGATTTTTTAAACATTATGCACTCGTATGGTTTTAACCCTACGATAACAAAACCTACTCGTTTTAGTAGTAATACAGCTACTATTATTGATAACATTATAACGAATGCTAATACCTCTCTTACTACAGGCATACTCATTACTGATTTAAGTGATCATATGCCTATATTCCTAAAGGTTCTTGACAGGACAAACAAGACAAAAGAACCCTTTCATATACAAAATTTTAACAGACACAACATGTCAGAATTTATCGACGACATTGAGAAGGAAACATGGGAGGAGGTGTTAACTAAAGTTGATGCTAATTCAGCTTACAACTCATTTTTTAACACTTTTTATTTAACTTATAATAAGTGTTTTCCTCATCTATTAATTACTAAAGGAAATAGGCGCAAGAGAAAACATCCATGGATTACTAAGGGTATACTAAAATCTATTAAAAGAAAAAACCATCTCTACAGACTTTACTCAAAAGCTCCTACAAATAGCAATAGAGAAATTTATGTTGCTTACCGAAACAAGTTAAACCACATAATAAGATTTTCTAAAAGGTTATATTTTTATAACAAATTCAAAGATAGTAACAATAATGTAAATGATACCTGGGGCGTAATCAATGAGGTTCTTAAGAAAGACCGTAAGAAATCATCGTACCCATCTGTTTTCAAAGACGGCGATCACGAAACCAGCGACGATCAAGACATTGCAAACGGTTTTAACGATTTCTTCATTAACCTTGGACCCTCACTTGCCAGCAAAATCAGTCATACTGCAAAATCAAACAACCATATGTATAGCAATAATAGTACGCGAAACTCTATTTTCACCTACCCTGTCAGGGAGGAGGAACTCTTACGTGTTGCGAATCATTGCTTAAAGCCAAAGAAGGCAGCTGGGTATGATGATTTCAAGCCAGATATTGTTAAGCAGGTATTACCTTTCATTGTCACCCCTCTTACTCATATCTGTAACATATCGTTCACCACTGGGGTATTCCCAGACAAGCTGAAGATTGCTAAGGTCTTACCCATTTTTAAGAAAGGAGAATCCAATATCTACGAGAACTACCGACCAATCTCTATTCTATCATGCTTTTCCAAAATTCTCGAACGTCTCATGTCCAACAGAATAATAAATTTTCTAGATGCTAATGACATACTTTGCAAGGAACAATATGGATTCCGCCCTGGTCACTCAACTGAGCTTGCCCTGGCAGATGCCATTGATAAATTATACGATAGCCTTGATAAGAAGAAAACATGTATTGGAATATTCTTAGATCTATCAAAAGCATTTGATACCATTGACCATCGTATTCTGCTAAACAAGTTATCATTCTACGGTATTAGAGGACCAACCCTTAACTGGATGGACAGCTACTTATCAAAACGTTTACAGTATACTTCGTATAAGAAGACCATGTCTGACTATGCTGAAATCCGCTGTGGTGTTCCTCAAGGTTCAATATTAGGACCACTTCTTTTCATTATATATATCAATGACATCTGTCATATCTCTAATATTGCAAAAACTATTTTATTTGCAGATGACACTAGTATATTTTTCGAATCCAATAACTTGAATACTTTACATGACATAGTATCCATGGAGTTGAATCAATTTAACGACTGGTTTGCAACTAATAAGCTTTCACTTAATCTTGATAAAACCAGCTACATTGTGTTCAATAAAAGCAAATCTTTTTCTTGGAAAAAAGACATTTTAATGGATGGTAAGCCTATCAAGCATGTACATAGCATAAAGTTTCTCGGAGTTTATATTGATAGTAAACTTACTTGGTGTGAACATATATCAAATATTGCAAACACTGTGGCGAAAAATGTTGGTATCATTTCTAAGTTGAAACACTATTTTCCTCAGAATATTCTTAGAATGCTTTACCAAACATTAGTGTTCCCCCATTTTTCATATTGCTCCATAATCTGGTCTGGCACCCATAATGTTTATCTTCACCCTCTTGAAATCCTACAAAGAAAGTCATTCGTCACATAACTCATTCTGAATATCGTGAATACACCAGCTCACTTTTCAAATTGCTCAACTTATTAAAATTTAACGATATTGTTAGGCTGAATGTAGCCACATTCTTTTACAAGGCTTGGAATGGCTTACTTCCTGCAGCCTTTCATGACTTATTTACTATTAACAGCGCCATACATAGTCACCGCACTAGAAGTGCCGGTCAAGCACACCACAACTTATGTAATACAACATTTGGTACGTTAAGTTTAAAGAATCGTGCTATGAGGACATGGAATGATCTAACTGCTACTATAAAATCTAAACCATCTAAAGAAACATTTAGAAAAGCACTAAAAAAAGAAGTAATTTCTCAGTATTGATACATCGTTTTTATTGTATGTTATTAATTATTCTTTATTAAGACACTAGTTATATTTTCATTTATGTATATATGCTTTTTGTTTGTTTTTTGTTTTCCCTTTCTTTCTTTCTTTCTTTCCTGGGAGTCCTTTACCTTGTTAAGCCTGAATTGGCTTTTTAGAGGACTTCCCTCCAGTGGAAAATCAAATAAATCAAATCAAATCAAATCAGAATACAGCCCGTATGTTCAGTGAATTTTATGTCTGATAGAAGTTATGCTTCTAAATGAATGGCAAGTTTGCATCTCGAACGACTTCTTCTTCGATCGGTTCCTCAATCTGACTTTAAGCTCCATCAGAACAACTGTATTGTTATCTGCTTTTTTATATCGCCAAAAGGCTAGTCTTTTCTCACACACTGATGAATACTGATATGTATAGTCTAAATCTATCTGAAATTGGTGCCTTATCTTCATTACCACTTGAAAAGTGCAGTTGATTTTATTGAATAATTCTTCTGTCTTTGTGATAATTTTATTCCTTTCAGATCCTCACTTAATATTTTCAAATGCTTAATTTCAAATTGCCATTTGACATGCGTTTTTCCTATTTACAGGCAACAAGGGGACTTCGGGTTCATCGAAAGTTGCTGTGGTTACAATTATAATTGTAGTACTTCTAATTCTGGTGGTTTTGGTCGACTGTATGAAAGGTACCATGGTGCATCTACAGTAGCACAATAACTTCAATGAAATATAGCAAAGTTTGCTAGCTATTTTCTTGTATTCTATTTGTATTCATTGCATCTACATTATCCTTATATTGACTAACAGTAAAGTATAGTAACTACAGTATTTTTGTTTTGTTTTTTTATTTTGATGATAATAGTAATCATTGCATTGATGATGGCATTTGTGTGTATGTGCAAGTTTGTGATGCCCAGCTTGTAAACATGATATCTCAAGAAGGGTAGTTCGGACCAATATCATATGTAATTTGTAGATTTACCACATTGAGTACAAGAAGCCTATTGTTTTTGGTGAAGGTCAAGGGTCATTTGGGGTCATGAGGAGTTAAATTGTAGAAACCTGGTAAACACAATATTTCAAGAAAGGAAGGTCGGACCATATTTGGTGAGGTTAAATTCACATTGAGTACAAGAATCCTATTGTTTTTGGTGGGGCTCAAAAGCCATTTGAGGTCGCCAAGGATCAAGTTGTGAAAACCTTGTAAACACAATATCTCAAGATGGGAAGCATGGGCATACCTCATATTTGATTTGTTGAAGTACCAAATTAAGTCAAAGAAGCCTATTGTTTTTGGTGGAGGTCAAAGATCATTTGGGGTCACTAGGGGTCAAATTGTGAAAATCTTTGAAACACGATATGTCAAGAAGGAAAGCATGAACAGACCTCATATTTAATGTGTAGAAGTACCTTATTGACTAAAAGAAGCTCATTTTTTTCGGGGAAGTGGAAGGTCATTTGGGGTCATCAGAGGTCAAATTATGAAAACCTTGTAAACATGATATCTCAATATTAGAAGCTTTGGCAGATCTCATACTTGGTATCAAGGTGTATAGCATTGAGTCAAAGAAGCCCATTGATATGGTGGAGTTCAAGGTTCACTTGGGGACAACAGGTCAAATCGTGAAAGCTTTGTAAACATGATCTTGCAAGAAGGGAACCTTGGACAAGTTAAGGAGCCTATTATTGTTTTTGGTGGAGCCATAAGGTCATATGAAGACAACAAATGCCAAACATTTACTCCACTCCCCTCTTACCTGTCTCTCTACACTAATACACCTTCCTAACATAATATCATGAGGGAAGCTTGGACAGATCGCATATTTGGTATGTAATTGTACCACATTGGGCGGAGGTCAGTGGTCATTTGAGTTCACCAGGTGTCAAATAGTGAGACCCATGTTTTACACAATATTTCAACAAGGACAGATGTCATATTTAGTATCTTGATGTATCTATCACATTAAGTACAAGATGCCTGTTGTTGAGGTGAATGGTAATTTCAGGACAGCCTCTGTCGTTGTGACTTTTTTTTTCACATCACACTGCTTTTCACTGTATTACTATAAAGTTCAAGTATGTTGTACACCCTCACTGTACATGATTTCAGATTCATGAAGAAAACTGCTGATGTTACATCATCGAAACCTTGATGCATCTTTGCATTCTGGTTCATTAACCTTACATAAATTATTCCTGCAGTGTTAAACTTCCGAAGGAGTCGGAGGAAACTTGTGGAATACGAAAAGGTAAGACCGTTGTATCTGAAAATATAAATAATATCAAGGGAAGCAAAATATATAAAGCTGTTAAACATACTGTAACGCTAATTCAGTCTAAGATTCCGGGGGCACTTAAATATTACCTACTGAGGACTGGTGGTGGTATGGAAACAAATGCGGCCTGGATGGCTGTATTTTAGTAACGACAAGCTTTTAATCTCGTTATAACATGCAAACAATATAACACACGTATATAAACTTAGGTAAAGAAACACGCGCTGAGATTTCGTAATCTATTACTATAATCAGTCACAGTACATACTGTACCATAGAAAATGGTTACAAACGTGTCACTTGTCTGATGATCACCAAACACGTGGGAAACTCAGAGATTACACATGATTAAACAAAATATACTATATTAACTTGCACTGCCTCTATTTATTGAGCATTTTTGATGCCGGAAGTGAACAACTGAATTAAACTATACACATAATATGTTACAACAACAAGTTAACATTATACTCATTTGAAATAACATTCCTACCAATGGATAGTTTCATGTTGTAATAGATATAAGTTAATACACGCAACTGTCAGGAAATCCTTTCTCTACCAGTTTTGTGTTGAGAATAACATGTACATTACGATCTTCCCTGCAGCAAATACCACCCCATTCCCCCTGTTCTTAGCCAAAAACAGGAAGATTAAATATCTACCTGAGTTGGTAATGCTAGCCATACTGAACTCTCCTCTGCACAAATTCATGATTAAAGAAACACAGTGTATTTTTTCAGTGGTCAAGCTAAACTTGTCTTCACACACAGGAAAGTAGTACTGGCCATTAGAGCACTTGTGTTTGCAATCATACAGGTGACTGGTCAACTCAAGGATGAATCCTAATGACAGTATTTGGGGTAGTTTATGCTATCAAGTAACAAATTAATAATGCTTGAGTGAATTAGATGAGGACAGGTTTTCTATACTGTAGGCAAGCTTGACTGCCATGTAGACTCTGAGTACATTTATATAAGAATAAGGAATAACCTACAGTACGGTTACTTAGCAACATCAAACATATTGTGTTACTGTAACTTGTATCCTATTTAATAGAAAATGTTAATTACATAGTCAAATTATTTGCAAATAGTGACTTCAAATTGATAATTTTATTGATAATATGTTTGAAAGTATCATTACCCCTCTTTTGTTTAGATGTTGCCCAAGACTAAGACTCACCGCACACCTGGTAAGTTTGATGTACAAGTTATTGCAAGCTGAGTGCAGTGAATGCTGCAAACAATACCTTCAATTGCTTTAAGATACTGTAAAATACCACGCATACAATTAAAATGAATTTCAACATACATATCCTCTACAAGTGATAATGTATAATAATGTAACTGATTCCAGTGACTTTATCGCTGTCATATCAAATTCATGTTATGTTAGCTTTACCAAATGGTGATTAATTAATGACACAATAATTTCACGGTTCCTTTTGTATTTCAGTATTTATGGTTTATGAAAATAAGATGAACATTCTGATTACATCAGAATGCGTCCCACTTCAGATAACAATTATGACCCAATGATGACTCCCAAAAGGTCTGGGCCAAGAATTTTTTTTTACACATCTTTGCCAAATGTTGGAATCGATTGACTCTTTGCAATTAAAGCAGCTGTTCAAATAACCATTTAGTTTGAGAACGAATCTAAAGTTAAGCAGTTAAATTAACATATCAAGACTTTATTTTCTACAGCAAAATTTGGTTGAGCAGCTACCAATAATGACATTCCAATTAAAAATAAAACAACTTTCTTCTGACCATTTTCATTATCGAATTTGTTCCTGATATAAAATAAGATTGTTACTAATCACACTTTTCTGGTTTCCTACAGAGGAGGAACAATTCATCAAGGAATTAAAGGCAAAGTATGAGTTACTTTATCACTCCGTACAACCATTGCCTTACATCAGAGACAGAATGTATTGTGTTGATAAAGTATATGTTTATAGTGGCATTGAACGGTTAGTTGAACAAGCACATGGAAACAAAATTTGGAAACTTTTAGAGTCACATCATGAACTACTAAAGAAACCTGAGAATTGTGGTAGGCAAATTATAGAGGGCGAACCTGGATCCGGAAAATCAACACTGACACTACAGCTTGCATACGATTGGTGCCAAAGAGTTCCAAAATCCCCTTTAAGTAACATACCGGTACTTATTTACCTGCGGCTAAGACAACTGAGAGGGGTGAAGTCAATATACCAAGCAATACGGCGTTTTATATTACCCAGAGACTCAGATCTGAGTGAGGTTATAGTGGAATCAATCATAAAGAATTGTTCAGGTGTATTGGTTATTTTGGATGGATTTGACGAATACCCTGATAAAGACGATCAAGAGACTGATATTTCTCTTATCCTTCGGAGAGAAATGTTACAGGAAATAGACGTCATTCTGACTACCAGGCCTTTCTACTTGCCGAAAGAATTTGCACCGCATACTGATCGAATACGTTTAACATGTTTCAACGAGGACATCCGAGATAAATATATTCGAAAAGCAGTTGTACAGGGTGACGAACAAGCTGCCAGGGAAATAATACTTAAACTCCAACGAAACCCTCTACTTGGTGACTTGTGTCAAGTTCGTTTGTTGTTTATTTTGTTTGCTCACATGATCCACGAGAACAAAGACTTGAAGACATACAAATCCGTTACTAGTTTCTTTCGTAATGTGATAGCTTGCTTCAATGGTCATTTGATGAACAAAACAGTTAAAAAGGTATGTTTTGGCTCAAAACATGATGAGTTAAACAAGGTTGCTTTTGAGGCATTGAGCGGTAGAAACCAACGGATTGTGTGGGATAGTACTTCCCTAAGAAAACGACTTGGGGATGACTTTTATGAGCGGTATCTTAAAACTGGAATATTTTTTGAGGAAGAAGTTCTGACTGGTGATCAATTTCTCTACAAAAAGGAAGTCAGATTCTGCCACAAATTGTTCTGTGAGTGGTATGCTGCCCACTACATTGCTGATTATCTATCTCAAGAATCTTTAACCTCTGCCACAACAGAGAGCCAGAGTGTAGCTGAACTGCTCCGTTATTTGGACCCCTTTGAACTTCACTATGTTTACAGATTTGCCTGTGGTCTTAATAAGACTGCTTCGGGTAAAATTGTAAATTATCTGCAAAACAACCTTAAACATGAAAAGTTTGCTATGATGTGTATGCTGGAACAAGACTATAACAATGAGAATATTGTTGGTGCAATCACAAAGTTGGCCTCTAAAGTGGTCCACGTACATGGCGATGACAGTCAACTACATCAGAGATCAACTTTACAAGTTTTGGAATTCGCGAGTGCAAACCAGGTGAAGTAATGTTCTTTCACTGCAATCAAGACATTTCCTCAGGTTTGTGGTCATGTGGTCACGGTCTTGTACTGTTATTGTACAATAGAATTATAATCAGTGTGTCCTTATACCTACAAAAAACAGTGCAAAACTTCCAGCCTCCACAGGGATTCGAACCTTTGCCCTCTCATGTATTTAAGTGCTTGGTTTATTTTTCTGCCAAGTCCTGTTTTGATTTTTCCAGTTTGCGCTGCATTTCTTGAAAGTTATATAATAGCAATCGATTCATGAGATCAGATACCCAACTCAGTGGCGGATCCAGGATTTCGCCAAAGGGGGAGGCCCAGATGGGAAATGCCTAATCGTCGTCCTGGGGGACGGGTCTAAGGGGAGTGGGTGCCCCCCTCCCCTTTGGAAAATTTCACAAAAAAAGGAGGTCCTCGGTGCAATCTGGTGCTACTTTTCGTGAAAGTTTGGAGTAAAATTTATTTCCAATAAATCATGTATTCATGGTTTGCCGGGCATATATTTGCAATTTCGAGCAATGAGCTGGGATTTACGTCTTTGGGGAGTAGGTGGTGATGCAAACTACTCTTTACCAGGCTACTCCAGGCCATTTCATCTTGGATGCCCCTTCCCAGATGGAGACTATTGATGCAGTCAGAGTGCCCCTCTCACCTTCACTTTATCAGAATGATGGTGTACTCTTTTTGCAAATTTATTTTACAAAAAATTACACGCACAGTGGCGTAGCTAGGATTTTTTGAGTTTTTGAGTGGGGGGCCATGGGGGCTGTTCTTTCTTGTGGGGGGGGGCGGAGGTTACTATCTAAGCGGAGCGCCACCTTGGTTGGCGTGGAGCGTGCAGAGAAAATTTGAGATTTCATCACCCCCCAGATCGTAGGAGATGGCACCTGTGAGGCAAAATAGCAACCAAAAAGATGTGCAACTTTGGTGACAGAAATGCAAAAAAAGTTTTTTCTCTTTCATGCTGACTGGCCTTGCCAACTCAGCCAGACTTTTAACTTGAGGGAAGTTGGCATCATTTGTCGTTTCAAGCTGCCAAGGCGTTTCTCCTAACTCAAACCCCTGTGGGCTACCGGTAGGTTTGCAGGATATGCCCACATGTGGACTTAAATAGCATTAGAGGAAGGGGATGGAAGACTAACACGCATCGATGTTTCGGTAATGCATGGTCCACATTGGTGGCTCGGTGCTAATTAGGCCATTTATTGGGTTTCTTGAGGCAGCTGTCATCAGAATCTGGGGTTTTGTGCCAATCGATGACCGATAACATGTATTGGTATGTAAATTTCTTCTTCATATATCTAGCAACACTCTAAAAACAAATGAGTGGATTTCATCCCATTGGAGTGATCACTCAGCGCACTTCAAATTAAGAGTGAAATTTAACTCTATTGGAGTTAACCCTCACTCCTAATATGAGTGAATATAACTCTATTAGGAGTTAAGATTTACTCCAATGGAGTGGAAATTCACTCTTATACCGGAATGTGATCAGTGATCACTCCCTAGGAGTGAAATTCACCTATGTTTTTATCAGTACAGTACAGTGCATATATCATCATAGACGTACGTACGTACGTACTACGTACGATCGTATATCAGACGCACTCGATACCCACGATACGATACGGTCCTGGAGAAACTATTTCCACTCATCATTTTTTAAGGCGATACAGTAGAGTATTGAACAGGCACAGCCGCATGTTTGCAGGAATGTTTCGACAGTTTCGTGGGCATAAAAAAGTTGTTTTGTGGAATATTCAATGACATATCAGGGGCTGATGCAGGATTTGTGACAGGGGGGGTCTGACTGGTCCAGCCGCGCCTGAACGTAAGACTATCTAAGCGGAGCGCCGTCATCGGTTGGCGCGGAGCGTACAAGAAAATGTTTGGCTTTACAAACCCCCCAGATGGCCGGAAACGGCACTTCCCGAGTATTCTAAGCAGCATGTACCCAGGGGGGCCAGCCTATTTCATGGGGGGCCTCGGCCCCCAGGCCCCCCATAGCTACGCCACTGATCACGCATGGGGCCCTTTCCCTCGAACGCGGTAAAAAAAAAAAAAAAATCAGGATTTTCAAAAAGGGGGGCCCGCCCCCCCCCCCTGGATCCGCCCCTGCAACTGAATACATATCTGCAGAGGTTGAATCCCAAAATAATGACCTAATGACCATACGAACGTAAACAATATCAAATGCTAAAAACACTTAGTGTTGGTGTCGTTACCAATAGTGTCACTTGATTTATTGCTTTCATGTGGCCATACTGCCAACTAATAAATGAACACACTATGACATAGACAATCCAAACCTTGAAAATATTCAAGTAATTTGAGTTATAGTTGTGAGGTCCCCTTTACTGCAAAAAACTAAAAGTAAAACGCCAAATGATTTATGCAGTAGCATTTCATTGCCATGGTAAGCTACTGTTGAAATGTCATTTTGACCTCACAATGTAATTGTACAGTTTGGTCTAAAGTAAAGTAAAGTAAAGTAAAGACAAATTTATTGATATTCATCATAAAATGACAATATAATAAAATGGACTACAGCATCTCAAAAATAGGTTCAAAAAAGTTATCTATGTATCACACAATTCAAAGTCTTAATACTTCTAGGTAAAAATGATCGCCTAAACCGTTCTGTCCGCATATGTGGGATCGTGTAAAATCTACGTGGTTTCATGTAAAAATCAAAGAGAGGGTGATCGGATTCCTCGACTAGAGAAGAAGCACACTGACATATTATACGATCAATGAAATCATCCTTGATGGTAGAATACAACTTGATGGATTTATTCAAGTAGTCTAATTGTCCTTTAGAACAGGATGGTAACCAAACTGAACCACAGTACACAAGGAAGGACAACACCATTGTCTGAAAAAGCCAAAGCTGCTTATCAAAATCTAAACCAAAGCCGGCGAGCCTACGAATACAATATAATCTCTGTTTAGCTTTTGATGCCACATTGTCATGTGGGTATTCCAATTAAGTAAGCGTGATACAACCTCAATCACATTATTGTCAATGTACAATGGGGCATGACTTTGCACTGCACGAAAATCAACAATCATTTCCTTGGTTTCCTTACCATTAATAAGCATATAATTATCCTTGCACCAATTCACAGCATACTCTATGGCTGCGAAATAATTTGTTAGACACTGTTGGTTTTTATCGGTGCAAATCCCAATTATGGCAGTATCGTCTGCATACTTCAAGATATAAACATTGTCATAATATGAGACTAATGAATCAGTGTAAATTTCAAAAAGTAATGGGGAAAAGCAACAACCCTGTGGAACACCAGTGTTATTAACAAGAAAATCACTGTTGACACTGTTACAGTGAACAAACTGTGTGCGATCAAAGAGGAAATTATTAAGTAGTATAATTACATTGTCACTGACATACGCCTTCATAGTGTCCAGTAATTTAGAACAGCAAATGGTATTAAATGCAGAATTGAAGTCCATAAAACAAATCCTTGCATAATTACTAGGAGTGTCCACATGTTGACGTAGAATAGTGTCCAGAAGCAGGAAGGCATCCTCCGTCGATCTACCACTGCGATATGTGAATCGGTATTTGTCCAGTGATGGAATACAGTTCAATATTTCGCTACGAAGAAGTTTCTCGAAATACTTCATTAAAACACTGGTCTAACTCAATTACATAAAACCCTCCATCCGTTCATAATGTAGCATGATTCTTTAACTAGAGGATAACTACAATACATTAACCTTGTTCATTTCTCTAACAGATTACCATAGCTTGCCTACACCTGACCATGGCCTTCAAGGAGTGTGATGGATACACTATTTTACTCCAATCTGGCCTCTCTCTCTGTCCTTTGGTGACAGTAGAAAAGATACACATAGAGACTGAGAAGGAGGGAAATGAACCATGTACAATATCAGAGATACAGTTAACAAACATCTTCTGTTTTGCGCTTCGTTGTCAGTCTGTTAAGGAGCTGTCGTAAGTTAAATCTCATGTTTTTATTATCATACTATGTACCTACAAGTATTCTCTCTTGTTACATTTAAAATAACTGATTTACCAAAGTAATAGAGATAAACACAGAGCTCTGACAAAACTGGTTAATGATGTATCATCAAGAAATACATTGTAATCGGAAATTTTAGTGTTACAATCATGAAAAAAGATGAGTTGTTTATGTTGGTATGACTAGCCATCACGGTATTAATTATAACAAAAAGATACAATGACAGTTGTGAATTTGGAAGGTAAGAATATTTTTCATATATCATTGGGAAAATGTCTTACATGATATGATAAGTATCATCAAAGAGGCCAAGGTGTTATTGAACCCAACAAATTTCTTCATGAATTTTGGAGGATTTAATCAGTAATGTGGTAGTATGAGATAATCCCCCACTCTTAAAAACGGAGGACAGCATACTGTGCGTGGAATTGTATCACAAACAAGTTTATTTTACAATTTATCTGATTGTCTCCACACCAATTCCTTTCATGGACTCCTAGCACGACCTAAGGATGAGCCTAAACATACTGTACATTACACTATTACCTTCCTGCAGTTATGGGCTCATTTGCTCATATTAAACAGCAAAATGATGTCCACAGTAAGGTGTTTCGATTCCAATCATTTTGAAGCACTTCCTAATCATTTCCTATATGGAATTGGCTTCATAGCAAGACTGTTTTGCTATCTTTCTCACATGTTGGTTTGTTTCTTCCTTTCTACTTCAAAGGTTCAGTGAATGTCTGCTGCCTCTTTCGCCCTCTCAAGAGTCTACCAATGCAGAGATGATATCTAGGAATATTAAAAGTAACTATCGATTCTGTCAGTATTGGTTGATGATTTGATTAAATCTAGTCATCAAGGAGTTGATATAAGAGATAATATATATTGTAACATTTTCATAAGAAGTGCAAAAAGCAGATTGTAAGCCTTTGGTAAAAGCAAGAATGATGCAAAAGTAGAAAATATGACAAAATAAATTGCTTTGTCAGGAAGATTACATTGATTTCAGAAGCAGTAAGTGTTAACCGCCTAACTGATTTTTCCTGCTCGACACATTCCTTTGGTCAAGCTACTGTAATGGCAATGTTATTAACTTATCATACCTATACTTAGGATATTTGTTTAAGAACATTACTTTAAGTCTAAACACCGAAATCGTGTCGTTTTAAATCAAGCCATATTTATTGGATGAAAAGCTTCAAATTCAAAGTTATAGGTCTTAAGTGTTCCATTTTTAGTGTAGAGGTATCCGTTTCATTTATGTGAAAAAGTTAATTCCTCTCCTTCATAAATCCTAAAATGTCTTTAAATTTAACATATTTTTACATACTTGTCATCATAGTATACTGGCGAGACTACGGTTACAGCCTGAATCTCCATTCTGGTGATTGGGAGGTATGATTCTTTTGTTTTTAGTTGCCAGGGCTTGTTGTTATTGTGTGTGTCTATTAGTGCAGAACAAGTTGGAAGTACAGTAGTGTAAATGCCGACAACCACTAGACAACGACAGAGATCGTGACAAAGCTTAGGGGAAATAACGTATAGTTCTAGATTGTGGAACAATATTTTAAAATATGAGTTGGTCATTGGACATTTTTTATTACTAATAAATTCAGATCATTAATCAACTGAAGATACTCAAGGAATCCTTGTATGACGTTTCTTTTCTATTGAGAGTATTTTGAACTTTTCTGTACTGTACATAGTGGTAAGTCTGGTAGTATGAAAAGGACGTTTTGCTGGATGTGTTTTGGACTTATTTTCATAACAATGGATTTTCTTTAAGCCATAGTAATACCAATGATACTACAATTAGAATAGTAAAAAAAGTAAAACAGAAAGATAAGTTTACACTGCTTCATTTTGTGTTTATTTTCAGGTTGATAATATCAATATTATTGAGTCACTGTGTTCAGAGAGGTTACAGATCTGGACTAAAGATAGTAAATTACAACAGAATTGTACTTTGCAGCTACTGAAGAACGCATCTAACAATGATGTAAGTCAGTAGTCAAATATCAAAATCCCTATGATGGACTAGATATGTCAAAATACATCATCCCCATTATGTACTTGATATGTCATCCCCATTATGTTATTAAGTGTCTATGAAGATACGATAGTATCATTTTGCATTTTGCAATCAAATTATTTGAAAAATTTGATTCATTGTCTTCAACAGTGTTACGAATGCAGGATTTTGCATCCGGAAGTTCCAGAGATGGACGCAAACACTTCACATTGCGTCCCGCGGATGGAAAACCTAAGTACACACACTCTCAACTAGGCCTATATGCAAAACATAACAAAACACATTTTTGAATGAATATCTTTTGAATGAACATTATTTTCCAAACCTCAGGATAACCAAAATTTCTTCCAATCATTCTGATGATTGAATTTGTCTTAAAGCAAATAAATCATAGCAATCAACCACAAGGTACGGAGTTATAACTCTTTACCTTGTTATAACAACATTTACATTACAGAGATTTACATGCAAACAATAGTCATGGTTCTTTTCCAAACTTCCCGTGATCTGATTAACTAATAGTTCCTTACCCATTGTCTGGAAACATTCTTGTGTCTGTAGTGCTCAATGAACACAAATTATGTAAATTAACAACAATTTAAAATTACTTTCCCTGTAGAGATGACAATGTTTGTGCTATAAGCTATCATATGTGTGCACTCAAATATCATAACATTAGGCCCTGTTGACAGTCATGGTATGAAATTTTGGTTGAATTTTTTCTACGATATCACGTAATATTTGAATCATTGTTTTGATCAAAACAATTTGTGAGTTAAGACAAGATAGGAATTTTGTAGGAAGCTAACATCTCGGATACTAAAAAATTATTTTCACCTCACAGTACGTTTGTTCTCTCTGCATTGAGAGTTGCTCAAGTAATATGTACATTCATACCGCAGTACTTTCTTTGTTGCAAAGGTTTTCGCACTGTCTTTGCCCATGTGCCCCACTAATTTATTTTTCTTGTGCAACATTCATACATCTTCAAAAGTAGCTATTGAATTTTGTGTTTTTTGACTTTGTGTGAAGAGTTATTTATATACTGTAAAGGGGCAATGGGTCGGAACTGGCCAGGGTTGGGCCAACTTGCCAATGGTGATTGAGGAAAGGGAAAACTTTGTTCAATTTTCAATAAAACTTATGAATAACATTGCATTGGTTAACTGTTAACATTGGTAACTTACAACAGAGCTTCATAAAAGTTGTGAGCAAGTAGTTCTAGGCCATTAGGGATGTGTTCTTGTGTCATCGAGATCTTTTTATATTTTCTACAAAATTTAAGGGGCTCAATCAAATGAGTTAAACGTGCAGTGTGTTTACTTTTACATGTTCTCTCTAGGCACTCCTATTACTTAACATGAATTTCCAACATTCACAGCATATGCATAGCCTATAACATTTCACACACGCTTTGTAAGGAAGTTGTTTACCATGCAGTAGTATGGATTGTGTGATCTAGGAAAGCATATATGGTAACTAGTCTACGGTAAAATTCCTCGCTTCGGAACTTCGCAAGTCATTTTGTTGGTGTATAATAGTTACAGGTTTATCATTGGATGATTTTTTGTGCATGGCATAGACCTATGCCAATGTGCTTTCATGGTTCATTATAGCTCAGTATTATGTGTTCCTGTAGAGGTATTTTACATTGCATTTTTCATATAGGACTACAGGGACGTAAGTTTTTCTGAGCGGACTCAAACGCTGTTAAACATTTAATCCAAGTAACCATACTGGTCTTTACAGTGTACTAACTTTCATGCTAAATGTACACATAAGATAATCATATCATAATGAATTATTTTTCCAAGGAGTACTCCAGCTAGTGGCACACATAACACAAGATGATTAAAAGATTACATATCACTCTGTAGTTACAATATATCTATAATTCATAAGGTGTGTGGTTTGACACAATAACAACAGGACTTTTAACATAACTAATTCATATGAAGACATTTTCTCACTACATTCCTAGTCTAACAGTCCATATTTCATCCTGGTTATCATTCACATATCAGTCATTTTGCCCATTTTATGTTTCATGCATTTATTCACTTTAGTGTTACTGTCTTTTTTATACATTGTGTACTGTGTTAGATAAAGAAGTTGGATCAACCCATATTAACAATGGTGAAGATAAATGTTGTTTCTGTCAATATTAATGTTAGATTTCAATAAACAAACTTGAGCCTAATCGTAATAATGCAAGGAGTGGATTTATGCTAGTTTTAAGATGGATAAGTGATACCTTCAGGAAGTTACTGGCCACAGTAGGTTATAATCGTATAAATAATCGATATAGCTTCTAAATCATTTCAATGTTGATTGAACCGTATGTTACCTTCCTTCAGATCCCCATCTTCCATCTGGAGCTTCTACAATCCTTCTCCAAGGCTGATGCTGGAAACATCATCCTCTGTTCAGGGCTACAATTGTCCTGTCCTGTGTCATTAAAGAAGCTATCGATAGATACATATGAGGAGGGAAGAGAACTGACAGAGACAGAGGTTGTTGGCATATTGATGTTTGCACAACATTCACAGCGATTGGAAAAGCTAATGTGAGTATTTCAATGAATATCGTATCTTAGTAATGCGTACCTAGATACCACTTTCACACTTTAAATAGGCATAAATACCTGCAAAGTTTTATCACTATTTGCCAAGTGGAAAGATACTCTCACAGGACAGAACTTGATTGTTTCTGAATTGAGTATTTACAGACCCATTTTTTACCTTCGCCTTGTTGTTAAACTCTACATTTGGATCGTGAGGAGTGGTGCTTTGTTCGGGTTTATTGTCATTTTAGGGACTTGGCAGAAAATAAGATATATTTCAAATATTTTGCAAAACAAATGCTATATCATTGAATGACTTTCCTTAAATGAATAGCTTTACTCATTGTTTATGTATGATATACAGGTTAGCTTTATCGTCTGTGTTATTGTCAATGCCTTACTCGTTCAGGTCATTGACAGTATTCGTCTGAAAAATTTACCAAAAATGAAATCGGATAACTTTTGTGAATTGCATGTGATCAGGCAATTGACCGACTCATGGTTCTGCTTTACTTCACAGGTTCTTATTTTGTCTGTTGCCCCAGTCTATTGCTGCTGAGGATATTCCTTCAATATTGAAGTCAAGGAAAGTGAAAGGTACTTTATGCGAATGCTCAGGTTTACTTCTGTTGATTGATCAATATCGACAGTTTGTACATTAACGTCATGATCTGATACTGATTACTATTATTACAGCAGCCAATCATTGTAGTCAATAATGTAAATTTGATTACTTATCATTGGTTGCCTGAAGTTATCATTAAAATAATAAATTAAATGTGTCAAGCAAAGGATGTATATTTATAGACGATTTTGATATGATGGAGACATCAAGCCTTCTAACTTGTTTCATATTCAAATGAAATAAAACTGTTAGCATGCTGCTTATCCACTAAGGAGCCTGTGTATTAAGAGAATGTGCAAAATAAGTTGGCCTGACATCTCAATCCTACAGTAGCAGGAACTTCTTCAGAGGCTAAATGAAAAGTATCAGTAACAGAAGGGACAAAAACACACACAGAATACAAACAGGTTAATGAGCAGGGTGAACACAAAGAGATAGATGTAAGAGGATTAATAGACAAGGGATGGAGAAAAGAAAGAAACCAACAGAGGAAGGGGAGCGGTAGGAGATCCAAAGAGAGGATTAAGGGAACAGGGTAGGGAGTAAACTGGAGGACACGGACAGAAATGTGTGGAGAAAAAAAAGGGGTGGAAGAGAGCTACGGGAAGAGGAGTGACAGGGGGGACAAGGGGAGAAGGGGGGACCGAAGAAAAGTTACTCATGTCCTTCCTGAATGTTGAGCTCATGAGGTTGAATGGTGTGAAGGATTTGCATCCACAGTCTCTCTCTGCTGTTTCGTACCAGGTCAGGACGGCTACCTAAGGAAACAATCCCTGTTGGGACATGTTATTCATGGTATGGTTGGGAAGTCTTATATTCTAATACATGCTACATGCAGTAATAAGCTTGATACAAGACTCAAGAGAGGTGGTACAGCTGGCTGAGATGTTGTTGTTTTGACTTCTGTATTCAGATTGTCTGTCATTGCTAGACAATTATACATGCACTAAGTGTCTAAATATAAACATACCACCACAGAGATATGGTGAGGAATTAAGAACCAGACTGAATTAGTATTAGATACCCTCAGGAAGTTCTACAGTTACAATAATATTATGCAGTGAGGGTAATTTAAGACTGGGAATATCTCCAGATCAGGGTTTACATGAAATACATCCAGTATGTTACATATGCTGTGCATCAAACGTTTGCCTTTTGCATAATACATGCCAGTGAAGGGGAGACCATGATCTAACTATAGTCTAATGATATGCTTTTCTAAAGAATGCCAGGTTAAATGTTTTAAAGAAACAATGATATACAAACTGGTTTATCCCGTTTCAAAGCTTTCCGCATAAATGAAAGTTACATTTTTCACTCGATAACAGAACAGAGAATGATCGCAAAACTTGCCCTTCTGCTTTGTTTTGCGCATGTTCTACATGTTAATGTAATTATGTAAAATAGCTGGGCGTAGCAGATTCTTGTACAGTCTTTTCACAATAAATTGCTCAAGGCTTATGTGACTGTGGTGTAGGTCATTGGGGTGTCTGGGAGTGAAATAATCATGTTTTATTTTTATTTTGTTTATCATGGCATTGTAACCTCTTTCATTTTAGTCACTTGGTTACCGTACGATAGTGGCAAAATTTATGACCTCAACCTTGAATCTGGTCGATGGATGGTGAGTATTAAGAACTTATTAAAACATGTTTCACTAACCTACTGCTTGACAACTGGTTATATGATTATCTGGAAAGAAGTATTAATGTATTCAAAGAATCGGAACTCCCCAACGACTGTTAAGTGATTTTCAAAATGAATCAATAAAAGAAAGGAACAGTTTGACAGGTAAGATGCATCAATATATTTTGCTCAGATTGTTGAGGTGGACTCACATATTGAATCAAGTAACAAGAAAATTAAACAGAATAACATTGTGTCTGTGTAACCTTACTTTGACCAGTGTTCGTATCGATTGATTGTTTTTCAATTAACCGTTCCGGGGGAATATGGAAAAATGTTTAACCGGTTAGTTTACAGAGTTTTTTTTTGTGGTCACTCAAGTACATTAAATTAACATTGATTGCAGTACCGTCGTACATGCAATTATATTCTGTATAACAGTTGAGTTTTCGAATCCAGAATCAATTGCTTCGCACTGTCAGTTACAACTGCTGCGTGTGTGTCCAGTATCGTATAGTCTTTGCATTAACTTTTGATCAGCGTCAGTCTACAACACCGTTACATACTGTAAATATCAAAAAGATTAAGAGGCAACAAAGAACAGTTGATAGATCATTCATTCTTGTCACCTTTGCTCCTGTAATTACCAGATACATGCTCCTTATTGCAGTTTGAATATTAACGTCATCAGAGTGTCGTCAAAGTGTCACATGACAGATATTATTGAAATAACTTTGATCCCAAGCATCTCTGATATTCATCCCAAAGTAATATTTTTCTTTGTAGCATACTTCCTTCTTTGTTTGAATTGAAAAGAAAATTAATTCTTGATTCGCCTCATAACTGTTGGAGTGATTTTGTGACGTCATATTGGTAAAGCTCATAAACCTTCCTATTGTATCTAACTTATAGTATGATGATCGTACGCTCGATGTGACAGATGCAGTTTACAGCAAGGAGGTAGGTAGTGAAGTATAATGTATTACAATACACACAGATTCATTGGTTTAATCTCCATGAACATTGTAATGGAGATTGATCATTAACCTACAAAATAATCTGAACATTTTTTGGTATGTATAGAAATATAATAATGTTTGAAAGGGACGATTAAAAAAATATGGTCGCTGTGTGCACGTTGAACACAAAAGAATAGATTACATATCGCAAATAGGAAATGTTGAGTTTTGCTATATTTATATAAGTAACATAAGGCTTGCTTACTAGATCTTAGAAAACACATAGTGATTCACGGATTCATTATACATAACAAATAATTAGCTTCTTAATGTTACTCTATTAACTCATATTACTATGAAAAAGTAATATTAAGGGTAACATTAAGTTGATTACACCATATTTTCTAATCTCATTTGATTGACAATGTGATTTCACAATTCCCTAACAGCCATATACTTTTGAAATATGAATTATTTTGTCATACAATAAACTTACAGCTATCATTTATGATTGACTTCTTTTATACAGGTTAGCGAATTCCGGGAAGTATGGCAGTAAGTTATTTTTATGTGTATTTTTTCGTACGATTGGTGATTTATTGAGTTAACATACACAAATCCCCATCATTACAATAATCCCTGCCTATAGCAAGTACCACCCAAATCCCCTGTTTTGGACTAAAAACAGGGGTGATTGAATATCTACCGGACTTGGTAATGCTAGCCATACTGAACGCTCTTCTGCACAATTTCACGATTAAACACACAGTGTATCATTTCAGTGTCAAGCCAAACTTGTCATCGCATACCAGAAAGTAGCACTGGCCATGAGAGCACTTGTGTTTACAATTATACAAGTGAATAGTCAATTAAATAGGTGCACTCAAGGATGAATCCTTATGGCAGTATTTGGGGTAGTTTATGCTATCAAGTAACAAATTATTAATGCAAAGGATACACACTTGTATGTAGGATGTGTATATCAAATAGGATGCAGTGACGGCCATACTTAATTTATTTATATATATATATATATATATATATATATATATATATATATATATATATATATATATATATATATATATATATATATATATATCAGGGTTCGGTCGGGCCCGACCAGCACGCTGAATTACCGACCGCCACAATCTGCCTGAGTGACTTTTCCGACCGGCACTTATTTTCGATAGGAACTCCAAAAAGCAGCTCCATAGCCGGAGGGTCGAACGTACAGAAACAATCTGTTTGAGACTAGGGGAAATCCAGTTCATAACTGTTCAAAATATCCAACACATCACAGTGTCATACTTAGTAAAAATTACCAGAGTTCCGCATTCCAGACCAATGACTGTTTTCCGTTTCCAACTCCCGATCGTACTTTTGGTAGTTTCATTTATATCTATTTTTATCGCGCGAGACACAGGCACTATCCAGCTAGCTAGTACACATACGGCCGTTAACCTTCGTAGCCGGTGAATTTACATCATATTGTATTAGGCACGAGTGACAAGGGCTGGAAAACCTTGCGAACCGTCCGAACCAGGTTCGCGGGAAATCCGCGATGCTCGCGGGAAATCCAGCCCGGCTGGCGGAAAAGAAAAAAAAAATCGGACAAAAAAAAATAGAAAAAAAACGGGACGAAAAACTAAAAAAAAAATCCACAGAGGACAAATAAGTACATCTATAAATAAAAAAGTAAAATTTCACAAGAAAAGTTTCAGAAACAAAAGGAAACTGTCCAGAGAGCGTGCTCGCAATTTTAGTCACCATACCAACGAGTAATGATGTGTCCCCAACCCACTTACAATGGCTATTTCGCAAGCTTCAGGGTATATGTGTCACACGGACACCCACGGCCCAGCGCGGGAAGGTTGCTGTAATAAATCAGCCTCGCGGGAAATGTTTTGAACAATATTGCCATTCCACGTTCTTTTATATTTGTATTGTATGTTGGTTAGTAAACGTTTTCTTTCGTATGAATTTGACTTCAGTTCAGTGTTCCCACTAAGGTGCCTGATTCCCTTCAACTGACTCAGTAATCCCGCAAAGAAAACATTTGTCTGCTGGAAATCCCCGCATCGTTTTTTGCATTCGCGATGAGTTTATACTCAATGTACAACTTATTCACTTGACCGTATAGAGAAAAAAAAAACTGAAAATCAATTGTGTACCAATTGTGTACGGAATGGTGGTAGGCTACACCTTTCAAATTTTACGAAAGATCGAACAAAGCACTTTCGAAAAATTCACGCCAAACTTGCATATCGTACTAAATGCAACTAAAAAAGGTTCTAGTGCATCCGTTTATGAATATACCGTAAGACCACATCTGGTGTTAAGCGGGGGGAAAAGAAAGTATTTTCTAGCATTTCCAAAAATACCGAAAAAATAATATCCTACCATAATTAAGTGTATAGCAAATAGCCTAACCACCTCGGCAGTTATAACGGATCTCACGTAACTACAAAATCACAACTAATTGTATTTTGCGGAGTTTACGTTTTCTACAAGAACATGGAAACAATATTTAGCATTGAGGTAATCATGCCAAGTGGCTTAAAACATGTGATTACAAGGGTAACTTTCATAAAGATGGCCATAGCAAGGGGCCTTGATATCGTGCTATGCGTGTATGGTATGCATACATAATTCATTATGATTCGTCTTTATTTGGGAGTGGACTCTCATTCACTGTCCATCTAAAATTATCATCTCAGCCTGAATGATTTATTTAATAGTCACCACTGGCTGGTCTGTACTCTGGTGCTCCAGATATTTGTCCTAACTTTTTTCATTAATTATGAAAAATTCCAGACATGAGATCTCATTTCAAAGCTGTCTCAGAATACTCTGGAAGGGCCGTTTCCGGCCATCTGGGGGTTTTCC
Source organism: Apostichopus japonicus (assembly GCF_037975245.1). Taxonomy (NCBI): domain Eukaryota; kingdom Metazoa; phylum Echinodermata; class Holothuroidea; order Aspidochirotida; family Stichopodidae; genus Apostichopus; species Apostichopus japonicus. Next base: position 5,591,959 of record NC_092567.1, read on the forward strand.
AAAACCCCAAATTTTCTTGTACGCTCCGCGCCAACCGATGGTGGCGCTCCGCTTTGATAGTCCTGCCGGCACTCAATCCACCCTGGGCAGAACCCTGATATATATATATATATATATATATATATATATATATATATATATATATATATATATATATATATATATATATATATATATATATATATATATATTACATAACAATATCTTTTAAGAATGAATTATAGATGACGTCGCTGCAGCCTGTTCAAACCAGCAAAGTCAAAACTATATTTTCTTGAATAGAATTGGGTAAAACAATGTTAAACTTTATTTGCGTTGTAACGTAGATCTATGTTCACATTTCGTTGCAACTGTTGCAACTTATCTTACTGCAGGGGTACAGACTGTCAAAAGGCTAGAGAAAGGAAACTAAAGGTACCAGAAGATGATACACTGACTCCACTGCTAACTGCCTGATCAGTATAAATCAGCCACGTAACTGCCAGATCAGTATAAGTCAGCCACCTAACTGCCAGAACAGTATAAATCAGTACAGGTATCAACAACGATCTTATAACATTGGTACTGAATGCACAATTGAAGTTTATGAAAAAAAATAAGTGCAACATTCTTGGATTGGATTTAGTAGGTATAATGTTCAAGTACATTGAGTAACAAAACTATAACACATGCTCATTTGGATGGAAAAGACCAAATAACAATTTCTATGGAACGGATTTGAACCAGTCACCTCAGCATCACAACTCCTGCGATATAGAAACGGAGGTACCCTGCCTTAATTTTTCAATGATTCCTATATTGACATTTCTTCTGGGGTCGCTAGTCAGAAGCTATGCATTGAAAAACCGCCCTTTAGTAAGAAAGCAGTTCATTTTTCGTCACTGCCCACTTCTTCACCTTTCAAGGTTATTAGTCTGGAACGTTAGCCTGTGTGTTACGTAATCAATTCGCCAAGCCTAGCAAAGGAAACGAGCGTGGAAAAGTCACTTGCACAGCTCAAATTTCCTGTGATCTACTGCGAGAGCCTATTAAAATGCTCGAGGCAGGTAAACTGTAATGGCAGTCGTATTAAAGGGCGCATTTTCAAATGGATACCTTGCATATCGTGTGGCCATGCAGGAATCACGCCCATTTTCATTCGATATGACCATTGTTTACAATTTTGCAGTTAAAAATTTTGTTTTAAATTGTTTATCAATGCACTGAATGACATTACATTGAAATTTTCAGTTCCACTCTTTATATACGTAACTTACACTCTTTACATTCGTAACTTAAGTAATGAAGGGTATAAAGAATAACATTAAACGTTTGCCATGTGGTACATAAAATATATTACGTCTACCAACAACTATATTGATGTGGTGGAGACTTGATTACAACATAGCTTATTTGAGGTCTTATTGTAGGGAAAAATTATCAAGAAGAGAAGAATCCATTATCAACTACTTAGAAATGGTAAAGAGATCCAAAAATTTAAATTTTAACAAATTTAACAAGTCTTAAGCAGCCGAGCACGTTTATGGCTGATACAATTCGACGATATTATTCTTATGAATCTCATGAAAGTTGGAAGGTAGAACTTTGTTATACTGTTTAAGCATAAATGTACCAAACTCACATTATATTTGCATTGTCGAATTTCAAAAAATCCCCCAAGAAACTACAATATTACATCTGGAATAACACACACACAAAACACAAAATGTTACCTCAGTTTGTTAACATGTTTACAATTATGTTTGTTTTTGTTAGTAGTATAGGCCATATGAAGCTTTTCAGCATTCAGCATATTCTTTTGGTCCATGAACTGATAGATATTCTCTATTAACCATGGCAGGCCTTTTGTGCCAACTTATAGTGCCGTGAAAAGTCATCATTTTGTTTCACAATGACTTTCTGATTCTGATATCAAATCCCTACCCTTTAGAAAAAAATGCGTTGGTTTACGTTCATTTTGTCTTTATTTGTAATCAATTTTGATAGTTTAGGCAATTTACTATAATTGCCAATGCAGTTATATATTGTATATTAACACTTCATGAGATCTCTCTTGCATCTACTATGGTTATATACACTTTTTTACATTCCTTTTAAGAGAATGTCATATTGTAGCATGCAATACATTTAAGTCCGTAAAAGCTAACTTTGTTTGCTGAATCCTTGGAACGTATTAACTCCAGTTTTTAACTTTGCATCTAAAGAACAGGCTGGGAATTTGTATTTTGTAACACCTACATTTTAGTGGTTCAGAACAATGGTACTCTAGGCAAATACTTTTAATGTCAGGAAACATGCGTGTTCTTTAGACTGAGCTTACTGGAAACATCTTGACTTCACTTGTGATTGGTTCTTTGAAGTATTTAATTAATTACAGCAACAGTAATATTTTTAAAGTGTTGATGTTTTCCAGTATGTTTTATAATAATCTGTTTTTACATGACGACTTTGTAAGTTAACTGAGAGAACTACTTTTTTTTCTTCAAATCACTTATTCAGGAATATGGGAGAATAAATAAAGATAATCATCTTCACCTTTTTAATCATTTATTTGAGTTATTGAAACTGATTTGAAGGCTTCCTAGCCTAACCGTTACTAAATCTCAATGCAAGATCAGTATTCCCTATCTGCTTACCCACGCTACTCTATGCTATCGGGAGTACCATCTCTTAATCTGACAAAGAAGGGCTTAAAAGCAAGGCCTTTAGCATGGGTTCAAATGATTTAGTGAGGAAATAAGGAGGATGTGAAAGTTCACCAGTCATTTATGTGGTAGTCATGATGGACTGGTCTCATTGATCCAAATTTAGATAAATTGGACGAGATCAATTCAAGGATTAACCTGATCTAACAGAGATTCCCAAGTCATAGACACTCATGTTAATCTGTCCTGACTCCCAAACTTAAAGTTCGAATTCTAGCTGAACAAAATACTTGGTTGAGTTACAACTCTTATAACCATTTCAGTACTTCTTTTTGTGGAATTGTTATAATAATACGTAAGAAAATACACACAACAGCCTTCTAGACTAACCAAAGTAGAAGTCCTGATATATTTCAATTTGGGCACTTTATACAGATAACCAGTGACAGGTCAAATTGAGTAATTGATACTTAGTTATAATGTCACCTATAATTGGATGGTCTAGGGATAGATTATGTAAACCAACTGGCAACTTATTTCAGTTAACAAATGGACACCTGCTTTGGTGGTTTATTGAATATTAGGATATCAAAATTTTACTTTCATCAAAGTACTCACCGACGAGAGAAAGTAATTCTTTCTGAAAGGACCGGATGGCTAGAAATATCTGATGGTGACATCTATAGGGAAAAGGGAGGGGGGAGGGAGGAAGAGATATAGTACGATAAGAGCAGACAAAAACTCATTTCTCCTCTTGTATTGTGTTCCCGAAAGTGAGCTCTCGCAGAGCTTTTGACAGGGGCGGCGATTTGTTTCGAATATTGGGAAGGGGGGGGGGGACATTTGCTTGGGTGCAGGCGCTTAGCAACTTTCATCCCCAAAATTGTTCGCGCAAATCGTGTTATTTTGTATACATATATATATATGCCTATATGTAGATGTATAAATGTATATAGTAACTGGTTGCTACAGCCCTATTTTCCTTTTTTATCGGCAAACCAAATTTCATTACGGATGCAGTCCGTCTAGCTAATTAGCAATTCATTTTGAAAAAGTAAAAACTACTTTCGGTGAAAGTCTGTGACGTTTTTTTGGTGAAATTTAGTAACAAATTGTGACGCGAGGAATTTGCCAAAGAAGGGGCCAATCGTGAAGGCATACTATCTAAGCGTAGCGCCACTATGGGTTGGCGCGAAGCGTATAAGACATTTTTTGCCAAAATGCCTCCCAGATCGCTGGAAATGGCACTTCCCAGGCCTTGTAAGTTGCATCTTTGCATTTTCTACTTTGAAATTACTAGCGATATCATAAAAATATGCACCCCGTTCGCCCCCTCCCCCCCCCCCCTTGGCTACGCGCCTGCGGTTAGAAATCTTGCAGGAAACGTACAGGCCAAATGGAAACCAAGTGAACCCATATCGATGTGGATCATATATATGATTGTACGTACTTACACTCATACACAAGAGATGTACAGATATTATGATAATCATGAGTCACAACTTGCTATACGGTCACAGAAACGACCACGAAGTGTCATTTACCTAACGCAGCATGTGTTGGATAACGGTTTTAGCCGCCGCCTAGTATTGTTTGGATAAATAATCTCACGCATTATTTTCTATTTATAGCCCCCAAAAAACTATGCCACCAAATATTGGGGGGATATTAGATACCATATCCCCCACCTAAAATATTGGGGACTTGTGCCCCCGTCACCCCCATGATCGCCGCCCATGGCTTTTGATGAATAACTTTTGCTGTTTATAATTCACATAAAGGCAGAAAAAACAATGATGACAACTGAAAATATGCTAAAACAAGCATTACCTTAGGCATGGGCGTCAGCAGGTTTCAGAAAGTGAGGGGGACACTATACTCAGTGCTGCCAAGTCACCCGCTTTGGGCGGGTGTCACCCGCATTTTCGGGTCGTCTCTCGGTCACCCGCCCACCTGTCCGAATCTCCCGCATTTTCCAAAAAAACTCCCGCATTTTTTAAGAATCTCCCGCATTGTAGGCCCACAGAGTTTTTCCTGTGAAAGTGTATCATTGCTAGCGTGAAATTCATTTCATCACACCAAAATGCGAATTATCTCAGAACCGCCAGGATCGGAAATTACTCAAAGCCGATTGTGCTAAATATGCCCGGCTGAAAGCAACGTTACCTATACGATTCGTGAAAAATAATACCGTTACGACACACGTGAACGCTACAGCGTCCGCAAAATTTCAGAGATTTTTTTTTATTTCAAGATATTTTTTCCTCTGGAATGAAAAAAAAATAGACACAATACAAATATGGAGACAGTATAGATTCAGCTTAGATGACCCGGGAAGTGATGTTTCCGGCCATCTGAGGGGCCGTAAGATCCCAAAATTTTCTTGTACGCTCCGTGCCAACCCATGGTGGCGCTCCGCTTAGATGGTGTACGTAACCAACAGCACCAGACAATTTTCACCCGCCTAAAAAAAATCTGACCTTGGCATCTCTGTATACTATCTAAGCGGAGCGCCACCATTGGTTGGCGAGTAGCGTACCAGAAAATTTTGGGTACATAAGACCCCCTAGATCGCAGGAGACGGCCTTCCTGAGTCGTTTTTAGTTACATCAGAACCAGATCTGTGAGGAGAAATTTTGTCTCACAAAACTAAATTCCGACAGAAAGTACTGGTAGAAAGATGCCGTTCTGACACCAAGGGAGACGAATTACACAGCGTCCATCTCAAACTAAATATTGAAAAGGTGGCGCCGTCACCTCCGGGATGAGTGGAATGGTATATATAATACATGCATGTAGGTGCGAGACGTCAGTTGTTATGTGCCCAGGTGCTTTAATAATAATAATCAGAAAAAGGCACAGCGCGCAGAGCGTGTGTAGCGCCTAGCCGGCACTCAACAATAAAGATCTACCATATCCGGCGAATACATGTAGCCTTAATTACTTAACCCCTACACCCCTATTCGTCCGCCCAGTCCAAGGGACTGGAGGTAGTGATATGAACATAGTAACTCATCACCATCTACCTGTTTTTTTTTTAATAACTGCTCTGAAAAGTGGGTGGGACAAATTATATGATATCCCCTCCACTTTTGAAAGTGAGGGGACATGTCCCCCCCCCCCGTCCCCCACCTGTTGACGCCCATGACCTTAGGTCATTGTAGCTCTTTTCTTCTGACTTATGATTACATTTTCGAGCTATACGCTAATTGTGGTGTGGTACCTTTATGGAAAGCTATCGCTTCCAACAAGTATGCTAACTTCAAATCGAAACATGGCCGTCAACTGAGATAACGCAAGAATTGGTGTGGTTATTGGCTGAGGTTAGTTCCAAGGTGTTTCGACAACAGAGAAGTTGAATCGGGCTGAAGTTGGCGAACAATAACAGCGACCAATAGCAATGAACGTTAAGCATTACCAGCGACCATTACGAGCGAACAATAAGAGCGAACACTAAGGGGAAAATGATACTACGGAGAAGTTTAAGGGCAATTCCAATGTTACAAGGGGAAAAGTAAAGTTTTAAAAACTAAACTAATTAACACACTTATTTAACAGAGTCATGGGTGTGTTATCAGACAATAAAAGTTTTCAAATTGTGCAAGTAATAGCTGGCAACCCTCTCTATCACCCCATCGAAACCACCTTGAGAAAAGATGTCATCAGAGAGGGCGTTAATAACGCCAAAACTCGACGCGAAGTCTTATCTACCGTTTATATACGGGTTTTCAACACGATTTTTGGCTAACAAATCAAATCTGTAACTCAGTATCATTAGGGTCCCCAAAGTAGCTGACGTTACCCACTATCACCCCATGTCAACAAACCTCGGGGACGGTATCATTTAGGGTGTTATTAACACCCAAACTCGACGAAAAGTATCATTTACAGTTTAAATACGGGTTTTCAACACGATTTTTGGCTAACAAATCAAATCTGTAACTCAGTATCATTGGGGTCCCCAAAGTAGCTGACGTCACCCTCTATCACCCCATAGCAACAAACCTCGGGGGACGGTATCATTTAAGGTGTTATTAACACCCAAACTCGACGAAAAGTATCATCTACAGTTTATATACGGTTTTTCAACACGATTTTTGGCTAACAAATCAAATCTGTAACTCAGTATCATTTGGGTCCCCATGGTAGCTGACGTCACCCTCTATCACCCCATACCAACAAACCTCGGGGGACGGTATCATTTATGGTGTTATTAACACCCAAACTCGACGCAAAGTCGCATTTACAGTTTATATACGGTTTTTCAACACGATTTTTGGCTAACAAATCAAGTCTGTAACTCAGTATCATTGGGGTCCCCATGGTAGCTGACGTCACCCTTTATCACCCCATACCAACAAACCTCGGGTGACGGTATCATTAAGGGTGTTATTAACACCCAAACTCGACGAAAAGTATCATCTACAGTTTAAATGAGGTTTTTCAACACGATTTTTGGCTAACAAATCAAATCTGTAACTCAGTATCATTGGGGTCCCCATGGTAGCTGACGTCACCAGCTATCATCCCATGCCAACAAACCTCGGGGGACGGTATCATTGAAGGTGTTATTAACACCCAAACTCGACGCAAAGTCTCATTTACAGTTTATATACGGGTTTTCAACACGATTTTTGGCTAACAAATCAAATCTGTAACTCAGTATCATTGCGGTCCCCAAAGTAGCTGACGTCACCAGCTATCACCCCATACCAACAAACCTCGGGGGACGGTATCATTAAGGATGTTATTAACACCCAAACTCGACGCAAAGTCTCATTTACAGTTTAAATACGGTTTTTCAACACGATTTTTGGCTAACAAATCAAATCTGTAACTCAGTATCATTGGGGTCCCCAAAGTAGCTGACGTCACCCTCTATCACCCCATACCAACAAACCTCGGGGGACGGTATCATTTAAGGTGTTATTAACACCCAAACTCGACGCAAAGTCGCATTTACAGTTTATATACGGTTTTTCAACACGATTTTTGGCTAACAAATCAAATCTGTAACTCAGTATCATTGGGGTCCCCAAAGTAGCTGACGTCACTAGCTATCACCCCATACCAACAAACCTCGGGGACGGTATCATTTAGGGTGTTATTAACACCCAAACTCGACGCAAAGTCGCATTTACAGTTTATATACGGTTTTTCAACACGATTTTTGGCTAACAAATCAAATCTGTAACTCAGTATCATTGGGGTCCCCATGGTAGCTGACGTCACCAGCTATCATCCCATGCCAACAAACCTCGGGGGACGGTATCATTGAAGGTGTTATTAACACCCAAACTCGACGCAAAGTCTCATTTACAGTTTATATACGGGTTTTCAACACGATTTTTGGCTAACAAATCAAATCTGTAACTCAGTATCATTGCGGTCCCCAAAGTAGCTGACGTCACCCTCTATCACCCCATACCAACAAACTTCGGGGGACGGTATCATTTAAGGTGTTATTAACACCCAAACTCGACGCAAAGTCTCATTTACAGTTTATATACGGTTTTTCAACACGATTTTTGGCTAACAAATCAAATCTGTAACTCAGTATCATTGGGGGCCCCAAAGTAGCTGACGTCATCCTCTATCACCCCATGCCAACAAATCTCGGGGGACGGTATCATTTAAGGTGTTATTAATACCCAAACTCGACGCAAAGTCGCATTTACAGTTTATATACGGTTTTTCAACACGATTTTTGGCTAACAAATCAAATCTGTAACTCAGTATCATTGGGGTCCCCAAAGTAGCTTGCGTCACCAGCTAGCACCCCATACCAACAAACCTCGGGGGACGGTATCATTTAAGGTGTTATTAACACCCAAACTCGACGCAAAGTCGCATTTACAGTTTATATACGGTTTTTCAACATGATTTTGGCTAACAAATCAAATCTGTAACTCAGTATCATTGGGGTCCCCATGGTAGCTGACGTCACCAGTTATCACCCCATGCCAACAAACCTCGGGGGACGGTATCATTTAAGGTGTTGTTAACACCCAAACTCGACGCAAAGTCTCATATACAGTTTATATACGGGTTTTCAACACAGTTTTTGGCTAACAAATCAAATCTGTAACTCAGTATCATTGGGGTCCCCATGGTAGCTGACGTCACCAGCTATCACCCCATACCAACAAACCTCGGGGGACGGTATCATTAAGGATGTTATTAACACCCAAACTCGACGCAAAGTCTCATTTACAGTTTAAATACGGTTTTTCAACACGATTTTTGGCTAACAAATCAAATCTGTAACTCAGTATCATTGGGGTCCCCAAAGTAGCTGACGTCACCCTCTATCACCCCATACCAACAAACCTCGGGGGACGGTATCATTTAAGGTGTTATTAATACCCAAACTCGACGCAAAGTCGCATTTACAGTTTATATACGGTTTTTCAACACGATTTTTGGCTAACAAATCAAATCTGTAACTCAGTATCATTGGGGTCCCCAAAGTAGCTGACGTCACTAGCTATCACCCCATACCAACAAACCTCGGGGGACGGTATCATTTAGGGTGTTATTAACACCCAAACTCGACGCAAAGTCGCATTTACAGTTTATATACGGTTTTTCAACACGATTTTGGGCTAACAAATCAATCTGTAACTCAGTATCATTGGGGTCCCCAAAGTAGCTGACGTCACCAGCTATCACCCCATACCAACAAACCTCGGGGGACGGTATCATTTAAGGTGTTATTAACACCCAAACTCGACGAAAAGTCGCATTTACAGTTTATATACGGTTTTTCAACACGATTTTTGGCTAACAAATCAAATCTGTAACTCAGTATCATTGGGGTCCCCAAAGTAGCTGACGTCACCAGCTATCACCCCATACCAACAAACCTCGGGGGACGGTATCATTTAAGGTGTTATTAACACCCAAACTCGACGCAAAGTCGCATTTTCAGTTTATATACGGTTTTTCAACACGATTTTTGGCTAACAAATCAAATCTGTAACTCAGTATCATTGGGGTCCCCAAAGTAGCTGACGTCACCCTCTATCACCCCATACCAACAAACCTCGGGGGACGGTATCATTTAGGGTGTTATTAACACCCAAACTCGACGAAAAGTATCATTTACAGTTTAAATACGGGTTTTCAACACGATTTTTGGCTAACAAATCAAATCTGTAACTCAGTATCATTGGGGTCCCCAAAGTAGCTGACGTCACCCTCTATCACCCCATAGCAACAAACCTCGGGGGACGGTATCATTTAAGGTGTTATTAACACCCAAACTCGACGAAAAGTATCATCTACAGTTTATATACGGTTTTTCAACACGATTTTTGGCTAACAAATCAAATCTGTAACTCAGTATCATTTGGGTCCCCATGGTAGCTGACGTCACCCTCTATCACCCCATACCAACAAACCTCGGGGGACGGTATCATTTATGGTGTTATTAACACCCAAACTCGACGCAAAGTCGCATTTACAGTTTATATACGGTTTTTCAACACGATTTTTGGCTAACAAATCAAGTCTGTAACTCAGTATCATTGGGGTCCCCATGGTAGCTGACGTCACCCTTTATCACCCCATACCAACAAACCTCGGGTGACGGTATCATTAAGGGTGTTATTAACACCCAAACTCGACGAAAAGTATCATCTACAGTTTAAATGAGGTTTTTCAACACGATTTTTGGCTAACAAATCAAATCTGTAACTCAGTATCATTGGGGTCCCCATGGTAGCTGACGTCACCAGCTATCATCCCATGCCAACAAACCTCGGGGGACGGTATCATTGAAGGTGTTATTAACACCCAAACTCGACGCAAAGTCTCATTTACAGTTTATATACGGGTTTTCAACACGATTTTTGGCTAACAAATCAATTCTGTAACTCAGTATCATTGCGGTCCCCAAAGTAGCTGACGTCACCCTCTATCACCCCATACCAACAAACTTCGGGGGACGGTATCATTTAAGGTGTTATTAACACCCAAACTCGACGCAAAGTCTCATTTACAGTTTATATACGGTTTTTCAACACGATTTTTGGCTAACAAATCAAATCTGTAACTCAGTATCATTGGGGGCCCCAAAGTAGCTGACGTCATCCTCTATCACCCCATGCCAACAAATCTCGGGGGACGGTATCATTTAAGGTGTTATTAATACCCAAACTCGACGCAAAGTCGCATTTACAGTTTATATACGGTTTTTCAACACGATTTTTGGCTAACAAATCAAATCTGTAACTCAGTATCATTGGGGTCCCCAAAGTAGCTTGCGTCACCAGCTAGCACCCCATACCAACAAACCTCGGGGGACGGTATCATTTAAGGTGTTATTAACACCCAAACTCGACGCAAAGTCGCATTTACAGTTTATATACGGTTTTTCAACATGATTTGGGCTAACAAATCAAATCTGTAACTCAGTATCATTGGGGTCCCCATGGTAGCTGACGTCACCAGTTATCACCCCATGCCAACAAACCTCGGGGGACGGTATCATTTAAGGTGTTGTTAACACCCAAACTCGACGCAAAGTCTCATATACAGTTTATATACGGGTTTTCAACACAGTTTTTGGCTAACAAATCAAATCTGTAACTCAGTATCATTGGGGTCCCCATGGTAGCTGACGTCACCAGCTATCACCCCATACCAACAAACCTCGGGGGACGGTATCATTAAGGATGTTATTAACACCCAAACTCGACGCAAAGTCTCATTTACAGTTTAAATACGGTTTTTCAACACGATTTTTGGCTAACAAATCAAATCTGTAACTCAGTATCATTGGGGTCCCCAAAGTAGCTTGCGTCACCAGCTAGCACCCCATACCAACAAACCTCGGGGGACGGTATCATTTAAGGTGTTATTAACACCCAAACTCGACGCAAAGTCGCATTTACAGTTTATATACGGTTTTTCAACATGATTTTGGCTAACAAATCAAATCTGTAACTCAGTATCATTGGGGTCCCCATGGTAGCTGACGTCACCAGTTATCACCCCATGCCAACAAACCTCGGGGGACGGTATCATTTAAGGTGTTGTTAACACCCAAACTCGACGCAAAGTCTCATATACAGTTTATATACGGGTTTTCAACACAGTTTTTGGCTAACAAATCAAATCTGTAACTCAGTATCATTGGGGTCCCCATGGTAGCTGACGTCACCAGCTATCACCCCATACCAACAAACCTCGGGGGACGGTATCATTAAGGATGTTATTAACACCCAAACTCGACGCAAAGTCTCATTTACAGTTTAAATACGGTTTTTCAACACGATTTTTGGCTAACAAATCAAATCTGTAACTCAGTATCATTGGGGTCCCCAAAGTAGCTGACGTCACCCTCTATCACCCCATACCAACAAACCTCGGGGGACGGTATCATTTAAGGTGTTATTAATACCCAAACTCGACGCAAAGTCGCATTTACAGTTTATATACGGTTTTTCAACACGATTTTTGGCTAACAAATCAAATCTGTAACTCAGTATCATTGGGGTCCCCAAAGTAGCTGACGTCACTAGCTATCACCCCATACCAACAAACCTCGGGGGACGGTATCATTTAGGGTGTTATTAACACCCAAACTCGACGCAAAGTCGCATTTACAGTTTATATACGGTTTTTCAACACGATTTTGGGCTAACAAATCAATCTGTAACTCAGTATCATTGGGGTCCCCAAAGTAGCTGACGTCACCAGCTATCACCCCATACCAACAAACCTCGGGGGACGGTATCATTTAAGGTGTTATTAACACCCAAACTCGACGAAAAGTCGCATTTACAGTTTATATACGGTTTTTCAACACGATTTTTGGCTAACAAATCAAATCTGTAACTCAGTATCATTGGGGTCCCCAAAGTAGCTGACGTCACCAGCTATCACCCCATACCAACAAACCTCGGGGGACGGTATCATTTAAGGTGTTATTAACACCCAAACTCGACGCAAAGTCGCATTTTCAGTTTATATACGGTTTTTCAACACGATTTTTGGCTAACAAATCAAATCTGTAACTCAGTATCATTGGGGTCCCCAAAGTAGCTGACGTCACCAGCTATCATCCCATACCAACAAACCTCGGGGGACGGTATCATTTAAGGTGTTATTAACACCCAAACTCGACGCAAAGTCGCATTTACAGTTTATATACGGTTTTTCAACACGATTTTTGGCTAACAAATCAATTCTGTAACTCAGTATCATTGGGGTCCCCAAAGTAGCTGACGTCACCCTCTATCACCCCTTACCAACAAACCTCGGGGGACGGTATCATTTAAGGTGTTATTAACAACTAAACTCGACGCAAAGTCGCATTTACAGTTTATATACGGTTTTTCAACACGATTTTTGGCTAACAAATCAAATCTGTAACTCAGTATCATTGGGGTCCCCATGGTAGCTGATGTCACCCTCTATCACCCCATACCAACAAACTTCGGGGGACGGTATCATTTAAGGTGTTATTAACACCCAAACTCGACACAAAGTCGCATTTACAGTTTATATACGGTTTTTCAACACGATTTTTGGCTAACAAATCAAATCTGTAACTCAGTATCATTGGGGTCCCCAAAGTAGCTGACGTCACCAGCTATCATCCCATACCAACAAACCTCGGGGGACGGTATCATTTAAGGTGTTATTAACACCCAAACTCGACGCAAAGTCGCATTTACAGTTTATATACGGTTTTTCAACACGATTTTTGGCTAACAAATCAATTCTGTAACTCAGTATCATTGGGGTCCCCAAAGTAGCTGACGTCACCCTCTATCACCCCATGCCAACAAACCTCGGGGGACGGTATCATTTAAGGTGTTATTAACACCCAAACTCGACGCAAAGTCGCATTTACAGTTTATATACGGTTTTTCAACACGATTTTTGGCTAACAAATCAAATCTGTAACTCAGTATCATTGGGGTCCCCAAAGTAGCTGACGTCACCAGCTATCACCCCATACCAACAAACCTCGGGGGACGGTATCATTTCAGGTGTTATTAACACCCAAACTCGACGCAAAGTCGCATTTACAGTTTATATACGGTTTTTCAACACGATTTTTGGCTAACAAATCAAATCTGTAACTCAGTATCATTGGGGTCCCCAAAGTAGCTGACGTCACCCTCTATCACCCCATACCAACAAACCTCGGGGGACGGTATCATTTAAGGTGTTATTAACACCCAAACTCGACGCAAAGTCGCATTTACAGTTTATATACGGTTTTTCAACACGATTTTTGGCTAACAAATCAAATCTGTAACTCAGTATCATTGGGGTCCCCAAAGTAGCTGACGTCACCAGCTATCACCCCATACCAACAAACCTCGGGGGACGGTATCATTTAAGGTGTTATTAACACCCAAACTCGACGCAAATTTCCATTTACAGTTTAAATGAGGCTTTTCAACACGATTTTTGGCTAACAAATCAAATCTGTAACTCAGTATCATTGCGGAGCAAAAACTTAGCTGACGTCACCAGCTATCACCCCATACCAACAAACCTCGGGGGACGGTATCATTTAAGGTGTTATTAACACCCAAACTCGACGAAAAGTATCATCTACAGTTTATATACTGTTTTTCAACACGATTTTTGGCTAACAAATCAAATCTGTAACTCAGTATCATTGGGGTCCCCATGGTAGCTGACGTCACCAGCTATCACCCCATGCCAACAAACCTCGGGGGACGGTATCATTTAAGGTGTTATTAACACCCAAACTCGACGAAAAGTATCATCTACAGTTTAAATACGGTTTTTCAACACAGTTTTTGGCTTACAAATCAATCTTACTTTTGGAATTTGTCATTAAAATTAAAACCTGCAGGGTTCTCGCCCGCTTTTTTGTCAAACCGGGTGGTCTCAAGTGCCGATGATCAATTCGGATGCCAAAGGTATCCGCGCGATTGCGTAGCGTAGCGATCGCACTCTCGGCGTGTGGTCAAGGGGCAAAGTTCGTTGTGTGGGTCCAAGGGGCTAAGCCCCCGGAAGCTCCGCGATTTTCGTCTTTTCTAAGTAGGCAAACTGCTTGAAATTGACTTGTTCGAGCTATGATTTATAAATGCTCAAATATTTTTCAATAACTTAGAGTTATACATGACTGCCGAATAATAAAGACAAAATAAACTGGTCTTGGTGATTCTTCCAGCAGCCAAGCCACTTGAAATTCGCGCTACTTTACAAAGCTATGATTTCTTAAATTTTCAAATGTATGGCAATAACCTGGACATTGCTGTTAGTTATGCTATACAGTATAAAGAAAAATAGTCAGCTGACCATTGACTAGAGTCAACATTACATAAACTGCTACATAAACTGAATGACTATTTATTTTTTTGTGTGTGTCACGGTGATTCAGTTGTGACTTCATTTTTTTCCTGCCCTGGTTTAGGTTATGTACGATGTTTAAATACAAACATTCTGGCATCTCTCAGTACCCAGAAAACACAAACTTCGTTCGCAACCTTTTGCTGTGTAAAAGCAGGGATCGTTTGTGTCGCGATATCACTATACTGAAGCGCTTACGTGATACCTGGAATGTGTTATTTGCCGTGGTTGCAGTTGGGAATAGGAAGAGTGAACTGAAAAGTGTGAATATTTAGTCGATGGTTTTATTCACATTAAAAATGTCAAAATGTTTCAGTAGTACTTGCTAACGTTGATTATTTATAACAGCTATGAAACCAGGCACCCAACTTTCAAACAGCTAGGGCGCACAACTTTCGAACCGATCGGCGAGAGCCAAAATCAAATTCAAACCTGGAGCCCCGCCCGGTTAAATCGGACTGGCGAGAACCCTGGCGTTATTACCTGGTTAATACATATTCAAAATTCATGCATGAAGGGCAACTTCAGAACATGGAACAAGAGTGATCATCACAACGTGGGATAAATAACCTTATCATGCATGGATACAAATGTACTAATTGAATTAGTGCTCCTGCTTTTGTATTTTTGATGGTGAGTGTATCTTATCAGATCTGTATTCAGCAGTTGTTAGATCTGTGGTAGAGAAACATTATCATTGGTTGAGTGCACTTTAAAGGGAACACGCATACACCCTTTGTTCATTATATGACGTTTGTAACTTATAAAATACAAGTTGATCCCTTCATATCCAATATATGTCTTCTGAAACATCACGAGGGTACCTTTGTTGGAACATAAAAGGAGATTGAAGAATTTAGCCGACGATAGAAAACAAGATTTAGGTAACTGCATGCCTGTTGATTATGCCCTTTAAAGGAGTTGGTTAAGGGTATAGTACGGATTAAACCGATAGTGACTGAAACAAAAAACTTGAGGTTTCATCGGTTGTTGATTACACAGACTTGTGTAGGTACGTTTTGCTGACCTGGATTCAGGTCTCTCTAAATGATACACCAAAGTCGAAAGAGCTATTTTTTAAATTTTCATTCCAGTGAAGTTAGAGCATGTGTACACATCAATGAAAGATGACCAAACTTGATCATAGTGTCCTTGAGTAGTGGGTCATATGGGTGTTTAGTGAGTTTATGCCAAAGGTTATACAGAGGTCATCTGGGTTAATTGTGTGAACACACTCAAAATGCTTCTCCTATATGGGTGATCACCAGGGTTGTCACCAGACCATTTTTAGATCCGGGTAATTTGTGACAGTGATCCGCGCCCTGGGGGAGGGGTATAAGGGGAGGGAAATCATTGGTACAGCAGGCTGTCGTCTGATGATTTGCATGCTACAGTACTGTACAACATTCTTACAATGTGCGTCAAACACTTGTTCTTAGTTAAACTTGGCAAATCGCCAAGAAACGATTGGCAGTGGAACGTCTCTACCAGGGGCGTATCCAGGATTTTCCAATAGGGGGGGGGCGTCAGGCATGAATGATCGCCGTCCTGGGGGATGGGTCTAAGGGGAGGGGTGTACAACTTTTGCTTTCGAAGAAGGGCTGAAATGCAAATTGGTGTCATATGTATGGGCGGCGATCCGTACTTCCGAGTGGGGGGGGGGGTATGACCTTGTTGACTATCTAAGCGTAGCGCCACCATGGGTTGGCGCGTAGCGTACAAGCAAATTTTGGGATTAACAAACCCTCTTGATGGCCGGAAACGGCACTTCCCGAGGTTTCCAAGCGGCATATACCCAACTTTAAAATAGGGATGTCATGTCCGAAATATCTCATAATCAGGATCCAAATACTTTTTTTTTTAATTTCGGGTGTTATTTTGGGAAAATTGCCCCTGTCAATCTTGTTTCAGGCGCAACGTTAGAATGTTCGAGAGCTCTTTTATATTATTCGATGAAGAAAATCGCCTCATGCAGGCTATTATAGGGCTATACACATGCAATACACAATTACACATAGTTACATTCCTAGGTACCGATTGCTAGGGCATCCAGGTGAAACGTGTATTAAGCATTACCCTGGTTACATGAGATTCTCAGCTGTTCGAGGGAACATGTACGTGTGTAGGCCTACTATAGGGCCTATATGAATACTGTGAGGGTGCATGTATGTACTATATCAATACCGTGGGCGCAATAATACATTTTGTTGTTATAGGGCCAATGAAGCCTACAGTCAACTATTTTTGCTTTATAAAGACACTTTATTTGAAAAGATCGCACTGCGTTTATGGTAGGCGAGAAATGAAGCTAAAAAAGAGCCGTACATTAACGAAGATGCATAAATGTAGGCATGAAAATATTCTTATCCCTGGCATTTGGTGGGGGGGGGATATGGTGCATTACATCCCCTCCACCCATTTTCATGGGGGGATATATCCCCCTCCACCCAGGATCGCCGCCCATAGCCATATGTGATCCATTTTTCGACCTAGCAACATTTCCAGTAAATATGGACACAAAATGCACAATTTAGTATGGCTGGCATGTTACAAACACAATTACCATCTATGTTTCTAAAACTATTATGCCGCCGAACTTCGCCAGAACCTTTTTTTGGCAAACAAAAAATAAAGCATACGGGAGGGGGGGGGGGGTGAGCGATCACCGACATCTCACATAAAGGTCGTCATCAATTTTTTTTTTTTTTTTTTTTTGTGACGGCCAATAGCGGGGGCGCGCGCCTGTTGCGCCCCCCTGGATACGCCCCTGTCTACATGCATAGCTAAACAGCGAACAGTATCCAATGCACCGAGTCTTGTCTCGACATGTTTTTCGAACAGTACTCAGTGCAACGTTTCCTAGCCTAATGTGCCTAAAGTCCACACAAAACGCGAGGCCTAATGTTACTACTAAAAATGATATGTAACCCCGAAAGGATAAGGCACGAAGTTTCCTTCTTGCTTTTTATTACTTCTGGTAACCAGAACATATCGGGGAATAAAATAAACATGTATAAAAAGGTTTTGCCCTTCAACATGAAACTATTCTCGTTTAAAACTTTCTTTCAGTCAAAGTTCGTAAACTTCGTACTCGTGCTCGTAGGCCTACTCTGGATGTTTACAATAAACAATTGCATATAACGTGTGTTGGTTACAAGCGATCGGTTTACGCTACCTCCACGCTATGAATAGCGTTATATCGATCGGTTCACTCCCATTGTGTCGGTGGTGAATAGCGAGCGAGGGGAATTTGCGTTCCTTCATTTGGAGTGCGGGGAAAGTAGCGTTCCTTTATTTGGAGCGGGGTTAATTACAGATAAGCTGCGTTTTGCACTGAATCGCGCTAATCTTTACCAAGTTACTTATTGGCGGTACTGTAGGCTAATTTGTGCCGGGCGGTAAGGCTGAAATTGACCTTGAGTACCGGCCGGAAATTGTGAGAGCTGGGTAGCACCGCCCGGCGCCGCCCGGCGTGGTGACAACCCAGGAAAAAATTTACCTCAAATTTACCGCGGTAACATACCACACTTTTACCCCGGTAAAACCGGGGTAAAAACACGGTAAATTTGTTGTACATTACCGCGGTGTTTTGGCCCTATGGACGTGGTAAACCGCGGTTTACCGCAGTAAATTACCACAAATTTACCATGGTTTTACCTCACTTTTACCCCAATTTTACCGCACTTTACCACGGTGTTACCATACTTTTACCGCGCTTTTTCTACACTTTTACTACGCTTTTACCCCAAATTTACCACAGTTTTACCGTTCTTTTACCCCAATTTTACCGTATATTTACCACGCTTTTACCACAGTTTACCGTTCTTTTACCCCAATTTTACCGTAGATTTACCACGCTTTTACCTTAGATTTACCTCAATTTACCATACTTTTACCACGCCCTTACCACATTTTACCCCAATTTTACTGTAGATTTACTACGCTTTTACCTTAGTTTTACCTCAGTTTACCATGATTTTACACTAATTGCAGGACAGTTTTACCTTACATTGAGCATGATTTTGTCCTTATTTCAATTAGCATGTACACCATATATTCCTTTGAATTTCACCCATCAGTGTACCGTATTATGATTTGGCTATATGCCGTTACCCTTATTGTAATGGTTGTATGCCTGACATATAAGTCCTCAGTTGTAGAATGCATCAGTTTTTAATTCATCAAATCCATGGAGGTTTCACACATGAGAAAGCTTTGTTGAATTTCATTTACCCTAGCTGGTATGATTCCTGACTCTCTTCTTTTGACTTGATTGGTAGTCCAGATTGGACTTTTGATCTCTTATTGTCCTCAAAGACTTGTTTTAAATGGAAAGAGTACTCTGAACATAATTACATAGACTTGTCAAGTCATTTATTGGACCTGACAGAGAATACCCAAATCTGAGGACACTGATTGGTCAATTTTTGTGTGCCACAGTGTTGAGGCACAGAACCTATGCCTTATGTGTGCTAGTTTATATAGTTCCTTTTTCATTTTAAAGGCTTTTAGGTTCTCCCTAATAATGAAAAAAGAATTAATTGTTGTCTCCTCTCAAATATATCAGGGATTCCATGAAGGAATTCTCTATGTATCTATCCTCTGCTTGTTTTTTTTTAGGAAAAGAGATGCATACTATAACATATAAGAATAGCAGTTTGTCTCTCTTCTTTATTCAACTCATATCCACAGGTAATTTATATTGCCAACATTAAGATATGAGTAGAACAAAAGGTTTGTCATATCAGTATTGCAAAAATATGGGACAAAATCATGGAAAAATTGCTGTAAATGTACCATCATGTTTCATAGTGTGACCCATATATGTTCTACTGTGGTACAATTATGGTAAATTTACCATAGTATAATTGCACCGTATAGTTTTACCCTATTTTTACTGTGGTTAATCATGGCACAATTGTAGGAATTTCACATATGTAGTTTATGTACCATATAAACTTACCCTACTTTTACTACAGTAATATCATGGTAAAACTATGGTAAATTTACCGTAGTAAATGTACCACACTTTTACCCTACTTTTACCGCGGTAATACCATGGTAAAACTGTGGTTAATTTACCGTAGTAAATGTACCGCACTTTTACCCTACTTATACTGCGGTTATATCATGGTAAAACTGCGGTAAATTTACCGCAGTAAATGAACCACACTTTTACCCTACTTTTACCGCGGTAATACCATGGTAAAATTGTGGTAAATTTACCGTAGTAAATGTACCACACTTTTACCGCGGTAATACCATGGTAAAACTGCGGTAAATTTACCGTAGTAAATGTACCGCACTTTTACCCTACTTATACCGCTGTAATATCATGGTAAAACTGCGGTAAATTTACCGCGGTAAATGTACCGCACTTTTACCGCGGTAATACCATGGTAAAACTGCGGTAAATGTACCGCAGTTGATTTTACCACAATTTTACCACACATTTACCCTATTTACCACACATTTACCATAGTTTACCGCGGTAAAATTAGGGTACATTTTTTGCTGGGAACCCTGGTGATCACCATGCTGGGTCATAGTGTTCACTTAATATGGAGACATAATTATGGTGAGTTCAAAATATGGATGTCAAAGATCATCTACTTATCTTTTGCAGTAAGTTGTATGTAACTACCGAAGGTTCTTTTCGTGCAGTTTGCATTGGATTATGAAGAATGTTGGTCACAGTGTTACTTGAACAGTAGTGGTAAGAATTTGGGGCCAACGGTCATCCGGGGCCCAAATTTGCGATTTTGTGTACAACACTGTGATTTTCTTCAGCAATAAAAGTTTTTTTAAAAAAAAAATATGACTAAATTTTTCAATAAACTTTCAATTTTTTATAGTTCAAGAAGGTAATCCATAATTAGTATACCCTGTAATTTGCTTAAAAAGTCATGGTCTTTTCTCTTCTAGATATTAATTTCATTACTTGTCGTTTGTTGCATGTCTATTGAAGAATTAGGTTCTTATCAGCTTACTGCTGAATGCCGGAAGATCTATGAAGATTCATGTGGAGTTTGTCTTCGTTTGTTTGTTGTTTGTTTGTTGTGTGTATGTGTAACTAAAAAAGTCAATGCAACTTAAAACTTCATGAAATGTACGTATAACTTGAAAAGATATCAGCCCAGCTGCTTTTCACGTAGTTTTGGCCGTTATGCGTTTGATTGCAAAAACTGGTACACAATCAAATCATCATCTTAACATTGTTGAAAATATGAAAATATCTCAACTACTTATACAGTAAGTAAACCTTGATTGAAAGCCATACTTGATATATACCTTCCCCTTATTATATACAAGAAACATATTGTATATGCAGGCGCGTATCCAGGATTTTCTAACCCGGGGGGCGCAAATGACTATCTAAGCGGAGCGCCACCATCGGTTGGCGCGCAGCGTACAAGAAAATTTCGGGTTTTGATACCCCCCAGATCACCGGAAATGGCACTTCTCGGGCTTGAAAATGACCAACCAGATGTACACTTTTGCCTGAGAACCAAGTATTTCCCATTTTTTTCCCATCCATAACCTTTTTGAAGATTGTAACCAGTCACACATCATGTTCGACCTCATTGCATGTCCTATGGATCATTGCTTTTGTAGGTGATTCTACGTCACGGCCCACAATATCCGAAAGCCCCACTTTTCAAGGTTTTAAGCCCATTATTTGTTGAGAATTTGAAAATTCACATTTCTCGTGAATAAAATCACTTCAAAACATACCAATAATGTTGCATACAATTCAATCTATGGACAATCAATATAGAAAAACCTCCTTGAACCCCTAACAGACAGGTCAAAATTGCACGAGTAGAGGAAAGTATGATGAAGAATGTTGGTGAGGAAATTTTCGAAAATTCAGACACAGTTAATTTATTGGTGTAGAAATATTGCAACCTCTTATAATGGCTATTATAAAACTTGGTTGAAGGAAATGAAAAATAGCAGATATTTCCGATATCAGGTATATCGAAACCGAACACTACACACATAGGCGTAGGTCCCGTAGGAGGCGGGGGCTGCAGCCCACCCCCCCCCCCGCAACCATTTTTTTCGGGCACCTACTGAAAGAAAAATAAAAAGCAATGAATAGCTTAAAAATTATCTCATTGGTATTTAAAATAAAGTTCTAGGCTTGGCCGACATTACTACTGTAAAAGAGAGTTTTGACATAAATGGATCTGTATGCTTTTTCTCCTTCTACATCAGACATTTGGTTGTTTACATTAGCATCCAGCGGTATACTGTGCAACTTTCACGGACCGTGCGGTACACGATTTCATGCAATGTAATGACCGATGCATGCTTATATGATATTGGCACCGATATGATGAACACATCAGGGGCAGCAATTTGTTTCAAATATTGTGGGGGACATTTGCTTGGATGCAGGCGAATAACTATCAAAGCGGAGCGCCACCATTGGTTGGCGCGCAGCGTACAAGAAAATTTCTGGTTTTGATAGCCCCCCAGATCATCGGAAATGGCATTTCTCGGGCTTGCAAATGACCAACCAGATGTAGACTTTTGCCTGAGAACCAAGTTTTTTCCAATAGTTTTTTTTTCATTCATAACTTTTTTCAAGATTGTCACCAGTCACACATCATGTTCGACCTCATCGCATCTCCTGTGGATCATTGCTTTTGTAGGTAATTCTACGTAACGCCCAACAATACCCGTCAGCCCCACTTTTCAAGGTTTTAAGCCTGTTATTTTTTCAGAATTTGAATAATAAATTCACTTCAAAACATACCCATAATGTTGCACAAAATTTCATCTATGGACAACTAATAAAGAAAAACCCATTCAACCCCTAACAGACCGATCAAAATTTCACGAGTAGAGGGAAGCATGATGAAGAATATGTTGGTCAAGGAATTTTCGAAAATTCAGATATAGTTAATTTATTGGTTTACAAATATTAAAACCTCTTATAACGGCTACTATAAAACTTTGATATCCAAAAAAAAAATGCCAACAAAATATGCTCGAGAAAATTTTGGCCGAAAATGCCTCCCAGATCGCTGGAAATGACACTTCCCAGGCCTTGTAAGTTGCATCTAAGCATTGTCTATTTTGAAATTACTAGCAATGTCATAAAGAAAATTTGCTCGGGGGGGGGGCGGTCGCCCCCTTCCCGAAATGCGTCATATTCCCCGACGAATCGGTCGAGTTCAAGACCAGCCACAGTTGGTTCCATATAGCACAATTGTACAATTGTTTAAGGCGTCCATACACACACATGCGTTATGATAGACCATTTATAGTATTTATATAGAGTGAGAGAGGAAAAATGGAAACGTCAAAAATGGAGTTGTCGGTGTAAGGGGTAGGGTAAGGCGCACACCCCTCCGTAATCCTTGATCTGTCACTGGCTACCCTGTGTATATAATAGGGATCAGCGCTTTAACTATGACTGTTCCTCTTTCTCTTCCCGAGGTCTTGGCTATCTTCTACTCCCTCCTTTTCTCCTTTTTCTCTTTTTTTTCTTTTTCTTTTCCCTTCCTTCCTCTCCTCCTTTTCTTTTTTCCCCTCCTTTTCCCTTTTTTCTTCTCTTTTTTTCTCTCCTCTTTTCCTTACCCGGGGGGCGCGCGCCCCCAACGCCCCCCCCCCCTGGATACGCACCTGATATGTGCTGTCAATGTTAAATGCCAGATATCGAGTCAATATATTAGGTTAATTTATGTATTTCGAATCATGAGCCGTTTATTCTTTTTTATTCACTTTAACCAGTCATTTATAAAATAAGTTTTTTTCGGCACAATTTGAACAAGGAGGTCAGATACGTTATATCCTGTGACGGAATTGATGCTTTAACGCAAACGTATTTGAGAGAAATAACCAAAAACCATGGATTTGATCATCGTGTTTGCAACTCGGTGGTCCAACGTCTTAAAACAATTCACATGCTTATATGCAATTAGGTTGATTGAAGACAATTTGAGAAAAATGCCATGATAACATTTATCGCTAACCAATTTATATGATATGTTTTGTCTAAACCAAATTTACAGTTGGATCATTGTCATTAGACTACCCATCACATGTTATCTCAGATTGGTTCTATGGATTCCATTTTAGGAAAATCGGGCCTGAACTTTCACAATTTGCTTATACTGTCGACATGATTTTGTTGTCTGTCAAATAAATCCATCTTTAGTTCACGGCGATTAATTCTTTTGGTATTTAAAAGGAATACAACATCGCTAAGCCTTCTATTCTCCATTGCGGTTGCATATCGATAAACTTCTACACACATACTGAATGAAGTTTGGAGACATTAACTATATTTTGACTAACTCTTGTAATACGGTGAAATGTGACTGTACACTGACACTACAATCTATTCCGAATTGGTCCGGATATACTGATCGGGGAAGTTTCTTGTTATTTCATTTCAACGATACTATATAATTAAGGGTCATTTTAAGTTTACTTATGTATCTTTGTATATAATAAACGGTATTCCGTAAAAAAATCATAGCTTTCCTAATAGCTTCATTTTAATTTACGGCTTTCTCAATTAATTTCTCTTCTTTCTATAATGTGAGACACATTCTCTGTACACTGAATATAAATCGGATAGCTTGCGTCGAGTTTAGGTGTTGATAACACCCTAAATGATACCGTCCCCCGAGATTTGTTGGTAAGGGGTGGTAGAGGGTGACGTCAGCTACGTTTTTGCTCCCCAATGATACTGAGTTACAGATTTGATTTATTAGCCAAAAATCGTGTTGAAAAACCGTATATAAACTGTAAATGATACTTTTCGTCGAGTTTGGGTGTTAATAACACCCTAAATGATACCGTCCCCCGAGGTTTGTTGGCATGGGGTGATAGCTGGTGACGTCAGCTACGTTTTTGCTCCCCGATGATACTGAGTTACAGATTTGATTTGTTAGCCAAAAATCGTGTTGAAAAACCGTATATAAACTGTAAATGCGACTTTGCGTCGAGTTTGGGTGTTAATAACACCCTAAATGATACCGTCCCCCGAGGTTTGTTGGTATGGGGTGATAGAGGGTGACGTCAGCTACTTTGGGGACCCCAATGATACTGAGTTACAGACTTGATTTGTTAGCCAAAAATCGTGTTGAAAAACCGTATATAAACTGTAAATGCGACTTTGCGTCGAGTTTGGGTGTTAATAACACCCTAAATGATACCGTCCCCGAGGTTTGTTGGTATGGGGTGATAGCTGGTGACGTCAGCTACTTTGGGGACCCCAATGATACTGAGTTACAGACTTGATTTGTTAGCCAAAAATCGTGTTGAAAAACCGTATATAAACTGTAAATGCGACTTTGCGTCGAGTTTAGGTGTTAATAACACCCTAAATGATACCGTCCCCCGAGGTTTGTTGGTATGGGGTGATAGAGGGTGACGTCAGCTACTTTGGGGACCCCAATGATACTGAGTTACAGATTTGATTTGTTAGCCAAAAATCGTGTTGAAAAACCGTATATAAACTGTAAATGCGACTTTGCGTCGAGTTTGGGTGTTAATAACACCCTAAATGATACCGTCCCCCGAGGTTTGTTGGTATGGGGTGATAGCTGGTGACGTCAGCTACGTTTTTGCTCCCCAATGATACTGAGTTACAGATTTGATTTGTTTGCCAGATGTGGTTTTGAATAACAGTATATATATGCTACGTTTTACTTTCAGTTGCCGAGTTAATTGTTAATAACCCCCTGCCCGACATCGTCCCTCACGGTTGTTGACATACTTTGGTAGAGTGTAATGTCAGCTTTAACGTTCACCCCACCCTTTTTCATGTTTCCCATTAAGCTTTGTTTCCAAATATATTATCTTTTACCCTAAACTTACGCTTTTCGCTGATATTCGGGGCAGGTCTGATATTTTAAGAGCTATAATTTTGCTTTACCACGATAATGAGTTAGGCCATACCCTGACTTTTGGGATATTTTATACCCCGTTCCATAATTACGAGTTTGTCGGGTTTGAATCTCTTATTATAAATTATTTAATGCATGGAACGTCCAAAAGCCTGTCTTTCCCTCCTAATTGCAATCGATTGAAAGCATTCGATCATTCAATTTGCTTTAAACACATCATTTTTGCCACATGGCCCATTACGAAGGCCACTACACAACTCCGTAGTATCATTTGCACTTTCTAGCATTTTTTGGTCGCCCTTATTGGTCGCTCTTATTGTTCGCCAACTTCAGCCAGATAGAACCTGTTTGAACGTAGCAGCCACTAAGAGCAGCCACTAACAGCAGCCAATAGTGTATACATCAACGTTACACGCCGTTGGCCACTGATGTTTGTACACTGTGACGAGCGCTGGGTACGCTGTGGCGGGAAAGTGGATCCCCAGCAGCCACTAAGGGCAGCCTAAATTAGCGGACAATAACAAGACTGCTACTTTTTCGTACCTGTTTTAAAGCGATAATAATTAACGCTATGAATACTGTAAATTGCCAATAATTGCACCATATGAGAGATGAGTTGTTGCTCTTTCATGTAATATAATTTTGGAATTTAATGGTGGACGAAATCTGCATCCATATTGAACTGGAACTTGTGATCCTACCAAATCTTGTGGAGAAAGGCGTAAATTGCGGCAATTTTTATACCATTTTATTCTTTTTTTTTCAAATGTCTAAACAATTAATTTATGAGAATATGCATCAGTCAAGAGGGGTACAATGACGATGTTAAGTTATTCCTCTTACACGTGGTATGAAAAAACAGCCAGTAACACTTTGATTTATTGAAATTCGATGGCTACAAACCGTTCGATCCTAACAGGAGTGGGATGCAAATGGGAAAATTAGCTCGAAACGCGCGGTAATGTGTTATGATCCAAACGTATTATTATTTCAAAATCGGTTAATTTGAGTTATCGACCTAGTTAGGAGGTCCGGTTAGCATCAAATCAAAGAAAACAATTTCTTCTTTCACGTGTAATAACTACTATCGGTAACAAAGCCGATTTTTTTGACCAAAAGTGGCCTAAACGTTTTAAAATATTGATATTTTTTTTTTCTTCTTCAAAATCAATTAACTTTAGTTATGGAGCCTACTGGCATGTCCGGTTAGCATCACATTAAAGTAGAAAGGTTCCTCTTTCACGTGGTATACCTCTACTATCGGTAACAAATGATTTCTTGACCAAAAATTGCCTTAAAGTTTTAACCCCGATACGGACATCTCTAAACGCGCTGTATATACGTAATGTGTAATAATAAGAAAAATGGTTAATTTTTATTTTTTCAAAATCGATTAACTTTAGTTATGGAGCCTACTGGCATGTCCGGTTAGCACCACATTAAAGTAGACAGGTTCCTCTTTCACGTGATATGCCTCTACTATCGGTAACAAAACTGATTTCTTGACCAAAAATTGCCTTAAAGTTTTAACCTCGATACGGACATCTCTAAACGCGCTGTATATACGTTATGTGTAATAATAAGAAAAATGGTTAATTTTTATTTTTTCAAAATCGATTAACTTTAGTTATGGAGCCTACTGGCATGTCCGGTTAGCATCACATTAAAGTAGAAAGGTTCCTCTTTCACGTGGTATACCTCTACTATCGGTAACAAATGATTTCTTGACCAAAAATTGCCTTAACGTTTTAAGCCCGATACGGACATCTCTAAACGCGCTGTATATACGTAATGTGTAATAATAAGAAAAATGGTTAATTTTTATTTTTTCAAAATCGATTAACTTTAGTTATGGAGCCTACTGGCATGTCCGGTTAGCACCACATTAAAGTAGACAGGTTCCTCTTTCACGTGATATGCCTCTACTATCGGTAACAAAAATGATTTCTTGACCAAAAATTGCCTTAAAGTTTTAAGCCCGATACGGACATCTCTAAACGCGCTGTATATACGTAATGTGTAATAATAAGAAAAATGGTTAATTTTTATTTTTTCAAAATCGATTAACTTTAGTTATGGAGCCTACTGGCATGTCCGGTTATCATCACATTAAAGTAGAAAGGTTCCTCTTTCACGTGGTATACCTCTACTATCGGTAACAAATGATTTCTTGACCAAAAATTGCCTTAAAGTTTTAACCCCGATACGGACCCTTCTCTAAACGCGCTGTATATACGTAATGTGTAATAATAAGAAAAATGGTTAATTTTTATTTTTTCAAAATCGATTAACTTTAGTTATGGAGCCTACTGGCATGTCCGGTTAGCACCACATTAAAGTAGACAGGTTCCTCTTTCACGTGATATGCCTCTACTATCGGTAACAAAACTGATTTCTTGACCAAAAATTGCCTTAAAGTTTTAACCCCGATACGGACATCTCTAAACGCGCTGTATATACGTTATGTGTAATGATAAGAAAAATGGTTAATTTTTATTTTTTCAAAATCGATTAACTTTAGTTATGGAGCCTACTGGCATGTCCGGTTAGCATCACATTAAAGTAGAAAGGTTCCTCTTTCACGTGGTATACCTCTACTATCGGTAACAAATGATTTCTTGACCAAAAATTGCCTTAAAGTTTTAAGCCCGATACGGACATCTCTAAACGCGCTGTATATACGTAATGTGTAATAATAAGAAAAATGGTTAATTTTTATTTTTTCAAAATCGATTAACTTTAGTTATGGAGCCTACTGGCATGTCCGGTTAGCACCACATTAAAGTAGACAGGTTCCTCTTTCACGTGATATGCCTCTACTATCGGTAACAAAAATGATTTCTTGACCAAAAATTGCCTTAAAGTTTTAACCCCGATACGGACATCTCTAAACGCGCTGTATATACGTTATGTGTAATGATCAGAAAAATGGTTAATTTTTATTTTTTCAAAATCGATTAACTTTAGTTATGGAGCCTACTGGCATGTCCGGTTAGCATCACATTAAAGTAGAAAGGTTCCTCTTTCACGTGGTATACCTCTACTATCGGTAACAAAAATGATTTCTTGACCAAAAATTGCCTTAAAGTTTTAACCCCGATACGGACATCTCAAAACGCGCTGTATATACGTAATGTGTAATGAAAAGAAAAATGGTCAATTTTTATTTTTTCAAAATCGATTAACTTTAGTTATGGCGCCTACTGGCATGTCCGGTTAGCACCACATTAAAGTAGACAGGTTCATCTTTCACGTGATATACCTCTACTATCGGTAACAAAAATGATTTCTTGACCAAAAATGGCCTTAAAGTTTTAACCCCGATACGGACATCTCTAAACGCGCTGTATATACGTATAGTGTGTAGTGATCAGAAAAATGATTAATTCCTGTGTCGGCAATTGGGCCTTTGAGGTTGTTGCATGGGCCCCGATACAGTTAAAATATGAAGTTGTTGGTATTTTTGGATACCGCAATGTCCAATAGAGCTAACACCTCTAAAAAAATTATCCTGCTTTTTGTTAACATAATCAAATCACATCTGAGCCATGGGCCCTTGAGGTTGTCTGGGCCATGGTAGAGGATAAATTTGTAGTCATAGGTTTTTCTTTATTTAATACCCGACAACGTTATGGTCCAGCGCCAATAAAAAGAAATCATCCTTCTCTCTTTTCACATGATTAAATCATGTGTGGGCCACGGGCCCTTTCTGGCTGCTGTCTGGGTCCTGGTACATCATAAAGTTGTTGTAATTGGTATTTTTGGATACCCCAATTTCCAAAGGGTCCAATGCCACTTTAAGAATCACCCTGCTCTCATTTCACATAAATGAATCATATTTGGGCCACAGGCCTTTTTTGGTTGCTGCCTGCATGGGCCCATGTACATCATAAAGTTGCTGAAATTAGTATTTTGGGACACCCCAATGTCTAACTGGTGTACCGCAAAATGAATTATCCTTGTCTCTTTTCTCATGATTAATACCATTTTGATGGGCCCTTCTGCAGGGCCCGTCACAAGGAACAATTACTGTCATTGCTATGGTTATAAAAGTATCTTACTTTGAGTTTTATCCAGCGCTTTTGCCTTGCGTCTTTCACATGATTAAATCAACATTTGAGCCCCCTATTTTAATTGAAGGCACATTTAGACTACATACACGCACATTGTGTGGCACGGCAGCAACACATAACCTTGAATCCTGGTCATAAACGGACATAAGCTGCCCATCAAACCCTCTGTCTCTTTTCAAATCTTCTGGGTTCCCGGTCCAGTTGAGTATCGAATCGATGCAGACTGGGTTGAAAGTAAACGTGGGCCAAGTGCAGTGCAATGCAATAAACTAGGCTCACATCACTGCAAGATGCGAGCCATCATAATGACGTCACAGGTCGATTTACTGCAAATTTATCCTCTACCATGGCCCAGACAACCTCAAGGGCCCATGGCCCACACGTGATTTGATCATGTGCAAAGACACAAGGATAATTCCTGTAGTTGCATTGGACCCTTTATACATTGGAGAAACCAAAAAATACCATCTACGACTTTTATCTGTACCGGGCCCAGGCAACAGCCATAAAGTGCCCGTGGCCCACACATGATTTGATAAGGTTAACAAAATCAGGATAATTCTTTTAGAGGTGTTGGCCCTATTGGACATTGCGGTATCTAAAAATACCAACGACTTCATTTTTAACTGTAACGGGGCCCATGCAGCAACCTCAAAGGCCCAATTGCCCACACAGGAATTAATCATTTTTTGGATCATTACACATAACGTATATATATGTTGAATTTGACATGTTGATAGACGTAATGACATATTGGTATTTTGTCTCGATATGTTCATATGGAATTGTAACATGTTGATTTCGAATTGGACATATATATTAACTTGGACACTCCACTTTCTTTTTCGACATTTATGGAACGTTTGGCTCTCCGTACTCTTGTCTACTGTCTTTGTGTTATGTTTTCACTTAGTTTTGTATGAACTGATCATCTGATCACTGTATCGTCTCTGTATTCCAATCAAGTCTTGGTAATAAACAGAAAGTAATTCATCAATTCTTTTCATGTTGCGATCACTCAGCAGATTAGATTTAAGAACTTTCATTCTCGATTCAGCATGACCAATTGTTCGTGGTACCGAAACTTTACGAACGTTTCTGATAATACTAGTATTTATATCTACATCTATATTAGTATGTCGGTTCAAGTCACCGAGAAGTAACCCAGACCAAAAAGCAGATGACGGTAATAAAACAGTCTCCAATTCTTTCATAAGTACTGGAGAGTAAAATAGATTGGGATCATACATTTGTTCTTGTATTTGATATGCTACTGGATGTAACTAAGTGTGAATATAGGGTTTGCCATGTCTCATAGAGAGTCTGTTTAACTTATAAGACGTTTTATTGTTGTGATAATATTACAAATTATACTTTTACAAGGAGGTAATGAGAAGAGAGATTAATATCGTCAGTCATTCTTTAGAACCTCAAGATCATAGGAATGCAGGATGATTCGTACTAGTTAACAAAAGTATCCGATCGTGTGTTAAATGTACAATGTATTACACACAGACTTCATGTTGGTTATATGTGGTCTTATGGTACGATGTGAAGATTTTCTTGTCATGCCGCAAAATGGTAAATGACTAACTTCTTTTGAAAGAAATTACAGTACGACGAAAAGTTATCAAGTTTATTTGATTACATACTTTGTCTATATAGTCTGATATTTCGGTACAGGTGGAGCACAGAATTAGATTTGATACAAAAAATAGCTATGGAGCACAAATATTCAGTTTGTTCCGACAAGAAGGACAAAATTGAATCATAAATAAATCTAATCAAGAAATCAGTTTTGTTAGGGGTCTGTATCGGGGTTAAAACTCTGAGGCCATTTTTGGTCAAATAATCATTTTTGGGATCATGCATTACACATTAGATAAACAGCGCGTTTGAAGATGTCCGTATCGGGGTTAAAACTTCAAGGTCACTTTTGGTCAAGAAATCATTTTTGTTACCGATAGTAGAGGTATACCACGTAAAAGAGGAACCTTTCTACTTCAATGTGGTGCTAACCGGACATCCTAGTAGGCTCCATAACTAAAGTTAATCGATTTTGAAAAAAATAAAAATTAACCATTTTTCTGATCATTACACATAACGTATATACAGCGCGTTTAGAGAAGGGTCTGTATCGGGGTTAAAACTTCAAGGTCACTTTTGGTCAAGAAATCATTTTTGTTACCGATAGTAGAGGTATACCACGTGAAAGAAAAACCTGTCTACGTTAATGTGATGCTAACCGGACATCCGAGTAGGCTCCATAACTAAAGTAAATCGATTTTGAAAAAAATAAAAATTAACCATTTTTCTGATTATTACGCATTACATATATACGGCGCGTTTAGAGATGTCCGTATCGGGGTTAAAACTTTAAGGTCACTTTTGGTCAAGAAATCATTTTTGTTACCGATAGTAGAGGTATACCACGTAAAAGAGGAACCTTTCTACTTCAATGTGGTGCTAACCGGACATCCTAGTAGGCTCCATAACTAAAGTTAATCGATTTTGAAAAAAAAAAAAATTAACCAGTTTTCTGATCATTACACATAACGTATATACAGCGCGTTTAGAGAAGGGTCTGTATCGGGGTTAAAACTTCAAGGTCACTTTTGGTCAAGAAATCATTTTTGTTACCGATAGTAGAGGTATACCACGTGAAAGAGAAACCTTTCTACTTTAATGTGATGCTAACCGGACATCCTGGTAGGCTCCATAACTAAAGTTAATAGATTTTGAAAAAAATAAAAATTAAACAGTTTTCTGATCATTACACATAACGTATATACAGCGCGTTTAGAGAAGGGTCTGTATCGGGGTTAAAACTTTAAGGTCACTTTTGGTCAAGAAATCATTTTTGTTACCGATAGTAGAGGTATACCACGTAAAAGAAGAACCTTTCTACTTCAATGTGGTGCTAACCGGACATCCTAGTAGGCTCCATAACTAAAGTAAATCGATTTTGAAAAAAAAAAAATTAACCAGTTTTCTGATCATTACACATAACGTATATACAGCGCGTTTAGAGAAGGGTCTGTATCGGGGTTAAAACTTCAAGGTCACTTTTGGTCAAGAAATCATTTTTGTTACCGATAGTAGAGGTATACCACGTGAAAGAGAAACCTTTCTACTTTAATGTGATGCTAACCGGACATCCTGGTAGGCTCCATAACTAAAGTTAATAGATTTTGAAAAAAATAAAAATTAAACAGTTTTCTGATCATTACACATAACGTATATACAGCGCGTTTAGAGAAGGGTCTGTATCGGGGTTAAAACTTTAAGGTCACTTTTGGTCAAGAAATCATTTTTGTTACCGATAGTAGAGGTATACCACGTGAAAGAATAACCTTTCTACTTTAATGTGGTGCTAACCGGACATCCTGGTAGGCTCCATAACTAAAGTAAATCGATTTTGAAAAAAATTAAAATTATAAATTTTTCTGATCATTACACATAACGTAGTTACAGCGCGTTTAGAGAAGGGTCCGTATCGGGGTTAAAACTTTAAGGTCACTTTTGGTCAAGAAATCATTTTTGTTACCGATAGTAGAGGTATACCACGTGAAAGAAGAACCTTTCTATTTTAATGTGGTGCTCACCGGACATCCTGGTAGGCTCCATAACTAAAGTAAATCGATTTTGAAAAAAATAAAAATTAACCATTTTTCTGATCATTACACATAACGTATATACAGCGCGTTTAGAGAAGGGTCTGTATCGGGGTTAAAACTTCAAGGTCACTTTTGGTCAAGAAATCATTTTTGTTACCGATAGTAGAGGTATACCACGTGAAAGAGAAACCTTTCTACTTTAATGTGATGCTAACCGGACATCCTGGTAGGCTCCATAACTAAAGTTAATAGATTTTGAAAAAAATAAAAATTAAACAGTTTTCTGATCATTACACATAACGTATATACAGCGCGTTTAGAAAAGGGTCTGTATCGGGGTTAAAACTTTAAGGTCACTTTTGGTCAAGAAATCATTTTTGTTACCGATAGTAGAGGTATACCACGTGAAAGAAGAACCTTTCTACTTTAATGTGGTGCTAACCGGACATCCTGGTAGGCTCCATAACTAAAGTAAATCGATTTTTAAGAAAAAATAAAAATTAACCATTTTTCTGATCATTACACATAACGTAGTTACAGCGCGTTTAGAGAAGGGTCTGTATCGGGGTTAAAACTTCAAGGTCACTTTTGGTCAAGAAATCATTTTTGTTACCGATAGTAGAGGTATACCACGTGAAAGAGGAACCTTTCTACTTTAATGTGGTGCTATTCGGACATCCTAGTAGGCTCCATAACTAAAGTTAATCGATTTTGAAAAAAATAAAAATTAACCATTTTTCTGATCGTTACACATAACGTATATACAGCGCGTTTAGAGAAGGGTCCGTATCGGGGTTAAAACTTTAAGGTCACTTTTGGTCAAGAAATCATTTTTGTTACCGATAGTAGAGGTATACCACGTAAAAGAGAAACCTTTCTACTTCAATGTGGTGCTAACCGGACATCCTAGTAGGCTCCATAACTAAAGTTAATCGATTTTGAAAAAAATAAAAATTAACCAGTTTTCTGATCATTACACATAACGTATATACAGCGCGTTTAGAGAAGGGTCTGTATCGGGGTTAAAACTTTAAGGTCACTTTTGGTCAAGAAATCATTTTTGTTACCGATAGTAGAGGTATACCACGTGAAAGAAGAACCTTTCTACTTTAAATTGGTGCTAACCGGACATCCTGGTAGGCTCCATAACTAAAGTAAATCGATTTTGAAAAAAAAATTAAAATTATAAATTTTTCTGATCATTACACATAACGTAGTTACAGCGCGTTTAGAGAAGGGTCTGTATCGGGGTTAAAACTTCAAGGTCACTTTTGGTCAAGAAATCATTTTTGTTACCGATAGTAGAGGTATACCACGTGAAAGAGAAACCTTTCTACTTTAATGTGGTGCTAACCGGACATCCTAGTAGGCTCCATAACTAAAGTTATTCGATTTTGAAAAAAATAAAAATTAACCATTTTTCTGATCATTACGCATTACATATATACGGCGCGTTTAGAGAAGGGTCCGTATCGGGGTTAAAACTTTAAGGTCACTTTTGGTCAAGAAATCATTTTTGTTACCGATAGTAGAGGTATACCACGTGAAAGAAGAACCTTTCTACTTTAATGTGGTGCTCACTGGACATCCTAGTAGGCTCCATAACTAAAGTTAATCGATTTTGAAAAAAATAAAAATTAACCATTTTTCTGATCATTACACATAACGTATATACAGCGCGTTTAGAGAAGGGTCTGTATCGGGGTTAAAACTTCAAGGTCACTTTTGGTCAAGAAATCATTTTTGTTACCGATAGTAGAGGTATACCACGTGAAAGAGAAACCTTTCTACTTTAATGTGATGCTAACCGGACATCCTGGTAGGCTCCATAACTAAAGTTAAAAGATTTTGAAAAAAATAAAAATTAAACAGTTTTCTGATCATTACACATAACGTATATACAGCGCGTTTAGAGAAGGGTCTGTATCGGGGTTAAAACTTTAAGGTCACTTTTGGTCAAGAAATCGTTTTTGTTACCATTGTAGAAGTATACCACGTGAAAGAAGAACCTTTCTTCTTTCATGTGGTGCTAACCGAACATCCTGGTAGGCTCCATAACTAAAGTAAATCGATTTTGAAAAAAATTAAAATTATAAATTTTTCTGATCATTACACATAACGTAGTTACAGCGCGTTTAGAGAAGGGTCTGTATCGGGGTTAAAACTTCAAGGTCACTTTTGGTCAAGAAATCATTTTTGTTACCGATAGTAGAGGTATACCACGTAAAAGAGAAACCTTTCTACTTCAATGTGGTGCTAACCGGACATCCTAGTAGGCTCCATAACTAAAGTTAATCGATTTTGAAAAAAATAAAAATTAACCAGTTTTCTGATCATTACACATAACGTATATACAGCGCGTTTAGAGAAGGGTCTGTATCGGGGTTAAAACTTTAAGGTCACTTTTGGTCAAGAAATCATTTTTGTTACCGATAGTAGAGGTATACCACGTGAAAGAAGAACCTTTCTACTTTAAATTGGTGCTAACCGGACATCCTGGTAGGCTCCATAACTAAAGTAAATCGATTTTGAAAAAAAAATTAAAATTATAAATTTTTCTGATCATTACACATAACGTAGTTACAGCGCGTTTAGAGAAGGGTCTGTATCGGGGTTAAAACTTCAAGGTCACTTTTGGTCAAGAAATCATTTTTGTTACCGATAGTAGAGGTATACCACGTGAAAGAGAAACCTTTCTACTTTAATGTGGTGCTAACCGGACATCCTAGTAGGCTCCATAACTAAAGTTATTCGATTTTGAAAAAAATAAAAATTAACCATTTTTCTGATCGTTACACATAACGTATATACAGCGCGTTTAGAGAAGGGTCCGTATCGGGGTTAAAACTTTAAGGTCACTTTTGGTCAAGAAATCATTTTTGTTACCGATAGTAGAGGTATACCACGTGAAAGAAGAACCTTTCTATTTTAATGTGGTGCTCACTGGACATCCTAGTAGGCTCCATAACTAAAGTAAATCGATTTTGAAAAAAATAAAAATTAACCATTTTTCTGATCATTACACATAACGTATATACAGCGCGTTTAGAGAAGGGTCTGTATCGGGGTTAAAACTTCAAGGTCACTTTTGGTCAAGAAATCATTTTTGTTACCGATGGTAGAGGTATACCACGTGAAAGAGAAACCTTTCTACTTTAATGTGATGCTAACCGGACATCCTGGTAGGCTCCATAACTAAAGTTAATAGATTTTGAAAAAAATAAAAATTAAACAGTTTTCTGATCATTACACATAACGTATATACAGCGCGTTTAGAAAAGGGTCTGTATCGGGGTTAAAACTTCAAGGTCACTTTTGGTCAAGAAATCATTTTTGTTACCGATAGTAGAGGTATACCACGTGAAAGAAAAACCTGTCTACGTTAATGTGATGCTAACCGGACATCCGAGTAGGCTCCATAACTAAAGTAAATCGATTTTGAAAAAAATAAAAATTAACCATTTTTCTGATTATTACGCATTACATATATACGGCGCGTTTAGAGATGTCCGTATCGGGGTTAAAACTTTAAGGTCACTTTTGGTCAAGAAATCATTTTTGTTACCGATAGTAGAGGTATACCACGTAAAAGAGGAACCTTTCTACTTCAATGTGGTGCTAACCGGACATCCTAGTAGGCTCCATAACTAAAGTTAATCGATTTTGAAAAAAAAAAAAATTAACCAGTTTTCTGATCATTACACATAACGTATATACAGCGCGTTTAGAGAAGGGTCTGTATCGGGGTTAAAACTTCAAGGTCACTTTTGGTCAAGAAATCATTTTTGTTACCGATAGTAGAGGTATACCACGTGAAAGAGAAACCTTTCTACTTTAATGTGATGCTAACCGGACATCCTGGTAGGCTCCATAACTAAAGTTAATAGATTTTGAAAAAAATAAAAATTAAACAGTTTTCTGATCATTACACATAACGTATATACAGCGCGTTTAGAGAAGGGTCTGTATCGGGGTTAAAACTTTAAGGTCACTTTTGGTCAAGAAATCATTTTTGTTACCGATAGTAGAGGTATACCACGTAAAAGAGGAACCTTTCTACTTCAATGTGGTGCTAACCGGACATCCTAGTAGGCTCCATAACTAAAGTAAATCGATTTTGAAAAAAAAAAAATTAACCAGTTTTCTGATCATTACACATAACGTATATACAGCGCGTTTAGAGAAGGGTCTGTATCGGGGTTAAAACTTCAAGGTCACTTTTGGTCAAGAAATCATTTTTGTTACCGATAGTAGAGGTATACCACGTGAAAGAGAAACCTTTCTACTTTAATGTGATGCTAACCGGACATCCTGGTAGGCTCCATAACTAAAGTTAATAGATTTTGAAAAAAATAAAAATTAAACAGTTTTCTGATCATTACACATAACGTATATACAGCGCGTTTAGAGAAGGGTCTGTATCGGGGTTAAAACTTTAAGGTCACTTTTGGTCAAGAAATCATTTTTGTTACCGATAGTAGAGGTATACCACGTGAAAGAATAACCTTTCTACTTTAATGTGGTGCTA
Source organism: Apostichopus japonicus (assembly GCF_037975245.1). NCBI lineage: Eukaryota > Metazoa > Echinodermata > Holothuroidea > Aspidochirotida > Stichopodidae > Apostichopus > Apostichopus japonicus. The sequence goes on from NC_092567.1 coordinate 5,630,038, forward strand.
ACCGGACATCCTGGTAGGCTCCATAACTAAAGTAAATCGATTTTGAAAAAAATTAAAATTATAAATTTTTCTGATCATTACACATAACGTAGTTACAGCGCGTTTAGAGAAGGGTCCGTATCGGGGTTAAAACTTTAAGGTCACTTTTGGTCAAGAAATCATTTTTGTTACCGATAGTAGAGGTATACCACGTGAAAGAAGAACCTTTCTATTTTAATGTGGTGCTCACTGGACATCCTAGTAGGCTCCATAACTAAAGTAAATCGATTTTGAAAAAAATAAAAATTAACCATTTTTCTGATCATTACACATAACGTATATACAGCGCGTTTAGAGAAGGGTCTGTATCGGGGTTAAAACTTCAAGGTCACTTTTGGTCAAGAAATCATTTTTGTTACCGATAGTAGAGGTATACCACGTGAAAGAGAAACCTTTCTACTTTAATGTGATGCTAACCGGACATCCTGGTAGGCTCCATAACTAAAGTTAATAGATTTTGAAAAAAATAAAAATTAAACAGTTTTCTGATCATTACACATAACGTATATACAGCGCGTTTAGAAAAGGGTCTGTATCGGGGTTAAAACTTTAAGGTCACTTTTGGTCAAGAAATCATTTTTGTTACCGATAGTAGAGGTATACCACGTGAAAGAAGAACCTTTCTACTTTAATGTGGTGCTAACCGGACATCCTGGTAGGCTCCATAACTAAAGTAAATCGATTTTTAAGAAAAAATAAAAATTAACCATTTTTCTGATCATTACACATAACGTAGTTACAGCGCGTTTAGAGAAGGGTCTGTATCGGGGTTAAAACTTCAAGGTCACTTTTGGTCAAGAAATCATTTTTGTTACCGATAGTAGAGGTATACCACGTGAAAGAGAAACCTTTCTACTTTAATGTGATGCTAACCGGACATCCTGGTAGGCTCCATAACTAAAGTTATTAGATTTTGAAAAAAATAAAAATTAAACAGTTTTCTGATCATTACACATAACGTATATACAGCGCGTTTAGAGAAGGGTCTGTATCGGGGTTAAAACTTTAAGGTCACTTTTGGTCAAGAAATCATTTTTGTTACCGATAGTAGAGGTATACCACGTGAAAGAGAAACCTTTCTACTTTAATGTGATGCTAACCGGACATCCTGGTAGGCTCCATAACTAAAGTTAATAGATTTTGAAAAAAATAAAAATTAAACAGTTTTCTGATCATTACACATAACGTATATACAGCGCGTTTAGAGAAGGGTCTGTATCGGGGTTAAAACTTTAAGGTCACTTTTGGTCAAGAAATCATTTTTGTTACCGATAGTAGAGGTATACCACGTGAAAGAATAACCTTTCTACTTTAATGTGGTGCTAACCGGACATCCTGGTAGGCTCCATAACTAAAGTAAATCGATTTTGAAAAAAATTAAAATTATAAATTTTTCTGATCATTACACATAACGTAGTTACAGCGCGTTTAGAGAAGGGTCCGTATCGGGGTTAAAACTTTAAGGTCACTTTTGGTCAAGAAATCATTTTTGTTACCGATAGTAGAGGTATACCACGTGAAAGAAGAACCTTTCTATTTTAATGTGGTGCTCACTGGACATCCTAGTAGGCTCCATAACTAAAGTAAATCGATTTTGAAAAAAATAAAAATTAACCATTTTTCTGATCATTACACATAACGTATATACAGCGCGTTTAGAGAAGGGTCTGTATCGGGGTTAAAACTTCAAGGTCACTTTTGGTCAAGAAATCATTTTTGTTACCGATAGTAGAGGTATACCACGTGAAAGAGAAACCTTTCTACTTTAATGTGATGCTAACCGGACATCCTGGTAGGCTCCATAACTAAAGTTAATAGATTTTGAAAAAAATAAAAATTAAACAGTTTTCTGATCATTACACATAACGTATATACAGCGCGTTTAGAAAAGGGTCTGTATCGGGGTTAAAACTTTAAGGTCACTTTTGGTCAAGAAATCATTTTTGTTACCGATAGTAGAGGTATACCACGTGAAAGAAGAACCTTTCTACTTTAATGTGGTGCTAACCGGACATCCTGGTAGGCTCCATAACTAAAGTAAATCGATTTTTAAGAAAAAATAAAAATTAACCATTTTTCTGATCATTACACATAACGTAGTTACAGCGCGTTTAGAGAAGGGTCTGTATCGGGGTTAAAACTTCAAGGTCACTTTTGGTCAAGAAATCATTTGTGTTACCGATAGTAGAGGTATACCACGTGAAAGAGGAACCTTTCTACTTTAATGTGGTGCTATTCGGACATCCTAGTAGGCTCCATAACTAAAGTTAATCGATTTTGAAAAAAATAAAAATTAACCATTTTTCTGATCGTTACACATAACGTATATACAGCGCGTTTAGAGAAGGGTCCGTATCGGGGTTAAAACTTTAAGGTCACTTTTGGTAAAGAAATCATTTTTGTTACCGATAGTAGAGGTATACCACGTGAAAGAAGAACCTTTCTATTTTAATGTGGTGCTCACTGGACATCCTAGTAGGCTCCATAACTAAAGTAAATCGATTTTGAAAAAAATAAAAATTAACCATTTTTCTGATCATTACACATAACGTATATACAGCGCGTTTAGAGAAGGGTCTGTATCGGGGTTAAAACTTCAAGGTCACTTTTGGTCAAGAAATCATTTTTGTTACCGATGGTAGAGGTATACCACGTGAAAGAGAAACCTTTCTACTTTAATGTGATGCTAACCGGACATCCTGGTAGGCTCCATAACTAAAGTTAATAGATTTTGAAAAAAATAAAAATTAAACAGTTTTCTGATCATTACACATAACGTATATACAGCGCGTTTAGAAAAGGGTCTGTATCGGGGTTAAAACTTTAAGGTCACTTTTGGTCAAGAAATCATTTTTGTTACCGATAGTAGAGGTATACCACGTGAAAGAAGAACCTTTCTACTTTAATGTGGTGCTAACCGGACATCCTGGTAGGCTCCATAACTAAAGTAAATCGATTTTGAAAAAAAAAATTAAAATTATAAATTTTTCTGATCATTACACATAACGTAGTTACAGCGCGTTTAGAGAAGGGTCTGTATCGGGGTTAAAACTTCAAGGTCACTTTTGGTCAAGAAATCATTTTTGTTACCGATAGTAGAGGTATACCACGTGAAAGAGAAACCTTTCTACTTTAATGTGGTGCTAACCGGACATCCTAGTAGGCTCCATAACTAAAGTTATTCGATTTTGAAAAAAATAAAAATTAACCATTTTTCTGATCATTACGCATTACATATATACGGCGCGTTTAGAGAAGGGTCCGTATCGGGGTTAAAACTTTAAGGTCACTTTTGGTCAAGAAATCATTTTTGTTACCGATAGTAGAGGTATACCACGTGAAAGAAGAACCTTTCTACTTTAATGTGGTGCTCACTGGACATCCTAGTAGGCTCCATAACTAAAGTTAATCGATTTTGAAAAAAATAAAAATTAACCATTTTTCTGATCATTACACATAACGTATATACAGCGCGTTTAGAGAAGGGTCTGTATCGGGGTTAAAACTTCAAGGTCACTTTTGGTCAAGAAATCATTTTTGTTACCGATAGTAGAGGTATACCACGTGAAAGAGAAACCTTTCTACTTTAATGTGATGCTAACCGGACATCCTGGTAGGCTCCATAACTAAAGTTAAAAGATTTTGAAAAAAATAAAAATTAAACAGTTTTCTGATCATTACACATAACGTATATACAGCGCGTTTAGAGAAGGGTCTGTATCGGGGTTAAAACTTTAAGGTCACTTTTGGTCAAGAAATCGTTTTTGTTACCATTGTAGAAGTATACCACGTGAAAGAAGAACCTTTCTTCTTTCATGTGGTGCTAACCGAACATCCTGGTAGGCTCCATAACTAAAGTAAATCGATTTTGAAAAAAATTAAAATTATAAATTTTTCTGATCATTACACATAACGTAGTTACAGCGCGTTTAGAGAAGGGTCTGTATCGGGGTTAAAACTTCAAGGTCACTTTTGGTCAAGAAATCATTTTTGTTACCGATAGTAGAGGTATACCACGTAAAAGAGAAACCTTTCTACTTCAATGTGGTGCTAACCGGACATCCTAGTAGGCTCCATAACTAAAGTTAATCGATTTTGAAAAAAATAAAAATTAACCAGTTTTCTGATCATTACACATAACGTATATACAGCGCGTTTAGAGAAGGGTCTGTATCGGGGTTAAAACTTTAAGGTCACTTTTGGTCAAGAAATCATTTTTGTTACCGATAGTAGAGGTATACCACGTGAAAGAAGAACCTTTCTACTTTAAATTGGTGCTAACCGGACATCCTGGTAGGCTCCATAACTAAAGTAAATCGATTTTGAAAAAAAAATTAAAATTATAAATTTTTCTGATCATTACACATAACGTAGTTACAGCGCGTTTAGAGAAGGGTCTGTATCGGGGTTAAAACTTCAAGGTCACTTTTGGTCAAGAAATCATTTTTGTTACCGATAGTAGAGGTATACCACGTGAAAGAGAAACCTTTCTACTTTAATGTGGTGCTAACCGGACATCCTAGTAGGCTCCATAACTAAAGTTATTCGATTTTGAAAAAAATAAAAATTAACCATTTTTCTGATCATTACGCATTACATATATACGGCGCGTTTAGAGAAGGGTCCGTATCGGGGTTAAAACTTTAAGGTCACTTTTGGTCAAGAAATCATTTTTGTTACCGATAGTAGAGGTATACCACGTGAAAGAAGAACCTTTCTACTTTAATGTGGTGCTCACTGGACATCCTAGTAGGCTCCATAACTAAAGTTAATCGATTTTGAAAAAAATAAAAATTAACCATTTTTCTGATCATTACACATAACGTATATACAGCGCGTTTAGAGAAGGGTCTGTATCGGGGTTAAAACTTCAAGGTCACTTTTGGTCAAGAAATCATTTTTGTTACCGATAGTAGAGGTATACCACGTGAAAGAGAAACCTTTCTACTTTAATGTGATGCTAACCGGACATCCTGGTAGGCTCCATAACTAAAGTTAAAAGATTTTGAAAAAAATAAAAATTAAACAGTTTTCTGATCATTACACATAACGTATATACAGCGCGTTTAGAGAAGGGTCTGTATCGGGGTTAAAACTTTAAGGTCACTTTTGGTCAAGAAATCGTTTTTGTTACCATTGTAGAAGTATACCACGTGAAAGAAGAACCTTTCTTCTTTCATGTGGTGCTAACCGAACATCCTGGTAGGCTCCATAACTAAAGTAAATCGATTTTGAAACAAATTAAAATTATAAATTTTTCTGATCATTACACATAACGTAGTTACAGCGCGTTTAGAGAAGGGTCTGTATCGGGGTTAAAACTTCAAGGTCACTTTTGGTCAAGAAATCATTTTTGTTACCGATAGTAGAGGTATACCACGTAAAAGAGAAACCTTTCTACTTCAATGTGGTGCTAACCGGACATCCTAGTAGGCTCCATAACTAAAGTTAATCGATTTTGAAAAAAATAAAAATTAACCAGTTTTCTGATCATTACACATAACGTATATACAGCGCGTTTAGAGAAGGGTCTGTATCGGGGTTAAAACTTTAAGGTCACTTTTGGTCAAGAAATCATTTTTGTTACCGATAGTAGAGGTATACCACGTGAAAGAAGAACCTTTCTACTTTAAATTGGTGCTAACCGGACATCCTGGTAGGCTCCATAACTAAAGTAAATCGATTTTGAAAAAAAAATTAAAATTATAAATTTTTCTGATCATTACACATAACGTAGTTACAGCGCGTTTAGAGAAGGGTCTGTATCGGGGTTAAAACTTCAAGGTCACTTTTGGTCAAGAAATCATTTTTGTTACCGATAGTAGAGGTATACCACGTGAAAGAGAAACCTTTCTACTTTAATGTGGTGCTAACCGGACATCCTAGTAGGCTCCATAACTAAAGTTATTCGATTTTGAAAAAAATAAAAATTAACCATTTTTCTGATCATTACGCATTACATATATACGGCGCGTTTAGAGAAGGGTCCGTATCGGGGTTAAAACTTTAAGGTCACTTTTGGTCAAGAAATCATTTTTGTTACCGATAGTAGAGGTATACCACGTGAAAGAGGAACCTTTCTACTTTAATGTGGTGCTCACTGGACATCCTGGTAGGCTCCATAACTAAAGTTAATCGATTTTGAAAAAAATAAAAATTAACCATTTTTCTGATCATTACACATAACGTATATACAGCGCGTTTAGAGAAGGGTCCGTATCGGGGTTAAAACTTTAAGGTCACTTTTGGTCATGAAATCATTTTTGTTACCGATAGTAGAGGTATACCACGTGAAAGAGGAACCTTTCTACTTCAATGTGGTGCTAACCGGACATCCTAGTAGGCTCCATAACTAAAGTTAATCGATTTTGAAAAAAATAAAAATTAACCATATTTCTGATCATTACGAATTACATATATACGGCGCGTTTGGAGATGTCCGTATCGGGGTTAAAACATTAAGGTCACTTTTGGTCAAGAAATCATTTTTGTTACCGATAGTAGAGGTATACCACGTGAAAGAGGAACCTTTCTACTTCAATGTGGTGCTAACCGGACATCCTAGTAGGCTCCATAACTAAAGTTATTAGATTTTGAAAAAAAATAAAATTATAAATTTTTCTGATCATTACACATAACGTAGTTACAGCGCGTTTAGAGAAGGGTCTGTATCGGGGTTAAAACTTCAAGGTCACTTTTGGTCAAGAAATCATTTTTGTTACCGATAGTAGAGGTATACCACGTAAAAGAGGAACCTTTCTACTTCAATGTGGTGCTAACCGGACATCCTAGTAGGCTCCATAACTAAAGTTATTTGATTTTGAAAAAAATAAAAATTAACCATTTTTCTGATCATTACGCATTACATATATACGGCGCGTTTAGAGAAGGGTCCGTATCGGGGTTAAAACTTTAAGGTCACTTTTGGTCAAGAAATCATTTTTGTTACCGATAGTAGAGGTATACCACGTAAAAGAGGAACCTTTCTACTTCAATGTGATGCTAACCGGACATCCTGGTAGGCTCCATAACTAAAGTTATTAGATTTTGAAAAAAATAAAAATTAAACAGTTTTCTGATCATTACACATAACGTATATACAGCGCGTTTAGAGAAGGGTCTGTATCGGGGTTAAAACTTTAAGGTCACTTTTGGTCAAGAAATCATTTTTGTTACCGATAGTAGAGGTATACCACGTGAAAGAAGAATCTTTCTACTTTAATGTGGTGCTAACCGGACATCCTGGTAGGCTCCATAACTAAAGTAAATCGATTTTGAAAAAAATAAAAATTCACCATATTTCTGATCATTACGAATTACATATATACGGCGCGTTTGGAGATGTCCGTATCGGGGTTAAAACTTTAAGGTCACTTTTGGTCAAGAAATCATTTTTGTTACCGATAATAGAGGTATACCACGTGAAAGAAGAACCTTTTTACTTCAATGTGGTGCTAACCGGACATCCTAGTAGGCTCCATAACTAAAGTTAATCGATTTTGAAAAAAAAATTAAAATTATAAATTTTTCTGATCATTACGCATTACATATATACGGCGCGTTTAGAGATGTCCGTATCGGGGTTAAAACTTTAAGGTCACTTTTGGTCAAGAAATCATTTTTGTTACCGATAGTAGAGGTATACCACGTGAAAGAGAAACCTTTCTACTTTAATGTGATGCTAACCGGACATCCTGGTAGGCTCCATAACTAAAGTTATTAGATTTTGAAAAAAATAAAAATTAAACAGTTTTCTGATCATTACACATAACGTATATACAGCGCGTTTAGAGAAGGGTCTGTATCGGGGTTAAAACTTTAAGGTCACTTTTGGTCAAGAAATCATTTTTGTTACCGATAGTAGAGGTATACCACGTGAAAGAGAAACCTTTCTACTTTAATGTGATGCTAACCGGACATCCTGGTAGGCTCCATAACTAAAGTTATTAGATTTTGAAAAAAATAAAAATTAAACAGTTTTCTGATCATTACACATAACGTATATACAGCGCGTTTAGAGAAGGGTCTGTATCGGGGTTAAAACTTTAAGGTCACTTTTGGTCAAGAAATCATTTTTGTTACCGATAGTAGAGGTATACCACGTGAAAGAAGAATCTTTCTACTTTAATGTGGTGCTAACCGGACATCCTGGTAGGCTCCATAACTAAAGTAAATCGATTTTGAAAAAAATAAAAATTAACCATATTTCTGATCATTACGAATTACATATATACGGCGCGTTTGGAGATGTCCGTATCGGGGTTAAAACTTTAAGGTCACTTTTGGTCAAGAAATCATTTTTGTTACCGATAATAGAGGTATACCACGTGAAAGAGGAACCTTTCTACTTCAATGTGGTGCTAACCGGACATCCTAGTAGGCTCCATAACTAAAGTTAATCGATTTTGAAAAAAAAATTAAAATTATAAATTTTTCTGATCATTACGCATTACATATATACGGCGCGTTTAGAGATGTCCGTATCGGGGTTAAAACTTTAAGGTCACTTTTGGTCAAGAAATCATTTTTGTTACCGATAGTAGAGGTATACCACGTGAAAGAGAAACCTTTCTACTTTAATGTGATGCTAACCGGACATCCTGGTAGGCTCCATAACTAAAGTTATTAGATTTTGAAAAAAATAAAAATTAAACAGTTTTCTGATCATTACACATAACGTATATACAGCGCGTTTAGAGAAGGGTCTGTATCGGGGTTAAAACTTTAAGGTCACTTTTGGTCAAGAAATCATTTTTGTTACCGATAGTAGAGGTATACCACGTGAAAGAAGAATCTTTCTACTTTAATGTGGTGCTAACCGGACATCCTGGTAGGCTCCATAACTAAAGTAAATCGATTTTGAAAAAAATAAAAATTAACCATATTTCTGATCATTACGAATTACATATATACGGCGCGTTTGGAGATGTCCGTATCGGGGTTAAAACTTTAAGGTCACTTTTGGTCAAGAAATCATTTTTGTTACCGATAGTAGAGGTATACCACGTGAAAGAGGAACCTTTCTACTTCAATGTGGTGCTAACCGGACATCCTAGTAGGCTCCATAACTAAAGTTAATCGATTTTGAAAAAAATAAAAATTAACCATTTTTCTGATCATTACACATAACGTATATACAGCGCGTTTAGAGAAGGGTCCGTATCGGGGTTAAAACTTTAAGGTCACTTTTGGTCAAGAAATCATTTTTGTTACCGATAGTAGAGGTATACCACGTGAAAGAAGAACCTTTCTACTTTAATGTGGTGCTCACTGGACATCCTAGTAGGCTCCATAACTAAAGTAAATCGATTTTGAAAAAAATAAAAATGAACCATTTTTCTGATCATTACACATAACGTATATACAGCGCGTTTAGAGAAGGGTCTGTATCGGGGTTAAAACTTCAAGGTCACTTTTGGTCAAGAAATCATTTTTGTTACCGATAGTAGAGGTATACCACGTGAAAGAGAAACCTTTCTACTTTAATGTGATGCTAACCGGACATCCTGGTAGGCTCCATAACTAAAGTTAATAGATTTTGAAAAAAATTAAAATTATAAATTTTTCTGATCATTACACATAACGTATATACAGCGCGTTTAGAGAAGGGTCTGTATCGGGGTTAAAACTTTAAGGTCACTTTTGGTCAAGAAATCATTTTTGTTACCGATAGTAGAGGTATACCACGTGAAAGAGAAACCTTTCTACTTTAATGTGATGCTAACCGGACATCCTGGTAGGCTCCATAACTAAAGTTAATAGATTTTGAAAAAATAAAAAAACAGTTTTCTGATCATTACACATAACGTATATACAGCGCGTTTAGAGAAGGGTCTGTATCGGGGTTAAAACTTTAAGGTCACTTTTGGTCAAGAAATTATTTTTGTTACCGATAGTAGAGGTATACCACGTAAAAGAGGAACCTTTCTACTTCAATGTGGTGCTAACCGGACATCCTAGTAGGCTCCATAACTAAAGTTAATCGATTTTGAAAAAAAAATCATTTTTCTGATCATTACACATTGAGTATATACAGCGCGTTTGGGGTTTTATTTTCGCCAATCTAGCGTTTTTTCGTCAACTGTTGCTGGTAACACTGGTTATAACAAACACACACGACCGCAGATCGGGCTGAAGTTGGCGAACAATAACAGCGACCAATAGCAGCGAACGTTAAGCATTACCAGCGACCATTACCAGCGAACAATAAGAGCGAACACTAAGGGAAAATGATACTACGGAAAAGTTTAATGGCCATTCCAACGTTACATAAGGGGAAAAAATGTTTTAAAAACAAAACTAATTGACACACTTATTTAACAGCAACATGGGTGTGTTATCAGACAATATAAAGTTTCAAAATCTGTAACTCAGTATCATTGGGGTCCCCAAAGTAGCTGACGTCACCCTCTATCACCCCATCAAAACCATCTTGAGAGAAGATGTCAGAGAGGGTGTAAATAACGCCAAAACTCGACGCGCAGTCTCATCTACCGTTTATATATGGTTTTTCAACCAGACTTTTGGCTAACAAGTCAAATCTGTAACTCAGTATCATTGAGGAGCAAAAACGTAGCTAACGTCACCAGCTATCACCCCATACCAACACACCTTGGGGGACGGTATCATTTACGGTGTTATTAACACCCAAACTCGAAGCAAAGTCTCATCTACCGTTTATATACGGATTTTCAACACGATTTTTGGCTAACAAAACAAATCTGTAACTCAGTATCATTGGGGTCCACAAGGTAGCTGACGTCACCCTCTATCACCCCATACCAACAAACCTCGGGGGACGGTATCATTTACGGTGTTATTAACACCCAAATTCGACGCAAAGTCTCATCTACAATTTAAATACGGTTTTTCAACACGATTTTTGGCTAACAAATCAAATCTGTAACTCAGTATCATTGGGGTCCCCAAAGTAGCTGACGTCACCCTCTATCACCCCATAGCAACAAACCTCGGGGGACGGTATCATTTACGGTGTTATTAACACCCAAATTCGGCGCAAAGTCTCATCTACAATTTAAATACGGTTTTTCAACACAATTTTTGGCTAACAAATCAAATCTGTAACTCAGTATCATTGGGGAGCAAATATTTTTCAATACTGCCAAAACTCCCGAATAATAAAGACAAAATAAACTGGTCTTGGTGATTTTCCACCAGCCAAGCCACTTGAAATTCACGCTACTGTACAAAGGTATGAATTCTTAAATGTTCATGTTCGGCAATAACCTGGACATTGCCGTTAGTTATACTCTACAGTGTAAAGAAAAATAGTCAGCTTACCATTGACTAGAGTCAACATTACATAAACTGCTACATAAACTGCATGACTATTTTATTTTTTATTTTTGTTATGTGTGATTCAGTTGTGACTTCATTTTTCCCTGCCCTGGTCTAGGTTATGTATAATGTTTAAATATTAACAATTTGGCATCTCTCGGTACTCAGAAAACACAAACTTCGTTCGCAACCCTTTGCTGTGTAAAGCAGGTATCGCGGTATCACTATACTGCAGCGCTTCCGTGATACCTGGAATGTGTTATTTGCCGTGGTTGCAGTTGGGAATAGGAACAGCGACGTAGCCAGGAATTTGAAAGGGGGGGGGAGCACTTTTTGCGATTGATATCGATTTTCAAAAATTTAGGCACGACTATCTGAGCGGAGCGCCACCATCGGTTGGCGCGGAGCGTACAAGAAAATTTTTGGTTTTACAAACCCCCCAGATGGCCGGAAACGGCCCTTCCCGAGTGTTCATGCTGGTTCCATAGCCTCTTGCTAACTTGAGACACCTCATTCAATATCACTTTTCAACCAAAAAAACAAACGAGTTAAAATAGTACGTAATTCAATAATACATAATGTATTTAAAATTAGCAAGGTACATGTACAGAGTAGTCTTACTTTTCAACTGCTGATACTTGTAGTTACATATATAGAGAGGCCAGAAATGTCTTAGATACAACTATAGCCAGTAATTGTCTTTGATACAACTGTAATGTTTAAGTTAGCCTAATAAGAAAAGGCGAGAGCTATCCGACGATTGCCATCTGATTCAAATTTCTCAACTGTTTTCTCAACTGAAATATTATATGCGTAAACAGGTTCTTAACTAGATGTTACAACACTGACAAGATCGGATCCTATAGTCTTTTTCGGTGGGTAGAGTGTTGAATGAAACGGCACGCGATAGAAATGACAGCCTAAATTAGAAGACTAGGTCACCTAATTAAGCCATATTCTTGCTACGTTCATTTCAATAGTTATTCCTGTCTAGACTCTTAAACTCGTCCAGCAAGCTTATGGATTTGAAATATGGGTGTTTGTAAAAAAAGATAACTTGGCCAAAAAAAGTGTAGGCCCGGGCCCACAGTGCTACATACTGGCTACGCCCCTGATCATATGATATCATATTATCAGCAGATTTTGTTTCCTGTTTGAATTCTTTTACATGTTCTTTTACATAATATATCAGAAAGACAAACATAGTGCTCTTTTACAATTTTTCAAGTAGGATGATTCTTGTTTATTGTCCAATGTCTGGACTTTAATACATTTGACCAACTTAACTGATGGACAATATAAACTTTCATATTTTGGAATATAGCCAGATATGCAGTGGCCTAAAACAAATATCGTTATCGCAGTGTATTAGCAGTGTAATAATTATTTATAGGAAGTGCGTATCACGTACGATTGCTAGCTTAGTTTCATAACATGCTGTTCGTGCAACAACTTAGGACGAATCATAGAAAGGATGAGAACGAACGTTGTCGACGTTGTTGTGCATACGGTTCGTGACATTCCATAGAGTGCGGTTAGGTAGGCAATATGTATTTTATTACGCAGTGGCCAACTGTAGGCTTGTAATAGGCTATAGGCTAAATTTAGCTAATTGCATCTGCCAAACTAAGTAAGTAGTTAAATCAGTAGGCGTGAAAGTTACTACGATTATAATTGAGTTAACGGAGCTGACGAGTATTCAAGATCAAAAGAGCACTGACAAAATACCATGCTAAAAAAACAACAGTTTTTAAACATTTTTTTCGACACTGAAAGGGGGGGGGAGCGGTCGCTCCCCCTGCTCCCCCCTGGCTACGTCCCTGAATAGGAATAGTGAACTGAAAAGTGTGAATATTTAGTCGATGGTTTTATTCACATTAAAAATATCAAAATGTTTCAGTAGTACTTGCTAACGTTGATTATTTATAACAGCTATAACACGCATACACCCTTTGTTCATTATATGAAGTTTGTAATTTATAAAAAAAAAGTTGATCCCTTCATATCCAATATATGTCTTCTGAAACATCATGAAGGTACTTTTCTTGGAACATAAAAGGAGATTGAAGAATTAAGCCGACGATAGAAAAAAAGATTTAGGTAACTGCATGCCTGTCGATTATTCCTTTAAAGGAGTTGGTTAACGGTATAGTACGGATTAAACCGATAATGACTGAAACAAAAAACTTGAGGTTCCATCGGTTGTTGATTACACAGACTTGTGTAGCTACGTTTTGTTGACCTGGATTCAGGTCACTCTAAATCATTGGTTTTCAACCTTTTTTCGATCACGAGCCCAATTCGTCTTCCGAGCCGTCCTCGCGAGCCCATACCCTACCCTGCAAAGTTATCAACTTCATAAAATCAATTTCACAGCGTTTATTAGTGTATTCTTGACACAAGTGACCCGGGGACTCAATCAGAGCTATGTATGTTCCTCCGTGATCAGATGACAGGTACTGCCCAATTAGAGCCTATCTCAAAGATTTCTTGCAACCCTCAATGGTACACTGGTTTCATAAGAAATGTGTGACCGTAATCACTATCAGAATAATGCAGAAAAATGGAGATGAGCAATGCAATAAAAAAGCAGCAAAACCGTTTGACGTGTGCATATGAGGCCCAGTAGTATTAAAGGAGATATATTTCGAATCGGTGAGGTAATTTCTATTTATTGAAAACAAATTAACAAATAAAGAGAACGTAATAATACTTTGTGTATTGACAATAGAACGGGAGAACTGATAGAATACTTGCTGCGTGCACTGGGAAGAGCTGGGTTCGATTGAGCAAGGCTTCCACACATCATAACCTTGGTAAATACGTAATACGTAGTGTGCAGTGGTTGGTGGGAGTCACCGAATTCTCTTATACTAGTCTTATAGGGTTAGGGTTGAGTAAATTTTACCCGTTGTACAAGGTTTCAACGAAGAGGCTTCCTAAGAAACATCATCATGTGCCTTCGCCACCAGCCCCCCAAAATGCCACAATTTTTAATCATTACTGGGGCAATGCTCGCGAGCCCACAAAATCGGCTTCGCGGGCCCAAATGGGCCCGCGAGCCCAAGGTTGAAAACCACTGCTCTAAATGATACACCAATAGTTAAAAGTCGAAAGAGCTATTTTCAATTTTCATTCCAGTGAAGTTAGTGCATGTGTACACAGGCGCGTATCCAGGATTTTCAAACCCGGGGGCGCGAATTACTAAGCGGAGCGCCACCATCGGTTGGCGCGCAGCGTACAAGAAAATTTCTTGTTTTGAAACCCCCCCCCCCCCCCCCCAGATCACCGGAAACGGCACTTCTCGGGCTTGAAATGACCAACCAGATGTACACTTTTTGCCTGAGAACCAGGTATTTCCTAATAGTATTTTTTTTTCCATCCATAACCTTTTTGAAGTTTGTCAACCCGGCACACATCATGTTCGACCTTATGGCATCTCCTGTGGGTCTTTGCTTTTGTAGGTGATTCTACGTCGCGGCCCACAATACCCGTCAGCCCCACTTTTCAAGGTTTTAAGCCCCATATTTGTTCAGAATTTGAAAATTCACATTTCTCGTGAATAAACTCACTTCAAGACATACCCATAATGTTGTACAAAATTTCATCTATGGACAACCAATATAGAAAAACTTCCTTCAACCCCTAACAGACCGTTCAAAATTGCACGAGTAGAGGGAAGTGTGATGCAGAATGTTGGTGAGAAATTTTCGAAAATTCAGACACAGTTAATTTAATGGTGTACAAACCTCTTATAACGGCTATTATAAAACTTGGTTGAAGGAAATGAAAAAATAGCAGATATTTCCGAAAGCGAACACTACACACATAGGCGTAGGAGGTGCGGCGGCAGTGGCGGAGCTAGGGGTATTGGTCAGGAGTGGCGAGAATGGTCTGTAGGAGCGCTTTCGATACTATCTAAGCGGAGAGCCACCACTGGTTGGCGCGTAGCGTACAGAAAATTTTTGAATAAAGATACTCCCTAGATCGCCGGAAATGACCCTTTCCGGGCCTGGCTAATTTGCAGATAAACGAAGAATAAGGTGTCATCGCCAAATGACACCAACAAAATGTGAGAAATGTCAATAAGTAGATGAGAGCGCAATAACAACGTTAATAATCTAGAATAAGTAAAAAGTGGTAAAGAGCTGAAAAAGGCGCCAGCAGTCCATTTGAGTCCGTCAGGGGGGGGGGGCATCCACCCCCCGACCGTATGGACGCTCCGCCACTGCGCGGCGGGGGTGCAGCCCTTAATTCGCCATTACTAATGTAAAAGAGAGTTTTGACATAATTGGACCTCCATGCTTTTTATACATCTACATGAGACATGTCGTTGTTTACATTAGCATCACGCGAAATACTGCGCAATTTGAACGGACCGTACGGTACATGATGGCATGCGATGTAATAACCGAGGCTTGCTTATATGATATTGACATGAACACGTTGAACGCGAAAATTTTTGGTTATTTTTTCAGGCAAGTCGGACAGTTTTGAGGCTTTTCATCCTGCAACGCCATTTTCATGCTCACTGATATGATGTGATATCTGCTGTTTGCGTTACAAATTCGAACAGGCGCGTAGCGAGGAATTTGCCAAGGGAGGGGCGAAGCCTGTAGGCAAATTATCTAAGTGTAGCGCTACCATAGGTTGGCGCGAAGCGTACAAGGAAATTTTGGCAGAAAATGCCTCCCAGATCGCTGGAAATGGCACTACCCAGGACCATTTGTTAGCGCGAAGCGTACAAGCAAATTTTGGCCGAAAATGTCTCCCAGATCGCTGGAAATGACACTTCCCAGGCCTTGTAAGTTGCCTCTAAGCACTTTCTATTTTGAAATTACTTAGCGATATCATTTAAAAAAATGCTGAATGGGGGGGGGGGGCGGGCGGTCGCCCCCATCCCAAAATGCGTCATGTTCCCCGACGACACGGTCGAGTTCGAGACCAGCCACAGTTGGTTTCATAGCACAATTCTACACACGCGTTATGATAGACCATATATAGTACATATATAGATCATTAGTGAGAGAGGAAAATGGAAACGTCAAAAAATGGAGTTGTCGGTGTAAGGGGTAGGGTGAGTCACACTTTTACGAAATCATTGATCCGTCACTGGCTACCCTTCAGCGCTGTAATGATGTCACTGTTCCTCTTTCTCTCCCCGGTGTCTTCGCGTTTTTCTTTTACTCCCTCCTTTTCTCCTTTTTCTCTCTTTCTTCTTTTTCTTTTCCCTTCCTTCCTCTCCTCCTCCTCTTTTTTCCCCTCTTTTTTCTTTTTTTCTTCTCTTTTTTTCTCTCCTCTTTTTCTTACCCGGGGGGCGCGCGCCCCCAACGCCCCCCCCCTGGATACGCACCTGGTACACATCAATGAAAGATGACCAAACTTGATCATATAGTGTCCTTGAGTAGTGGGTCATATGGGTGTTTAGTAAGTTTATGCCAATGGTTATGCAGAGGTCATCTGGGTTCATTGTGTGAACCCACTCAAAATGCTTCTCCTATATGGGTGATCACCATGCTGGGTCATAGTGGTCACTTAATATGGAGACATAATTATGGTGTGTTCAAAATATGGATGTCATGTTCTTCTCGTGCAGTTTGCATTGGATTATGAAGAATGTTGGTCATAGTGTTACTTGAACAGTAGTCTATATAGGGGTAAGAATTTGTGGCCAACGGTCATCCGGGCCCAAATTTGCGATTTTGTGTAAAACACTGTGCTTTTCTTCAGCAATAAAAGTTTTTTTTTAAAGAAATATGACTAAATTTTTCAATAAACTTTCAATTTTTTATAGTTCAAGAAGGTAAACCATAATTAGTATACCCTGTAATTTGTTTAAGAAGTCATGGTCTTTTCTCTTCTACGCTAGGCAAAGTGATAACTTAGATATTAATTTCATTACTTGTCGTTTGTTGCATGTCTATTAAAGAATTAGGTTCTTACCAGCTTACTGCTGAATGCCGGAAGATCTATGAAGATTCATGTGGAATTTGCCTTCGTTTGTTTGTTGTTTGTTTGTTGTGTGTATGTGTAAGATAACTAAACAAGTCAGTGCAACTTAAAACTTCATGAAATGTACGTATAACTTAGGAAAGATATCAGCCCAGCTGCTTTTCACGTAGTTTTGGCCGTTATGCGTTTGATTGCAAAAACTGGTACACAATCAAATCATCATCTTAACATTGTTGAAAATATGAAAATATCTCAACTACTTATACAGTAAGTAAACCTTGATTGAAAGCCATACTAAGTTGATATATACATTCCCCTTAGTATATACAAGAAACATATTGTATATGTGTTGTCAATGTAAAATGCCAGATATCGAGTCAATATATTAGGTCAATTTATGTATTTCGAATCATGAGCCGTTTATTCTTTTTAATTCACTTTAACCAGTCATTTATAAAATAAGTTTTTTACGGCACATTTTGAACAAGGGGGTCAGATACGTTATATCCTGTTATGGAATTGATGCTTTAACGCAAACGTATTTGAGAGAAATAACCAAACACAGGGGCGGATGCAGGATTTGTGACAGGGGGGGGGGGTCTGACTGGTCCAGCCGCGAAGCGTACCAGGAAATTATTGGCTTTACAAACCCCCAAGATGGCCGGAAACGGCACTTCCCGAGTATTCTAAGCTGCATGTACCTAGCCTGAAAATATGGATCTCATGTCAATGTATTATATCTGTCATATTCAAGTCGAATCAGTCATTACTGTTAAATATGCACACTAAAAAATGCATGTACTGTATAACAAGTGACGATATTGATGGCGCTAAGCAACTTTTGAAACTACTCAGTCTCATGAAGAATTCGTTGGCGCATCCTTTGCAGCCTACCGCTCTGCCACCTCACCGCCCCAAAAAATTCAAACACCACCTCAATTTTGAAACTTTTCGGTCTGAAAATTGAGATTTTTAGGCAATTTTGGCACGTGTAGCACGCGTGCACACTATAGTTCATTTGACGGAAAAGACACACCTGGTTGACTTGTAAGGATAACCGCCCTTCTGACGTCCTACATGTTTAAAATTGGCGTTAAATTTAATTATTATTTCTCTCTCTTTTCTTTTCTCTTTTTTTTTTTTGGCCAAGAGCAGGGGGGTCCGGACCCCCTGGACCCCCCTCTGGATCCGCGCCTGCAAACACCATGAATTTGATCATCGTGTTTGCAACTCGGTGGTCCAACGTCTTAAAACAATTCACATGCTTATATGCAATTAGGTTGATTGAAGACAATTTGAGAAAAATGCCATGATAACATTTATCGCTAACCAATTTATATGATATGTTTTGTCTGAACCAAATTTACAATTGGATCATTGTCATTAGACCCATCACATGTTATCTCAAATAAGTTGTATGGATCCCATTTTAGGAAAAATCGGGCCTGAACTTTCACAATTTACTTATACTGTCGACATGATTTTGTTGTCTGTCAAATAAATCCATCTTTAGTTCACGGCGATTAATTCCTTTGGTATTTAAAAGGAATACAACATTGCTAAGCCTTCTTTTCACCATTGCGGTTGCATATCGATAAACTTCTACACACATACTGAATGAAGTTTGGAGACATATTAACTATTTTTTGACTAACTCTTGTAATACGATGTAATTTGACTGTACACTGACACTACAATCTATTCCGAATTGGTCCGGATATACATGAGATCGGGGAATTTTCTTGTTTTTTCATTTCAACGATACTATATGAGTACGGTCATTTTATGTTTACTTATGTATCTTTGTATATAATATTCCGTATTCCGTAGAAAAAAATGATAGCTTTCCTGATAGCTTCATTTTACTTTACGGCTTTCTCAATTAATTTCTCTTCTTTCTTCAATGTGTGACATTCTCTATACACTGAGAAATATAAATCGGATAGCTTGCGTCGAGTTTGGGTGTTAATAACACCCTCAATGATACCGTCCCCCGAGGTTTGTTGGTATGGGGTGATAGCTGGTGACGTCAGCTACGTCTTTGCTCCCCAATGATACTGAGTTACAGATTTGATTTGTTAGCCAAAAATCGTGTTGAAAAACCGTATATAAACTGTAAATGCGACTTTGCGTCGAGTTTGGGTGTTAATAACACCCTAAATGATACCGTGCCCCGAGGTTTGTTAGTATGGGGTGATAGCTGGCGACGTCAGCTACGTTTTTGCTCCCCAATGATACTGAGTTACAGATTTGATTTGTTAGCCAAAAATCGTGTTGAAAAACCGTATGTAAACTGTAAATGCGACTTTGCGTCGAGTTTGGGTGTTAATAACATCCTAAATGATACCGTGCCCCGAGGTTAGTTGGTATGGGGTGATAGAGGGTGACGTCAGCTACCATGGGGACCCCAATGATACTGAGTTACAGATTTGATTTGTTAGCCAAAAATCGTGTTGAAAAACCGTATATAAACTGTAAATGCGACTTTGCGTCGAGTTTGGGTGTTAATAACACCCTAAATGATACCGTGCCCCGAGGTTTGTTAGTATGGGGTGATAGCTGGCGACGTCAGCTACGTTTTTGCTCCCCAATGATACTGAGTTACAGATTTGATTTGTTAGCCAAAAATCGTGTTGAAAAACCGTATATAAACTGTAAATGCGACTTTGCGTCGAGTTTGGGTGTTAATAACACCCTAAATGATACCGTCCCCCGAGGTTTGTTGGTATGGGGTGATAGAGGGTGACGTCAGCTACTTTGGGGACACCAATGATACTGAGTTACAGATTTGATTTGTTAGCCAAAAATCGTGTTGAAAAACCGTATGTAAACTGTAAATGCGACTTTGCGTCGAGTTTGGGTGTTAATAACACCCTAAATGATACCGTGCCCCGAGGTTTGTTGGTATGGGGTGATAGAGGGTGACGTCAGCTACCATGGGGACCCAATGATACTGAGTTACAGATTTGATTTGTTAGCCAAAAATCGTGTTGAAAAACCGTATATAAACTGTAAATGCGACTTTGCGTCGAGTTTGGGTGTTAATAACACCCTTAATGATACCGTGCCCCGAGGTTTGTTGGTATGGGGTGATAGAGGGTGACGTCAGCTACGTTTTTGCTCCCCAATGATACTGAGTTACAGATTTGATTTGTTAGCCAAAAATCGTGTTGAAAAACCGTATATAAACTGTAAATGCGACTTTGCGTCGAGTTTGGGTGTTAATAACACCCTAAATGATACCGTCCCCCGAGGTTTGTTGGTATGGGGTGATAGAGGGTGACGTCAGCTACTTTGGGGACACCAATGATACTGAGTTACAGATTTGATTTGTTAGCCAAAAATCGTGTTGAAAAACCGTATGTAAACTGTAAATGCGACTTTGCGTCGAGTTTGGGTGTTAATAACACCCTAAATGATACCGTGTCCCGAGGTTTGTTGGTCTGGGGTGATAGCTGGCGACGTCAGCTACGTTTTTGCTCCATAATGATACTGAGTTACAGATTTGATTTGTTAGCCAAAAATCGTGTTGAAAAACCGTATAAAAACTGTAAATGAGACTTTTCGCCGAGTTTGGGTGTTAATAACACCCTAAATGATACCGTGCCCCGAGGTTTGTTGGTATGGGGTGATAGAGGGTGACGTCAGCTACCATGGGGACCCCAATGATACTGAGTTACAGATTTGATTTGTTAGCCAAAAATCGTGTTGAAAAACCTCATTTAAACTGTAGATGATACTTTTCGTCGAGTTTGGGTGTTAATAACACCCTAAATGATACCGTCACCCGAGGTTTGTTGGTATGGGGTGATAAAGGGTGACGTCAGCTACCATGGGGACCCCAATGATACTGAGTTACAGATTTGATTTGTTAGCCAAAAATCGTGTTGAAAAACCGTATATAAACTGTAAATGAGACTTTTCGCCGAGTTTGGGTGTTAATAACACCGTAAATGATACCGTGCCCCGAGGTTTGTTGGTATGGGGTGATAGAGGGTGACGTCAGCTACCATGGGGACCCCAATGATACTGAGTTACAGATTTGATTTGTTAGCCAAAAATCGTGTTGAAAAAACCGTATATAAACTGTAAATGCGACTTTGCGTCGAGTTTGGGGGTTAATAACACCCTAAATGATACCGTGCCCCGAGGTTTGTTGGTATGGGATGATAGCTGGCGACGTCAGCTACGTTTTTGCTCCCCAATGATACTGAGTTACAGATTTGATTTGTTAGCCAAAAATCGTGTTGAAAAACCGTATATAAACTGTAAATGAGACTTTTCGCCAAGTTTGGGTGTTAATAACACCTTAAATGATACCGTGCCCCGAGGTTTGTTGGTATGGGGTGATAGAGGGTGACGTCAGCTACTTTGGGGACACCAATGATACTGAGTTACAGATTTGATTTGTTAGCCAAAAATCGTGTTGAAAAACCGTATATAAACTGTAAATGCGACTTTGCGTCGAGTTTGGGTGTTAATAACACCCTAAATGATACCGTGCCCCGAGGTTTGTTAGTATGGGGTGATAGCTGGCGACGTCAGCTACGTTTTTGCTCCCCAATGATACTGAGTTACAGATTTGATTTGTTAGCCAAAAATCGTGTTGAAAAACCGTATATAAACTGTAAATGCGACTTTGCGTCGAGTTTGGGTGTTAATAACACCCTAAATGATACCGTCCCCCGAGGTTTGTTGGTATGGGGTGATAGAGGGTGACGTCAGCTACTTTGGGGACACCAATGATACTGAGTTACAGATTTGATTTGTTAGCCAAAAATCGTGTTGAAAAACCGTATGTAAACTGTAAATGCGACTTTGCGTCGAGTTTGGGTGTTAATAACACCCTAAATGATACCGTGCCCCGAGGTTTGTTGGTATGGGGTGATAGAGGGTGACGTCAGCTACTGTGGGGACCCCAATGATGCTGAGTTACAGATTTGATTTGTTAGCCAAAAATCGTGTTGAAAAACCGTATATAAACGGTAGATGAGACTTTGCGTCGAGTGTGGGTGTTAATAACACCCTAAATGATACCGTGCCCCGAGGTTTGTTGGTATGGGGTGATAGCTGGCGACGTCAGCTACGTTTTTGCTCCCCAATGATACTGAGTTACAGATTTGATTTGTTAGCCAAAAATCGTGTTGAAAAACCGTATATAAACTGTAAATGCGACTTTTCGCCGAGTTTGGGTGTTAATGACACCCTAAATGATACCGTGCCCCGAGGTTTGTTGGTATGGGGTGATAGAGGGTGACGTCAGCTACCATGGGGACACCAATGATACTGAGTTACAGATTTGATTTGTTAGCCAAAAATCGTGTTGAAAAACCGTATATAAACTGTAAATGCGACTTTGCGTCGAGTTTGGGTGTTAATAACACCCTAAATGATACCGTGCCCCGAGGTTTGTTAGTATGGGGTGATAGCTGGCGACGTCAGCTACGTTTTTGCTCCCCAATGATACTGAGTTACAGATTTGATTTGTTAGCCAAAAATCGTGTTGAAAAACCGTATATAAACTGTAAATGAGACTTTTCGCCAAGTTTGGGTGTTAATAACACCTTAAATGATACCGTGCCCCGAGGTTTGTTGTTATGGGGTGATAGAGGGTGACGTCAGCTACCATGGGGACCCCAATGATACTGAGTTACAGATTTGATTTGTTAGCCAAAAATCGTGTTGAAAAACCGTATATAAACTGTAAATGCGACTTTGCGTCGAGTTTGGGTGTTAATAACACCCTAAATGATACCGTGCCCCGAGGTTTGTTAGTATGGGGTGATAGCTGGCGACGTCAGCTACGTTTTTGCTCCCCAATGATACTGAGTTACAGATTTGATTTGTTAGCCAAAAATCGTGTTGAAAAACCGTATATAAACTGTAAATGCGACTTTGCGTCGAGTTTGGGTGTTAATAACATCCTAAATGATACCGTGCCCCGAGGTTAGTTGGTATGGGGTGATAGAGGGTGACGTCAGCTACCATGGGGACCCCAATGATACTGAGTTACAGATTTGATTTGTTAGCCAAAAATCGTGTTGAAAAACCGTATATAAACTGTAAATGCGACTTTGCGTCGAGTTTGGGTGTTAATAACACCCTAAATGATACCGTGCCCCGAGGTTTGTTAGTATGGGGTGATAGCTGGCGACGTCAGCTACGTTTTTGCTCCCCAATGATACTGAGTTACAGATTTGATTTGTTAGCCAAAAATCGTGTTGAAAAACCGTATGTAAACTGTAAATGCGACTTTGCGTCGAGTTTGGGTGTTAATAACATCCTAAATGATACCGTGCCCCGAGGTTAGTTGGTATGGGGTGATAGAGGGTGACGTCAGCTACCATGGGGACCCCAATGATACTGAGTTACAGATTTGATTTGTTAGCCAAAAATCGTGTTGAAAAACCGTATATAAACTGTAAATGCGACTTTGCGTCGAGTTTGGGTGTTAATAACACCCTAAATGATACCGTGCCCCGAGGTTTGTTAGTATGGGGTGATAGCTGGCGACGTCAGCTACGTTTTTGCTCCCCAATGATACTGAGTTACAGATTTGATTTGTTAGCCAAAAATCGTGTTGAAAAACCGTATATAAACTGTAAATGCGACTTTGCGTCGAGTTTGGGTGTTAATAACACCCTAAATGATACCGTCCCCCGAGGTTTGTTGGTATGGGGTGATAGAGGGTGACGTCAGCTACTTTGGGGACACCAATGATACTGAGTTACAGATTTGATTTGTTAGCCAAAAATCGTGTTGAAAAACCGTATGTAAACTGTAAATGCGACTTTGCGTCGAGTTTGGGTGTTAATAACACCCTAAATGATACCGTGCCCCGAGGTTTGTTGGTATGGGGTGATAGAGGGTGACGTCAGCTACCATGGGGACCCAATGATACTGAGTTACAGATTTGATTTGTTAGCCAAAAATCGTGTTGAAAAACCGTATATAAACTGTAAATGCGACTTTGCGTCGAGTTTGGGTGTTAATAACACCCTTAATGATACCGTGCCCCGAGGTTTGTTGGTATGGGGTGATAGAGGGTGACGTCAGCTACGTTTTTGCTCCCCAATGATACTGAGTTACAGATTTGATTTGTTAGCCAAAAATCGTGTTGAAAAACCGTATATAAACTGTAAATGCGACTTTGCGTCGAGTTTGGGTGTTAATAACACCCTAAATGATACCGTCCCCCGAGGTTTGTTGGTATGGGGTGATAGAGGGTGACGTCAGCTACTTTGGGGACACCAATGATACTGAGTTACAGATTTGATTTGTTAGCCAAAAATCGTGTTGAAAAACCGTATGTAAACTGTAAATGCGACTTTGCGTCGAGTTTGGGTGTTAATAACACCCTAAATGATACCGTGTCCCGAGGTTTGTTGGTCTGGGGTGATAGCTGGCGACGTCAGCTACGTTTTTGCTCCATAATGATACTGAGTTACAGATTTGATTTGTTAGCCAAAAATCGTGTTGAAAAACCGTATAAAAACTGTAAATGAGACTTTTCGCCGAGTTTGGGTGTTAATAACACCCTAAATGATACCGTGCCCCGAGGTTTGTTGGTATGGGGTGATAGAGGGTGACGTCAGCTACCATGGGGACCCCAATGATACTGAGTTACAGATTTGATTTGTTAGCCAAAAATCGTGTTGAAAAACCTCATTTAAACTGTAGATGATACTTTTCGTCGAGTTTGGGTGTTAATAACACCCTAAATGATACCGTCACCCGAGGTTTGTTGGTATGGGGTGATAAAGGGTGACGTCAGCTACCATGGGGACCCCAATGATACTGAGTTACAGATTTGATTTGTTAGCCAAAAATCGTGTTGAAAAACCGTATATAAACTGTAAATGAGACTTTTCGCCGAGTTTGGGTGTTAATAACACCGTAAATGATACCGTGCCCCGAGGTTTGTTGGTATGGGGTGATAGAGGGTGACGTCAGCTACCATGGGGACCCCAATGATACTGAGTTACAGATTTGATTTGTTAGCCAAAAATCGTGTTGAAAAAACCGTATATAAACTGTAAATGCGACTTTGCGTCGAGTTTGGGGGTTAATAACACCCTAAATGATACCGTGCCCCGAGGTTTGTTGGTATGGGATGATAGCTGGCGACGTCAGCTACGTTTTTGCTCCCCAATGATACTGAGTTACAGATTTGATTTGTTAGCCAAAAATCGTGTTGAAAAACCGTATATAAACTGTAAATGAGACTTTTCGCCAAGTTTGGGTGTTAATAACACCTTAAATGATACCGTGCCCCGAGGTTTGTTGGTATGGGGTGATAGAGGGTGACGTCAGCTACTTTGGGGACACCAATGATACTGAGTTACAGATTTGATTTGTTAGCCAAAAATCGTGTTGAAAAACCGTATATAAACTGTAAATGCGACTTTGCGTCGAGTTTGGGTGTTAATAACACCCTAAATGATACCGTGCCCCGAGGTTTGTTAGTATGGGGTGATAGCTGGCGACGTCAGCTACGTTTTTGCTCCCCAATGATACTGAGTTACAGATTTGATTTGTTAGCCAAAAATCGTGTTGAAAAACCGTATATAAACTGTAAATGAGACTTTTCGCCGAGTTTGGGTGTTAATGACACCCTAAATGATACCGTGCCCCGAGGTTTGTTGGTATGGGGTGATAGCTGGCGACGTCAGCTACGTTTTTGCTTCCCAATGATACTGAGTTACAGATTTGATTTGTTAGCCAAAAATCGTGTTGAAAAACCGTATATAAACTGTAAATGAGACTTTTAGCCGAGTTTGGGTGTTAATAACACCTTAAATGATACCGTGCCCCGAGGTTTGTTGGTATGGGGTGATAGAGGGTGACGTCAGCTACCATGGGGACCCCAATGATACTGAGTTACAGATTTGATTTGTTATCCAAAAATCGTGTTGAAAAACCTCATTTAAACTGTAGATGATACTTTTCGTCGAGTTTGGGTGTTAATAACACCCTAAATGATACCGTCACCCGAGGTTTGTTGGTATGGGGTGATAAAGGGTGACGTCAGCTACCATGGGGACCCCAATGATACTGAGTTACAGATTTGATTTGTTAGCCAAAAATCGTGTTGAAAAACCGTATATAAACTGTAAATGAGACTTTTCGCCGAGTTTGGGTGTTAATAACACCCTAAATGATACCTTGCCCCGAGGTTTGTTGGTATGGGGTGATAGAAGGTGACGTCAGCTACCATGGGGACCCCAATGATACTGAGTTACAGATTTGATTTGTTAGCCAAAAATCGTGTTGAAAAAACCGTATATAAACTGTAAATGCGACTTTGCGTCGAGTTTGGGTGTTAATAACACCCTAAATGATACCGTGCCCCGAGGTTTGTTGGTATGGGATGATAGCTGGCGACGTCAGCTACGTTTTAGCTCCCCAATGATACTGAGTTACAGATTTGATTTGTTAGCCAAAAATCGTGTTGAAAAACCGTATATAAACGGTAGATGAGACTTTGCGTCGAGTTTGGGTGTTAATAACACCCTAAATGATACCGTGCCCCGAGGTTAGTTGGTATGGTGTGATAGAGGGTGACGTCAGCTACCATGGGGACCCCAATGATACTGAGTTACAGATTTGATTTGTTAGCCAAAAATCGTGTTGAAAAACCGTATATAAACTGTAAATGAGACTTTTCGCCGAGTTTGGGTGTTAATGACACCCTAAATGATACCGTGCCCCGAGGTTTGTTGGTATGGGGTGATAGCTGGCGACGTCAGCTACGTTTTTGCTTCCCAATGATACTGAGTTACAGATTTGATTTGTTAGCCAAAAATCGTGTTGAAAAACCGTATATAAACTGTAAATGAGACTTTTCGCCGAGTTTGGGTGTTAATAACACCCTAAATGATACCGTGCCCCGAGGTTTGTTGGTATGGGGTGATAGAAGGTGACGTCAGCTACGTTTTTGCTCCCCAATGATACTGAGTTACAGATTTGATTTGTTAGCCAAAAATCGTGTTGAAAAACCGTATATAAACGGTAGATGAGACTTTGCGTCGAGTTTGGGTGTTAATAACACCCTAAATGATACCGTGCCCCGAGGTTAGTTGGTATGGTGTGATAGAGGGTGACGTCAGCTACCATGGGGACCCCAATGATACTGAGTTACAGATTTGATTTGTTAGCCAAAAATCGTGTTGAAAAACCGTATATAAACTGTAAATGAGACTTTTCGCCGAGTTTGGGTGTTAATGACACCCTAAATGATACCGTGCCCCGAGGTTTGTTGGTATGGGGTGATAGCTGGCGACGTCAGCTACGTTTTTGCTCCCCAATGATACTGAGTTACAGATTTGATTTGTTAGCCAAAAATCGTGTTGAAAAACCGTATATAAACGGTAGATGAGACTTTGCGTCGAGTTTGGGTGTTAATAACACCCTAAATGATACCGTGCCCCGAGGTTAGTTGGTATGGTGTGATAGAGGGTGACGTCAGCTACCATGGGGACCCCAATGATACTGAGTTACAGATTTGATTTGTTAGCCAAAAATCGTGTTGAAAAACCGTATATAAACTGTAAATGAGACTTTTCGCCGAGTTTGGGTGTTAATGACACCCTAAATGATACCGTGCCCCGAGGTTTGTTGGTATGGGGTGATAGCTGGCGACGTCAGCTACGTTTTTGCTCCCCAATGATACTGAGTTACAGATTTGATTTGTTAGCCAAAAATCGTGTTGAAAAACCGTATATAAACTGTAAATGAGACTTTTAGCCGAGTTTGGGTGTTAATAACACCTTAAATGATACCGTGCCCCGAGGTTTGTTGGTATGGGGTGATAGAGGGTGACGTCAGCTACCATGGGGACCCCAATGATACTGAGTTACAGATTTGATTTGTTAGCCAAAAATCGTGTTGAAAAACCTCATTTAAACTGTAGATGATACTTTTCGTCGAGTTTGGGTGTTAATAACACCCTAAATGATACCGTCACCCGAGGTTTGTTGGTATGGGGTGATAAAGGGTGACGTCAGCTACCATGGGGACCCCAATGATACTGAGTTACAGATTTGATTTGTTAGCCAAAAATCGTGTTGAAAAACCGTATATAAACTGTAAATGAGACTTTTCGCCGAGTTTGGGTGTTAATAACACCCTAAATGATACCGTGCCCCGAGGTTTGTTGGTATGGGGTGATAGAAGGTGACGTCAGCTACCATGGGGACCCCAATGATACTGAGTTACAGATTTGATTTGTTAGCCAAAAATCGTGTTGAAAAAACCGTATATAAACTGTAAATGCGACTTTGCGTCGAGTTTGGGTGTTAATAACACCCTAAATGATACCGTGCCCCGAGGTTTGTTGGTATGGGGTGATAGCTGGCGACGTCAGCTACGTTTTTGCTCCCCAATGATACTGAGTTACAGATTTGATTTGTTAGCCAAAAATCGTGTTGAAAAACCGTATATAAACTGTAAATGAGACTTTTAGCCGAGTTTGGGTGTTAATAACACCTTAAATGATACCGTGCCCCGAGGTTTGTTGGTATGGGGTGATAGAGGGTGACGTCAGCTACCATGGGGACACCAATGATACTGAGTTACAGATTTGATTTGTTAGCCAAAAATCGTGTTGAAAAACCTCATTTAAACTGTAGATGATACTTTTCGTCGAGTTTGGGTGTTAATAACACCCTAAATGATACCGTCACCCGAGGTTTGTTGGTATGGGGTGATAAAGGGTGACGTCAGCTACCATGGGGACCCCAATGATACTGAGTTACAGATTTGATTTGTTAGCCAAAAATCGTGTTGAAAAACCGTATATAAACTGTAAATGAGACTTTTCGCCGAGTTTGGGT
This sequence comes from Apostichopus japonicus, assembly GCF_037975245.1. Taxonomy (NCBI): domain Eukaryota; kingdom Metazoa; phylum Echinodermata; class Holothuroidea; order Aspidochirotida; family Stichopodidae; genus Apostichopus; species Apostichopus japonicus. The sequence goes on from NC_092567.1 coordinate 5,659,161, forward strand.
GTTAATAACACCCTAAATGATACCGTGCCCCGAGGTTTGTTGGTATGGGGTGATAGAGGGTGACGTCAGCTACCATGGGGACCCCAATGATACTGAGTTACAGATTTGATTTGTTAGCCAAAAATCGTGTTGAAAAAACCGTATATAAACTGTAAATGCGACTTTGCGTCGAGTTTGGGTGTTAATAACACCCTAAATGATACCGTGCCCCGAGGTTTGTTGGTATGGGATGATAGCTGGCGACGTCAGCTACGTTTTTGCTCCCCAATGATACTGAGTTACAGATTTGATTTGTTAGCCAAAAATCGTGTTGAAAAACCGTATATAAACTGTAAATGAGACTTTTCGCCGAGTTTGGGTGTTAATAACACCCTAAATGATACCGTGCCCCGAGGTTTGTTGGTATGGGGTGATAGAAGGTGACGTCAGCTACCATGGGGACCCCAATGATACTGAGTTACAGATTTGATTTGTTAGCCAAAAATCGTGTTGAAAAAACCGTATATAAACTGTAAATGCGACTTTTCGTCGAGTTTGGGTGTTAATAACACCCTAAATGATACCGTGCCCCGAGGTTTGTTGGTATGGGATGATAGCTGGCGACGTCAGCTACGTTTTTGCTCCCCAATGATACTGAGTTACAGATTTGATTTGTTAGCCAAAAATCGTGTTGAAAAACCGTATATAAACTGTAAATGAGACTTTTCGCCAAGTTTGGGTGTTAATAACACCTTAAATGATACCGTGCCCCGAGGTTTGTTGGTATGGGGTGATAGAGGGTGACGTCAGCTACGTTTTTGCTCCCCAATGATACTGAGTTACAGATTTGATTTGTTAGCCAAAAATCGTGTTGAAAAACGGTATATAAACTGTAAATGCGACTTTGCGTCGAGTTTGGGTGTTAATGACACCCTAAATGATACCGTCCCCCGAGGTTTGTTGGTATGGGGTGATAAAGGGTGACGTCAGCTACTTTGGGGACACCAATGATACTGAGTTACAGATTTGATTTGTTAGCCAAAAATCGTGTTGAAAAACCGTATATAAACTGTAAATGCGACTTTGCGTCGAGTTTGGGTGTTAATCACACCCTAAATGATACCGTCCCCCGAGGTTTGTTGGTATGGGGTGATAGAGGGTGACGTCAGCTACTTTGGGGACACCAATGATACTGAGTTACAGATTTGATTTGTTAGCCAAAAATCGTGTTGAAAAACCGTATATAAACTGTAAATGAGACTTTGCGTTGAGTTTGGGTGTTAATAACACCCTAAATGATACCTTGCCCCGAGGTTTGTTGGTATGGGGTGATAGAGGGTGACGTCAGCTACTATGGGGACCCCAATGATACTGAGTTACAGATTTGATTTGTTAGCCAAAAATCGTGTTGAAAAACCGTATGTAAACTGTAAATGCGACTTTGCGTCGAGTTTGGGTGTTAATAACACCCTAAATGATACCGTCCCCCGAGGTTTGTTGGTATGGGGTGATAGAGGGTGACGTCAGCTACCATGGGGACCCCAATGATACTGAGTTACAGATTTGATTTGTTAGCCAAAAATCGTGTTGAAAAACCGTATATAAACTGTAAATGCGACTTTGCGTCGAGTTTGGCTGTTAATAACACCCAAAATGATACCGTGCCCCGAGGTTTGTTGGTATGGGGTGATAGAGGGTGACGTCAGCTACCATGGGGACCCCAATGATACTGAGTTACAGATTTGATTTGTTAGCCAAAAATCGTGTTGAAAAACCGTATATAAACTGTAAATGCGACTTTGCGTCGAGTTTGGGTGTTAATAACACCCTAAATGATACCGTGCCCCGAGGTTTGTTGGTATGGGATGATAGCTGGCGACGTCAGCTACGTTTTTGCTCCCCAATGATACTGAGTTACAGATTTGATTTGTTAGCCAAAAATCGTGTTGAAAAACCGTATATAAACTGTAAATGCGACTTTGCGTCGAGTTTGGGTGTTAATCACACCCTAAATGATACCGTCCCCCGAGGTTTGTTGGTATGGGGTGATAGAGGGTGACGTCAGCTACTTTGGGGACACCAATGATACTGAGTTACAGATTTGATTTGTTAGCCAAAAATCGTGTTGAAAAACCGTATATAAACTGTAAATGAGACTTTGCGTTGAGTTTGGGTGTTAATAACACCCTAAATGATACCTTGCCCCGAGGTTTGTTGGTATGGGGTGATAGAAGGTGACGTCAGCTACTATGGGGACCCCAATGATACTGAGTTACAGATTTGATTTGTTAGCCAAAAATCGTGTTGAAAAACCGTATATAAACTGTAAATGCGACTTTGCGTCGAGTTTGGGTGTTAATAACACCCTAAATGATACCGTGCCCCGAGGTTTGTTGGTATGGGGTGATAGAGGGTGACGTCAGCTACCATGGGGACCCCAATGATACTGAGTTACAGATTTGATTTGTTAGCCAAAAATCGTGTTGAAAAACCGTATATAAACTGTAAATGCGACTTTGCGTCGAGTTTGGGTGTTAATAACACCCTAAATGATACCGTGCCCCGAGATTTGTTGGTATGGGATGATAGCTGGCGACGTCAGCTACGTTTTTGCTCCCCAATGATACTGAGTTACAGATTTGATTTGTTAGCCAAAAATCGTGTTGAAAAACCGTATGTAAACTGTAAATGAGACTTTTCGCCAAGTTTGGGTGTTAATAACACCTTAAATGATACCGTGCCCCGAGGTTTGTTGGTATGGGATGATAGAGGGTGACGTCAGCTACCATGGGGACCCCAATGATACTGAGTTACAGATTTGATTTGTTAGCCAAAAATCGTGTTGAAAAACCGTATATAAACTGTAAATGCGACTTTGCGTCGAGTTTGGGTGTTAATAACACCCTAAATGATACCGTGCCCCGAGGTTTGTTAGTATGGGGTGATAGCTGGCGACGTCAGCTACGTTTTTGCTCCCCAATGATACTGAGTTACAGATTTGATTTGTTAGCCAAAAATCGTGTTGAAAAACCGTATATAAACTGTAAATGCGACTTTGCGTCGAGTTTGGGTGTTAATAACACCCTAAATGATACCGTCCCCCGAGGTTTGTTGGTATGGGGTGATAGAGGGTGACGTCAGCTACTTTGGGGACACCAATGATACTGAGTTACAGATTTGATTTGTTAGCCAAAAATCGTGTTGAAAAACCGTATGTAAACTGTAAATGAGACTTTTCGCCAAGTTTGGGTGTTAATAACACCTTAAATGATACCGTGCCCCGAGGTTTGTTGGTATGGGGTGATAGAGGGTGACGTCAGCTACGTTTTTGCTCCCCAATGATACTGAGTTACAGATTTGATTTGTTAGCCAAAAATCGTGTTGAAAAACGGTATATAAACTGTAAATGCGACTTTGCGTCGAGTTTGGGTGTTAATGACACCCTAAATGATACCGTCCCCCGAGGTTTGTTGGTATGGGGTGATAAAGGGTGACGTCAGCTACTTTGGGGACACCAATGATACTGAGTTACAGATTTGATTTGTTAGCCAAAAATCGTGTTGAAAAACCGTATATAAACTGTAAATGCGACTTTGCGTCGAGTTTGGGTGTTAATCACACCCTAAATGATACCGTCCCCCGAGGTTTGTTGGTATGGGGTGATAGAGGGTGACGTCAGCTACTTTGGGGACACCAATGATACTGAGTTACAGATTTGATTTGTTAGCCAAAAATCGTGTTGAAAAACCGTATATAAACTGTAAATGAGACTTTGCGTTGAGTTTGGGTGTTAATAACACCCTAAATGATACCTTGCCCCGAGGTTTGTTGGTATGGGGTGATAGAGGGTGACGTCAGCTACTATGGGGACCCCAATGATACTGAGTTACAGATTTGATTTGTTAGCCAAAAATCGTGTTGAAAAACCGTATGTAAACTGTAAATGCGACTTTGCGTCGAGTTTGGGTGTTAATAACACCCTAAATGATACCGTCCCCCGAGGTTTGTTGGTATGGGGTGATAGAGGGTGACGTCAGCTACCATGGGGACCCCAATGATACTGAGTTACAGATTTGATTTGTTAGCCAAAAATCGTGTTGAAAAACCGTATATAAACTGTAAATGTGACTTTGCGTCGAGTTTGGCTGTTAATAACACCCAAAATGATACCGTGCCCCGAGGTTTGTTGGTATGGGGTGATAGAGGGTGACGTCAGCTACCATGGGGACCCCAATGATACTGAGTTACAGATTTGATTTGTTAGCCAAAAATCGTGTTGAAAAACCGTATATAAACTGTAAATGCGACTTTGCGTCGAGTTTGGGTGTTAATAACACCCTAAATGATACCGTGCCCCGAGGTTTGTTGGTATGGGATGATAGCTGGCGACGTCAGCTACGTTTTTGCTCCCCAATGATACTGAGTTACAGATTTGATTTGTTAGCCAAAAATCGTGTTGAAAAACCGTATATAAACTGTAAATGCGACTTTGCGTCGAGTTTGGGTGTTAATCACACCCTAAATGATACCGTCCCCCGAGGTTTGTTGGTATGGGGTGATAGAGGGTGACGTCAGCTACTTTGGGGACACCAATGATACTGAGTTACAGATTTGATTTGTTAGCCAAAAATCGTGTTGAAAAACCGTATATAAACTGTAAATGAGACTTTGCGTTGAGTTTGGGTGTTAATAACACCCTAAATGATACCTTGCCCCGAGGTTTGTTGGTATGGGGTGATAGAAGGTGACGTCAGCTACTATGGGGACCCCAATGATACTGAGTTACAGATTTGATTTGTTAGCCAAAAATCGTGTTGAAAAACCGTATATAAACTGTAAATGCGACTTTGCGTCGAGTTTGGGTGTTAATAACACCCTAAATGATACCGTGCCCCGAGGTTTGTTGGTATGGGGTGATAGAGGGTGACGTCAGCTACCATGGGGACCCCAATGATACTGAGTTACAGATTTGATTTGTTAGCCAAAAATCGTGTTGAAAAACCGTATATAAACTGTAAATGCGACTTTGCGTCGAGTTTGGGTGTTAATAACACCCTAAATGATACCGTGCCCCGAGATTTGTTGGTATGGGATGATAGCTGGCGACGTCAGCTACGTTTTTGCTCCCCAATGATACTGAGTTACAGATTTGATTTGTTAGCCAAAAATCGTGTTGAAAAACCGTATGTAAACTGTAAATGAGACTTTTCGCCAAGTTTGGGTGTTAATAACACCTTAAATGATACCGTGCCCCGAGGTTTGTTGGTATGGGATGATAGAGGGTGACGTCAGCTACCATGGGGACCCCAATGATACTGAGTTACAGATTTGATTTGTTAGCCAAAAATCGTGTTGAAAAACCGTATATAAACTGTAAATGCGACTTTGCGTCGAGTTTGGGTGTTAATAACACCCTAAATGATACCGTGCCCCGAGGTTTGTTAGTATGGGGTGATAGCTGGCGACGTCAGCTACGTTTTTGCTCCCCAATGATACTGAGTTACAGATTTGATTTGTTAGCCAAAAATCGTGTTGAAAAACCGTATATAAACTGTAAATGCGACTTTGCGTCGAGTTTGGGTGTTAATAACACCCTAAATGATACCGTCCCTAGAGGTTTGTTGGTATGGGGTGATAGAGGGTGACGTCAGCTACTTTGGGGACACCAATGATACTGAGTTACAGATTTGATTTGTTAGCCAAAAATCGTGTTGAAAAACCGTATGTAAACTGTAAATGAGACTTTTCGCCAAGTTTGGGTGTTAATAACACCTTAAATGATACCGTGCCCCGAGGTTTGTTGGTATGGGGTGATAGAGGGTGACGTCAGCTACCATGGGGACCCCAATGATACTGAGTTACAGATTTGATTTGTTAGCCAAAAATCGTGTTGAAAAACCGTATATAAACTGTAAATGCGACTTTGCGTCGAGTTTGGGTGTTAATAACACCCTAAATGATACCGTGCCCCGAGGTTTGTTAGTATGGGGTGATAGCTGGCGACGTCAGCTACGTTTTTGCTCCTCAATGATACTGAGTTACAGATTTGATTTGTTAGCCAAAAATCGTGTTGAAAAACCGTATATAAACTGTAAATGCGACTTTGCGTCGAGTTTGGGTGTTAATAACACCCTAAATGATACCGTCCCCCGAGGTTTGTTGGTATGGGGTGATAGAGGGTGACGTCAGCTACTTTGGGGACACCAATGATACTGAGTTACAGATTTGATTTGTTAGCCAAAAATCGTGTTGAAAAACCGTATATAAACTGTAAATGCGACTTTGCGTCGAGTTTGGGTGTTAATAACACCCTAAATGATACCTTGCCCCGAGGTTTGTTGGTATGGGGTGATAGAGGGTGACGTCAGCTACTTTGGGGACACCAATGATACTGAGTTACAGATTTGATTTGTTAGCCAAAAATCGTGTTGAAAAACCGTATATAAACTGTAAATGCGACTTTGCGTCGAGTTTGGGTGTTAATCACACCCTAAATGATACCGTCCCCCGAGGTTTGTTGGTATGGGGTGATAGAGGGTGACGTCAGCTACTTTGGGGACACCAATGATACTGAGTTACAGATTTGATTTGTTAGCCAAAAATCGTGTTGAAAAACCGTATATAAACTGTAAATGAGACTTTGCGTTGAGTTTGGGTGTTAATAACACCCTAAATGATACCTTGCCCCGAGGTTTGTTGGTATGGGGTGATAGAAGGTGACGTCAGCTACTATGGGGACCCCAATGATACTGAGTTACAGATTTGATTTGTTAGCCAAAAATCGTGTTGAAAAACCGTATATAAACTGTAAATGCGACTTTGCGTCGAGTTTGGGTGTTAATAACACCCTAAATGATACCGTGCCCCGAGGTTTGTTGGTATGGGGTGATAGAGGGTGACGTCAGCTACCATGGGGACCCCAATGATACTGAGTTACAGATTTGATTTGTTAGCCAAAAATCGTGTTGAAAAACCGTATATAAACTGTAAATGCGACTTTGCGTCGAGTTTGGGTGTTAATAACACCCTAAATGATACCGTGCCCCGAGGTTTGTTGGTATGGGATGATAGCTGGCGACGTCAGCTACGTTTTTGCTCCCCAATGATACTGAGTTACAGATTTGATTTGTTAGCCAAAAATCGTGTTGCAAAACCGTATGTAAACTGTAAATGAGACTTTTCGCCAAGTTTGGGTGTTAATAACACCTTAAATGATACCGTGCCCCGAGGTTTGTTGGTATGGGATGATAGAGGGTGACGTCAGCTACCATGGGGACCCCAATGATACTGAGTTACAGATTTGATTTGTTAGCCAAAAATCGTGTTGAAAAACCGTATATAAACTGTAAATGCGACTTTGCGTCGAGTTTGGGTGTTAATAACACCCTAAATGATACCGTGCCCCGAGGTTTGTTAGTATGGGGTGATAGCTGGCGACGTCAGCTACGTTTTTGCTCCCCAATGATACTGAGTTACAGATTTGATTTGTTAGCCAAAAATCGTGTTGAAAAACCGTATATAAACTGTAAATGCGACTTTGCGTCGAGTTTGGGTGTTAATAACACCCTAAATGATACCGTCCCCCGAGGTTTGTTGGTATGGGATGATAGAGGGTGACGTCAGCTACTTTGGGGACACCAATGATACTGAGTTACAGATTTGATTTGTTAGCCAAAAATCGTGTTGAAAAACCGTATATAAACTGTAAATGAGACTTTGCGTCGAGTTTGGGTGTTAATCACACCCTAAATGATACCGTCCCCCGAGGTTTGTTGGTATGGGGTGATAGAGGGTGACGTCAGCTACTTTGGGGACACCAATGATACTGAGTTACAGATTTGATTTGTTAGCCAAAAATCGTGTTGAAAAACCGTATATAAACTGTAAATGAGACTTTGCGTTGAGTTTGGGTGTTAATAACACCCTAAATGATACCTTGCCCCGAGGTTTGTTGGTATGGGGTGATAGAGGGTGACGTCAGCTACTATGGGGACCCCAATGATACTGAGTTACAGATTTGATTTGTTAGCCAAAAATCGTGTTGAAAAACCGTATGTAAACTGTAAATGCGACTTTGCGTCGAGTTTGGGTGTTAATAACACCCTAAATGATACCGTCCCCCGAGGTTTGTTGGTATGGGGTGATAGAGGGTGACGTCAGCTACCATGGGGACCCCAATGATACTGAGTTACAGATTTGATTTGTTAGCCAAAAATCGTGTTGAAAAACCGTATATAAACTGTAAATGTGACTTTGCGTCGAGTTTGGCTGTTAATAACACCCAAAATGATACCGTGCCCCGAGGTTTGTTGGTATGGGGTGATAGAGGGTGACGTCAGCTACCATGGGGACCCCAATGATACTGAGTTACAGATTTGATTTGTTAGCCAAAAATCGTGTTGAAAAACCGTATATAAACTGTAAATGCGACTTTGCGTCGAGTTTGGGTGTTAATAACACCCTAAATGATACCGTGCCCCGAGGTTTGTTGGTATGGGATGATAGCTGGCGACGTCAGCTACGTTTTTGCTCCCCAATGATACTGAGTTACAGATTTGATTTGTTAGCCAAAAATCGTGTTGAAAAACCGTATATAAACTGTAAATGCGACTTTGCGTCGAGTTTGGGTGTTAATCACACCCTAAATGATACCGTCCCCCGAGGTTTGTTGGTATGGGGTGATAGAGGGTGACGTCAGCTACTTTGGGGACACCAATGATACTGAGTTACAGATTTGATTTGTTAGCCAAAAATCGTGTTGAAAAACCGTATATAAACTGTAAATGAGACTTTGCGTTGAGTTTGGGTGTTAATAACACCCTAAATGATACCTTGCCCCGAGGTTTGTTGGTATGGGGTGATAGAAGGTGACGTCAGCTACTATGGGGACCCCAATGATACTGAGTTACAGATTTGATTTGTTAGCCAAAAATCGTGTTGAAAAACCGTATATAAACTGTAAATGCGACTTTGCGTCGAGTTTGGGTGTTAATAACACCCTAAATGATACCGTGCCCCGAGGTTTGTTGGTATGGGGTGATAGAGGGTGACGTCAGCTACCATGGGGACCCCAATGATACTGAGTTACAGATTTGATTTGTTAGCCAAAAATCGTGTTGAAAAACCGTATATAAACTGTAAATGCGACTTTGCGTCGAGTTTGGGTGTTAATAACACCCTAAATGATACCGTGCCCCGAGATTTGTTGGTATGGGATGATAGCTGGCGACGTCAGCTACGTTTTTGCTCCCCAATGATACTGAGTTACAGATTTGATTTGTTAGCCAAAAATCGTGTTGAAAAACCGTATGTAAACTGTAAATGAGACTTTTCGCCAAGTTTGGGTGTTAATAACACCTTAAATGATACCGTGCCCCGAGGTTTGTTGGTATGGGATGATAGAGGGTGACGTCAGCTACCATGGGGACCCCAATGATACTGAGTTACAGATTTGATTTGTTAGCCAAAAATCGTGTTGAAAAACCGTATATAAACTGTAAATGCGACTTTGCGTCGAGTTTGGGTGTTAATAACACCCTAAATGATACCGTGCCCCGAGGTTTGTTAGTATGGGGTGATAGCTGGCGACGTCAGCTACGTTTTTGCTCCCCAATGATACTGAGTTACAGATTTGATTTGTTAGCCAAAAATCGTGTTGAAAAACCGTATATAAACTGTAAATGCGACTTTGCGTCGAGTTTGGGTGTTAATAACACCCTAAATGATACCGTGCCCCGAGGTTTGTTAGTATGGGGTGATAGCTGGCGACGTCAGCTACGTTTTTGCTCCCCAATGATACTGAGTTACAGATTTGATTTGTTAGCCAAAAATCGTGTTGAAAAACCGTATATAAACTGTAAATGCGACTTTGCGTCGAGTTTGGGTGTTAATAACACCCTAAATGATACCGTGCCCCGAGGTTTGTTAGTATGGGGTGATAGCTGGCGACGTCAGCTACGTTTTTGCTCCCCAATGATACTGAGTTACAGATTTGATTTGTTAGCCAAAAATCGTGTTGAAAAACCGTATATAAACTGTAAATGCGACTTTGCGTCGAGTTTGGGTGTTAATAACACCCTAAATGATACCGTCCCCCGAGGTTTGTTGGTATGGGATGATAGAGGGTGACGTCAGCTACTTTGGGGACACCAATGATACTGAGTTACAGATTTGATTTGTTAGCCAAAAATCGTGTTGAAAAACCGTATATAAACTGTAAATGAGACTTTGCGTCGAGTTTGGGTGTTAATCACACCCTAAATGATACCGTCCCCCGAGGTTTGTTGGTATGGGGTGATAGAGGGTGACGTCAGCTACTTTGGGGACACCAATGATACTGAGTTACAGATTTGATTTGTTAGCCAAAAATCGTGTTGAAAAACCGTATATAAACTGTAAATGAGACTTTGCGTTGAGTTTGGGTGTTAATAACACCCTAAATGATACCTTGCCCCGAGGTTTGTTGGTATGGGGTGATAGAGGGTGACGTCAGCTACTATGGGGACCCCAATGATACTGAGTTACAGATTTGATTTGTTAGCCAAAAATCGTGTTGAAAAACCGTATGTAAACTGTAAATGCGACTTTGCGTCGAGTTTGGGTGTTAATAACACCCTAAATGATACCGTCCCCCGAGGTTTGTTGGTATGGGGTGATAGAGGGTGACGTCAGCTACCATGGGGACCCCAATGATACTGAGTTACAGATTTGATTTGTTAGCCAAAAATCGTGTTGAAAAACCGTATATAAACTGTAAATGTGACTTTGCGTCGAGTTTGGCTGTTAATAACACCCAAAATGATACCGTGCCCCGAGGTTTGTTGGTATGGGGTGATAGAGGGTGACGTCAGCTACCATGGGGACCCCAATGATACTGAGTTACAGATTTGATTTGTTAGCCAAAAATCGTGTTGAAAAACCGTATATAAACTGTAAATGCGACTTTGCGTCGAGTTTGGGTGTTAATAACACCCTAAATGATACCGTGCCCCGAGGTTTGTTGGTATGGGATGATAGCTGGCGACGTCAGCTACGTTTTTGCTCCCCAATGATACTGAGTTACAGATTTGATTTGTTAGCCAAAAATCGTGTTGAAAAACCGTATATAAACTGTAAATGCGACTTTGCGTCGAGTTTGGGTGTTAATCACACCCTAAATGATACCGTCCCCCGAGGTTTGTTGGTATGGGGTGATAGAGGGTGACGTCAGCTACTTTGGGGACACCAATGATACTGAGTTACAGATTTGATTTGTTAGCCAAAAATCGTGTTGAAAAACCGTATATAAACTGTAAATGAGACTTTGCGTTGAGTTTGGGTGTTAATAACACCCTAAATGATACCTTGCCCCGAGGTTTGTTGGTATGGGGTGATAGAAGGTGACGTCAGCTACTATGGGGACCCCAATGATACTGAGTTACAGATTTGATTTGTTAGCCAAAAATCGTGTTGAAAAACCGTATATAAACTGTAAATGCGACTTTGCGTCGAGTTTGGGTGTTAATAACACCCTAAATGATACCGTGCCCCGAGGTTTGTTGGTATGGGGTGATAGAGGGTGACGTCAGCTACCATGGGGACCCCAATGATACTGAGTTACAGATTTGATTTGTTAGCCAAAAATCGTGTTGAAAAACCGTATATAAACTGTAAATGCGACTTTGCGTCGAGTTTGGGTGTTAATAACACCCTAAATGATACCGTGCCCCGAGATTTGTTGGTATGGGATGATAGCTGGCGACGTCAGCTACGTTTTTGCTCCCCAATGATACTGAGTTACAGATTTGATTTGTTAGCCAAAAATCGTGTTGAAAAACCGTATGTAAACTGTAAATGAGACTTTTCGCCAAGTTTGGGTGTTAATAACACCTTAAATGATACCGTGCCCCGAGGTTTGTTGGTATGGGATGATAGAGGGTGACGTCAGCTACCATGGGGACCCCAATGATACTGAGTTACAGATTTGATTTGTTAGCCAAAAATCGTGTTGAAAAACCGTATATAAACTGTAAATGCGACTTTGCGTCGAGTTTGGGTGTTAATAACACCCTAAATGATACCGTGCCCCGAGGTTTGTTAGTATGGGGTGATAGCTGGCGACGTCAGCTACGTTTTTGCTCCCCAATGATACTGAGTTACAGATTTGATTTGTTAGCCAAAAATCGTGTTGAAAAACCGTATATAAACTGTAAATGCGACTTTGCGTCGAGTTTGGGTGTTAATAACACCCTAAATGATACCGTCCCTAGAGGTTTGTTGGTATGGGGTGATAGAGGGTGACGTCAGCTACTTTGGGGACACCAATGATACTGAGTTACAGATTTGATTTGTTAGCCAAAAATCGTGTTGAAAAACCGTATGTAAACTGTAAATGAGACTTTTCGCCAAGTTTGGGTGTTAATAACACCTTAAATGATACCGTGCCCCGAGGTTTGTTGGTATGGGGTGATAGAGGGTGACGTCAGCTACCATGGGGACCCCAATGATACTGAGTTACAGATTTGATTTGTTAGCCAAAAATCGTGTTGAAAAACCGTATATAAACTGTAAATGCGACTTTGCGTCGAGTTTGGGTGTTAATAACACCCTAAATGATACCGTGCCCCGAGGTTTGTTAGTATGGGGTGATAGCTGGCGACGTCAGCTACGTTTTTGCTCCTCAATGATACTGAGTTACAGATTTGATTTGTTAGCCAAAAATCGTGTTGAAAAACCGTATATAAACTGTAAATGCGACTTTGCGTCGAGTTTGGGTGTTAATAACACCCTAAATGATACCGTCCCCCGAGGTTTGTTGGTATGGGGTGATAGAGGGTGACGTCAGCTACTTTGGGGACACCAATGATACTGAGTTACAGATTTGATTTGTTAGCCAAAAATCGTGTTGAAAAACCGTATATAAACTGTAAATGCGACTTTGCGTCGAGTTTGGGTGTTAATAACACCCTAAATGATACCTTGCCCCGAGGTTTGTTGGTATGGGGTGATAGAGGGTGACGTCAGCTACTTTGGGGACACCAATGATACTGAGTTACAGATTTGATTTGTTAGCCAAAAATCGTGTTGAAAAACCGTATATAAACTGTAAATGCGACTTTGCGTCGAGTTTGGGTGTTAATCACACCCTAAATGATACCGTCCCCCGAGGTTTGTTGGTATGGGGTGATAGAGGGTGACGTCAGCTACTTTGGGGACACCAATGATACTGAGTTACAGATTTGATTTGTTAGCCAAAAATCGTGTTGAAAAACCGTATATAAACTGTAAATGAGACTTTGCGTTGAGTTTGGGTGTTAATAACACCCTAAATGATACCTTGCCCCGAGGTTTGTTGGTATGGGGTGATAGAAGGTGACGTCAGCTACTATGGGGACCCCAATGATACTGAGTTACAGATTTGATTTGTTAGCCAAAAATCGTGTTGAAAAACCGTATATAAACTGTAAATGCGACTTTGCGTCGAGTTTGGGTGTTAATAACACCCTAAATGATACCGTGCCCCGAGGTTTGTTGGTATGGGGTGATAGAGGGTGACGTCAGCTACCATGGGGACCCCAATGATACTGAGTTACAGATTTGATTTGTTAGCCAAAAATCGTGTTGAAAAACCGTATATAAACTGTAAATGCGACTTTGCGTCGAGTTTGGGTGTTAATAACACCCTAAATGATACCGTGCCCCGAGGTTTGTTGGTATGGGATGATAGCTGGCGACGTCAGCTACGTTTTTGCTCCCCAATGATACTGAGTTACAGATTTGATTTGTTAGCCAAAAATCGTGTTGCAAAACCGTATGTAAACTGTAAATGAGACTTTTCGCCAAGTTTGGGTGTTAATAACACCTTAAATGATACCGTGCCCCGAGGTTTGTTGGTATGGGATGATAGAGGGTGACGTCAGCTACCATGGGGACCCCAATGATACTGAGTTACAGATTTGATTTGTTAGCCAAAAATCGTGTTGAAAAACCGTATATAAACTGTAAATGCGACTTTGCGTCGAGTTTGGGTGTTAATAACACCCTAAATGATACCGTGCCCCGAGGTTTGTTAGTATGGGGTGATAGCTGGCGACGTCAGCTACGTTTTTGCTCCCCAATGATACTGAGTTACAGATTTGATTTGTTAGCCAAAAATCGTGTTGAAAAACCGTATATAAACTGTAAATGCGACTTTGCGTCGAGTTTGGGTGTTAATAACACCCTAAATGATACCGTCCCCCGAGGTTTGTTGGTATGGGGTGATAGAGGGTGACGTCAGCTACTTTGGGGACACCAATGATACTGAGTTACAGATTTGATTTGTTAGCCAAAAATCGTGTTGAAAAACCGTATGTAAACTGTAAATGAGACTTTTCGCCAAGTTTGGGTGTTAATAACACCTTAAATGATACCGTGCCCCGAGGTTTGTTGGTATGGGGTGATAGAGGGTGACGTCAGCTACCATGGGGACCCCAATGATACTGAGTTACAGATTTGATTTGTTAGCCAAAAATCGTGTTGAAAAACCGTATATAAACTGTAAATGCGACTTTGCGTCGAGTTTGGGTGTTAATAACACCCTAAATGATACCGTGCCCCGAGGTTTGTTAGTATGGGGTGATAGCTGGCGACGTCAGCTACGTGTTTGCTCCTCAATGATACTGAGTTACAGATTTGATTTGTTAGCCAAAAATCGTGTTGAAAAACCGTATATAAACTGTAAATGCGACTTTGCGTCGAGTTTGGGTGTTAATAACACCCTAAATGATACCGTCCCCCGAGGTTTGTTGGTATGGGGTGATAGAGGGTGACGTCAGCTACTTTGGGGACACCAATGATACTGAGTTACAGATTTGATTTGTTAGCCAAAAATCGTGTTGAAAAACCGTATATAAACTGTAAATGCGACTTTGCGTCGAGTTTGGGTGTTAATCACACCCTAAATGATACCGTCCCCCGAGGTTTGTTGGTATGGGGTGATAGAGGGTGACGTCAGCTACTTTGGGGACACCAATGATACTGAGTTACAGATTTGATTTGTTAGCCAAAAATCGTGTTGAAAAACCGTATATAAACTGTAAATGAGACTTTGCGTTGAGTTTGGGTGTTAATAACACCCTAAATGATACCTTGCCCCGAGGTTTGTTGGTATGGGGTGATAGAGGGTGACGTCAGCTACTATGGGGACCCCAATGATACTGAGTTACAGATTTGATTTGTTAGCCAAAAATCGTGTTGAAAAACCGTATATAAACTGTAAATGCGACTTTGCGTCGAGTTTGGGTGTTAATAACACCCTAAATGATACCGTCCCCCGAGGTTTGTTGGTATGGGGTGATAGAGGGTGACGTCAGCTACTTTGGGGACACCAATGATACTGAGTTACAGATTTGATTTGTTAGCCAAAAATCGTGTTGAAAAACCGTATATAAACTGTAAATGAGACTTTGCGTTGAGTTTGGGTGTTAATAACACCCTAAATGATACCTTGCCCCGAGGTTTGTTGGTATGGGGTGATAGAGGGTGACGTCAGCTACGTTTTTGCTCCCCAATGATACTGAGTTACAGATTTGATTTGTTAGCCAAAAATCGTGTTGAAAAACCGTATATAAACTGTAAATGCGACTTTGCGTCGAGTTTGGGTGTTAATAACACCCTAAATGATACCGTCCCCCGAGGTTTGTTGTTATGGGGTGATAGCTGGTGACGTCAGCTACGTTTTTGCTCCCCAATGATACTGAGTTACAGATTTTATTTGTTTGCCAGATGTGGTTTTGAATTACAGTATATATATGCTACGTTTTACTTTCAGTTGCCGAGTTAATTGTTAATATCCCCCTGCCCGACATCGTCCCTCACGGTTGTTGGCATACTTTGGTAGAGTGTAATGTCAGCTTTAACGTTCACCCCACCCTTCTTCATGTTTCCCATTAAGCTTTGTTTCCAAATATGTTATCTTTTACCCTAAACTTACGCTTTTCGCTGATATTTGGGGCAGGTCTGATATTTTAAGAGCTATAATTTTGCTTTACCACGATAATGAGTTAGGCCATACCCTGACTTTTGGGATATTTTATACCCCGTTCCATAATTACGAGTTTGTCGGGTTTGAATCTCTTATAATAAATTATTTAATGCATGGAACGTCCAAAAGCCTGTCTTTCCCTCCTAATTGCAATCGATTGAAAGCATTCGATCATTCAATTTGCTTTAAACACATCATTTTTGCCACATGGCCCATTACGAAGGCCACTACACAACTCCGTAGTATCATTTGCACTTTCTAGCATTTTTTGGTCGACCTTATTGGTCGCTCTTATTGTTCGCTACTATTGTTCGCTCTTATTGTTCGCCAACTTCAGCCAGATCGACCGCAGTTGTAGTACTGTGTGTCATGTCTTACTGTCCTTTTTTTCTTAGTGGCTTCTGTTAGTGTCTGCTCTTAGTGGCTGCTACCTTCAATGAGGCCCAGATAGAAGTTGACCTGTGACGTCCTTCCGTTTTCAAGAGCCCTCTCTCGTATTCCTATGGCAATGGCGCGAAATGGAAAGTGTAAATTACTTGTGGTACAACAACAAGTTGTTTACGGTTAGGCCTACTCAGGCTGAAGATTAACCTGAAAATAACGGCAACTGGGCAGCATGGGTTTGAAGCCTGGACGTAAAGATTAAATATATTCTCTTGACTTGAACTTTTAACGTTTGAGAAAATTAAATGAGCCAGGCTTTGTTGCAGGTTGAACTTGTAGCTGATGCAGCTTAGCCTAGCCTAGGCCCCAAGACGTAGCTTAAGGTACCGTAGTCCAAACGGCATAACCGTTAGCCTAATGGTTGGTGAATTACTCAGTTGCACAGCTATGTTTAAACGAAATTGGGGTCGATGGAGGCAGGCATAAATTTTGATAAGGATTATACTTCTAGTGGAGGTGCTTATAGGTGTTTTGAAAGGAAGGAAAGTCATTTCTAACATCGGGAGGAATGCTAAGGTACTCCGAGTCCTAGTAGTCCTACCTCTAGCTAGCTAGTAACTAGTTACAGGGATTATCTTTACGAATGAAGATTGTCTTTACGAATGCTAGTATTTGTAAAAATTTTGCTGAATTAACTATTCTTCTTGAGGATCCGCGAGACCGAAGGTCCGCAAGAACGAACGTCCGCGAGACCGAAATTAAAACAAAGTGGCTAAAATTACGACTAGTCGTAAGAATAATTTATAAATACGCATGCGCAGTTGCTTTAACATGGCTATTTTTATGACTAGGAGTACTATTTTTACGACTAGGAGTAACAATAATTTCCAGTCAGGGTTAAGGTTAGGGTTAGGTTAGTGTTTAGGGTTAGGGTTACCCCTACTACATGCGCAGTTGCTTATTTACTTTACTGCGCTTGAATTCGCCGAAGTCGTAAGAATAGTTAATAAATAATTGTTACGACTTGTCGTAAGAGGCCAAATTTAAAAGGTCCGTCACACCGAATATCTTCGAAACCGAGGTATTGAGACCGAAACTATTACTAGGCCCCGCGAGACCTAAACTACTCGGCCTATAATAGCACTTGGTAAGACAATTATTACTACCGGTAATATTACCTTGATAAAGCGCGTAAAAGAATTTACAGCCATTTTTGGTTCCTTGCTTTAGCAAAAGGAACCTATGCAGTCAGGTTGGCGTGTGTGTGTGTGTATGTATGTATGTATGTATGTGTGTGTGTGTGTGTGTCTGTGACACTTGCTTGGGTACGCTCTATCTCAATAAGGGAATGTTGGATTGAGGCCAAACTTGGACTATAGATCCGCCATATGGAGAAGGTGTGCCCTATTGTTTTTGGTGCCCACAAAGGTCACCAAAGGTCAGTTATGGTCCAAAAACCGAAAATATTAAAACTGCAATAACTCCCAGTGCCAATGTGCGACAAGATTGATATTTTGGGACAAGTTGTGAACTGATTAGGGGAGCATTTCCAAACTTAACGGTCATGTGATCCGAGGTCACCAAAGGTCAATTAATGATAAAAAACTAGTATTTTTGCAATAACTTGAGAATGAAATGTCTGTTAGGGTTGGGAGTTACCTCAATGTAATCCAATTGTCGACCCGCATCTGGGTGACCCTTGACCTCAATTTGACCTCTGGTGACCTTTTCGTGTTTTTGGGATTTTTACAGTTTCAATGCTATTTTCAGATGTCAAAGGTACCTTCTGATCATAAATGTCAATAGGTTGACCCCGTGTGACCTTTATGTGCGAAGTTATATGGGGTCAAAGTTTTTCGGTCGGAGTTAGGATGGTTGTACAGACTTTTCGTTTTGTTTTTTGGAATCAGGAGATTAAACTACATCTGAAACCAAGGTCAAAAGGTCAAAGGTCACATTAGAAAAAATGTGCTTATTTTGGGAGGAAACGAGCAAAAAAGAAAATGTTTGGTTTTGATGCTAGATTTGGATGTCAAAGGTACCTTCTGATCAAAAATGTCAATTGGTTGACACCCGTGTGACCTTCGTGTGCGAAGTTATACGAGGTCAAAGTTAATTTTCAGACATTTAATGCAACAACTCCCAGTTCCAAGGTGTGACATGGTTGATATTTTTGGACAAGTTGCAAATGGTATAGGGGAATATTTTCAAACTTAACGGTCATGTGATCCGAGGTCACCAAAGGTCAATTAATGATAAAAAACTAGTATTTTGGGGGTAGAAAATGGGCAAAGAAAAAAATGTTTGAATTTTTATAGTTTGATGCTCTAATTTAGGTCTCATCAATCAAAAATGTCAATAAGTTGACCCAAGGTGACCTTTGTATGTTAAGTTATATGAGGTCAAAGTTAATTTTCAGACATTTAGTGTAATAACTCCCAGTGCCAAGGTGTTACACAGTTGATATTTTGAGACAAGTTGCAAATGGTATAAGGGAATATTTTCAAACTTAACGGTCATGTGATCCGAGGTCACCAAAGGTCAATTAATGATAAAAACTAGTATTTTTGCGATAACTTGAGAACAAATTGTCCGTTAGGGTTGGGAGTTGCTTCAATGTAATCCAATTGTCGACCCCCATCTGGGCGACCCTTGACCTCAATTTGACCTCTGGTGACCTTTTTAGTGTTTTGTTGATTTTTACAGTTTCGATGCTATTTTCAGATGTTAAAGGTAACTTCTGATCATAAATGTCAACGGGTTGACCCCCGTGTGACCTTCGTGTGCGAAGTTATACGAGGTCAAAGTTAATTTTCAGACATTTAATGCAACAACTCTCAGTTCCAAGGTGTGACATGGTTGATATTTTTGGACAAGTTGCAAATGGTATAGGGGAATATTTTCAAACTTAACGGTCATGTGATCCGAGGTCACCAAAGGTCAATTAATGTCAAAAAACTAGTATTTTGGGGGTAGAAAATGGGCAAAGAAAAAATGTTTGAATTTTTATAGTTTGATGCTCTAATTTAGGTCTCATCAATCAAAAATGTCAATAAGTTGACCCAAGGTGACCTTTGTATGTTAAGTTATATGAGGTCAAAGTTAATTTTCAGACATTTAGTGTAATAACTCCCAGTGCCAAGGTGTTACACAGTTGATATTTTGAGACAAGTTGCAAATGGTATAAGGGAATATTTTCAAACTTAACGGTCATGTGATCCGAGGTCACCAAAGGTCAATTAATGATAAAAACTAGTATTTTTGCGATAACTTGAGAACAAATTGTCCGTTAGGGTTGGGAGTTGCTTCAATGTAATCCAATTGTCGACCCCCATCTGGGCGACCCTTGACCTCAATTTGACCTCTGGTGACCTTTTTAGTGTTTTGTTGATTTTTACAGTTTCGATGCTATTTTCAGATGTTAAAGGTAACTTCTGATCATAAATGTCAATGGGTTGACCCCCGTGTGACCTTCGTGTGCGAAGTTATACGAGGTCAAAGTTAATTTTCAGACATTTAATGCAACAACTCTCAGTTCCAAGGTGTGACATGGTTGATATTTTTGGACAAGTTGCAAATGGTATAGGGGAATATTTTCAAACTTAACGGTCATGTGATCCGAGGTCACCAAAGGTCAATTAATGTCAAAAAACTAGTATTTTGGGGGTAGAAAATGGGCAAAGAAAAAAATGTTTGAATTTTTATAGTTTGATGCTCTAATTTAGGTCTCATCAATCAAAAATGTCAATAAGTTGACCCAAGGTGACCTTTGTATGTTAAGTTATATGAGGTCAAAGTTAATTTTCAGACATTTAGTGTACTAACTCCCAGTGCCAAGGTGTTACACAGTTGATATTTTGAGACAAGTTGCAAATGGTATAAGGGAATATTTTCAAACTTAACGGTCATGTGATCCGAGGTCACCAAAGGTCAATTAATGATAAAAACTAGTATTTTTGCGATAACTTGAGAACAAATTGTCCGTTAGGGTTGGGAGTTGCTTCAATGTAATCCAATTGTCGACCCGCATCTGGTTGACCCTTGACCTCAATTTGACCTCTGGTGACCTTTTTAGTGTTTTGTGGATTTTTACAGTTTCGATGCTATTTTCAGATGTTAAAGGTAACTTCTGATCATAAATGTCAATGGGTTGACCCCCGTGTGACCTTCGTGTGCGAAGTTATACGAGGTCAAAGTTAATTTTCAGACATTTAATGCAACAACTCTCAGTTCCAAGGTGTGACATGGTTGATATTTTTGGACAAGTTGCAAATGGTATAGGGGAATATTTTCAAACTTAACGGTCATGTGATCCGAGGTCACCAAAGGTCAATTAATGTCAAAAAACTAGTATTTTGGGGGTAGAAAATGGGCAAAGAAGAAAATGTTTGAATTTTTATAGTTTGATGCTCTAATTTAGGTCTCATCAATCAAAAATGTCAATAAGTTGACCCAAGGTGACCTTTGTATGTTAAGTTATATGAGGTCAAAGTTAATTTTCAGACATTTAGTGTACTAACTCCCAGTGCCAAGGTGTTACACAGTTGATATTTTGAGACAAGTTGCAAATGGTATAAGGGAATATTTTCAAACTTAACGGTCATGTGATCCGAGGTCACCAAAGGTCAATTAATGATAAAAACTAGTATTTTTGCGATAACTTGAGAACAAATTGTCCGTTAGGGTTGGGAGTTGCTTCAATGTAATCCAATTGTCGACCCGCATCTGGGTGACCCTTGACCTCAATTTGACCTCTGGTGACCTTTTTAGTGTTTTGTGGATTTTTACAGTTTCGATGCTATTTTCAGATGTTAAAGGTAACTTCTGATCATAAATGTCAATGGGTTGACCCCCGTGTGACCTTCGTGTGCGAAGTTATATGAGGTCAAAGTTAATTTTCAGACATTTAATGCAATAACTCCCAGTTCCAAGGTGTGACAAGGTTGATATTTTTGGAGTAGTTGCAAATGGTATAGGGGAATATTTTCAAACTTAACGGTTATGTGATACAAGGTCACCAAAGGTCAATTAATGATAAAAAACTAGTATTTTTGCGATAACTTGAGAACAAATTGTCCGTTAGAGTTGGGAGTTGCTTCAATGAAATCCAATTGTCGACCCGCATCTGGTTGACCCTTGACCTCAATTTGACCTCTGGTGACCTTTTCGTGTTTTGTGGATTTTTTACAGTTTCGATGCTATTTTCAGATGTTAAAGGTACCTTCTGATCATAAATGTCAATAGGTTGACCCATGTGTGACCTTCGTGTGCGAAGTTATATGAGGTCAAAGTTAATTTTCAGACATTTAATGCAATAACTCCCAGCTCCAAGGTGTGACAAGGTTGATATTTTTGGAGTAGTTGCAAATGGTATAGGGGAATATTTTCAAACTTAACGGTTATGTGATAAAAGGTCACCAAAGGTCAATTAATGATAAAAAACTAGTATTTTTGCGATAACTTGAGAACAAATTGTCCGTTAGGGTTGGGAGTTGCTTCAATGTAATCCAATTGTCGACCTGCATGTGGGTGACCCTTGACCTCAATTTGACCTCTGGTGACCTTTTCGTGTTTTGTGGATTTTTACAGTTTCGATGCTATTTTCAGATGTTAAAGGTACCTTCTGATCATAAATGCCAATAGGTTGACCCCCATTTGACCTTCGTGTGCGAAGTTATTTGAGGTCAAAGTTAATTTTTACACATTTAATGCAATAACTCCCAGTGCCAAGGTGTGACAAGGTTGATTTTTTTGGACAAGTTGCAAATGGTATAGGGGAATATTTTCAAACTTAACGGTCATGTGGTCCAAGGTCATCAAAGGTCAGCTAATGTTAAAAAAAGTAGTATTATGGGGGGAGAAAATGGGCAAAGAAAAAATGTTTGAATTTTTACAGTCATGCTCTATTTAGGTCTCACCGATCAAAAATGTCAATTGGTTGACCTCCGGGTGACCTTTGTGTGTGAAGTTACATGCAAGTTCAAAGTTAATTTTTTGACATTTAATGCAATTAAATCTCAATGCCAAGGTGTGACATGGTTGATATTTTGGGACAAGTTGTGAATGGGGTGGTGGAACATTTTGAATCTTAAAGGTCATGTCATCTGAGGTCACCATTGTTATCATATCTGTTGACACGCTTGTAGGTCTCTTATATTTCTTACATTTTCGACGCCATATTTAGATCTCGAAAGTGCCTTTTGATCAAAAATCCGATCACATTTTGTGATCACAAAAGTGTTGGCTATAGTGTTGGCTACTTTATGGGAACATGTAGGACCACAATTACTTGGACTATTTCAGCCCAATCTTGCTTGATAATATTATGTGTATTGTCATATACCCCAAGCAAGGAACCACAGTGCCCTTGGGCTCTTGTTTTTCATTGAATACCAGTGAGTTGCGCAAGGGGGCTGGGGCAGCTTGCATTGATCCTAGGCCTCCACCAGTGGCGTAACCAGAGGGGGTTGCAGGGGGCAAAAGCCCCCGCTCTCAAATATCAAAGCCCCCTGCTGTGTGTTTGTGCTATAAAATGTACAAATTTTTAGGAGGTAAATTAGACGTTTGGTTTATTACGAGGAAATATTGTCACGGGCTAGAGGTTAAAAGTCGACCCCTAATTAATGCTGAATTTATAGTAAAATGGGATAATAATGACAGTATATACGCTATAACAAGAAAACATGATGCGGTTTTCGGTTCTACTTCTGTAAGGAGTAAAAATTCTTTAGACTGCTCGAATTTCAAATAATTTTTTTTTATTTTTGTAATGTGACAATGTAAAAAAAAGTGAACATTTCAAATTGGTTTAAATCACCCGTTTTCCTTACCTCTTCAGGTTTTAAGGGGGGGGGGGGGCCGGGACGTCCATCAGTGAAGAATTTAGGGGGCAGTCTCGCGGACTATCGGTTCTCGGAAATTCGATCTCGCAGACCTTCGGTCTCGTGGAATTCTCCTGGACATTGATAGTGCTGAGGTTTCTTACCCGGGGTATGTTGTGTATTGTCAGGACAGGAGGGATACTCCTTATGGAATTGGTGGGTAAGCTTCCACGGTTTTTTGAAAACTTACAACCAGTTTGCTCTAGCAAAAAAACCAATCTGGCTCAAAAACCATTTTTTTTTTCCACTTCCGAATTGCATTGAAAACATCAAAATCGCTGATGGAGTTGTCGCGATCCCTAAGATGCGTATTTTTGAAGCTTTACCAACAGTGGTCCAAGTCTAGTTCGTTCGCAGTAAAGGGTAAAAAATAAGGAGAATAAATTCAAGAAATGTTACTGCCATCATGACTCACAACTGAACTAAATTAAATATGTCGAAAAGAAATGTGTTAGTTTGTCTTGTGTTTACTGTACTTCATGAAGTTCATTTTTGTGTTCAGAAAAAAATCACGGTCATGTCGATCACCTGATGGTCTCGCCAGCTAGAAAACTACTCTGATAATGACAGTACAAGTAAATATTTACTTACAGTCGTCTAAGAATTTCTGTTAACTAAGGAAGGGTTTGCTCGGTTGGTTGCTTGCTGTTTAAACAGCTAATGATCATAAAATAGAATTTGTTGGTTAACGCAAACATTTTTTGCCCCAGATGGAGAATCTTCCTAAAATGTAAATGTTATTGTAATAACCCCGCCCAAAAAACTACAATCAATTGCGCTACCCCCATGTTCACGCTATTACGATGTTATATTTTCAGAGATTAGGGAGGAGCGTAAACCCCATTATGACCAATTGGAGGTATTAAAAAAAAAATTGCTTTACAATAAGATTGGTCCAATACAGTATATTCAGTAGTGGCTGACAAATAGTTCGAAGGTACCAAATTTCACAAGGCCCTAGCCATGTTCGTGGGTGGCGTCTTGGCGGTAAAATAAATTTCTTTTCAAGGAGTGAAGAGAATTTACCGTCTACACTTTCAGAGGTCATTGTATAAAGCTCAAAAAGTCACAAAGTAGGATTAATATTCTGCATAACTTTTATTCTAATAGGGTTGTGAATGAGTGGAACGGTTTGCCTGAGAAAGTTGTACTTGCAAGTAGTGTCAATGGGTTTAAGAATGCTTTGGACAAGCACTTTAAGCAATTGATGTAATTGGGTCAGAGTGTTTGTGTCTCAGTTTTTTTCTCTCCTATAGGGTCCTTGGGAATTGAGTGTCCCTCCTGATCCTTATTTTTCTACCAAACTCAACTAACAATAACAATAAATACGTTCAGATAGGCACTACGTTAGGTCTGCAGAAGTCTGTTAGAAGCTAATTTCAGTATTCAAGGTGCCAGTGAACTGTCATTCTAAGTAATTTATTTCTTCTTGGTAATTTGTTTGGCCATAATAAAAGTCTGTTCAGGTGATGCAGAATTTATTCAGCAGGTGGTTCAAGTCCACCAACAGATAAGATTAAGCCACTCAGTTTCCAAGAAGTATTTGATCCTTTGTGCATGTAATGATGTGACTTAATTTCTATAGAAAAAAGGCTAATCCCATGATAGAAATTTTGTTTGGCAATTTGGCAAATCAATCAATCAATGAATATTCTGAAATTTCTTACAGAGGAGTTTTGTCTGTGAATATGATATAATTCTTTTTGTTCATCTTGGGTCACCATACACTTGGACGTGCAATTCCAGTACAAAAAGGTCTCTTAATTTACAGTTAGCTTGATACAACAATGTGTAAAATTCTTCAACAACACATAAGACAGTGCCCGCCTCTTTAAACAAGAAAACTGGGAGCTGATGTTGTTAAAGCTCACTACCAGCTGCTTTTGATTGGCAAAAAAATCCTCGGCGGAGTGTGTACGTTAGGTCTAAAGAAAATTGCAGCAGCTCAGTCCAGCAAATTTGGAAGGATCAAAAACATTGCCCGCTTCAGGAAGGACAAAGAGTGTAGGAACTTCTAACAAACAGATAAAACTTATTTATTTTATATTTCTTTTTTACACATACAATGCAAGAAATTAAGAATCATGACATACTTAACAATGTGAAGTTTTTATCTGGTACACAAGAGGTACAAACAAACCCACTGACAGGAATCTGGGGGTGGGTGCAGGTGCACTCTATAAGGTCCTTTTCCCACAGTTTCCCAGACCTTGAGCAAATTTTCAAATACACAACTAGAAATACAAATTTCCCAAAGGGGATGGGGGGGGGACCCCTTGTTCCCTCTCCCACGGTAAAAAGCTTACTAAAGCTTCACCATATTACATATAGGGGCTTAATAAAACCACAATTTTCTCTAATGGACAGAGGCACCTCCCTTATTTCCTTCTCACTGGTACCCAATTCAGACCCAACATCCATGGACAAACATGTCATGCTTTCTCTTGAAGAGCTGCATCATATCTAATCGTGAAGGAAGAAGAGGCTCTGTATATAAAGCCCAGATGAACAAGCATCAGGCCACATATTCAACTTATCTAGGCTGGTAGAAGTGTTGTATAGGATCAAATCACATTGTGACATTTCTAAAAAAAAAGGTACTTTATGCTATATTCATCCTGAAGTTAGTTCAAGATTGATGAATATGTGACACAACATATTATATCAGTACCCTTGATAAGAAAGAAACTTGAGCATTTTGTCCATAATGAGCTTTTTCCTGACTCCTAGCCTCTGAAACATGACAGGTGATTTTTTCCCACAAACAGAACAATCTGGCACTATATAAAGGTAGGTTTCACAATTTGACCAACTCAGTCTATAAGAAAAAGTGAAGGCTATCAAAGTGAAGACAACAGAGATTGTTTTTTTTCTTCGCAAGTACTCAGACAAGCCAAAACAAACAGCTATCTCTGATGTGAGGATCTGTAGAAAGCCCAAATCACAAGGTATTGTCTTAGAAACAGATGATAGGGATGACAGATAATACAACGGAGAAAGCACTACTTTCCTGTTCATCCATCAGACCAGCCAGCAACAACTGCTATTAAAGCGTTATGGAGACATGGTGCTTATTGATGCCACCCACAAGACCACAAAATATGCTCTTCCCGTTCTTGGTACAGTAGTTGTGAGGACCAATGTTGGTTATAGTCCTGTGGCTGAATTCATCACAGAGGATGAAACAACTGTTGTGATAATAGAGGCCCTTGACATCATCAAAACATGGAACCCTGAATGGAACCCTGAATTCTTCATGCTTGACTATCCGAACAAGAACACCAAGCACTGCATGCAGTGTTTCCTGGTACACAGAAGTTTTTATGTGCCTTTCACAGGGAACAGGCATGGCTGCATTGGAGCAAGGAAAGAAAGTTAGCTCAACCCTACACAAAGTTATTAGTACTTTCTTTTTAAAAGTTTTTAGCAAAGCCACACAGCAAGAGGTTCCTAGTTTGATTCCTGGTCAATGCACCTGTGTTACAGTATGTCCTTATGCACAGCACTTATTATCACTTTGCCGACAAAGTTGGTGAAGAGGGGACATAACATCGTTACTGTTCATCTGTTTATTTGTCTGTTGGTCCATTTGTCTCTCTGTATGTTCACAGGTTAGCCGTCCCTCTGTATGTATATCTGTCAGATCAACCTCCACAAAGCGTCTGGAAAAGAAGTAAAGAAAACAATAGTGTCATTGAATAGAGTGGAAATATAATAGACTTTAATAACATTTTATTCTTATTTGGTAAATATGTAAGCGCTATTTGGTGTCTATGGGGAAAAAAGTTGAGCATGTTTCTTTTAGAAACTTACAGTATGTCAGACTAAAGTAAAGACTGGGTGTGTAAAAGTGCAATAGAGTGAGTAAAGGTTGGACTGACTAAATGGTTAGAAGTATATTTGGTACAGGTAGATCAGTGGATGGCAAAAGGTGGGTGAGGTTAGTAGGTGAATGAATGGAGGTATGTGAATGGTGTGTTAGATGAACTGGGTATGGCAGATTAAAGGGCACGTTGAGGAATAAAGAATGGAAGATGAATGGAGCATGGGAAGTGAATATAAGATGACTTGTAATTGCAATCTGAGGCTTTCA
The DNA here is from genome assembly GCF_037975245.1 of Apostichopus japonicus. Taxonomy (NCBI): domain Eukaryota; kingdom Metazoa; phylum Echinodermata; class Holothuroidea; order Aspidochirotida; family Stichopodidae; genus Apostichopus; species Apostichopus japonicus. The sequence continues at coordinate 5,686,501 of NC_092567.1, forward strand.
CTGAGATTAGTGTCAAGGTGTTTTGACAATGCAGCTAGTTGAGACTAGTTTCAGGGTGTTTCGACAACTAAGAGATTAGTGTCAGAGTGTTTCAACAACGCAGCTAGTTGAGACTAATTTCAGGGTGTTTCGACAACAAAGAGATAAGTGTCAAGGTGTTTCGACAATGCAGCTAGTTGAGGCTAGTTGAAGGGAGTTTCGACAACAAAGAGATTATTGTCAAGGTGTTTCGACAACGCAGCTAGTTGAGGCTAGTTTCAGGGTGTTTTGACAACAAAGAGCATAGTGTCAAGGTGTTTCGACAACGCAGCTAGTTGAGGCTAGTTTCAGGGTGTTTTTAAAATAAAATTTGGTATAGCATTCTGAGGGTTTCACTGAGATTGGTGACAAGGTGTTTCGACAACGCAGCTAGTTGAGGCTAGTTTCAGGGTGTTTCGACAACAAAGAGATAAGTGTCAAGGTGTTTCGATAACGCAGTAGGTTTTAGGGTGTTCCGACAACAAAGAGATTAGTGTCAAGGTGTTTCAACAACGCAGCTAGTTGAGGCTAGTTTCAGGGTGTTTCGACAACAAAGAGATTATTGTCAAGGTGTTTCAACAACGCAGCTAGTTGAGGCCAGTTTCAGGGTGTTTCGACAACAAAGAGATTATTGTCAAGGTGTTTCAACAACGCAGCTAGTTGAGGCTAGTTTCAGGGTGTTTCGACAACAAAGAGATTAGTGTCAAGGTGTTTAGACAACGCAGTTAGTTTCAGGGTGTTTCGACAACGCAGCTAGTTGGTCAAGGTGTTTCGACAACGCAGTTAGTTGAGACTAGGTTCAAGGTGTTTCGACAACAAAGAGATTAGTGTCAAGGTGTTTCGACAACGCAGCTAGTTGAGGCTAGTTTGAAGGTGTTTTGACAACAAAACTTGGTATTGCATTCTGAGGGGTTTCACTGATGTAAGTGTCAAGGTGTTTCGACAACCAAGCGAGTTGAGGCTAGTTTCAGGGTGTTTCGACAACAAAACTTGGTATTGCATTCTGAGGGTTTCACTTACTGTACCACACAGTGATTCAAACACTTGGAATTCCATGCAGGGTGTTTCGACACCACATCACAGACACAGTGATTCAGACACCTGGTACAGCGCACTGAGTGTTTCGTATACCATCTTTACCTAGGGCCTAGATCTGAGGGTTTCGCTTACCTTAGTGATGCAAACAGTTAGTACCGCACACTGAATGTTTCGTTTTCCATCATTTTTTGACTTGATTTTATGCATTTCGTTTTAAAAATGCTCTAAAAGTAACTAGCATCTTCATCTCTATCCCCAACACATCCCAAAACGCCACAATACGATCTGCGAATCTGAAACGGAAGTGACGTTAGAGGTCAACTAGCTGTGTTGTCGAAACACCTTGGAACTAACCTCAGCCGTGGTTATTCGTGAACAGTGACTGGCCGTCTCAAGATGTCATTCCTTCTGAAATTGACAAAAGAGGTATCCCAGTCAAGTAAGTAACATAAAAATAAGGGAATCTTTGTTTGGTGTGATATTAGAAGCTGTCTTCTGTAAATCGGTCTTTCATTTTTAATTTGTCAGATAAAGATCGTTTCTATCCGGAAATAGTACTCTGAAGACCATTGTGTAAGGCCAAACTTAGCCGCCAAAAATACAATGTAATGATATGTCACGCGATGTAGCCCAAGCCCGGAATCCCGTAATAGTAGTTAGTACTGCTAGTACTAATACTAGTATTAGTAGCCTAGTACTAGTAGTATCGTCAATGCATTTCTCGCACATTACTACTATGTAACAATGTAACTTACAAAAGTTAAGTGACACTGATACAGTGATAGCAATGCAGTGATGATATTCCCCAGTACCATAAAATAAGACATAATTAATGAAGTTGTAGTAGCAGTGGGCTGAATTTAGTAGTTATTCTGCAGATAATGACCCCATCACTGATGGCACTAGCCCTTCCATTAATTTCCTAACCTGTTTCTGTGTCAGTTTCCTCCCCTAAGAAACGTTACTTTCCACCCCTAAATCTTACGTTTTAGGGGAGGAAACCAACGTTTTTCAGGGGAGGAAACAAACATTTCCCAGGAGCGGAAAGAGAGAAGGCATATTGGCTAGGCTAAGTGGAAAGAGTTAAATTAGGTAGTGAAAGAACTGAAGTAAACATTTATGTGATTTAGGAGATTTTAGTGAAAGAAGATAACATATTTTCAAGGGACTTGGGGGCAATGTGTGAAGATTTTTTTTTTGTAATGAAAGAATCTCTAGTAACTGATTTAGGGAGGAAAGTATTGTTTTTAGGGGAGGAACCGAGGAAGGCATATCTACCTGTAGGCTGTGGAAAGAGTAAAAGCTGGTAGGTATGGAATGTATTGTTGAAAGTATTACAGATTAGGCCTAGGTGGTTTGGTCTGAGTTCTATCAAGATCAGCTTGGTAGGCCTGCATATTGTTGATGTTTTTCCCTGTAATTAGAATTTGGCATAGGAAGAATTTTGTGGAAGGCTGTGATTAGATGGTTTAGTATTTTTTTCTGATAAGTGAGTATTAAAATAGTTTCCAGTCACTTGAACAATGGTACAAGAATATAGGGATTCTTGTACACAATACTTATTTAAGCAAATGCTTGGAGTGGAAAATAAAAATGTGAGTTTCTTTTTCTTACTAGCGTTCCTTGTGTTTTAGGCATACAGTGGTGTTACGTCGAGGTTGACAATATCGTATGGGCATTTTGGTCGGTTACAGTCGGTTATAGTCTTTATAGTCAGATCGTCGAGCAACACTTTTATCGTCAGGAATCTCAAGCAGCACTATTATAGTCTGGCAGCGCGAGTATCGTCAGCTCGAAATACACTATAACGTTGGGTTATTGTCCGTTAATCTGCAGTATCTTCGGCAAGGTAGAGAGCTTACAGGAAACGAACAATAGGTTGTGGTTTATGCTTCCAGGAGCAACAGCCACGAGGAAGAATGGCTACTAACAATATGTCAGACAGTTAACTAATTGCAAGAAAATTCCTTGCAAGATGACCGAGGCCATGACCAAACACTACTGTACTGTATATGATCAATGTCAACATACTGTACAAATCTGAATATAGGCCTACCGAAAACATTTCGATTTTGAATGCCTTAGTAAATCATTGATTTTGTAGTAAAACCTCGCTGATTTTAACGGATATATAATACATTACACTATATGAACATCAGATATACAATCATACTTCCCAGTATCAATCATGCTGATACATTCCGTACCGCCGCTGAAATACACCCTTTCCATTGGCCGGTCTGACCGGCACATAAAGCTTTTAACCCTCGACTTGTTTGAAATATTTTTTTTATTTTATAAAAGTATTCCACGATCACTAGACAGCCCCCCTCGCCCTCGCATCGCAACAACCTCTACCTACCCCTACTCCCCCCAGTTGCCTAAACTTTGCAATAGACTCGTATATTTACCTTGCAAGGTACAAATGTCCAGCAGCAGATAAAATTATGATAAATCCTTACGGTCCAGAGCAACAATTTGCGAAAATCGAACTCCCGTTCGTATTGCTAAATAAACGTTGGTGTTACGAGAAAGGCTAATAAATGTCCAGTTGGAATTAATTGTATCCAAATGAATTTATTTTGGCGACCTGCCAACTTTTACTTCCACAGCAGATATTACATGAGTACCGCGTAAATGGGTCAAAGTTTGCGAATAACAGGTGGCTATAAGAAGACCCTTCGTTTCTCAAGCTTTGGCGCTGATCTAGATATTACTTGGGTCAGGCATAGGGTTGGGCGATATTTTCTTTTTACCGTCACGATAAAGAGTTAAAAAATTAGTCGCGATATTTCGATAACTTTTCCTCAAACAGAATTAGTGTAATGGTCGAGCTTTGAGTGGACGGAGAAAGAGAGATATATGGAGGGGACATTCAAAGAGAATATCTGAAAAACCTTACGATATTTTTAACAAATATTGATGCTTAGATAAGTGCTTCCTCACAATCAAAGAGCCGCCCGAACTTCGCTCCGCTTACGTAAAACTTCTATATATATATGGGTCAATCCATGCCAAATCAACAGTGGCCTCCACGTCGACCGTCTCAGAATCGCCTAAAATTGATATGGAGTCTTGCCACATGTCTCAAAGGATGAAATTGGGCAAAAAAAAAATTTTAAAAATTTTCGTTGCTAGGATACGGCCCCGCCTAGCAACCAAATCCAGATTGCATTTTAAAAGCCCTTAATTTGTGTCAAGTTTGGAGGCATTTTTTGCATAAATGTTAAGTATTTTATGTCTAATATTGCAGATATTGTGGAAGACATGTGGCCAGTCTTCGAATTTAGCTAATTTTGAGGAAAATTTACGGTCTCAATTTTTCGTAACAAGTAATTAAAATGGCAGAAAATGAGATAGGGGTCTTTTCTGGCCCTACTTTGAGTGTGCTCTATATTCACAAGCAGAGGCATGTTTGAGTTTTAATTTCCATAGGATCCTTGTCCAGTGGTAGTTGTACGGGAAAAGTGCAAAAAAAAAGTCAAGCGGGTCGTACGTTTCACGAACAGCGCCCTCAAACTTAAGAAATCTCACTTCTGGCCCTAATTGGGGGTCCATTTTGGGCCTGTGGGTATTTTTTTTTTTTTTTTTAAATAGCATTTTTCAGGAGCGTATTGACCCTATTTTTAAAAACTCAAGTCAAAAAGTTGTGTATTTTGTGTTATCTACTCAAATTTACGACTCTAAAATTGCGAAAATCACTTCGTTCATATGTATGAAAATGCTTGCACAAGCCAAATTGAGTAATTCAAATGACAACAACTTCTTAGCATTAGCATACAGGTGCTTAACAATTAGGAGGGTGGTCCACTAGCATAAGGACTACAAATAAACTGCATTTTCAGGGTCATATGCCCAATGATGTCTGTGAACAGCGCCCTCAAACATGACATTTTACCAATATTTTGGGCTATTTTGGGCATTTCAAGGTCAAATTTGGTCACAATTAGAAGTTTTATTTTCGGTTTTTAATACAAAATTAGTAAGATATGTATAGTTATGATGCACAGAATGAGCTAAAACATCTTTTATATTAGTTATTAATGCTCTGATGAGCAGCTTAAAGTGGCGTATATGAGAGTTACATCAGCTCTACAGAAACATGCTTGCGAGGGCAAACAGTGGTAACATTGTATCTTCATTCAAAGAGATGTTAAACAATATTAGAAATTATTGAAATGTATTTATTAAAAGTGTTCTGTCTAATACTCTTTGACTCCCTCTCACCCCCACCCCCCCCCCCCCCCCCCCCCCCCCTCCCCAGAGTGCATTATGCAGATTTGTATATGGGCGATTCCGTGAAAACAGGGACATGACCCCAAATTTTCAAAATCATTTCTGCAGCCATTTTTGGCTTCTAATATACTATAAACACATTTAGGGTCTGGGTTATGTACTTTTTTTTCCAACTATATCACGTTCTTCTACCAAAAAATGTGAATACCTGACTAATGTTGATTTTTGAGGGAATATTTGAGGAAATAGTATGGTTATGTCAAAGTCTCAGATTTCCATATTTGAAAGCAACCTAAATAAATTTGTTATATATGTATTGGTAGTGCCATTAGTGATATATTAAAATATTAATCACAATTCCTCCAAACAGTTTTGGTTTGTAGGCATATATGGCTGTAACGACACATAGCTGATTTGAGAGCGTAATGCGAGTTACCGAAAGACCAAGTTTTTAACTTTTTTTTTTCACTGGAGCAGATAATTTCCTGCCATTTCATATTATGCTTCTAGTCAAAGTAAAGAGTATAAAAATAGTTGAAAGAATTAGAAATGTACCTAGTATATAGATATAAATAGCCATTGGAAACTGTAATGCGAGTTACCAGTAATGCGAGTTACCGCTGTAATGCGAGTTACCACATATTATTCCAATCTCACTTGCAGTACTACTGATCAACAAAACAATACAGCGCACTAAATACTTATATAAGGTGTGCACAGTAGTTACTTCCTGTACCCAGAATGCACTGCAACCTCCATTACATCACATGTGACCCTTAAGACAGTTTCAACAGACATTGATGATTTTATCACCTGACCTTTGTGGAATCACGGACCTTCCAAGTTGCATTCAACTGTGACATCATCAAATGAGTAAAGTTAGCCTATTCTTTCTCCATTTTAACACTAGCATTTTCATGGGATATTAATTGCTTAGTACAATATTTAGGACAAATTGTGAGAGCTTAGGTTATATTAGTCTGTAGCCTATCACATAGTAATCTATATGTTCAAGGATGGGCAAATATTGTAAATCATGACCATTATAATGTGCCTAACATCTTGATGGAAATTAGTCTTGATGTGAAAGCTGATGCTGCCAAGGGTGTGGGCACCTCAGAATTAGTGGGGTGGGCAGAGGGGATGGGACGGACGGGGAGTTTGCATAGGGGATGATTGGGGCTGCTGGGGGGGATGGGGCAGGATTGCAGAGGCTTGGTCAGTTGGAATAGATTGGTGTGGTTTACCAATTCAAATGTGTGTTCCCCAAATATCATGATGTGCAAACCCCTTTCCCCAATATGAGTGTCTTATCACTACAATGTGAAAATCAACCTTTACTCCAAAGCATTTCAAATCCCCAAATTACACAAAATAAGGCAGGCCACCGGATTTCACAGGAATTGATAACTGGAAATGGCCAAACCCCAGGGATGACAAAACTTTCTATCGACGAAGCAAGATGATAAAGAAGTTGGGAACACCTTTGATTGCTAATAGTTGTGGCCAATTCAAGTTTGCATCAAAATTCTAATTTGATACAAAACACCATCCATTCAAGGTTATCTAGAATGGCCATATATAGCTACCACCTTGCCCTCATACCGCATGATGAAACATCTATTGTGTTATTGTGATAATGTTATTATACTGATAGAATTAGGAACAAGGATTGATTTATTAGTTTCATGCTTTTCCTAAGAACCCTAAATACAAATTTCCAAAGAACCAATCACTAATTAACATGCCAAAGAAACTTTTCTTGTAATTCACTATATAAGCTGTGAACCTGTTTAACTTTCAGTAGATGTTTTGATACATTAAAATGGAAGAGGAGAGCTACCAGTTTGCTTGGATTAGCTTCATTGGAAATTTGGATTGATAATTCAAGAGTGTACATTGCAATCTTGTAAGTCAACAATTTTGGATTAGCTTGATTGGAAATATGGATTGATAATTCAATAGTGTATTGCAATCTTGTTAGTCAACAATTCTTCAGTTGACTTTCTGGTTCAATCAACTTCGATTATTATTGATATAATTGTCAGGATGTTTTGCAAATTGTTGCAAAATGTTGTTAAAAGTTTTGGAAAGAGTTTTACAGTTTCTAAGAGTTTCCAAGAGTTTCAAAAATGGCTTTGGAGCATATCTCTTTCAAAGAATTTGATGAATAAAGAGCAAAATCGATGACTGGAAAAAGTGTAATGCGAGTTACCAGACTTTTCCCCCCTCAATACCACATCTGAAGTTGTTTCATATTTTCTACTGCTGATTTATAAACATCAGTAGGGTAGATATCTTGTACATGTATGCAATTGAAGAAATCATTCTTTGTTTGAGCACAGTGCCATTTTGTACCGGTGTCAATTTTTCAGGTGTCCTTTTTCCGTAATGCGAGTTACCGATATTTGGAAGCGCACCATACATTAAGGCGAACACAATGATAATTCTTGATGATTTCATATTGTAGCTATGAATGTTGGGTATAACACCACAGAAAATTGAGGAGTTACACTAACCCATATTCGAGCCACAGCACTTGGATTATAAAAAAACAGCAAAAAGTGTAATGCGAGTTACCATGGAATCGCCCACATACATACAGTATGTGACTGACTTTTACTGCATAGAGACTGCATAAACATGCATATACTGAATGTTTTGGTATAGTAATCTTCTGCTTAAAATTGTCTGTATGCATGTTACCCACCCCTCCCACCCACCCACATCCTCTACCCAACCCTATATCAGAATAGAAAATGAATGTGAACCAGTGCGTACAGTGTGCACTATATATGTGTGTACATGTTCTGTACAGTGTTATTTTACACCAAGTACAACAGTATTTAAATACACACTGTCCAAAATCATGTACAGTATGCACACTGTACATGTATGTACTGGTTAAAAATTCCTTTTAAAATATTAAAAGTCTTTTAATTTAGTGAATTAGCAAATGCATACACTTCATTGCAAATATTTAAAAAGACATTGAAATATGCACAGTATGCACTATGCAGTGTGCACTATATATGTGTGTACATGTTCAGTACAGTGTTATTTTTCACCAAGCACTTTTAAATAAACACTGTCCAAAATCATGTACAGTATACACACTGCACATTTATGTACTGGTTAAACATTCCTTATAAATTATTGAAAGTCTTTTAATTTATTGAATTAGCAAAAGCATACACTACATTTCCCAAATATTTAAAATGACATTGATATATGCACAGTATTGAATGGAATGACCAGTACACAGTGTGTACTGTACATGATTGTGGACAGTGTGTATTTATTTGCTTGGTGTAAAATAAAACTGTACTGAACATGTACACATATATAGTGCACACTGTACACACTGGTTCACATTCATTTTCTATTCTGATATAGGGTTGGGTGGAGGATGTGGGTGGGAGGGGGTGGGGGTGGGTTACATGCATACAGACAATTTGAAGCAGAAGCTTACCATACCAAATAATTCAGTATACCTTGAATGCATGTTTATGCAGTCTCTATGCAGTAAAAGTCAGTCACATACTGTGTGTATACAAATCTGCATAGTGCACTATGGGGAGGGTGCTGGGGGGGGTGGGGTGAGAGGGAGTCAAAGAGTATTAGACAGAACACTTTTAATAAATACATTTCAATAATTTCTAATGTTGTTTAACATCTCCTTGAATGAAGATACAATGTTACCACTGTTTGCCCTCGCAAGCATGTTTCTGTAGAGCTGATGTAACTCTCATACGCCACTTTAAGCTGCTCATCAGAGCATTAATAACTAATATAAAAGATGTTTTAGCTCATTCTTTGCATCATAACTATACATATCTTACTAGTTTTGTATTAAAAACCGAAAATAAAACTCTTAATTGTGACCAAATTTGACCTTGAAATGCCCAAAATAGCCCAAAATATTGGTAAAATGTGATGTTTGAGGGAGCTGTTCACAGGCATCGTTGGGCATATGACCCTGAAAATGCAGTTTATTTGTAGCCCTTATGCTAGTGGACCACCCTCCTAATTGTTAAGCACCTGTATGCTAATGCTAAGAAGTTGTTGTCATTTGAATTACTCAATTTGGCTTGTGCAAGCATTTTCATACATATGAACGAAGTGATTTTCGCAATTTTCGAGTCGTAAATTTGAGTAGATAACACAAAATACACAACTTTTTGACTTGAGTTTTCAAAAATAGGGTCAATACGCTCCTGAAAAATGCTATTTAAAAAAAAAAAAAAATACCCACAGGCCCAAAATGGACCCCCAATTAGGGCCAGAAGTGAGATTTCTTAAGTTTGAGGGCGCTGTTCCTGAAACGTACGACCCGCTTGACTTTTTTTTTGCACTTTTCCCGTACAACTACCACTGGACAAGGATCCTATGGAAATTAAAACTCAAACATGCCTCTGCTTGTGAATATAGAGCACACTCAAAGTAGAGCCAGAAAAGACCCCTATCTCATTTTCTGCCATTTTAATTACTTGTTACGAAAAATTGAGACCGTAAATTTTCCTCAAAATTAGCTAAATTCGAAGACTGGCCACATGTCTTCCACAATATCTGCAATATCAGACATAAAATACTTTACATTTATGCAAAAAATGCCTCCAAACTTGACACAAATTAAGTGCTCTTAAAATGCAATCTGGATTTGGTTGCTAGGCGGGGCCGTATCCTAGCAACGAAAATTTTTTTTTAAAATTTTTTTGCCCAATTTCATCCTTTGAGACATGTGGCAAGACACCATATCAATTTCAGGCGATTCTGAGAGGGTCGACGTGGAATCGACCCAAAAATCTGTTGATTTGGCATGGATTGACCCATATATATATAACGTAGAAAAACCCGAGTTTTTACACACTGACATTGGTCACAAAACATAAGTAGGTCATCGACATTCGAACTTGCCCCAGTTCATTGCACTGTGGGAACAAAACAACACATTGAACATGATGTTACAATTTCCCGCCATCTGGATGCCGAGGGTAAATTTTCGTGTAATATGCAAATTATGAATGGTACTATTCTGCGCGGTTAAACTTTAACCTATTGCGACACATACAAATTTTGGGAAGTTGTTGTCGCTGTTGTAGAAGTAACTTTTGTATCAAATGTAAAGTACTGTATCAGGAGCGTATCCAGGGGGGGATGTTGGGGCGCGCGCCATCAGAAAAGTAGGAGAGAAAAAGAAAGAGGAGAGAAAAAAGGGAAAAGGGGGGGGGGATGAGGAGGAAGGAAGGGAAAAGAAAAAAAAGAAAGAGAAAAAGGAGAATAAAATTCAATAAATCCCAAGGGCACTGTACTGTATCGATATCTAGCGATTTCTGGGGATGAAAATCCCAAAATCTTCCCTAAACTGTTGATTCCCTCCCCCCTCCCCCCCCCCCGCCCACCCGCCCACCCGCCCACAGTGTATTATTTACTTCTCGTTATTTAATCCTCTCTTTATCCTTCCACAGTGTATATTTTTCCCTGACTTATTTTCTTCTCTCCCTCTTTGTTTACTAATCCGTTTACTTCTTTATTTGTGCTCACCTTGCCCTCTGTACTGTATACCTGACACTAATGCAGTAGTTTGCCTCTTGTATTTTCTGTTACTCGTCTTTGCATCCGAAGTTCCTACTAGGGTTGAAACTAGACCCCCACCCCCATCCCTCCCTTTTTTTTAACATAATGACCAGAAATAACAGGTTTTACTTTGACGGGGCGTAAAAAAAAAAACTTAGTTTATAAATGGCAATTTTTTTCAACTTTATTAGGAGGCTAGCACCGCCCCTTTTTGACCAACAAATTTTTGACCAACATGTTTTCGGACCAACATATTTTTTGACCAAACTGATTTTGGTCCCAAAAAATTTGAGTACAAACAATTAAATTTCGGGTCACAAGCAATTTTCGGTCACAAGCACTATTTGGGTCATAACAAACTTTTCGTCCAAAAAAAATTAGAGTCCAAACAAATTCTCGGAACATAAATACGTCAGAACATAGAGACGTCGGAACATAGGGATGTCACCATAGATAGAGCTTATTTAAACGCATTTTAGGATTCCTCACACTGCCGATAAAAAGTCTGTATCTCCTTCCGTTTTCGAGTTATGGGTGATTTAAAGTTTACAAAGTATAAAAGGTGTTGCCTCAAATAATGTTTTTCAATTTACGAATAACATGTGATTTTATTTAGTAGGTCAATTCCACGGTGACTTGCGTGACATTTTTACTAAAATTCCTCTCTATTTAATATCATTAAACAAATAAAGAAATTACCTGGGAGAAAAGCATTCATTTAGTCAGTAAGGTAAGCCTTAATGCTTACAACAGTAGACAAAAAATATTTATACCTCAAGTATTGGGGGTGAAATTGGCGAAAAACTAAACGTGACTCGCGTGACAGTTACTATTAACAAAAATCAGAATGCACACACAAATGTTTGATTTCTTATGTCTTATTAAAATAATTCCAATCACTTTTTGTAATCATACCGAAGTTGAAAAACACCTCTACCTCAATTGCTATGCAACTTTGAAAAAATGTTGTAACGCATGAAAAAAACGATGCAGATGTATTGTGACTCGCGTGACAAGAAAACGTGACTCGCGTGACTAGTTCACTTTTCGGATAGTTCTAGACCAAATGCAGTAGTGAATCAAAGGTATAGATCTTGCATAGTGAAATATAACATTCATTGGTCTAGAAAGTGTCCAAAAGGTACTTCCCTTGGGAATGTCCAGATGATATTATGTCCCCGATTTACCTTCATGACTGCAGACAGTAGGTAATATACTGTATGGGTAGTACAGTTGTTCAGGCAATATATCTTGTCAATTAATATTTGTAACAACATTTATTCTGTTGAAGTCACTCATTTGAGAGTTATAGAAGAAAGAGATCTATCAAAATGTGATTCTCATTTGTCATATTTGAATAAACCGAAAACTATTTGAGAAGATACATTTGCTCATAGGATTTTGGGAATGATTGAGCAGTTAAAACCTTAAGGTTGTCAAGTCATAGCACATGGCATTGCCAGATACAATGTTTTTGTATATTACTTAAAAATCAATGACAAGTGCTAACTTTCCAAATGTGGTGATAAAATAGGCATTATATTGCGAATAAATATTCATGATTTTAAATTCTGATACTTCAAATGAAATTATCACAATTAGTTGCTTTATGTGTGCCCATATTATTCAAGTTGCCTAATTAAAGGGGAATGCATATATGATATCTTTAATCAGTGATTCATTCATCAAACTATAACATCCCTGCAAATTTCACACAGTAAATAGGTAGAAACACTATCTTGATTTGACGTGACTCGCGTGACGTGACTCGCATGACATTCGTAAAGGGTGATTTTCTGCAAAATTTGAATATCTTCTGAAAAGGAAAATTCAGTAATCCTTTTGGTATCTATGTGAAGACGTGATATTCATTATTTGGAGTAAAACTATTGTGCAGGCAAGGAGAAAAGAAACAAAAACAGTAAATTTTGTGACTCACGTGGCAGTAAATCGAGGGTGTTTACTGTTTTCAATTAACCACTGTTGTCTAATGCCTTGATGTCAAAATAAAATTGAAGCTATAAAGTGAGCACTATGCTATAGCAAATATAATTAGTCCAACACACAGTTAATAGGTAGAAACACTATCTTGAATTGACGTGACTCGCGTGACGTGACTCGCGTGACATTCGTAAAGGGTGATTTTCCGCAAAATTTGAATATCTTCTGGAAAGGAAAATTCAGTAATCCTTTTGGTATCTATGTGAAGACTTGATATCCATGATTTGGAGTAAAACTATTGTGCAGGCAAGGAGAGAAAAAACAAAAACAGTAAATTTTGTGACTCGCGTGACAGTAATTCGAGAGTGTTTTCAATTCACCACTATTGTCTAATGCCTTGATGTAGAAAAAAAATTGAAGCTATTAAGTGAGCACTATGCTATAGCAAATATAATTAGTCCAAAACACTGATGATACCTATGATTAATATGTCCAAATCTGCACAAAATGAAATTTCACTGTATTTTTCATAATTTAGTTACTACGGGAACCATTTGTTATTACCGACCCCATAATCAAACAAATGATGTTTCTGGGGTGAAAAAATTATTTTTAGTAACTACAAGTATTCTATTTATTGGAAACTTATACAATTTTAATGTACAATGATTTTAAATTTTTTGGTATGATGTTGACCTTATCATGGAATTGACCAGTAGATCATATTGGACAAGCTCCGAAATTGTACTGATAGATAGAGTGTACTTACAATGCATTTTAAAATTCGATTTTAAAGCAGCATTTTGCGTCCTTTTCTATGATTTTTCTCAACCTCACTGATTCCACTTTGCCATAACGACATACATAACTAGCTAATCTATTTATATTTTACTTCAAATGGTGGCATAAAAGTCGAAAAAATTGCAACTTTCAACTTTGTTGTTCTCCAAGATATTTTCCGTTGGGAACCCAATAAACCTCGCCCATAATATGAATATTTAAACACTACGAACGTCATTGACAGATACGTAATATAACACCACGCTTGATTTGTGTACAGTCTATATGGCAGTTGTACCAGGGAGTTGCATAACAACTCCCTGGTACAACCAACGCGAAGTCTTGAATCTATTTTTAGCAACGGCTCATAACTAAACCTGCATCTCTGATTGGTTGAATTCAAACTAGTGGGTTTGGCGGAATTGTATGCGATTAATTTTAACTGTGAAATTTGTCGAGGACACTCTTCTCATTTATCGACATAAATCGTTAATTACTCGCTAATTAACGCTCTTGGCAGGGTGAAACTTGGATGGTATCTTAGATTGCTGTTTTATGATTGATACATGTAAAAAAATCGATGCACATGTTAAAAAAGTGGAAAAAAGCGACCCAACGCAAAATGCTGCTTTAAGTTAATCTAAAGTTGCGTAATGTGCTCTGATGTCAGTCTATTTGGTTCAAAATAAATTTCCAAAAATTAAATCTTCTCTCAACACTTTTCAGTGTCTGTAGTAAAATCAGTTCATATGAAAAAAACAATGTACGCTAAGGTCTTTGTTTAAGCACGTAACCACCCCCCCCACCCCTCCACTTTCCCTCAAGCTTTGAAGTCGACCCTTGGATAACGCGCGTGGGAATTGCTGCGGGTGTGTTTGATGTTCCGACCATTTAACTATGTTACATTCAAATGGCGCCGCAGCGTCTGCATTGCAGTGCCAGGTCGTAACAACAAAACTAAATGGAAGTTTTAAATCTATTTATTCACTGTTAACATTCTGGATAACATCCACCAAATTTGTGTTCGGTCTGCAGATGTTTTATTCTTCACATTATGGTGCCTTTATATTGTAAGATATTGCCGGTAAAGAAACAAATCTTTTACCAATACTATATTATCGTAGGTGGATTGAAAACATTAAACACCGTTGCACTCGGAAAGGTAATTTTTTTGTACAGGGAAAGTAGTAAAACATTTGGCTACATATGTGAGGTGTTACATTGTTTTGCATCGAAGTTCGTGCATGTTGCGATAATACTGTAAACAACTTAGGCTAGGCCGTCTAGCAATGTACAGTAAGTTCAGAAGCGCATTGTCATTTGTTCATCAACAGGCTGTAGGCCTGGTATCGTCTGACTAACTGACGCTACTGACTGTAATTTTAACAATAGCTATCGATTTAATCCTTTCATGAATGGTCGGTCTGCAACTTTGGCTAGGCCGCTTAGCAATGTCAGTTCAGTACAGTAGTTCTCTTTAGTTTATCAACAGACTGTAGGCCTGGTATCGTCCGGATTGTCCGACGCTACCGACGGAAAATTTAACAATAGCGATCAATTAAACCTTTCATGAATGGTCGGTCCGCATCTTGAGTTATCGTCAGGCTAATACACCTGTACTTGTGCAGTATATCGTCGGGTAGAATTTTTAAAGTCGGATCGTCGAAATTGAAATTTATCGTACGGTATAGTCTGTATAGTCGAGTGGTGTCAACCTCGACGTAACACCACTGTAGGAAGAAGAAACCTGGAACGCATTAACAAGGAAACGCTTAATCATTGTTTTCCCCATGAGGACAGACGAGGAGTAAGTTTTTGAAAAATGCCAGATCTGTCCAGCTGACTATGGCTGTCTAAATTGTTGTTCTGTGTCCATGTTCAGAACAGGCCTTGAGGAGTCTCGCATTCGCTCCCCAACCTGTATCAAACCCTTCCCAGTACTGCTGCACTCGAGACTGCATTGTCCTGTGCCTGTTTTGGACCCTCCTCAGTTTCCTTCCGACCAGCAACAAAGGTTGCCTCTCTGTGTACGGTTGTAACAGTTTCATAAAATGGTACCTTCTTTCCTGTGATTGGGTTCAGGTACAGTAGCAGTGCTATCCTGAAATCCAATGTGTAAATATTAATTCATGTGTACATAATTTAGACAATGAGACGTGTGTGTGTGTGTATGTGATACAGTATCTCAATAAGGAAATGATGTATCATGACCAAACTTGGTGGGTGGATAGTCCATAGTGAGAGGAAGAACCAAATGTCCATCGATGTTGGAAGTTACGCTATTGTAATCCAATAGTCGCCCTGCATATGGGCGACCCTTGACCTCAGGTTGACCTCCATTGACCTGTATTAGTTCTATTTGAATTTTTGTGGCCATATTCCGATCTAAATTGTACATAAGTTGACTCCTCTGCAACCTTTGTGTGCAAAGTTATTAGAGATCAAGGTTTGGTTTGGTTTCGTTAAAATTCTTAATAAGAACAGTTAGGATGATTTTTTGAGTTCTGTAAAAAAAAGCCAACTCTTGCTCATATCAGTCACCTGGTCCTCAACAGGTTCTCAAAAGGACCAGCAGTTGATTTGTGATATATATTTTGGCAATATTGTGTGTGTACATCGGACCACATAACAATGTTAGAACAGTGCTGCTTCCTTGTAAATATTCCTTACAAGCAAAAAACCATAAATACTCCGTAGTGCTCTTGTTTGTCTTTCAATCGCCCTAGGCCTTGTCCTGTGATGAATGTTAGTTTCTGTGATAGAGTGGTTGAAATGTTGGCCCGTCCTGCCAGAAAATTTGAGTCTAACACTGACTTACATTATGTCGAGAAGTGACGTCAGTGCGGCACATTGGTCAGAATCGATCAGATCTCAGTGCTCTTAGCTTGGCCATGAGACAATACACAGGAATGTGAACAGACTGTGCGAATGGATGTGCACACAAAAGATCTCACTCTAAGCTTGGCCTAGATACAGTACACTGGAATGTGTACAGACTTTGCATATGGCTGTGATTCCAGAACTTTGTTATTTCAGAACAACATATTATGAAGAAACCCTAGTAAGGGAATTCTAGAATGCTTTAAATATATTCAAACGATTGCTAACTTTTAACTTCACTGGGAATTTTTCATCTCAATTGCTATTTTACTTCAGAAATGTTACCTTTCCTCGCTACAATGTGCTTTCCAATGATAATGTCTCTGCAGCTCCTGAATTGTGTCCCGATGACGTTACAGTCGCCCATCGTTCTCCACTGTTCAAAATATATTAGATGAAGTTGGCATGACGTTAACATTTCCCTTCTCCTGGATCATGGGATACAAAATCCCTGAACTAGAACTGTCACTATGAAAAAAAATATATATATGGAATTTTTTTTACATATATATACCCAATAGACTGCCCAAAAATTCCTTTAATAAAAACCATACGTTGAACAGTATGTGTACATTTGGTATTGGGAAAGTTTTTGTACTAAATTCTTTTTTCTATGATCACCATTATGATGATTTTAGGCAAGTGTACTGAACATGGAATTGCACCTTCTTTAAACGGCACACAATGAAAGAAACTGTCTGTATTGTTGAAGTTTTTTTTTTACACAAGGCTATTTACGGGAATTTTCTTAACAAATTGACAGCTGGACAAACCTGCAGATGAACTCATAACTACACAATCAAGGACTAGATGAAGACATGAAGGGCAAATCGTAAGTCAGTATCAGACCATTTACTTTTCTCTTTAGTTCCACAAAATGGCAGTTTAACATAAGATTAACCATGTTGGACTTCTTTAACTCTCTTGTAAGAGATATTCCGGTGGATAGATATTACTGCTTTATATATTCAATTATCTGTGCTTACAAATATAAAAGCCTGTGTATATTCTCTTTGCTTGTAACACCCAGCATAGAGTTTGGCATCATAGGGGGTATTGGGCTGAAATTGTCTGGATATCTAATTTTCATGTACTGTAAAATCATTGCACTTTCTAGGAATAAAATATTCTTTCCCAGCACATGTTTGGTTTCGATGATAATTGTAACCTTTGTAGTCATGCAGGCAGATGAGTGTGTGTGAAACCTTGCTTGGAAACAGTATATCTCTAGAATAGAAGTTTGGACCAATATCATATTTGGTGTGTAAAAGTACCAACTTGAGTAGAAAAAGCCTACTGCCTTTAGAGGTCAAATGTCATTAGGGGTCAAGCTGTGAAACCTTGTAATGACGATATCTCCAGAAGGGAAGCTTGGACCAATCTCATATTTAGTATGTAGTTGTGTCACATTGAGTTCAAGATATCTATGGATTTTTGTGGAGGTCAAAGGTTGGGGTCACCATGGGTCAAATTGTGCACATCGTAAACACGATATTTCAAGAAGGGAAGCTTGGACCAACCTCTTATAAAGTATGTAGTTAGTTCAACAATCTGTAAGAGTTGCGGGATATGGGGTTCTTGACAGCAGCTAGCTGTCCAACAGGATTATTGGGAATCCCCCTAGTGGTCACGATGTGTGAAGACAGCTGACCACTGTATTGCAAATACAACAGGCTAAAAACAAGAATAAGACTGGCTGTTAGATATACAGTAAATAGTTATATTGCTCGGTCACACATGAAAGTGTGCAACATAAAGAATCTTGGGAAAGTACTCTTTACTGTTACACAATTAAACTTGTATCAACAATTAAAACAAGAGATATTGAATATTAACAACTAAAGGTGTCAAGTGGCCACAAGACTAATACATGTATGTGCACATTAATAAAAAAGATAGAGCTTATCTGGCGGGCGGGTCTGTATAGTCCAGCAGCACGGCACGGCAATGTAGTTGAATAACTGGTAGGCACGGTGATGCAAGGTTTAATAAATGATGAATGTCCGATAACAGGAAATTACGAAATAGAAGGTGAGTAGTAAGAGTTCCGTGAATATACTTGGACAGTGAAAATAGATAGGAGTGAGAGGTCCAGGAATACTCCAATAAAATATATATATTCAAAGAAATGTTCTTCCCAAGGAGAGCAGGTAAAGTCCAGGTAAAAGATAGGTAGAAGAGTAGGTGACGTCCACGTAAAAGAGTAGGTGAAGTCCAGGTAAAAGATATGTTAAAGAGTAGGCAACGTCCCAGTAAAAGATATATGCAAATACAAAATGGCAACTAGCAGGACACAGCTCTCAGTTCCATATTATCCATTAAATAAACGATGGAATAATGTTCACAAACGTACAGCAAATCACTAATTAACAATTAAATCCTCCAGTAAAGTTATATTTATGTAGATATATATGTATTCTTTAAGCACAAGATAGACAGCTTCTCTAACTATTTATATATATGTATACTGTAGTGTACAGACTATGATATCAAGGGTGGCTAATATACAAACATGCCCTGTTGACTGGCTGACAACTTAACTGCCTCTCTCTCCTAAAACACCTTGGAGGAAGCTCCTAAACCACAGGGTAACAACATGTGACCCTTTTAACACCTCTGATTGGCTATAAACACCCTAGATACCAAGAGTAACACTTAGAACCAATCAGAGCTGATTACACAGACTAATCTGCATACAAATGCTTACACTAAAACTGAAACAACCAAGACAAGGCATCCCTTATCTAAGAAAAGAAAGTAAGAAGAGAAGATGTTTACTAAAACCAGCAACTTGGCAGAACAAAGAAAGTGCTGTTGCCACTGGCTCACTACTAATTATACAGGGGAAAATGAGCACAGGTTGTGGAAGAGTATAGGCATACCTATTACATAACCACTAGGAAGGGAGAGAACAAGAAACAGAAATAGAGCTATTTACAAATCCATTTGTTTTTTGCAGAGTTCAAATGTCACCAGTGGTCAACTTGTGGAAACCTTGTTTTATAATCTATTGTATCTCCCACAGTGCAGCCTATGATATTACATGTGTGTTACGCCTCATTAATAGGAGAGGCTGTTGGCAATTGAAATTAGCTAAAGGGCATCCGTAGATATGAATCAAGAAGTCTCGACCAAATCTCCATTGACTTAAGTGTGTCGGTAACTTACTGTACGTTGCTGCATACATGCCTGTGCACAAAGGTGCGTAATGAAATGTTGTACTGTTTGTACATGCTTAATGTGTTGGAATGGCCGATATCAATTGGAATAATCTATATGTTACCATTGTTAACTTTTCCGGCGTATTTTTGCAATTGTCAAGATTCAGTGCCAAATAAAAACTTTAGGTTTGGATGTAGTAATGTTGGGGGAAATGACCAGGCGCTGTATACGAAAATTATTAGCCTGGTATGATGTTTTAGAGGCAAATCAGATGAAAAATCTTGGGGACCGGGGAGGGGGCTTAACATTTGACTGACGCATGTGTAATGTAGGCTTGTAGGTGTACCACATAGAGTGGAAGAAGCCAGTTGGTAGCGATCAATCTGTATGTTGAATACAAGAAAAGTTTTCATCTCGGTCTTCAGGTGCCAATGTGAATATTGTGTTGTTATATGATCTCAATGCTCTTTGCTTATATTGAGGTATGCTGTTCATCATGGTTATACCCTACAGCCTAGTGTGTCACATTCATATAAGATTATTGATGTAGCACTAGGGATGCACCGGATCCAAATTTTAGGATCCGGCCGGAACCGGATTTTGCCGGATAGTACAGTACCGCTCACGTATAACTCGCGTAGACGTATACTCTACGTTTATCTACGCGATTATACGCGATTATACGCGATTATACGATGTTATACGTTTATCTACGCGACTTTCTACGCGGTGTCTACGCGGCGTCTACGCCGTGTCTACGCGGCTTAGGGCTTCGCTTCAGTGCACCTGAATAGGGATTATATGCGCGTAAAGACGTACAATCTCGTATAATCTGTAAACATAGGATATTCTCAGCCGCTTTATATAGCAGAGCTTCTATGGGTTAGAATAAACTGTGATGCAGAAAAGAGTCGGTAAACTCAACATCAAGTAATGTCTCCTAAGCCTTTCCAAAATATTCAACCACAGAGTAAGCATATACTTAAGCCGTTAAGAATAAGAGTAACAAAGAAAACAGCGCTACTAGAAGTACAAACGATCGATACAATCAGTGCAGGAAAACTTCAGCAAGGAAACTTTATCAATTACAATGTGCACCAGTCTGTTAATATTTATACGAGTTCCTCCCATTGGGCATTAAATTGAATGTAGGTAACAATTAATGAGAACAAGGTAGGCCTTGGCCTATCCTACCCCTTTTAGCCTTCATCGAAAGTTACGCCGTATATACCTCGCAAGAAAACCACGATAACCGTTTAACGAAAAAAAAAAAACAATATTTGAACTTGAAGATCTGACTTCCCCCAAAAGCAATGACAAGGTTTTGGTTAGGCCTACTATTAAAAAATATTTTCAGAAAAAAACCCTTACGATTTTTTTCCACAAATATTGAGGCTTAGGTATTAGTGCTTCCTCACAATCAAGGAGCCTCCACGAATTTCGCTCCGCTTACGTAAAACTTCTATGTATATATAACACGTGGAAAGGCCCGATTTTCTACACACATAATTCCCATTGACATTAGTCACGGAACTTAAATTGGGCATCGACATTCAAACTTGCCCAGGTTCACTTCACCATGTAGCGTTTCTATTTTGCACTCCTGGCACGATGCCAAACAAAATATTTCGAAATGCAGTGTATTGCTTTTTCCACAAGGGCCATTGCTGGTATGTTATATTGAAAGTACATAGGCCTGGCCATTCAGAAAGTGTTGAAAAATCGTGTAAGGTGAATTAATGATTTGAACAAAGTCAAAGGTGATACAACTTTGAACACAAAATTGCTGCGAAGAAATATATTGAAGTAACGTCATGTTTTGACAAAAGCATTCAATGTACAATAACTATTTACTAACCTTTTGAAACAAAAATTCAAGCAGAAGGAGTGGGGAGCAGTAACACGAAATAAGAGAAATATCGACATATTGATGATAATGGCCATCGGTGTCGGGCGACAACCAACCATTCCCACTATATCTTATCCTGGTTCTAAGTGGCTTCCGTTCAACAAAAATATCGTTTTACCTAGGCTCAAAACGTCGCACAAAATATTTTCAAAACAACGGTACACATGAAGTAATCCAATAAATCCCAGACTGAACAACGAATATAAATACGGTACACTACAGCATCGTTACTTTAATGTTTACCTCCTGCCGACACAACCGAAAATGTTTAATATGTAACACGGAGATATGTATTGAACTTTTTTTTTTAAATAATTTCAATGTTTTAACATGTCACTCCCGTAGCTCCTTAAAAGTTGCTAAGCTTTTTATTGATAACGCCGAACGTACCGCCATTACCAGACACACAAGGCGCCACGAAATGTAACACTGTTTAAAAAGTCGGAAACATCTGAAAGTACTAGTAATATGCAAATGTTACGAACGTTTTACCCCTACGTTAAGTGTATTTTTTCTCACCGTTCAATCGTCCGGTTATTTTCCTTTTTTTATCTTCAATGGTTATCGAAGTTTGTTTTTGACAATGAGGAAATGTTATTCGCAAAATTTGAACATATTGAGAAACAAATCCCAGGGCGTAAAATCTCACGAACGTACTTGTACTTCCAGGAATCCAGGGTAAAGCTCGTTGCTGCAAAGGTTGAGCTCACACGCGCTAAGCAAGGTACCTGGGAGACTGCTTGGGCCACCCCTCCTCTCTTACGAGACGGGTTAATATAGTGTTGCACGTTTTTGGCAGTTTGCCAGGGTTGTAACAACTCCTTGTTAGGTCAGAATGGAATGCAAATTAACAGGTGTCAGGCTTGTGAGCAGAAACCAGGACATGACCTAGATTTCCAGGGTAGTCAATATTCCGCGCGCGCACCTGCAGTTGGGATATTTGGTGATCACGTTTTAGTACGCATGACATGGGAAAACGAAAACCTCAAATGAAACTTACTGTTGGAATACGTGGATTTTACTCTTCTGATGTTCGATTACAACTGGTTCTTATAATGTCAAGTTTAATGGAGCTGGTAAGCATCTTAGCGCCATTTTAAATTGTGCTCGAACACTTTTGTCATGGCCAATCAGTCTGTGGATCCTAAATGTTTTTTATTTGGCAAACGGACATTCAAGGGAAAAAGTCATGCAATTGGAAACTGTTTTCCTACATTCTAAGAAGTATAAGTTTTTTTACGTAACACCTCTTTTTTTGTTCAAAGTTTTGTTTTAGCATAGGCCTACTCAAATCAACTGAGGGAGAACAGGATGTTCAATGAAGGTTTACATATTTTCATATGAAAGGTCCGCCGTTTTGCGGCAAATTCTCTGCCTCTTTCAACACATATTTTCCAATAACACACTTCTTGCGACAAAGAATTACCATACGTTTGAGTTGTTCTTTTTTTTCAAATAAAATAATGTTTCTCGTACGAAATCTGAAAAAAACGGGCGGCCATTATTTTTTCTTTTCATTGCTTTAATACTAGTTCGGAATACGTGGCTTCCTTTACAAAATATTATTTAATGATAGTTTAGATTGCTTGTAATCCGAATAGACACCCGGGGATTCAGGAAAAAGGAGGCCCCTTGTGCAGGCGAAAAACATGTTTTGTTTTTAACCGGCCCTGCTTCAAAGTTGTTCGGTGGAATTTTTTCTTTTCATTCCAACGAACCAACGGTAAATTAAATAAAAATTGACAAAGAAACGCTTAGTAATACTTTATTATTTCTTCAAAATGTTGACAACTATTCAAAGTAAACTAATCCTCCGTGGAACAGAACCTCTACAACTGAAAAATAAAGTCGGGGAAAGAAACACTGAATAGAAACCCAATTAACAAAAAACATTCTATGCCATCAAACACTTTACCTCCGTCCCCTTCGCTGCAAAGTGAATATCACCTCTTAAACTACGATGTAAGAAACGGCTGTTTTAAACATCTCACTAACTCTTTCGGCGACTTTAATCCCTATTCATTGAGCACAATAGCATTTCCTGCGTATAAACTCGTAGAGGGATTATACGCGGTGTCTACGCGGCCTCTACGCGGCAATTTCTTTGTCAACGAGTTTATACGCGAGTGTGCGTGTTTATACGTGTTTATACGATTCTGTGCGCGTACACATGTCCAGTTATACGTGAGCGGTACTGTACATGAAATCCGGCCGGATAAAATCCGGCCGGAACCGGATTTTTTCGTTACACAAAAGAAAATCATTATTAAGAAGTAGAAGTATGAAACAAGGAGCAAATCTTAGGTGAGGTATACGCATATTATAAAGAAGGTGAAATTAAGCTTGACCCCATTTATGAGATTAAATATGACTTGAAGTGGTGTAATCTACATTCTTTAATAAAATAACTACAATATAATTGTTGACAAGCTTGATACAGTATGTAAATTTGTTTGAGCTGGAAAAATACTGCATACTACCTATGAAGTTTGTTTTAAAACGGGAAGCTACATTTCACAAATATCATACTTTATACTGAATAAAAAGATTATTTAATTGTTGTAATAACACTACTATCTGGATTTAGAATTGTCTTTTATTATTCATTATTTGGTAACAAATTTTTACACTGCAATATTATCTGTAAAAAAAAAAAAAAAAGCATTGTATCTTTCCAGAAGAAATTTCTTATCTATCTTTTATCTATCCTTTTAAGTTAATAAATACCAACACCTTTTTAAGGAATAATTCAGGCCAGATTTTGAAAAGATCCGGCCAGATTTTGAAAAAGATCCGGCCGGATTTTGAAAAATATCCGGCCGGAACCGGAACCGGATAATTGCTCACTATCCGGCCGGATAGTCCGGCTGGACCGGATATCCGGTGCATCCCTATGTAGCACCATTGAAACCACACTGCAGGTTTGCTGTCTGGTTATTAATAAAACATTGAACCATCCATATGCAACAACAACAAAATGTAGTATACATTTTGAAAGTTAACTGAATGATGTAATTATTTAGATTCCTTATTTTTCTCATATTTTTAAGAAAGAAAAACAGATTCACGGAAACGATGGGCAGGAGCTGTTCTGACACGAGCCCTTCACGCTTCGTAGACTGTCTGAAGTAAATCACGTGACAATGGAGCTGAATCCTGATCTTCAAGGTAGATGCCTTAATCTTAG
This sequence comes from Apostichopus japonicus, assembly GCF_037975245.1. Taxonomy (NCBI): domain Eukaryota; kingdom Metazoa; phylum Echinodermata; class Holothuroidea; order Aspidochirotida; family Stichopodidae; genus Apostichopus; species Apostichopus japonicus. The sequence goes on from NC_092567.1 coordinate 5,711,229, forward strand.
ACTTTGTCATTTGTGCATCTTTACTTTTGGTAAAACATGTAACTTCCTCCCGCTCTGTCGTCTTAATAACAAATAGAACAGTAACAAAACTGTATTATCAGTAACGAATAAACAATTAAGATTTACGTGTTCCCATGTGTGTCACTAATTTATTGTTTGTCAAATTTAGTCATACGTGGAACATTTACACATATTGTTTCTTTTTTTTGTTTAGAGAAGAAAATATTTCTGATAGAATGTCTCAAAAGGACATATAAAGGCCAATATGATGCGATTCAACCCCTACCATATATAAAAGATAGACTTTATTGTGTGGACAAGGTCTTTGTAGAAGGGGGCGTTGAAGTTTGTCTGGCACCAGAGCTAACGCCAGGCACCAGAGGATCATGGGAGCGTTTGGAATCTTACAAAAGTATTTATACTGACTTTCGGTTTAAATCCAAAAGACGCATTATACAAGGAGAGCCCGGGTATGGTAAGTCGACGTTAACCCTTCAGCTGGCCTACGATTGGTGCAATGACGTATCGGATTCCCCGATGAACAATGTAGAGATACTAATTCTTCTTCGGTTAAGACAACTTGGAAGTGTAAAGTCTCTCTACAGGGCGATTAAGTCATTTCTTCTCTTCCACGAACCCCGTGTTAGCAAACATGATATTGAAAAGATCATTCACAGTTGCTCGTCGGTCCACATTATTTTGGATGGATATGACGAGTATCCTGGCAGGGACAGCAATGATAATGACGATGTACACAGGATTATCAAGATGGAACTGTTTGCAGACTTTGATGTCAGCTTAACGACAAGATATCTTCCAGAATGTCTTAGAAAAGAAACTAAGGGGGCCAAACTAACAGGGTTCGATGACAAAGCTAGGGATGAGTACATCCGCAAGGCCGTAGTATTTAACAACGATGAGGCAGTGGCAGAAATAAAACAACGGCTCAATGAAAACTCCATCCTTGCTGATCTTTGCCAGGTGCCTCTCATATTTGTGATGTCTGCCCACATGGTTCATGATCAGAGAGACCTCATGAAGTTCAAGTCTGTCACACAGTTCTTCAAACACATGATTAGATGTTTTTACGACCATCTGAAACGGAAATATTACGACAATAAAAGCAACAAGTTCTATCGTCATGAAACGGGACATCATGAACTAGAAAAAATAGCTTTCGAAGGATTAAACAAGACAAACCAACAACTGTCATGGATTAAGACTAGATTTCATCAAAGAGTCGGGCAAGAATTATATGACCAGTATATTTCAATTGGTATTTTGGTCGAAGAAGATGAAGTGAGCGATGATTCTACTGGAGACAATGTGTTGTTTACAACGATGGTCCGTTTTTATCATAAACTATTCTGTGAATGGTATGCAGCCCACCACCTTGCCACTCTTGTAAAGAACGCACACGATCTCTCCGATATGCTAAGGTTCTTAGATCCATTTGATCTTCAGTACCTGTTTAGATTCGCCTGTGGTCTGGATCCCGATGCTGGAAAGAAACTCATCAACCATTTGAAGGGATTACCAGGCGGGGATAAGTTTGCCATTCTCTGTATCCTGGAACAAACTGGTGACGTCAACGACATTATTGATTCGGTGAAAGAGCTCTGCTCGCGTGACGTTGACATAACGGAAAGCGACAGCGCTCTTCTTAAATTATCGACGACACAGTTGCTGGAGATTGCATCTAAATATCATGTAAGTTAGCTAATAAAAAATAAAAAATATTTTCCATATTTTTCCTACACCTAATGTAGGAACTGTCTACAGTACTATTTTATAATGGTTTTGTTTTCTTGATTCTCAAGTCTATTCACAGTCATTGAAAACTTTTATTTAAGCCACTTTAAATCAAAAAAATTAGGTTTAAAGAAGATGGATGGTTTTCCTAGCTAATGAATATACAGTGGTGTATTGAGGATAATTGCAAATGTCATAGTATATTTAAACCAATCAGAATAATCTCTGCATGTGCCAAATTGCACTAAAATCTTATCATACTGATGATGTATTGATAATATTGAACGTATACTTCAACATAAACACATGGAGTGTTAATTTTTGGAATTTCAGATTCTTCCGTTACGAATAAATAGCTAGTCTTCCAATACCTTAAAAAAAAGTTAAATGCTTCGAATGATTGAATTATATATTATATATATGCCATATATGTTGGAGTGCATTGTCATCGAACCAAACTAATGTAGTAACAACCCTTGCTGGGGTTGTAGTGTATTGTCATTGAATCATACTAATGTACAGTAGTAACAACCCTTACAGGGGGTGTAAAGTATGGTCATCGAACCATAATAACGTAGTAACAACCCTTACAGGGGCTGTAGTGTATGGTCATGGAACCCACATGGGGCGCACATCCCGGGGCGAATTTTTTTCCCAAACAGGTTTGCAATTACAGAGTTTTCCGCCAACCAATTGCTCGTGACGTCAGCATAAATAATGGGCATCGCTTCGAAGTTCGAAGACATGCACTGAATTACACACTGACACTTAATTTTGTTACGGTCCATCAAACGCCCTAACTTTACTTTTAATGCTTGAATCACATGTTGACCTTACTTAATATGATACATACGCTACATTCTATTGGGTTCGTGTTTACGTTATTCAAGATTTGTGAGCCGTTCTATTGCAATCGGAATTCGTTTTGTGGAATGGGTAGGCCTACACTAAAATCAACTTCACGAGTCTTGAATGAATATACGCAGACAGTTTAGTGTAGTCAAGGCTTCATACTTGACGCACCCCCGTAATTGACGCACCTTCAATTATTACTAGCAATGATACAGCAGGCCACCTAAACTTTTTGCAGTCAAGCAGAATTACATTTTTCATGAGTTGGAATCCATTTCAGCTATTTGTTGACCAAATTGGTGGTATTTTTTGGTTCCTCGCTAAAAGCAAAGGAACCTATGTATTCAGGTTGGCGTATGTGCGTGCGTGCGTGCGTGTGTGTGTGACGCTTTAGCTTGTATGCACGATCAGGGTTCATTTTAGATTTTTCAATTTGCTTAGCAGTACTGCTAATCAAAATCCTGAATTGATTAGCAGTTTGGTAAAAATGGTTAGCAATTTTTTTTTCTGTGCACATGCGCTGCACGATAAAGATAATGTCATAAATGTATCCCTGGCACTGGGGGCGGGAAATATTGACTCTCAACTCTCAGAAGAAAGTTTCAAACATATCTTTCCACTTTTAGAGGGAATGCAATTATGCAAGCATTCACGATGTGGCATATTGCGCAGTAACGTTGATATATCGAATTTCGCCGTTGGCCCCATAAATAGTTACACAAATATAAAAAATCGTGATGAATTTAAATTTTATTGTAGGATGTTCACGATATTGATTAAAATACGTCAAAAGTGCGCGAAATCATGTATATCCATGGTACAATAACACTAGGTTGCTGCCTAGCTTGCCAGTTACAATAGTTTGCAGTTTTGATGTCAATAAAAAAGTGGAAGCATATCCCAAGTAAATATTCCGAAGCCAGCTACCGATAGCAGCAACTCGCTTATTATCCACTGCTATGTCCGCCACTAGTATTGCTTATTGGCGGCTGCTATTGTCCGCTGTTATTGGTAGCCAACTTCAGCTTGATGCAGACTGAGCCTGCACCGGTGGATCGGAGTACGAGTGCGAAAGTAACGTTATATTATTATTATTGCGTAGCAGCATAGGTCAGATCAGGCATAGGCCTAGGCCAAGTAAATTATTTGAATCAAATGCGAAAAGAAAACTCCAAAAGTGTCAGATAAAATAGTAAATATGAGTGTAACATTTCGTGCTAATGAATCATGCTCTGTGTGATAGTAATGTATGTGGTTATTTGGGACTTTAGGCTGCTATACTCTAGGTGTGTGTAGTCTAGGGGCCTACCTTGGGTTGTGTAGCAGTTGCGCGATACAAAGTATCATCTTGCATCGCAAATGTAAATAATCGCATCGCAAAGTGCGATGCGATACCGCTTAAAATGAACCCTGTGCACGATAACTCAACAAGGGATTGACTGATCATGATCAAACTTGGTGGGTGGGTGGCCAATAGTGAGTAGATGAACCCTATTGTTTTTGGTGCCCACAAAGGTCACCAAAGGTCAGTTATGGTCGAAAAACCCAAAATACTAAAACTGCAATAACTCCCAGTGCCAATGTGCGACAAGGTTGATATTTTGGGACAAGTTGTGAACTGGTTAGGGGAACATTTTGAAACTTAACGGTCATGTGATCTGAGGTCACCAAAGGTCAATTAATGTTAAAAAACTAGTATTTTTGCGATAACCTGAGAACGAATTGTCCGTTAGGGTTGGGAGTTGCTTCAGTGTAATCCAATTGTCGACCCACATCTGGGTGACCCTTGACCTCAATTTGACCTCTGGTGACCTTTTCCTGTTTTGGGGATTTTTACAGTTTCGATACTATTTTCAGATGTCAAAGGTACCTTCCGATCATAAATATCGATAGGTTGATCCCGGTGTGACCTTTGTGTGCGAACTTATATGGGGTCAAAGTTTTCGGTCGGAGTTAGGATGGCTGTACAGACTTGTCGTGTTGATTTTTGGAATCAGCAGATCAAACTACATTTGAAACCAAGGTCAAAAGGTCAAAGGTCACATTAGAAAAAATGTGCTTAGTTTGGGAGAAAACGGGCAAAAAAGAAAATCTTTGGTTTTGATGGTAGATTTGGATCAAAGGTACCTTCCGATCAAAAATGTCAATGGGTTGACACCCGGGTGACCTTTGTGTGTAAAGTTATACAAGGTCAAAGTTAATTTTCAGACATTTAATGCAATAACTCCCAGTGCCATGGTGTAACAAGGTTGATATTTTGGGACAAGTTGCAAATGGTATAGAGGAATATTTTCAAACTTAACGGTCATGTGATCCGAGGTCATCAAAGGTCAATTAATGTTAAAAAACTAGTATTTTGGGTGAGAAAATGGGCAAAGAAAAAATGTTTGAATTTTTACAGTTTTGATGCTATATTCACGTCTCACCAATCAAAAATGTCAATAGGTTTACTCCAGGTGACCTTCGTGTGTGAAGTTATATGAGGTCAAAGTAAATTTTCAGGCATTTAGTGCAATAATTCCCAGTTCCAAGGTGTGACACGGTTGATATTTTGGGACAAGTTTCAAATGGTATAGGGGAATATTTTCAAACTTAACGGTCATGTGATCCGAGGTCACCAAAGGTCAATTAATGATAAAAAACTAGTATTTTTGCGATAACTTGAGAACCAATTGTCCGTTAGGGTTGGGAGTTGCTTCAATTTAATCCAATTGTCGACCCGCATCTGGGTGACCCTTGACCTCAATTTGACCTCCGGTGACCTTTTCATGTTTTGGGGATTTTTTACAGTTTCGTTGCTATTTTCAGATGTCAAAGGTACTTTCTGATCTTAAATGTCAATGGGTTGACCCCCGTGTGACCTTCGTGTGCGGAGTTATATGAGGTCAAAGTTAATTTTCAGACCTTTAATGCAATAACTCTCAGTTCCAAGGTGTGACACGGTTGATATTTTGGGACAAGTTGCAAATGGTATAGGGGAATATTTTCAAACTTAACGGTCATGTGATCCGAGGTCACCAAAGGTCAATTAATGATAAAAAACTAGTATTTTTGCGATAACTTGAGAACGAATTGTCCGTTAGGGTTGGGAGTTGCTTCAATGTAATCCAGTTGTCGACCCGCATCTGGGTGACCCTTGACCTCAATTTGACCTCTGGTGACCTTTTCATGTTTTGGGGATTTTTACAGTTTCGATGCTATTTTCAGATGTCAAAGGTACCTTCTGATCATAAATGTCAATAGGTTGACCCCTGTGTGACCTTCGTGTGCGAAGTTATACAAGGTCAAAGTTAACAAATATGAATGAGGTCACGGGTCAAACGTGAAAAACTCCCATGTTGCAATAACTTGGCTACTATTTATTGGAATTTCGTCAAACTTGGTATGATGATATTGGTAGGTATTCTCCACACACTGATGTGTGTTGCAATTGATATCACGCATGTATATAAGGGGGGGGGGGGGCTAGCATTATTTCGTTATGAAAAGTTTGTATGCACAATAACTCAACAAGGGAATGACCTATCATTACCATACTTGGTGAGTGGGTGGCCCATAGTAAGTAGATTAACCCTGTTGATTTTGGTGCTCATATCGTGAATATTAATGAGGTCATGGGGTCAAACGTGAAATACTCCAAATTGCAATTACTTGGCTACTATTACTAGTCGGAATTTCGTCAAACTTGGTATGATGATAATGGTAGATAGTCTTCACACACTGATGTGTGTTGCAATTGATATCAGGGCTTAGCATTACTTTGGCAACAAAAGTTTGTGAGCAGAAATTACTGTTGTTGTATTAGGGCTTTGTTAGAAATTTCCCTATGAATGGAACTAATGAACAGCAGCAAGGAACCATGAAATATTTTCATTCTGGTTAAGCTTTAACACCCTCCCCCCCCCTCCCCCCCCCCCTACGCTTAGATAGTTTGCAATGCCAAATCTACAGTTTCGCCCCTCCCTTGGCAAATTCCTGGCTAAGCGCCTGTGCCGGTTCGGTGTATGGCAAGCATCAGAGAGCTTCAGTTACAATATTATTTAAGGAACATTTCACAAGAGTAATATTGTGGATTGGACAGCAACTGAACAGGTTCTGCTACCTCTCTCCACACTGAAAACATAACATAAATTAATGTTAAAACATGCCACAAAAATATTGTTGACTGACCACAGCTTACTTTAAGGTTGTGGACAGCAATTATAATCCTTAGATAGACTTACGGTATCATCTCTTTATTTATGTATTAAACATGGTAGACAATTTACAGACATGGGTATACGATGACTGTCAAATTGCTGGCTACCCTACACAATGTTTCTCACATATGAACTCACTATATGTATAACACAGTTCTATGTAACTGATTGATCTCAACAAGAGTATTTCATTTTAGATTTTTTAGTCCTGATAATAAGTTCGGGTTGATTTGTTACAGCTTGCCAGATAATCTTGGGAGTAACCCACAGGTGGCAATGCACATAATCACTTCAAGGACTTGATACTTCATAGTTTCTCAATTTCAAACACATCCTGATCAGATCAAGGTACACACTAGAAAAAAATTAGCTTGCCTGGCATTTGGGCAATCTTTATTTTCTACAGAAGTTGAAGTTTTCTGATGAACTGTTAATTTAGGTATCTATCAGTAGCTGTCTCCACTTTAGAGAAATCTTCCATCCACCACTGCATACTGCATATATCATTGTGTTTAGTCAAGTTTGTTTGCTCTACACAATTAAACAAGTGGAATCTTAAAAAAGCATTTGATGTTAGTTACAGTATAAACCTAATAAGCCAAGCTGTCTTCACCCACATATGGCCTGTAGATTTGATCAAAGGTATCCAACACAACCCATTACCATTTCATTAACTGACTGTTGAGAAATTATTAGACTCACATCCACAAAGGAAGCTATGTCATCAGTAATATGTTTCAGCTTGACTTTTTCTGTCACTTTCTTGGAGGAAATGTACCAAAGAAATGTTGAAAACTGTCTCACCTGGAGGTGAAAGAGAAAATACAAAATAACTCAACTTTCCATTCACTAGATTTATCAAGGAGAAAATTCATCAGGCCTGAAATCTTTTGGTATCATACATCAATGTCTTCCCTTGTGTCTTATTAATAAGTATATATGAATAGTATAGAGCTGTAATCTCAGGGCAGCAAATATATTGGTTTCTAATTCTGTTTTTATATTTGGGTTTATGGAACTGACATAGCTAACAGCACACAACTAATAGCATTATTCAAAGCACCATTGCCTTTAGTTTAAAGCTAATTTTAAGAATATGTTTTGCATCTGAGGTAATCAAAACAATCAGTTATTTACAACACTTGTAGTTGTAACTGATCAACTCCGTGTTACCTCCCAAGAATTGTGAGGCCCGCCCCCAGCCCCCCCCCCCCCCTAATTAAAAAAAACTTTTGGCAATTGCTGGAAGTCTACCAAATTTGTGAGCTATCTTCCATAGGATTGCAACAGCAAATAAATATAGAGAGCACATGTGCTTGAATTTGCTGGAAATATCTCTTAAATGGCCAGTACTAAAGCTGAAGTGCAAATAATGTACATCTTAGACAGAACACATTAAGAGAATTTTTCAACACTATTGAACAATGGCTAAAAATGGAATTCTGAATTACTTTGGTTTTTAATATGAGGACATGCATGTCTTGTATTACTGACTGACAACAACATATGCTCACGTTACAGTAAACCAACCAAAGACTTCCACTTGTAATCCCTTAGTATATGGCTCATTGTCAAATCCCATAAAGACTAGATTATCTTCAAATTTACATTTTCTTGGGTTTTAGATGCACTGAGATGGGAAGGGTAGGAAATGTTAGAATGGAAAAGGAGAAATTGTTCCTGTTAGTGATTTTACTAAACAAAGTTACATTGTGACATATGTAACATATCGCAAGTGGAAGCACATAGGCTTCAGACAGTGTGATCATAGTAACAACATTTCTGATTCACATGCTGAGGCAGTTGTGCATATATAGTAACAAGCTCACTTAATACATGTCTCCATTAAAACAGAATGATGGAGAAGTATGCCACATATTAATGTATTTATATATTTCTTAGCCTCGGCAAATTTTGTGTTTATAACAAAAGTATATGACCTCAAGTAGGTACATTACCATATTTTTTGTGGAAGTGAGGCTGACAATACAAAGGAGTGTGGCCACACTTTAAAGACTGAGTACTACCCTTACCTGCCACCCAGCCCTATGATACACATCAGGGGCAGCAATTTGTTTCAAATATTGTGGGGGACTTTTGCTTGGATGCAGGCGAATAACTATCAAAGCGGAGCGCCACCATTGGTTGGCGCGCAGCGTACAAGAAAATTTCTGGTTTTGATAGCCCCCCAGATCATCGGAAATGGCATTTCTCGGGCTTGCAAATGACCAACCAGATGTAGACTTTTGCCTGAGAACCAAGTTTTTTCCAATAGTTTTTTTTTCATTCATAACTTTTTTCAAGATTGTCACCAGTCACACATCATGTTCGACCTCATCGCATCTCCTGTGGATCATTGCTTTTGTAGGTAATTCTACGTAACGCCCAACAATACCCGTCAGCCCCACTTTTCAAGGTTTTAAGCCTGTTATTTTTTCAGAATTTGAATAATAAATTCACTTCAAAACATACCCATAATGTTGCACAAAATTTCATCTATGGACAACTAATAAAGAAAAACCCATTCAACCCCTAACAGACCGATCAAAATTTCACGAGTAGAGGGAAGCATGATGAAGAATATGTTGGTCAAGGAATTTTCGAAAATTCAGATATAGTTAATTTATTGGTTTACAAATATTAAAACCTCTTATAACGGCTACTATAAAACTTTGATATCCAAAAAAAAAAATGCCAACAAAATATGCTCGAGAAAATTTTGGCCGAAAATGCCTCCCAGATCGCTGGAAATGGCACTTCCCAGGCCTTGTAAGTTGCATCTAAGCATTTTCTATTTTGAAATTACTAGCGATATCATAAAAAAATACAAAAAATATGCTTAAAAAAAACCTATACCACCAAATATTGGGGGGATATTAGATACTATATCCCCCAAAATGGTGGGGGGGACATGTCCCCCCGTCCCCCACATGATCGCCGCCCATGATACACATATACACTAGGGTTGGGCGATATATCGAAAATTATTATTATCGCGATAATTTTTTTTCAAGACGATATTTTTTGAGGATTGAACAAATGACGATAATTTCTTGTGAAAGAAATTTGAAATAGATGTAGAAAAAAAAATTCTCCGTTTTATGTGTAAATGTTATTCTAGCATTCCATGGTTAAGACAGTTGAAAAGAAATATTTTATCAACTTCATTTACTGACTTTTGAACTTCGTAAAAACCCGTTCTTTACAACATTGACTGTATAGAGAACAAAACTCTGAAAATCAGTAGAGAAATTACCAATTGTGTACGAAAAGTAAGTTGGTACACCTTTCTAATTTTACGAAAGATCGAGCAAAATACTTTCGAAAAATTCACGCGAAACTGGCATATCGTGCTAAATGCAACAAGTGTCATGTAAACAAGGCTCTAGTACACCCATTTATGAATAAACCAGAAGACCACATATGGTGTAAAGTTGGGGAAAGAAAGTATTTTCTAGAATTTCCACAAAAAAAATAATAATAATAATATCCTACCATAGTTAAGTGTATAGTAAATAGCCTAACCACTTCGTCGGTTACGGATCTCACGTAACAACAAAAACACAACTAATTGTATTTTGCGAAGTTGACGATTTCTACAAGGCCATGGAAACAATATTTAGCATTAAGTTAATCACGCCTGGTGGCCTAAAACATGGAATTACAAGGTTTACTTTCATAAAGATGGCCATACTGTAGCTATTGGGGCCTTGATATCATGCTATGTCTGTATGGTATACACTGTGCCTCGTGTATAAGGGGAAATAGATTGTTTTGTTCATGCGGAGGAGTCGGTTGGCTTGAGGTGTGTTTTACTTACCTTAATGTTACGGGGATATTTACCTACTTTCCTTGAACGTCTAAGATAATATTTCGCATAACTTTACGGATCCTTTACTGACTGACCAAATTAATTCTAGAGTGGAGCCAAAAAAGTTTACTCCATGAAAAGTTTTTTGGAACCGTGCCAAAAATGTTAACAAACAGGTGTTAGACAGGGGGGTTGTTTTGCAAGGTACTGTACCTGAGAAAATTTGAAGCACATTGTAGCCTACCGTGATATTTAAGTACGGTTAAACACTGCAGTTGTAAACTGATTGTTAGGCAGTCTAGAAACGGGGCTTTGCCGAACGTAGTTTGTTTCATAATATCGACAGTTTTGTAAGTTAAACTTTATAAAGATTGTAAGACATATTAATTCTCTTTTCATTTTATCACATAATATAGCTACTCTAACTTGTCATTTTAAAACTTTCATCAGTTTCGTGACAATTTAAATTCATAAAGTTAGTCAGTATTTTGAATCCTCAATTGCGATTTTTTTATCGCCAGACACGCAAAAATACTTAACTTTTCCGGGGGCCACCCCTTGACTCCAACGGGGCTCTAAGGCGGGCCCTGAACCCCACGCCATTATGCTCGGTGTGTTTGCTGCGCGAAAACAACGGTGGGAAATCGGCAGTTGTTATAAGTGTGTTCGCGAACACACTAAAAACAACAAGAAAAAAATTATCGTAATTATCGAAATATCGCGATAATTTTTGAACTATTTATCGTGACATTAAAAAGCAAATATCGCCCAACCCTAATATACACATACACATCTTTGTGTATGTTTACACATTGGTAGGCAATACAATGAATTGCATGCAGTGCCTTATATACTGTACGTATGTAGAACCATATAAACGAGCAAAATAAAACGGAACAGTTGATGAAAGTCATAGTAGTGTATATTCAAACGTTTTCGAAGATTTCCCATATTCCTCGTCAGGAAATAGATAACAATATAGTCACTTATGTTTAGTGCATACGAAAGTTGTAGTATTAATGTTGACTATCCATGTTCAAAGATATAGGAGGTTCTAAAATAAGTTGAGTATATATGACGATCCATGTTGAAATAGTTGATTGTTTAAAACGGGTTTGAGTTTCTTGATGTACAGTACCTCCTTCATTTTAATTTCAAAGTCTGTATAGCCGCTGTCTATGACACTAAAGTTGGTGATGTTAGCTGTTCGGCAGTCTATACAGTGAGTGATATGCTCATAGATTGCAGATTTGTCAGATAAGTGCTCCTTGACCCTTGTAGCCAGATGTCTTTTAGTCTTACCGATGTAAGTTTGGATCTTATCACAGGAACCTTCAAATGAATAGATGACATTGGCATTAAGGGTCATGGGGGTCTTATCTTTCAAAGAAAAGTAATTACCGACTTTGAACGTTTTGAAAACTATAATACACTTCTTGTTAATGCCTCTAAAATGTTTAGTTAAGGATCTCTTGAAATTGAGTGAAGGGTGACCTATGAATGGGGACTTCAGCTGAGGCATGTTTACTTCAGTATTTAGTTCTCAAATATGCAAAGAAGAAAATGTTATCATGACATGATATTGATAAAGAGGGGGAATTTAATTTCCTTAACCATGCTTGCTAGCCAGCAGTTTGGTGAATCAAGTCACAACAAAGCTAGCTTTACTTCATTCTTACCATTCCTGTGGAACTCTGTGCATCAAGAAGTGTAGGATTCTGAAAGTAGCTTGATAGGTTCATAGGTCCTGATCTCCTCTATTCAGTACAGTCTCTGTCTTCATATTCACTAAAGGGTTGCTTCCTACGGTTGAAGTATTACATCATGGAGCCGTTCAACCTCACTGACTTCTAAATCAAAAGTGAAACATTAACATGATATCAAACAACTTATTCTGAAGAATTCAGAAACATAAGGTTACCCACATCAAAGACAAAGCCATGGTAGCAATACCACTATGATCTAATCATTGATCCTTTAAATTCAGTAAAGTTACAGTGTGTCGTTTTTGAAACTTTTTTAAAGTTCTAATAAACTTGCATTCAGATAGCAAATTACACAGGGGTCTTTGTCGGCAATTAACTTCACGTGTGATCCCTTCACTTGTTGTAAGTATGTAAATAGCTGCACATTAGATTTGCGATACTGAAGCTGTTACAAAACAAGTTACGTCATCAGGAAATGACTGATCAATACCAGCACAAACCCTGGAAATTCTGGATATGTTACAATACAAGTAATGTTGGACCAGTAAGGGTGGTGTAAAGCACTGCAGTATTTTGGGTGACACAAACTACAACAATAAATGTATGATATGAAATGTTTAATTTCATCGTCATGTGACCTTTACTCACTGGCAGGTCAGCACATAAATCCACAATATCCCAGGAGAGGAAACAACTCTAGAGTATATTAAAGAGTAGGTTTTTATAACTAAATTTGACAAAACCCTTGCAGACAGTTGGATGATTACATACTGTATATGAAGAACACTTCTTGAATAAATTAAAACGATCAAAGTATTCTCCTTAAAGTTAAACTTGTAACCAACTAATAAGCGAGCACAACCTAACGTCAGTCTTACATAGTGCTGAGACTATTTCACGATTGATGCTGGCATTGCGGGCCTATTCAATATTGTACCCAATCATTGGACTAGGCCTAGGCGTAAGTTAGGATGCAGTTTCAATTGTATATATGCCTATAAATAGAATGTTATATGACTAGAATAGACCTATTTACCGTATTTATTTGTTTGCCACAAAAGTACAAAGTGGAGGGAAGTCTTCCATAAAGCTTAAAAGCTTAACAATGTGGAAGACTCCCTGAAGAAAGAAAAGAAAAGAAAAACAAAACAAAATATATATATGTGTATGAATACATACATAGATATAAATACAAATTAAATGTTCAATATATATATATAGTAATTACATACAGGTATAATTTAGTTTTAGTCAGTAACTAGCTATTATTTCCTTACAAAACCACATCTTAAAGGATGCGACTGACTTTTTACTCGTTAAATCGTTCAATAGAAGATTCCATGTTTTTGTTGCACGGTTTTGTTGGCTTAAAGTTCCAATGGTGGTATTGTAGAGATTATAGTGGGCATGATTACAGTAGCATGCCTCGTGTTATGATTATGTACATCTCTGTTACTGGTTTAAAAATTGTTAAAGGCAGCTGGTAGTAATCCATTCCAGGTCTTGTAGGCAAATAATGCAAGCTTAACTTTAATGAGATCGTGCAATTTTAGTAAGTTGAGTTTCTTAAATAGGGGACTGGTGTGTTCACGTGGGGCTGAGTGTGTTATGTGGCGAATGGCTGCCTTTTGGAGTATTATAAGATTGTTAAGGTTGGTGTTGTATGTACCAGACCAAATAATGGAACAGTAAGTGAGATGCGGGACAACCAGGGTCTGGTAAAGTGTTCTGAGTATGTTTTCCGATAGATAATATTTCAACTTAGATAATATGCCAACATTCCGTGCAATTATACTGCAAATAGTTGAAATATGGTTGCACCAGCTAAGTTTACAATCAATATTTACACCTAAAAACTTAGTAGTATAAACTTGCTTAATTATTTTCCCATCCATACATATATCTTTATTCCAAATAAGTGTATTACGAGTATTAAAGACAATGTAATTACTTTTTTGTACATTTAGTGATAATTTGTTGGCTGAAAACCAATTACAGAATTTATTTAATTCATTTGACACGTTGGAAGATAATGTGATTATGTCGTCGCTCTCGAAGAAAATACTGGTGTCATCAGCAAAGAGAATGATTTTGGCTAGTTTGGAGACATGACAAATATCGTTAATATATAGAATAAATAACAAAGGACCTAAGACTGAACCCTGTGGAACGCCGCAACGAATTTTAGCAAGATCGGATCTAGAGTTTTTATACAAGGTATACTGATATCTGTTCGAAATATAGCTTTCAAGCCAGTTGAGAGTAGTTCCTCTAATGCCGTATGAAAATAATTTATTGATAAGGATGGTATGATCGATCGTGTCAAACGCCTTCGAAAGGTCGAGGAATTCACCAATGCAATTTTTGCCATTATTAAGACTAGTATGTAAACTGTTAAGTGCATCTGCCAAAGCCAGTTCAGTAGAATGTTCGGGTCGAAAGCCGTACTGTTCTTTACAGAGAATATTATATTGGTTAAGAAAATTATATATGCAATTGAACATAAGTCGTTCTATGATTTTAGAAAAACAGGAAAGCAATGAAATCGGTCGATAATTCTCATATACATTTGAATCTCCCTTTTTATAGATTGGTATAACCTTTGCCGTTTTAAGCCATGACTTCATCACTATTAGCCATGACTTCAACGTCACGATGTCCCCTGTCATTGTTAGCTCATACCAGCATGCTGGTGTGAGCTACTGTATTGTTACAGTGCAGCGTCTATCACTGTATCACTCTACCCGTCAACAATTGGTAAAACCGCTCCCACTCGCACAGTGTTTGATGGAATTTCATGAAACTTGGACACAAGGACCATTGGGTATAGGGCCATCAGAGATGGTCCGAAATTTGGGGTCCATGTTCACCTGTGGGCCGTAATGGGCCATTTTGTGGGAATACGCAAAATGCTTCTTCTCCTACAGATGCCATGGTACAATGTTGAGGGTTTGTCACGATAGTACTATGGAAGTTTTACCTTCAGGGTGTTCATGAATTTGAGATCAAAGATCAACTAGGGGTCTTTTGTGGCCCGGGCCGCGGCCCTATATTTTCAAATTGCTCCTGTTCGTACAGTGTATGGCCAGTTATAATGAAACTTGGTCACAAAGTTCCTCCGGATGAGAGTTATGAGGGGTGTTCGGAAAATTGAGGTCAAAGGTCATTTAGGGGGTCATCGGGGGTCATTCTTTGTAATATTTTCAAATTTCTCAATCTCCTCAAGATTTTGATGGATCATATTCAAAGTTGAACTGATGATTGTTGGATTGTGTATGAATAAGGTGATGCCTAATAATTTTTGGTCAAAAGTTAATTAATTACAATTAATCCCCATTGTTTAAAAAAATCTGAGCCTTCACCTTTTGCCAAAGCTCCTTTAATTTATCTCCCAGTCTCTGCAGTGTTTGTTTACATTTGTGGTTAAGCTCTGCAGAGGCTGTTAGTGGAATTAAAGCAGGACTGGGAGTTGTTATTAACTGTTGAACTGTAAGCATGATAGCCCTATAGCCAATCAGCACTTGCCGATTCTTAGAAGTCTTTGAGCCTGAGGTATGTAGGCAGCCAGCCAAAATTTTGGCAAGGAGTCTTAGGAGTGCTTCAGGTCTGCTCAGGTAGAGGGGAGAAAGTTTAATAGGGTAGGTCAGTGGTATTGTTTGAGAGAGTGGGTAAAATAGGATTTAAAGGGGGAAAATAGGAATTATAGCCAGTGGTGTGGCCAGGATTCTGCTAATGGAGGGGGGGGGGGGGGGTTATCCCTCATGGGCCCAAAATTGGTGGAACCTGAAAATTGGCCTGAAATTTGGTGGGCCATAAAGTTTTGTGGGCCCTACATTTTTAAGCTCGAAAAGGTATGAGCTTCTGCACCATTGGTGCTCTAGTTAATTGTAGTAGCTGTACGTGCATAGCCTAACGCTATGAAAGGAATACAAGGGATTTGTGGAATTTGTTATTTGACAATTGCAATAAACTTAGTCTGTTTCTTTCAGTATCATGTTCACCATCTGTAATATGTTGCATTATCTTCATAATTAGTAAGCCAGTATACTGTAGCTTCGCGGAAGCACACCAAACAAACAGGGAAGTACAGCCATACTGCTGTTCCGTCAAACGCTGTATCCACTGTGTCGTTGGTTTGTTTAGATTTTGAAAATGCGACTTGTTCAAGTCATTGCATTGGCCACAAGGGAAATTCCCCTATTTTCAGATATATGATATATTTTCCAATTTAAATGTTATTAATTTGCAACAAATCAAATAAATCAAATTATTAAGGAATTCAACAAGATGCTGAAAATGTCAAACTTATTAATTTTTATCAAATGTCATCATTTGCAGTAAAGTGATAGTTCGTTCTACATTTTTCTACTTTAATGTTGCGTTCGTAGAATCCTGTACATGCAGCAGCTTGAAAGTGGCCAGGTCGATAACGCGGAAACCGCGGAAATCGATAAACAGAGTTCGGTAATCGAGAAACCAGGTTCGATATCAACGGTTTCCGCGCTTTTCGCGTTATCGACCTTGCTATATACCAAGGACCAAAACGCGGAAAGCGCGGAAACGAGTGGGATTTGTCAATGGAGAGTGCCGGACTTCAGCCTATATATGCGCCAGGAAGGGGTGCGGGATTAAAGCTACAGTATTTTACTAAATGTAGATCGAAAACGCGAATATCCTAAAGTTTACAATGGATGGGCTAGATTATTTTGTCAAAGGAGGGTGAAGAAGTTTTTGAGCGCATATCAGCCAATATGCGCCAGTAGGGGTGGGAAAGGGTTTTTTCCCCTAGTAAATGCAGGCCGAAAACTCGGAAATGTTTTTTTACACAATGCCTGGCGAAACTACCTGTAGAGGATTTTGTCCAGGGAGGGTGAAGAGTCTTTGGCGCATTTCAGTCAATATGCGCCAGGAAGCTAATAGGGTTGTAGGGTTTTTCCCTAAATGCAGGTCGAAAACACGGTAATGTTTTGTTTATAATGGCGAAACTAGATGATTTTTTCAAGGGTGGGTGTACAAGTTTTTTAGGCGCATTTCAGCTGTAATGCGCGAAAAAGGGGGTGGGGGTATAAGATTTATTTCCACTAAATGCCGGTCGAAAACGCGGAAATGTTATCTGTAATGGCGAAACCAGAGGATTTTGTCCAGGGAGGGTTAAGAGTTTTCGGCGCATTTCAGTCAATATATGCCAGGAAGGTGAGGGGTTGTAGGCTTTTTTTTTACTAAATGCAGGTCAAAAACTTGGAAACGTTTATTTTATAATGGAAAAACTAGAGGATTTTGTCACGAAAGGCACCGCGAAGATATTTGCTGAGCGCATTCAGCCAATATGCGCCAGGAGGGGGTGCCGGAGGGTGAAGGCTCTTTTGTTTTCTAAATGCAAGTGGAAAACGCGGAAATTTTTTTTTTACAAAGGCGGAACTAGAGGAGTTTGCTTAAGGAAGGAAAAGAAGTGTATCTTTGCAGGGGCAAATTCGGCCGATATGTACCAGCAAAGGTGTGGCTTTTGCACTAATTCAGGTCGAATACGCGGAAAAGTGTTTGCCAATATGCACAAGGATAGAATCGGGGTATGAGACTTTTACCAGTCAAAAACAGGTCAAAAACGTTTTGTATACAATGGCGAAACTAGATGATTTTGTCAAGAGAGGGTGTTTTGGGCGCATTTCAGCCATTATGCGCCAAAAAGGGGTGAGGGTGAAGTCTTTTAACAAAAGGCTTGTCGAAAAGCGGAAATATTTTTGAACATTGGCGAAAATTCTCTAAATCAATTCAAGAAAAGTGAAGAAATGTTTCAGCTAACATGCGCCCAGAAGGGGTTGGTTTGAAGCTGTAGTTTTGTTCGATACATATTGTTACATACATTTGTTCGATATATATATATATATATATATATATATATATATACCGCCAGCCATCGAAATAACAGTCTCTAGCCTATCATCTAACCAGGATGGATTCAAGAAAGCAGCACCCACCTACAATCATGCCCTCCAGTTCAGTCACCGGATACAACTATACTATCAAATACCAAAACAAGGAACACGATAAAACCAAATAGAACAAGAAACGCAGGTCAAGGAATATCACATGGTACAACACCCATACAGCAAAAACGTAGAGACCAACGATGGGGCGGACTCCCTAAAACTCATCGACAAGCACTTCCAACAGACCAACAATCTACACAAAATCTTCAACAGATCAACAGTCAAAATAAGTTACAGCTGTATGAGAAACTTGCAACAAATCATGAAGTCACACAACTCAAGGTCACGAAAAAAATGAGCCAACCCCTCCCCCCCCCAAGGAAAAGACATGCAACTGCCGAGAAGTAGACAGTTGCCCACTATGCGGCAACTGCTTGGTTAATGACGTCATTTACAAAGCCACCGTCACGTCAGGCACCGACAACGTGTCATACGTAGGCCTAGCGAGCGGAGAATTTAAGAAGAGATACAACAACCACACCAAATCATTCCGACACGACCGATAAAAAAGACAGAAATGGAACTCTTTAAACACATCTGGCAACTCAAGGAGCAAAAAGCCGAATATTCTGTACACTGGGAAATTGTGTCACAGTCCAATACGCACAAGCGGCAGTCCGGTCTATGCAATCTTTGCATAGAAGAAAAGCTCCAAATAATCACCCTCAAAGGCAACGCGCTCAACAAGAGAAGCGAGCTCATCTCTACCTGTAGACATGGCAACAGCAGAAAAGGAAACCACCCAGCCGTGTCAAACCTAAACGGTAGTTCATGGAATAGCGAACCATACTTTATTACGGATCAGTGCGCCTGACGATCGCTGTACAACTACATGTACAAGTGTGAAAAGCGTAGCAATGAACTCGTAATAGTTTAACATTTATTACAATATATGTATATATATATATATATACTTACACATACATATACATATACATACCTCCCTGACGGGGGGGGTGTTGCCCCGCTCCCCCTTCCCCTCTGCCGTCACCCTGTCGGTATATATAAAGGTGTGAATAAACGATTCTATTTCAGCCAATATTCGTCAGAGAGAAGTGGACTTCTTTTCACTTATATAGGTCGAAAAAATGTATATATTCTTACTTAAACATATAGCGGAAACAGAGCGGTCCCTAATTCCACTCATTTGTCGAAGTGTAGTTAGGAACCACTCTTGTCGAGTAAAATCTGATCGCCGTCCTGGGGGAGGGGAATAAATGATAAGTGTTCCCCTCCCCTTTTAATTTTTAAAATATAATTTAGGGTCCTTAGAATCTGGTGCTGTATTTTTGCATTTTTCTAAGTAAATTTAGGTTAAAAAAACAGTTAAAAAAGTATTTCCGCTTCTTTGGCATGTACTTATTGAAAATAGCTACACAACCCCCACTCCGTCCTGGCGCATATTGAATAGAATGCTAACAAAACACTATTTCGCTTTTCCTGCATTTAGAGAATTCCTGCCATTGAAAAACTATTTCCGCGTTTTCGACCTGTCTTTAGTGAAAAAAACAAAACACAACCACGCTCCTATATTGGCTGAAATGTTCCAAAATAACTTTCTCACCTTCCCTTGACAAAATCCTCCAATTCCACTATTTAAAGAAAAAAAATCTGCGTTTTCGACCTGCATTTAGAGAAAGTAGCTTCAACCCCCAGCATATCGGCTGAAATGCGCCCCAAAACCCTTTCCCTCCCTTGACAAAATCATATAGTACCGTCATTGTAAAACAAATCCGCGTTAGTGAAAACACCTCACCCCCCCCTTTACCTCCTTTGAAAAAATCCTATTGTTTCGCCATTGTTAATCATATATTTTTCCGTGTTTTCGATCTCCCCCACCCAATTCAGGCGCATAGGCCTATTGGCTGAAATAATCTTAAAACGTGTCTTCATGTTTCCTGCATACATTTAAAGAATTTCTGCTACAGTAAACAAACATATTTCTGAGTTTTCGACCTTCCTGTAAGTGAAAAAAACCTCAACCTCTTCCTGGCGATTTTTGACTGAAATGTGCCTAAAACACGTTTTCACCCTCACTAGACATTGTTAAAAAAAAAACATTTCCGCGTTTTCGATCTGCATTTAGTGCAAACAGATTCGAGCCACCCCCCTTCTTGACGGATATTGGCTGAAATGCGCCCAAATGTTTTTTTCTCACTTTCCTCCATTTATAGAATTTGCCCATTCTATAAAAATAATACTCCGAGTTTTCGACTTACATTTAGTAAACAAATTCCAAAACTTCCAGGCGCATGATATAGCTGAAATGCGCCCTAAAAACTACACCCTCGCTTGACGAATTCCTCAAGTTTCGTCATTATATAAGATTTTTTTGCGCGTTTTCGGCCTGCATTTAGTGCGAAAAAAACCTCTTCAAACCAAAGAAATTCTTGTCTAATATTGGCTTAAATGGGCCTAAAATATCTGTTCACTTTCCTTGCGTTAAGAGAATTTCCGCAATTATGAAAACAATATTTCCTCGTTTTCTAACTGCCTTAGGGAAGCCTCGCAAATCTAACCGCCGGTTCCGGGCCGGCGGAAATCTCGCACCCCTTGCTCATTATGCATACATGTGCATATTGGTCCCATGGTTGAATGCACACAAGCTGGTTGCCAGCCGGAGTAATGAGCACAGCGTCCTGACAACGCAAGGCTGGTTATTCTTCACAAACAATGAGCAAACTTGGCCAAGTGACCGATTAACTTTTGCGGTTTTGACAGTCAATAGAGCGGTAGTTTATGTTGAAAAGTGACTTATACACTTAAATCCGCCACTACCAAATGTCCGAGATTCGGTACTTAATATAATTCTTGCAAATCTTCCACGTTATCAAACCTCACAAATAAAATTTCTTGGGTCTCTTATGAACAATTGTGAAACTCCGCTACTCGAAAGTTCGATAAAAGCAGCCTTTACCTGGGTCTATACATTATGAGCCTTTGTTCGACGAGTGGTACGTAACTATGAATTAAAAACTGAATCAGCCATTGCATTAAATATATGCCCCCCAAAAACTTCAGAAAACCCATATGGACAAACCAGAATTTAAACAAAACAATAGTTAAAGAGAGAACATCGACCGTAACGTTGACCTCTGAAGCTAACTGCGACACAAATTCAACGAATAAACAGATGGTTTAGGCTTGATTTTCCCATTGACGTAGTGTGTTAGGCTGCCATGTGGTTAGAGATATAAGTTACTATTCGTTGAAAATTTTACTATACGTACATCAGTTTACAACTGCAGTGTTTACCCCTACTTAAATATTATCGTAGGCATACTGTACATGCGCTGCTGTCTAACACCTGTTTGTTAACATTTTTGGCACGTTTCCAAAAAACTTTTCATGGAGTAAACTATTTTGGCTCCACTCTAGAATGAATTAGGTAAGTCAGTAAAGGATCGGTAAAGTTATGCGAAATATTATCTTAGACGTTCAAGAAAAGTATATATCCCCGTAACATTAAGGTAAGTAAAACACACCTCAAGCCAACCGACTCCTCCGCATGAACAAAACATTCTATTCCCCATGATACACGAGTCTATACCATACAGTCATATAGCATGATATCAAGGCCCCAATAGCTACAGTATGGCTATCTTTATGAAAGTAAGCCTTTTAATCCCATGTTTTAGGCCACTTGGCATGATTAACTGAATGCTAAATATTGTTTCCATGTCCTTGTAGAAAACGTCAACTTCGCAAAATACAATTAGTTGTGTTTTTGTTGTTACGTGAGATCCGTAACCGGCGAAGTGGTTAGGCTATTTACTATACACTTAACTATGGTAGGATATTAATTTTTCCTTTTTTGGGGGTGGAAATTCTAGAAAATACTTTCTTTTCCCCCCGCCAGATGTGGTCGTATGGTTTATTCATAAATGGGTGTACTAGAGCCTTGTCTACATGACATTAGTTGCATTTAGCACGATATGCCAGTTTCGCGTGAATTTTTCGAAAGTATTTTGCTCGATCTTTCGTAAAATTTGAAAGGTGTACCAACTTACTGTTCGTACACAATTGCTAATTTCTGTACTGATTTTCAGAGTAGTAAAGGACGTTTTTTTTTACGAAGTTCAAAAGTCAGTAAATGAAGTTGATAAACTTTATTTCTTTCAACTTTTTTAACCATGGAATGCTAGAATAACATTTACACTTAAAACGGAGAAAGGATAATGGCATTTTTTCCACATTTATTCCAAATTTCTTTCACAAGAAATTATCGTCATTTGTTCAATCCTCATGTCTACGATCTAGCTGGCTAAAAAAAAGTACAGCTTCGCTGGAGTGCGAAAAATTCCCTACAGTCAACCGATTTTTTTTCACCTAGCTAGGTAGTGTAGGTCCTGTTCTATACAACTTAGTAGGATTATTCTAAAGTCATCCCGTATGTTAGGCTCTGGTTCACGCTTATGTGCACGTGTACAAGAAGTGAGATTGTGATTTCTTTTTTAGATTTTTAAATCTTAAAAATTCAGGAAACTTAATGTCCTTGCAATAAGGCAACAAAACTTTTTGTTCCTACTTGGCTGACTGGGAAAATAAGAAAGATAGCATTTTAGATTCCTGCAGTGTAAATTCACATTTCCTTACTTACTTTTCACAGAAGTTTTGCTTCTGCAGTAGGATAAAATACGGCGTATAAACATACTATCTTTTTGAAACGTTTGAATACCTTGAGACTTAGCTATGATGTTTTGTTCAACTCACTATTGTGTTCAAATCGGCTTAGTAAAAACTTGACCGCGGCTGTGAATGTAACTGTATAGCGTGGAGGGTGGTTTGGAGAGAGTGTGCACTCAAGTGTGACTCATTATCTGCTTGTGGCTGTGCTCATTATAGCCGCGGAAAATCCACCGGCCCGGACATGGCGGTTAGATTTGCGAGGCTTCCCTTAAGTAAAAATAAATATCACCCTCCCCCCCCCAACCCCGGCCCATCCTTTGCTGGCGCACATTGGCTGAAATGCGCCTAAAACACTTCTTCACTTCACCCTCTATTGACAAACACCTTCGTCATTGTAAAAAAACAACAGTTCCGCGTTTCGGCCTGCATTTAGGGAAAAAGCCTACAACCCCATTACCTTCTTAGCGCATATTGACTGAAATGTGCCGAAAACTCTTCACCGTCCATCGACAAATTTCTCTAGTTTTGCCATTCATTGTGTTAAAAAACATTTCGCATTTTGACCTGCATTTAGTGAAAAAAGGGCTTTTCCCCACCCCTCCTGGCGCGTATTGGCTGAAATGCGCTCAAAAAACTTCTTCACCCTCCCCTGCCAAAATCATCTAACTCATCCATTGTAAACTTTAAGATTCCCGCGTTCTCGACCTACATTTAGTGAAATAGCTTGAAACCCGCACCCCTTCCTGGCGCATATATAGGCTGAAGTCCGATCAAAAGACTCCGGCACTCTCCATTGACAAATTCTCATCGTTTCCGCGCTTTCCGCGTTTTGGTCCTTGGTATATAGCAAGGTCGATAACGCGAAAAGCGCGGAAACCGTTGATATCGAACCCGGTTTCTCGATTACCGAACTCTGTTTATCGATTTCCGCGGTTTCCGCGTTTCCGCGTTATCGACCTTGCCGCTTAAAAGTGTCATCAAGACAGCAAGATAAGAATGTATTACCATAAGAAGTAAGCATTTTTTTACTCTAAGCTTAGAAAGGAATCAATATTTTAACGTTTCCCTATATGTTTTGAAAGACGAGATAAAAGTATTTTATTTTGTTTTTATTCATTTAACATGTAAATTTTCAAATCGTTTGTGTTTATCGTTTTATTTATGCATCCATGTGGACATGAAAAGCTTCAGCCCAAGGTTTAACCGTTGGGGAGGGGAACTAACCCAATTGATATACGTTGAGTCTGTATTATTTACTTCCTCGACCCCTCATTTACTACATACCCAATCGACGTTAGTTGCTTAACTGTATGTTTACACCGTGCATATGTATAATGTTATGTCTCTCGTACATGTGTTCTTTTGGCGCCAAAATGTCTAGACTGACGTAGAAAACACCTGTCTATGGATATCGGTGACTCAATGCTATTGAATACCTGTACACATCTATCACTGACAATGAATGGTTTAGTGTTATATTCAGGCCTGTAAAAAGAGGGCAAAACGGGAAGCTCATTGCCGGGAAATCTTGAAAACTCGCGGGAAATCTCACGCGCAGCAAAAAAAAAAAAAGGGTTAGAGAAAGAGCCAAAGAGGAAATAAAATTATAAAAAAAAATCAGAAACACTAACTTTAGTTTCTGGGTGTCTTTATTTCTCACTTGAAATAACCCAAAATAGCATCATAATTATTTAATACACTTAATGGCATCGCCGCCGCAAGCCCGCTGAATCTCTCAAGCCAATGTTGGAAAACCTTGTTCAATTTCCCGCGAACACACTGCCGATTTCCCGTCGGTGTTCGCGCAGTACCTGGGAATTTTCCCAGGTACTGTACATTGCCAAACAACTGTGAGCGCTTCCCCTGTCTAACACCTGTTGGTTAACCTTTTTTTTTCTTTGGCACGTTTCCAAGGAACGTTTTATGTAGTACACGAGGCACAGCCCATACAGTACGTACATACACGCATATCACGATATCAAGGCCCCTATAGCCATTGCCATCTTTATTATGAAAGTGAACCTTGTAATAACTTATGTTTTAGGCCACTTGGCATGATTAACTAAATGCTAAATATTGTTCTTGTAGAAAACAACTTCGCAAAATACAGTTGTGTTTTTGTAGTTACATGAGATCCGTAACCGACAAGGTGGTTATAGGCTATTTGATATGCACTTAACTATGGTAGGATATTATTTTTTCCGTATTTTTGGAAATTCTAGAAAATACTTTCTTTTTCCCCCGCTTAACACCAGATGTGGTCTTACGGTTTATTCTAGAATGGGTGTACTAGAGCCTTGTTTACATGACATTAGTTGCATTTAAGACGATATGCCAGTTTCGCGTGAATTTTTCGAAAGTGTTTTGCTCGATCTTTCGTAAAATTTGAAAGGTGTACCAACTTACTTTTCGTACACAATTGGTAATTTCTCTACTGATTTTCAGAGGTTTTATCTCCATACAGTCAAGTATATACGTTGTGTATTGAGTATAAACTAATCGAGAATGCAACTTATGCAAGAAAACAATGCGGGGATTTCCAGCAGACAAATTTTTTCTTTGCGGGATTACTGAGTCAGTTGAAGGGAATCGCGCACCTTAGAGGGAACACTGAGCTGAAGTCAAATTCATACGACAGAAAACGTTTACTTTCTAACATACAATATAATTTTTTTAAATGTGGAATGGCAATATTGTTGTTCAAAACATTTCCCGCCAGGCTAATTTTTTACAGCAACCTTCCCGCGCTGTGCCGTGGGTGTCAGTGTGACATTGACATTGCCCTTGTGAGTGGTTTGGGGACACATCATTACTCGTTATTGTGACAAAGATTGCGCGCACGCAGAACTTTTCGTAGGTAGTGTGATGCACTGATTGTCAACATGTGATTGTCATTTTAAAAAGTTTTGACATTATTTGTACGTGAATGAGAGTGAAGTGAGGAGTGGTTTTTTTCTCGTGCGCTTTGATAAATTGATAGGGGTAGTCGGGTAGGCCCACACGTCAACAAAAATACAAAATGGCTTCGTTTATTTAGTCTTTATCAGAAATATTTGAAGAAGTGTAAAGTCTGCTCAGTTTGATCGATCCAACACAATATAATAATAAAGGCTTACTGGGCGTCCTCTTTGAAGGATTTTTATTTCATTTGTTCTATTTTTATTGTGAACCATATCCAATTTATCTCTCTGCTCCAAGCCATGCGGCACACTGTACATAAAAACTGATGGGATCCATCGCGCACTCCATTGCTAAAATACACGTGCTCGCTCCAGCTCCACTGATGTGTAGAGATCAGTGGCTCACTTGCATCTCATGTTTGTTTACATTACATATTAATAATTGATGTGGTACAATGTGACAGCCGGGTTATAGATGTATAATAAATTATTATCAGACTGGAGTGATTGCTTGAGATGAGACTAGTTTGAGTTTTGTCTAGGTAAGAACTTAAGAAACTGACACACTAAACCAGTTTGTTTTAAAAATTATATTTATTACCTTTTTAAGTTCAAATTAGCACTGGTCTCAACGATTGCAAGTTGTTTTAAATCGCCAAAAAGGTGCACCAAATGGCGCCAATTGCATCCTCATTTTTCAAAAATCAGTACCTTGTCAGGGGGGCACATCCCCCCTCACACGCCCCCCTGCGCCGCTAAAGCGGCGCAATGGCTGCTCCGCAGCCATATGGTTCGAGGGAAATTATACCTTCCTTGCAGGGAAAAAAACATTTTTTACAGCCCTGGTTATATTACTGTAGTAGAGTTGCAGACGTAATATATTCGTGGGAGTTATTTGTTACCATTGACTTGATGAGTGTTAAGTAAGACGGATGGAGAGGAAACCGCTGTAATTATTACAGTAATAATTCATCAGTGAGATCATTTGACGGTATGGTATAGAGGCATAGGCTTTGATTGTTATATCGGCAGGGCAAACTAAGGTATAGGTTGGACTAATAAAGTTATGTTAGGCATCTCAAATATTGTTAATTAAATCTAGAAGTACTACTTAGAATTTGAGAGAGGACATGTTTAGCAAATAATCTAAATCATAAATAATAAAGATCTTAGCCTAATTGTTGACTGATATTCAGAAATGCCCAACTTAAAGCATATCTTAACTATAAAAGATTTGAATAAAAAAGCAATCGGGGCACTGAGTTCTGTTTGAGGTTCTTAAATTAAGCAAAGAATACACCTGCGCTTAACATTCTCGGTGAGATGATGCCTAACCTTTACTTTGAGAACACTTACTGCATTCTAGCTAAGCAAACTTATTCATAAACAAACTTTAGGAACTTTTTTATGCCTTCAGAAATCTTAAATCACAAAAGAATGGTAACGTTCAACTCGTGCCTAATCGTACATAACATAGCCGTATGGAACTTCATACTTGTGTCAATCTATAACATTCCACAATGATTATTGTGAAGACCTAACTTACTCAATCTTTCAACCAGTTATGTAAGAAACCTGCAGTTTTGACTGAACAGGCTCTCTGAAGTAATGTTATTGACTAACTGATTATTACTACTGTAATGACCTAACTCCTGCCAATATAAGTTATACTTTTAAAAGGGCACCACCCTCTCAATAAATTTTAATCACTTGATTTATCTCTTGTGCTTGTTAATCTACATTTGTCCCCTAACTGTTTACACCGCTGAACCCCATAGTCACAGAAGATATTACAATGCAGACCCCATCAACCCGATTAAACTTAATTAACATAATTTAACACTCAAGGCTATGTCATTGGCGGATCCAAGGGGGGGGCCAAGGGGGGCCATGCCCCCCCCCAAAGGTGAGCCAAAAAGTGTTTCCAAACATCTGCTAAATCGTATGATTGGAAATTAAAAAAATCGAGAGGAATAGCAGTGGTAGACTAGTCTAAACCTTTTCGTTTTCAGGCTTAAAATTAAATGCAGAGCTCCCAACTGACCCGCAATTCGCGGGAATTAGACCCGCATTCTAACACCCAAACCCGCTGACCCGCACAAGCGTCCGAAAAAACCGCATTGTAATTTTCAATCATACATAAAAAAAATTGCATCAAATTTTGACTTAGCAACCATCATTTCTTTAGCATTTAGCATAATAGAGTATAAAACCTCCTTTACAGCATCATTTGAACCTCAAATTAGCCTATATTTCTTTTCATTGGGGCGAGCAGCGAACATTTTCATGCCACGGGAAAAAATGAATTATCACCTACTATTCAATTTATTGATGTTACACACAAAGAAATGCATATTTCTCAGAAACTTTTGGGTGACAAAAGCCTTTCTAAGTGCCACCATTTTACATGTAGGCATCACCAGGATTCCAAAAAAATTTAAAAGGGGAGGGGGACACCCCCTCCCCTTATACCCCTCCCCCAGGACGGCGATACGTGGCATGGACCAGCATTTGCCTTCTCGAGAGTTGGGAGCTATGTAAATGTATGAGCATGAGGATATACAGTTTAACACCATTTTGCAGTTACAGGCTGGTTGTAAGAAATTTATAACCTATGAGAAATAAAATATCTTGAGAAAGATGATCCCAACTTTGTTTTATAAATATTTTAGAAAATTACACCTGGGAAACATTTTTTTTAGAAGTAAATTAACATCACCATTGTACACTTTTGTCGTACCAAATTGCATCTGAGGGCATTCAGCAATAGAAAATTTTCCAAACGGGAGGGGGGCACCCCCTCCCCTTAGACCCCTCCCCATATCACTCTAATGCCACTTTGGCCCCTCCCAAACAAAGGCCCTGGATCCGCCAGTGGGCTATGTAAAGTGTTTCAAGATAACAATATTATTTGTAAAGACAATGTAAAAAAAGCAAATGGTGTAATTTAATTGGAAGAAAAGATCAATTTGAGAAAGTTAAGATCATAAGATTTTCCCAATTTAGGAATATCTACAAACACAAAGAAAGAAAAGTGTTACATTTTGAACAAAAACACTAGAGTGAAGTCACACTCAAACCGTAACTAAGGAATGAAGTTGATAATTCAGCAGACTATCGGTAAATTCCACATGATGTTATTGAAATAAAATTAATTAGCTTTTAGTGTTTAGATATGTAAACACAGATATACATCATTTAAAAAAATCCTATTAAGTGGAAGTAAATAACATTTACGCAAAAACGTAGGATTTAGTTCAATAATTAATTAATTTGGTTATTAAAATACTAGTTTAAGCCTCATCAACCTTTCTCTCTTGAAAAATTAATTCGATATGCATCTGCTTCTCTAAATTGCATCTTAATTATCAGTAACAACCTATTTATTTGAATATAATTCTTCCAAAAATCTTTTTAACTTGATAAAACCCTTGCATTAGTTGAAGTGAAGGCTTCCTTTTCATAAATTTCATTACATTAGTGACTAACATTTACATTTTAAATTACAATTTCCAACTGAAAGTTCAAAAAAAAAAAACACAACAACGTTAGATCAATATTTATCTTCAAAAGAATAATCTCAACTTATTGATTACCTAATTTTTGTAGAATTCTCAACCTGTCTTTGAGATTTGTTTCCAATTAATTAATAAATTAAAATTACTTCATTCTGTTCATTTGTATCGATACATTCTTATTTTATAAAACCTTACTACCTATAAACCTTTAATTAATCATGTTATCGTAAAACAATAAAACTAATCCTTTAATCCTACATTACCACTTTATTTCCCTCTAATATAATCCTGTTATTTCTGTTTGTATTTGTCTCCCCTTAAAATCAATCCCATATTTCCGTTCCATTATTTATTCCTATTTACAAATAAACACGACCAAATGTCTTAGTTTATCGCTTTATTTTCCCCTATAATTACTTTATTTTTATTATTTATAATATCATAAACATGATCATAATTCCAACCTAATCCAATATATTTATCTCTATCTACTCTATTACTCAGTAACTCTATTCTTTCATTCTAGATTCCTATCTCCTGTGTGTGGCTAATTGATTGCTCTCCTAGAGTTGATGAGTCTGGTCTGAACCTTATACTTCAGTCTGGTCTCTCTCTCTCTATCCTGAGTTCTCTCCAGAAGCTGGGGATCTTTAACATCAGTAGGAGACTAACTAATGAAGAGTTGGCGGCCATATTGTCTTACTCCTCACAGTGTACAAGCTTGAAGGAGCTGGAGTAAGTATTCCGGTGTAGATTTTAGAACCATCATAACAGTTAAACAGGAAATTAATTTAATTATAATAGTTATCAATATTAAAGGAACAATAGAGAATGTAAAGTCTGCTGTATTTTAAGGTCAAGGATTGGATTTAATTAGTTTAGCTGGATTTATTTCAATAATTAGGTCATCGACGAAGGAATTCTGTAGGATGTTATGATAAATAAAACAAAATGTAATGGATTAATAAGGAATATTTTAAGCGGGTGTTAGTAAGAGAGGGGTAGAAGGTGGGTGAAGGTTGCTTGAAACGTTCTTTGTTTAATTTATGGTTTAAATTTAAATAAGAATTAGGTTTTAGATTGACAGGAATGTTTTATAGGATAAAATAAGAGATACATTCACAGGGTAGTTGGATTTTAATCATTCTAGCGAGAATAATGAATATTTTAAAGTTGAGTTTTATAAGTAATAACTGTTACTTTTGACTGAAACCTCCAAAATATTTGTTGTTTAAGTTGCACAATGTACGTAAGAATTTCTTCAACGAAAGAGATTGAAAATCGTTATTGATATAAAAGTAGTAAAATTATGGCAATAAAAATAGCAATAGCAATAAGATATAACTTTATTGTTCGACCCCCCCCCCCCTTCCTCCCTCTCAAATTGTGATCAAATGAGAATACTCTTGTGAAACTGAAATTTATACCAAACAAGCAACCAATTAAATAGTTTTAGTTGTCGCAGTTTATGAAATAGTTACTCAAAATAAGTTAATAAATATAAGGTATCATAAAGGGAAATAAATAATTGTAATGGAATTCATTAAAGTTAAATCGTATTTTTTACTAACATAACATCAATTAAGGCTAATATATAATATATCTCATAACTACAGAGGTTAAGATTTAATCCATTTAAAACTATTTAAGTTTCTTCTTTATAGTTTGAAATACAACTTGGCACCAAATAAGCTAAATTTATAGTTATTCTCATTAGTTTATCATAATTGTAAACAATAATTTACCAAATTATCGTGAGCTTCATCTTAACTTTGAACAAAATTCGCTTCATATTTTAATATTCCCTGTATTAATATCACGTCTTATTTGAATCGATCATGACATCCCTGCTTTGCTCTTTAAATACAATTTAGTGTGACTGAATTTCCCCTTCCCCCACACCCACCCCAACCCCTCACTTATGACCCATTCGAATACCGGTTTCACTTAATACATTCCCGAAACCTCCCATTTACCAATCCATCTTTACCCTACCTACCCCCTTCAGCTAACCGTCATTACACTCTTTTTTTTTCTTCGCAGTTTCCCTTTTCAATGTATTTTTACCCCCTCCTACCCTAACTCTATCATCACCCCCTTTGTTCCGGCCACCGAGTAGTTTATTATTATTATTATCTCCAGCTCCAATATTAGTTACTTGTGATTTCCTTGTTTCTTCATGTCAATTGGATTCTTTACATAGGCCTACTAAGAATATATTGTAGTTTTATGAACAGAGACGTAAACCTCGCTAGTACTTTTAATATGTTTATTTTTCTCAGAGTCAAATTGGTCACACAACGAATATATTCAGTTTAATATATCGCTCATATATACTCCTCTCACCTTCATTAGTTCCTTTAGACCAACCTCATAAAAAGTTTCCCATTTCCACTTCACACATTAACGTTAATGTTATCAGTTGATATGTTCAACAGTGTATGACGTATTACTAAAGCAATGAAAGATATAGTCGCCCAATCCCGCCTCACCCGACACTCCCAAAGAAAAACGGAAAAGCTATTCAGTAAAACCGTACATAAAATATCAATAACAAATTATTCAGCATGTCATATTCTCAATGCCATTTTAGAAATAACTGTAACCACGGAAAATGTATCACTGAGACATTTTATACATTAGCAGTATTGCTTGATCGGATTTAAAAAAAAAAAATGTAATACAGATCTATAATTATTCACTTTCTAGACTATCAATGCTCTATCCAATCCCAGTGTTCAGTATCAGTAAGTTTAGTTTAACCTCCTCCACCCTTCAGAAAACCCTATACATGTTCCCGCCACTGGCCCTCCCCTTCACCTTCCCCTTCAGAGAGATGCATGTGTATGTTTTTAGAGAGCCCATCGATTCAATTCCATGTGTCTACCCATGGAGCTACAGTATAAACAGCCTGACGTGCTCATTGTATCCCTCAAACATTATCAGTGAACTTGTCAAAGAAACCATGGAAACAGACATTAAGTAGGTCATTAGGTGTACAGCAGTGACTACGAATCATCCATTGTGGGAAATAACATATTTTTATTAGATCATACGCCTTGTAATTGCATACGTTGGGTTCTTAATTTTTGGTTATTCTTTGTAAGTTTTACTTTAAATGAGCAAAATTGCTGGCCAGGTGGATGACGCAGAAATGCGGAAATCGATAAACCGAGTTCGGTAATCGAAATACCAGGTTCGATATCAGCGGTTTCCGTGTTATCGACCTTGCTATATAGCAAGGTCGAAAACGCGGGAAACGAGAGGAATTGTTCAAGGGAGGGTGACGAAGTCTTTTGGGCGGATTTAAGCCTATATGCGCCAGGAAGGGGTGCGGGTTTAAGCTATTTCAGTAAATGTAGGTCGAAAACGCG
Organism: Apostichopus japonicus; assembly: GCF_037975245.1. Classification (NCBI taxonomy): domain Eukaryota; kingdom Metazoa; phylum Echinodermata; class Holothuroidea; order Aspidochirotida; family Stichopodidae; genus Apostichopus; species Apostichopus japonicus. The sequence goes on from NC_092567.1 coordinate 5,743,957, forward strand.
GATATCTTATGTTTACAATGGATGAGTTCGATTATTTTGTCAAGGGAGGATGAAGAAGTTTTTGAGCGCATTTCAGCCAATATGCACCATGCAGGAGGGAGTGGGGAAGGGCTCAGGTATTTTTTATTTTGTTATTACTAAATGCAGCTAGAAAACGCGGAAATGTGTGTTTACACAATGAATGGCGAAACTAGAGGATTTGTCAAGAGATGGTGAAAAATTGTTTTAGGCGCATTTCAGCTGTATGCGCCAAGAAGGGGTTGGGGGTTTTATTTCACTAAATGCCGGTCGAAACGCGAAAATGTTTCACAATAGTAAAACTAGCGGATTTTGTCCATGGAGGGTTAAATGTTTTCTGAGCGCATTTCAGCCAATATGCGCCAGAAGGGGGTGCTGGAGGGGTGAAGGCTTCTTTTTCCTAAATGTTTTTAACGAAGGCGGAACTAGAAGAGTTTAAATAGGGAGGGAAATACAGGCGTGTATCCAGGGGGGCGTTGGGGGCGCGCGCCCCCCGGGTAAGAAAAAGAGGAGAGAAAAAAAGAAAAAAGAGGGGAAAAAAGAGAAGGAGAGGAAGGAAGGGAAAAGAAAAAGAAGAAAGAGAAAAAGGAGAAAAAGAGGGAGTAAAAGACACCGGGAAGAGAAAGAGGAACAGTGACATCATTACAGCGCTGATCCCTTTTATATACACAGGGTAGCCAGTGAAGGATCAATGATTTCGTAAGGGTGTGACTCACCCTATCCCTTACACCGACAACTCCATTTTCCATTTTCCTCTCTCACTCGTGATCTATATACTATATGGTCTATCATATCGCGCGTGTGTGTATATACGCCTTTAACAATTGTAGCATTGTGCTATGAAACCAACTGTGGCTGATCTCGAACTCGACCGTGTCGTCGGGGAACATGACGCATTTTGGGAAGGGGACGACCGCCCGCCCCCCCCCCCCCATTCAGCATATTTTTTTTAATGATATCGCTAGTAATTTCAAAAGAGAAAGTGCTTAGATGCAACTTACAAGGCCTGGAAAGTGTCATTTCCAGCGATCTGGGAAACATTTTCGGCCAAAATTTGCTTGTACGCTTCGCGCCAACAAATGGTCCTGTAGTGCCATTTCCAGCGATCTGGGAGGCATTTTCGGCCAAAAATTTTCTTGTACGCTTCGCGCCAACCTATGGTGGCGCTACGCCTAGATAGTTTGCCTACAGGCTTCGCCCCTCCCTTGGCAAATTCCTTGCTACGCGCCTGTTCGAATTTGTAAAGCAAACAGCAGATATCACATCATATCAGTGAGCATGAAAATGGCGTTCCAGGATGAAAAGCCTCACAACTGTCCGACTTGCCTGAAAAAAATAACCAAAAATTTTCGCGCCATTCGCGCGCGTTCAACATGTTAATGTCAATATCATATAAGCAAGCATCAGTTATTACATCGCATGCCATCGTGTACCGTACGGTCCGTTAAAATTGCGCAGTATACCTCGGGATGCTAATGTAAACAACGAAATGTCTTATGTAGATGTATAAAAAGCATGGAGGTCCAATTATGTCAAAACTCTCTTTTACATTAGTAATGGCGAATTAGGGGCTGCATCCCCCCCCCCCCGCCTCCTACGCCTATGTGTGTAGTGTTCGGTTTCGTAAATATCTGCTATTTTTTCATTTCCTTCAACCAAGTTTTATAATAGCCGTTATAAGAGGTTTTAATATTTGTACACCAATAAATTAACTCTGTCTGAATTTTCGAAAAATTTCTGACCAACATTCTGCATCACACTTCCCTCTACTCGTGCAATTTTGACCGGTCTGTTAGGGGTTGAAGGAAGTTTTTCTATATTGGTTGTCCATAGATGAAATTTTGTACAACATTATCGGTATGTTTTGAAGTGAGTTTATTCGTGAGAAATGTGAATTTTCAAATTCTGAACAAATAATGGGCTTAAAACCTTCAAAAGTGGGGCTGACGGGTATTGTGGGCCGCGACGTAGAATCACCTACAAAAGCAATGACCCACAGGATGCGATGAGGTCGAACATGATGTGTGCCGGGTTGACAATCTTCAAATAGGTTATGGATGGAAAAAAAACTATTAGGAAATACTTGGTTCTCAGGCAAAAAGTGTACATCTGGTTGGTCATTTCAAGCCCGAGAAGTGCCGTTTCCGGTGATCTGGGTGGTATCAAAACAAGAAATGTTCTTGTACGCTACGCACCAACCGATGGTGGCGCTCTGCTTAGATAGTAATTTGAATAGTAAGCATATTTGCAAGAAATATTATTCTACTCGGATTACATAACACAATTTGTTGACCTAGATTTTCCATGTCACAGACTTACAGTATTATATGCAATTACCACCACGACGCAATATTTTCGGAATAAATATGTTATGATTTAAAACCTCATCAATGGGATAGTTTAGTTACAGGTCTAGTTTTAGTCGACATACATAAGTACACTATAACGTTGGAAACTGAGGAATGTTGCCATGAAACTGAACATACTGTTATGGATGCGTTTGAACTGAAAACCAAGAACTCCTTTTAATACCGTACTTATTTCCAATATGTCCAGGGGCGTTTACAGGAATTTCCGCAGGGAGGGGTCCAACAGTTTATGAAACGTACTAGTGATCGCCGTCCTGTTTGAGGGGTCTAAGGGGAGGGGTTTCCCCCTGTATACGCGCCTGACGTCACCATGAAGTTAACTTGGTGTTTCAAACGAACCTCTAAAAATGCCAAACGAGATGTTGTGATGTCGAAATTAATTATTCACCATTGCAACTTCCGTTTCAAAAGCAGGCAAAATATTATATCAACTTGACGGCATCCTGTTAATGTGTTGACTTAAATAAATTAGCATAGTATCACGTTTGCCCTGCCCCCTTCAGCTAAATATTTTTGCCTAATTGTTGTCAGGTGAAATACGGACACAACGTTGAGCAAACTGGTCATTTTTTTACCCAACTGTTATTAGAGCGTGCCTTGAGTTTAAGAATAAAATTGATTTCTGTACGTCGGGAGAGGGGAAAATAGAGGCTAGTAGGGTGCACTTTAGATTTTGAAGGGAGTGTTGAGGGAGATTGGAATGTCCTGCTACCGAAAACCCACTTAAATAATCTCGGATTGATTGTTGTGATCATAAAATTTTAGGCGATTTTTTTTTATATTTATATATTTTATTTTTTTATATGTATGTTTGCCCTCAAACTTTCTCGCCCGCTTAACGCGCGTTCTGATATATACATATGTTCTGTGTGTATTTTTATATCCGTTTGTGTACTCTTTACTTTAGTTTTAATACACCTAGATTCGTTGTGTATGATTTTATCAAGCTCTACTTAATTTTAGCTTAAGAACCGGTATGCTGAGACTTATGCCATGGTGAAATACTTAAGCTCTGATATGAATAGCCTACGTCACATTTTCTTTGATTAATGTCTGGAATAACCACCACAAAATCCTCTAGTTTCGCCATTGTAAAAAAAAAACATAATGTATCTGCGTTTGCGACCTACAATTAGTGAAAACACCCCTCCCCCACCCCCTCCTCCCACTTCACTATGCTCTCTCCCTTGCTGGAGCAAATTGGCTGAAATGTGCCTAAAGCTCTTTTTTATCTCCCTTGATAAAATGCTCTATAGTTTTTCCATTGTAAAAATATATATTTCCGCGTTTTCCGCCTTAAACAAAAGAATAAAACCCTCAACCCCCGCCCCCTACTTTCCTGGCACATATTGGCTGAAATTCGTTCAAAACACTTTATCACCCTCCCTAGACAAAATCCTCCAGTTCCGCTGTTGTAAAATGAAAACATTTGCGCGTTTTCGACCTGCATTAGGTGATTACAAAAATTCCCAACCCTTTCTTGGCGAATATTGGTTTGAAATGCGCCAAAACCTTTCTTCACTTTTCCTCCATTAATAGTATTTTCTCCATTGTAAAAAAAAAAAAAACATTTGCGCGTTTTCGACCTACATTTAGTGAACAAATCCCAACACTTTCAGGCGCATATTGGCTGAAATGCGCCAAGAAACTTCACCCTCGCTTGACAAACACCTACAGTTTCGCTATTATATAATAAACAACCTTCCGTGTTTTTGGCCTACATTTAGTGAGAAAAAAAAACTTCAAACCCAACCAATTATTGTCTAATATTGGCTGAAATGGGCATAAAACATTGTTTTCACTTTCCCTGCGTTTAGAGAATTTCTGCCATAATAAGAACAATATTTCCTTGTTTACGACTCGCTATTAAGTGAAAAAAAGCTCAAACCCAACCACTTATTGGCACATTTTTGTTTCAATGCGTCCAAAACATGTCTTCCCTTTTCCTGCTTAGAGCCTATTGCCGCCATTGTCAAAAATATTTCCGCGTTTTCGACATGCATTTAGTGAAAATAGCTTCAACCACCACCCATTCTTGGCGCATATTAGCTGAAATGCCCCCAAACAGGTTCTTCAACTTCCCTTGACAAAGTCATAGTTTGGATATTTTAAAACATACATTTCCACGTTTTCAACCTGCAATTACTGAAAAAAAGTCGCATACCCTTTGTAGTGGCAGAGTTGCTTATTCGGCCTTCCATAGAAAAGTTATTTTTATGTTTTCGGGTGTTGAAAGCCTACAAGCCAACACGGTATTTACGAGCTAAATTATCACCATTTGTGACCTACGAGTACGTTTATACGAGTACGTTTCGAGTATATAACCATTCTATAGCGTTTAGAGTGTATCATACTACGGTTATTTTGTTTCCTTGTTTTTCGTGTTTTTGGGAGGAACGGTGTAAATATCTCTGTAAATACAAGTTGTTTTATTACTTTACTACGGACTTTCGTCAGTGTGTGTTTTTATATTAGGGTCAGATCCAAAACCTCTGCCAATGTTATGGACGGAATTCACAGAGATAAAGTCCCATCAAAAATAGTGTGAGAGTTAGTATTTGGTGAGGTATGCATGATTGATCTAAGTTGGGATACCTCTACCATATTACGGAAAAAAATTAATTGGGTGGTGCAATATAGTCTGAATATGCAAATTAGGTGTTCGTTATGGACGGAATCAGAAAAATGATCAATTCATACCAACCTTCATAGTGGGTCAAAACTCTGTGAAGTGTTCAGGATTTCAAAGTTTAAGGTACTTTACATCACAGGCCTGGTACCTTAGCTTTATCATACTCCCACTCATAATCTTCAATGTACCTCCATTAACCCACTACCCCAAACCAAAATTCTGTGTTATGGACGGAATGTACAACGTTATGGACGGAAGGTTTCGTCCTGATTTAGGATCAACTCTTGAATTGTGAAGTGTGTGTTATAAGTTAATACTTATGGCCAATATGTGTAATAATATCAAATAAAATTGAATTTATTACAAGAAGGGAAAGAGCTAGACCTGAAATAGGAATTGTTATGGACGGAATGTTATGGACGGAAAGTATTGAATTAGCCTAAAATGAATTGCTATAGCACATGAAAAGTTTCACTCTTGCTGAAGGTACTCATCAGGTGGCTTTCAGCACTATAAGCAGAGGCTGTCAGTACTTTTCCCATTTGTTTTTTCCACTTTTGTGGCTTCACCTCCTTCAAACAATGCCAATGAAATCAAAAATTCACCAGTCTGCAAAACTTGTATGAAAGAAAACAACACATGCTAATATTCTTTATTTTTTAATTCAAAACACTTTCAGCTATAACAAGATGAACCTTATTGTTCATAAAAAAAATTAAACCTTGGACCTGTACATGGACAGCAATAGCCCTCTTTAAAAGATTTTATAAAGGTCATGAACGAGAACATCAGTAAACTTTCAACACTTTAACATTACCACAAAAACTGTGGACATGGGAGGCCTGTATGGTTGAACAGTCATGAAAATTTGAAATAGACTTTCAATCTTAACAAAATACATCGATTCATGTTTGTCAAAATTTTCCGTCACCATCACGGCTCACAATCTCTTTGAAACTTGTCCCTAATATACAACCACCTTTGTTGCAATTCCCACTTTGCTACTGTACTTGAAATTGGGAGGACAGGCTGTTCTAGTTTCCCCATGATCATTCCTAGTGGTATGCAAGATTTGTCTTCAGGTGATGGCCAGAAGAAAGTATTGGTAGGGCCCTTAGGGTGTAGGAAAGAGACATAGACATCATTATTGTCAACTGATATTTGGTCCACCTTTTCGAACCACCAGTCTCCTTCATACACAAAAACCACATTGCATGAGGATGACAACTTGGATTAGGGTCATTCTGTGTCAAATCACGGATGGATGTTGCTGCACCCTCTCCAAAAATTCCCAAATGTTTTGTATGATTGGACCATCATGAAATAAGCATATTCTGAAAATTTCAGTTGCATTGCTTTACACAATTGGCCGATTTATCACACTTTGAAATTCCGCAATTTGTCGCCACCATGGCATTTTGGCATTTTCTTGACATTTGAGGTCTCATTTCTCAGCAATTAAACATTCTACTACCTTTCTATTACAGATGCCTATAGAGTTTATCCCAAAGAATAGGAAAATAAAAAATTAGGCTACAAAAATATTGTCTTGTGGACTTAGGTCAACTTAAAAGTGTCAAAATATTCGATTTTTGTACTTTTCACTAAAAAATGTGCTACTTTTAGTGATGAATTGCTCCTAAACCATTGCTTCAGGGTACTTGATTCTTTCAGAGGTTATTATGTCTGGTACAACCATTATAAAATAATGATTACAATGCTTTCCTATGATATGTTTGCAAGTTGTGCAACTCTAAAGTTGCTATTTCATGCTGCGATTCAGCATGAGGCATGATTCAGCATGAGGCATGAGTTTTGATGCCAAATTTTTACCAAAGTAACCATGTTAGAGCTGTCAGGGATTTATACTTTAATTTTAAGTATCAAGTTCTTACACCTAAACAAATTTCAGGGTTCTAGCTGTTCTCAGTAATAATTTATGAAGTTGTTAAGCTGCTCCGATGTACAAAAGAGGTCATCTTTGACGGCTAATAACTCAAAACGCGTCATGGTGAAAAAATCTGATAATTTTTTTCTGGAAGAGATATAGTACCACCCTGTTTGTACAAAAAATTTCAGGAGGGTGTTTGTCTTATTTTGAAATGAAATACCCTCAAAGTTTTGGATTTTTACAATAATTTCTTCTATTCTTTTTTTTTTAATTTAGGGAAAACATCACCTGAAAGCCTAGAAAAATACTGTAATGTACATGTAAAAAAAGGTTTTCCATCCTAAATAACATTCATTCACATTTGATGTCTTTGATTTAACTTATTAAAAAACATTCTGCATAGTTTCTCCAAAGATAGTAATTTCCATCCATAACATTCACATTCCGTCCATAACGTTTTCCTAATTCCATCCATAACACAGATGTTTCACTGAACCCCAGTTTGTCTATGTGCAAGAATCTGGTAATTTTTCCCTTCATCCTTAATGGCATTGATAACCTTCAGAAGATTACATGCAAATTTTATCACTGAAGTAAACATTAAAATTGCCAGGAGATTAATGACATCAGGTAGTGTTATGGACGGAAATAATGATTTTCTTCTCGATTAGCATCTTAATTAGGGATGCCCTACTTAATTTTTCCAAACACTATTTTGGAGAGATCAGTACCATAAACAATTATTCAGGTGCAGATTCCTGTGAATTCCATCATTCCTTGCAGTTCAGTGGCACAAATTGCTGTTTCCGTCCATAACGCTGGCTTAAGTGCATTGTCGATATAATTAAGCAGTACTCGTTAACAAAGAAACATACAAATTTAATTTTTTTGCCAAGCAAGCTTAAATTGTTCTTCTTTTGCACAAAACTATCAAAATTAATAACTATGATCATCTAAATTTTAGCCCTGAGGTTGACAGGTTTTGGATCTGACCCATTACGGATTTTCGTCTTCGTCTTCAGCTAATTTTAGTCGGCTTTTCAGCTCCGTGCCCGGACATCACATGGTAAATACCTCAGTTATGTGTTTACGAAACCTTACGATGGACTGTTTATTTCATATGTTAACAATACGTTATGATTACGAACCTTTTGTGACCCCTCGCTACTGATTGAAATGTGGATAGGCTATAGCGGAAGTAGGCAAAGCTATCTACTGTATATGTAGTGCGCACAGTATCTAGGTTAGTTACAGTTCTCGTATAACGGGGCTACAGTTTCAGTGAAAGCAGTGCGTGAGTGCTGCTTCTTGAACATTCTCTACGGAAGCCTATAAGGGCCATCACTAAGGAATCTTTTAAGAGACATTTCGTTACTTTGATACGATACCTTAACCAACGACATGGAGGCTCTCAAAAATGAAAGAGCTAAGTTCTTACGTACCTCGACTCGATTAAAAAATGAGATATCAAATCTTATAACGCTACCGTCAGTTGAGGATGAGAAAATTCGAGAAAAAGTGTTTTTGTATGACAGAAACTTTGTTGATTTTTCGGAAGCCCATAAGGCATACATTGCTACGTTGAATGAGGAAGAGGCCACAGAGGAGAACAGCACTTATTACCAATCGAAATCGGAAGAATATCAACAGTTTTCCAAGGCAATGTCTGAATGGATTAAAGGAAGAGAGGTCGACATAAAACCTCAAGATAGTATTTCTCAGGTTTCCAGTAAGGGTTCCAAAAATTCAAAGGCCTCATCAGTAAGGACTGTAGCATCGACAGAGCGTATGAAAGAGGAAGCCAAGTTGGAGGGACTAAAAGTTAGGGTTGAAATGTTGAGGAAAAGAAGAGAAATTGAAGAGAAAGAAAGATTGCTCAAACAACAACGGGAGGATTATGAGTTAGAAGTTGAAATGAAGTTGGCAGAGGCAAAGGCAAATGTGTTCAAGAAATATGACAACCCAGAATCAAGTGACGAAGAAAGCCTGCTGACAAAGTCTGACGACAAAGTTGATTCCAGTGGTGTACACAACTTGATTCGATCCCAAACAGAGATCTCAAGAATGATGATAGACCAGCAAAAGCTTGTTTCACTTCCTAGGCGTGAGTTGCAAATTTTCGATGGTAAAGTTCAAGATTACAGAGCTTTTATTGCTGCTTTTGAACACAACATTGAGCAACTAACAGACAACAACCAAGATAGGCTATACTACTTACAGCAGTTTACATCTGGTAGGCCTAGAGAGCTAGTAAGAAGTTGCATGGGGAAAGACCCAAAGAGAGGTTATGAGCAAGCTAGACGAGAGCTAGAGGAGGAGTACGGCGATGACTTTAGAATCTTGAGTTCTTACAGAAAAGAAATAGAAATGATGCAACCTATTAAAGGAGAAAACTCAGCGGCTATGAAAGATTACCTTACATTCTGTGTTGTGTTTGGTAATGCTATTAATGAAAGTGAGATCCTCAGAAAAATGGACCAGACAGAGAGTATAATGAAGTTGGTTAGCAAACTTCCTTGTAGACTACGAGAAAGATGGCGCTTGCAAGCCTACAAAATCAAAGGGAAGAGTCATAAGTTGGCAGGATTCCACGACTATGTTGAGTTTGTCAGAGAACAAGTGAAGATACAGTACTGATTTCGCTTAACTCCCGTTAAAATTCGTTGAAAGAAAAATAATCGGATTTCTACGTTTTTTTAATCGAAATTCCCCGATTTTTATCGAAATTCCCCGAATTTTAACGATTGGTTATCTCAGTCATTTCCTTCGTGGAATTTTCAACGAAGCGTTGAAATTCTTTTGTAAACGAAATAGAAGGTCAATATGTGGTTACGCGAATCGTCGGAAAACGCGTAACTTCGTTTATCAGTATCAATTAGACTTTGGTACAGTCGTTTGAAAGAGGGAATATTTACAAGAGCATTCTCAGGCTTGTATGAGTAGTAATGCACATAAATTCATGTAGCTAAACTGGCGGGGGACGTTTTCTTACTGTGAACCCCAAACACAGTGACATAAGTCTTAACTTGGCCAGGTCTAATAGAGGGCTGCAGTACAAGCTATGTACCACGAGGCACCCTTCCAGATAAGTTGAAGTTCTGTTTAACCATTTAAATAACAATGAATGGACATATAAACTTGGTTTACTTGCAGATTACTAAAAATAGTTATTTTTAAGAGATGTAAATTTGGTTTTTATGAGAGTTGAAGTATGAAACTTTGTTTCCGAGCGAAAACATGTTACTTGAAGCAAAATAAAGATGCCCCGCCCATTCTGCGAGGACGCTTCCATTTTTCAAAAAGGCGTTTTCTCTTTTTATTTTTTTTCTATTTTGTTTACATTTTAAACATGAAAATTATTCAAAAATATGTAAAGAACTTAGAAATGTACTGCAAACTATCTATAAAAAACAGAAAAACGATGTTTTAGGCATGAATAATGTGTTCAATATAACTAAAGTAGTAGGTCAATAGTCATGAGCTCATGACTGTCGTCAATTCGTTTTCTCAGTTTATATTTGCGACATATCACCCGTGTACATCGATCAATGGCATGGTGAAATCCCGTGTGAAAATATATTAACCCCAAAAGACGCAAATGGTCGTTCCAGAAAGTACTGTTATAACATTAACAACACATGGCCAGTTTGCTCTCTCAGGTCCGCACGTGTACAGCCATTTTTTTCACACATGGTATTATGCTGTGCATGCATTGCGGGCGGGATTGCGGCAAACATAAATGGAAATGAATGAATACGAAAAACTTACGATATTCTTCACAAATATTGATGCTTAGATAAGTGCTTCCTCACAATCAACGAGCCGCCCTAAAATTCGCTCCGCTTACGTTAAGACTTCTATATATATAACACATTGAAAAACCCGAGTTTTTACACACATAATTCCCACTGACATTGGTCACAGAACATAAGTAGGTCATTGACATTCGAACTTGGCAACTTGCCCAAGTTCATCGCACCATGGGAACGACACAACACATTGAACATGATGTTAAATTCTCCCGCCATCTGGACGCCGAGTGTAAATTTTAGTGTAATAGGCAAATTATGAATGGTACTGCGCAGCGTGGTTAAATCTTAACATATTGCGACACAAATTTTGGGAAGCTGTTGTTGAAGTTACTTTCATATCAAATGTAAGGTACTGTATCATGTATGTGACACAAGAGAAAGAAAATGAAATCAGAGGCTGCTAAAACCAGTTTGAACTTGATTTTTACAACCCATCGCAGAACACGTGCGTGCGTAATTTGTTTTCTTAACATGACCTTTAATGAGTAAGTAGGAAAGGTGGGTAAGTTTGCTAATTTAGGCGAGTTTTTGTTTAAAATCTTGTGATAGACAAATATATTGTTTTTTTTTTCTTCAAAAGTTACGATGTTGCCGAAGGCGGAGTTATATAAATTCAGTGATCTGAACTTCTGAAGACCATGAATACTGATCATGTGTGTTAGACAATTATTATTACACGAAAGGTTCGCAATATTATTGGGCCTAATTAGTAATTAACATACACTGATCGTTGTCTTGCTGCCTGAATTGCTACCTGCTGGAAAAGAAAACCTTAATTATTGTACTCATAACGTCCTATTTTGATTAAAAGTCGAGTGACGGTCGAGGTCGAGTCGAGTCGAAAAAGCCGCGATCGGGAAACGGCGTTTAAACGTTTAACCGACCGGCAAGCGATACGGTGAAACGGTTAGCGAAATATCTGTTAGGTCACACCCTTATTTAAACACACACAAAAAAAAACGACCTTATTCAATGAAAATATACTGAAAGCCATATCGCAAAAACACAAAATCGCTTATAACTCGAAAACGGAAGGAGACATCGACTTTTGTCGGCTGTATAGGGATTTCCTAAACCGAATTTTGATGCGCTCTATCCACCTGTGTCATTTATGAGCTTCTCTGACGTAAGCTGCAGTACATAATTTCTCTATACCAGTTCCGCAAAATTTATTTACGCAGTAAACATCGTTCATTATGTTTTCTTTCACAACGAATATTCAAAGTTGTGCTCCACACGCTTCACAGATATTGTTTTATGTCGTTCATTTTCAATTCTACTTTAAAATTACATTTTCGAACGATGCATTGCATGCCTTATCAAACATTCCTGATTAGTAAAACTAGAGAAGGATATTCAAATATATATTATTTTCATTTGATATGATTTTATGAGTTGTTCCACTTGAAAAACGATGATAAAACCGAAAAACAAAACATTTACTTCTCATGTGACGCATACCGGGATGAGACTCATCAAAACTCCCCCTTCTCATTAAATTAAATTTACATGCCGTCAGGCCAGTTGAAAGCCGTCAGGCTAGTTCAAAGCCCTCCCTACTAATGTTTGATCAACTCTTCTCAATATACAATACTCAAATAAGCAATGAAAATATATTCATTTTCCACAGAAATCTACCCAACGTGGGCCCCAAGTCACTGCTTTATTTTCTTAGTAGTCATGGAAACAATTGTTTGCAACTCTCTTGCTGGCCAGGTGTTTTCAAGTTTTATTAATAGCACGACTTCTGATTGGTTCATTCAAGATAAACTTTCTATCCCTGCTGGATTGTTCTACTTATATATATATGAATGAATATTTGGGTTTCAATTAACTTAGTAACAGGTAACATCCATTCCATTACGAACAGTAGGGGGGTAAAATAATGTTTGCTTCTAGAGGCAGCCAGCCAAAGGTTCTGCAGTGCTAAACCCCCACGAAGATAAAATACTATGCTAATTAACATATGGTAGGCGTGAATTTGACAAAGCCAGGTTTATGATTGGACTAAGCCTCTCAAGAAAGTTTGGTGGTGGGGATATCCAGGGTAGGGAATGCACATGTAAGCAGCATACTATAGGTGGCCCAGACCCAGGCTGCGACCTTAATTACCAGGGCAGTCCATCTGCATTCGCGGGCAACTTACAGTAACGGGTTAGGGGGAAAATAACAGGTTTTTTTTTTGTTTTTTTTGCGTGCATTGAAGCCGGGGGAGGTTTTTTGGTCGGAATGCAGAAAAGTTTGAGAGTGCGGTTCTGTAGTAAACGGTACTGTAGTACGTCAAGTAACACAGGAATTTATTGGGAATAAAGATCTCTTTGATATCCAGCTACGAAAGTACTGTTTCATTGTTGATATTTTTTTCCTTGTTTTTCTGACACTGCGTTCCTTGGTGAGTTAACTTAAACTTATCCTAGTTAAATACTAGCCTATAACAGTCGTAGAATGTGCTTGTTACGATCGACCAAGACTAGTTTTTATTATCCTAGCCAAATCATTTTTTCAAACACCTAGTACAGAACTAACTCTGTCTTATATACAATCAAACTTTTGCAACGTTTGTAATATTCCTCGGCAACTTCTGGTATAGTCTGAAAACGGCTGTAGTTACACTAAGGATTCAACGCAAGTCACAACCTTGATATGTCTAGAATTGCCTTGGCGGTTTTTGATCGCGATAACTTTCGTGGAAATTTCGTTGAAACTTTGTTGACAACCGTGCCCGCAGTAGTCTAAATCTTGTCAACGAAATTATTCGTTTTTAATCGATTTTCAACGATTTTCAACTTTTGTTATCGATCGTTGATTTTTTTTTCAACGGGAGTTAAGCGAAATCAGTACTGTAGCTACCGACTCGATTTACGGTGACATAAGTATGGAGAGTTCAAAGGACTGTAGTAAATTCAGGCAAAACAGAAAGTCCTTTAAAGGTTTCAGTACAATTATACAGGAGCAGAAATCAAGATCCAAGAACGAAGGAAGGAGTATGGAATATACTAAATGCCTGTATTGTGGCAATAACCATATGCTAGAAGTCTGCAAAGAATTGGGCTCCAAAACACATGAAGAAAAGTTGATCTTCCTACGTACTAAAGGACTGTGCTTCAGATGTCTTGATGGTAATCATATTAGTAAAGATTGCAAGCAGGATAGACTTATTTGTAAAGTATGTCGGAAACTGCACCCTACCGTACTTCATTATGGTAAACAGCCTGAATGTAAGCCCACAAGCCAATTGGGTGACTGCTCAAATCAAGCACCCAGAGAAACAACCACTACAGTCAAGACGAGTTGTGTTAACACCCAACCAGGGACTAGTATCTGCATGGGGGCCGGAGTCAATAAAACATCCATGCCTGTTGTGCCAGTGCGAGTGAAATCTAAGTCAACAAATAAAGATGTCGAGACTTATGCCTTCTTAGACACTGGTAGCTCTGACACCTTTATCTCAGAGAACCTTGCTAAGCAGTTGTGTGTCAGTGGACCTAAGACCAAAATACTGTTAAGTACACTGCCGAATGATGGACTGGTGGATAGCCGATTTGTTGTGAATTTAGAAGTGTGCGACCTACAAGGACTGAACTCCTTGCCATTGCCAACAGTGTACATCCAAAAACGGATTCCAGTTAACAAAGAAGACATTGTTACTCAAGATGATTTGAGAAAATGGCCTTACTTGAGAAGAGTCTCAATACCAGACTCAAAGGCAACAGAAGTTGGATTGCTCATTGGACAAAATGCCCATAAAGCATTAGAACCATGGGAAGTGGTTAACAGCCAGGGAGATGGACCTTATGCTGTACGTACATGTCTGGGATGGACTGTGAATGGTCCAATAAAGAGTGGCATGAAGGTTCATGTCAACTACGTCAGTTTGCAGACCATAGATGAAATGTTAACTTCCCAGTTTAACTACGACTTTAGCGAAAGGATTTCAGAAGAGATACCTGAAAAATCTAGAGATGATCACCAATTCCTCCAACAGTTAGATAAGTCAGCAAAGTTGGTGAATGGTCACTATGAAACAGCCCTACCTCTTAAACAAGAAGATTCTTGCATGCTAAACAATAAAGACTTGGCAGTGCAATGGGCTACCAACATGAAACGTCGTTTTCAGAAGGATCCAAAGTACTATGAGGACTACAAAGGTTTCATGCAAGGGCTGCTGGATAAAGGCTATGCAGTTCCGATAACAGATGAAGAGACACATCGTGATGATGGCAAGGTGTGGTATGTTCCTCACCATGGAGTCTACCATCCTCAGAAGAAGAAAATACGTGTGGTATTCAACTGTGCAGCCAAATTCAAGGGAGTATCATTAAATGACAAACTCCTGCAAGGCCCCGACCTTACAAATTCATTGGTTGGAGTCCTTCTTCGCTTTAGAATGGAGCCAATTGCCCTCATGGCAGACATTGAAGCGATGTTCTACCAGGTTCGAGTGACCTCCTACGCTTTGTTTGGTGGCCAGATGGAAATACTGACCAACCCTTACGAGAATACAAAATGATGGTGCACTTGTCCGGTGCGGTGTCATCACCGAGTTGTGCCAACTATGCGTTGCATAAAACTGCAGATGACTTTGGAGATGGTTTCGATAAAAGAACCGTAGAAGCTGTAAAGGAAAACTTCTACGTGGATGACATGTTGAAATCAGTAGGGACCGAAGAGGAAGCTATTATTCTGATGAAACAATTGAGAGATATAGTGGGCAGAGGAGGATTCCGTTTGACCAAATGGGTCAGCAACAGTAGATTGGTCTTGGATACCATTCCCAAAGGTGAAAGAGCAGAAGGGATCAGGAGTTTAGATATGGAGAAAGACAAACTACCAATTGACAGAGCTCTTGGAGTCTCATGGTGTGTGGAATCAGATCAGTTTCAATTCCGAGTGACAGTGAATGAGAGGCCATACACTAGAAAGGGGATCCTATCGATAGTTGCTTCGATCTATGACCCGTTAGGATTTCTCGCCCCATTTGTGTTAGTTGCAAAAAGAATTCTCCAAGACCTTTGCAAAATGAAATTGGCTTGGGATGACGATATACCAGACGAGCATCTGAAATGTTGGAAAAGATGGCTGTTAGAATTGCCAAAGTTGAAAGACTTCAAGGTCAACAGATGTCTCAAGTCAGATGGTTATGACAATGTCAGAAACACCCAGCTACACCTTTTCAGTGATGCTAGTGAAAGCGGATATGGTGTTGCTGCATATGTTCGTTTCGTGAATGAAGAAAACCAAATTCATTGCGCATTTGTGATGGGGAAGGCAAGGGTCGCCCCCCTCAAACAAATCACCATCCCACGGTTAGAACTCACAGCGGCTACAGTGTCTGTGAGACTCTTCAAATCGTTGGAGAGAGACCTGCATATCAAACTGGACAGTGTGACATTTTGGACAGACAGTACCTCAGTAATTCGATACGTCAGTAATAGTTCAGCGAGATACCATACTTTTGTAGCCAACAGGGTTGCCATTATTACTGACACTTCCCAGCCAAGTCAATGGTCGTAATTGGAATCTTCAGAAAACCCAGCTGATGACGCATCGAGAGGTCTGTATGCAGACGACCTAATACGATGCCATACTGTAGGTGGATCCTTGGACCAGATTTTCTTTGGCTGCATGAGAACGAGTGGCCCTTAAGACAGAAATTTGAACGAGATATATCTTTGAAAGACCCAGAGGTTAAAAAGACGGCAACGGTTGCTGCTACGTCTACCAACGTAGCCCAAAACACCATGAATGAGTTGATCAGCAAGTACTCAAGCTGGTTCAAGCTCAAGTGTCACATTGCATGGATGTTGAAACTGATGTCAGTACTAAAGCAGCTGAGTGATCTTCGTAAGAGTTTGAAGGGTCAAGAGCCAATGGAAATAGATGAGAAAATGAGACATGCCAGACAAAGGAGATTCAAAATGAATTTGTCTGTCTCCGACTTGGAAGAAGCAGAAGTTTCAGTTGTGAAATTTGTTCAGAATCAAGCATTTCCTGATGAAATTGCTTCCTTACGAGACAACTCTAAGGGCGGATCAGTTAAGAAAAGAAGCCCTATCTACTGGATCCGAGATACAAAGATGGAGTGCTGAGAGTGGGAGGACGACTCAGTCGGTCAGCCATGCCTGAATGTGAGAAACATCAGTACATCCTTCCCAAGAAATCTATTGTATCCGAGATGATAATGAGAGAAATCCATACACAGTTACACCATGGAGGAAGAGCCCTGACTCTGTCGCATCTGCAAAGAAAGTATTGGGTTGTGAGTGCACATGCACTGGTACGTAAATGTATTAACCAGTGTGTAACATGTCGGCGTTTGCGAGCAAAGGCTGGTGAACAAAAGATGGCTGATTTACCGACTTCTCGTATTACTCCTGATGAGCCACCCTTTACAAGAGTGGGCGTGGATTTCTTCGGACCTTTCAATGTCAAACAGGGACGTTCGTTAGTGAAAAGATACGGAGTGGTCTTCACATGTTTTGCAATACGTGCAGTACACTTGGAGGTAGCACATGCTCTCGACACCGATTCCTGTATCAATACACTCCGTAGATTCATCGCTAGGAGAGGACAAGTTAGTGAAATTTGGTCTGATAATGGAACCAATTTGGTGGCAACAGATCGAGAGTTGAAACGGAGTATTCAAGAATGGAATGACTCAAAGATTCGAAGTGAAATGTTACAAGTCAATGTTGACTGGAAATACAGCCCACCAACTGGTTCACACTATGGTGGAGTCTGGGAACGTCAAATCAGAACTGTGAGACAGATCCTAAATGTTCTATTGCGGTCACAAACATTAAGTGATGAGAGTTTGCAAACCTTTTTGTGTGAGGTGGAGGCAACAAACAGTCTTCCTTTAACTACTGTGTCCCTCGATCTCAACGATGTGGAACCCCTGACACCAAACCACTTACTTCTTCTGAAAGGCAAACCTAATCTCCCACCTGGAGTCCTCGTCAAGACAGATGTCTACGTGCGATGACGTTGGAGACAAGCGCAGTTTCTTGCCGACCTCTTTTGGAAGAGATGGCTTCGGGAATACCTACCTCAACTTCAGCAGCGTCAAAAATGGCTTAAACCAAAGAGGAACTTTGAGCCTGGAGACATAGTTTTGATAGTAGAAGATAACGCCCCGAGAAATTCTTGGTTGATGGGACGTATCACCTCAGTATTGTCAGATCAAATGGGAGAGGTTAGGCGGGTAAAGGTAAAAACTGCTTCCAGTGAATTAGAGCGGCCAATAGCCAAACTGTGCCTGTTATTAGAGGCTGATGAATAAAGCTTGCTCTATGTATGTGCCAAGGTGAGCCTAGCGCCCTTGGATAAAGACTGTGAAGGTCTGATCTGATCTAAATTCACCTCTCCATGTGAAATTTCTTACTATTTTTATGTTAACCTGACATTTTGACTTACTTTCAGTTGAGTATTTAGCCAAGTTTTGCATTCCTTTGTTCAATGTAATAATGCATGTAGCTACCAAGGTGAGCCAAGCGCCCTTGGGTAAAGGTCGTGAAGACCTACAGTACTGTGATCGCTTAACGATCGTACAATTTCGAAGAAACGATATTCTGCGATTTTTTACGATTTTATTCGACGTTATTCGAAATTATGCGATTTTGCGCGATTTAAAAAATCGTTGAAAAATTCGGACGAAAATTTTTGTACGAAATTCGCACAATTATTCAAGGTTTTTGCGGTCAGTTTTACAACGTACAAAATCGCACAAAATCGTTGAATAGGTCTTTTAGAATTACAACAGTCGTTTTTTGATATTACGTGTGTTCAAAGTATACAACACAACTTTCATCTATGGTTCAAAGCACTTAGTTACGAGACTCAATGTCATACATTCAATATGCAGTCTACAGTACCGCTCACGTATAACTGGACATGTGTACGCACACATGATCGTGTAAAGACGTACATAAACAAGTACAATCGCGATTTAACTCGTTGACAAATAAATTGCCGTGTAGACACCTCGTATAAACCATGTTCGAGTTTCTACGCAGGAAATGCTATTGTGCTTAATCAATAGGATTGAAGTCGCCGAAAGAATTTGAAAACCTAGAAGGAAAAATAAAGTGTTACTAAGCGTTTCTTGTGTCAATTTTTTATATAATTTACCGTTGGCTCCAACTGAATGGAAAAGAAAACAATTCCACCCAACAACTTTGAGTTTGAAGAAGGGCCGGTTAAAAACAAAACATGTTTCTCGTCCGCGCAATGGGCCTCCTTTTTCCTGATTCCCGAGTTTCTATTCGGATTACAAGAATCTAAACTATCCTTAAAAATTATTTTGTAAAGGTTGCCCCATATTCCAAACTAGTATTAGCGCATGAAAAGAAAAATGGCCGCCCGTTTTTTCAGATCTCAGTACGAAAAACATGTATTTTATTTGGATAATAGAACAATTTTCGTTAATGTGGTTAAGTTAATATTTTCCTACCCTAGCTACAGTATATGTCGATTTTATAAAACCTTCATGAAAACAGACTTTTTTGAAACAAAGTGGCTATTCTTATGGCTGTTCGTAAGAATAATTTCCGATTACGCATGCGCAGTTGCTATTTTTATGACAGGAGTAATATTTTTACGACCAGGAGTAACAATAATTTTCGGTTAGGGTTAGTGTTAGGGTTAGGATTGGGGTTCAGGGTTAAAGTTAGGGTTACGCCTACTACATGCGCAGTTGCTTTATTTACTTAACTGTGCTTGAATTCGCCTTTGTCGTAAGAATAGTTTATAAATAATTATTACGACTAGTTGTAAGAATAGCCACGGCCTTTTTGAAAATGGACTCTGAAGCTGTCAAAAATTTAACAAATGCTTACCGTTAAGTACTGACGTCAAACAATACATTTCGTATATATTCCGATAAAGATCCACAAAGGATAACAATGCTAAGTAGAGCTTACTAAAGAGAGATAGAAACTGCATGTACACGGTCATTTTTAGTATCCAAGTACTATACAAAGAGATTGAGTTCACCTAATCACCCCTTTTCCCTACCACCTGAGGAAAACCGTCTTCTATAAAATATAGTACCATACAGTACTTAACATATGATACAAAAGTTACTTCTACAACAGTATGTGTCCCAATAAGTTTTAACCGCACAGAAAAGTACCATTAATAATTTGCATGTTACACTAAAAGTTACACTGGGCGTCAAGATGGCGGGAAAATGTTACATCGTGTTCAATGTATCGAGTCGTTCCCACGGTGCAATGAACTTGGGCAAGTTGCCAAGTTCGAATGTCGATGACCTACTTATCTTCCGTGACCAATGTCAATGGGAATTATGTGTGTAAAATCTCGGGTTTTCCACGTGTTATATATATACATAGAAGTTTTACGTAAGCGGAGCGAATTTCGGGCGGCTCGTTATTGTGAGGAAGCACTTATCTAAGCATCAATATTTGTGAAAAGTATCGAACGGTTTTTCTTCAGAAAATATTTTTGACTAGTAATTGGAAACTCAATGTATTAAGAAGTACTGGGTCTAAACATCATTGCATTTTGGGGGAAGCCAGATCTTCAAGTGCAAATATTGTTTTTTCATTTAAGATTATCGTAGTTTTCTTGCGAGGTGTATACGGCGTAACTTTCAATGTAGGCTTTTTGATCATATAGCCTACCCTGTATGTCATTCTGCGTAATCTCGTTATCGAATGAGTTACGGTATTGTCTTAGTGGAGAAACATTCAGACTGTCTCCGAATGTGTTCGTCATTTTTTGGGGGGAGGGGGGTGGCACAACAATTCTTGTGTGGGTAGGGGCCCGTTCCCCGTGCCATCCCGTTTTACAGTGCCGTAATTTAATAACGTCGTACGTGGTCTCATTTCGTGAACAAGAATTTTTTACTATTTTGGTAAATAATGTCCCAAAGACTCCCAGGGTCCCTATAACCACCTGTTAGCTCATCCTGCTGCAGTGATTGGATATTAAGTACGCGCGTTCCTCGCTTTTCCTCAGGTAGGCCTACCTCCGTAGGGAATCTGGGCAAAACAAACATTCTGGACGTCAGTAGTACAGTACTGTGATCGCTTAACTATCGTACAAAAATTTTCAACGATCGCAGAATTTCGAATAATATCGCGTAATATCGCACAAGTTCGCACAAGTTCGTACACGAAACTTTCAACGAAATTTCGCACAATTCTACGCATATAAAAATCGTACATTTGACCACAGGAATGTGTGCTCAATGAAGCAGAGAATTAACTGTGAACGGGCGAGGTGAAAGATTAGAATTTTCGGAGCCGTTCCAATAAAGATGTCGAAAAAGAATCAATGAAATGAAAAGCATATAGGCGCTCACTGGACGAGGGCCAGTGGTTTTCCGCGTTCGCGGAATATCGCGGTAAAATGCGGAATTCATGAAATCTTGAAAAGCGAAAAACACGGAATTTGTTTTTCCCACCGATGCTTCTTTAAAAATGTATTTTCATGTGTGACTCAATTCACTTCAAAAACGGGCATGAAAGTAATTTACCGGTAAAAATAAAAATCGAAGTTAAAAACAGTCAATTCATCCAGTCAGCATGCAAACATTTACAGTACCGCTCCCGTATAAGGATCGTATAAAAGCGTATTTAAACAAGTACAACAGAGCATTAACTCATTGATAAAAGGAAATGCTATTTTTTTGTGCTCGATGAATGGAGATTAAAGTGGCCGAAAGAATTAGAGAGTTGTTTGAAACAGCCATTTCCTACATCGTACTTAGCGCATGATGCTGTGATAACTGTTAATGATATATATCTAGAAGGAAAGAGGACGATGGTACAGTGTTTTCCCATATAATGTTTTAATAAGGAAACTATTCAATGGTCTTTATTCCCCTTTTCTAACATAAAGGTTGTGGTCCATGAAGGAAAAATTCAGCTTAAATTCATTTTTAAACTGTTGGGAAGATTTTGAAGAAATGATAAACTTATAAAGGGCGTTTGATGCAGTGCTAGGTGGAAAACATGTTCCTCGTCTGCATCCGCTTTTTTGTGTAGGTTTTTGTCGTCCTTTTTTCTGTAAAGTATTGAACGAGATCAACATGTATTTTGCTTGGTCTATAACACCTGTCGCTACGGTGCTTAGGTTCAAACATTTGACAGTTTAATTTCGCCAATAGCCTAGCCCTTTGTTGGATTTGTATTTCAAGCACAAGAAATCGTGTTTCAAATGATGGATTTTGAAGCTCAACGATTGTTAAAATGCTTACCGTAAAATGCAGATGATGTTCAAACAACACATTTCGTATATATTCCAATAAAGATCCGTGACGGAGGATAAACGGAAGTGCGTACGAACTACGATGATGGTAAAACTGGCAAATTTAGACATGTTTTATTCTCACTCAGTAAGCCTTATTGATGAAAATTAGAAACTACATGTACATTAACGTTTTAGATGTTGAAAATACGATCTTTTATATTTAGGAGGATACAAAAGATTTAGAACACCCAAACAATCCCCCTTCCCGACCACCTCAGAAAAAAAAAGAAACGTCTTCAAATGTTCCATATAGGCTCACAGTGCATTGACACAAAAGTTATTTAATAACAGCTAGCTCTACACAGATTGTTTACATGTGTGTCGCCAGACAGTACAGTACTGCACCAGACATCATTTGCATATTACACCAAAAGGCGGAATTCCTTAGCCTTGTATCAGATGTAGCTGGCTAACAACAGGTGCACAGTTAAAATACCCTGGACGGACGGCCGACATGCAATGTTTGTTGGAGGTGATTGACAGTTGCTTTGTTACAGAAAGACGCAGCCTTTTGTTTAGTTGAAACATTGCATTTTCTTAAAGTCTAAACCATAACGAGTTATGGGCGCGGGGCCTGGGTTGATCTCCCCCCCCCCTCTCCCCCGCAACAACCTCTATGGCTGTAAGCAGTTCTCGAGTTGATACGGAATGGCTGTCCGTTGTGTTGATCACAATTACCGACTGAAAAAGGTCACTCATGACTCATGCACAAATACCCCGTTCCCACGGGCATAGCGGCAAACCTTAGAAAACGTCCGAACCAGGTTATTGCAATAGAGAATACGAGCAGCGATCGACAGCTATGCAGTGAGATTTTCGCGGGTGCATATATCATCCAAGCAGCGCACACACACGCTATTTTCTACCGGGGCTTTCCCGATGCGGCCAACGTTTACCACCTTTGAAAAAGTCAATGCACTGGGCAGGGAAATCATTGTTCGTATCTGAAGCGCAATATTTTGAGTGGTACGACTTTTCGCGGGGGTTAAGTAAAAAAAAAATCTTTCATAGTTTCCAAAATGAAAAAAAAAATCAATGGATTAAACCTAAATATAATCATATCAATTATATCTAGCAGATATGCCGACTTTGTGTGCGTACAATGTTCCAACAACTCTGGAAAAAAATTTGTTCGCCCACTCTACCCAAAAGAAATATTTGACCCCTAACACAAAATGGTTGGGCTGGGCTTGATGTCCGTACCGTTGTACTGTACCATTGGACTAGACATAGATGTAAAAACTTTTCTTGGCAAGTTGCCAACAATAAATTCCACTGCAGTGTATTTTGCTAGTATTGCATGGTGTGTAGACTAAACGCTTTTCTTTCCCATACATACAGATGTCTGGAGCGTTTTCGACATATTATTTTCGTCGCACCAAATGCCAAGCAATGCGAATACTTCATTTTCCGACCACATACTCTGTCAACTTCTGCGACATATTGTACATGAATATATCGATAATAATAATAATAATGGCCTTTCCGGTTATCTGGACGTCTTCAAGAAAGCAACTCAAACTTTATACTGTATGTATGCGGATATACACGGACAGCTATACACTGTGTACTACTCAGCAATGCCTTACGTAATTCCTTCATTCTCGCTGCATTGGTCCATTATACACATGCACAACCAGCATGAAAATAGACACAGTTTATGTCGATACAGAAATAAGCAAGCGGCGGAAACCAAAACTGATAATATCCATCGTATCTTTTACACCCAAAGGCAATAGTTTATTTACATTGGTCAACGTTTACCCGGGCTTAGCTGTTATAACCCCACCTCTCACGAGGGGCTTGATCAAGCTCGGGCTTGGAATTCCACTATCCTTATTCCCATCTTCAGACCGATATTTTCTCATACGTTACCGATATTTACCAACTACCAATCGCCTCAACAGAGTGACCATCACTTCCCTTCACCCGTCCCCAAAATAAAACGACCTTGCGACTAAAACTACCTACTACGCCGATAAGTATAGTGAACAGCGCTAGCCCTGTACACATTACAGCACGGTCTTCCTTGCAAGGATCTTGCTATAACTAGCTAATATATATACTACTGACGTCCAGAATGTTTGTTTTCCCCAGAATGCCTACGGAGGTAGGCCTACCTGAGGAAAAGCGAGGAACGCGCGTACTTAATATCCAATCACTGCAGCAGGATGAGCTAACAGGTGGTTAAAGGGACCCTGGGAGTCTTTGGGACATTGTTTACCAAAATAGTAAAAAATTCTTGTTCACGAAATGAGACCACGTACGACGTTATTAAATTACGGCACTGTAAAACGGGATGGCACGGGGAACGGGCCCCTACCCACACAAGAATTGTTGTGCCACCCCCTTCCCCCCCCCAAAAAAAATGACGAACATATTCGGGGACAGTCTGAATGTTTCTCCACTAAGACAATACCGTAACTCATTCGATAACGAGATCACGCAGAATGACATACAGGGTAGGCTATATGATCAAAAAGCCTACATTGAAAGTTACGCCGTATACACCTCGCAAGAAAACTACGATAAACTTAAATTAAAAAAAAAACAATATTTGAACTTGAAGATCTGGCT
Organism: Apostichopus japonicus; assembly: GCF_037975245.1. NCBI lineage: Eukaryota > Metazoa > Echinodermata > Holothuroidea > Aspidochirotida > Stichopodidae > Apostichopus > Apostichopus japonicus. Next base: position 5,768,533 of record NC_092567.1, read on the forward strand.
TCCCCCAAAATGCAGTGATAATGTTTAGACCCAGTACTTCTTAATACATTGAGTTTCCAATTACTAGTCAAAAATATTTTCTGAAGAAAAACCGTTCGATACTTTTCACAAATATTGATGCTTAGATAAGTGCTTCCTCACAATAACGGGCCGCCCGAATTCGCTCCGCTTACGTAAAACTTCTATATATGTATATATATAACACGTGGAAAACCCGAGATTTTACACACGTAATTCCCAATGACATTGGTCACGGAAGATAAGTAGGTCATCGACATTCGAACTTGGCAACTTGCCCAAGTTCATTGCACCGTGGGAACGACTCAATACATTGAACACGATGTAACATTTTCCCGCCATCTTGACGCCCAGTGTAACTTTTAGTGTAACATGCAAATTATTAATGGTACTTTTCTGTGCGTTTAAAACTTATTGGGACACATACTGTTGTAGAAGTAACTTTTGTATCAAATGTTAAGTACTGTACGGTATTATATTTTATAGAAGACGGTTTTCCTCAGGTGGTAGGGAAAAGGGGTGATTCGGTGAACTCAATCTCTTTGTATAGTACAGTACTTGGATACTTAAAATGACCATGTACATGCAGTTTCTATCTCTCTTTAGTAAGCTCTACTTAGCATTGTTATCCTTTGTGGATCTTTATCGGAATATATACGAAATGTATTGTTTGACGTCAGTACTTAACGGTAAGCATTTGTTAAATTTTGACAGCTTCAAAATCCATTTTCAAAAAAGTCTGTTTTCATGAAGGTTTTATAAAATCGACATATAGCTAGGGTAGGAAAATATTAACTTAACCACATTTACGAAAATTGTTCTATTATCCAAATAAAATACATGTTTTTCGTACTGAGATCTGAAAAAACGGGCGGCCATTTTTCTTCTTTTCATGCGTTAATACTAGTTTGGAATATGTGGCAACCTTTACAAAATAATTTTTAAGGATAGTTTAGATTTCTTGTAATCCGAATAGAAACTCGGGAATCAGGAAAAAGGAGGCCCATTGCGCGGACGAGAAACTATTTTGTTTTTAACCGGCCCTTCTTCAAACTCAAAGTTGTTGGGTGGTTTTTTTTTTCTTTTCAGTGGTTGGGTGGAATTTTTTTCTTTTTCATTCAGTTGGAGCCAACGGTAAATTATATAAAAATTTGACACAAGAAACGCTTAGGCCTAGTAACACTTTATTTTTTCTTCTAGGTTTTCAAATTCTTTCTGCGACTTCAATCCTATTAATTAAGCACAATAGCATTTCCTGCGTAGAAACTCGAACATGGATTATACGAGGTGTCTACACGGCAATTTATTTGTCAACGAGTTAAATCGCGATTGTACTTGTTAATATACGTCTTTACACGATCATGTGCGCGTACACATGTCCAGTTATACGTGAGCGGTACTGTACACTGTGCATATTGAATGTATGACATTGAGTCTCGTAACTAAGTGCTTTGAACCATAGATGAAAGTTGTGTTGTATACTTTGAACACACGTAATATCAAAAAGCGACTGTTGTAATTCTAAAAGGCCTATTCAACGATTTTGTGCGATTTTGTACGTTGTAAAACTGACCGCAAAAACCGTGAATAATTGTGCGAATTTCGTACAAAAATTTTTGTCCGAATTTTTCAACGATTTTTTAAATCGCGCAAAATCGCATAATTTCGAATAACGTCGAATAAAATCGTAAAAAATCGCAGAATATCGTTTCTTCGAAATTGTACGATCGTTAAGCGATCACAGTACTGTATATATTAGCTAGTCATAGCAAGATCCATGCAAGGAAGACACGTGCTGTGCTGTGTACAGGGCTAGCGCTGTTCACTATACTTATCGGCGTATTAGGTAGTTTTAGTCGCAAGGTCGTTTTATTTTGGGGACGGGTGAAGGGAAGTGATGGTCACTCTGTTGAGGCGATTGTTGGTAGTTGGTAAATATCGGTAACGTATGAGAAAATATCGGTCTGAAGATGGGAATAAGGATAGTGGAATTCCAAGCCCGAGCTTGATCAAGCCCCTCGTGAGAGGTGGGGTTATAACAGCTAAGCCCGGGTAAACGATGACCAATGTAAATAAACTATTGCCTTTGGGTGTAAAAGATACGATGGATATTATCAGTTTTGGTTTCCGCCGCTTGCTTATTTCTGTATCGACATAAACTGTGTCTATTTTCATGCTGGTTGTGCATGTGTATAATGGACCAATGCAGCGAGAATGAAGGAATTACGTAAGGCATTGCTGAGTAGTACACAATGTACAGCTGTCCGTGTATATCCGAATACATACAGTATAAAGTTTGAGTTGCTTTCTTGAAGACGTCCAGATAACCGGAAAGGCCATTATTATTATTATTATCGATATATTCCTGTACAATATGTCGCAGAAGTTGACAGAGTAGAGTATGTGGTCGGAAAATGAAGTATTCGCATTGCTTGGCATTTGGTGCGACGAAAATAATATGTCGAAAACGCTCCAGACATCTGTATGTATGGGAAAGAAAAGCGTTTAGCCTACACACCATGCAATACTAGCAAAATACACTGCAGTGGAATTTCTTGTTGGCAACTTGCCAAGAAAAGTTTTTACATCTATGTTTAGTCCAATGGTACAGTACAATGGTACGGACATCGATCCCAGCCCAACCATTTTGTGTTAGGGGTCAAATATTTCTTTTGGGTAGAGTGAGCGAACAAATTTTTTTCCAGAGTTGTTGGAACATTGTACGCACACAAAGTCGGCATATCTGCTAGATATAATTGATATGATTATATTTAGGTTTTATCCATTGATTTTTTTTTTCATTTTGGAAACTATGAAAGATTTTTTTTTTACTTAACCCCCGCGAAAAGTCGTACCACTCAAAATATTGCGCTTCAGATACGAACAATGATTTCCCTGCCCAGTGCATTGACTTTTTCAAAGGTGGTAAACGTTGGCCGCATCGGGAAAGCCCCGGTAGAAAATAGCGTGTGTGTGCGCTGCTTGGATGATATATGCACCCGCGAAATCTCACTGCATAGCTGTCGATCGCTGCTCGTATCCTCTATTGCAATAACCTGGTTCGGATGTTTTCCAAGGTTTGCCGCTATGCCAGTGGGAACGGGGTATTTGTGCATGAGTCATGAGTGACCTTTTTCAGTCGGTAATGAGAACTGCTTACAGCCATAGAGGTTGTTGCGGGGTAGGGGGGGGGGGGATCAACCCAGGCCCCGCGCCCATAACTCGTTATGGTTTAGACTTTAAAAAAATGCAATGTTTCAACTAAACAAAAGGCTGCGTCTTTCTGTAACAAAGCAACTGTCAATCACCCCCAACAAACATTGCATGTCGGCCGTCCGTCCAGGGTATTTTAACTGTGCACCTGTTGTTAGCCAGCTACATCTGATACAAGGCTAAGGAATTCCGCCTTTTGGTGTAATATGCAAATGATGTCTGGTGCAGTACTGTACTGTCTGGCGACACACATGTAAACAATCTGTGTAGAGCTAGCTGTTATTAAATAACTTTTGTGTCAATGCACTGTGAGCCTATGGTTCATTTCAAGACGTTTCTTTTTTTTTCTGAGGTGGTCGGGAAGGGGGATTGTTTGGGTGTTCTAAATCTTTTGTATCCTCCTAAATATAAAAGATCGTATTTTCAACATCTAAAACGTTAATGTACATGTAGTTTCTAATTTTCATCAATAAGGCTTACTGAGTGAGAATAAAACATGTCTAAATTTGCCAGTTTTTTACCATCATCGTAGTTCGTACGCACTTCCGTTTATCCTCCGTCACGGATCTTTATTGGAATATATACGAAATGTGTTGTTTGAACATCATCTGCATTTTACGGTAAGCATTTTAATAATCGTTGAGCTTCAAAATCCATCATTTGAAACACGATTTCTTGTGCTTGAAATACAAATCCAACAAAGGGCTAGGCTATTGGCGAAATTAAACTGTCAAATGTTTGAACCTAAGCACTGTAGCGACAGGTGTTATAGACCAAGCAAAATACATGTTGATCTCGTTCAATACTTTACAGCAAAAAAGGACGACAAAAACCTACACAAAAAAGCGGATGCAGACGAGGAACATGTTTTCCACCTAGCACTGCATCAAACGCCCTTTATAAGTTTATCATTTCTTCAAAATCTTCCCAACAGTTTAAAAATGAATTTAAGCTGAATTTTTCCTTCATGTAACACAACCTTTATGTTAGAAAAGGAGAATAAAGACCATTGAATAGTTTCCTTATTAAAACATTATATGGGAAAACACTGTACCATCGTCCTCTTTCCTTCTAGATATATCATTAACAGTTATCACAGCATCATGCGCTAAGTACGATGTAGGAAATGGCTGTTTCAAACATCTCACTAATTCTTTCGGCCACTTTAATCTACATTCATCGAGCACAAAAAAATAGCATTTCCTTTTATCAACGAGTTAATGCTCTGTTGTACTTGTTTAAATACGCTTTTATACGATCCTTATACGGGAGCGGTACTGTAAATGTTTGCATGCTGACTGGATGAATTGACTGTTTTTAACTTCGATTTTTCTTTTTACCGGTAAATTACTTTGCCCGTTTTTGAAGTGAATTGATTCACACATGAAAATACATTTTTAAAGAAGCATCGGTGGGAAAAACAAATTCCGTGTTTTTCGCTTTTCAAGATTTCATGAATTCCGCATTTTACCGCGATATTCCGCGAACGCGGAAAACCACTGGCCCTCGACCAGTGAACGCCTATATGCTTTTCATTTCATTGATTCTTTTTCGACATCTTTATTGGAACGGCTCCGAAAATTCTAATCTTTCACCTCGCCCGTTCACAGTTAATTCTCTGCTTCATTAAGCACACATTCCTGTGGTCAAATGTACGATTTTTACATGCGTAGAATTGTGCGAAATTTCGTTGAAAGTTTCGTGTACGAACTTGTGCGAAATTGCGCGATATTATGCGATATTATTCGAAATTCTGCGATCGTTGAAAATTTTTGTACGATAGTTAAGCGATCACAGTACTGTAATTATCTCTTTTGTAAACACAAAGTTAATCATGTAATTTGTAAGCAAACGATTAAGTTTTTGAGCTGTTATTTTGTTTGAGAACTTTTTTTTTTTTTACTATGCTTTTTCTACATGTTTGGAAATAAGTGTGCTAGTTTGCTTTTTAAAAAAATGTTTAGTTTATTATCCTTGTTGTATTATTCATTGTTCTACCAGAAAATGTTTAGGGTAATGTCAAACTTGCTTAGTTTGTACAATTAAGGGGCCGGTGTAGTGGCAGAGTTGCTTATTCGGCCTTCCATAGAAAAGTTATTTTTATGTTTTCGGGTGTTGAAAGCCTACAAGCCAACACGGTATTTACGAGCTAAATTATCACCATTTGTGACCTACGAGTACGTTTATACGAGTACGTTTCGAGTATATAACCATTCTATAGCGTTTAGAGTGTATCATACTACGGTTATTTTGTTTCCTTGTTTTTCGTGTTTTAGGGAGGAACGGTGTAAATATCTCTGTAAATACAAGTTGTTTTATTACTTTACTACGGACTTTCGTCAGTGTGTGTTTTTATATTACGGATTTTCGTCTTCGTCTTCAGCTAATTTTAGTCAGCATTTCAGCTCCGTGCCCGGACATCACACCCTTAATCCTTCCTTGCGCATTTTGGCAAACACTTTTTCACCCTCTCTTGAAAAGATTCTCTATAGTTGCGCCATTGTAACAATTTCAGCGTTTTCGACCTGCATTTATTGAAAAAAAGCCTCAACCCATCTCCCCACAACTTTGCTGGTGCATATTGGCTGAAATGCGCCGCCAAAAAACACTTTTGTCCCTCCCTCCTAGCAAACTCCTCTAGTTCAGCATTTGTTAAAAACATTTCCGCGTTTTCGACCTGCATTTTAGTAAAATAAAAAGCCTACAACCCCTCTCACTTTCCTGGCGCATATTGACTGAAATGCGCCGAAAACTCTTTACCCTGCCTAGACAAGGTCCTCTAGTTCCGCCATTGTAAAAAAAACATTTCCGCATTTCCGACCTGAATTTAGTGAAATAAAACCTAAACCCTTCCCTATCCCTCCTGGCGCCTATTGGATGCAATGCGCTCGAAAAAAACGTCTTCACCCTTTTGACAATATAATCTAACTCATCCATTTTAAACGTAAAGAATTCCGCGTTTTCGACCTATATTTAGTGAAATAGCTTTAAACCAGCACCACTTCCTGTGTGCATATAGGCTGACATGCGACCAAAAAAAACTTTGTTACCCTCCTTTGACAAATTCCTCTCGTTTCCACGGTTTCCGCGTTTTCGACCTTGCTATATAGCAAGGTCAATAACGCGGAAACCGTTGAACCCGGTACTCGATAACCGAACTCAGTTTATCGATTTCCGCGTTTTCCAAGTTTCTGCGTTATCGACCTGACCCAAAATTGCTCTCATAGGTTGTTGAATGTATATCCCCACATGCGTAGATGGAAACCTATTGAAGGAAACTTCAATAGAGAGGGTTTATAGACAACACAAAGTTATGAATATAAATTAAAGAAGGACTGATTCTTGTTATGTTCAGGTTATCTTCTTGAAGTTAAGTTGCACTTCTCGTTGGTAGGAGTCTGACTAGATAACGTATTATTTTGTAGCTCTCAATCTAAGTATAGGTAGAAGGGAGTGAATGTATTATTAATATAAATATGTTTTATGATTCCCATTGTTTAGCTACAGACTTGAAAATTACGGTATTAAACGCCTTGCATACACGGACACTGCTGGATCGTTACCATTATGTGTTTCACTGTTGAATTTTATTAAATATGTTTGACTGTTTAGCAGGAACACAAATAACAGGGTGATTAAGTTCGTATTGAGAATAATATTATGCGTGTCAAACAATGAGCCAAACAATAATAATAGGATGGTTAAAAGCGGTATTGAATATTTACTTTCAGTATAAAATATTGTGCGAGATTACTAGATAACTCTAAAAATTAAAGCTTAATATCATCCAATCAAATCTGCGATATTAAATATAGTTCCCGAAATAATCATAATGCATTAGCTATGATCGTCATCGCCCTTGGTTTGTCTCCTTCGAGCCCGAATCTAAATAAAAGAGATTGTACCAAATATGGGTAGCTCGGAAATATCGTAGAACAGCAAGTAACATAAGTATTTGAAAGGTATTATTTAAATATGTACTTTTTGCCGCGACAAAGTAATAAATCCTTTTATTGTCGATCATCATGTCGTAATTATTTAGAAAATTATATTCATTTGATAACTTTTTTTTTTTTTTAAGAACGAAACTAAAATCCTGCAAAGTATCGCAGAACTACTGAATGGAATTGCGAGAAAGCGTTTGAAATCCATACCCCATACAAAACTTGTATTGTAAACAGAACATGTTTCGAAGGGAGATTGTACCGTCATTCAAACAATGGTGTTATCACTTTCTACTTTCAAACTTGAAATATCAAACAAAGGCTTGTATTGAGCCCCTCCCCCCCCAACCCGCCCCTCCCATTTTTTAGGACCAAAATCGTTTTGGGCCAAATCAATTTTCGAATAAAATGTGTTTAGATTTAGACCCAAATAAGTTGTAGGCCTACCATTTATTTTTTAGGGGGGGGGGGGGGGGTGGGGGGGTGGGGGGTTAGCCTGCAAAAATGTTTTTTTTTACATTAATATGACTTTTTGCAGCACCATATAGTGTCTACCATTTGTCCTATTTTTATCTTTGGGAAGGTGGGGGAAGGTTGGGGGTGGGCTCCAAATATGACTTGCGTCCGTTCGGAGGGGTCTAAACGGGAAGACCCCTTTTCTTCAAATATAACCTTAAATAAATCATTTTCAATGCTGTAGCAATATGAATTATTAAAAGTTCAGCAATACTTCCGTTATATTGCCTACATGTGTACATTGAGTTGTTTTGTCCGCTATAGCCCTAACATTATAAAAAAAATATAAATGAAATATTCCAAAGGGCATCTTTCAACTAGTCAATGAATAGATATAGAAAACAAACGATTGTAAATAAAACCATTTCCATACATGTAAGTAAATATTGCAACAGTTCTATAAATATACGTTTATTATGCTATTTAGATACAAGGTACGTAACCTATATATTTTCTTTCCTTTGGCCGGAGTGGTGTCTTACAAAGAGATGTGCAATGCAGGCAGGGACGTCGCTTAAAGGGGGGGGGGGGGGGGGGGGCCGTAACGGGGCTGTAACGACTTGCTCGAAAAATATAACCACAATTTTTCGCGCGCTCCCAGCGCGTTCCACATGCCAATGTGCATATCATATAGGCATTCATCGGTTTGTACATCGAATGCAAATAACATAGTCATTTTCCATGTTATTACCCTTCCATATTGGTTATTATATTGGGAAAGTCGTAACAATGTTATTGGTAATTATAATATAAGTTAAACCCTTTAAAAACACATTGCAAATTATCTTTCTTTCAGTAGGTGCCCGGAAAGTTATCAGCATATTGCCCGAATTTTCACAAAAATATTTGGTTGGGAGGAGTGGGGGGGGGGGTGGGCTAACAAGTTTGTGAAATGAGTGCCAGTGGGTACAAATGTATCTAAACAAGATTGGAACAAAAGTGCAGTCGCGAAAAATGGGGTGTCTGACTGCCACTGACCGTATCGTTCACGAGTAGCGCAGGGGTGAGGGGGGGGGGGAGAGGGTACAAGGCAGCAGTCGGAATTTTCTGGCTTCAAAGCCCATCCAGTTGGATTTTTAGCCACTACACCCCCCAATCATCAGGCCTTAGCTACGTCCCTGAATACAGGTATAAGGTAGGACGATACAGAGCTAGACATATTAATTGGTTATTATGCAATATCTGTTACCGGTTAATCCAGATAATTTCATTTCATGCTCGCCAAACTCAACTTGTAGACTTAAGGAATCTTACAGACAATATAATATGTTTGATATTCACTTTATCCTTCTCTTAGTTTTGAAGTGAACAACATATTAGCAGGGCTGTCAAATGTTCTTTTCACAGAATACATACTGGTTTTAGTGTTGAGGTCTCGGCATTTGGGTTAGTTGAGACGGACTGAAATACTGCTTGGCTTGATGAGTCACCGTAGTGTAAGGGGAGGGTGATGCTATAACGAATTTCTCCTTAACAACATTTATGTATTTCACCAAACTCATAGCAATCATAACAATCATAATGAATAATCATATGCTACCACAAAGGTTCAATGTTTCACACCCTCCCTCTACCCCTACCACCAGCCCGGTTTATTTATATCGGCCCCATGCAAGATCTGTTTGTGGTCGATATTTGATAGTTTTGCCAGAAAATAATAACATTTAAAAAGATATGACATAAAAAACTAGATTGCTGAAAAAGAGGTAAAACCAGAGTTGTAAACGCACATGTCACAACACGATCCATATATCTTTGGTGTATTTACTTGTAGTTCAAGTTACCAGTATAAAGGCACTATGAGTAGACTTCACTGCAAGTGTTTCCGATGAAACCGTCCATTTACCGTGTCAAGGACAACGGAGCCGTAAGAAGGGTGGGCGTGGGGAAGGGATATTGATTGAGCACATACTCCTCCCATCTTCTTGTTACCCTGGAAAGTTGCTACCATTTGTTAAGGGAACTTACCAGTTACTTTGTAATTTAAAGTGCACTCTTGTTGTGTTTTTGTAACAAGTGCTTTCATGTCTAAAAATCTCTATTTGGCTTCAAAATAATAATAATAATGCAGTTCAAAAGTAACGGTATCAATACAACTTTTGTTGAAAACATTCAAATACTTGCATTTGTGGAAAGGAATGCACATTGTATTCATTTTGCGAGGTTTCAGATAATTTGACAGTCTAGTGGTTTCTTTCGTACAATCAAAGTCACATTCTCCCCTGCCCGTCAGTGTTCGTGCCTGCATATTCTAATAAAATTGTTCTTTTGCGGATCAACACAGATAGTATTAGTGTAGTTCTTAATAAAGTACAGGAAGTAGTAACAATTCATTGGTATGAAGGACGTCGGATATTTTAGACACATTCAGCTCTTCACTGAGAATATAGTTGAAGACGAAAATTTGATCGTGTAATGGTTAAGGAAACTGTTATCAACTCCACAAAAATATGCTTGAATTTTGTAAAATTGGATTTGGATCAATGACGAAATAACAACTCGTACAATGTGATAACATTGTTGAAGGTCGATATTGAATAAATACTTAGATAACTATGGTATATCTGCATATTTCATGTAATGATAACATTTTATGTATGTGAAATATAACCCGGGAGGACCAGTTGTTGCACCCATTAAAGAATGTTGCTATGTCCTCGACCCTCCTACCCCTCTCCTTTCCATTCTTTCTCCTTTTCACTACAAGTGTTTGCAGGTTCGTCATACAGCCATTAAGTTAAAATTTAATATGTAGCATCTTAAACTATTTTAAGATTAAAAAACAATATTTCATCTTTAAGATTCATAATTTTATATTTTATATTTTACCAGTGACCTCTAACAATCAAAGACATTTTAGTTCTCATTAAAGTGAGAAGGATTCAGGAAGACGAACTATAAAATAAATTAATTTACCGAAAATAACATACGATGTAAACCACGTGATCAGAGCATGCGGTTGTTACAAGGAACCTGTATTACTCCGTTTGTTGTGTATAATGTTGTACTTTGCTATGCTTGAAAAAGTTTAAATTAATTGTAAAGTTTAACATATAAACAATTCTGCCAATGCTGATGATGTGGACAGCTATAGGCTGCATATTACAATTACTATCAACATAGGCGTAAGAGGCTGGGGCTGGGGGTGCAGCCTCCCCCCACCCCTCAACCATTTTTGGGGTGAATATTCGGGCAATATGATGAGGACTTTTCGGGCACCTACTGAAAGAAAATAATTGCAATGATGTAGCTAAAGGAAATCAATAGTTTAAACAGTGGCGTAGGAAGGTACTATTGAGTGGGGGGGGGCTGAAGACTGATGGCCGGCATGGGGAGGGGTCTAAGGGGAGGGGGTGTCCCCCTCCCCTTTGGAATTTTTTGCATTTCCAGGTAGCCTCAGATGCAATTTGGTGCAATATAGCACACTTCAACACCCACTCCATTTTGTAAACTTAATTTTATATTTTCACCAGGCCTTAGATGCAATTTGGTGTTCCAAATGAGATTTTTTTTCTCATTTGGAAATGAAAAAGGGGTTTTCTGACTTGCGAAGTGGGGGGGGCGGAATGATACTTCCGTCCCTCCACATTTTTCACTGGGGGCTGGCGCCCCCCCCCCCCCAGCCCCCCGGTTCCTACGCCCTTGAGTTTAAACAAACATCTCCTTAGTTATTAACATAAAGTTCTAAGCTTGACCGACTAATTCGCCTTTAAGCTTGCCCTACTAATGTAAAATAGAGTTTTCACATAATTGGCCCTCCAAGCTTTTTCTCAATCTGCATAAGACATTTCGTTGTTTACATTAGCATCCCGCTTTATACTGCGCAACTTTCACGGACCGTACGGTACACGATGGCATACGATGTAATAACCGATGCGTGCCTATATATGATATGCACATCAACATGTTGAACGCGCGAAAAATGTTGGTTATATTTTTTTAAGGGCAAGTCGTTACTGCCCCCCCCCCTCCCTCCCCCTTAATTAAATTGGGCTCTTACGCCTATGACTATCAATCACGTACAATTTACATACAGCAGTTCTAACTATCATCATTATTATCTGCATTACCATATCCATTCTAATTTATTTTCTTGGATTCGTTGAAACACAAGACTTGTGATTATAATTAGTTCCGGTTAAAATGATCAATCAGATGTGATTTATTTCCTTGTTATTTGTTGTTTACTTTGTTTATCTTCATTGATTTAGTAAACAATAAACCTGACTAGTAGGACATTCCTCTACGTCTTCTACATCTTACACGATGATTACTCTACTTCTATCCATAGGTTTGATTATTACGTTCTGCCAGACGCTATTCCAGTTGGATCCATTCCATCATCCTTTAAATCAAGAAATGTGAAAGGTATTTCACAATGACGTCATAATGGACACATTTAACATTTCTTACATTTAATAAAAGGCTTTACGAACTATGTGAATGTATGTTGACTTGTTGATTGCTTTTGATTCACATACAGGAGAGTAATGAATCAGCAACATATGGTTGCCATTTTATATGAAGGAGACACCCAGAACAGAGTCTTGTGATAATAATAATAATAATAATAATAATAATAATAATTATACGACTTATAATGCGCACACACTACTTAAACAATGAACTAAATAATTGAAATGTAACAACACTTATCGCTAAGCTTGGTTAATTTAAGAGATAAGTCATGTTCCTTTCATTTCGCTCTTTCGATAACCCTGTCTTATAAGATGTTTTGTGAATAGCCATCACATCAATTGATGCTTTAAATCTCTTTCCGAAAAGTAGTGGCATCATACACTTTGGGAAACTTAATTACAGAGCGACAATGATTCTGTAAGGTTTGAAGTAATGTTCTGCCCCTCGGAGGCTGTCAACCCCCCCCCCCCCATAAAAGCACATTTAAACATATCCACACCTCCGCTTAAATCATTCTTTCAATCTGGATTGCAGATTAAAGTCGCGAAGTTTTAATTAACTTCTTTTCAAAGTTCTGCAAACGAAGTTCTTGTTTCTCTGAAATTGCTGCAAAGTGTATTAAAAAATAGGCGTTAACTAAATAGAGACCAAAATGTATCGGAACTGTTGGTGCTAGATGTATTGTACTCAAACTATACGAATATGTAATATTAGCATCACGACTTTATAAAGGCAAAGATAAGACATTCGTTCTGCAGTTTTGTACAGGAACAGAGGGTCTTCAAATCCAACATCATATATGGGGAGGAGGGGGGGGGGGGGGTCTGTGGTCTATCCCCAGAAAAAGGGGAAGTTTAGACTTCAAATGATACCTTCTGAGGCATAGTTTGACTTATATGACTTGACTTATGTCCAATATCTAAGTCTAAACGCAACATTGTGTTTTAGCTATTCTAAGTTAGTTTTAAATTTGGCTAATACAATGAAGCAGCTTTCACAGGCTTCGCCCTTTTGACACCACCCCCCCTCCCCAACCAGTTCCTAACACTACAACCCGCAGTAAAGTGTGTTCTTCTCACAAATAGATTAATGTGTTTTAAAATTTCTTCAAGAGAACAAAAATATCTCCAAAGGGTGCAGCTTAAGTCCAGCAGATCCCCACCAGCTTGCTTGGAATACATTATAGATAACTATAATTTATTGATTACATCTGTATTGAATTGTAGTGCTTTAAACTCGCTACGAGAGAACAAGGGATATCACCAAATGCAAAAACTTCAGGTAGCTTCCCCTCCTGGAACTAACCATGGGCTTGAAATATATTCCAGAGAAAGCCCCTCGACCCCGCTTGAGCTCTTAGAAACGTCCTGTGCAATTTTGAGGTTATAAGCTTCTTCCTGACAACCCTATCTAAAAATTCTGCAGCTTCCGGGGACTTCGCATCACACCCTTTAATAACAATAAACTATCAAAGAAAAATATGTCAATTACATTTTTGGTCTGTAAATCTGCATACAAAGCAAAATGTGCATAAGACAGGCTTTATGCTTATTAGATGAGTACTAGTTTAATTTTCAAGCCATCAATATACATATTGTGTATCGATTTGGTACAGTTTCACATCGATAGTATATACTTAATGAGGTAACGATGTATACTTCATTACATTTAATTATTTATTTGGTGGGTCGATATCGACCCAAATAATCATTGAATTTAAAAAAAAATAGTACTCAGCCACCTTACATCCTACAGCATTCATTAAGGTATTGAAATGTAGCTAAGACCATACGTTTGTGTATAAAACAAATAAAAAGGGGGGTAACTGTGAAATATTTTTAGTGGGTGGGGCTCAAAGGTCAAAGTCAATCTGAAAATGACGTAATTTGGCTAAAAATCTATGTTCGCTTCATAAAAATCGTGACAGAAAATAAGAGTTGAACAAACCCCCCCATTATATTTGGTATAAACCCTAACATGTTTTGAACATATTCTGAGCATTTCAGGAATATATCTATAGAGAGCTCTGAGAAAAATGCAAATGACCTTGAAATTTCCTGTAATTTGACACCAAAATCGTCCAAATCCGTTCATTTTTGAGAAAAATCTCGTTCCCGAACGCTTCAACCTACGTACGTTGATTTTTTTTTCTTATTTTAGATATTTAGGCCATTGCAACATTTGTAATTGATAGTTATGGCATAGCGCCCTCGCATTCCTTTGTAAGTTGATAGCAACCGCCGTTCTTGCGCAATTCTGTGACACTGAAGTATTTACTGTACAGCTCAATGGACTTTCACTTTCAAATAGGGCTGGGCTGCACACAGCGTCCCAAATTACGGCCCAATAGGCCCTAAAGATGTGGGACGATTGGTCAGATACCATGATGAGGTCCAGGACCTTCTGGTAGAACCAGTTTATCAAGGTTCGGTCCTTTGAGGACCCATAAACTGTAAGTTCAACAGCGTTTTTGGTTCCTTGCTTTTTGCAAAGCAAGGAACCTATGCATTCAACTTGGCGTGTGTGTGTGTGTGTGTGTGTATGTGACGCTTGGCTTGTGTACACGATATCTTAATAAGGAAAAGATGTATCATGATCAAATTTGGTGGGTGGATAGCGCATAGTAAGAGGAAGATCCCTATTGTTTTTGGTGCCCACAAAGGTCACCAAAGGTCAGTTATGGTCCAAAAACCCAAAATATTAAAACTGCAATAACTCCTGGTGCCAATGTGCGACAAGGTTGATATTTTGGGACAAGTTGTGAACTGGTTAGGGGAACATTTTGAAATTTAACGGTAATGTGATCGAAGGTCAACAAAGGTCAATTAATGATAAAAAACTAGTATTTTTGCGATAACTTGAGAACGAAATGTCCGTTAGGGTTGGGAGTTGCTTCAATGCAATCCAATTGTCGACCCGCATGTGGGTGACCTTTGACCTCAATTTGACCTCTGGTGACCTTTACGTGTATTGGGGATTTTTACAGTTTTGATGCTATTTTCAGATGTCAAAGGTACCTTCTGATCATAAATGTCAATAGGTTGACCCCCGTGTGACCTTCGTGTGCGAAGTTATACGAGGTCAAAGTTAATTTTCAGACATTTAACACAATAACTCCCAGTTCCAATGTGTGACATGGTTGATATTTTTGGAGTAGTTGCAAATGGTATAGGGTAATATTTTCAAACTTAACGGTCAGGTGATTCAAGGTCACCAAAGGTCAATTAATGATATAAAACTAGTATTTTTGCGATAACTTGAGGACGAATTGTCCGTTAGGGTTGGGAGTTGCTTCAATGTTATCCAATTGTCGACCCGCATGTGGGTGACCTTTGACCTCAATTTGACCTCTGGTGACCTTTTCGTGTTTTGGGGATTTTTACAGTTTTGATGCTATTTTCAGATGTTAAAGGTACCTTCTGATCATAAATGTCAATAGGTTTACCCCGGATGAGCTTTGTGTGTGAACTTATATGAGGTCAAAGTTAATTTTCATACATTTAATGCAATAACTCCCAGTGCCAAGGTGTGACAAGGTTGATTTTTTTGAACAAGTTGCAAATGGTATAGGGGAATATCTCAAACTTAGCGGTCATGTAATCCAAGGTCACCAAAGGTAAAAAACTGGTATTTTGGGGGGAGAAAATGGGCAAAGAAAAAATGTTTGAATTTTTACAGTTTTGATGCTCTATTTAGGTCTCACCGATCAAAAATGTCAATTGGTTGACCTCCGGGTGACCTTTGTGTGTGAAGTTATGTATACAAGTTCAAAGTTAATTTTTAGACATTTAGTGCAATTAAATCCCAATGCCAAGGTGTGACATGGTTGATATTTTGGGACAAGTTGTGAATGGGGTGGTGGAACATTTTCAAACTTAAAGGTCATGTCATCTGGGGTCACCAATGTTATCATATCTGTTGACCCGCTTGTAGGTGACCTTATATTTCTTACATTTTCGACGCATTATTTAGATCTCAAAAGTGCCTTTTGATCAAAAATCCGATCACATTTTGTGATCACAAAAGTGTTGGCTATAGTGTTGGTTACTTTATGGGTACATGTAGGACCACAATTACGTGGACTATTTGAGCCCAATCTTGCTTGATAATATTATGTGTATTGTCATATACCCAAGCAAGGAACCACAGTGCCCTTGGGCTCTTGTTTACAAAAATGGCTAGGCTAGGCCTAACCTTATGCCAACGTTAGGCTGTAATTGTAGAAAGTAAACAAAGTAAACAACATTTGTACTAAATGAAATCAGTCATAACTCTGTCAATCCTCAACCGATTTCAGAAAATAAGGTATCATCTGAAAGAGCAACCCCAGAAGAACCTGTATCATACAATTTGAAGTCAATTTTGAAGTCATTAGTGATTTTATTGTATTTTGGTGTTTTCCAATTAAAAC
Organism: Apostichopus japonicus; assembly: GCF_037975245.1. Taxonomy (NCBI): domain Eukaryota; kingdom Metazoa; phylum Echinodermata; class Holothuroidea; order Aspidochirotida; family Stichopodidae; genus Apostichopus; species Apostichopus japonicus. Next base: position 5,785,054 of record NC_092567.1, read on the forward strand.
AAAAGTACATCCTAATTTGCATATTATAATTTGCATATAATTTGCAATTTTTATAAAATTATCAATTCCAAATTTTGTTCTCTATTGATCTAAATCAACTTCCTAATAGAGAAGTTGTCCCTAACCTTTATAAGCCAGCCCTAACAAGATAAGTTTCCCAAATCCTAATTGTGTGCCCAACCCCCCATGCGTTAAAAGGTCGCTTGTTATCTGTCGAAGTTTTAACTTAATATTTTTGTTTGATTTTCGATGAGATGCTTAACTGTCATATTGAAAAATTAAGTATTAGAGTAACCACTAATCTTGCAAGTAGTAGTTAAGAGAGGGATTCAGATACAATTCAAGTAGTTTCCAAGGTTCGCATTAGCCGCGGGATTGCGAGATTCCCACAATATGATTTCAAATCCTGCATGTCCAAAGTTGCTAAGTCGGGATTTCTCGTAATAAATTTCAGCTCTCAACTTGAATTAAACATATACATTACGGCTGTGTCCGTGTAGCGATTAATTGCTAAACGATCGCATTTGGAATAAAGGTTTAGTAAAAAGCCGCGAATATGTTTGTTTTGATATCCCCGTCGATAATCCATCTTAACATCCCGTAAATTTGCTTGCCAGTCTTTCCTTCTATTAATAAATGAATGAAAAATGTAGCAATTTTGAGAATTCCAATATTTACGTATGCACGAACGTATACAGTAGCTACAACTATGAGAGGAAAGCACTTGCTATGGCCTACCAGAGTTAGCTGCTTGATGACAACAAAGACACGTGCACTCGACAAACTATGTTTGGGTTAAATCCCCACAAATCTCTGACCACATGGTAGGCTAAATTAACAAAGAGTCAACATGGAAATATAGCCTAACAATCTGTTTGTTCGCTTCAATTGTTTTGCAGTTGGCTCGAGCTAAAATGTCCATGGAATACTTGCATTATTACTGCTATCTTCGACCACATGCTAGCCTAACACCACACTAATTCAATGGGAAAATCTTGCCTTAACCATCGGTTTTTTGACACACACACACACAAAAGCGTAGACTTGTATACAACTTACAATTAGCTGTTGTTTACAATTATTTGGAAGGTTTGTGCTATGTTTTGAAGAGGTAATAGAGTATTGTACGTTCACTGTTACTGTTGCGATGGATTAGAGATTTCAATGTTGAGTAGCTTTCACCGGTGTCATATTTTCGTTTTCGGTGTTGAGTGATTTTATTCACACAGGAAAAAGAACCATTACGAATGGCTAAAACTAGAAATAGTAAGCAATTAAAACAGCCATCTACACTACAAGAAAGTTATTTCATTAAATTAATCTTCCGTACTTGCGTGTCTTGATTAATCAAAACATGAAATAATGAAAGCACTCGCGTAGCAATTACGCCCCCCCCCCCCTCTAAGAAAATGGGTACCCATTTTGTGTGTATTCGATTCGGGTACCCGAATGTTAGGTCGTGTACCCGGGTATTCGGGTACCCGACTCAGACCTAGAATGTTTTTACTCATTAAATAAAACTAATGCTCAAGAGAAATTGTTCATCCTTCGCTTGGATCAAGTAAATTATCATGGATGCAACTATGCTGCAGGCTATGGTAGTCTCTGATGAAAAAGGAATTATCGTGATTATTCAAAATATTTACGTGTTTCTTGAGTTTATGGAAATGAGCATTTGTCATATCGTCACAAGTAATGTAACTGAATCATAACAGTAATACTAGGGACGTGCAGTTAGGGAAGCCTCGCAAATCTAACCGCCGGTTCCGGGCCGGCGGAAATCTCGCACCCCTTGCTCATTATGCATGTGCATATTGGTCCCATGGTTGAATGCACACAAGCTGGTTGCCAGCCGGAGTAATGAGCACAGTGTCCTGACAACACAAGGCTGGTTATTCTTCACAAACAATGAGCAAACTTGGCCAAGTGACCGGATTAACTTTTGCGGTTTTGACAGTCAATAGAGCGGTAGTTTATGTTGCAAAGTGACTTATACACTAAAATCCGCCACTACCAAATGTCCGAGATTCAGTACTTTATATAATTCTTGCAAATCTTCCACGTTATCAAACCTCACAAATAAAATTTCTTGGGTCTCTTATGAACAATTGTGAAACTCCCCTACTCGAAAGTTCGATAAAAGCAGCCTTTACCTGGGCCTATACATTATGAGCCTTGTTCAACGAGTGGTACGTAACTATGAATTAAAACTGAATCAGCCATTGCATTAAATATATGCCCCCAAGAACTTCAGAAAACCCATATTGACACACCAGAATTTAATCAAAACAATAGTTAAGCTATGCCACACATGTATGTTAAAGAGAGAACATCGACCGTAACGTTGATTTCTGAAGCTAACTGCGACATAAATTCAACGAATAAACAGATGGTTTAGGCTTGATTTTTCCCATTGACTTAGTGTGTTAGGCTGCCATGTGGTTAGAGATATAAGTAACTATTCGGTGAAAATTTTAATGCAAGCTAATTTGCGATACAGTTTCAGTTTATTTCTCCACATTGTATTGCATTGTTTCAAGCAGAGAACCTTCAAGCTGTTGTATAGCTCAACCCCGGTATGATAATGACATGTGTAGGCTACTCGACAAAATTTTCCAGAAACGTAATGGTAATACACCCACCCCACTAGGGTTGGGCGATATTTGCTTTTTAACGTCACGATAAATAGTTCAAAGATTATCGTGATATTTCGATAATTATACGATAATTTTTCCTTGCTGTCAACTGCCGAATTCCCACCAACCCCTGTTGCGTGCGAGCATAATGGCGTGGGGTCCAGGGGCCCGCCTTAGGGCCCCGGTGGGGTCAAGGGGTGGAACCCCCTTGTGTGGGGTCCAGGGACAAAGGCCCCGGAAAATTTTAGTATTTTTGCGTGTCTGGCGATAAAAAATTCGCAGTAGAGGATTCAAAGTACTGACAACTTTTTGAATTTAAATTGTCACGAAACTGATGAAAATTTGAAAATGACAAGTGAGAGTTGCTATATTATGTGATAAAATGAAAAGAGATTTAATCTGTCCTACAATCTTTAAAAAGTTTAACTAACAAAACTGTCAATATTATGAAACAAACTACGTTCGGCAAAGCCCCGTTTCTAGACTGCCTAACAATGAACAGCGTGTACTATACGTACATCAGTTTACAACTGCAGTGTTTACCCCTACTTAAATATCATGGTAGGCATACTGTACATGGGCTGCGATTTTTCCCAACAACCCCCTGTCTAACACCTGTTTGTTAACATTTTTGGCACGTTTCCAAAAAACTTTTCATGGAGTAAACTATTTTGGCTCCACTCTAGAATTAATAAGGTAAGTCAGTAAAGGATCGGTAAAGTTATGCGAAATATTATCTTAGACGTTCAAGAAAAGTATATATCCCCGTAACATTAAGGTAAGTAAAACACACCTCAAGCCAACCGACTCCTCCGCATGAACAAAACAATCTATTCCCCATGGTACACTCGAGGCACAGTCTATACCATACAGACATAGCACGATATCAAGGCCCCAATAGCTACAGTATGGCTATCTTTATGAAAGTAAACCTTTTAATCCCATGTTTTAGGCCACTTGGCATGATTAACTGAATGCTAAATATTGTTTCCATGTCCTTGTAGAAAACGTCAACTTCGCAAAATACAATTAGTTGTGTTTTTGTTGTTACGTGAGATCCGTAACCGGCGAAGTGGTTAGGCTATTTACTATACACTTAACTATGGTAGGATATTAATTTTTCCTTTTTTGGGGGTGGAAATTCTAGAAAATACTTTCTTTTCCCCCCGCCAGATGTGGTCGTATGGTTTATTCATAAATGGGTGTACTAGAGCCTTGTCTACATGACATTAGTTGCATTTAGCACGATATGCCAGTTTCGCGTGAATTTTTCGAAAGTATTTTGCTCGATCTTTCGTAAAATTTGAAAGGTGTACCAACTTACTGTTCGTACACAATTGCTAATTTCTGTACTGATTTTCAGAGTAGTAAAGGACGTTTTTTTTACGAAGTTCAAAAGTCAGTAAATGAAGTTGATAAACTATTTCTTTCAACTTTTTTAACCATGGAATGCTAGAATAACATTTACACTTAAAACGGAGAAAGGATAATGGCATTTTTTTCCACATTTATTCCAAATTTCTTTCACAAGAAATTATCGTCATTTGTTCAATCCTCATGTCTACGATCTAGCTGGCTAAAAAAAAGTACAGCTTCGCTGGAGTGCGAAAAATTCCCTACAGTCAACCGATTTTTTTTCACCTAGCTAGGTAGTGTAGGTCCTGTTCTATACAACTTAGTAGGATTATTCTAAAGTCATCCCGTATGTTAGGCTCTGGTTCACGCTTATGTGCACGTGTACAAGAAGTGAGATTGTGATTTCTTTTTTAGATTTTTAAATCTTAAAACTTCAGGAAACTTAATGTCCTTGCAATAAGGCAACGAAACTTTTTGTTCCTACTTGGCCGACTGGGAAAATAAGAAAGATAGCATTTTAGATTCCTGCAGTGTAAATTCACATTTCCTTACTTACTTTTCACAGAAGTTTTGCTTCTGCAGTAGGATAAAATACGGCGTATAAACACACTATCTTTTTGAAACGTTTGAATACCGTGAGACTTAGCTATGATGTTTTGTTCAACTCACTATTGTGTTCAAATCGGCTTAGTAAAAACTTGACCGCGGCTGTGAATGTAACTGTATAGCGTGGAGGGTGGTTTGGAGAGAGTGTGCACTCAAGTGTGACTCATTATCTGCTTGTGGCTGTGCTCATTATAGCCGCGGAAAAATCCACCGGCCCGGACATGGCGGTTAGATTTGCGAGGCTTCCCTTAGTTATAGATGATTTGTCCAGTCTTGTAGCTCCGTAATATAACTCAATTAAGTAAATACAAATACATTAAGTCTTTTTCTATCATCAATATTTAAATTATTAGTTTTCATGGTATTTTATGACATCACTAATGCGTTGTAATATAAAGCGGAATATCTTGTTAACCGGGTAGCTTTACAAACATCACGAGCAATCAAATGTTTTATTTCTCTGTACAATAACACATCTATACTAAGATTTTACTTAAATTCATTATTTAAATTAATTAATAGTAATGTAAATACATACAAACCTCTCTATCTCCATCCCTCAACATAATTTCTCAGACTCGTACACAGTGTACGCTCTCTAAAGTAGAACGATAGCGACAGAAAAGAAATCTCTCATTTTCATATATAATGTAGTTTATATGTTACCAAGCAACATATTTTTTTTTATTTTCCAAATAGCACACCGGAAAGTTATAAAAAAGTGAATTATGTCATCCCTTTTTCGCCACCGTAATTTAGGAATTTGCAAACACTGCAACGACCTTGAACAGCCCTCAGGTCAGTGAATGATGTCACTGTGATGATCTTTTCTGTTGTGAACTGTTCAGTACGGAGCTGTGCGTGCATTTCGTGTCAGCATAACTGTTATTTTCCGGCGTAATGTTCAAGACATAAATAGAAACTGAATATCATGGTGTTTCTTGATTTCTTCACGACGTGTTTCCAAGTTTTTTTTTTTACGAAATTTGCGGCGATTTCGCAACGATTTCCCAATATCTGAAGACGTAACTCGCAAGCTGACCCAAAGTAACGTAAATCTTAAGATCACGTTTTTGGCGGGTTTTATACAGAGTGATGTATGAATGTGCTCACTTACCAGTCAAACTGGCACAATAACAATAGTGATGATAGTCTCAAACGTAGTTTAGTATAACATCCGAAAGAAAATCCAAAGTTCTAAACAAAGTAGATTCGCTTGTATGCACTAGGCCTACTGTAAAACATAAACGTTCCTTGTTCCGTGCGTCATTAAATCCAACAGAAAGGTTTCATTGAGCTTGAAATACAACCGCATTTGAACTCAATCGAGTAGTTAGTCTAGATCGAACAATTTTCTCACTACATGCAATGCCTATTGTGTTTATTCACATGCATGCCTCGTGGTTTGGGCTTCAGGAGGAATCGTATTCTAGCCCAACTTCACGAAGATCCGCAAACCGTACTTTCACACTGTGCAAACATAAGTGACAGTGTGCGCTACCGTAAGTAATACACGATGTTTTGTTTCGCTCGAGCATACACACATTTCCGATTCGTATTACATTTAAAGTGGTTTGGAGGGTATGAACACAGCTCTGCCCAAAAAGAGTGACTCTGCCTAAGCGACGTCTATGCCCCAATTGAAATTTGCACGTGGATTCTCTCCTCACATAATCAACCTATATAGGTTGTTCACGTCTGACATGTCTTCCAGTTCCAACACTTACTGTTGCATTTATCGGGATATATATAAATAATGCGGCATAAAAGCATCAATCTTTCAAACTTTTTTTACTTTAGTGACCTTGCCACACGCAAATTTCAATTGGGCTCGAGATGGCTCTATGGCCGATTATTCCGTAATTTACATTGGGGCAGTCGGCTTCACTAAAACGACAAGAAAAAGCAGGAACAATAACACCTTATTACAATTAGACCGTTAAATGTCTCACGCAGTGTATCAAATCTCCTCTCTGGTTTAGGTTTTTTGTCGAGTCCAATATAGAGTAGGTTGCAACTAAACTTACACACTAAGTGCACACAGCTGAAGTACACTACGCCGAGCTCACTTTTTATCATCATAATGACGTCACATGTCACTGTAGATCACGTGATCACCATATCGCTGTTCGCGAAAGCCCAAGTTTTGTTTAAAAAATCAACGAGTTTAGGAATTTTTTTTAAGCCTTTCCCAACATCGGATTGACTTGAATTTTCACATGTGTAATATGGAAACCAACTAGAATACTCTTGAATAAAATCGTATTTTTTCGTCGATGCTGAAAAATCACTATCGTTCATCTTTAATTGTTCTGTGTTTAAATGACACATCTAGAATATCATTGTTAATGGTGGAGTGACGTCACTGCTGATGATGTCATCATTGATCAATCTCAAAAACATAAGTAGTTAGTGTAAACGACACGTTTGCCCGATCAATTAAATGTTTGACTATTTTAGACAGATGTGTGTATAATAGCTACTAAGTGATAACAGCTCAGAGAGAGATTCAGATGTCAGTTTGTGTATTATTTAGAATATTCTAAGCCGTCGATATATGGATTTCATCTTCTGACACTCTCATAACGTACTCCCCCTTCCCCCACCCCCACCCCTCCCCCATACACTCCTGAATACTATCCAATTTGCAAAGCACGGTATCAGCTGTCACCTGCACCGTGTTCTTACACCTATGATTTATTTTAAGTACAGTTTGAAGAACATTAAACAAAGAACCCTGGGTGTAAACCAAAATAACCTTCCTTTACAGAACTGGAATGCTCTTAGATCCAGCAGTCCTTTTACATGGAGACTGGTTACGTTTTTATGAAAATGTTTTGTTTATTCTTTTACATACTTTAACTTTAAATTTGCTACAACACAAATCCCCTCTTCTTCTTTTAAACTTTTTTTAAACAATGTTTAATTATGGCTCTCGTGATTTGTGATGACGTCACCGATGTTGGCTTTTCTCTGATCCGTTCATCATCTCATGGATTATTATTGTTGATCTGAGCATCGAATACTCGACTATCATAATTTGGTTTTTAATGTAGTCCAAGATTAGTTTCTGTTTGAAAGGAAGCATATGCTTTCATTTAGGATAATTATATAATTGATCAGATATGTTAATGAGATGATAACAATTCTTAACTCATTTATGTTATAACTAAGAGGATAATAGCTGTAAACCGATCTAGTATAAAACCGAGATGATTATGATAGTAAATTGATCGGTAATCTGACTGAGATATAAGGATTGTAAACTGATCAGCTATATTACTGATATGATAATGATAGCAAACTAATAAGATCAAACTTAAGGAATGAACTAGATCGATTACTCAGCTAATATGAAGTTATCATCGAGAGCCAACATAAATCTCGTTATTATAATATTTATGATTTCATTCCCGACCAACAAAGATTAAGTATGCACCTATCATTAACATATCTCTCTTTTTTGTTTTTCATCAGTTTGGAATACTACCGTCCATGGCGAGGATCGTCGTCTGAATCTACAAACCGGTCAATGGCAGGTAAAGAGTTCGATCACCTTTCATTCAGCTATTGCTAATATTGCAAGTCTGGTCAGCTTGTTTGCGGTATGCTGCCCTAGCACTATTTTCAGTCCCCAATAAGTGTAAATAAATCAATATAGTGATACATTATCTGTGAAGTTTACGTGTTGCTAGTAATATTAGAAGTTCCGATGTAAAGAAAGAACTTTCAGACATCTTCCCGCTCAAACTTCCAAGGAGGGGGGGGGGGGGGGGTTGTGGAGAGAGCGGATGGAATCTTGCGTACGAACATTGTCTAAATGAATCTCTTTCAGCGCTCACAACGCTTAGTTCTATATTGACACACCCGTACAATTTCCATGTCAGTTTGATATTGCAAACATAGCTATAGCTAATAGATTGACTTTTGGACAGGTTTGCCAATATTGTACAATCGTTTTTGACACGTGCCGTTTTATTAATATTCGAGATTGTGAATTTGTATCTAATAAACTTCACGTTTATTCTGAGATGAAACCGTAGAATGTTGTAAATCATATTGAACAGGTCTGTTCTTGTAATTTTTGTGTAATTGTTCATCATAACACATAACAACAGTCGTAACAGTCCGTTAAACTGACCCTGTATCTAACTGTACCAGCTCCTTGGTATTAACTGGCCATGTTTAGGTTTTTAGTTGTTTCTGATGGTGTGAAACGTGGTTCTTCCATCATCATTTTAACACTAAAAGATATATACTTTAAATTGTTGGTCTTGATTCAAGGTAATTACTTATCAAATTAAATTTAACCATTTCTATGGTACTTTGCGAATTGGTCAAATGCACAGGATTGAAGTGGATTTGTTCCAAATACAGTATAGTCGGTAACTGATAATCTGATTTATCATCGGCTAATTGTTTATTTTATCTTGATAACTATCTTCAAGTGTTAAGGATAGTTTATTGCCACACCCAGACCTTCCAGCCTCATTTATTACTTACTTGTTAGTATCTAGGATTGGGTTGAGAGTTGAGGGCGCCAAATAATACAGGAAAAACTCACGTAAACTGTTGTATCACGTTTATTATAAACGTAGAAACAAACTTATAAAATTCTGGCAGTGAACAGAAATACATATCTTTAAAATATATTTTTGAGGTAAAAGTCTGTCAGTAAATTACGAGCATTGGTATGATAATTAACAACCGAGCATAATGTTTCAACATTTAGTAGAACACTGGTAGCGTGTATGATTTGAAACAACATAATTGACATAACCGACGCTGCTTAACGTTTCCAACATTCCACTACATCCTCGTGAAACATTGGTATTATTCTTCTGAACCAAAAACGTAGCTGAAGTACAAATTAATGACATTAACAAATATCTTAATCAAATAATGTCTTCATCTAAATGAATGTATTGAACATATCCTGCTTTTACGTCACCATCTCGATCAGGGTTGGCCGGTTTTTACTGGGCGGTTTTTACCGCCCCGGTAAAAACAAGTTTTTTACCGGTTTTTACTGGGAGGTTTTTCCCACCTATAAGTGGGAAAAACTGGGAAAAATCGGGAAAAACCTCAAATTATATAGAATTCCTAAAAACTCATGTGGAACTTGTGGAGGAGCATAGAATCTACAAGAAAATGGCATCTTATGGTAGGGGGTTGGGTTACATCCAAAGAACAGCTATGATCTATAACTTGTGAGTTTACCGATTAGACTATTATAAATAATTCAAATAAATAATATATTGGATGCTCAAATCAACCAACTTTATTTTCCTATCGAGATGCATAATTCCATTATCTAGAGAATGGACTCGTATCAAACTGTTGGTGCCTCCTAGGGCTATGGTTCGTCATATTATACATGCCACATTAATCCGCTCAGATCCAAATGATGATTCACATCCAAGAACGATCACTTCATGTCTGCGATAAATTGTACTCTGTTCACACTTCGCACTAGGCACTGTACTATGCTTATATTGCTTATAGGCACTGTACTAAGTGACTGTTGTGACATCAACTAATTTGAGAATAAGTAACAATTGGAACAGTTACTTGTGTTGTTGATACTCCTACCTCTTCAGTTAGCCTATACACAGGAAGTGCCCAGTATCAGTGCCCAGTATCACCTCACCTGTCCACCTCAAAGTGTTTAATCACTCATGCATGAAGTTGTATAATAATTGGACCATGTTTGCATCAAGGTAAACAGTTTGGTTGTGTGAATGGCTCCATAGGGCCATTGTGCGTTTAATACTTTAATTGGGCCCATGTGCCTTACAAAGTTTCAAAGCAGTTTCTATTGAGCCCCCTGGATTGAAGTTCACCTCAATAGACTGTTGCCTACTGTATTAATGGAATGAACTGTCTGAGCACATAATATTATATTATTATATGGTTCCTTGTCCCTTTGAGGCTTTGGATGCCATGGTTCGCCACTTCGTTCTATCCTCCGCTGTTTATGCCACATAATAGGCCTGAAGAATTTAGGAGGGGTGAATGTCCCAGTGTAGACCTATAATGGTTTGTGCAATAGGCAATGCATACTGCTAAAGAGATCGTGACAGAATAACTATACATGTGCAATACGAAAAATACTCTTTTTTCCACAAAAAGTAGAATAAGAATGTGATAAAATAGCTCAAAATGAAGCTAAGAAACTCCCATATTCAATAAAATATGCCTGTCATGAAACAATATCGTGCCTACTGATGACCCTGCATTGTACGGACAATTAATACTAGTTTTCGAGACGGAGGCGGTTTTTACCGGTATTTACCAGTTTTTCCCGGTTTTTACCTGGTTTTTACCGCTTAGTGGGAAAAACAGGTTTTTCCCGGGAAAATGCCAACCCTGATCTCGATGTACATTAAATATGAAACCGTGGAATGTTGTTAATCATGTTGCACGTTTTTGTTTATGTTCATTTAATTTCTTGGCAAATGTTCATCATAGCACATACAACAGTCGTAAAAACAGTCCGTTTAGCCGACCCTGTAGCTTACTGTATAGTTGCCCTTGCATGTTTTTCTTTGTAGTAAGCTTCCTGGATTTCACTGGTTATGCTCATTTTTTTTCGTTTTCTCTTGTGTAAGGATAAGTTAGTATTCCATTAACTAAAGCTGCCTATTGCGTCAAAGGTTGTAAATTGACCAAAACGTGAAATATTCGCAGAATTATTGGATACCCTGCAACTAACTAAGATATATCTAGATTTGTTGTTACAATCACGTGACTGCTAATGATTAGTGAATTATATGTCCTTTAACCAGATTTAGACAAATTGTGTCCCATAAATTTAGTGTCATAGATATTTGTTTTGTTAAAAAACTTACTTTAATCTTCCCTGGTGGACTGAAGTAGCTTTAATTTTGGTTAAGTCCTACTCATTCCTTTTACGGTCAAGTTTGCTTCCAGCAGATTGTAGCAAAAACAGCACAAAGTACAGAAGTGCACTTTTGCTATCCGTTCTTCTAAGTTCAATCTTACTCAATTATTAACTCAAATTTATCAGGTAAATGTTTCTGCGTCGGTTCCACGTATACTAATGTGTATTTGACATTAAATACCTGTAGTGTATAGGTCAGAAATGAATATCAACTGGTAATGTAACGAAGGATGGCCGATGCGAAGCAACGCAATTCAACATTGTTGTTCTTCGTATGGTTTTAAAATCATACCAACAACTGGTTTTTAGTGCCTATTGTTTGTGTGTGGAGTGCATAGATAAACGAAATTGCTTGTAAACATCCGACTCACCGTTTCCCAGAATGTGAATGCTGAACATTTTGGCGATTGATATAAATGAAGGAAGAGGTGATACGGTTCTTGATAAATTGAAAGAAAATTGAAGATTGTTTTTGTAAGTTGTGAAAATATTATATTCGTGATTTGGAATATACTGTATAAGAAGAAGATCTTGCAAATATATTTTTTTAGTGGCACCAGATTCGCTCTGTAGAGCAAATCATTACCGGTGATTCGGTAGAGCTGTGATTAATCACTTTAAACGCACATTTACACAACAAGACCATAATAACAGTCAGTGTGTGGCGGGCAATTATACTACTGCTTCGTTCTGTTGTCTAGATACCATGGTAACCAAATAGCTGTAGACACGTATTATGTGACGCTGTATACGAACACAATGTTGAAAATGAGAACGCACATGAATAAGTTGTTTTTCAAGATACTACGTCACGGATATAAATATATGCTAAGCCCGTGCCGTATATTGCTTTCTGAATTTTGTTAAAAAGCATCACACCTACTCAGTCAAAAATGTTTTATTGGTGAAAATATCGATGCATACTTTTCATCTCTAGAATCTTAACGTTGTGACGTCACTGTACGCAGCAAAGTTAGTAAATGTTACTCGTTCTAATAGTGTCAGTTGTAATGGGATTTGGGGGATCCCTATTGATTATATTTTATTAGTTATTTAAATTAGCGTGACTGACATAAATGTGTGGGTCCAAGTAGGCTTATATGTGAAACGGCAGATCTGGTTTAAACTTGAAACAAAGAAACAAGTGTATTTTTTTAGGTAGATTTCATCAATTAGATGTACTTTAACATGCAAGGAAAATCAAAGTAGAGGTGACTGCATTAAAGGTCAACCTAAAGGTGTTAAATTTAAGATTTTATTTAACTTTCAAGAAACGTCTTTTATTACCACCCTCTTTATATGTACAGTACTATGAATAAGCAGCAGCATTATGGTACAAAAAAATGGCAACGGTGAATCTGAACTAATAATGGTTTAAAATATTTGCATTATTTCTTTCGTCTTTTAAGTATATGAGCAACCCAAACCAAGTCCAGCTAACACATAGAGATAGAGCAATGACGAGCTCATGCCTTTTCTGTCAATACTACAGTAGTCTAACAGACACACAGGGAGTATTGGTTACATAAACCCACTCTAAATATTCCTTAATTTACAGACCGTCGCTTCCTGGTCTAAATGTTCCTTGCCTAACGTTAAACAGAGAGGGCCAACTATTTTTAAAACTGATAATGTGCGCATGTACAAACTTCCAATTAAACATACATAGACAGGGTAAATTAAGAAATGAAACAAATTTGTCCAAGGTTTATTATATTTAGTGAAATGTTTAAATTGTTAACATATCTATTTAATGATCCCACTGTGTCTATTATTGTATATTTTGACCAGACATTTCCAAAACTTTGGTAGATATCTTTACACTACTAACAATACGATAGAAACAGACCGTCTCTGACGAAGGGGGGGGGGGGGGGGGGGGGGGGGGGGGGGGGGGTAACTAATGTGCTGCATTGTGGACTAAGCAAGGTTTTGCTTTTCTGACAACGATGTTCTGGGCTTCGTCACTCAGTGTTTGATGACGTCATTCAGTGGTTGATGACGGGTTTAAAAGTGATTTTGTCTTCCCTATTAAGCTGATGTTTGTATTCATGTTATTAAGTCCGTGCATCTTACATTGACGAGTCTGTCTCCTTTATTGACTTTAGGGTGTTCAATGTACATGTGTGTTTACCTGCCAGGAATAGTTTATTGCGATATTTGTGAAGATATATCATTCTAAATTATATATTTTTTGCCTCGTCATGTTATATTTTCCTGAAATTCAATTTCAAAATCTCATGAATAAAATATTTCTCTTCCCTTCAGGCCTGTGACAATTATGGCAATCTACCAGGAGAAGAGGTAAGAGAGACATAGATTCATGTTCCTGTTAATTAGTAACGGTAACTTTAATAACAGACAAAGACGTATTAATTAATGTGAAACAAAGAAATAAGACAAAAGAGTATTATACTTCGTTTCTCATCAGGGTGGGAAGGGGAGGGGGTGGGGAGGGATTATAATGGACGTATATCAAACAGGGAAGTTAGATAAGCCAGTTATAAGTAAATATCTGATAAACAAAGAAACGGATAGACTTTAAAATAAGTTTAGTCCGGTGTTATGGTATGTTACAAGCCTCACACAATATTGGAATATAACTTTTAAGCTGTCAATCCCCTCCCGCCGGCAGATGCTTCATGATTATATTATTTCACTCTGCTGTAGTGCATATCATAATTCGTTAGCAACTCAAAACATTTCAAGAAGATATTTTAAATTTCTTGTAGAAAATCTTTCGTTCATTAATTTCTCCGTGATTTTTTTTTCACAGTTTATTAACCGTGAAAGGAACTGATAAAAAAAAACAGTTTGAATCTCACTTTTATAGGGTAACAGTTATTTCCACACGCAAAGGGCTAACTGTAGAAGTCTATACTCAAATCTTCCATAAATCTCTACTCCGGTATTCTTTAATATAATAAAATCATTAGAATCATTCCCTGGGGTCGGGGAGGGGTTGGGAATGTTTTAGGAGGGTATCCGTTGGGTTATAGCATTGAGTATCATTGTGAAACGGGGCATACACTGTGTCATAAAATCACTACCTCAGAGCAGGGAGTTGTTATAACAACTCCCTGTTCAGAGCGAACTGTTGTTATATGACATATAAGGAAACTAGTAAAAAATGAACGGTTGATGTTTTAGTGACTGAGTGATGACGTCATACAGTAATCCATTACAGAGTGGATTAAAAGGAGGAGGGGTGAATCAAGTAAGTTCCAGTTCGGGTCCGTTTATATAAAAGACATGAACACAACGGTGTAGGTAGCTAACGACACTATAGTGATTTAAGTTGAAGCTGCGTGTATGAGAGTTGAATTTCTTCCAACATAAACTTAAAAAAAGGAAAATTATTGAGCAATATACTGTACTTCCCAAATGTGTGTCTGTTCAAAGCCTCAAGTAAGATTTCGAGATGGTTTAAGACGATTCATATCCCAATTAATTGATTATTTATTAGCACATCATGTTACAGTAATATTTTTTTACGGTAGTTTTTATTCTTTTTTCTTTCTTCTTGCAATAGGAAAGCTAATTTCTGAATATTGTACCAAACCTTTCTAATGTTAGTCAAAATGGTGACACAAACAGGTGACACATATAACACCAACTATGGAGGTTCCATTTTTTTTTAATTCAATTTGTTACATTATATATCTGACTTATCCAGCTAACAAATAATGATTTTATGGGCGTTTAGTATAATGTCAAGGTTTGTTCAGAAAGAACATAAAAGCTGATTTCAAGGCACGTGTTATCTTTCTTCGTAGGGCTCATTTTAATTATTTGCAAATACTACGTTACAGTACAAGTGCAGCTGAGGTCTATTAATGCTACATTAGCATTGTATATACATTGTACTAAGGGAAATTGTGTGTGTACTCACCATGCAGGCGACGGATGAGTTGGCGTGATGAAGTATTTCTTCTGGAAGGCAGATAACTAGCGTCTCGTAGTTCCGTTGTTTCAAGGCTGTGGGAGGGAGGATTCGTCCGACTAAGTTGTTTAAAACTAGAGTATGTTAACCAAAGTTAGATGAAAAAGTTAAATTAACAACACCTCATCCCTCTTCATGGACGTCTTTTATCCACCAACTTTCTTCGGCGAAGTTAAGAAGTCACTCATAATTAAAATCGTTGTAATACATCTTGACATATAGGGTCTGTAGAAATATTGGGTCAAACGGTAAGGTGTTACCATGGAGATTCAGGAACATTATTAATTAATTACCTAGATCTATAGCTATTTTCATGTTAATGGGTAAAGGAAGCAAATTGCCCTTGGATGTCGAACATTAACCCGTCAAAACGTTAACAATACTTACATAAACATTGGTCAGTTTCACCCTTCAACGTCCGGATTACCTTTCATTTTGAATTATGAAACGTTATACTGATACTGTACAGAGAAACTAACAATTTAGTAAGAAATAAAAGCAGGTAATTGTGTTTTATGTGACATTCATTTTGATTAATTGTGCGACTTTTATGGTTAACGCTGGATTCACGTTAATAGTAAAGTCAAAACAATAGAGCGAAAAATGAGCAAATAAAACATAAATCTGTCAATAATTTGCATTACGTGACACAAAAGTGTTTGCAGTGCGTATTGTCTACAATGTGCTACAGTTTCGAAGTATCTTTATATCTCGTTCATCGTTCCGGACTTGTAAGAAAGTAATCTGGCTTTCAATTTCCTGTTTCGACAGAGTTTTTATTTTGATCCTTTTGTACAAACAAAAAAATTGTTGTCTCTTCTTCACTCACTATTTCTATCTCTTCAATTTCTTCCATCTCTCCCATCTCTCTCTCTCAAAATACAAAACGAGATCAAGTCTAACTGTTACTATAGCCCTACTACCAGCAAACTAACATGTTCCTAGACAATTGTACCATGGTAACCAGAGATGCCCGGATGCTACGGGAGTATATTATGATCGCGAATTATTTTTCGGAACAGTGATTTTCTATCACTATAGTTGTGTATATTTTCGCATTGGGGTCCCAGGATGTATCAAATACTTTTAAAACTTAATATCAGTAGTTTTTTAGGGCTTCGTAGGCAATATATCTCCGGGTCCAACAAGACTACTGACCATGTATATTAAGCGAGCTCTTGAACGTGGGAACACATCACAGGGTAGCGCTTTCAGCACCCCTGAACATCGGTCTGAGTCCGCCCCTGCCACGCCCCCCTCCCTCCCCCCCTTACCGTTCATCTCTAACCTAGTGTTATTGGGACGGTTATTTATACTGGTTGATTAAATTATCGTTTTGGAAAATAAAGTAACGCTAGCAAGAAAGACTCTGTTTTTCGCATTTAACACTTAAACTGTTAATAGTATTTCGACTAAACTAAGTACCCCCTTATATGTCAATAATGATTAATTCAGGGAATTTTCTTATTAAAGGAACGTCATATAGTGACACGGCCTACCCAACATTTACTTAACTTTTACGAAAAATGTTACGATTGGTTTCAAAGTCCTAGAGGAAGAAGGGAGAGGGGTGGGTCCAGCTGGGAATATATAAACCACGTTTATGGATCAGTTTACCTTCAGAATGAAGTAAACTGGTCATTTTAACACCCTAAGAATGCTGCCCCCTTCACCATCTCTTGGACCCTAACCTTGCTATTGCATGATCACGTGAGTCAATGTCCAATTTGACTTGGATCCTACATTTGTGAATTCTTAAGAAAATCACATAATGAGAGCTGAGTGACCTGGATATTGTTCTGTAACGATTAAATTAATGTTTGAAAGGGATTGTCAAACTTCCATAATGATGAGAATGTTAAACCCTGCAGCTAAATTGGAAATGGCTACTCAGCTAGACGGGATCAGCTTATAAACAGGACGGAACATTTCCCTTCATCGCACCAATGTGTGATAGTACATTGGGTTGTATTGATTAAGTCATCATGATATCAAGGGGAAATCCCCCGAGTAGGTCATTTGATGGTTACCGGCAGGGAAGAGGATGGGGTGTGGAGATAAGTGAACTGATTCTTGTACAGGAATCCTGTTTTACACAGAAAACTTTTTTTTTATAGATTGAGAAAGGATTATATCCTCGTGCTATGAGTCAATATGGGTTGACATATGCTATTCATTTTGTAATTTATATACTTATTTGGAATATTTCAAGCAAACAATATAACTTTTTTATAGAATTCAATCTTCACAATTCCTTTCAAGCATGGAATCAGAGCGACCACATAATAGGTAACCATGGTTTGATGGATTAAGCCTTCATTTGTATATCATGTTCAGTAACAAAATATTCGCAAGACGTACTCGTTAGGAATCCCTAAAATAATAACTGAAATAGTAAAAGTGAACAGGAACAACAATTTCCAAGACATTTGAATCATGCAAAGTGTTATGTTACATGACTCGATTTATCTGAAATAACACTTTTAATATGGATGCATATGATGATTTACAACATTTAACTATATACTGCATTGTCTTTGTTTCTGTGTTATCTTATGCATATTCATTACTTATACTTTTCCTCTTGTTTAGGGATTCCATGACACGAGTTACCAGTATAGCTTGGCGAACTTCAACCAGGCAATGTCCAACTAACTGTAAGTCAATACAGCTGAATACTCTCTACCTTAGTATTTAACATTGTATTTGTTAACAGTGATTGTCTGCTATTTTTAATTGTAAAATCTTAATTTATGAGAATAAATCTCTATCAATAACCAGAATTTGTATTCCTATGTCTGTGATGATCTAATTTTATATGGTCACTAATATCATTTGCTTCAACTATAATTGGTTTTATTATATATTTCATTAGCAAAGCTGATCCCTGATTAAATGTATGGAAATGAGTGATAAGTTACTTCCATTATCAGAAACATTGTTCCCTTGTTTCCCGTGTCACGGTGTTTTGTTAATCTGGTGTGTAAAATTAATTGTTATGTTATGGTATTGCTGACGCTTTTTCCGGGGGAGGGGGTTCATTAGGTATCACTTCCCCATTATTCTCCTAATAATTTAATATGATAACAATATTAACTAATATATATCATTTTATTTTTACAATATAGCTCAATGCAAGTTGTATATTCATCTGGCGATGCCAATCATCAGCAGGACTGACGTCATTCACTCAATCCTCAAAACGATGGCAGTAATTTCAGTGAGAAAAGATCTAAGAAAGAGTTTAGGTTGTAAACTGTTAATATCTTCCAAATACTACAAACAGTGCCAGATAGAGCTCCAGTACAACACACATGTACAGTAACTAGTCTAGTGTGATTGTGACGTCATCAAATGCTTCGATTCTCAAGACAATGGCATGGTGACTTGATGAACATTGTAACTTTTACATTTATTGTGAATGGATCTTGTGAAGATATTAATTTGTAAAATAATATTAATAAATACACATCCAAAAAATAAGTAAAATTTGAAAGATTACTGTTCAATTTACATTTTGTTTAAAGGATTACTTTATTCGGAATTTCAGTCTTTAAATTTTATAGTACAAAAAAAGGAGTGTTATTAATGTTTCTTCAGCTTTTCTGGTTTGGTAAGATAAATGTCTGGAAACTCCTTTAATGCTAAATTGATGATGACGTCAACCCCTTAGTACAGGCCTAAATATTCATTTCAATTATGTGGTTTATACATTTGAATAACTCAACAAAATCAAGTTTTGTAATTTCGTTCTTACACCAAAGCATAGTTAGATGATTTCAACAACATTTGTCCGTGTAGAATTTGTACTTCAATGTTAATATGTTATTTGAGGACATAAAAGTCTTTCATCTCAATGTGTTTTGTGTTGTATTTGATGAACTGACATAACTGTCTCCGTATTAAATTATATAGACCAGTTACCTTTAACTCAGCTGTTCAAATTAACTTGTCTCGAAATTAAACAAAATGTTATAGTAAAATCAGCCTAGACTGAAAGCCAGTGGTCTACAACGTAACAACATTAATGTTGTGCTTAAAGTCATCCTTAAATATGCTTCATATTCAACAACTTAGTTTTGTGCGCTAAAGTGTACAAATGTAACCTTTTATGTTTTGGAAGTCACGTTGCTGTCGTTCGGGGGAATAGAGGGGTAGGAGATGGGGAGATACATGTTATCCTTTGACCATTTCTGAATCTGATGTGTATGCTTCACTGATCACGATCTATCTTATATTGAGAGACAGCGCCCTCATTATCGCCAACTACTTAAAAAGTATGACGACGTCATTGTTTATCAAGTTGAAGAAACAATTAACAAATTGACTACTTATGTCTTTTGAATTTAGCTCAATGAAATTTAAAACAAAAGGATAAAAGCGAAGTACATGTTAGAAAGAATGAGTAACTATGAGAATCTCGTCCACGATATTACCCACCTTTCAGACGGGGTGAACCACAGGTAGCGTACATAATTTAAAGTTATCACTACGGTTTTCTTTATATTCGGAGAAAGGAGTGGGGTGCATAGTGGATTCCTACTCCCTCCTATCAAGAGATTAGGTTAACTTTGTAAACTGATGATAACTCCAAATACTACAAAGAACTCCAATCAAAGATTCGATACATACAGGCTACTTAGTATTGTAAAGTGTACAACAAGTAATTCCTTACGTGTTATTACCCTACATTACTGTTCACATTTACTTTCTCTTCTAACTCTAAATGTGTTTGCTCTTCAAGCCAACATCAAATTACTAAGAACCAATCAAGGTTCTAATGACGTCATCCATCAACCACTACGTCATCAGTATATGAGACTATACATCCCTATCTTATTCCTTGTGTGTATGTGGATGGACGGGGGGGGGGGGATGTAGGAGGGGATAAATGACGTACCCTCTACATTGGTGACCAATTTATTGTATATATAAGTCATTTGCATCACCATCAGCACGCTTATTGTATAATGGGAATTAAACTGTAATGTGCATTATCAGTAACTAGGATTGTGTAATTCAACTTTTCTGTGGTTTTCTTCGTTACTCCTACTAATTTTGAATTAAACTGTGACGTATCGGTTACGTAATGTCTTAAATCTCACACGAGTAGAGTCACATTGATTGTGTCAATGTAAAGACTAACTGACATACATTGGTTATCTACAATACCATTGTGTTATTAAAATCGATCTACGAGAACTTAGAGGTGATATTAATCAATATCTGTGATATGTTTGTTCTAAGCCAGTATTTCTTTATTTCTTTCTGTTCCAATGTTCGATCGTTCTTAACATGAAGACAATAGGATGACGTGACAAATCTTAAAAGGATAGCTCAGGGGAAAATTTATTTGACTAATCATATAATAAGCATCCAATTCCTACCTTACGTTTTCGAGATATCGATAGCTGAAATTGTCACAATTTTTAATATAAGTGAACTTGAAGCAAACAGGTGTGACGTCATAGTTACAGCACACTGATAGCAAATGTTCTGTTTATTCCTATGTTTAATTCTCTTGATATGACATTGGATTGTATAGGGTTACAACTATGCTTTCGGGGATTTGAAGATATTAATACCCAAATGACTGTAGTATATTCATATTTTACTGAATCCTCACTTTGAAAAAGAAATATTGGATGTACATATCCAACGGAGTAATGGATACTTTTCAGACTTGCTTTATGTAGATGTTTTTTAGTAAGAAGGTGTGCCCTATTGTTTTGGCGTTGACCTTATCAATATTAATGAGATGATTGGATCAAACCTAAGGAGTTTTACATTAAAATAACTTGCAACCTGAATTCAGATTGTAGCCAGACTTGGTATAAAGTTGTTGGTTAATAGCTGGTACATGTAGGCAATCTAAGTCCCAACAAACGCTGACAGGGCCCAACTTTTATTACCAACCCACATGCATTTTGGGACACATTATTTGGGCCTGAATTTGTGAAGCCCAATATTTGTGGAACCATTTGAGCGCAAAATTTTGTTGGGCCCAATTTTTGGTAGGTGCCCATTATTTAAACTTGCAAATAATTCCACAACCTTAAATCAGATCATATCCAAGCTTGGAATACAATTTTGGTTAACAGAGGGTACATGTTGGCATAAATATTATGATATTTGGGTGATGGTTACTACACTTTATTATTCCACTATTCAAGTACCCATAGTGACCGTTGGACTCTTGTTAGTATTTTATCGTCTTTATTTACCTTCCGTTGTTATTATAGTCCTCAATAAAGCCTTGTCTGTTAAGACCATACCATCATGTGAGCTTACAAAATTTAAGACTTTTGAATATGATCGTAACGCTGATAATGTTCTGTACATTAAGTAAACATTAATACAATATGCTCTCTGTGTTTCATTTTTAATTTTTATTATTTCCTGTTTTTCATTTAAATGAATCTTCTTAAGTGTATATTTGTTTGTGAGACTAAAGGAGAATCAAACCCAACAACCATTTTAATAGTATTTGTTAGGTAAACTATCGAATATTGTAATATTATGTGATAAGTTAGCTATTGATCATATTTACTATTATGTGATAGGTAAACTATCGATCATTTTAATATGATGTATAGGTTAGTTCTTGATCATTTTAATATTATGTGATAGGTAAGCTATCGATCATTGTAATGTTATGTGATAGGTAAGCATTGATCATATTTTATATCATGTGATATGTAAGCTATCGATCATTTCAATATTACGTGATAGGTAGGCTATCGATCAAATTTACTATTATATGATAGGTAAGCTATCGACAAGCAAGTCACTTTAGGTCACTTACGCATGGAAAAAAAAAAACATTTGATTTTGGAGGTATCGATTCTTGAATTATTATTAAGATTCGTACATTTGAATAAGTTTTAAATTTTTAATTTGGTCTTCAATAATTGCCTCATTAATAGTCTCTTTTTTATAAGGTTTATAAGCAGAACGTTACACAGTTATTGTTTTATCATAACATAATTTTGGCGTAATAAAGCTGATAATTTATTAATATATCAAGTAATTCTTAAATGAAAAGATCGTCTCTGTATAGTATATACTTCTCATTCTGTTCTTTCATTGTTATTTTATTGCGTCTTGTAAATGAGTCTACTGGTTTCATTTTATTTTAGATCTTCTTTATCTCTTTAAATTCCGATATTTTTCTTCGATTTATAACAATTCTAAGACTAACTAATACTTGCTCTAATTATTGTTATATTTAGTCATTAATTGTTGGATTGTATTCTACTTCATCCTTTTATTAATTTTACTTTTTTTTCAAGATTTAGTTGCTTTCTTTCGTTCCTCCTTTTTCTATATTATGAATTAATCTTTGATATTACTCACTCGTAATACAGTGAGCATTAAAAGAATATTGTTTAATGCTGTCATAGTAACAATGACTGGCTGTCTACCGTTATACCATTGATTGTGTTATTCAAAATCAAACTAAAAACATTGTCTTAGACATTAATTAATAATAATGACCTGTTTTGTTTCTCAATACAGTTCTTTGTTCCATTATTGTGATCTCTAATAATGTTTCTTTAAAGACAAAAGGATCACATGTCTGACGTGTTATAGTAAGATTTTAACATGTGTCATAATGCTCCCACCTGGAACATTGGGTTGAGAATGTCCAATTCACACACAAAAGAAATGGAGATGAACACCAATAATAGGGTAAAAGCTACATATCTAATTTATTGGAAATCTCTACATAATAATCTGACAAGAGTATAAGAAAATACTGCTTCTCTCCTCCCTAGCTGCAGTCCACCCTCTCCTAAAGTTAATCACACTCTCCCTCTCACCTTCTCTTTTTTCCCCCCAATCTCTCCTCCCCAACAGGTCTGGACTTGTTGATTCCAAAAATAAACCAAAGTAAAACAATGGTGCCCTTTGTGACCATGTGACACACCATGGTCTAAACAAGGATGATGTAATAGACCCATGTCAAAGGTCACTGGGTTGTTACTATGGGCAGTTGTTTATCCTCTGCCCACCAAGGAGAAAACTATGGATGCCTTAAGTGATACATCCTTACACCCCCATACTTCAAGAGAAAAGCTGTGTCTTTTCACAAAACAATAATACACAAGTTAGGATTATTTCCATTAAAATAAAAAGGGAAATCTTTAAAGCAAATGACAACATTCTTTTAATTAAAAGAGTGCATGTTTAATTAAAAGTATAAAATACATGAGATATCCTTCCCGTAAACTAGGTCTAAGAGGCAGACAGACAGTTATAAGCAAAACAATGCGGAAATGATAATCAACATATAAATGTACTACACTCCATAATGGACACCATGGCAGTTACCCATTAACAATGATAAAAACGACTATAACTTAGTCTACTTCTAGTGTTTATGAACTATAAGTACTACGATACATAACATGAAAACTCACTTTAAAACATCCTAGACAAAGCATCAGCATTAGAGTTATCTGTGCCCTTCTTATGTTGTATGGTAAAGTTATATTCTTGCAAAACTATTGACCATCGAGTAAGTCTTTTGTTATGCAACTTCATTTGGTCAAGCCAAACTAACGGTTTATGATCAGTCTGGATCAAAAATTTTCTGCCAAACAAATAAACATACAATTTCTGCACCGCCCATACAATTGCTAGGCACTCTTTTTCTATAGTGGAATACACTTCTTCCGAACGAGATAACTTCCTGCTTATGTAAATAATAGTATGCTCCGATCCATCTTCCCCTATTTGGCTAAGTACACTCCCAATGCCTCTTTCGGAAGCATCACATTGAAGAATAAAATCCTTCTCGAAATCTGGACTTTTTAGTACAGGTTTGCAAGTGATCAGTTCCTTTAATGACAAAAATGCCTGCTCACATCCCTCTGTCCATTCAATAACAGTAGGCTTACTTTTCTTTGTAAGGTCTGTAAGGGGACTGGCAATTTGAGCAAAATCCGGTATAAGTTTCCGATAATACCCGGTTAATCCAAGAAACGATCTTACATCTGTCTTAGTTAGAGGGGTAGGCCAGTTAATAATAGCTTCGACCTTACACTCTTCTGGTCTTACTTCTCCACTACCAATTACATAACCTAGATAAGGAACTGTAGGTTCACCTATCCTACACTTATCAGGCTTTACTGTCAATCCTGATTTCTCCAATCTATTAAACACTGCCTCCAAATGACACACGTGCTCTTCCCATGTCTTACTGAATATAACTATGTCATCAATATAGGCCTTAGCAAATTCCTCACATCCTTGCAAAACATTATCCACAAGACGTTGGAAGGTTGCAGGTGCGTTACGCATTCCAAAAGGCATGACTAGGTATTCAAAAAGACCAAAGGGAGTAATAAACGCTGACTTTTCCCTGGCTGTTTGAGATAAGGGTACTTGATAGTAACCCTTAGTCAAATCAAGAGTAGAAATAAACGGTGATCCACTTACGTCATCGATGATGTCATCGACACGTGGTATGGGATATGCGTCAAACTTGGTCACTTGATTAAGTTTTCGGTAGTCTGTACATATCCTAATTGAACCATCCTTCTTAGGAACTGAAACAATGGGCGACGCCCATGAACTAGACGATGGTTTGATTATTCCTGCCTCTAACATTTGCTCTAGTTGTGACTTAATTTCGGCTCTTTTAGCCTGGGGCAAGCGGTATGCCTTTTGTGTAATAGGCACTTCATTAGTTACATAGACATCATGCTCAGTACTTTGAGTTCTACCTGGTACATCAGACAGTATGTCATCAAACCTCTGTAGAAGTTTTGCGACATTATTTCGTTTCTCCTCTGTTAACCTCTCTGAAATATTTACACTTTGCCAATCTTGGGTTCTGATTGGTTGATACCCTATCTCTGAATTACCATCACTATTAGAGTCACTTTCTAATACCTGAGCATATAAACAATGCCGTTCTACCCACGGACGAAGCATATTCACATGAAATATTCTGAACTGCTTTCTCTTTGTACCTGTGTCTATTTCATAATCTGTATCACTTATTTTATTAGTGATAGGGTAGGGTCCTTGCCATTCTGCTTGTAGTTTCCCAGATGCTGTGGGCAGAAACACTAGAACTTGTTGCCCAACCCCATAACATCTACTCCTAGCAGTTCTATCATACCACTCTTTCTGTTGGTCTTGAGCAGCAGCAAGATTTTCTTGAACCATTGCTGTGAGCTCTCTCATACGATTTCGCATATCTAGCACATACTCTAAGATATTTTCGTTACGACACTGACCTTCTGGATTACATTTCTCTTCTTTCAATACATCCAGAGGTCCCTTTACTTTTCTACCATAAAGTAACTCAAACGGACTAAATCCTGTGCTGCTTTGGGGCACTTCCCTATAAGCAAATAAAAGATAGGGGATATAGCGATCCCAACTTTCCGGTTGTTGAGTAACAAATGCCCGTAACATTGATTTTAATGTACCATTAAACCTCTCAACGAGACCATTGGTTTGAGGATGGTACGGACTGGACTTCAAATGGTCTATTTCTAACAAGTTACAAACTTCTTTCATTAACTTTGAAGTGAAGTTCGTTCCCTGATCCGAAACTATCTCCTCAGGAATACCAACACGGGAGAATAATTTCACTAGTTCCTCAGCAATTGTCTCCGCTTCCTGATTTGGAATGGGAATTGCTTCTGGGTAACGGGTAGCATAGTCCACTACGACTAAAACATAACGATTACCCTTCTTAGTTCGGGGTAAGGGCCCTGCCAGATCCATGCCAATTCTTTTAAATGGTACTTGTATAATGGGTAAGGGGTTTAATGGGGCCTTTGTCACATCCCTACGCCCTGCTGTTTTTTGGCAGTTAGCAGAACTTTGGCAATATTTTCCAACATCACCAAAAATGCCTGGCCAATAAAAATTATGTAGGATTCGATCTCTTGTTTTCTTGCTACCTAAATGTCCTCCCATGGGAACATCATGAGCAAGTCTCAAAATAGAATCCCTATGCTTATGAGGAACTACCAACTGATGGTATTCTTGGCTACCAGTGAATTTCTTTGACTGCCACTTCCTCATTAATAAGCCATCTTTCAAATAAAAACATACACGGTGCTTGTCAATGTCAGGATATGGTGCAACCCTTTCATACAAGCTTTTGAAGTTCTGTTCATTTCTTTGAAGAAGTTTTACATTTTCAGGATCATTAATTAATTTGGAACCAGAAGGGTCATTTCCATCAACTACATCCTGAATCTCAGTACTTATTTCTCCCTTTTCCACATCATGAGGTTCATCAATCGGTTTACTCTTAACCCATGTCAAGGTAACCTCCTCTATATCTGCCTTAACCTCAGATTCTAACTCTTTTTGTTTACTGCGAGTAACTACAAATACAATCAATCAATCAGAAAATATTTATATAGCGCCAAAATCAACAAAAGTTGTTCAAAGGCGCTCAAGACAGTTACATGAAATTAATTACAATACACTTCTTGAAAAAGATAACATTTGAGCAGTTTCTTGAAAATATGAATAGTCTGAGCATCCTTGATGTGATTTGGAAGAGTGTTCCACTCTTTTGGTCCATAGCAGGAGAATGAGCGATCTGCAAATGACACAGCACGGGTTCTGGGCACGATAAAGTGAGGAGAAGATATATATGATCTAAGCTGTCTGCGTGGTGCTTGCAGCTGTAGTAAGTCAGATATGTAGGATGGCGACTGTTTATGGTGAGCTTTGTACACAAGAAGGAGAACTTTGAATTTAATGCGCTGTTGTATAGGAAGCCAGTGAAGAGCAATGAGTTCCGATGTGATAGAGTCATACTTCTTATGCTTGACAATGATGCGAGCAGAGGTGCGTTGGACATTCTGAAGTTTAGTGATTAGGGATTTGTTTACACCAATCAAGAGGCTGTTGCAGTAGTCCAACCTGGAGGTAACTAATGTGTGCACAGCTAGCTTGGCCGCCTCAGTAGTGAGCATTTTGCGTGCACGACTAATGTTATTGAGATGATAGTTAGCAGATCTGATAATAGTTGTGACCTGTGCACTCATTGTCATACCGGAGTCGAACATAACCCCTAAATTTCTGACAGGGTTTGTCTGGACGGGAACATCAACACCAGCAACAGTCACTGAGGGCAGGTTGAACTTAACCAATTGGGCTCTAAACCCAATCACCATAACCTCAGTTTTGTCAGCATTGAGTTTCAGGAAGTTTGTTGACATCCATGCTTGCACTTTGGAAAGGCAGTCTTCAAGTTTCGAAACTGCTTGCTTCACTCCCTCCTCAGATGTTGGGCAAACCGAAACATACACTTGTGTATCATCAGCGTATATATGCAGATCTAGCCCATATTCGCGAACAAGATTTCCGAGAGGCAAAATGTAAATGGCGAACAGCAAAGGACCCAACACCGATCCCTGAGGCACGCCATACACCAAGTTCTGAACAGAAGAAAATTTGCCATCAACAAGGACACGATGAGATCGATCAGACAGGTACGATTTGAACCAGGTAAGCGGAATTCCATGTACACCCAGCAGATATTCCAAGCGATGAATAAGAACTTCATGGTCAATAGTGTCAAATGCACTGCTCAAATCAAGTAGGACAAGGATTGTTACTCCCTGTCTCTCCATTGCCCACAAGATGTCATTGTGAACCTTGATTAAGGCAGTCTCAGTTGAGTGAAACTGCTTATAGGCAGACTGAAGTGGCTCATGAAGTCTATTCTCGGTCATGTAGTTGGTTAGCTGCTTTGCAACAACACGCTCAAGCACCTTGGATAGGAAGGGAAGGTTGCTAACAGGCCTGTAGTTCTTCAGCGTGTTATGGTCTAAGTTGGCCTTTTTGAGGAGTGGCGCAATAACAGCCTCCTTATAGGTATCTGGAACAACGCCAGATCTAAGCGAAGTATTCACTATTTCTGTTACGGTTGGCAGAAGAGAGTCAAGCAACAATTTCACCATCCAAGAAGGCAGAGGATCAAGAATGCAGGACGGGCTTGGTGCCTTGGAAATTATCTCACGAAGATCGTCCTCGCTGACAATAACAAATGTGTCCCAGGAGTGAGAAACGGGAGATGGCGTGGAAGAATCGCAGTTTTGACATGTGAGATTGTCCCTAATGGTTTGAATTTTAGTAGAAAAGTACGCTGCAAATTGATCTGCCAAGTCTTTGGCAGAGTCATGGTCCGGTAGTTTTGTGGGTCTCTTTCTCTGAAGAATGTCATTTATGGTACGAAACATGGACTTGAAATCATTTCCACAATCCATGATCTTGTTGTTGAGGAAAGTACACTTGGAACGGTACAGCTCGATGTTATAGCTATTTCTTGCTTTCTTGAACTTATCAAAGTCAATCAGCGAGCGACTTGAAATCCACTTTCGTTCAGCCTTACGGCGATTGCGCTTAGCAGAATGAAGAGAGTTAGTAAACCAAGGCTGCTTTGGACGAATCACCACCCTAACAAATACACCTAGTGGTTCATCAAACAACTCATTCCCTAACAGGACATCTTTCTGTAGGTTCCTTGAAACACCAACATTGACCCATTTGGTCAAATACTGACACTTAAGAAAAACTCTAGCAATAGGAAAATCAATCGGTTCATTTTCTACATCAAGAAGAGTAATAGACTTACCCTTAACATAATACTTTGGGTCCACTAGTCTACAATTCACAAGTGTATGGTCACATCCTGTGTCTCGCAACATAACCACTTCTCTACCATTTATCAATCCCTCACACTCATAGCGATTAACTGCCTTATTACACAACAATGCTTGTTTCTTGTTATAACCGCTCCATTGACTGCTATTGTCCTTGTTGACTCTTTGAGGGCATTGATACGCAAGGTGAGCTGTATTACCACATATGAAACAGGCTCGGTTAGCGTTCCCCTTATCACTTGAATTAATCTTAATATCAGGTGCATTCTGTTTCACAACAGGCTGTTGGTTTGATTTTGAAGCATTTTGGTTAAATCTATATCTACTCTGAGATGGACCACTATGCTTAATTCCTCTCACAGATACATATTCATCTGCAAGTTTTGTTAGTTCTGTCAATCCCTTTGGCTGTTTCTCCCTTAACCAAATACCCAACTCTTTAGGAATTTGTTCCAAAGCTTGCTCTATCAGAATTAATTCCTGGAAATCAGGGGATTCCCCGGACTTAACGCCTGCGGTATCAAGCCATCTCTCAAGAAAGCTTTTCAGCCTGACACCCCACTCTTCATAGGATTCGTTATTCTCCTTTGTAGAATTCCGAAATTTCTGCCTATAGGTTTCAGCGTTAAGCTGATATCTTGCCAATATGGCACGCTTTAGTTCACTATAACTATTTAAGCTTTCTACAGGTAATGAGGTATATGCCTCTCTAGCCTTCCCAGTTAAACGAGGCGCAATGTGACAAGCCCACGAATCCTCGTGTATGTCATGAGCAATCATGAGGTGTTCAAATGCCCTCAAATAAACATCCACATCATCCCGGTCACTAAGACGGGGTATATCTAATTTAAAGGGGGTGTCTCTTATCGGTTTCCCGCCCTCTAAAGCTGATATACGCGCATTCAGCTCTCTGCGCTGATCCTGAATTAATTTCAATAACTCTAATTGAATTAAATCACTCGGAGCTGCATTAGCACCGGCAATTTCATGAGGGCCTTTGAGCAGATCCTGCATGAAATTGTTTGATTGGGTGGGGCCTTGATCCTCACCAACCCCAACGGACGTGAAAGCATCCTCAAGATTCGAATCGGGTACCCCCTCATTAGCTTGCGATCTCGTAAACGGACCATTGCCGCTACCAGAACTACCTTTACTGGCCATCTTAAAATATGAAAATGAAATACAGTGTAATGACTTCATATATACTCTTAAGTCTACTGCCTAATGTCTGCCTCATACACTTAAAGGGAAGGATACTCACTCTTCCGCTTATATGATGAGCCTCTCAGTCTCAGTCTTCCAGTACACCGAGTCTGCCAGACACTTCCAATTCCACAGATTAACCCTCAGCTAGGTTGCCATCGACTACCAGCCACACCAGAAAGGAGCCTCACTCCGGTATCAAGAAAGCCAAAGCTTATACACCTTGCACAATTGTCCTCGACATCACGCTGGCCATACACCCGTACGAAACACGCAATCAGGACCAAACTTCCAAGGACTACCAATAATCCACGTACAACATAACGCTAGACAAATATTATTTTCTTGAACGAACATGTTCAGATGTACGAGTACGTCATAATCATGACATAATATGAACTCCCCTTCACCGTTGTGATCAAGTTAATTCATAGTTCACAAAACGAAAGTCTCACAGACTGTACAACAAAAGTTAACACCAGTCATTTAAAAAAAAAATTATGACCGTGTAATGATCGAAGATTTGGTGATCTATCCATGTGTGCAGTGTGTTACCGATCTCCACTGTTCCATTGTATTAACTTGCACCAAAATTCGATGCTGAAGGTGCCGTTCGGCTTTACCAGTTACACTTAACAATAAGGTTCCTGGCTGTAAATCCCAGTTAGCTGCCACCATGTCATAATGCTCCCACCTGGAACATTGGGTTGAGAATGTCCAATTCACACACAAAAGAAATGGAGATGAACACCAATAATAGGGTAAAAGCTACATATCTAATTTATTGGAAATCTCTACATAATAATCTGACAAGAGTATAAGAAAATACTGCTTCTCTCCTCCCTAGCTGCAGTCCACCCTCTCCTAAAGTTAATCACACTCTCCCTCTCACCTTCTCTTTTTTTTCCCCAATCTCTCCTCCCAAACAGGTCTGGACTTGTTGATTCCAAAAATAAACCAAAGTAAAACAATGGTGCCCTTTGTGACCATGTGACACACCATGGTCTATACAAGGATGATGTAATAGACCCATGTCAAAGGTCACTGGGTTGTTACTATGGGCAGTTGTTTATCCTCTGCCCACCAAGGAGAAAACTATGGATGCCTTAAGTGATACATCCTTACAACATGATAGCAACGAAGATAATGTTCTGTATATGTAACATTAACCTTAAATGCAAATGATCGGCTCTCCATACATGACTTTCATTCTTCTTGCGTCGTTGTTTTGCTACTTCTTATTAATGATGCTGGTTAATGATTAATGCATATTCATGATCTCTTCATTTTAATTCAGTTTTTGTCGTATTTGCTTTAACGCAACTGGATATGATGAAGCCATAAAGTGTACCAATATAACCCAAGCCCCGTCCCCGCATAACTGAATATGTTTACAAAACTGCAAAAACCGACTAACATATAAATGTGTTGCATTATCTGTTTATGATATTAGATATTTCCAAGGAAATAATTATTCCTTTCTTTTGTATTTTTGTTTTAGTATCTTACGTATTTCTGTATGTAAGTACAATTATGTAAGTACAATTAATAATTTTTGCAACAAACACACTTGTCCCCTTTGAGGCGATCCTGGTCTCTCATTGTGATGCAATTACAACATATTCATCCCGTTTATCTGTTACTATATCGTAAATTCATATCGTAGAATTTTATAATGAAATTATTGATAAGTATTGATATTGTAATGTCAATGGAAGCAATAAAAGAAAACTAATCAGAGATATATTGTCAACAGTGTTATGTAACATGTAGTCTATTTAGGCTACTAACTTGTAATTTCAACCTCTGGCTCTGTTCTGTCCTACATCAAGGTCACACAGAAGGTTATGGCTATACAGTAACTCTCAAAACAGGTGAGGCTGGTATAGTTGTGGTCGAGATAACGAAATTCTTCTTCTCCTAATAAAAGTGTCGCTATCGCTCTGTGTGCCGTAAATTTAAACTTTCTTTTCAAGTTCATCCCGAACTTTTCTAGAAACAAGTGTTGGTCCCGCCTGACCTCAGATGACCTTCGACAGAAATTTAGTGAAACGGTAGATAAAATATGTATAAACTAGGTACGATTCTGGCCAAGTTACGTAAGTTTAAGTATATAATTTGATTTCATTCAAACCAAACTAGAGTCTGTTTAGAACTGTTTATCTGCTCCAAAGACTTGTTTTTATCTGTATCTCAAAGCCAGAATATATTGTGTCTCACAATTTAATGTATGATCCTGTATAGTTTCATTTATATGACTGAGTAAATAGCCTATTTCATCCTTCATGGTGTGACTTTGTGGTCTGCAGTGCAAGAGATATATCTTCTCGTCAACAGCGCAGTTTATGGTATACCGCAAGCTGACATATTGTGGTAATTCATTCTAAGCAAGCGTTAGTATCAGATTGATGAAAAGTTCAGTGATAGGGTGATGACTGTTTCTAGTTATTTGTTTACGTGTTTAATTAGTCAGCGTACTTACAATATTCATTAAATTAATAAACAAAAGCAACAGAACACATCAAGTTGCACGACGTTAGGAGTATTTGGTTGTATAACGAGAAAATTTGACAAGAAAACTGGCTGATCTTATTTTACGTCAGTGTTTAATAAGACCACCTACTAATAATAATGACGTAAAGAAATACCACGAACTTAAGTGCAAGTTTAGCACAAGTGAAGTTTAGTTGATTGGCTGGGTTGGGAATTTTGAATCATTAGCATATTTGACGTCATCATCAACTGTTGGCATGTAAGATATGCATCAACATATATATTTCACGGGGAGATTAAAGTGGAGGTAAGGGGGAATGGGGGTGGGTGTATTGCTGTGCTTAAGTTCCATTATTTACCTGTAGTTCTGGGCTACATTCGCTTCAATACATTACTATAAACAAAACAAAAACAATGTTGACGTATTTGAAGTATATTTTTACTCCTCTTTTGGGAGTTGGCAGGAAATATTGTTTAACAAGTAGAAATTATAACGCAAAAAGTTAGTTGACCCATTTCGAGGGTTAGACAGGAACGGCATAGGTGTGAAAGGCTTCTGTGACCGGAAAGATTTTAAAACCCGATAATGTTTGGTTAGATTATGAGTGGAAATAATTTAACATTTAACGACGCTTTAAATTGTACTTTTGTGCTTATTTGTAACATTTTTTTTCGTCTCCCTAGCCAAGCCATATAAAGTTAACTACTGTGATAATATTATCAACCTATCTAACCATGTCGCTGTGGCCGTGTACCTGCTGATAAGAAATAAACTGTTTGAACTACTGATACAGGATGAAATACATTTGTGTTATCTGACACAAATTTAGTGTAAGATTTTACTGCTTCATTTACAAGCATTCTATCTGCATGCATTATTACATCGTGTAATGATATCTTACTTTACCTGAAATTACTCCTAAGAAAACGTTACTTTACACTTCAGTGATAAAATAAAGTGTTCCTCTCTTTGTAAACCATAAAGCAGCCGTATTACGACTTACCAAGATTGTTACCAAAATCTTCAGAGTATTCAAAATTAGATTGCATTTAATCAAATTAACTATCTTGTTTTAAGTCGTATATTGAGAGCAATTAGTAAAGTACATAAAGCTTATTACCTGTCGTCACCCACCTATTTGTTTTCTAGATTAAATCCTTTGAAAGATGAACTGGAAACATCCAAAATTTAATTTACTGTTTGTTTGAATTAAGCATAACAATTTTAAGGAAGAACTTTGCTACGGTACTCCTGAAGCGAATAACAGATTTGTCAATATCAACCGAATTATTTGTTTTAAATATACAAATAATAATCTACTTAGCCTAAAACGAAATAGTCCAGCATTACAGACTAACATTCAATCTAAAAAAAATGCACTTAATATATCTTGCATTCAAAGTGAAACCATTTCTCTGCACTAACCTTATCAATATCAGCATTGATCGCCGCACAGTTCTCATATCTCTGTGAATAAATGGTACAAGCGCCCTCTAAAATTATAAAGTTTGAATCACACGGGAGAAGGACACAACTAACTTTTGATTATAAGAAAGTTACCGTTAGGAGAAGAATGTGGAGTACTGTCAGGATAGTCAGAGTGAGGTTGTAGGATTATTTAGATCATCCATAATTATTTGATACAAGAAGGGCCGCTTTGACGTTCATTTGTTTTTGATGTTCACAATAATGAATATTCAAAGAATATTATGATATAGATAATAAACATGAAGGGAAACAAAGGTGGAATTAGAGTAATGTACAGCTTGCTACCATTAAAGCTATTTCAATTCCTTGGAGGTTGGGGCGGGGAGTTTTGAGATATTACAACCACTTTGATTTCTTTAAACGTTGTGAATACAACTATACATTTACAGGCTGAATTTAGTTATAGCTAAACCATTCGTTTGAACGATATGTTTATGATGGGAGTCAGTGGCGTAGGAAGGTACTTTTGAGTGGGGGGGGGGGGGGGCTGAAGACTGATGGCCGACCTGGGGGAGGGGTTCTAAGGGGAGGGGAATTTCTTTGGCATTTCCAGGTGGCCTCAGATGCAATTTGGTGCAATATAGCACACTTCAACATCCACTCCATTTTGTAAATAATTTTGCATTTTCACCTGGCCTTTGTTGCTCCAAATGAGATTTTTTTCTCATTTGGAAATGAAAAAGGGGTTTTCTGACTTGCGGAGCGGGGTCGGAATGATACTTCCGCCCCCCCCCCATATTTTTCACTGGGGGGCTGGCGCCCCCAGCCCCCCAGTTCCTACGCCCTTGATGGGAGTTAAAGGCCAAACTTATTTTTATGTACAGAATTTGAACAGGATGACTATCGAAATATTCCTCGTTATGGACATTTGGCAAGTATGGATACAAACAATTATTCAGGTTAATTAGTCCGTAATCTAGCAGTTTGAACGATAAGCCTGCATTGTCGGTCGAAAACCTTGATTAACAATGATAAACTCCGAATATTATCCAGACAAACGGTCTAATTTTTAACCGATAATCCAATTTTATTGCCTATAAGCTTTCATTTTCAGTTGTAAAACCTGGAGTACCGGTTCAAAACAAGACCGGCATTGAGCAATGATCCAAATTTTCCGACAGAATCAAACTGGAATATATCATTAGTTGGTATTTTTCTTTGCCATACACGTGATTCAGGAATAATTTCGACATGCGAGCAATTATCCGGTAAGATTAGCATAACAATACGAGTAAATCCCATTCTGAATGAGAAGAAAACCGCAGGTGGCTTTAGCTTTGTTTAGCATTCCAAGGACAGATGTTATGTTAGTCATACAGCATTGTATTAAGATAGCTTGAATAAACTCGTTGCTCTTGCATCAAATCCAACATAAGCAATGGAACGTACGGGGACTGCTGGTGATAGTGTAACCATTTAGTTAAATAATAATTACTTCAAAGACATCAATTAAAAGACACTGCAACCTTCTCATCGTGCTCTACATCCATGGACATGTTTTTACAAAATTTCTCGTTGGATCAATATCCCAGGATTTACCATGTGAATATTTCGCAATGATTTCGTAATCCAAAGTGTGGTAACATGAATTCAGGATCAATAGTTTTCAGAGACCTATACATATTTTCGAGGGTTGCAAAAATGATTCCTTGTGAAGGAGGATTCAATTTTTCGAGAGGATCACTTTAGTTTTATACCTGGATACACTTTAAACTATATAGCATAACGATAATCATGATCAGGTGGTGAAGTTCGAACATAATTTTACCTTCCTGACTTTCTGAAAGTTTTTGGAGATTAACAGATATTGGATTTCAAAGTATTGTCCCGTTGACCTCTCGTCATCCCATGTGAGTACACATTCCAATGAAAATCTTTGCTAATATTGATAATCTGGAATAGACGGTATTAGTTTAAAAACTAACAACAGTTAACTTCTCCAAGACATAGGTTATTGTCACATCAACATCCAGAAACACTATTCAGAATAAATAACTTTGCCATTTTTTCATGGATAATTGACTGACTTTGGCAAAGGTAACTGGTTGCCCTCACTCTGGGACTACGTATATGTGATATTGTTCAACGATGGCAGCGTTGATGGCACATTTGGTTTATTAGTTATCAACCAGTAATTATTTAACTGTTTCGATTGACTGAATATCAACAATTAACAACCATTGACCAAGCAGTCAACAGAAGCCCCATTTCTCGTAGGCCCTAGAAGAAATTCAGTTGCTGACACTGTTCGAAAACACTTTTTTTTTTAATTATGACAACATTTTATGACACCTTTGACAACATTTGGGGGCCTGTGCCCCCCCCCCCCAGGCCCCAATGGGCACGACGCCACTGACGGAGACAATGATGTCAGTCTTTCGAATGCAACACAAAACTTACAGTAACGGGCAAAAAATACTTTATAGCCGAAAATAACATGTTTACAGTAAAGTACATATTTGTCACGCATAAATTGAAACTTATTCAAATAGTGTTGAAAATTATCCAATTATTTATACAGAATTTAAATGAAATATCACAAAAAAAGACAGAAAAGGAAAATATAAGAAGAACTCCAAAAAAGTGTAAACAATATTTAAAGTATTACAAATTATGAACTCGTTTGCTCTGATAACTTCACATTGTCAAGAAACAATTCAACTTCCAATGTCGTCATTCATCAATCACTACGTCATCAGTATGTACGACCATCTTTCTCATGGACGTCAATTTATTAAAATCACAATCCATGTCATATAACAATGTAAACTAACATACAATGACGTCAATTTGTTTTTAATCTGTATATAATACATCATGTACACTCGATAATTATATGAGAGACTATTTTTACTTGTATTGTGCTTTATTTCCTTACCATATTTTTACATAATGGCCTTAACTTTTATATGACGTATCTGTTACGTAACGTCTTGAATCATTACTTATGACACTATATTATAATTTACCAATGTTCACATTAAATGTCCTTGATTGGTTATCTACCACCCAGTGGCTATTTTCTAGTTTATTGGTCACTGTTTATCTGGAAATGTCAACAACATTTCCAAATTGAATACAGTGTCTTAAAAAATTAAATCTTTTCTGAAAGTTGTCTTAAATTCTTTTAAAAATATGAGGATTTTGGTACTTAAGAAGTGGAAATTTCGAAATAACAGGTCGATTTTTTTACTTTTAATATTCAATTTGCATATTTTTAATCTCAAACATTTACTACTATATTTCAAACTATCGCCTATTTTCTCTAACTTTCGACTTTAAGTTGGGAAGGTTAAATAAATTATTTCGACTTTAAGTTGGGAAGGTTAAATAAACTATTTCGACTTAACACATTGGTGTTGTATTTCATAATTCGACTTATTCCTCATGATATCGCCTTAATACCTCACCAGTTCAATTATGTTATCTCAGAATATCAACGTTTCTTGATTAGATTGGTGTTAGGTAATACGGGGTAAAGAAAGGACCATATGGATAAACAAGTTGACATTTCGACTTTGTATGTCAAACAATTAACCGATATTAAAATATGTGAGAAAAAGTTGTACATTGATATAGTGGCTTAGAGTGATTAATCTACTTGATATAGGCCCCCAGATGGCTTGGTTGTTCTTATGCATATCTCTGGTATGAAAATGAAACTGTGAGCAACATATTTAACAGGGCGGGCACAATGATTTACTGGGAGAGCAATTGCCTACCCAGTTACTATGTTATTTACTTCGCTGTTGTCAGGTTCTGACGATGTCGTGTATATTACACATTATAGTACACACCTCGGTCTAAGAGATTTGAGTGACCATAAAGATATGTCCGCTACTTGCAATGATCTAGTAATACTTTATTCTCTGTTTTGAAAAACATATATGGTCTTGTCTAATTTATAAATTCCTGATGTAATTTTCGTGACATGTTACATTTATTTTGCTCTATCGGAGGAGGATGGTACGCCCGATTGAGAAATATTGATAGGCGTGGGATGCAGGGGAGGGGGGGGGGGGGGGTAGGTTTCATTTATAAATTATTTGATCAATATATACCAAATTTTCTAGAGGATTTCAGAACGTAGTAAAAGACCCTACTGTACCATAAACTACAATTGTTAAGAATAGATACAAGAAGAGTGAATTTAAATTGCAATTTCATTTGGAAAAGTGTTTTTTACATACTAGACAGTACCAATGTACTTAATAAAACCTTTACATAGATTGTCACCAAGACAACGCTGAATGATTACTGAACAACGTAGTCGGAGGTTTTTTACACGTTTACTTGCACACGTGGTTCAATAGGACCACGGTTAAAACCATAAAGTAAAAATACCAAAACATTCATATACAAACATTGGTGAACCAAACACTTGAATTTGCACAAATCAATAATAACATAATACAGAATAAGATTTCCTCTTATAAATAATGCACAAAAGGAAGAAGTATAACAAATAACATTTGGTAACATGAAACACAAAGCATAGAGCAAGATTAACAACAATTACCTCCTTAATAATAATAACGCTCAACTTACCATCGCTGACGGGCAAAACTAGCCGCAAGACAAACTGCGACAGACAGGGGCATTCAGGGGTTTACTGCGGCTTTTGGGGGGTTTACGGCGGCTCTCTGGAGAATCATAGAATACCATTAAAAATAATAACCTCTCGAGAGATACTCCACGAAGATGATACTTTAACCCAGAATACTCTTACAAATAAGCAACGCAATAAATACACGAAAAGGCAATAAAGATTGTACAAAGAATATAACAAAATTACATTAAAAGCAAATCTCAAGAATGCGATATTAAAGAAGTATACAATTAGGATATCTACCCCTTTAATGCCTTTATAAAACATATATAGAAAACATATTACTTAGGATTTCACTATGAGAGCACATGCGACGCCACCCTGCACCATGAGAGGAATGAAGCATGTAACTACGTAACACTCACATAATACGTAAGTATTCTTCGATTACGTAAGTGTGCGAAGCAAGGAGGCGGGTATAAAAGGTCACACCCTAACCACCTAAACACCATTGGGCTAGGGCAGCATTGACTTTTCCCCGATTTCGACCAAGCGGAAATTTCCCTTTAACCACGCTAAGGAAATAACACATATCGGCAACGATGACATAGATCATTAATATGTTGCTTCCAGGATAAATTTTCATCAATAATTAATCCTAAGTATTTTGTTAAATGTGATTTAAAAATATGAAATACTCTCAAGTGAAAAATATCGTAACATTAATGACTATTATTACGAGCAAGTAAATTGTGTTGCTGGTTTGCTAAATATGTAAAATTAACTTGCTAGCGTCAAATTGCATCAATAAATTAACTAAACTATGACTCCTTATAGATTTTTTTTTATATTTGTCTATTATCTTTATTTCCCCCAGGAGGGTGGTATTGCCAGGGTCGTAGTAGCCTTCCAGTAAAGTCAGCTTCGCCTTCTCTTAGTTTGGACTCTTTTTTTTCGGAAATGCTTCCATTATGAAAATAATTTGTTTGTCTTTTCTTACGTTTACTGCATTGATTAAAAAACTGTTTATGTCTGTTTATATCCGGAATGATTCTGCTAACAAGCAGGATTACGACTCGATAAGGTTTGACCCCCTTCTAACCAAGTAAATAATTTGGTATTTTAAAGAAACTATTGCCAATGAGACTATAGCTTTGACCATTAATTCTGGTTAAAAGAGTAATATAGTACAGTCGGATTCGTTCAATACGGCAACATACGGAAACGTTGTACTCAAAGCCGAAGTCCTCTTTGTACATACCCTTTGGCCAGAAACGGCAAATCGTTATTTCCCATAAGGTTGCCTTTACAAACATCGTAGAGTCTGTATCGTTTGTAATTTTTTTTAACAAAAACAATCTACAGGGTAGATTAAAATTATCAAATGAACATTAAAATTCCGTTTGGTAATATGAAATTAGTAAATGTTAATAATTTTATGTAGTTAACATGTCGTTAAATGTTGTATAAATAACTGCTGACACGGCAGAATACGCATGGGGAACAAACGTATGTATTATACATAAGGTTTTCATTCGACTTCTAAACACATATATTACATGCCAACCTTACGTTTTACCAGTTGAATCCCTCTGTCAAATCTAACGAGGTACAGGTACGACCCTTGTAATGTCATCTGCGAATTTATAACGTAACACATCCGGAGACTATGCAATCTAAGTTCTTCAATACCGCCCTCATTTCCATTTGGTTAACATTTCATAAACAATATAAAAACCACAGGGTGTCACATTGTAAGGATAGGTGGAAGTTACAGATAACAGTGTCTAACAGCTAAAGGTTTACCTTTTTAAAAAGAAATAGACCCTCCTCTTTTCATGATTGATATTGTTAGAAACTTTTGAGAAAATGGGTTGCACTCAAGTCAATCTCACACCTCCCACTATCCATAAAGTTTGCTCCTCCCCCCCCCCCCTCCCCTTCCCCGATACCGGCATATTCTGCCATTGCTTACAAGAGTAGTACTCCAAAGTCCTGAAAGTCAAAGACATAACATATCGAGGGTAGTTTAAACATATTCTGTTTGAAATCTTCCTTTACAGCAGGGAATAATCACGCTTTACTTCTGAAGGAGCCGGCGAGTTGTAGTCACGTCAAATGATTTTTATCGAGTTGACAATGCACATACTCATCTTTATAAAATTTGGCCAAGATATGAATAGAGCGTATACTTGACAACTCTATCAAAATCATATCTTTGACTTGTTGCCAAGTTACTTGAAACAGCAAACTTGATTTGTTTTATCATTTTCGTCAAGCGGTAACGTTAGCGTAACTCGTCGGCTCAACAAAAATAAACAACTTTAAAGTGTTTTGCAGAACTCGCCTGTCCCTTCAGAACCACTGTAGATTTGTCACCAGTGTCGTAAATACATGAGATTAGATGCGGCGGATATTGCATATTGTCAAAGCATTCTTACACGCACGCTACGATAACGTGATCTGTATTTTTGAAAATCTACTTTTTTGACCGAAGTCTCTGACGAGAAAAGTATGTGTTGTCATGACGAGTAATTCCAGTAATCACCCGCTGTTTATTGAATTTCCATATAGGCTGAAAAGTTCCATTGCGGGGCTCGGGCGCGATTTTTTTCCCGAAAAGGTTTGCAAATACGGAGTTTTCATTTAATCAGATTGCTCTGAACGTCAGCATCAATAATGACCATCACTTGATAGACAGTTGGAAGACAAACACTGAATCAGAAGAATGATAAGGTCCATGGGTCTTAAATGTCAAAACATGAATGAGTTCATTGATGTCACTGAAACATGATGCTTAAGCTGAACAGATAAAATGTTGTTGTTGATTGTCCTGTGACACTTAGTTAAGTCTACTTACGGGGTTGCCTTCTAAACGCCCTAAGTTTACCTTTAATGCTTGGATCACATGTTGACCTTACTTATGATACATACGCTACATTG
This sequence comes from Apostichopus japonicus, assembly GCF_037975245.1. Classification (NCBI taxonomy): domain Eukaryota; kingdom Metazoa; phylum Echinodermata; class Holothuroidea; order Aspidochirotida; family Stichopodidae; genus Apostichopus; species Apostichopus japonicus. The sequence continues at coordinate 5,826,825 of NC_092567.1, forward strand.
CAAGATTCGTGAGTCGTTCTATTGAAATCGGAATTCCTTCGTGCACTGGATACACTAAAATCACAAGTCTTAAATGAATATACGCAAACATGACAGCAGCAATAGTTTGAATCGGTACAATACGTGAGTGTATTGCGCGACTAGATTAGGACTACAGTAAGTCTGCAATTTTCCTCTCTAAAATTTGGTAAATGGTTTGCGAATAATCAATGCTTAATTTACACAACTTTTCTGTTAAATCATATGTATCTCCATTGGGTTAGATCATATATAGTGGAATATATTGAATATATACAGTACATATAGGACTGAACAGGATAGGCAGAAGCTCAAGTGAAGTGTGAAGAATGCTGGGTAACCGTCGTCAATGACCGATATCCTTCGAAAAAATATTTTTAGTGGAGAGAAAGCTGGTCCTTTTTATTGAGTCAAAGCATAGACACAAGCTAATAATAAGCAATCCTGTCATCTCGACAAAAGTTCTGACCAATATTAAGAAGTGGTTTCAGAATGGGGAAGGGAGTTGGGTGGGGGAGGGGGCATTTAGAACTGAACTGTTTTTGCATCACAACACAGTTCTTAAATGTACATACTGTATAGTGTACAGTATGGTATACTTCCGTCGCTGCACTGTGTACACCGTTTTAATACATTAGGCCTACAGCGCATGTGTGATGCACCCTGAACAAAACTGTTACGTGCATTGTGCTATGTTATCGATAAATGCCTTCACAGAAAACTTCGATCAAACATGGATATAGTAGATCATACAATCTAACGAACTAGTGTGCTAAATATGTCTAAACCAATTCCAAAGATATCTACATATACTCACGAAAAGATTCGGGTGATTTTGAACGGTTAAACCTTCGTTGCAATGAACTGATTCAGACATTTTGCTTACCGCGAAGTACCAGGTTTCTATGGTGATGACAAAACGTCCGACCAATCATGAGCGACTATGTACACACAATTTCAAACCTGTCTGGGACAAAAAATCTCGACCTTGGTACGTTCCCATCCAGTTTTGCGGAAACTGGTTAAGAAAAAGCCTGAACCTTTCCATGTTTGTAATGTCGTTTTGTTGTTAAATTTAGAAATATGTCATTTGAAAGTGCGTCTTTTGTATAATCCCCCTCCCCCCCCCCCCCCTTCGCAATCCCTGCCAAAAAAAAAAAATTACCGTAAATGATTGATGTGTGTATTTGGGCATACATGGTAAAATGACACACTATTTTAAGAAATTCATGCATTTCACTTGAAAAGAAGAGGATACGATATTAAGGAAACAGATACATCTATTGAAAACATATTTATTCTTGTATGAGAAATGATATATAAGAGATGTATTAGGGTATGAATGTATCTATTTGAGTTCCTAGTTAAAATGGTTTCGTTTGCTACATCACGATTGTAAGTCCATGATCCCGTTCGGATCGAATTTCGATGGAGGTCATTATATTAAAATATCGACTTCTGAAATCAACTGCTGCTGTTACTATGGTAACATTGGACGTGGTTTATAACCAGGAGCATACTATTTTCATGACAGTTCGGTGGAAAGGGTGTTGTGCGGATTGGAAGTAGATCGTGGTGGGAACGTTTGTGTCAAGGTGATATAAAATGTTATCATTGTCGGTTTTTGAATACATAAATAAAAACACACACACACACATCGTGTATCATAGTACACTATCCCGTACGATACGTCAAAGAAGAGGCTTATGAAAGTCTCGAATTGTTTTGGGTTCGATTTGAATTTTAGTCACCATCATGGGACCATGTTGAAGTTATCAGCTGTTTACATCTGTTATGTTAAGTCAGAATAGTAGGAGGCCTTAGTGAGGTACTTCAAAGCGGTCTCATAATACGCTTCATACTCTTCTTCTTTTTTGGCCAAATTGAGAAGACGGAATCTGGTTTAGAGGAAAACACGATAAAGTATTTTAAATAGTAAGTGATCATCAAATGACGTATAAAAGTGAAGAGGGGCAGAGCATAAAAATACATCAATTAACAATCCAAATTTAAAATAAAGACTAAGGCGTCTGAGATACCAAATTTATACGATTTAACCCGTTTCTTAAGATTGTAATTTTACCTCGGTCACGTGACATACCCTCTGTACATTGAATGACGAATTATCCATATCTAACAATTATCGTCAGTTATCAGCGTGACGTCATAACATAACCATGTTCATCAGAAGATGACATCATGACGTGTAAAATACACAAACGTTTGCAATCTTCTTTGAAGGGTTGTTTAATAAATAACGTACTGTACATACAACACTGTTAATGTTGGATTCATTTACAAGATCATCAAGTAGATCTCAAACACGTCACACAGTCCCGTATTGCACAAAAATTAAAACAAGAAACGTTTCCAATGTGAATATTGATCACATTAATGACATATGAGCATGAGCAAGAATTAACCTGTTTACAATAAAATAATTAACCGGTTAACCGTCAAAATTTAACCGGTCCGGTCTTATTTTACCTCGTAGTTGCAGACTTAGGAAAGATTGAAAACAGGTACGAGGCTAAGATAATAAGAAAAAAGTTATCGTGATCCGGAACAAGGTAGAAAGCAAAAACATTTCTATATTACGGAGTTCTGTTTTTTCTGTCTCTGTTCTCGTAAAACCGTACATTGTTCACGCGTCTTCTGTTTTTGGATATTTGAGAATGTCCACGAAATTTCAAATTCGAATAGAATCTTTCAAAGTTCTCGCAAACTGCCGTTAACTTATGACAAATCTACAAAATTTTGTCAGTTGTATCGAAAGTTTAATTGAATTGCATTATTCATAATGTAATCGTTGAGCAAACTCTGACATTTCAGAATTAATAGCGCGACCTTTCAGCAAACAAAAGGTCTAGCGCCCTCGAAAACGAAGGTTTTCGACAGCCTCTTGGAAAGGAGTTGGTTGAATCTGAAATGGCCGATCGCCTCTCTTCCCTTCAAGTTAGTCGGACTTTCATCATAATTATTTGGAAGTAGCTTAGTGATCTACTCAAACCACTCACGATCTGTTTTTTATTGATAATAATATATCAAAGGAGCGCTAAAATACCATTCATTATTACTAACTGATCAGTTCAACGTACCGGTTTGCAAATAAGATGATCCAAACAAGAATATAAAATATGTTCAATCAATTGCTGATCATATTTGCCTTAGCTTGTCTAATAAATCCGATTAAACCAAGATATTTTACTTTAAAATTACATTAATCAGTTGCTCATTAGTAAGTACGACTTAAAGAAGTTTTACCGTATCGGTATCTATGTTTTTCAATTTCGGGAGAGATTTGCTGTTTCCAAGGTCCTTTTGTTTGTGTCTGTAATTGTAATTTGTGCCAAGCATTAGTAAACTAAAATAAAAAAAATAAACTGGTTAAGTATTGTCAAGAAGCTATTTTCTAGTGTTGTAGTACTCGAAAAGCACCCGGCACTCGAGTGGAATTCAAACAACTTTTTTCAAATGATCGGTACTCGCACTAGGTGAACAGTACTTGGTACTCATCCTTTCGCACCCGCACTCTGATGCTTAAGTAGTCGATTCAAAGTGCTGGTAATCGTTCGTGACGAGTTATTTAAAACAAACAGTTTCGTAATACTGACGTTACACTAGGTAGTTATTATAAGTGATCGATGACTTTTATTACTCTGTAATGTCACCGTACTCATGTGTCTCTACTGCAGCAGAATAGCCGACTATATTACCAAGTACAGTACATATAGCATGAACACAGATAGCATATAGTGATGTATATATGTTTCTAACATATAACAATTTATAACATGTTTGTAGTATTCATATGGCACTTGCACCCCTATTAACCCATCATTTTAAGACATTTTACATTTGAAAATTTGTCAAACAATAACAAGACAAGAGCAATGTCTTCATATACTCGACTGGTATATATCATTTACTTATAATGACCACCGGGAGCAGTTATAAATATTAGGTTTTTGTATATTTCAAAAACCAAAATAGTATAATTCGTACTCGGTACTCGGCTTCTAAACTATTGTACTCGGAAATTGGTACTCGGATCCTACAAAGTAGCCATCGGACTATGATACCTGGTACTCGGAACTTTTTTTTCCGAAGTACTTGGTACTATGATACATGTACCTGGATACAACACTGTTGCTACTTTTTCAGTATTGTTTGATATCATTTTATTTGGTCAAATCTTTACCAGCCTGAACAATTAACGTCTTATAAGCCTATAGACTTCTTTCACATCAATAAACAGAGTACAACCCATCATTAATTTACTTGGAATGGCCCATGATTTTCCTTCAGTAAACATAACTTGCAGTCTATTAACCATTATTATAAAAATGTCTTATAAAATAAATTATACTGGTGTAAACAGTTGAATAGCAGCTGTTTGAAATCACTCAGATCATGGAAAACAGGAACTTCGTGCAGCTGCTGATAGAATATTAATACGGAATAGTTATGTAAATTTCAAACTTTTGTTCTGTCAAATTTTCAGCGAATCTAGGAAAAATCTTGATATCTTTAACCACGGAACAAACAAAAAATGCTATAACATTTGAAATATCGATCCGATTGGAGAAGATACAAGCAAATATTTAAAAAAAAAAACAGCTAACAGTGGGACTGACTAACGTTTTTTTTCTTCTTATTGAAATTATGTATTCAAATTCAATCTTCGGTGATCAATCAATTTACCCATAAAGATAAATAATAATAAAAAAGTTTGTAGCCAGGGTTATTTTTTAGAAGTCTCAAGTAAAAGTGAGGGGGGTAGGGGGTAGGGGTGGGGATAGAGCCATTTAAAGAAAGCTGCCTTCACACACGTTATAATATTCAATTATCTAATGAAGTTTAACGTGACTGTCAAATCTTCCTTGCCCACATTTGGAAAATGCAAATAGTGACAAATTTACAATAAAATGGCCAACGTTTTCAGACAAGACAGTGGAAATTTGAAAATAAGATATCAAATTTTCGATTTATTACTATCCTTTCGACTTCATATATGACACGGGTAGCAAAAATATTAGGAGATTTGTGTTGCTAAGGAACAACCAGTCCTGTCGTCTGCTGTTCGTGTCTGTGTACATTTGTGTACAGTCTTGACTAGCTGCGTGAGTTCCAGCTGCAGATCGATTGTTTGACAAAGTACTCATAATGAAAATGTTTTACTTGAAAATTGCGGTAAACATCGAGAAATGTACCACTTAGCTAGATTCCATTGTTCAGGTATAGCTTCACAAGGAACGTGGTAGCTATAAGATCATGACCTCATTTGCTGTGGAATCATATACATTCAAGGCGAACCACTAGAGTTGAGTGTCAAAAGGGACAAGGGGTCACAATGGTTAGTATACGTTGTTATGCGCGATTCCGCATTGACATATACGATCGAGGTTATAATGTACACGCCGATTGTTGAGTAATTGTTGTGTGCCTCGTCGACAAGCGGTAAGATTATTTTCGAAACTAGAAACTAGAACTTGATCCAAGTTAGAACTTAGCTAGGCAAGGAGCAAGGACTTCACAGTAGGGTGAAATGTGAATATCTTCTAAATAGAGAACGTTATAAGTTTGATTTAGCGAGAATTTCATTTGAACAGTCCCATATTCAAAGTGCGTGTCATAACCAATGAACGTTACTTAAAACAGGCGCATTCGTAAAAGCCGTTACAAAGGCTTTCACGCCATCAGTGAATACATTTAGTAACTGGTGTTTCCCTGCTATTGTATATTTTATGACCTCTGCCTCGGTTGGATACATATGAATAGATTTGTTTTGTTACTGCGTTACCTGCAGAATGACTCATATTTTAGTAAAGCTTTCAAATAAAAGTAAACAGTAGAAAATGTGTTACAATTACTCAAATCAGAACGTATGGTACATCAGTTGTACGACAGGTGTAGCACGGCGATCACGGTAATACACAAAGTAGTGGATGTGTTCCTCCAAATAGCTTTGTATATCGGATTGATGTCTGCACAATTTGGATATGTTGACTGGTTTTGTATAATGGAATTCCCATATTGTCACATTGACGTTAGATTTGGAAAGACTTGATCTATTGCTATGGCGTTGTATGTTCATCAACACTTCCTCAACCAAACAGTTGAACATCACCTCCCATTCCAAGACCATTCGATACTAGAACCAATTATCAAGGATTGAATATAACAATGAAGGATTTCCATATTATTGAAACTAAAGGTGATTGAGTCAACGATATTTACTCCAGAACAAAGGACATCCAATTAAACCCTGATTAGGTAAGTAAGTATGGTTGATAGATTGTACTTATAAATGGAGGAATTATGGGAGGGAGGTATAGTGCAGGACCTGCTGACAAAGGGGAATCCACCACTTCCCCCCCCCCCTTTCCCCCTACATACACACGTACACACAAGACTGTATTAGGTGTCGATTTGTATTCAAGTTATTCCATTTTGGAGTGAGTTTGTGTATGTGTGATTTCCCTTTGTTGTTGATTTTGAACTCACGTATGTGGTTCACTTTCTTCTTTGTTTTTTTGTTAACTACATGCACTAATTTTGATCATTTCTTGCTCTACACGTAGACCGTTTTGCATTCCCGTTGCGGAATATAGAGATTTTATTTGGGCGTTTGTGTCTAGGAACTTAGGGAAAAAGTTTCACAGATCCCTTCGAGAGTTAACGTTAACCCCCACCCCACTCATCCGCCGTACATTATATAGGTCACGTGCATTTTGTTTGGTAAGGCACATATTAACAACTAAAACACCCTGTACAACAAACCCTGTACTTGTACTTGTACTTGTTTTAGTTTATAAAGTTATTATATTGTACTAATCAATGAAGGAATTAAGGAAGGTACGGATAGTGCAAAACCTGATAGCCAGGCAAAAGACTTGTACCCCAGTCCCCTCCCATCAAAGAAAAAAAAAACATGTCATGGATTATGGCTTGTTCAAGAAAATCTACTTTTCATCGAAGCGTATATTAAAACAGCAAAAACAACTATAAAGTGCTTAAACTCCGCAACGGTTTCCATGCTACAATTATTCCATCTGACGTCACTGTGTCTGTACTTCTCTATTACAATAATTGTCTCTGTGGCAACAAATTCGCATCAGTGGTTTCAATTGTTCAAGTTTGTAAAGTATTTTCTGCATACGGAACTTACCCGACTACTAAGTTTGTACAAGTACACTGTCTTCGCTATGTAAGACATTGTACACTGCAATACGTTGGAAGTAAAATGTCTTTATTGTGAATGAAGTTATTGTAGGTTGGGTTTCTGCAAGCTTTAAATCCAGACCTAAATAGCTAGGTCTTCTCAATTACTGGAGATGTTCCCTACACTGAACTACATTAATACACACTAATCACCATTGCTTAAAATCTATAGTGTACACTTTCAGGGAGGATTGTTTCCACTGATGTGCTATCACTCTGGTCATAGACAAGTCATTAATCGAATTTTACGAAGACTATATTTGTATCAGGAACGTAAATTCATGGTGTGGGTAGGATAAGAAACGAAAGAAACACGAAATATCCGACAGTACTGCAATGGTCAATGGATCCCACCACGGTTATGGGATACAAATAAAAGCCATTGAATTCGTCGTTCCCACGTGTATATTTATGGAACTAGAAATCTAAGCAAGTAAGTAGTTGGGGGAGAGACTAAAAGAACGAAGTTTGTTTTTACATAATTGCCAGTAAACGGTTTAGTAAAGGTATTTTTTTAAAAGCCATGATTGCCATCTTAGAAATTAAAGTTGAATGACTGTCACGCATATATGTTTATTTATAGATTATTTACACAGTCAAACCAAACGCTAAAAACATGATCATTTTGTGTTTGCTATCAGGAGAATGATCGAGGTCTACTTATCTAAATCTTAAAACAGCTTTTTGAGTCCTTTCTATGATTATCTCAACCTCATTGACCCCACGGTGCCATAACGACATACACACCTAGCTTATCTATTCAAATCTGACTTCAAATGGTGGTATAAGGTCGAATGATTTACAAATTTGAACGTTGTTTCTCTCGATGATATTTTCCGTTAGGTTCCAATAAGCCCCGCCTATAACATGAATATTTAAATTATTTGAACGTCATGGAATAATGAGGTAAATAAATTCACATTGCCGACGTCGTAAGCAATCCAGTATACACCAATATATACTACAACACCATGCTCTATTTATGTGCCTTGAGTATGGCTGTGATAACGACTCAGCTTTTTCGGATTATGAATGAATCTTTTTTAAGCAACAGCTTATAAATAAACTTGTCAGTTATTCACTCATTGGTTGGATTCAAACTAGTGGATTTGGGGAACTGTATGCGATTGCTTTTAAATGAGAAAATTTGTCGGAAGACTCTTAACTTATATCTGCAGAAGTCCTTTATTACTCGCCAATTGGTGCTCTAGGTAGGGAAGAACTTGGCTTATATTTTAGTTTGATGTTTTGTGATGAATACATGTAAAAACCCCGATGGATGTCAAAAGGGTGGCTAAACGGCGACAAAACGCAAAAAGCTGCTTTAAAAAGTTATAACAACTTGCAAGCAAATACCGATTACAGTAGTATCCCACCCCGCTGAAGAAGGCTGAATGTAGTGGGGGCGGGGAAACATCTTTTCTGTTGCTGAGATAAAAATGTTTGAGTTTAGTCATAAAAAAGAAAAGTATTGATTGTGTAATAACCTATCACGTCACAATATTATGCACCTTAAATTGTCTTTGTTTTCTGTTATAATTGAAAGCGGCTTACTTAACCTTTAGTAGGGTCAGGTGACCAGACGTCCCCGATTTTCGGGGACAGTCCCCGATTACACTGTGCTGTCCCCGATGAACAAGTGTCTCCGAAAACCGAAAATGTCTCCGATTCGTCAAAATGTTCAGGAATTTCGAAAATATTCCACATTATTAGTAAAATATTTGTATAAAAAAAAAATAGTCAAGTGTGCAGTCGCAGAACGGAACTTATAACCAGTATTTCAGGTGGGCCAGTGTAAAGTGGGAACACTGTTAAAATATGCTAGCTCGATCTAGCCTAGCACTCTTTCGACCGTATAATTGGCAACTGCGGCGACACAACCACAATTATAGTGTGAGCATGAGCAACTCACAAGCTCTCAATGAATTACGTAAAGTAAGTGAATTTCATCTAAGAAAAAGCTACAATTTTTGAAAATAAACTTGATTAAAAAAGTGCTTCTAAGTATCACCATTTTACATCTAAGCACCACTAAGGGGAAGGGGACACCCCTCCCCTTAGACCCCTCTCCCATATCAGTCACGCAATAAATGTCCCTGGTTCCAGTCAGGCAAATATGGTCACCTTATAGTAGGGCCATATAATGTAGTCATGTACAAAAGTCGTACCTATCGACCAACTCTGTTTGCGTTCCATACGCATATGTGATAAATAACTGAGTTATGAAACAGACACAGGCTGTTATGCGTATTATAGTATAATAATGACTCAGATCATGTCCGGAATAAAGTTAGGAAAACCCTGGTTTAATGGTTAAGCAGGGGGGTCACTGGTATGTGCGATAGTCTTTGTATCTAGGGGTATCAATGTAATGCTGGCTGCAGGGGTTTATGTTAGCAGTCTGGTGGACGTTTTCGTCTCTAAACTTAGTATACGGGGAAGTTACAAGAGACGGATATACCGTGGGGCGGGGGTCAGCTCATTTTTGTAGCAGGGTAGAGAGCGTTGATCGGCTTTTTATTGTTTTCTGATATGTGTCAATGCTATCGGATATGTCGTAATTGGTCAGTTACTCGTGTATAGGCTTCTACACAGTTACGGGGTCGTTTATATTGCTATGCGAGTAGCTTTTTTATACATTATTTTAGTATACATTACAGTGGCGTAGGAAGGTACTTTTGAGTGGGGGGGCTGAAGACTGATGGCCGGCCTGGGGGAGGGGTCTAAGGGGAGGGGGTGTCCCCCTAGCCTTTGGAATTTTTTTGCATTTCCAGGTGGCCTCAGATGCAATTTGGTGCAATATAGCACACTTCAACACCCACTCCATTTTGTAAAGAATTTTGCATTTTCACCTGGCCTTAGATGCAATTTGGTGCTTCAAATGAGATTTTTTTCTCATTTGGAAATGAAAAAGGGGTGGGGGGGCGGAACGATACTTCCGCCCCCCCCATATTTTTCACTGGGGGCTGGCGCCCCCCCCCCCCGGTTCCTACGCCCTTGATACATTATGAACAAGTTGCCAGGCAGAATCCTTGCCGAATTTTATAGCGTTTGTCAGAGGCAACGTTTTAAAGGTTATTTTTGGGCTTCTGCAGAAGACATATGGATCGGATTGATGCACTCTGCAGCTGCGTTGCGTACACTGCTTGTGCGGTTGCAAGGCTGTTGCAGCGTAGGGTTCACGGGCTGACGCGGTCCATCGTTAGCTGCGCTGCGTTGCCTTTGACGAATTCATCATTTGCTGCGCTGCGTTGTCTATAGCGCAATGCCGACAGTTAAACGCGCTGCTAGGCAACTTGCGCATTACAGAATAGCTGTGCCGTGATAGGGTTAGTTAATGTACGTTATCCGTGTTTCGTGTTTTAGTCGTTAAGGTATTCCTACTTATATTATAGTTATTTCTTTGTCACACTGCGAGAGATTTACTACAGGAACATTGCATATAGACAAGTATATATACTTATAAATCTCAGGATGTACTGTTAGTGTATTTTATTCAACGGTTATCTCGATCTCTCCCTACCACCCCCCCCCCCACACACACACCCACACCTTACTTACCAACCGGGTACGCTACAACATAACTGGAGCGGACAATGTTACAATATACATTAAATGAGTACTTCAAGAGTTCAGATTCACAATGGAGCACGTCACATGGTCGGTGCGTTGTTTTACGCGATTCTGCATTGGAATATTTGGTCAAGGTTAAAGTAAACGACGATGGTTGAGTAATTTTCGTGTGTCTCGTCGACAAGTACATAGTTCTCGTAAAGAGTTCTAGTACTTGATCCAAGCTTAAACTTAGCTAGGCAAGGACTTCATAGTGCGATGACATTATGTTATTTAAGTTCTAAATAGAAACGTTATAGTAGGTTCAGTTTCGTGAGAATATCATTGAACAGTATTCATATTCAAAGTGCGTGTCATAAACAACAAGCGTTACTTAAAACAGGACGATTCGAAAAGTCGTTATAAAAGCTTTTACGTCATCAGTGTAAACATATAGTAACTGACGTTTCCCTGCTTTTAGGTACATGTGTGTATGTGACTTGCATTTGCTGTTGATTTTGAGTATTTTGAACCAATGTGGTGTGCTTTCTTCTTTGTTTAACAATAAATATATTCTAATCAATTAAGGAATTAAAAAAGTAAGTCAACGTACCCACCACTTCCTACAGTAAATTGGTCACGTGTCACCAGTCGGATGAGACAGCTATCTACAACTAGAGAACCTATACTTGCACAGGTACCTCTGAAGTATATTAAGTCAACATATTGTAATTTGTTCCTCACCACTACCCCAATGATATTGTAGCGTGACATATTATGGGGAATAACATCCCCTGTAAAGACTTTTGGTAGTGGAATCTTTCTTTTGTGTTCACTGTGGTAACCTCTGTATTAAGCTGTCTGTATTATGTGCGTGTATTTGTCTCTTCACAGCATTTGCAGTTTAAAGCTTCTATAAACTATATCTAACTACATGTCCTCAAGTTCTATTTCGATGTAGCCGACCTCACTACAACTAGTGCATTTAAAATTAATGTTTAGAGTCGAGGATTAATTCGCATTAAGTAGAAGCTCACTATGCAGGTTATACCTAAGTACCTGCGACAAAAATAAAAGTTGAATGGCACATTACTACGATCCGCATATAAAATATAGTTTAACTTTCTGAGAAGGTACCAGATATATGACGTACATGTGAGCATGCGTACATGCTTTAAATACGGTGATACGACCTTAATCGATGTTGGTGACCATATAGCCATATTGGCCGTTCACTTTATTGATATAGCGGGGAACATTTACATGTGGTTCAGGCGACGAATATATTGTATTCAAGAGACAAAACTAATTTAACGTAAGAGTCCAGCGGTATATTAGAGTTATAACTAACACACTTATGTTAGGTACTAATTGAGAGAGCCGAAATTAAACAACCTTCTAGCATTCCAACAAAAATGATGGCTGCTAGGAAGGAGCATAAGGGCAAGGATGAGGAGATGGGAGGAAAGAAAATAACACCGTTATTTCGCGTATGTCTTTTGCACAAGAAATAACAATTTTTTTTCAAATAGAAGGTTAATTAAGCTTCTGCAGCGTTGCTGCTTTTGTTTTAACAATATAGCAATCCGTCACAATGTGTGTAGTCATGCATAGAGCCAATGTATGGTTCGTTAATCTTTACAGTGGTGTGTAATTCGCTATTTTGGCTACTCTATACATATCACGTTTTATGCTAGACACATTCGAATCACAAACCTCCATTTCCTCGTAGAATACATATAATTCTGATACATTCCTAAGGAAAGTAAATACCGAAACTGAAGCATTTATTACTTATTCCCGTTGTATATATTTATCATCTTTACCAAATCTCAAATTCCTTGTCTTCCATTATTTAACTCTGATCTTCAAAAAAAAACGACCTTGACGAAGCGTATTGCAAATGCGATACCGTATCCATAGTAACTGTCATGTTAAAACGCACAATGAAATAACGCGGATGCTATACATCAAGTTTGTTAAAACTTCTTCGAACTTCAATCACCTCCATCGCCAACCCCCACTCTACATTCTACCTCTAGATGTAACCATCGTATTTTTTTATGAGTCTGCCCTGCAAAAAAAGAAAACAAATTAATTGTATCCCTTCAATTGATGGAACCTCATATTACCTGTTTACCCCTCTCTAACATCCCCCACCCTGTTCTCCCGGTAACCATCATTACATTTTCACACCAAAGTACATTTTTCCAAAATAAAATCAGCTTGCTACCATTTATCATTATTACAATTGTTGAAGCAAGATATGAATCTTTTTATCAAATTCTCAGCACAGTATACATTCCTAACATATCTGTGTAACTATAATTTCCGATCGCCTCGATTTTACCTGATGATATTCGCGGAAGTCGTGGTAATAGAGCTTTACGTGTACTTGGGTGTATTTTACTGATGCAGCTTTTCTACTGCAAGATATGGTACGGAATGCTAAGTTACTAGAAACTATTTCAATACCTTTTGTGTTGGTTACGTCAATACTAAGGCCAGGGTGACTACTTTTGGTATTTCACAATCTAGGTTGACGCTACTTTATGAAGATTTCAAGTTTTCTATCGGTTTACAGATTGTGTTGATCACCCCAGCCGTATTGAAAGTATCTGGCAGAAATATCTAACTGGTAAGTGAAGCAGTAAATGCTATAGTAGAAAGTGAATTTAGTAAACTAAACACACATAGGAAACGTTATTTTTTCTGCTATGTAGTTCTGTTATAATGTGTCTTATTGTGTGGTTTTTGCCCAAATCTACTGAATGCTGCTTTGAAGTACTTTCAATTAGCAGCCTACTTTTTCCACGAAAATCCATGTCGGCAAGGAAGTCTTCAAAAGATTCCAAATGTCGTTTGCCAATAGCGAATATTTCCAAAACACCAAATTAATAATATTATATTATATGATGAATATTGTGTAAAAGTAAGTTGGCCTGACGTTTCGATCCTAGCAGGATCTTCTTCAAAGTTTAAATGACAAGTAACAGTAACAGAAGGGACAAAAACACGCACAGAATACAGACAGGTTAATGAGCATGATGAACACAAAGAGATGGATGTAAGGGGATTAGTAGACACGGGATGGAGAGAAGAAAGAAAGAAACCAACAGAGGAAGAGGAGAGGTAGGAGATATACAGAGGAGGGACAAAGAGAGGATGAAGGGATTCAAGGGGTTAGGGAATAAACTGGAGAAGGACAAAGACAGAATTAAAGGTGTGGAGAAAAAGGATGGAAGAGAGCTATGAGTAGAGGAGTGATGGGGGGGGTGGACAAGGGGAGGTGGGGACAAAAGAAAAGTTAGTCATGTCCTTCCTGAATGTTGTGCCCATGAGGTTGAATGGTGCGAAGACGTTGCATCCACAGCCTCTCTCTGCTGATTCGTATTAGGTGAATATTAGCAGAAAAATATTGTTATGGAACTAAAACTGAGTATGTTAACATAACCCAAAAATAAAATAAAATAAAAACTAGACATGACTGTGTCACTGGAGTGACATAGACCCAGTCATTCATCCTTTCATGACCTTTGACCCTAAATTTGTGTATACCTCATAGACACTGGTGAAAAGCAATGCATAACGTGTTAGTCGCATTATCATAGGCATCGGAGTAAATTAAATCATTGACACCTAGATGACCGCATTTGACCTTTGACCCCATAACCGTTATTATGTTTTTGTTCTATTTTTTTTTCTTTTGTTTGTTGTTTTCTAACATGCAGTTTCTTTTGAGAAGGCCTATTTGCTTTAAATTACATTACAATCATGAGATTCAAAGCTTTAAATTTAAATTGGATTTTGAAAAAAGGGTAAATCTGCAAAGTGGGTGTGTCGAATAGGCTACTAACACATTTGCGTGAATTTTGACCCCACAAGCAGAGGTCATATAATAAGGTAGTCATTGACTTTTCTTAATCTTTTATCAAGGCCTACAAGATGGCACATTTAGTTCTGTGTTTTGACCTTGTTTTATTTTTTTTTGCACAGTTAACGTTTATGACCCTTGTGACGTCATGCATGACCTTCGACCCTAATTGAGCACAACCCAAAGACACTGGCTACAGTTCATTCATATACCATACGGCCATAGGTCAGATGAAGAGGTCACCATTGACAAATTTCAAATTTCTGTCCGAAGCCAACATGCTGACACTGTTACTGTTGCCATTTCAGATTGTTTGAAATGTGACCTTTCTTTGACCTTTGACCTCTTAACCCTATGTCAGACTTAAAGGTCACTGTGGACAACTTTGAATGTCTGCCAAAGTACGTGAACATGATGACTTTGTTACTTTTTTTTCCATTTGGGATTGTTTGTGATTTGACCTTTCTTTGACCTTTGACCCCCTCAACGGTAAGTCAGACAAAGAGGTCGCTGTGGACTATTTTGGATGTCTACGAAAAGTGAATATGAAGACTTTGTTACTTTTTCCATTTGGGGTTGTTTGTGATTTGACATTTCTTTGACCTATGACCCCTTAACTGTAAGCTAGACAAAGAGGTCAATGTGGACAATTTTGGATGCCTGTCCAAGGTGAACATGTTGACACTGTTACTTTTGCCATTTGAGGTTATTTAAGATTTGATCTTTGACCCCTTAACCATAGGTTGGACGAAGAGGTCACTGTGGACAATTTTGGATTTCTGCCAAAGGTGAACATGTTGGCACTGTTACTTTTGCCATTTGAGGTTGTTTGTGATTTGATCTTTCTTTGACCTTTGACCCATAATCATAGGTTGGACGAAGAGGTCACCGTGGACATTGTTTTATGTTTGTCCAAGGCCAACACATTGACACTTTTACTTTTATCATTTGAGCTTGTTTTACATTTGACCTTGTTTTTGACTCTTGTGACCCCAAATGACCTTTGATCAAAATTTCAAAAATAAGTTTTGTAGAGGGCTTCAAGCTTTATCATATGCATAAGACATATGATCAGGTTACATATTCTGTAGGAGTAGCGTTTTTTGTAAATTTTACATCTTGACCTTTGACCCCTTAACCGTATGTCAGATGAAAAGGTCAAAGTTGACTTTTCTTTATCTTTGGTCATGATCTACAAGATGAGATATTCAATTTTGCAATTTGAGCTTACTCTATTTTTTTTATTCAGTTAACCATTTTGACCCTAGTGACCCCTGTGTGACCTTTGACCCCAAACTGGTCATGGCCTGAGGTACGGTCAATGATTCTTGTGACTAAGTTTGGTGAACCACGGTAAAGGCATGTACCAGCTATAGCGATTCCTGTGACAGAAAGAAGAAGAAGAAGAAGAAGAAACCATAAGGTACAAGACCCAGCCTGCACTTTGTGCATGGCTGGGTAAAATATGGCTTCTGATCTTAAGTCTAAGAAAATGTATGTGGTGACGATGGTTCAAATCAAAAGTAATCTCTATATGTATATACATTAAATATGGATAGGACAGATGGATAAGATGTATGGGATTGATCGGAAGGATGGATAGGGTGGATGGATAGGATGGATGGATACATATGATGGATAGGATTAATGGATACGATAGATGCATAGATAGGATGGATAGGATGGATGGAAAGGATAGATGTATAGTATGGATCCATATAATTTGATGAATAGGATGGATGGATGGATGGATAATATGGATAGGATGGCTGGATAGGATGCATGGATAGGATGTATGGATACGATGGAGAGGATGCATGGATAGGAAGGCGAGGATGGATAGATGGATATGATAAATGGATAGCATGGATGTTTAGGATGGATGGGTAATATGGATAGGAAGGATGGATAGGATGGATGGATAAGATGGATGGATAGGATGTATAGGGTGGATTAATAGGATGGATAGGATGGATATATATCATGGATATATATGATATATGGATAGGATGAATGGATAAAATGGATGGATAGGATTAATAGGATGGATAGGATGGATGGATGAGATAGATGGATTTGGTGGATATATACGATCAATGGCTAGGATGGATGGATAGGATGGATGGATAGGATGGGTATATAGGATTAATGTATAGGATGGATTGATAGGATAGATGAATAAGATGGATAAAATAGATGGATAAGATGGATGGATAAGATTGATCGGATGGATGGAAAGGATGGATGGATAGGATGAATGGATATGATGAATTTATATGATGTATGGATAATCTGGATTCGATCAATGGAATGATTTGGATGTATAGGATGAATTGATATAATGGATGAATATTATGGATGGATAGGATGGACAGGATGGATGTATAAGATGGATTGATAGGATGGATGGATAGGATGGATAGGATAGATGGATAAGATGGATGGATAGGATTGATCGGATAATATCGTAATTGGATGGGTGTAAAGAATGTGTAGCTATAATTGGATGGATAGGATGTATAGGATGGATGGATAGGATGGATAGGATGGATGGATAGGATAGATGGATTAGATGGATCATTGTATACGCAGAGCCAATACAACTGTATCTGTATTTCATAACGCTGTGTTTTGCCGTAAATTAATTAGATGACAGTTGAAAAAACTAGTGCAATTCCAATCGCCAATTTGGTATTGTTGAAAAAAGCATCATCTAGACTATAGCCAATTTTACCTAAAAATGTGCATTTTTCTCCTGTAACTAGCCATGAAAAAAGGCGTAAAATTCAATGGAGATTTATCACAAAATACGACAAAAATAGAACTTTTTACTGCTTTATTACGAAAATAAATGTTGTGAGATTAACCTTACCGCGTCATGGTGGCTGATGACGCCTTCTTTGGCATTATTCAAACATTTAAACCAGAGAGGTAGGTCGCAAGCAGTTTCGCAAAATTTCTTATGTCTGGCCTTCAGTTTTTTTGGGGGGCGGGCTACAAGAAAACTGCTCTCTGAGCTCATTAACTCACTCGTTGGGGTCTGACTGTAGGCCTATGTCTACTTTGACCAAAACATGGGCTCGGCCTTTTTTCATTACAAAGATTTGAGATACAACTGAGGGCGCTACTGGCAAATACCACATAATTACTTCAACCTGTCTAACCTAACTGCTTCCTTAGCTAGTAACTAGTAGTACAAGTAGGTGTATAAGCCTCAAAGTCTTAGGTTGTCTACCTATGGATGTCACCTACAATAAACGATATGCAATGCTAGCGAGCAAGAATGCCTTAATCGTCATCCGTCACATAACGAACACATATTCGATCCCGTAGTAGTATCCAGTGATAGTAGTACTATATAGCAGTACTATCCAGTGATAGTAGGCTAATCATATAATATATCACACGCTAGGAACTAAACTGTTTGAAACGTGGTAACGAACTTAGCCGATTATACTATCTCTGTACAGCCTTAGTACTGTACAGTATTGCGAAGTTCGGAACACTGCGAAGTTCGGACACCCCTAAGAAATGCACGATTTTACCCTGATAACCTACAGCAAGAGCCAATTTCACGAAAAACTACGAAGCTACAGTTATTTTCTCTCCAAAATAACCTGTGTGCTAGCAAGTACTTACATATTTGTCTCTAAAAGGAAGTTATAGCTTTGGGGTTGTTTAAATCTTAGGTGTCCGAACTTCGAAGTGTCCATGCGACTGCAATTCGACCATTTCTCTGCAAACCCTAACTTCACATAAAGCTGCCAAAATGCATCATATCAGTCAAAATCTTTGAAAAGTTTCAAAAGAAAAACATATTGTTACCTTACAGAGCCTAGATGATAAACTTCCGCAGGGAAATTGAATCAACAGTAAACAGATTGTTTTGGATACGTAAACCTTAGTTAGATTTCGTTTACGAACCATTTTGTGAATGGTCCTGGCCACAAACTTTTTCGGGTTTCTTACCCTCAACATCATGGAGTTTGGAAAGCCGAAATTGCAAATAAATCAGATCATATCCCTACACTAGTTTGGAGTGCCCTAATTGCAATAAACTAGTGCATATCCCGTCCTACACTAGCATATTTTGAGGGGAAAAAGTTTGCATTTAAAGTACCTTTGTTAACAGGTACTTGTGGTTACGAGTCATGCAATTGACCAGTTTTGCATAATTCTACCAGGTAGGCCTAAAGTCAACTGATATTCTTATAGTCCTTGTTTGTGAATGTATATAGTGCTCCGATCTTAGCTGGTGATGTCACTAATCATCCTTTGCGAGATGGACACCAGTCTATTGCATAGTACCGATAAAGATGTAGCCTAGATGTAGCTAGTATGGTTTGTCCCGAACATATTTAGCTATATAGAGGCATAGGAACTGAGAGGGGCGGTGGCGGGGACGTCTTCATATTGTTATGATACGGTATCATGGATACTTGGTAGGCTTACGTGGGCTTGTTATTCACGTTCTATTTGCCAGATATACACTTTATTGAGAAATTGATTGATAGAAGTGGGACAGGGCCCACCTTCACGGGTCACTTCTCGCATAACGAACGGGATTTCTCCGCGACGGAATACCTCGCGACGAAATGAATTTGGATAACCGAATGAACTTGGACAACGGAATGAAATTGAAGAACGGAATGAAATTAGACAACGGGAGTTTTCGCGAAGGCAACATATTCAGCAACTGTAACATAAATCATAAATGTGGTGCAAACGGCGTGCATTACGATTGACCTTAACCTTTGATGTTAAAGTTATGAACCGCCTAACCCACTGATCTACACTGTGGCACTGTAGATCAGTGGCCTAACCATGTTTTTACATGAAGTTTACCTTCCGTTCGCTCACACACATTAATTATATGTTTGTTCAAGCCTCAAGGTACGCCATAGGTGCTTGCAAACGATGGTTCGTACTGTATGCAGCCATTATTTTACGCGCTGTTACAACAGGATCTTTCCGCGTTCGGTTTCTCTACATATTTGCTTCAAAACACTGGTACTTACATCTTGATAATTCGAGTTGGTAACTAAGTTTAATACAGGTAGGCCTAAGTGTTTATCATTTTACAGTATTTATTAATTGATATCTAGCCTAGGACTACTTGAACAACTTGACTATTATTATCATAAATGTCTTCTATGTACTAGTACAAGAACTAGTGTAGCCTGTAGGCCTAGCCTAAGTACTAGGCCTAGTAATACTAAACGGAAGCTACAGTATGTGTGTCGACCATATTCTTCAGAACGATGTTAATACTGTATGGTTGCGGTCACACTAATTAGCGTCAACAGGCCGATTTCACGACAACTCACGACAACTCAAGACAACTCAAGACAACAACTTTAAAATACCATCAAATACAATTGATGTTATCAGAGTATATCCGGAAACACGTTTAAAAGTGACTGGAACCAGCGTGCATACAGATCTTTCACGGGAAAAATGTTTTTGTCGTAAAAATCGCCAACTTTTTTCTAACGTTGAATTAGACGACGTGATGCTATTGCGCTTGCGCAATGCCATCGGACCGAACCATTATAATATGGGTGGGTTTGTGCTAGGTTTGGAAAGTACCTTGTGTACAGTGTCGGTAAGGTGGGTTGTCGTAGTAATAAAGCACCAAAGTATGGTGAATGAACTCCAAATCAACTTATTTAATGTTTTAAAATAATGAATACTTCTTATTATTTTTCCATTTTAATTTACATATGTTATTATTAATTTTCCAGAGTCTTGCTTACTATCATTTTGCCTGGTTTTATTATTCTCTCCGTCAAATCATTGAATGTTTTTAAAATAATGAAAACTTCTTATTGTTTTTCCATTGTAATTTACATATGTTATTATCAACTTTACAGAGTCTTGCTTACTATCGTTTTGCCTCGTTTTATTATTCTCTCCGTGTATTTTATTTTGTGTGAAAGTAAGTTGGCCGAAAGTTCGATCCTAGTAACAGTAACAGAAGGGATGAAATGGGGGTGTAGGCGGTTTTACACTATCTAACGTAACGTAGTGGCCAAGAACCTGAAGTATTTTTAAGGGAGGGCCCGAAGAACATGAGCTTATAGCATGCTCCTCATGGTGAAACATAATTGCACCTATTAGGTGAATTGAGTGTACTTTTAATAGTAGGAAAGACTAGCGTTGGTTCTTATGACCAACTAGACCGGTTTCTGCTCTCAACTTTTATAGGAGGAGCTTCATCAGTAGTAAGCCTTTGAATATTTTATATTCGGCATGAGCGTATCGTTCTCAAAATGCATCTATTTTCTGTGCACGAGTTTTTTATGGACTCATAGTGCATCTATAAGAGCATCTAAAAGAGCTTCGTGTGAACCTTGAGAGTCAGCTGATTCTTCGTTAGTACGAAACCTTGAGTTAACAAGTAAATCTTACAGAGACGTGCGTATCGTAATATTTCCCCTTTAATGAACCTTTAAAAGTGGCAAGTGGGTGTGCAGAGTTTCTGTCGAGGTATTGGAAGGTTTCCGTGGGTTTGGTGTGAACTTTAGTGTCTAATAACCCATTGGTTTCGAACCTTGTACCTTTGAAGATTTTCAAATCTAGGTATGTTACCTCGGTGTTTGATATTTCTACCGTAAACTTTAAGAAGCGGTGAATTTCATTCAACCTTTTTACTAAGTGTTCAAGTTCCTGATGTGTACCGTCGTAGAGCAATAGAATGTCATCTCTATAGCGGAGCCATTTTAAGATTTTATTATTTTTTCATAGACTTCTTGACATATATCTAATGCCTCCTCTTGGGGAGTATTGGTATACAAGGCGACGACATCGAGCGTAGCAAATACTACCGTTTTTGATTTCGATGAAATCGTAACCTATGCATTCATGCAGGCGGAGACTGTGTGTATGTGTGTATGTATGTGTGTATGTGTGTGTGTGACGCCTGGCTTGTAAACACGGTATCTCAAGTAGGGAAGCTTGGATCAATCTAATATTTGGTGTATATGAGTGCCACATTGAGTAGATGTGCCCTATTTTTTTGGGTGCCTGTGAAGGTCACCAAAGGTCAGTTAGAGGCCAAAAACCAAAATATTAAAACAAGCAATAACTCCCATTGAAAGGGTCCGACATGGTTGATATTTTGGGACTAGTTGTGAATGGGGTAAGGGATCATTTCAAAACATAACAGTCATGTGATCCAAGGTCAACAAAGGTCAATCAGGGGTCAAAAACTAGTATTTTTGCAATAACTTGAGAACCAAATGTCCGTCAAGGTTGGGAGTTACGCTATTGTAATCCAGGAGTCGACCCGCATCCAGGTGACCTTTGACCTCATGTTGACCTCTGGTGACCTTTATCAGTTTTTTGGGTTATTTGAATTTTCGTGGCCAAAATCGGATCTCAAAGGTACCTTCCGATCACAAAATGGTCCATAGTTGACCCCTGTGCGACCTTCGTGTGCGAAGTTATCAGAGGTCAAAGTTTTTGTTTTTTAATAAGTACAGTTAGGATGGTCGCACAGGCTTGTCATGTTGCTTTTTGGAATCAGCGTGTCAAACTACATCTGACCGCGAGGTCAAAAGGTCAAAGGTCAAATCTTAAAAAATATGCTCATTTTAGGAGATACGGGGTAAAACAAAACAGAACAAAGATAAGTTTAAAAATTTGTTGACATATGATAGAGCTTTTTGTGCTGAATATAGGAAACCAACTCCCGCTTCAATCCGACACCCAGTTCTCAAGTTATGAGGGGCCAAAGGTTGGTTTTGATACATTTCTTGCAATAACATTATGTGTGTACATTGTAGGCCAAACAAATTTTAGGACAGAGTGCACCTTATCAAGAGAAACATTTTTGATAAAAATCATCAGGTCATCCAAGGTCATTCAAGGTTGATTATATGCAAAAAACTGCCAGCTTATGCTAATTTTTGCAACAACTTCTAGTCACGAAGTCTGACATGGCTGGTATATTAGGACAAGTTGTGAATGAAGTAGGGACACATTTTCACGTGCTTTTTTCCCGATAACTTGTGAAACTACCACTGACAGGGTTGAGAGTTACGCTATTGTAATACAATAGTCGAGCTGCATTTGGGTGACCTTTGACCTCAGGTTGACCTCCAGTGACCTGTATTAGCTTCTTTCAAGTTGATTCTTTGAAGTTTCGTGGGCATACAGTATTCCAATCTAACTTGTCCATAAGTGGACTCCTCTGCAACCCTAATGTGCGAAGTTATTAGAGATTTGGTTTGGCTTTGTAATACTTGTGGATTCATAACATTCATACAAGAACCCTATTGCTTTTGATGGATGTGTGTATAACCACGTACAGTAGACTGACCTGTGTTAGCATGCCATAGTGTTATTGCAACAGCTAGTTATGGTTATACTAACAAGCAGAAGTCTAGTGCATTGAAGTCATCGAAACCTCAATGCATTTTGCATTCTGGTTGGTAACGAGGTGGCTTCCAAAATTATAGAAGTAAAAGTATAGTAACGAATGATTCTCATAAAAAGCAGTTAAGTAAAATTAGATGGCGCTCGTCGCTTTTTGCCAAGTTACCAGTGTGTGGGCACCATTCTCGATTGAAAAATTACACTTACCTGTAGTGTAATGGTTCGGTCCAATGTCATTGCGCAAGCGCAATAGCATCACGTCGTCTAATTCAACGTTAGGAAAAAGTTGGCGATTTTTACGACAAAAACATTTTTTCCCTTGAAAGATCTGTATGCACGCTGGTTCCAGTCAGTTTTAAACGTGTTTCCGGATATACTCTGATAACATCAATTGTATTTGACGGTATTTTAAACCTGTTGTCTTGAGTTGTCTTGAGTTGTCGTGAGTTGTCGTGAGTTGACGCTAATTAGTGTGACCCTATGGTTGCCCTACAAAATTTCATGATAGTGTTGAAATATTCTAAACAACCATACTGAATTAATTCAACTATCAGAACCGTAACTGTGTATAGCAAAGGCTTCACAGTTAACGCACCTTCGTTATTGACGCACCTTCAAATATTACTACTGTAGCAACATACAGCAGGCAACCTAAACTGTTTGCAGCAAAGAAGAGTTACATATTTGATGAGTTTTATTCCATTTCAGTTATATATGCTGATCAAATTGTGGTTTTCTAAGCTTTTAACATCCTCCCCTCAGTTTTGCACATGTTTTGGGCATTTGGAAATCTTACTCCTAAAAAAAGGCAAAATTACCCAAGTACTGTACCACATACGAATTACGATACCATTACCACATACATACTGTACAGTGCTACTCTCTGGGCCCTGACCTGTCTGAGCTTAGAGGCTCAGAGCATACAGTAGTAAACAGCATCCAAAGTCAATGAATGTATGTACTGAGGCCTACACTTCAGTTCTAGCTTATCAACGAATGTGTTACTGTTACATTTGGGGTTACATTTAGGGGTATGAGGGGTATGTTACATTTAGGGGTATGAAAGAATTTGACACGTCAGACATTTTGTAGTCAAATTCTGCTCAATTGGTCTTGCATATTGGCACAGAACAATTAATATTTTAAGATAATTAGCATGCATTCCTATCTTAAAGTGTAGTAGGGTAGTGGCAGGAACCAAGCTGGGTGAGTGCATATTTTGCATATAGCCTACAATGTACGAAATCAATTATTTACCCTTTTTTGGCCACCTTAGTACTTCCCACGAATCTCAGTACAGTAGTTGTACAGTGTAGCTACTGTACTGTATTACTCTGCAATGAATTTGGCAGTCAATGTTCTGTAAAATTCACCAAGTGCTCTTGAGAAGCAGCAATACTGTACATGTACTGTGAGCCTATCACATGTTCGTTAACTTCAGCAATTTAATGGTAGTTCAAGTAAACTACAGTATGTGCAGTCCCCTGATGCATTACAGCCCTATGATTATGTGTCTAACACAATCAGTGGTCAAAATGCTAGGCCAGGGCAACACTATCTAGGCATCTGTTTATAGCATTAGCAAACTGGCAACTATAAAACGCTAATCATGCCAGCATGAGAATTCAAGAATCAAGTGTAATATTATTGTTGCTACTGAGCTTATCATTGCTACCATCTAGGTCCTGAGGCAGGAAGCCAGGCTGGGACAACCACATTTCATGTATTTTGAATAAACTTATTCCAAATTTACTCAGCTATCCTCACAACAAAATGTCATGTATATACATTGATTACTGTTGCTTAGCAAGCTTCGTGAAACTAGTGTCACACACTATATAGGACCTAGCTTAAAGTGATTAAATTATATAGTCTCACTTTGTGACATTAATAGGACCCCAACAGAGTCCATCTCAGCAATCTCAGGCCTTAAAGTCTAAATTTTTACCCAAATACTCATTTTAGACAACATAAATCACTGAAGCGTGATATCACAGAACATCATTCCTGAAATATCAATTGCTGTACACTATATGCTAAGCATTGAAGCCATTAACATTCTGGATTTCGGCCAAATTGCAAAAAATCACACAACTTTGCATAAAGGTTTGGTCAATTAATTGCTCCCATTGACTTGCACTACAGTAGGCTAATTGAGCTGCGATACCTGTACTATTTGTAATACATCTGTTACAGTAGCAGTCCTGTCTCCTATATTAGCATGTTAGCATACATGATAGCATGTATCATCATGTTTATTGTCATGAATGAACTAGCATAATGTTAGCTTGAAGGCTATGTAAGCAGTATGATACCATACATGTACAGTATATGTACTTGTACTGTATGTAAGCACGTATGCTAGCATGTATGTTAACATGTATGTTAGCATATATGTTAGCATACATGTATGTTAGTTTGTTTGTTAGCATATGTATGAAAGCATGTATGTCAGCATGCATGATAGCATACATGTATGTTAACTATGTATGATAGCAAGTATGTTAGCCTGTATGTAAGCCTGTATGTAAGCCTGCTTGTTAGCCTGTTTGTTAGTGTGTATGCTAGCATGTATGTTAGCATGTTATAAGCACTATGATAGCGTGTATGTCAGGCTGTATGTTAGCCTATTTTTAGCATACATGTAAGTTAACATACATGTTAGCATGTATACATATGTTAGCTTGAAGGCTATGTTAGCATGTATGATAGCAAGTATGTTAGCATGTTTGTTAGCAAACATACATGTTAGCATACATGTTAACATGTATGATAGCATACATGTATGTTAGTGTGTATGATAGTAAGTATGTTAGCCTGTTTGTTAGCCTGTATGTTAGCATGTTAAAAGCTGGTAGCGTTTACGTCAGGCTGTCAGTCTGTTTGTTAGCATACATGTTTGCATTCATGAGCATGTATGTAAGTTAGCATACTGTACATTAGAATGTATTTTAGCATGTTATTTAAGCAACATGAAGGACTTAAACAATTTTTGGTTCCTTGCTTAAGCAAAAGGAACCTATGTAGTCAACTAGATCCGCTATAGTGAAAAGGTGTGCCCTATTGTTCTCAGTGCCTGTAAAGGTCACCAAAGGTCAGTTAGGGGCCAAAACCCAAAACAATAAACAAGCAATAACTCCCATTGACAGGGTCCGACATGATTGTTATTTTGGAACTTGTAATATACAGTATACCTGTATACTTGTAAATAACGTAGGGGATCATTTTTCAACTTAACAGTGGTGTGATCCAAGGTCAACAAAGGTCAATTAGAGGTCAAAAACAGGTATTGTTGTGATAACTTGAGAACAAAATGTCCGTCAAGGTTGGGAGTTACGCTATTGTAATCCAATAGTGGACCCACATCTCTGTGACAGTTGACCTTAGGTTGACCTCTGGTGACCTGTATTAGCTTCTTTAGTTATTTGAATTTATTGTGGCCATATCCAGATATCAAATGGTCTTTTGATCAAAATTGTCCATGGGTTGACCCCTGTGCGACCTTCAGGTGCACAAAGTTAACAGAGATTAAGTTTTTTTTTTATGCTCATTTTAGGAGGTGCAGGACATAATTCCAAAACAAGTTTGTCAATATTTAACTATATGATAGAGCTATACATGTATACTCTAAAGATGAAACTAACTTCCGCTTCGATCGAACACCTGGTTCGTAAGTTATGAGGTGCCAAAGGTTGGATTTGATACCTTTTTAGCAATAACATTGTGTGTGTACATTGGAGTTCATAACAATTTTAGGATGAAGTGCACATCAAAGGGAATATTTTTCATAAAAGCTGTCATGCCTTCCAAGGTCATTCAAGATCTCTTATTGACAAAATCTGCCCACTTATGTTAATTTTATGCAACAACTTCCAGTGACAAAGTCGGACATGGCTGATATATTGGGACAAGTTGTGAATTAACTAGTTGCGCGTTTCCAAAATTCCCGTTATGTAATCCAAGGTCACCAAAGGTCAATTATGGCCCAAAATGTGTGTTTTGGGGGCAATAACTTGTGAAACTCCCACTGATGGGGTGCAATATGGTTGACATTTTGGGACTAGTTGTGAATAGGGTAAGGGATCATTTCCAAACATAATGGTCATGTCATCCAAGGTCAAAAAAAGGTCAATTATGGGTCTAAAACTCAATTTCCAAACTGATAAAAGTTGTCCATGGTTGATCCCTGTGCCACCTTCATGTGCAAAGTTATCAGAGGTCAAGGTTTTGTTTAGTTTCAAATGAGAGGTGGATCTCATGACCTTGGAATATGATTTACAGTAAAGTACTGTAATACTTATGGGTGTGTACGGTGCAGTGCTGTACCCATTGACTACTGCAAATGTATGTATACTCCAGTAGTCTATGAGTACTGCAATGCCCCCTTACACACCAAGAGGTATTGTCCTTACTGTATCACTGTAGACACTACAGTAGTCATTGAGTATTGCACTGCTCCTTACACACACAGAAGTAAAACTTTACTGTATAACTGTAGACACTACAGTAGTCATTGAATACTGCACTACCCCCTAACACACCCACAGGTATTTCTTTCCTGTATGACTTTACATACTTACAGTACTTAGTCATTGAGTACTGCACTGCTCCTTGCACACCCAGAGGTATTACTTTACTGTATAACTGTAGACACCACAGTAGTCATTCAGTACTGCACTGCCCCTTACACACCCAGAGGTAAATATTTCCTGTATTTACTGTACATACAGTAATCATTGAATATGTACTGCACTGCTCCTTGCACACCCAGAGGTATTACTTAACTGTTTAACTGTAGACGCTACAGTAGTCATTGAGTACTGCCCTACTTCTTACACACCCAGAGGTATTACTTTACTGTATAAATGTTGATGAGCTACAGTAGTCATCGAGTACTGTACTGCTCCCCTACACACCCAGAGGTAATACTTTACTGTATAACTGTAGACACTACAGTAATCATTGAGTACTTTACTGCTCCCTTTCATACACAGCTCAGGTCTTATTTTACTGTATAACTTTAGATACTTGTAGTCATTGAGTACTGAACTGCTCGAGTTGTACACCCAGAGGTATTACATAACTGTATAATTTTCCTACTATTCTCTGAGTGCTGCACTACTCCTTGCACACCAAGATGTTTTACTTTACTGTATTTACTGTAGACACAGTAGTCATTGAGTAAGTGCACTGCTCCCTTGCACACCCAGAGGTTTTACTTTATATGAATGGACTGTAATGCAACATTGGTGCACAATGGAACGTATACATTTATATGATCTGTCAAATGTTTTTTTTTTTAATATACGGACTTCTTTACATGTTAAGTTCGTATTGACTAATATACAACGTATTTAAGTTATTAACCAGTCATTGTGGAAAAAAAACAATTTCTCCTTTTTTCTTGAATAGCCTATCCAAGCCCGCCGTACATAATTGTAGAAGGATGTGACCATACACAGTATGTGTACTCGACGTCGCAAGAGCAGGAAACGTGACGTGTTCAGTTCGTGGAATATGACCAGAAGTCAAACTCCAATGGAGAACTTAGGAAAACTATCCTGCTCTTTCTCTAACAGAGCTGGAAAGGACATCAACAGAAAAGTGAGGAATCTTTGACATTTCTCTTACAACAAACTTCAAAATTTTATCAGCGCCTGAAAGAGGGATCACATTAGAGTGTTTTATAATGAGTGTTTTATACCTGAAGTTACATTAGAATTGATCTAAATATTCTCTTTTATCTTGTTCTAAGAGGTGAATGATTTTGCAATTGTGAGATCCAGTAGCCTGCTCGTGTAGTTAGAATACAGGAAATATGTTCAGTGAATTTTATGTCTGATAGAAGTTATGCTTCTAAATGAATGGCTAGTTTGCATCTCGAACGACTTATTCTTCGATTCGACTTACAGTTCCTAAATCTGACTTTAAGCTCCATCAGAACAACTTTATTGTTATCTGCTTCTTTATATCGCCAAAAGGCTAGTCTTTTCTCACACACTGATGAATACTGATATGCTTTAGTCAAAATCTATCTGAATTTGGTGCCTTATCTTCATTACATCTTGGAAAGTGCAGTTGATTTTATTGAATAATTGTTCTGTCTTTGTGATAATGTTAACCCTTTCAGATCCTCACTTAATATTTTCAAATGCTTAATTTCAAATTGCCATTTAACATGCGTTTTTCCTATTTACAGACAACAAGGGGACTTCAGGTTCATCGACAGTTGCTGTGGTTACAACCATAATTGTAGTACTTCTAATTCTGGTGGTTTTGGTCGTCTGTATGAAAGGTACCATGGTGCATAGCACAATTACTTTGCAATATATAGCAAATTTTGTTAGCTATTTTCTTGTATTCTATTTGTATTCATTGCATCTACATTATCCTTATTGACTAACAGAAAAGTATAGTGATTATTTGTTTTATCTAAATTTATATTTTTTATGTTTTTTATTTTGATGATAATAGTAACCGTTGCATTGATGATGGCATTTGTGTGTATGTGCACGTTTGTGATGCCCAGCTTGTAAACATGATATCTCAAGAAGGGTAGTTCGGACCAATATCATATAATGTGTAGACTTACCACATTGAGTACAAGAAGCCTATTGTTTTTGGTGAAGGTCAAGGGTCATTTGGGGTCATGAGGAGGCAAATTGTAAAAACCTGGTAAACACAATATTTCAAGAAAGGAAGGTCGGACCAACTTCATATTTGGTGAGGTTAAATGCACATTGAGTACAAGAATCCTATTGTTTTTGGTGGGGGTCAAAAGCCATTTGAGGTCACCAATGATCAAATTGTGAAAACCTTGTAAACACGATATCTCAAGATGGGAAGCATGGGCATACCTCATATATGATTTGTTGAAGTACCGAATTAAGTCAAAGAAGCCTATTGTTTTTGGTGGAGGTCAAAGGTCATTTGGGGTCACTAGGGGTCAAATTGTGAAAACTTTTGAAACACGATATGTCAAGAAGGAAAGCATGAACAGACCTCACATTTAATGTGTAGAAGTACCTTATTGATTAAAAGAAGCTCATTTTTTCGGGGAAGTGGAAGGTCATTTGGGGTCATCAGAGGTCAAATTATGAAAACCTTGTAAACATGATATCTCAATATTAGAAGCTTTGGCAGATCTCATACATGGTATGAAGGTGTATAGCATTGAGTCAAAGAGGCCCATTGATTTGGTGGAGTTCAAGGTTCACTTGGGGACAACAGGTCAAATCGTAAAAGCTTTGTAAACATGATCTTGCAAGAAGGGAACCTTGGACAAGTTAAGGAGCCTATTAATGTTTTTGGTGGAGGTCTAAGGTCATATGAAGACAATAAATGCCAAACATTTACTTCACTCCCCTCTTACCTGTCTCTCTACACTAACACACCTTCCTAACATAATATCATGAGGGAATCTTGGACAGATCGCATATTTGGTATGTAATTGTACAACATTGGGCGGAGGTCAGTGGTCGTTTGAGTTCACCAGGTGTCAATCTGTGAGACCCATGTTTTACACAATATTTCAACAAGGACAGATGTTGTATTTAGTATCTTGATGTATTTATCACATTTAGTATAAGATGCCTGTTGTTGAGGTGAATGGTAATGTCAGGACAGCCTCTGTCATTGTGACTTTTTTTTTTCCACATCACACTGCTTTTCACTGTATTACTACTGTAAGTTCAAGTGTGTTGTACACCCTCACTGTACATGATGTCAGATTCATGAAGAAAACTGCTGATGTTACATCATCAAAACTACGGTGCATCTTTGCATTCTGGTTAATTTACCTTACATAAATTATTCCTGCAGTGTTAAACTTCCGAAGGAGTCAGAGGAAAATTGTGGAAGAAGAAGAGGTAAGACCGTTATATCTGAAAATATAAATAAGATCAAAGGAAACAAATATATAAAGCTGTTAAACATACTGTAACGCTAATTCAGGCTAAGATTCCGGGGGAACTTAAATATTCCCTACTGAGGACTGGTGGTGGTATAGAAGGGCAGAGTCAAGCGGTAACGGAGGGACATTTGACTGTATTCCTTACACATTTTGTCTCTCTTTGCATTAGTTTGAGGGAGTATGTTGCAATTTCTTTTGTGGTTATCTAGACAGGTAGTTACTTGCTTCATACCCATAAACTTAATTCTTGTGGCTGTTACTGTAGGGAAAGTATGGCATGATAAACATCATGGTAACGGAGGGACACCAAATGAACACGCGTTTTCACACTTTTTTTGGAAGATGTCAAATCCACTGTTCTTAAGTTGCACTGACCATGTAACTTATATCAGGTGTTGGCTGGTACATTGCTTCACATACACCAAGGAAAAATTAGATGAACAGGCATAAATTGTAAAATCTACAGCTGATTTCGTACAGTAACGGAGGGACAATTCCGATGGTAACGGAGGGACACAAAATGTTCAGTATTGTTTAGTGTAGCCTTTTGCCTGTTTTTGCTGCTTAGATTCAATATTTTTATTGCTGTTGGACTAAAATTTATATTACTTAGGGAAACAAGGATAAGAACATTAAACCAACAGCTATGTTCACCAAAACATTAGCAATTTTTGTGGTAAATAAAAATATAAGAAAAAATAGTAAGAAATTGATTAAAAGAACAAGTTTAAACAGACCACTCTTCATCATTTAGCACTCTCTAACTGCATTATTAGCAACTGTTGGGGGAGGGGGGCTGGTGGCTAGTGCACTTCAAAACAAGTCAGTAAATCACATATTTACAGTAGACAGTTCACAGGTACTGTACTGTACCATCTGCAGAAAGGAAATTTCATTACAGTAGTATAAGTCACATTTTGTCTTCCAAATACTACTAGTACTTTGCAGAAACCACTCGGTGCAGTAATTGATACTGGTCTTAAAAGTGAAATGCTGAGGTAATTTCTAACTTTAATGATAAAACCATACTGTAATAATGCAGTGGTAGTATAACAATTTAACAACTAACAACAATAATAATACAAAAACATTTTGAGACATAACATGATGCAGTTACAGTAGCTACTGTACTGTACTGCAGAAAGGTTCAGTATGCCTGAATGTAACATTTGTGGATTAGAAACTATAGTTGAATTAACTTCCTGCGATTATTTATCAACACAAATCAAAACAACAATATCATAAAATTAAAAAGCAATATTCCAATCACAACTATGCTTTGAACATGTCTGCAAACTTTTCTATTATTTATAATCCTGATCAACAAATTTTGAGTTTGCTCTTGCTGAAGGAAAGTGGCTTTGGAAGCTCTTGCAAATGGAAGAAAATGTCCTTGATTCTCACAGCTGAAATATTGCTCACAGTTTTGCACTGGTTGGCAATCAGCAGTGTATGAATGAAAACTTCCATTCTGTACCTTCCAGCCAGTGTTTGTGGTGTGTTTTTTTTTTTTTTTAACTCAAATGTAGCTTTTCTTGACTTCCATGACTTCACATTCTGAGGAATTTATTAATGTTAGTCAAGCTGTTGTTCTCCACACATAAACAGGAAGTCAAGAATTCCATTTTAAGAACACAACTACTTAGCAAGTAAACTCCCACTGGCAGGAATCTGTGCACAATCTTGCATTAAACAATTGTCCCTCCGTTACTGGTAACGGAGGGACACTACTTCACTTGTTCTTTATTTTAGCATAAAAGTAGCTAACTCCTTGGTTTAACATTTCTTTAGTGGTTAACCCTATGAAAGTGTTTTATACAAATTATGAAATTTTTCCAGCATTGAATGACTGAGAAATTTAAAAAAATGTATTTTTTGGGTAACGGAGGGACAAATCAGGTAATTAGCAATTACTGCTAATTGACAATTTATAGACATTGAAGGGGAAAAATTCCTGTGATATGCATAATATTGACCAGGACTACTAGGCTGTGTAAGTAATCTTTCTAAGTCATCATTGTACTAGGAAAAAATTGGTTTTAAAAATATCCACAAAATTCAATATTTTTTGGCATAACACAAGTGCAAATTGGCATGTGTTATATATGTCTATAACTTTTTATTAAATTAGTATATTTTTGTTCTGCAAGCACAGTGGTAAAATATAACTCTTTACCTATCTAGCCATACCACATTTGACCATGTTCTGTACATTTCCAATTTCAACCCAATTGTTACATTTCCCTTGACCCTGCCCAGAAACAAATGCAGCTTGGATGGTTGTATGTTAGTAACGACGAGCCTTTAATCTTGTTATTACATGCAAAGAATATTACACATAGATAAACTTAAGTAAAGAAACACGCGCTGAGATTTCGTAATCTATTACTATAATCAGTCACAGTACATACTGTACCATAGAAAATGGTTACAAACGTGTCACTTGTCTGATGATCACCAAACACGTAGGAAACTCAGAGATTACACATGATTAAACAAAATATACTATATTAACTTGCACTGCCTCTATTTATTGAGCATTTTTGATGCCGGAAGTGAACAACTGAATTAAACTATACACATAATATGTTACAACAACAAGTTAACATTATACTCATTTGAAATAACATTCCTACCAATGGATAGTTTCATGTTGTAATAGATATAAGTTAATACACGCAACTGTCAGGAAATCCTTTCTCTACCAGTTTTGTGTTGAGGATAACATGTACATTACGATCTTCCCTGCAGCAATTACCACCCCATTCCCCCTGTTCTTAGCCAAAAACAGGGAAGATTAAATATCT
The DNA here is from genome assembly GCF_037975245.1 of Apostichopus japonicus. Taxonomy (NCBI): domain Eukaryota; kingdom Metazoa; phylum Echinodermata; class Holothuroidea; order Aspidochirotida; family Stichopodidae; genus Apostichopus; species Apostichopus japonicus. The sequence continues at coordinate 5,860,591 of NC_092567.1, forward strand.
ACCTGAGTTGGTAATGCTAGCCATACTGAACTCTCCTCTGCACAAATTCATGATTAAAGAAACACAGTGTATTTTTTTCAGTGGTCAAGCCAAACTTGTCTTCACACACAGGAAAGTAGTACTGGCCATTAGAGCACTTGTGTTTGCAATCATACAGGTGACTGGTCAACTCAAGGATGAATCCTAATGACAGTATATGGGGTAGTTTATGCTATCAAGAAACAAATTAATAATGCTTGAGTGAATTAGATGAGGACAGTTTTTCTATGGGCAAGCTTGACTGCCATGTAGACTCTGAGTACATTTATATAAGAATAAGGTATAACCTACAGTACGGTTACTTAGCAACATCAAACATATTGTGTTACTGTAACTTGTATCCTATTTAATAGAAAATGTTAATTACATAGTCAAATTATTTGCAAATAGTGACTTCAAATTGATAATTTTATTGATAATATGTTTGAAAGTATCATTACCCCTCTCTTGTTTAGATGTTGCCCAAGACTAAGACTCACCGCACACCTGGTAAGTCTGATGTACAAGTTATTGCAAGCTGAGTGCAGTGAATGCTGCAAACAATACCTTCAATTGCTTTAAGATACTGTAAAATACCACGCATACAATTAAAATGAATTTCAACATACATATCCTCTACAAGTGATAATATATAATAATGTAACTGATTCCAGTGACTTTTTTGCTGTCATATCAAATTCATGTTATGTTAACTTTACCAAATGGTGATTAATAAATGACACAATAATTTCACGGTTCCTTTTGTACTTCAGTATTTATGGTTTATGAAAATAAGATGAACATTCTGATTACATCAGAATGCGTCCCACTTCAGATAACAATTATGACCCAATGATGACTCCCAAAAGGTCTGGGCCAAGAATTTTTTTTTTTACACATCTTTGCCAAATGTTGGAATCGATTGACTCTTTGCAATTAAAGCAGCTGTTCAAATAACCATTTAGTTTGAGAACGAATCTAAAGTTAAGCAATTAAATTAACATATCAAGACTTTATTTTCTACAGCAAAATTTGGTTGAGCAGCTACCAATAATGACATTCCAATTAAAAATAAAACAACTTTCTTCCGACCATTTCATTATCGAATTTGTTCCTGATATAAAATAAGATTGTTACTAATCACACTTTTCTGGTTTCCTACAGAGGAGGAACAATTCATCAAGGAATTAAAGGCAAAGTATGAGTTACTTTATCACTCCGTACAACCATTGCCTTACATCAGAGACAGAATGTATTGTGTTGATAAAGTATATGTTTATAGTGGCATTGAACGGTTAGTTGAACAAGCACATGGAAACAAAATTTGGAAACTTTTAGAGTCACATCATGAACTACTAAAGAAACCTGAGAATTGTGGTAGGCAAATTATAGAGGGCGAACCTGGATCCGGAAAATCAACACTGACACTACAGCTTGCATACGATTGGTGCCAAAGAGTTCCAAAATCCCCTTTAAGTAACGTACCGGTACTTATTTACCTGCGGCTAAGACAACTGAGAGGGGTGAAGTCAATATACCAAGCAATACGGCGTTTTATATTACCCAGAGACTCAGATCTGAGTGAGGTTATAGTGGAATCAATCATAAAGAATTGTTCAGGTGTATTGGTTATTTTGGATGGATTTGACGAATACCCTGATAAAGACGATCAAGAGACTGATATTTCTCTTATCCTTCGGAGAGAAATGTTGCAGGATATAGACGTCATTCTGACTACCAGGCCTTTCTACTTGCCGAAAGAATTTGCACCGCATACTGATCGAATACGTTTAACAGGTTTCAACGAGGACATCCGAGATAAATATATTCGAAAAGCAGTTGTACAGGGTGACGAACAAGCTGCCAGGGAAATAATACTTAAACTCCAACGAAACCCTCTACTTGGTGACTTGTGTCAAGTTCGTTTGTTGTTTATTTTGTTTGCTCACATGATCCACGAGAACAAAGACTTGAAGACATTCAAATCCGTTACTAGTTTCTTTCGTAATGTGATAGCTTGCTTCAATAGTCATTTGATGAACAAAACAGTTAAAAAGGTATGTTTTGGCTCAAAACATGATGAGTTGAACAAGGTTGCTTTTGAGGCATTGAGCGGTAGAAACCAACGGATTGTGTGGGATAGTACTTCCCTAAGAAAACGACTTGGGGATGACTTTTATGAGCGGTATCTTAAAACTGGAATATTTTTTGAGGAAGAAGTTCTGACTGGTGATCAATTTCTCTACAAAAAGGAAGTCAGATTCTGCCACAAATTGTTCTGTGAGTGGTATGCTGCCCACTACATTGCTGATTATCTATCTCAAGAATCTTTAACCTCTGCCACAACAGAGAGCCAGAGTGTAGCTGAACTGCTCCGTTATTTGGACCCCTTTGAACTTCACTATGTTTACAGATTTGCCTGTGGTCTTAATAAGACTGCTTCGGGTAAAATTGTAAATTTTCTGCAAAACAACCTTAAACATGAAAAGTTTGCTATGATGTGTATGCTGGAACAAGACTATAACAATGAGAATATTGTTGGTGCAATCACAAAGTTGGCCTCTAAAGTGGTCCACGTACATGGCGATCACAGTCAACTACATCAGAGATCAACTTTACAAGTTTTGGAATTCGCGAGTGCAAACCAGGTGAAGTAATGTTCTTTCACTGCAATCAAGACATATTTCCTCAGGTTTGTGGTCATGTGGTCACGGTCTTGTACTGTTATTGTACAATAGAATTAAAATCAGTGTGTCCTTATACCTACAAAAAACAGTGCAAAACTTCCAGCCTCCACAGGGATTCGAACCTTTGCCCTCTCATGTATTTAAGTGCTTGGTTTATTTTTCTGCCAAGTCCTGTTTTGATTTTTCCAGTTTGCGCTGCATTTCTTGAAAGTTATATAATAGCAATCGATTCATGAGATCAGATACCCAACTGTATACATATCTTCAGAGGTTGAATCCCAAAATAATGACCTAATGACCATACGAACGTAAACAATATCAAATGCTAACAACACTTAGTGTCGATGTCGTTACCAATAGTGTCACTTGATTTATTGCTTTCATGTGGCCATACTGCCAACTAATAAATGAACACACTATGACATAGACAATCCAAACCTTGAAAATATTCGAATAATTTGAGTTATAGTTGTGAGGTCCCCTTTACTGCAAAAAACTAAAAGTAAAACGCCAAATGATTTATGCAGTAGCGTTTCATTGCCATGGTAAGCTACTGTTGAAATGTCATTTTGACCTCACAATGTAAATGTATGGTCTAAAGTAAAGTAAAGTAAAATTTATTGATATTCATTATAAAATGACAATATACTAAAATGGACAACAGCATCTCAAAAATAGTTTAAGAAAAGTTATCTATGTATAATACAATTCAAAGTCTTAATACTTCTAGGTAAAAATGATCGCCAAAACCGTTCTGTCCGCATACGTGGGATCGTGTAAAATCTACGTGGTTTCATGTAAAAATCAAACAAATCCTTGCATAATTACTAGGAGTGTCCACATGTTGACGTAGAATAGTGTCCAGAAGCAGGCAGGCATCCCCCGTCGATCTGCCACTGCGATATGCAAATTGGTATTTGTCCAGTGATGGAATACAGTTCAATATTTCGCTACGAAGAAGTTTCTCGAAACACTTCATTTAAACAATGGTCTAACTCAATTACATAAAACCCTCCATCCGGGTAATGTAGAATAATGTAGATAATGTAGAATGATTCTTTTACTAGAGGATAACTACAATACATTAACCTTGTTCATTTCTCTAACAGATTACCATAGCTTGCCTACACCTGACCATGGCCTTCAAGGAGTGTGATGGATACACTATTTTACTCCAATCTGGCCTCTCTCTCTGTCCTTTAGTGACAGTAGAAAAGATACACATAGAGACTGAGAAGGAGGGAAATGAACCGTATACAATATCAGAGATACAGTTAACAAACATCTTCTGTTTTGGGCTTCGTTGTCAGTCTGTTAAGGAGCTGTCGTAAGTTGAATCTCATGTTTTTGTTATCATACTATGTACCTACAAGTACTCTCTCTGGTTATATTTAAAATAACTGATTTACCAAAGTAATAGAGATAAACACAGAGCTCTGACAAAACTTGTATTAGAAATGACGTATCATCAAGAAATGCATTGTAATCGGAAATTTTAGTGTTACAATCATGAGTTGTTTATGTTGGTATGACTAGCCATCACAGTATTAATTATAACAAAAAGAAACAATGACAGTTGTGAATTTGGAAGGTACTGTAAGAATTTTTTGCATATATCATTGGGAAAATCTCTTACATGATATGATAAGTATCATCAAAGAGGCCAAGGTGTAATTGAACCCAACAAATTTCTTCATGAATTTTGGAGGATTTAATCAGTAATGTGGTAGTATGAGAAACGGAAGACAACATACTGTGCTTGGAATTGTATTACATACAAGTCTATTTTACAATCTATCTGATTGCACACCAATTCCTTTCATGGACTCCTAGCACGACCTAAGGACGAGCCTAAACATACTGTACATTACACTATTACCTTCCTGCAGTTATGGGCTCATTTGCTCATATTAAACAGCAAAATGATGTCCACAGTAAGGTGTTTCAATTCCAATCATTTTGAAGCACTTCCTAATCATTTCCTATATGGAATTGGCTTCATAGCAAGACTGTTTTGCTATCTTTCTTTCATGTTGGTTTGTTTCTTCCTTTCTAATTCAAAGGTTCAGTGAATGTCTGCTGCCTCTTTTGCCCTCTCAAGAGTCTATCAAGTCAGAGATGATATCTAGGAAACTTAAAAGTAACTATCGATTCTGTCCGTATTAGTTGATTATTTGATTAAATCTAGTCATCAAGGAGTTGATATAAGAGATAATTTTATTGTAACATTTTCATAAGAAGTGCAAAAAGCAGATTGTAAGCCTTTGGTAAAAGCAAGAATGATGCAAAAGTAGAAAATATGACAAAATAAATTGCTTTGTCAGGAGGATTACATTGATTTCAGGAGCAGTAAGTGTTAACCGCCTAACTGATTTGTCCTGCTCGGCACATTCCTTTGGTCAAGCTACTGTCATGGCAATGTTATTAACATATCATACCTATACTTAGGATATTTGTTTAAGAACATTACTTTAAGTCTAAACACCGAAATCGTGTCGTTTTAAGTCAAGCCATATTTATTGGATGAAAAGCACCAAATTCAAAGTTAGGTCTTAAGTGTTCCATTTTTAGTGTAGAGGTATCCGTTTCATTTATGTGAAAAAGGTAATTCCTCTCCTTCATAAATATTAAAAAGTCTTTAAATTTAACATATTTTTACATACTTGTCATCATAGTAAACTGGCGAGACTACGGTTACAACCTGAATCTCCATTCTGGTGATTGGGAGGTATGATTCTTTTGTATTTAGTTGCCAGGGCTTTTTGTTATTGTGTGTGTCCATTAGTGCAGAACAAGTTGGAAGTAGTGTAAATGCCGACAACCACTAGACAACGACAGAGATCTTGACATAGCTTAGGGAATATAATGTGTAGTTCTAGATTGTGAAAACAATATTTTAAAATATGAGTTGGTCATCTGACATTTTTGATTACTAATTAATTCAGATCATTAATCAACTGAAGATACTCAAGGTAACCCTGTACGACGTTTCTTTCTATTGGGACTATTTTGAACTTTTCTGTACATAGTGGTAAGTCTGGTAGTTTGCTGGATGTGTTTTTGACTTATTTTCATAACAATGGATTTTCTTTAAGCTATAGTAATACCAATGATACTACAATTAGAATAGTAAAAAAAAGTAAAAACAGAAAGATAAGTTTACACTGCTTCATTTTGTGTTTATTTTCAGGTTGATAATATCAATATTATTGAGTCACTGTGTTCAGAGAGGTTACAGATCTGGACTAAAGATAGTAAATTACAACAGAATTGTACTTTGCAGCTACTGAAGAACGCATCTAACAATGATGTAAGTCAGTAGTCTAATATCAAAATCCCTATGATGGACTAGATATGTCAAAATACATCATCCCCATTATGTACTTGATATGTCATCCCCATTACGTTATTAAGTGTTTTATGAAGCTACGATAGTATCATTTTGCATTTAGCAGTCAAATTATTTGAAAAATTTGATTCATTGTCTACAACAGTGTTACGAATGCAGGATTTTGCATCCAGAACGCAAAGTTCCAGAGATGGACGCAAACACTTCACATTGCGTCCCGCGGATCGAAACCCTAAGTACACACACTCAGAACTAGGCCTATATATGCAAAACATAACAAAACAAATTTTTGAATGAATATCTTTTGAATGAACATTATTTTCCAAACCTCAGGATAACCCAAATTTCTTCCAATCATTCTGATGATTGAATTTGTCTTAAATCAAATAAATCATAGCAATCAACCACAAGGTACAGAGTTATAACTCCGTACCTTGTTATATAACAACATTTACATTACAGAGCTTTACATGCAAACAATATTCATGGTTCTTTTCCAAACTTCCCATGATCTGATTGGCTAATAGTTCCTTACCCATTGTCTGGAAACATTCTTGTGTCTGTAGTGCTCAATGAACACATATTATGTAAATTAACAACATGTACATTACTTTCCCGTGTAGAGATGACAATGTTTGTGTTATAAGCTATCATATGTGTGCACTCAAATATCATAACATTAGGCCCTGTTGACAGTCATGGTATGAAATTTTGGTTGAATTTTTTCTACGATATCACGTAATATTTGAGTCATTGTTTTGATAAAAAAAAAATTGTCAGTTGAGTTAAACGTGCAGTGTTTTTACTTTTAAATGCTCTCTCTATGCACTCCTATTACTTAACATGAATTTCCAACATTCACAGCATATGCATAGCCTATAACATTTCACACACCCTTTGTAAGGAAGTTGTTTTACCATGCAGTAGTATGGATTGTGTGATCTAGGAAAGCATATATGGTAACTAGTCCACAGTAAAATTCTCGCTTCGGAATTTTGAAAGTCATTTTGTTGGTATAAAAGTTACAGGTTTATCTTTTGATGATTTTTATCTCAATACATTACATGTATAGAGATATTGTAACAGTAAGTGGGACTCTCTCTTCTCTTAAAAAATTTTCAGCGTCTTCATACAAAGTTCTTTTTCTCTGAAATTTCCAGAGCAAGCATATATCATATAGGCCAACAAAAGTTACTATTTTTTATTCAAGAATTGTATCTCATTCCATGACTTTTTCACCGATTTATGTCCAAATTTGGCCAAATCCCTCTGAAAAACCGTTGACCGAGGCTTTTTTGCACACGCTACAAAACTTGTTTGTTTCCTTGTTTTTGATAATTAAGCCCGCCTCCAAGTTTGGTTTGTAGCAGATTGGCAATGACTCAAGCCCCGCCTCCAAGTCTGGTTTGTAGCAGATTGGCAATGACTCAAGCCCCGCCTCCAATTCTGGTTTGTAGCAGATTGGTTAGGACTCATGGCAGCTACATGTTAGATATACGAAAATGGCCACCCTCGCGACCAATTTTCTATACTGTTGTGAGATATGCTGCTGGTACTGGTAGTGTATTGCACACTAATTTCATACACATTGTCGTACTACATTTAATTTATATTAGGACTTCGTCTGTTTATAGCTCCATGGTTTTAGTAATATCAATTTAAGGATTGTACTGTTGTTCGGGTAGTTTTTCAGAGCAAGAGTCATGATAAGTTTGTTTGATTGCCCATCAGGTATTTTTGTATAATTACATATACACATTGTTGTGTTTACAAGTTTAGGCTAGGCCTACAGTCGTGCATCCTATATTAGACTTTCATTTAGTAATGGCCACATTAGCATTGTACTGGTGGTGTTCAGGCAGTTTTGGGCCAGGGTGCAGTAAGTTTGTTTGATTGCCTTACAGTGTGTTTTAATTTTAACTTAAGTTTCCAACTTATATTTTAACTGTGACTCCATAAATTTAACATAATGTGAATGGTATAATACAACAACTCTTAATTTGGAATAGAGTGGATATTGTGCATTTCTAGAAAGAAGCATCATTATGAATTAACAGCTTGTTTGGTATATTTCTTTAAACCCCCCCCCCCCAAAAAAAGAATTAAGAACAAAAATTATAATCTATCACATTTTATTTTCACTGGAGTATGTATAAAAGAGGAGCCAGCCATAGCATCACAACTTTTATAAGACTATAAAAATTGGATAAGGTTATGTTTTATTTATAAGGATAGAAGATGTATAACTATAAGGTTATAAGAAGTATGATTAGCTTTCTTTTGAACCTGTGATGTTTGACATCAAATATTCAAAGAATTAAAAGAAAATACTAAAATGGAGAGGAACTGGGGTGGCTATAAGGAGAGGAGGAGGCCACCCATCACTTTCAATTAAAAACTTGTAATCTACTTGTACATTATTTTTTCCAAGTCATAAATCCACGAAATCTTCATGTCAAAATTATTGAGAAGGAAAAACGTGGGTTGTTTTGATACTTGGAAGTGTACACAGTTTTGATGGTAGTCACCACTACAGTCTACAGTAACGTACAGTAGGTCGATAGGCCTAGCTTTCTCAAGGTGGGCATCAAGAATATGGTCGAGTTGTTCGCCTCTTCTTATTTGACTGTTGTCATTGACGTCAAACTATATGACCAAAAATATTATATATATTGATATTGATAATTGTAGAGACAGAGCAAAGATATGAAACTAGGAATCGAAATTAGAACTTCCAGTATTGAGATACTGCATCATTGATGCTCTTGTTGTGCATGGCATAGACCTATCACTATCTATGGCTTCTTGTTGTGCACAAGCCAATGTGCCTTCAGGGGTCATTATAGCTTAGTATTATACGTTCCTGTAGAGGTATTTTACATTGCATTTTTCATGGAGGACTACAGGGACGCAAGTTTTTCTGAGCGGACTCAAACGCTGTTAAACTTTTAATCCTAGTAACCATACTGGTCTTCACAGTGTACTAACTTTCATGCTAAATGTACACATAAGATAATCATATCATAATGAATTATTTTTCCAAGGAGTACTCCAGCTAGTGGCACACATAACACAAGATGATTTAATGATTACATATCACTCTGTAGTGACAATATATCTATAATTCATAAGGTGTTTGGTTTGACACAATAACAACAGGACGTTTAACATAACTAATTCATATGAAGAAATTTTCTCACTACATTCCTAGTCTAACAGCCCATATTTCATCCTGGATATAATTCATATATCAGTCATTTGCCCATTTTATGTTTCATGCATTTATTCATTTTAGTGTTACTGTCTTTTTGATACATTGTGTACTATGGTAGATAAAGAAGTTGGATCAACCCATATTAAACATGGTGAAGAAAAATGTTGTTTCTGTTAATATTAATGTTAGATTTCAATAAACAAACTTGAGCCTAATCGTAATAATGCGAGGAGTGGATTTATGCTAGTATTAAGATGGATAAGTGATACCTTTAGGAAAGTGATTGGCCACAGAAGGTTATAATCGTATAAATAATTGATATAGCTCTAAATCATTTGAATGTTGATTGAATCGTATGTTACCTTCCTTCAGATCCCCATCTTCCATCTGGAGCTTCTACAATCCTTCTCCAAGGCTGATGCTGGTAACATCATCCTCTGTTCAGGGCTACAATTGTCCTGTCCTGTGTCATTAAAGAAGCTATCGATAGATACATATGAGGAGGGAAGAGAACTGACAGAGACAGAGGTTGTTGGCATATTGATGTTTGCACAACATTCACAGCGATTGGAAAAGCTAATGTGAGTATTTCAATGAATATCGTATCTTAGTAATGCGTACCTAGATACCACTTTCACACTTTTAAAAGGCATAAATACCTAAAAAGTTTTATCATTATTTGCCAAGTGGAAAGATACTCTCACAGGACAGATTTTTATTGTTTCTGAATTGAGTATTTACAGACCCATTTTTTACCTTCGCCTTGTTTGTTAAACTCTGCATTTGGATCGTGAGGAGTGGTGCTTTGTTCGGGTTAATTGTCATTTTAGGGACTTGGCAGAAAATAAGCTATATTTCAAATATTTCGCAAAACAAATGCTATATCATTGAATGACTTTCCTTCTAATGAATAGCTTTACTCATTGTTTATGTATGATATACAGGTTAGCTTTATCGTCTGTGTTATTGTCAATGCCTTACTCGTTCAGGTCATTGACAGTAATCGTCTGAAAAATTTACCAAAAATGAAATCGGATAACTTTTTGTGAATTGCATGTGATCAGGCAATTGACCGACTCATGGTTCTGCTTTACTCACAGGTTCTTATTTTGTCTGTTGCCCCAGTCTATTGCTGCTGAGGATATTCCTTCAATATTGAAGTCAAGGAAAGTGAAAGGTACTTTATGCGAATGCTCAGGTTAACCTCTGTCGATTGATCAATATCGACAGTTGGTACATTAACGTCATGATCTGATACTGATTACTATTATTACAGCAGCCAATCATTGTAGTCAATAATGTAAATTGTATTACTTATCATTGGTTGCCTGAAGTTATCATTAACATAATAAATTAAATGTGTGAAACATCAAGCACAGGATGTATATTTATAGACGATTCTGATATGATGGAGACATCAAGCCTTCTAACTTGTTTTATATTCAAAATGAAATAAAACTGTTAGCATGCTGCTTATCCACTAAGGAGCCTGTGTAAGAGAATGTGTAAAAGTAAGTTGGCCTGACATTTCAATCCTACAGTAGCAGGAACTTCTTCAGAGGCTAAATGAAAAGTATCAGTAACAGAAGGGACAAAAACACACACAGAATACAGACAGGTTAATGAGCAGGGTGAACACAAAGAGATAGATGTAAGAGGATTAATAGACAAGGGATGGAGAGAAGAAAGAAACCAACAGGGGAAGAGGAGCGGTAGGAGATCCAAAGAGAGGATTAAGGGAACAGGGTAGGGAGTAAACTGGAGGACACGGACAGAAATGTGTGGAGAATAAAAAAAGACGGTGGAAGAGAGCTACAGGAAGAGGAGTGACAGGGGGGACAAGGGGAGAAGGGGGGACAGAAGAAAAGTTAGTCATGTCCTTCCTGAATGTTGAGCTCATGAGGTTGAATGGTGTGAAGGCTTTGCATCTACAGTCTCCCTCTGCTGTTTCGTACCAGGTCAGGGAGGCTACCTAAGGAAACAATCCCCTGTTGGGACATGTTATTCATGGTATGGTTGGGAAGGTTAAAGTGTGTAGTCTTATATTCTAATACATGCTACATGCAGTAATAAGCTTGATACAAGACTCAAGAGAGGTAGTACAGCTGGCTGAGATGTTGTTGTTTTGACTTTTGTATTCAGAGTGTCTGTCACTGCTAGACAATTATACATACTGTACACTAGGTGTCTAAATATAAACATACCACCACAGAGATATGGTGAGGAATTAAGAACCAGACTGAATTAGTATTAGATACCCTCAGGAAGTTCTACAGTTACAATAATATTATGCAGTGAGGGTAATTTAAGACTGGGAATATCTCCAGATCAGGGTTAACATGAAATACATCCAGTATGTTACATATGCTGAGCATCAAACGTTTGCCTTTTGCATGATACATGACAGTGAAGGGGGACCATGATTTAATTATAACCTAATGATATGCTTTTCTAAAGAATGTCAGGTTAAATGTTTTAAAGAAATAATGATACACAAACTGGTTTATCCTGTTTCAAAGCTTTCCGCATAAATGAAAGTTACATTTTTCACTCGATAACAGAACAGAGAATGATGGCAAAACTTGCCCTTCTGCCTTGTTTTGCGCATGTTCTACATGTTAATGTAATTATGTAAAATAGCTGGGCGTAGCAGATTCTTGTACATTGTCATTGGGGTGTCTGGGAGTGAAATAATCATGTTTTATTTTTATTTTGTTAATCATGGCATTGTAACCTCTTTCATTTTAGTCACTTGGTTACCGTACGATAGTGGCAAAATTTATGACCTCAACCTTGAATCTGGTCGATGGTTGGTGAGTGTTAAGAACTTATTAAACATGTTCCACTAACCTATTGCTTGACAACTGGTTATATAATTATCTGGAAAGAAGTATTAATGTATTCAAAGAATCGGAACTCTCCAACGACTGTTAAGTGATTTTCAAAATGAATCAATAAAAGAAAGGAACAGTTTGATAGGTAAGATGCTTCAATATATTTTGCTCAGATTGTTGAGGTGGACTCACATATTGAATCAAGTAACAAGAAAATTAAACAGAATAACATCATGTCTGTGTAACCTTACTTTGACCAGTGTTCGTATCGATTGATTGTTTTTCAATTAACAGTTCAGGGGGTATATGGAAAAATGTTTAACCAGTTAGTTTTCAGAGTTTTTTTTTTTTTTTTGGTCACTCAAGTACATTAAATTAACATTGATTGCAGTACCGTCGTGCATCTTGCCTGAAAGTAGTAGATGAAAACCTCATGCAATTATCTTCTGTATAACAGTTGAGTTTTCGAATCCAGAATCAATTGCTTCGCACTGTCAGTTACAACTGCTGCGTGTGTGTCCAGTATCGTATAGTCTTTGCATTAACTTTTGATCAGAGTCAGTCTACGATACCATTACATAAATATCAAAAAGATTAAGAGGCAACAAAGAACAGTTGATAGATCATTCATTCTTGTCACCTTTGCTCCTGTAATTACCAGATACATGCTCCTTATTGCAGTTTGAATATTAACGTCATCAGAGTGTCGTCAAAGTGTCACATGACAGATATTATTGATATAACTTTGATCCCAAGCATCTCTGATATTCATCCCAAAGTAATATTTTTCTTTGTAGCATACTTCCTTCTTTGTTTGAATTGAAAAGAAAATTAATTCTTGATTCGCCTCATAACTGTTTGAGTGATTTTGTGACATCATATTGGTAAAGCTCATAAACCTTCCTATTGTATCTAACTTATAGTATGATGATCGTACACTCGATGTGACAGATGCAGTTTACAGCAAGGAGGTAGGTAGTGAAGTATAATGTATTACAATACACACAGATTCATTGGTTTAATCTCGATGAACATTGTAATGGAGGAGATTGATCATTAACCTACAAAATAATCTGAACATTTTTTGGCATGTATAGAAATATAATAATGTTTGAAAGGGACGATTCAAAAAAAGATGGTCGCTGTGTGCAGCTTGAACACAAAAGAATAAATTACATATCGTAAATAGTTTTGCTATATTTATATAAGTTACATAAGGCTTGCTACTAGATCTTAGAAAGCATTAGTGATTCACGGATTCATTATACATAACAAACAATTAGCTTCTTAATGTTTCTCTATTAACTCATAGTACTATGAAAAAGTAACATTAAGGGTAACATTAAGTTGATTGCTCCATATTTTCTAATCTCATTTGCTTGACAGTGTGAATTCACAAATCCCTAACAGCCATATACTTTTGAAATTTGAATTATTTTGTCATACAATAAAATTACAGCTATCATTTATGATTGACTCCTTTTATACAGGTTAGCGAATTCCGGGAAGTATGGCAGTAAGTTATTTTTTATGTGAATTTTTTTCGTACAATTAGTGATTTATTGAGTTAACAAACACAAATCCCCATCATTACGATAACCCCTGCCTATAGCAAATACCACCCAAATCCCCTGTTTTTGGCCAAAAACAGGGGAGATTGAATATCTACCGGAGTTGGTAATGCTAGCCATACTGAACGCTCTTCTGCACAATTTCACAATTAAACACACAGTGTATCATTTCAGTGTCAAGCCAAACTTGTCATCGCACACCAGAAAGTAGTACTGGCCATGAGATCACTTGTGTTTACAATGATACAGGTGACTGGTCAATTAAATAGGTGCACTCAAGGATGAATCCTTATGGCAGTATTTGGGGTAGTTTATGCTATCAAGTAACCCATTATTAATGCTTGAGTGAATTTGAGGAGGACTGTTTTTCTATAGACAGGCTTGACCAACAAGGGAGTAGTATACATCATGCTACTTCAAATCCCACCCCCCCACCCTCCCCCCCCCTTGAAGCAGCATGATATATACTACTTATGGGTTTTAGATAAACAAAGGATACACACTTGTATGTAGGTTGTGTATATCAAATAGGATGCAGTGACGGCCATACTTAATTGATATATATATATATATATATATATATATATATATATATATATATATATTATATAACAATATCTTTTTAAGAATGAATTATAGATGACGTCGCTGCAGCCTGTTCAAACCAACAAAGTCAAAACTATATTTCCTTGAATAGAATTGGGTAAAACAATGTTGAACTTTATTTGCGTAGTAACGTAGATCTATGTTCACATTTCGTTGCAACTGTTGCAATTTATCTTACTGCAGGGGTACAGACTGTCAAAAGGCTAGAGAAAGGAAACTGAAGGTACCAGATGATGATACACAGACGCCACTGCTAACTGCCACATCAGTATAAATCAGTACAGGTATCAACGACGATCTTATAATATTGGTACTGAATGAACAATTGAAGTTAAGAATAAAATAAGTGCAACATTCTTGGATTGTATTAAGTAGGTATAATGTTCAAGTACATTGAGTAACAAAAATATAACACATGCTCATTTTGATGGAAAAGACCAAATAACAATTTCTATGGAACGGATTTGAACCAGTCACCTCAGCATGACAACTCCTGCGATATAGAAACTGAGGTACCCTGCCTTAATTTTTCAATGATTCCTATATTGACATTTCTTCTGGGGTCGCTAGTCAGAAGCTATGCATTAAAAAACCGCCCTTTAGTAAGAAAGCAGTTCATTTTTCGTCACTGACCACTTCTTCACCTTTCAAGGTGATTAGTCTGGAACGTTAGCCTGTGTTTTACGTAATCAATTCACCAAGACTAGCAAAGGAAACAAGCGTGGAAAAGTCACTTGCACAGCTCAAATTTCCTGTGATCTACTGCGAGAGCCTATTAAAATACTTGAGGCAGGTAAACTGTTATGGCAGTCGTATTAAAGGGCGCATTTTCAAATGGATACCTTGCATATCTTGTGGCCATGCAGGAATCACGCCCATTTTCATTTGATATAACCATTGCTTACAATTTTGCAGTTCAAAATTTTGTTTTAAATTATTTACCAATGCACTGAATGACATTACATTGAAATTTCCAGTTCCACTCTTTATATATGTAACTTACACTCTTTACATACGTAACTTAAGTAAAGAAGGGTATAAAGAATAACATTAAACGTTTGCCATGTGGTACATAAAATGACACTATTACGTCATTACCAACAACTATATTGATGTGGTGGAGACTTGATTACAACATAGCTTATTCGAGGTCATATTGTAGGGAAAAATTATCAAGAACAGAAGAATCCATTATCAACTACTTAGAAATGGTAAAGAGATCAAACAATTTAAATTTAACAAATTTAACAAGTCTCTAGCAGAGAATTAAGCAGCCGAGCAAGTTTATGACTGATACAATTAGACTTCTAATATTATTCTTATGAATCTCATGAAAGTTGGAAGGTAGAACTTTGTTATACTGTTTAAGCATAAATATTTGCATTGTCGAATTGCAAAAAATCCCCCAAGAAACTACAATATTACATCTGGAATAACACTCACACACACAAAACACAAAATGTTACCTCAATTTGTTAACATGTTTACAATTATGTTTGTTTTTGTTAGTAGTAGGCCATATGAAGCTTTTCAGCATTTAACATATTCTTTTGGTCCATGAACTGATAGATATTCTCTATTAACTATGGCAGGCCTTTTTTGCCAACTTGTTGTGCCGTGAAAAGTCATCATTTTGTTTCACAATGACTTTCTGGTTCTGATATCTGTCTTTATATTCTGTCTTTATTTCTAATCAGTTTTGATATTTTAGGCAATTTACTATAATTGCCAATGCAGTTATATATTGTATATTAATACTTCATGAGATCTCTCTTGCATCTGCTATTGTTATATACACTTTTTTACATTCCTTTTTAGAGAATGTCATATTGCAGCAATACATTCAAGTCCGTAAAAGCTAACTTCGTTTGCTGCCTCCTTGGAACGTATTAACTCCAGTTTTTAACTTTGCATTTAAAAAACAGGCTGGGAATTTGTATTTTGTAACACCTACATTTAAGTCGTTCAGAACAATGGTACTCTAGGCAAATACTGTTAATGTCAGGAAACATGCGTGTCCTTTAGACTGAGCTTACTGGAAACATCTTGACTTCACTTGTGATTGGTTCTTTGAAGTATTTAATTAATTACAGCAATAGTAATATATTTAAAGTGTTGATGTTTTCCAGTATGTTTTATAATAATATTTTTTTACATGACCACTTTGTAAGTTACCTGAGAGAACTCATTTTTTTTCTTCAAATCACTTATTCAGGAATATGGGAGAATAAATAAAGATAATTATCTTGACCTTTTTAATCATTTATTTGAGTTATTGAAACTGATTTGAAGGCTTCCTAGCCTAACCGTTACTAAATCTCAATGCAAGATCTGTATTCCCTATCTGCTTACCCACGCTACTCTATGCTATCGGGAGTACCATCTCTTAATCTGACAAAGAAGGGCTTAAAAGCAAGGCCTTTAGCATGGGTGCAAATGATTTAGTGAGGAAATAAGGAGGATGTGAAAGTTCACCAGTCATGTACGTGGTAGACATGATGGACTGGTCTCATTGATCCAAATTTAGATAAATTGGAAGAGATCAATTCAAGGATTAACCTGATCAATACTATAACAGAGATTCCCAAGTCATAGACACTCATGTTAATTTGTCCTGACTCCCAAACTTAAAGTTCGAATTCTAGCTGAACAAAATACTTGGTTGAGTTACAACTGTTATAACCATTTCACTACTTCTTTTTGTGGAATTGTTGTAATAATACGTAAGCAAATACACACAACAGCCTTCTAGACTACCCAAAGTAGAAGTCCTGATATATTTCAATTTGGGCACTTTATACAGATAACCAGTGACAGGTCAAATTGAGTAATGGATACTTAGTTATAATGTCATCTATAATTGGATGGTCTAGGGATAGATTATGTAAACCTACTGGCAACTTATTTCAGTTAACAAATGGACACCTGCTTTGGTGGTTTATTGAATATTAGGATATAAAAATTTTACTTTGATCAAGGTACTCACTGACGAGAGAAAGTACTTCTTTCTGAAAGGACCGGATGGCTAGAAATATCTGATGGTGACATCCATAGGGGAAGGGAATGGGGGAGGGAGGAAGAGATATAGTACGATAAGAGAAGACAAAACCTCATTTCTCCTCTTGTATTGTGTTCCCGAAAGCGAGCTCTCGCAGAGCTTTTGACAGGGGCGGCAATTTGTTTCAAATATTGGGAAGGGGGGGGACATTTGCTTGGGTGCAGGCGCTTAGCAACTTTCATCCCCAAAATTGTTATCGCAAATCGTGATATTTTGTATATATATATATATATATATATATATATATATATATATATATGCATGATGTATATATATGTATATATGTAGATATAGAAGTGTATATAGTAACTGGTTGCTACAGCCCTATTTTCCTTTGTTATCGGCAAACCAAATTTCATTACGGATTCAGTCCGTCTAGCTAATTCTTTTTGAAAAAGTAAAAACTACTTTCAGTGAAAGTCTGTGACGTTTTTTTGGTGTTATTTAGTAACAAATTGTGACACGAGTAATTTGCCAAGGAAGGGGCGAATCGTGAAGGCATACTATCTAAGCGAAGCGCCACTATGGGTTGGCGCGAAGCATAAAAGAAAATTTTTGCCAAAATGCCTCCCAGATCGCTGGAAATGGCACTTCCCAGGCCTTGTAAGTTGCATCTTTGCATTTTCTACTTTGAAATTACTAGCGATATCATAAAAATATGCGCCCCTCCCCCTCCCCCCCCCTTGGCTACGCGCCTGCGGTTAGAAATCTTGCAGGAAACGTACAGGCCAAATGGAAACCCAGTGAACCCATATCGATGTGGATCATATATATGATTGTACGTACTTACACTCATACACAAGAGATGTACAGATATTATGATAATCATGAGTGACAACTTGCTATATGGTCACAGAAACGACCACAAAGTGTCATTTACCTAATGCAGCATGTGTTGGATAAAGGTTTTAGCCGCCGCCTTGTATGATTTGGATAAATAATCTCACGCATTATTTTCTATTTATAGACCCCAAAAAACTATGCCACCAAATATTGGTGGGATATTAGATACTATATCCCCCACCTAAAATATTGGGGGACGTGTCCCCCCCCCCCCCCCCGTCACCCCCATGATCGCCGCCCATGGCTTTTGATTAATCATTTTTGCTGTTTCACATTAAGGCAGAAAAAACAATGATGACAACTGAAAATGTGCTCAAACAAGCATTACCTAGTCCTTAAGTCATTGTAGCTCTTTTCTTCTGACTATGGTTACTGTTTCGAGCGGATAAACGCTATACCCTAATTGTGGTGTGGTACAGTACCTTTATGGAAAGCTATCGCTTCCAATTAACAAGTATGCTAACTTCAAATCGAAACATGGCCGTCAACTTAGATAACGCAAGAATGGGTGTGGTTATTCGTCAACTGATTAGCCGTCTCAAGATATGAGTCCTTCTGAAATTGACGAAAGAGGCATCCCAGTCAAGTAGGTAACAAACTAATCAGGGAATCTTTGTTTGGTGTGATTTCAGAATTGAGTTTAGTCTCATACTCGCAAGCATAGAGAAACTGCGATGATTTTTTTAGAGCCTATACTTTCACCCGCAGGATGTACACATTTTGCACGTGTTCCGAACTTCGCAATATTTACTGACTATATACTACTTAGTATCGTCAATGCATACATTTCGCGCAGACTACTACAGTATGTTACAATGTAACTTACAAAAGTTAAGTGACACTGATACAGTGATAGCAATGCAGTGATGATATTCCCCAGTACCATAAAATAAGACATAATTAAAGAAGTTGTAGTAGCAGTGGGCTGAATTCAGTAGTTATTCTGCAGATAATGACCCCATCACTGATGGCACTAGCCCTTCCATTAACTTCCTAACCTGTTTCTGTGTCAGTTTCCTCCCCTAAAAAACGTTACTTTCCGCCCCTAAATCTTAAGTTTTAGGGGAGGAAACCAACGTTTTTCAGGGGAGGAAACAAACATTTCCCAGGAGCGGAAAGAGAAAAGGCACATTGGCTAGGCGAAGTGGAAAGAGTTAAATTAGGTAGTGAAAGAACTGAATTAAATATTTATGTGATTTGGGAGATTTTAGTGAAAGAAGATACTGTAACATATTTTCAAGGGACTTGGGGGCAATGTGTGAAGAATTTTTTTTTGTAATGAAAGAATCTCTAGTAACTGATTTAGGGAGGAAAGTATTGTTTTTAGGGGAGGAACCGAGGAAGGCATATCTAGGCTGAGGAAAGAGTAAAAGCTGGTAGGTATGGAATGCATTGTTGAAAGTATTAAAGATTAGGCCTAGGTGGTTTTGTCTGAGTTCTATCAAGATCAGCTTTGTAGGCCTGCATATTGTTGATGTTTTCCCTGTAGTTAAAATATATATGGCATAGGAAGAATTTTGTGGAAGGCTGTGATTAGATGGTTTAGTATTTTTTTCTGATAAGTGAGTATTAAGATAGTTTCCAGTCACTTGAACAATGGTACAAGAATATAGGGATTCTTGTACACAATACTTATCATTAAGCAAATGCTTAGAGTGGAAAATAAAAAGGTGAGTTTCTTTTTCTTACTACCTGTAGCGTTCCTTGTGTTTTAGGCATAGGAAAAAGAAACCTGGAACACATTAACAAGGAAACACTTAATAATTGTTTTCCCCATGAGGGCAGAAGAGGAGTAAGTTTCTGAAAAATGCCAGATCTGTCCAGCTGACTATGGCTGTCTAAATTGTTGTTCTGTGTCCATGTTCAGAACAGGCCTTGAGGAGTCTCGCATTCGCTCCCCAACCTGTATCAAACCCTTCCCAGTACTGCTGCACTTGAGACTGCATTGTCCTGTGCCTGTTTTGGACCCTCCTCAGTTTCCTTCCGACCAGCAACAAAGGTTGCTTCTCTGTGTACGGTTGTAACAGTTTCATAAAATGGTACCTTCTTTGCTGTGATTTGGTTCAGGTAGCAGTGTTATCCTGAAATCCAATGTGTAAATATAAATGCATGTAAAAACAATGAGAAACTATACCATCATGACCAGTAATAGAAGTGATATTAATTTAAAAAAATATGATTGATGAGGCATACCTTCAAAATCTTTGTTGGTGCGGATGGCTCCATCCCACAATGATTACCATACACCTTTAAAACAGAAACTCAATCGATCTTCTCATTACCACATTGAATATCACGCATGTAAATTACCCCATGTTACATGTCCTATGCACACAATCCAGCCTTTTCACAAGCACTTTATATATTCCGATCACAGGACAGTTACACAAATAAGGTACCAAGGCACATTTCCTAGATTCCTTCATACATTACTGACACAAGTTTCTTCAGATTACTATACAAACAAAATATGCGGTCAGAGCCTCCCTTGAAAAAAAATATGTTAGTTTCCTTAACCGAACGCGTTATCTTTCCTCCCTTAACGTGACTTTTCTCCCTTTTCTCAACATTCATTCCACTTACTATGTCATCTATTCTTTCCAAATGTTAGTTTTTTCCCCTGATGCTGACGGGGGATTTCATTCTTATATTGATTACCAGATATATATACTGAAAGCCCATGCCTGATTTTAAATGAAATCCATCAATGGAACATGTTAGTAATAAATGGGATCCAGTCCTTCTGGTCACATCATTTTTGGTTCCTTGCGTTTTGCATAGCAAGGAGCCTACAGGCATTCATCTCGGCATGTGTGTATGTGTAGCTTGACTTGTGTACATGATATCTCAATACGGAAATGATGTATCATGACCAAACTTGGTGGGTGGATAGCCCATAGTGAGAGGAAGAACCAAATGTCCATCGATGTTGGAAGTTACGCTATTGTAATCCAATAGTCGACCTGCATTTGGGCCACCTTTGACCTCAGGTTGACCTCCATTGACCTGTATTAGTTTCTTTTAAGTTGACTATATATTTGAATTTTGTGGCCATATTCCGATCTAAATTGTACATAAGTTGACTCCTCTGCAACCTTTGTGTGCAAAGTTATTAGAGATCAAGGTTTCGTTTGGTTTCGTTAAAATTCTTAATAAGAACAGTTAGGATGATTCTGTGAGTTCTGTAAAAAAAAGCCAACTCTTGCTCATATCAGTCACCTGGTCCTCAACAGGTTCTCAAAAGGACCAACAGTTGATTTGTGATATATTTTGGCAATAATATTGTGTGTGTACATCGGACCACATAACAATGTTAGAACAGTGCTGCTTCCTTGTAAATTGATATTCCTTACAAGCAAGGACCATAAATACTCCGTAGTGCCCTTGGGCTCTTGTTTGTCTTTCAATCGCCCTAAGCCTCGTCCTGTGATGAATGTTAGTTTCTGTGATAGAGTGGTTGAAATGTTGGCCCGTCCTGCCAGAAAATTTGAGTCTAACACTGACTTATGTCGTGAAGTGACGTCAGTGCGGCACATTGGTCAGAATCGATCAGATCTCACTCTTAGCTTGGCCACGAGACAATACACAGGAATGTAAACAGACTGTGCGAATGGATGTGCACACAAAAGATCTCCCTCTAAGCTTGGCCTTGATACTTGATACAGTACACTGGAATGTGTACAGACTGTGCGTATGGCTGTGATTCCAAAACTTTGTTATTTCAGAACAACATATTATGAAGAAAACCTAGTTACTGTAGGGAATTCTAGTATGTTTTAAATCTTCAAACGATTGCTAACTTTTAACTTCACTGGGAATTTTTCATCTCAATTGCTACTTTACTTTCAGAAATGTTACCTTTCCTCGCTACAATTTAGCTTGCCAATGATATTATCTCTGCAGCTCCTGAAACGATGTGCCGCGATGACGTTACAGTCGCCCATCGTTCTCCACTGTTCAAAATATATTAGATGAAGTTGGCATGACGTTAACATTTCCCTTCTCCTGAATCATAGGATAGAAAATCCCCGAACTAGGACTGTCACTATGAAAAGAAATATACTGTATGGAGTTTTTTTACATATACCCAATAGACTGCCAACAAATTCCTTTAAGGAAAACATACGTTGTACAGTATGCGTACATTTGGTACTGGGAATGTTGCTGTACTTAATTCGTTTTTTTCTATGATCACCGTTATGATGATTTTAGGCAAGTGTACTGAACATGGAATTGCACCTTCTTCAAACGGCACACAATGAAAGAAACTGTCTATAATGTTGAAATTTTTTTTTTTTTTTACACAAGGCTATTTACGGGAATTTTCTTAACAAATTGACAGCTGGACAAACCTGCAGATGAACTCATAACTACACAATCAGGGATTAGATGAAGACATGAAGGGCAAATCGTAAGTCAGTATCAGACCATTTACTTTTCTCTTTAGGTTCCACAAAATGGTAGTTTAACATAAGATTATCCATTTTTGTCTTCTTTAACTCTCTTGTTAGAGATATCCCGGTGGATAGATATTACTGCTTTATATATTAAATTATCTGCGCTTACAAGTATAAAAAGCCTGTGTATATTGTCCATGCTTGTAACACCCAGCATAGAGTTTAGCATCATAGGGGTATTGGGCTGAAATTGTCTTGATATCTACTTTTCATGTAAAATCATTGCACCTCCTAGGAATAAAATATTCTTTCCCAGCACATGTTTGGTTTCGATGATAATCGTAACCTTTGCAGCCATGCAGGCAGATGAGTGTGTGTGAAACCTTGCTTGGAAACAGGATATCTCTAGAATGGAAGTTTGGACCAATATCATATTTGGTGTGTAAAAGTACCAAATTGAGTAGAAAAGCCTACTGCCTTTAGAGGTCAAATGTCATTAGGGGTCAAACTGTGAAACCTTGTAATGATGATATCTCCAGAAGGGAAGCTTGGACCAATCTCATATTTAGTATGTACAGTAGTTGTGTCACACTGAGTT
Source organism: Apostichopus japonicus (assembly GCF_037975245.1). NCBI lineage: Eukaryota > Metazoa > Echinodermata > Holothuroidea > Aspidochirotida > Stichopodidae > Apostichopus > Apostichopus japonicus. Next base: position 5,883,766 of record NC_092567.1, read on the forward strand.
CAAGATACCAATGGATTTTTGTGGAGGTCAAATGTTCGGGTCACCATGGGTCAAATTGTGAACATCGCTAAACACGATATTTCAAGAAGGGAAGCTTGGACCAACCTCTTATAAAGTATGTAGTTAGTTCAACAATCCTTTTGTTTTTTGCGGAGGTCAAATGTCACCAGTGGTCAACTCGTGGAAACCTTGTTTTATAACCTATTGTATCTCCCACAGTGCAGCCTATGATATTACATGTGTGTTACGCCTCATTAATAGGAGAGGCTGTTGGCAATTGGAAATTAGCTAAAGGGTATCCGTAGATATGAATCAAGAAGTTTCGACCAAATCTCCATTGACTTAAGTGTGTCGGTAACTTACTGTACGTTGCTGCATACATGCCTGTGCACAATGGTGTGTAATGAAATGTGTTGGAATGGCCGATATCAATTTGAATAATCTATATGTTACCTTTGCTACCATTGTTAACGTTTCCGGCGTATTTTGTCAAGATTCAGTGCCAAATAAAAACTTTAGGTTTGGATGTACAGTAGAAACGTTGGGGAAATGACCAGGCGCTGTGCACGAAAATTAACTATTGCCTGGTTTGATGTTTTAGAGGCTAATCAGACGCAAAATCTTGGGGACCGGGAGGGGGCTTAACATTTGACTGACGCATGTTTAATGTAGGCTTGTAGGTGTACCACATAGAGTGGAAGAAGCCAGTTGGTAGCGATCAATCTCTATGTTGAATACAAGAAAAGTTTTCATCTCGGTCTTCAGGTGCCAATGTGAATATTGTGTTGTTATATGATCTCAATGCTTTTTGCTTATATTGAGGTATGCTGTTCATCATGGTTATACCCTACAGCCTAGTGTGTCACATTCATATAAGATTATTGATGTAGCATCGTTGAAACCACACTGCAGGTTTGTTGTCTGGTTATTAATAAAACATTGAACCATCCATATGCATCAACAACACAATGTAGTATACATTTTGAAAGTTAACAGAATGATGTAATTATTTAGATTCCTTATTTTTCTCATATTTTTAAGAAAGAAAAACAGATTCACGGAAACGATGGGCAGGAGCTGTTCTGACACGACCCCTTCACGCTTCGTAGACTGTCTGAAGTAAATCAAGTGACAATGGAGCTGACTCCTGATCTTCAAGGTAGATGCCTTAATCTTTGACTTTGTCATTTGTGCATCTTTACTTCCTTTTGGTAAAACATGTAGCCCCCCCCCCCCGCTCTGTCGTCTTAATAACAAATAGAACAGTAACAAAACTGTATTATCAGTAACCAATAAACAATTAAGATTTACGTGTTCCCATGTGTGTCACTAATTTATTGTTCGTCAAATTTAGTCATACGTGGAACTATTACACATATTGTTTCTGTTTTTTGTTTAGAGAAGAAACAATTTCTGATAGCAGGTCTCAAAAGGACATATAAAGGCCAATATGATGCGATTCAACCCCTACCATATATAAAAGATAGACTTTATTGTGTGGACAAGGTCTTTGTAGAAGGGGGCGTTGAAGTTTGTCTGGCACCAGAGCTAACGCGAGGCATAGGATCATGGGAGCGTTTGGAATCTTACAAAAGTATTTATACTGACTTTCGGTTTAAATCCAAGAGACGCATTATACGAGGAGAGCCCGGGTATGGTAAGTCGACGTTAACCCTTCAGCTGGCCTACGATTGGTGTAATAACGTATCGGATTCCCCGATGAACAATGTAGAAATACTAATTCTTCTTCGGTTAAGACAACTTGGAAGTGTAAAGTCTCTCTATAGAGCGATTAAGTCATTTCTTCTCTTCCACGAACCCCGTGTTAGCAAACATGAGATTGAAAAGATAATTCACAGTTGCTCGTCCGTCCACATTATTTTGGATGGATATGACGAGTATCCTGGCAGGGACAGCAATGATAATGACGATGTACACAGGATCATAAATATGGAACTGTTTGCAGACTCTGATGTCAGCTTAACGACAAGATATCTTCCAGGATGCCTTAGAAAGGAAACTAAGAGGGCCAAACTAACAGGGTTCGATGACAAAGCTAGGGATGAGTACATTCGCAAGGCCGTAGTAAGTAACAACGATGAGGCAGTGGAAGAAATAAAACAACGGCTCTATGAAAACTCCATCCTTGCTGATCTTTGCCAGGTGCCTCTCATATTCGTGATGTCTGCCCACATGGCTCATGATCAGAGAGACCTCATGAAGTTCAAGTCTGTCACACAGTTCTTTAAACACATGATTAGATGTTTTTACGACCATCTGAAACAGAAATTCAAAGACAATAGAAGCAACGAGTTCTATCTTCATGAAATGGAACATCGTGATCTAGACAAAATAGCTTTCGAAGGATTAAACAAGAAAAACCAACAATTGTCATGGATTAAGACTGGATTTCGTCAAAGAGTCGGGCCAGAATCATATGACCAGTATATTTTAATTGGCATTTTGGTCGAAGAAGATGTAGTGAGCGATGATTCTACTGGAGACAATGTGTTGTTTACAATGATGGTCCGTTTTTATCATAAACTATTCTGTGAATGGTATGCAGCCCACCACCTTGTCACTCTTCTAAAGAACACACACGATCTCTCCGATATTCTCAGGTTCTTAGATCCATTTGATCTTCAGTACCTGTTTAGATTCGCCTGTGGTCTGGATCCCGATGCTGGAAAGAAACTCATCAACCATTTGAAGAGATTACGAGGCGGGGATAAGTTTGCCATCCTCTGTATCCTGGAACAAACTGGTGACGTCAACGACATTATGGATTCGGTGAAAGAGCTCTGCTCGCGTGACGTTATAATATGGGAAGGCGACAGTGCTCTTCTTCAAAGATCGACGACACAGTTGCTGGAGATTGCATCTAAAAACCATGTAAGTTAGCTAATAAAAAAACAGCCCTTTGCATTGTTTTCCTACACCTAATTTAGGAACTGTTTACTTATAATGGTTTTTTTTTCCATGGACTGTCATTGAAAACTATATTATTCAAGCCACTTTAAATCATAAACATTTAGGTTTAAAGAAGAAGGATGGTTTTCCTAGCTAATGAATACACAGTGGTGTATGGAGGATAATTGCAAAGGATGTCATATATTTAATTCAATCAGCATAATCTCTGCATGTGCCAAATTGCGCTAGAACTCTAATCGAACTGATATAGTATTGTGAATATTGAACATATACTTTGACAACATAAACATATGCAGTGTTAATGTTTGGAATTTCAGATTCTTCTGTTAAAAATGAATCGCTAGTCTTCCAAGACTTTAAATAAATGTTAAATGCTTCGAATTATTTAATTGAACCTGGAACAACAAGCCATATATGTTGGAGTGCATTGTCCTCGAACCATACTAATGTAGTAACAACCCTTGCTGGGGGTGTAGTGTATGGTCATGGAACCCACATGGGGCGCACATCCCGGGGGCGATTTTGTTTTCCCAAACAGGTTACGGGGTTTTCCGCCAATCAGATTGCTTGTGACGTCAGCATCAATAATGGGCATCGCTTCGAAGTTCGAAGACATGCACTGAGTTACACACTGACACTTTATTAAGTCTAGTTACGGTCCATCAAAGCCCTAACTTTACTTTTAATGCTTGAATCACATGTTGACCTTACTTATGATACATATGCTACATTCTATTGGGTTCGTGTTTACGTTATTCAAGATTTGTGAGCCGTTCTACTGCAATCGGAAATCGTTTCGTGGAATGGGTAGGCCTTCACTAAAATCAACTTCACGAGTCTTGAATGAATATACGCAAACAGTTTAGTGTAGTCAAGGATTCATAATTGACGCACCCCCGTAATTGACGCACCTTCAATTATTACTAGCAACGATACAGCAGGCCACCTAAACTTTTTGCAGTCAAGCAGAATTACATTTTTCATGAGTTTGAATCCAGTTCAGCTATTTGCTGACCAAATTGTGGTATTTTTAAAGCTTTTAACACCCCCCCCCCCCCAGTTTTGCACGTTTTTGGGGCATTTTGGGGCATCTTCCATCCTAAACCAACATTACCTCAATATGATAAGACTACTCTCTGGGACCTGACTTGTCTGCTCTTAGAGGCTCGGAGCATAGCAAACAGCATCCAAAGTCAATGGATGTATACTAAGGCCTGGACTACAGTTAGCTAATCGACGAATGTGTCAATTTAGGGGTATGAAAGAACTTGACACGGCAGACATTTTGTGGTCAAATTCTGCTCAATTGTACTGTGCATAAGCACAGAACCTTAAATATTTTGAGATCATAACATTTCTGAGGAACTACACATATGAAAAACACATAGAGTTGAGTGATTTGGATTTTTCCTTGATATACATCCTTGATCAAATCATGAATTGTGTCAATTATGAGCCCACCATGCTACAGTATATTTTTCCGTCACTGCACTGTGTACACAGTTATAATACATATAGGCCACCAGCGCATGTGTGATGTACCCTGTACGAACATTTCACTGTGCGTAGTTATCGATTAATGCCTTCACAGAAAACTTCGATCAAAGTAGATGATCATACCATACTAGTGTGCTCAATATGTCTAAACCAATTCCAAACACATCTACAACGAAAAGCGTCGGGTAATTTTGAACGGGAATATCTTCGCTGCAACGAATGGATGCAGACACTTTGGTTACCTGGAATTGAAGGTTTCTATCGTGGTGACGTAACTTTTCCGACCAATCATGAGCGCCTATTTACACGCAATTGCAAACCTGTTTGGGGAAAAAAATCGCATTCCGGGGGTGGGGGGATATATCCCCCACTTTTTGGTCAAGGGGGGATGGTCTACACAATCATTCCCCCCAATTTCCAGTCCGATAAAAAAAAAAATAGTTCAAATTAAAATAAAATAAATTTAAGTTAAGTTAAAATTAGGTTAGGTCAAAATACTGAGGTTGCAACCTCAGTATTTTTGCAAGCTGTTCTCACTCCAGGGTTCCATACACTGCAAACAAACAACAACAACAAAATGTAACGAATAAAGGCCTGTGATATAACGAGTCGGGGCGTCAGAACATGTTGAGGATGAAGGGATATGCCTAGCCTACTTGAAGAGCTTGCATCGTGTTGACGTCTAAGTACCTCTTTAAACACTTACATATATTTGTTGCGTTCAAAATGTGAACGCCAGCGTTCAAAATTTGAGCGCTGTAGCATTTGAACAGTAGGCGTTCAGGATTTGAACACTATACACATCAGGCGCTCAAAAATTAGGTGTTTCTAAAAAGGGCATTAGATGTCAAAAAGTATTCCACTTAACCACTTAAAGGTGGGATCGCTCGTAATTTCCTCGTAAATTCTGTCCTTCACACCACCCGATTCAAAAATAATATCAATACTACCCTCTACCGGTTCGTCGCTGTTGTCTCGTAATTTCTCAGCAATCCAGTATTTACGGCTAGTAAGCAATAAACGGGTTCGGTTACTTGAACGGTGGCCTTGGCGAAATTCCTGCATAGTTTCTTGTCTGTGGCAGTACAGGGAGTTGTTATGGAACAACTCCCTGGTCAGTAGTATGCGGTATTACGCCGCGTGTTCGTGTGTGTTGTGTGATACAAAACTCTGTGCTTTGTTTTACGTTCAGAACTTTTCACAACTAATGGGCTGTACAGTATAGGTTACGGTCGAGCTTTGCATCAGGCGTAATAGTTCGACCAGGGCGCTGCTACTCTAGGCTCTAGCAGCTCCCTGCTTTTACTCTTTTAGGCCTACATGGTGAGCAGTCGACGTCAAGAAACAGCTCAAAAAACTATAGTTATGAACTTTATGTCTGATTTACGCTGACTGGTGTCACAAAAAGACAAACGCGAATGAGTGAAAAATATGACTGAAGTGATTACAAAATTGGGTATCAAACGTAAAGTCAAGTCCGTCATGTGTGAACAATTGGTATTTCAGCCAATATAGGTATTAATTATACATAAACAGAGTCACAGCTTACATTGTATTTTATATATAAATTTTAGTTATATGTCAGGAGGGTAAGACAAAGCATTTTATGTCATATACCATATATAGATAAATATGTATATTTAATTATTTTTGGACTCCTGGCAACGGGCCCTTTAGGCGATCACAGAGCACTTGCCCTAGCTGCACCCCGTCCTCCTAACCGGTGCACGTAAACCCTGTCCTTGCACCCCTTGACCCGAATTAAAAAATAACGAAACTTGAACGGACAAGGGAAGGAAAATACGTTGCCATAAGGGGCGGCTCCACCCTCTTTAGAAAGGATTGGCAAAAAGGGAATAAGTACATGAACAATAAACTAATAGTTATTTCCATTGAAAAGTGTCTCGCTGAGCATCGGCCGTCAAAGCAAAAAACTTTTTTTCCTAAATCACGTCAGTGTATTGCTTTCCAGCGTACTGTACTCCCAGAATTGACTCTCCTGCTTCTTGTTCCGAACAGCTCCCAACGAAATGCCAAAAAGTCGGCAACGGGGTTGGGGTGGGTTACCCAGCTCCACCATGGGGCACCTCATCTCGACTGACTCGAATTACAACACGAAACTTTAACTGAAATTGGATTGAATTAAAAAATATATATACTAGCTGTCTGCATGGATCATACTTATCTATACTATTGTGTGACCATATAGGCGTACAGGCTCTGTATAGTCAACCAGGAGAGACTGGGGGAAGCGTTTTTTCTTGCCACAGAAAATTAAACATTGCCCGGAAGTTCCTAGCACGATTAATTCATTTCAAACTTCGACGGCAATGAAGGACAAAGAGAACCATATAGGCCTATGCCTGACTATAAGATCATTGAACCATCAGGAACAACTCCGAATAATCTTCCATTTGCCGATTCATTACACTGGGAATAAGGGGTGGGGGTGGGGCTTTCCATTTGATCCGCAAGTATATTGAATGGTCACCACAACAAGGGTGTATAGCTTGGGACTAGCACGGGGAGACTTGTCAACCTTGTGAACTTTTTTGGGGGTGAGATGCGGGGGGGGGGGGGAGTTGGCAAACTAAAACATACAGGGTAAACAGAGTGGAGGAAAGAGGTCAAAAAAGAAAGAGTGAAAGACAGATGAAGGGATGGAGGAAGAAAGTAAAGAAAATGTGGAGATGGAGGCTATGGGTAGAGATAGATATGATATGAAAGTACAGAGAAAAAAAACCAAGAGCAGAAAAATGGAGATCACTGGGATACTGTCAAATACACAAGAAGAATATACAATCTAAATACTGGAATTAAATAATGCACAACATAAATACAGCTTTATGACATCAACAAATCAAAGGGGAAAGATATAATGTTTCAAGGATGCTGGAAAATAAGACACAACAGAAGATGGTTATGGTTTCTGATCTATTAGGCTTCTTCTCTCTACTGCTACCAGGATGTAAGAGACCACAGGGACTCGCACAACTCTTTAAGTTGTGATGACCTCTGACCCTTACTATGCCTAACTGTTATCTTGCCAGGAAATAAATACACCAGTGCATGAGAGGAGGTGAGAGACAGGACTGATTGATCGTGTCGATAGGGGTACATGTGATTCAAGAAGATAGATGTAAAGATTAGCATCGTTTGGACACTTCAAATGGGACCCCCTCCCCACCCCCCACACCCTCCCCCACGTTCAAATCATATCCCCTCCTGGCAACGGAAATGAACACCAGTATAAATAAACCGATACAGATATTTATACACGCTGTGCGTGTAGGCCTATATACAATAATATAAAGCTGGCCATTCTCTGATTGTTACTCCTTGATTGAATTTCCCCAACCTTGCCCACCTTGACTTAGAGGGTGGCCAAGCTCCTGATTTACAGTCATAGCTACTATCGAACAAAATGGACGAAAGCAATTTATCTCAATCTGGTGATGCAGATGTATCATTAGCTGCTAATCCAACGTTTGTGAATGTCGCACAACCTGTCAACAAAAGTCTGGGAAAAGTGCTTGCCCCTGCCATATGTATGATCTCTTTTGTTCAGGATCATGTAAATGTGGCAATGTGTATTCGTATAGTCTGAGGTTTCTCTCCCATGCTGCTCCATATCTAATCCTACTGGTGACATTGGACAGAACATTGGCAGATGGCTTCTTGAGAGGTGTTGAAGTAACTGGATCAGGAGTATCTGTAGAGATTACATAAAACAATAGTTACTAGATTGCAAGTATCCTGCTATAGCTTCTATGGCTGTGACTAAAAATATACAGTACCTTTTGTTTAGAACTTATCACACTTATGCAGCACTGGAAACTGATATTTCAATTTAAATGGTGTCATTGAGTTTAGAGGACATTGAAGTTACAAGTATGTTGGTGAAACCAAGACCACCCTCAAGAAGCAGTTCTAGTCACAAGTCAATACCATGAAAATGGAGACTCCAGTAGGGGAACACTTTCAGCTCCCCAATCATACCATTAAAGACATGTCCCAACAGGTAACTAACTTCGTAGACTAACCATCTCAGACACAGTACACCACAGCAGAGATAGAGAGAGTGGACGGAGTGCCCTAGCACCATTCAACTGAATGGGCTCAATATACAGGAAGGACATGACTAACTTTATCCTGCTCCATCTCTGTATTCTGCTATAGTTTATTTGCCCTCTCTCCTTACTTAATCCTCGCTTTGTACTCCAGTTTATCTAAATACCTCTGCTTTCCCTGACTCCTTTTGTTCAATACACCATTAACTTCTTTCTTTGTGTTCACCATGTCCTCTCTGTTCCAGGCTCTATTGTGTCTCTTTAATTTACTGTTACTAGTCAGTTTGCCTCTAAAGAAGATCCTGATAATATCAGGCCCACTTACTTTTATAAATTCTCATACACATGTATGCTTTTTAGTGGATGAGCAATATGCTACCATCTTTTTCTTTTCTTTTGGAATTTAATGAGAATGAAATTGTATTATTTTTCTGATCACACCAGATCAGATAAGATTAGCACTGCTCTTCCAGTCTGTAATTCATGCAAGGATAAACATAAAAATTTACCTTCTCCTTTCTGAGTGTCAACTGATCTTTCTGTGGTGACAGCCGCTGAGAATGCCTCTGTTTGACTTTCAGCATCTTTCCGGAAAAGATGCATTTGAAACCTATACAATGAAACAAAAAAAATTGTCTGTAAATCATATAACTGAAATAGTAATTTTACTGTACACCCCAAGCTTAATTGTATGCGTAATGAATCTGGTAATGACCAAATCATTACAAACATACATGTTTTTATCATACCTACCCAAGAAAAAATATGAAAGAGAAAAGTAACAAACAAACACTTAGGCAGATTTCAATAATAACATATTGTTAACCCACATTGATTTAAACCCAGATAAGGATGAGATATTCTTTCATACTCTTCTTCAACATATCCATAAACCGCGGTACCTTTCAAGAATTGTAAGGATAATTTTGTGTTGCCCAACTGCTTGCCCAACAACTTGAGCTCACATGTCAATGTAAAATTTACTATGTTAACTTCCTGTCTTAGTGAACTGATTGGTTTCATATCGCTAAAAGATGTCCAGTCTTTTGATCAAAGTTTGATGTACACTCATTATTTACCTACTGTGTAAACTTCCTGTTTATGTGAGCAGTTGGTTTCATGAGTGAGAATTGAGATGCTAGCTTACTCCATGACACCATTGTGAAAAATTCCTGTTTACATGAATAGCTTGATTTCAGACTACCATTAATTTAACGCTAGATTACTCTCCACAAGAGATAGTTTCGGCCACCAAATTTAATAGATATTATAATTTTTGAACACTAAACATCAGATCATTCACAAGAAGCTGAACAAAAACAAGCATAGTACTGACTATATATAAAAAATATGATAACTTAGCACAGCATCATAAAGTATGAGCATCAGGCCTACACAAAAAAAACTGGTACTTTCTTACCTCCAGGCATGGCTATATAAAGGTTTATAAAGGTATAGCTATATGTACTAATATGGTCCCTCAATTTGTGAGGCTAATTTACCTAATTTCTTGCATAGCAGTTGGGTTCCTTCAAAAATCCCAAACACAGAAATGTACACATGATTGCTGGAATATTGGACAGACAGTCAGTAGATAACAGTATAACACCCTGTTGCCCACATGAACCATTAAAACTTGATTGCATATATGCTGGCTGTGGCTGACCTTAGAAAAACATAAGGTCTAGTTGCATACGCAGCGGTGTGAAAACATGTGAATCAGTTAGTAGTGATTCTAAATTATTTATGTATAGTAGATGCATTATTTTTATAGGAAAAATTGCAGGTTCATGTGGTTGTACTTGTACAGCACAGTAGGCCTTCCTCACTGGTGTATATTACAAAATTAGGGAATACAGTTACTATGAACACTAAATTCAGATACTTATTACTAATACTATAGGCCATGGTTTCCCAAACCTGGGGTCGCGACCCCAACTGGGGTCGCGAAGCAATTCTTGTGGGGTCGCAGGCTTGTTTCAAAATATATAAAAAAAATCTGAGGGTACCCAAAATTTACCCGAATTTGAACGTTCGCAGTCAAAATCCTACACAATTCACCCTGAAAACTCATATTTAGGGTTTTATTAGCGGCCGTTCTAGCGTTTTTCCTGAGTGAATCTGGCGTTTTTTGCTCAATTGTCGCTGGCCACCCTGCTTCTGTATATTCACTATATTGTTTTCACATACAACTACAGTACTGTACTACAGGTACATGTGGGCCTGCACAACTTCATTATTCCGGAGACACAAACTTGGGGTCGCGCTCGGATGGTGCCACATGAAATGGGGTCCCCGCCTTGAAAAGTTTGGGAACCACTGCTATAGGCCTTAGTCCTATGTTATATGCCTAGTTAATTATGACTGGGCATAGGTGAGGCTTTTCTTTCAAATGCTCATTCACAAGAATTATTCCTCAAACAAGGACAGCTGATAACAATTTAGAACCTGGAGGGGTGGGGATGAACAGATCACCTAGGCCTAGTGGTTAGAAAATATATTTCCATCAATTTGTTGAGGCAAAAAAACAGTTTACTTTTTGGTGATGAGAAGGCCCAGCTTTCCATGGCATAAATATGAGGGGTGAAACTAAAGACCCCCAGTCCCTGTCAGTCTTCTTTAGGAAGGATATTTTAATTTTTAACTGTATACAGTACAAAGTGGCTATTCTTACGACTAGTTGTAAGAATAGTTTCCGACTACGCATGGGCAGTTGCTATTTTTATGATTAGGAGTACTAATTTTACGACGAGGAGTAACAATAACTTCCGGTTAGGGTTAGGATTGAGGTTTAGGGTTATGTTTAGGGTTAGGGTTACCCCTACTACATGCGCAGTTGCTTTATTTACTTTACTGCACTTGAATTTGCCTTTGTCGTAAGAATAGTTTATAAATAATTGTTACGACTAGTAGTCGTAAGAATAGCCACGGCCTATACAGTATCCTCATGACAAGCATTCACAAACAGTGATGATGATGACTCAGTAATACAACTTACTGCTATTTTGTGATAGGATAAGTATGATAAGGTTAGCATACGCTAGGTCCATTGGAAAAATAATGAATGATAGGCCTAGTTACAAAGCCTAGGCTCATCAAATCATGTATGTTACAAATACAATAGCATAGACACTGCAAAGTTCGAACACCTAAGCCTTAAAATACCCCAAAAACTATCTTCATTTTATTGACAGATATGTACGTACATACTTGCGCACGGGTCATTTTGGAGAGGAAATAACTGTAGCTTCCTAGTTTTTAGTGATATTGGCTTTCGCTTGTAGGTTATCATGGTGAAATTGTGTATTTCTTAGGGGTGTCCGAACTTTGCAGTTTTCTGTACTTCGCAATACTGACAGTTACCTAGGACAATACCCTGTAGTACTACTATGTACTAGTATTACCCTATACAGTTTTAGCCTAGCTTAGCAAATCATTACCTTTTTGTGTGATCCTGAAGCAAATGTTCTGCGAAATCTGCGTTGCTAACAGAAGTCAAATCGTGGACATGTTTGTAGAGCTCTTTCTCCATTTGCCAGTTTACGTAGGAACGTAGAAGATAGATCTTCGTGGCATCTCTTCGTCGCTGTTGTTCCTTTGCACTGCTGTTTTGTCAGGTCCATGCAACAATGGCTTTCCTCCACTTGAACCTACGCTCGTTCCAGGATAAGGTCGTTTTCTTTCGCCCGATTCTCCTTGCCCTGATCCCTTTTCCATGATTGTCACTATACTCTAGTCTAATCGAATGTATTTGTACGAAAATCGTACAGTATTCTTTACTCAAAAGGCACACAAACAACAAACTATCGCGTACGAAAATCCTTTGCGGTAAACAGCACAATAATCTGAAATGCTGTGTTATAACATTATGTGTGCATGGGTACGGGCTTGTTACGCATACGCTTGCCTGTGCTATTCACTGATCTAAATTTGCCACCGAGGTCACGTGAGTTTTCGGGGTCCCATTAAACCTCGCTGAAACCTCGAAAATGCCAGCGCCCTCTAAAAAAAGTCTACGAGCGATATCGCCTTTAACTTGTTCTTTATTGTAATGAGGCTTTGACGCCCAGTTGCGTTCTATATCGGACGATTATCGGTTACATTTTGCTGTTTGTAGTGTATATATAAGAATGCAAGCCGACGATCATTGATGGCCATTAGCCACCAGGAAGAAATTGTTACAGAGAACCGTCTATATTGACCACAACACCGACTATGGACGGTGAGGCACTTGAGTAATGAACATGTATGGACTATGAATGGGGTGATGGACAAAGGTAATAGAGATACAGAAGGTGAATACGGGAGCATGGCAGACAGAATAAATGAAAGAGGATGCACAATTCATTATGATTATTGTACCATCTCAACTCATCTGACATGTATTACTTTTTTCATAGATTGAATATTTTCCCAGTAATTGAGGAATTGCAAGTAGTGTATAGACCACAACCGGGGCACAAGGGGGACCCGATATAGGACGTCAAGTGGGACCGGAACTAGGGCAAAATGGACAGTGGGGACCGGAACTAGGGCAAAATGGACATTGGGGACCCAGACCGGGGCAAAATGGACAGTGGGGACCCCAACCGGGGCATAATCGACAAGGGGGACCCGAACTAGGGCAAAATGGACATTGGGGACCGGAACTAGGGCAAAATGGACAGTGGGGACCCGAACTAGGGCATTTCTGGAAAATGAGAACAAAAGCGATGTGTTGTACAGTTTTGTTTTTTATTCGAGTGCATCATTTCTTCACATCAAACAAGAAAATATATTGAACAAAAGGATAAGTCAATAGTGGCTTTAGTGACAATAACAATAGCGACTCGTCCGTTAGGTAGGATATCGATTTCTGTTTGAGGCAAACAATTACTAACCCCTAAGATCATCGTCCGTTAGCTATTTTCGCGCTCAGTACACAATGAAACTCAATGTTCTCCTTTGGGGTCTTAACCTTTCCTTTAGGATATATTTTGTGTGGTACAGTAATGTAGCGGGGGGACGAATTTTCCACACAAAAAAATAGTACACAATTATATACAAACACACTAGCTACATATGAGAAAAACACTGTATTGAATATTGAAAGGTATCCAACATCAGCACGACACTTTTCTAAACTCGTTAAAGTCAAAATAGATTTACCTAAAAGTTTCACTTGATCTGATACTAAAAAACGTTTGCACCGAACAGTTCATGAAACGTCACTTTGTAAATAATAAAATTAAAACAGATAAAAGATGCATCGCTAAACACATTTCATATAAAATGTATGTCAATTTAAGAAAACACTTCATTTAAAATAAATAAACACATAAAATCATGCATGATTATGTTTAGAACAACAACTTGGTAAGCACATGAAATAGTGAACATTGAAATGATCAATCGTTAAAGGTATGGATTGATAAAATAATATACATCTTGGTCATTACGGTGAACGTCATCGGTAAACCTTCCAACGATATCCGCCATACGTTGTCCACGGTTGTTATTTCTTTCTTCAGATCGATCGTATAGTCACCCACGTCTCTCTGACAACTTACACATCGTTGTCATTGTCCTCCTCATCATCACTTTCGTATTTGTTCTTCAGTCCATGATGTAATATCTTAGACATTTCCTTATTGAGTTCGAGCAAGTGCATCCAAGTCTCCACAGCATCATACGTGCGTTCACCATCCCCGTCATCGTGATCGTCACCACCATTATCATCACTGCTACTACTGCCAGTACCGTCTGATGTTTCAATCGGCTCATCCGAACTATTTTGTTCATTACTTCCCTCAGTATCCACCAGGTCATCGTCCTCTTCACTGCGGTCATCGGTCGAATCACTTTCACGATGTTTGCATTTCACGCCGACACGACGCGTATTCACATAACGATCTCTATTACCATTCACACTGTCATCCTCGCTTTTAGTTACCATCGCCGCCTTTTGATTACTAGGGTGAATGATGGATTCGTGTCGACGAAGATTGAACTGACGGTTAAATCCTTTATTGCATATTTTACAACGAAATCTCATCTTGAGGGTGTGTACTCTTTTGTGTCATTCGACGCAATGAGAGCTATTAAACAAAAATGTGAATGATATACTTTTTGAATATATCAATATGAGCACATGCTCAATTGCTCATCTAAACGACTCTCTTTTGCTCACGATGTGCTCTTTTGCTCTTTGAGTCACTCCTTTTATGCTCGCGTGCTCATCACATGAACCACATCATGCGTTTTTGTTTTGTTGCTAATTCTAATATGAGCACATGCTCAATTGCTCATCTAAACGACTCTTTTTTGCTCACGGTGTGCTCTTTTGCTCTTTGAGTCACTCCTTTTATGCTCGCGCGCTCATCACATGAACCACATCATGCGTTTATGTTTTGCTGCTAATTCTAATATGAGCACATGCTCAATTGCTCATCTAAACGACTCTTTTTTGCTCACGGTGTGCTCTTTTGCTCTTTGAGTCACTCATTTTGTACTCGCGTGCTCATCACATGAACCACATCACGCGTTTTTGTTTTGTTGCTAATTCTAATATGAGCACATGCTCAATTGCTCATCTAAACGACTCTTTTTTTCTCACGGTGTGCTCTTCGAGTCACTCATTTTGTGCTCATATTTAAAAAATGATATAATCCACGGTAAAGGTTCCAGTGAAAATAATATCGTATAAATCCACGGAACTTGCTTCGAAGGTCCGACAAAGGGAAGAGAGAAAGTATCCCGGTAAATGAATCCGATTGGTCTATGTGTATCAAGTTTTATGTCGTGTACGTGGCACAGGCAAAAGATCCTCAGGTATGGGACCAATCAAGCCTGCTCGTGCAATGTATCAGCCAAAAACGCATCGACTTGGTTACTTTTCAGCCATGACGCACTTTTCCCGATCAAAATTTGGCACAAAGTGAGACTGTCCTACCTAACCACTGTTTGTATACCCCCAATACTTTAGCAAGTTCTAATGGAGCACCTTCCTCCCCGAAGACTATTTGACCTTCTGCCCCCTTTACCCCTCTTTGAAAACGATCGATCGGGACCATTGTCTGCCACCAGCCTAAGATTCCAACACACACAATGAGGCATTATCGATACTTGGGTGAGACTTGGCATGTATAATGTGCACATATACGCAGTGTATATAGTGTATTTGTATAACACTGTGTGAGCTATAGGCACAACGTATGAGACCATCGTAACCCATGTTTGGATCATCCTTATTTTGGATAACTGGCTCGCTTCTCGGCCTTTTGGCTAAGATCATATGTAGTATCTGTTCTTTTCGGGAATGGTGATGCACACCTGACGATGATCACACGGTCACAGTCCCGATGCAAGGGGACTGGGGTTAGAAGCGGATCAGTCGTTCAGTAGTTTGGTTTTCGTGCCCAGGTTCTTTCCTGAGCGACTTTTTCTTAAAAAGTATTTTGGATAACTGGCTCTTATTAGCCAGGTAAGTTTTCTTTTCTAACCGCAAAGTTTTGGTTTTCACTCGTTTCCCCTTGAAACATTAGTTTGTCTGTAACTTGCTATTCCCCGGAAAAGTCAACACTAACGAGATTTTTCTTTCCTAGAGTTTTCTCAGTACTACGATAGGGCGAGCATACTTTTTTGGATGTCTAAATAACGATGGTAAAATGGAACTAAGATCACCGTTAGGTCTACAATAAATTTACATTTTACTTGAGTCGTATGGTAAAATGGACCTCAAAACACCTTTTTGTGTACAATAAAGATTGTGCTTGATGATATACACACATCGTACATTTGGATATGGTATTTTTATACGGTCCTAAGTTTAAAATAACGTAGACTATATAAAGATCTATGTATTTGGGTAAATATATATATATATATACAGGCCTATGTTGTAAAGTATCGGAGCCTTTACATGATAGAAGAATATATAACTGAACTAGCCTAAATGTATTAAATTAACCAACCTCTTAAATTAGACCAATGCCTAAATGGCCTACCACTATAGTTAAGCCTATACATACGTTAGAAATAAATGAGACGACACAATGCATGTTTAAGGAGAGTGTTGAGTCTGCTCTTTCTGGAATATTTGATAACCCTTTGTAGAGTCGGTTAAAAAGTTTTAAAAAAAAAAGTACTGATCAGCTTAAGTCTGACAAGGTCTTCGATGGTTTCTTCTTCCTCCTTAATGTCCTCATCTACCATGGTGAGTTTTATTTTCCCTTAAATATATAAAACTATCTATGCACCGTTTGACGCTATTGTACGTAAAAACATTTGTACCGCTGGCTATATGTTACACAGTGTAAAAACATCAACGAATGTGAATAGTACACGTATTGAACAAACGGATAAGTCAATAGTGACTTTAGTGACAATAACAATAGCGACTCGTCCGTTAGGTAGGATATCGATGTTTGAGGCAAACAATTACTAGCCCCTAAGATGATCGTCCGTTTGCTATATTCGCTCTGTTTATAAGACACGTTACGGTTAAGAATTTCGCGATCGGAAACAAAGTTGCAAGTCCTAGATCAATTTTAGGGATGACATCATCAGTTGCATAAGTACATCGTACGAGTGAGTACTGCGCATGTGTAAAGAGGCGGTGCTTACATGATTTGGCGGTATTTTTGAAACTAGCCATTACCTATACTTACACTGTGGCGTACACACTAAACGCTATTAACATTTGGAACCCTATATAAGACGATGTCTCTGTGGTGATTACGTCATTTGAGCAATAGCCTCGAAGATGGCTAGCACGAGCATATTGTGTCTTTTATTGTCAACGTTTTGAAACACCAACGCAAATTGTAAATCACCCGGTGGCCTGCATTTGTATTCCACCGTTGGGTATTTGCGGCATGTGGAGGAGGAGAAGGAGCCTGAAGGAGCAGAGGATAACGGGAAAAGAATACAATGTCTTCATAGAGACACTGGCAGAAATTTTCCCGGAAACTCACCATGGTAGATGAGGACATTAAGGAGGAAGAAGAAACCATCGAAGACCTTGTCAGACTTAAGCTGATCAGTACTTTTTTTTTTAAAACTTTTTAACCGACTCTACAAAGGGTTATCAAATATTCCAGAAAGAGCAGACTCAACACTCTCCTTAAACATGCATTGTGTCGTCTCATTTATTTCTAACGTATGTATAGGCTTAACTATAGTGGTAGGCCATTTAGGCATTGGTCTAATTTAAGAGGTTGGTTAATTTAATACATTTAGGCTAGTTCAGTTATATATTCTTCTATCATGTAAAGGCTCCGATACTTTACAACATAGGCCTGTATATATATATATATATTTACCCAAATACATAGATCTTTATATAGTCTACGTTATTTTAAACTTAGGACCGTATAAAAATACCATATCCAAATGTACGATGTGTGTATATCATCAAGCACAATCTTTATTGTACACAAAAAGGTGTTTTGAGGTCCATTTTACCATACGACTCAAGTAAAATGTAAATTTATTGTAGACCTAACGGTGATCTTAGTTCCATTTTACCATCGTTATTTAGACATCCAAAAAAGTATGCTCGCCCTATCGTAGTACTGAGAAAACTCTAGGAAAGAAAAATCTCGTTAGTGTTGACTTTTCCGGGGAATAGCAAGTTACAGACAAACTAATGTTTCAAGGGGAAACGAGTGAAAACCAAAACTTTGCGGTTAGAAAAGAAAACTTACCTGGCTAATAAGAGCCAGTTATCCAAAATACTTTTTAAGAAAAAGTCGCTCAGGAAAGAACCTGGGCACGAAAACCAAACTACTGAACGACTGATCCGCTTCTAACCCCAGTCCCCTTGCATCGGGACTGTGACCGTGTGATCATCGTCAGGTGTGCATCACCATTCCCGAAAAGAACAGATACTACATATGATCTTAGCCAAAAGGCCGAGAAGCGAGCCAGTTATCCAAAATAAGGATGATCCAAACATGGGTTACGATGGTCTCATACGTTGTGCCTATAGCTCACACAGTGTTATACAAATACACTATATACACTGCGTATATGTGCACATTATACATGCCAAGTCTCACCCAAGTATCGATAATGCCTCATTGTGTGTGTTGGAATCTTAGGCTGGTGGCAGACAATGGTCCCGATCGATCGTTTTCAAAGAGGGGTAAAGGGGGCAGAAGGTCAAATAGTCTTCGGGGAGGAAGGTGCTCCATTAGAACTTGCTAACGTATTGGGGGTATACAAACAGTGGTTAGGTAGGACAGTCTCACTTTGTGCCAAATTTTGATCGGGAAAAGTGCGTCATGGCTGAAAAGTAACCAAGTCGATGCGTTTTTGGCTGATACATTGCACGAGCAGGCTTGATTGGTCCCATACCTGAGGATCTTTTGCCTGTGCCACGTACACGACATAAAACTTGATACACATAGACCAATCGGATTCATTTACCGGGATACTTTCTCTCTTCCCTTTGTCGGACCTTCGAAGCAAGTTCCGTGGATTTATACGATATTATTTTCACTGGAACCTTTACCGTGGATTATATCATTTTTTAAATATGAGCACAAAATGAGTGACTCGAAGAGCACACCGTGAGAAAAAAAGAGTCGTTTAGATGAGCAATTGAGCATGTGCTCATATTAGAATTAGCAACAAAACAAAAACGCGTGATGTGGTTCATGTGATGAGCACGCGAGTACAAAATGAGTGACTCAAAGAGCAAAAGAGCACACCGTGAGCAAAAAAGAGTCGTTTAGATGAGCAATTGAGCATGTGCTCATATTAGAATTAGCAGCAAAACATAAACGCATGATGTGGTTCATGTGATGAGCGCGCGAGCATAAAAGGAGTGACTCAAAGAGCAAAAGAGCACACCGTGAGCAAAAAAGAGTCGTTTAGATGAGCAATTGAGCATGTGCTCATATTAGAATTAGCAACAAAACAAAAACGCATGATGTGGTTCATGTGATGAGCACGCGAGCATAAAAGGAGTGACTCAAAGAGCAAAAGAGCACATCGTGAGCAAAAGAGAGTCGTTTAGATGAGCAATTGAGCATGTGCTCATATTGATATATTCAAAAAGTATATCATTCACATTTTTGTTTAATAGCTCTCATTGCGTCGAATGACACAAAAGAGTACACACCCTCAAGATGAGATTTCGTTGTAAAATATGCAATAAAGGATTTAACCGTCAGTTCAATCTTCGTCGACACGAATCCATCATTCACCCTAGTAATCAAAAGGCGGCGATGGTAACTAAAAGCGAGGATGACAGTGTGAATGGTAATAGAGATCGTTATGTGAATACGCGTCGTGTCGGCGTGAAATGCAAACATCGTGAAAGTGATTCGACCGATGACCGCAGTGAAGAGGACGATGACCTGGTGGATACTGAGGGAAGTAATGAACAAAATAGTTCGGATGAGCCGATTGAAACATCAGACGGTACTGGCAGTAGTAGCAGTGATGATAATGGTGGTGACGATCACGATGACGGGGATGGTGAACGCACGTATGATGCTGTGGAGACTTGGATGCACTTGCTCGAACTCAATAAGGAAATGTCTAAGATATTACATCATGGACTGAAGAACAAATACGAAAGTGATGATGAGGAGGACAATGACAACGATGTGTAAGTTGTCAGAGAGACGTGGGTGACTATACGATCGATCTGAAGAAAGAAATAACAACCGTGGACAACGTATGGCGGATATCGTTGGAAGGTTTACCGATGACGTTCACCGTAATGACCAAGATGTATATTATTTTATCAATCCATACCTTTAACGATTGATCATTTCAATGTTCACTATTTCATGTGCTTACCAAGTTGTTGTTCTAAACATAATCATGCATGATTTTATGTGTTTATTTATTTTAAATGAAGTGTTTTCTTAAATTGACATACATTTTATATGAAATGTGTTTAGCGATGCATCTTTTATCTGTTTTAATTTTATTATTTACAAAGTGACGTTTCATGAACTGTTCGGTGCAAACGTTTTTTAGTATCAGATCAAGTGAAACTTTTAGGTAAATCTATTTTGACTTTAACGAGTTTAGAAAAGTGTCGTGCTGATGTTGGATACCTTTCAATATTCAATACAGTGTTTTTCTCATATGTAGCTAGTGTGTTTGTATATAATTGTGTACTATTTTTTTGTGTGGAAAATTCGTCCCCCCGCTACATTACTGTACCACACAAAATATATCCTAAAGGAAAGGTTAAGACCCCAAAGGAGAACATTGAGTTTCATTGTGTACTGAGCGCGAAAATAGCTAACGGACGATGATCTTAGGGGTTAGTAATTGTTTGCCTCAAACAGAAATCGATATCCTACCTAACGGACGAGTCGCTATTGTTATTGTCACTAAAGCCACTATTGACTTATCCTTTTGTTCAATATATTTTCTTGTTTGATGTGAAGAAATGATGCACTCGAATAAAAAACAAAACTGTACAACACATCGCTTTTGTTCTCATTTTCCAGAAATGCCCTAGTTCGGGTCCCCACTGTCCATTTTGCCCTAGTTCCGGTCCCCAATGTCCATTTTGCCCTAGTTCGGGTCCCCCTTGTCGATTATGCCCCGGTTGGGGTCCCCACTGTCCATTTTGCCCCGGTCTGGGTCCCCAATGTCCATTTTGCCCTAGTTCCGGTCCCCACTGTCCATTTTGCCCTAGTTCCGGTCCCACTTGACGTCCTATATCGGGTCCCCCTTGTGCCCCGGTTGTGGTCTATACACTACTATTGCATACATGAAATTTATATTTCAAAGCTGAACTCATGCAGCCTAAAACACTCCGGGGGCCGTTTCCGGCCATCTGGGGAGTTTGTAAAGCCTAAAATGTTCTTGTACGCTCCGCGCCAACTGATGGTGGCGCTCCAGCTTAGATAGTTTACTAATATCACCTCCCCCCCCCCCCCACTCTTCGGAACATATGTGCGCCACTGATGGAACCATACTAATGTAGTGTCTGTGTAGCCTCAAGCCATGCAAGGAGCTATCACCGATAGAGTTGTCTGGTGGAGTGAGATGTCACTGACAGCGAGAGGTTTATGTTACCAACACACTGTTACAAAAACGTATTCTTATAGTAGAATACCGGCAGCCAGGATGCCTGCGTTAAGTCGCAATTTAACAGAAGTTCGTGAAAAACGGTGCCCCGTTCTAAAACGAATACATTAGAACCGTGAATCAAAAAGTAAGAGTTAATGCTGTAAAGGAATAAATTCTCTCCTGTTAACGATTCCTACTGTTATCAAAGTTTGTCGAATTTTTTACTTCTTTTGCAATTAATTCTTCAGTGGCCAACCCATTTAGTGTAAATTAAACCCGACACGCGTCAATGTGTGTACTTTTCTAAGTATATATGTTATGCGCTATCGACCGATTTGCGCCATCGATCGATAGAGCTGCGCTATCTATGGATCCGTCGTTAGCGCAAGCATCGGTAGATCGCGCAGGTATCGATCGATGGCGCAGGCAGATCGACGGATTGTATGTCTATTTTTGATAATGACAATGTTTTTTCTTAAACTTCAGGATGACGCCAAGTGCTGTTTAATGGACACATCACCGATTTTTCTAAAAAATTGCCCGTTTAATTATTATTTTCTATGTAAATATTTATGATAAATTCAATAAAATTTTATCAATTGATAGTGATACAATGAGTTCCAATAACTTGGTTGTATCATGGAGATAACCTAAATCCATTGCTGAATCAGGCATATGTATCAGGTTTTATCATATGTCTTCAGGCCTTGGTTCTAAGAAATCTGCTAAATTACTGATGGGATTGGGCCAACAGTGACTATCGACCTCATATAGTACTGATATATAGTGACGATATTCGTAAAAATGGAAAAAGAGCCAGCTTTTCGAGAACACATGCAGGAGACCGTCGACCGCCAAGCTGCTTCAACAAAGAGCCCAGTCATTAGCGCGGAGAAGTACGATGCCATAAAATCTCATCTTCTGCATCCAAGCATCAAGGTGGACTCGCACTTCCGACATTGGGTCAAAACACGGAATTTTCAGATTCTCGACCTCCCTGGCCTCGAGGGAAGCGCCAAGTTCCTGCGAGTTGTCAATGCTGAAAACGTGTTCGATGTCGTGAAGGGTATTCACGTAGACAAGGCCTGCAGTTCCCCTTTAAATCTCATCCTACACGACCCACGAACTATCGATTGATAGCGCAGCGCTATCTACCGATGGCGCAAATCGGTCGATAGCGCACAACATAACCAAGAAAAGAACCTGGGCACGAAAACCAAACTACCGAACGACTGATCCGCTCTCACCCATAGTCCCCTTGCATAGAGACTGTGACTGTGCGATCTCCGTCGGGTGTGTATCACCATTCCCCTCGAAAGGGAACACCTAATTTATTATACATTTAATTTTAGTTTTAGTAAATGCTTCAGAGCTAAGTCAACTACATATATATACCATCTTTGTGTATTTGAGAAAATAGTGAACACTGTGACGTTAATTTTAGCCCAAACAACAACAGTTTTTAACCAGTAAACACATGGTTTGATATCAAATGAAGTAACCCTACCAACTTTTTAAATAATAAGAAACATGATGCGCATAATTCAACACAGAAATCACCAAACGAGAATATAACCCGCATAATTTTGGTAGCACTTTTTTTTATTAATATGCAAATTGAACAGTGTCCGATGTTTGTTAGTTGATACAGAACGGTGATAACTTGTAATTGTGCATTCATGCAAAGGTGTTATAATACCCACTATTAAAGACAAATTATTATTGGCGTCATGCAGTTTATAATGCATTCACCTGTTATTCTATATACAAACAATGGTGAATGTTAATTTACAATATAAAGGCACTGCTGTATGTCCATAACGTCTTATTTTCAAAATGTCACTATTAATTTACAGGGTCTGTTTTGTCTTCGAGAGAGCTCCCTGCTATAATTAGACAACTTTTACAGAGAGAGAGAGAGAGAGCTCCCTGGTGTTGTTAGGGAGCGATCACAAACATAGCTCCCTAATATTAATAGGAGCTGTCACAAAGACGGTTGCCTGGTAAAATTAGGGAGCTGTCTCAGAGAGGTCCTTGGTATAATTTAGGCAGCTGTTACAGAAAGAGTTCCCTGGTATTATTTGAGAGCTGTCACAAACAGAGCTCCCTAGAATTAATATGAGCTGTCAAAAAGACGGTTGCCTGATATAATTAGGAAGCTGTCACAGAGAGGTCCAGGGTTTAATTAGGCAGCTGGTGCATAGAATAATCCCTAGTATTTTTAGGGAGCTGTAACAAAAGAGCTCCCTAGAATTAATATGAGCTGTCTAAAAGTGGGTTCCCTGGTATAATAAAGGAGCTGTTACAGAGATAACTCCCTGGTATTATCAGGGAGCTGTCACAAACAGAGCTCCCTGATATTAATATTACCTGTAGCTGTCACAAAAAAAGGTTTCCCTTGTATAATTAGGGAGATGTCAGAATGGGTACACCCTGGTATAATTAGGGAGCTGTCATGGAGAGATGTCATTGGTGTTACACTAAGCCCCCCCCCCCCCCCTCCTCATTACCAATGTTTCGTTTTTGTTGCGTAGAAGTATAGAAGACGCGAATATAGCATTGTACTGGATCAAAGTATCAATATAGATAACAATATCAGCTGATCAGCTATATTGTAAACTGTTTGTTTGTTATGTAAATATCGCGTGATGGTTTCTGGAAGGCTAAATAAATACTATGAATTGTGTAACATAAGTGACTTTTAGTGCGCGGTTGTTGATGTGATGTTTGATTTTTAAATCGATATTCTCATTTGTATCGGCGTTACAAGGGAAATATGAAAATAATTTTACCCATTCCACTCTCCCACGAACATAACATATAGCTTTGTATTGACTCAAATGTTCTTTACCACTGCAGGTACAACAAAAAAATGCATATATTACACATACAGGTTGCATTTGCAGAGACCAAATCTTGGAATATCACTCATTTGTGCATATTCCTCAATCGTCTATCAGCTCTTAATTATAATTATGTAATGTTTTATTGCAGATCCTCAAAGTGCTTGTCTGGTTTCAACATTCTTGGTGTATTGTTGTGGACAATTGTGACATATTAGGTTAAATTGATTTTTTCCTGTAAAGGTGGAGGATGGTGAAAGATGTAACAACGGATTGTTAGAAATAGCTGAATTATACCATTATACCATTGTAATCACTACAGCGGTATTATCTATATATCGGCAGAGTGGTATTGAAGGTTAGGTGGGGTTGCCGAAAGACCCCTGGTTAAAAAACTCTCCCGTTAATAAGATAAATGCAATTTGAAATGTTTGAAGAATGAGACTTAACATTACCATTATATCTAAGATACAATGTGAATGTACGTCCTAACACATGGGATTAAATGCATACAATAACAAAAAGACTATACTTTATTAGTATTATTATTATTATGAATTATAAATAAGTTATGAAAATATACTCGATCTTTTATATTAAGTTTAAGACGAAGCATTTAAACCAAAAAGGAAACTTCAATACCTTGATCTACAGAGTCATGTAAACGTTGTTATTAACCATGAACAAATTAAGATTCAACCATGACAGTACCAGATATGTATAAGACCAACAAAACAATAAAATCCATTTAGAAATCGAATGATGGCTTTTGAAAGAAGGGCCATTACACCCTAGAAATCTCTACCAGACAGGGGAGGAGAAGGTGATATTTCATTCAGAATTTACAACCGTTCTAGCTATTGTAGTGCGCACGCGCGCTACAATATTGGGAATACAAGCCCGCTCCACCATCCGCATGTCTGGCTGGTGAATGCCAGCTGAACATACACTCTTCATAGCAATCTCAAATTCACATCTTGGCTACGCAGGAAAAAATCCAGACCCAGATTTGCAAAGAATTGTTTCGGCAAACAGTTAATTCTGCACTGGCACACGTAAACAAAAATGATCCCATTGAGTAGAATACTTCTTCAAAACAATACGTAAAATTCTCTACTTTGGTTCGTTTTTCTCGAATTGAACAAGACAGGTAACATTTGAACGCATTTGAGTTAATAAAAAAAAAATTGCACGCAACAAATGTTAATCGTATTATGCACAACAACTCGGTGTTATTTGGTGATCTCGGGCACGAACAGCTAGCCCGTAATGGTATGGCATTATATACTACACAGTCAAAGTTAGTTGCCAGAGCTAGCTGCTCTGTACGTATATTACGTGTTTTGGATCATGAACCAGGGCCAGGAAACCGAACAAGCAATTTTTAATCGCCCGGAGTGTGTAATAGTGCAATGAGAGACTGGACCTACATTGTATTCGTTAGAGTAATTGTGCATTAGGCCTTCGGTGTAAATCACCGTATGTTCGTTAACTTTCGCTAACTAGGCGAGGATCATAGAAATTGAAGTAGGGGAATGGCGTCATGCGACATATAATGAAGCCACCCATCCAACTGGTGGCGCTTTGCTTATACGACAAGAAAGTACTGGCGCGTAATACAAGCACTAGGTCTTTGACATAACTGAAGTGATAAAGTTGACATAAATCACTCGAAATGGTGATATCGTGTGCCGCATTTGGGTGCCAAACATGTGGCAGTGGACTGTAAGTTTTACAAGTTATTCTTAGGTATCGATAATAGAAGCAATTACATAGGAATCTAATTTCTTTACTAGTGTCGTCTGCTCAGCTGATGTTGTTATTCACTGGACCCTGGATATAGTTAGCCTAAGCCCTAGACCGGCCACGGCGGCTTTCGGATGCGATATAACTAAAGCCTAATTTTAAAAATGTTAACACCTCATTTTTCTCAAAACTGTTTCCCTAACGACAGATCCACATGCCAGAATAACATGGGATGATGGTTATGATGTCGTGGGCTTGCCACTAACAATTCAATAATAGAAAACTAGGCTACTACCGACTTTGCAACGTTAAAATTAAACTAATAACTGCATGCACAGACTAATATGGAAATATTACACGAAACAAGGTGTGTGGGAAGGGGAAGAGGGGTGGTGGGTTGCCTTTACACGGCATTTTTTAAGGGACAACTTGGCTATGTCACTATTTGAGTGGAGCAGTAAAATAATACAAACAAGACAGATGTTTGCCATATGCCTCTCAGATACCAGAAATGACACTTTCCAGACATTAAAAGTTGCACAAACACTCCACTTACTCGAGTCATTATAGATGCGAGAAAAAGCCAGGAGTATAGTACTTACCACTATGGTCACCATAACATGTCTCTGTTGCGCAAAGTACGCCTTCTCTTTCAGAAAAAGCGGGTAAAATCAAATTCAGTTTGAAAGTCGAATGCACAATATGTATATGTAGAGACTAACAAATGATCAGGCCTTTTGCCGTGCACTACAAAGCGCCCTCTATTTTTTCAAGGCTATACTGCTTAAACAGACGGCGATAAACTGTGTCAGCTTTCTTCCTTGTTCAATTTCTATGACGTTAACATGTTGTTCAAGTTGACCAATCAGTGTCCAGGACTGGGTATTCTCTGTCACGTCCGGAAAATACGTGAGTCTTTCTTAAATACAATATGGTTACAAAGACCCATCCATTGAATATCAATTACAGCAAACTAAATTTCGCCTTCATCGCGCACCACAATGACACGTATTTGTATACAGTTGTTTTAGTTATTTGTAGATGTTATTACATATTGCAGACTGGATGTAACATTTACCTTCAATACACGACATCCGTGTATGTGACCTATGCTGCTGGGATGTATCAAGTTAGTATCATTTGCCGTTAAGATGAACAAAATAAAACTAATGGATGCTGTTAGCTCCGGAATATTATTTTGTTATCTGTTTTAGAAAAGGCCAATTTATTAGGGACAATAAATTTTTCTCTTGATTGCCCTTCAAAGCTGCTCTATAAAGTTCATCGGGACTCATGAGAATTTTCACAGTGAGAAAAAATTGCATCTTCGTTATCCATCTTTTAAAAACATGATAATTTAAAACGTAATGAAACTGAAGCATCTTATCTTCAATCTAAACAAAATATCTAGCCATATATCGTAATAATGATAATATCACCAAAATATGAAACAATTATACGATACCACGGGGCAAACTTCTTATGATCTTTATATTTAAATTAAAATAAACTGTCACCAAACTGCTTATCCACTAGAGAGCCTGTGTAAGAGAATGTGTAAAAGTAAGTTGGCCTGACGTTTTGATCCTAGCAGGATCTACTTCAGAGGCTAAATGACAAGTGATCATTACGATCCTGCTAAGATCGAAACGTCAGGCCAACTTATTTGTACACGATCATTATATTTGTTTGTTGTGTAAACAGTGACTGTCGTACAACGGTAGTAAAGTACGTTATATATTTAGTTTGTGGTACAGGATAAGTAAATAGCGATAACAATAGGCAAGCATGTTCCTGAATACGAAAGGTAGGTTAGATGTGAACATATGTTAGTATTAATATAGTTAGTTATGGAAAAGAAAGATAGATACGAAAATAAATATATTCATATTAAGAAGTAAAAACAAACAGCATTTAAAGAACGGAAAGCCCTGTTATTTGAAAAGTCCCCTTTTCTCACGTTCTGATATGTAACAAGTGAAATGCGTTTCGTTTTCTTTTATGGAAATCACTGCTTAATACGAATGAAAACATCTATTGCTTTAATAATTTATAATCTCGTTACTATGGATGACACGTTATTGATTTAATTTTACTGTTAGCTGAACCTTGAGCTGAGTTTATCACAGTGTTTTCATCAAGCCAATGTTTGTCAAGTCACAAGTCTTTCGCTCATGTCAAGCGTATAACAGCAGCTTATATAGTCATTCTAGACGTAAGCCTAATGATAATCAACAACCGATGCCCAACGAGGCATCTTTATCAAGTGCTTCGGGTCCTGTGAATGACGTGTTTCAGTGAGCTCTTGTTACAATGCTATGGAGGCTACTCTTTTCTACAAGAGTAGTCATATACACTGGGCAGCAACTGAAGTAATATTGTACCGTTATGGAGGGCAGGAGTAGAGGGGTAGCTAGGGGAGGGGGACAGGCCCTCAAGTATTTGTCTGCCACCCCCAGTCATATACACTGGGCAGTAACTGAACTTCAGTGTAAAACCGGTGTACTTTTACTCTCTTAATACGCAAATATAATGTTAATACAAAATCAAAGATTTACTTACTCTGTACAGAGACTAATCTTGTATCATAATGGAGGGCAGGGGAGGAGCAGAAGGGTCTATACGGCAATAGGTCCTCAAATATTTGTCTGCCACCCCTTGAAATTATCGAAACTGGAATAGAGATAAACATTATAGTATGAAACATTATTGCCTAGGTTTCCTTTTTTCTGTTGGTTTTATCTGTACCAGGTGTTAACATCCGCTCCAACTGTTAATACCAAGCACGCAATATAATATCTGAGGGTTGCTCAGAAGGAACATTGATCCCGGATTTTTTTTTAAAACATTCTTGGTCGAATTAACCCTGCTTATACCTCGACTTTTGACTATTATTTTCCAAAACAAAAACGATTTTATATCTTGACATTTTGTGGTTTTATTTCTGATATTTAATTTTTCTTATAGAACAATTTAGACTGATATCGCAACTTTCCACGCTTTCTAGAAATCGTAACGTTTGTCATGAAGTTTTGACGATTATCTCGAAAAAACCTGGTGTCCTCGACACTGAAGAATGTCTTCATCTAACAAGTGAACTAAGGAAGATGTGATGATCAGGCGCGGCGGAACGGGAAAATTATTGGGGGGGCTAATGTGTGGAGACTGTCTTAGCGGAGCGCCACCATTGGTTGGCGCGGAGCGTACAAGAAAATTTGGGGTTTTTCAAAACCCCAGATGGTCGGAAACGGCACTTCCCGATTGTTTTATGCTGCGAATACCTAGCCCTAAAATATGGGTCTCAAGCCTGCAATTTCTCAGATTGCACGTAAAAATCTGTAAAAACATTGTAATCTGTATATTCGATGGTGTTTTAAGAGAGTAGCTATTACTCGTAGTGTACTCGCAAAGACGTTTTTGAGTGTAGTAAATTACTACTTGCCAGTGGCGTAGGAAGGTACTTTTGAGTGGGGGGCTGAAGACTGATGGCCGGCCTGGGGGAGGGGTCTAAGGGGAGGGGGTGTCCCCCTCCTCTTTGGAATTTTTTGCATTTCCAGGTAGCCTCAGATGCAATTTGGTGCAATATAGCACACTTTAACACCCACTCCATTTTGTAAACTTAATTTTGTATTTTCACCAGGCCTTAGATGCAATTTGGTGCTCCAAATGAGATTTTTTTTCTCATTTGGAATGAAAAAGGGGTTTTCTGACTTGCGAAGCGGGGGGGGGGGGGGGGGGGCGGAATGATACTTCCGCCCCCCCCCCCCCCCACATTTTTCACTAGGGGGATGGCGCCCCCCAGCCCCCCGGTTCCTACCCCCTTGCTACTTGCAATTAAATGCAATACTTAAATAAATGTCATAAGAAAAAACAGAAAGCATTTCTTAATGTCAACAAATGGGTAACAAGTATGCATTGAAAAATATGGTAAATATTGGGGGGCTTATCATGCATTTGCCCCCTCAACTTTTTCATTGGGGGGCTGAGCCCCCCCCCCCCCCCCCCCAAGCCCCCCGGTTCCGCCGCCACTGGTGATGATCCCCCCCTCCCTCTTCTTCCCTCCGGCCTCCCCTTCCGACTCATACACCTCCCTTTGACACTCCAGGTATTCAGTCATTCGGTACAACGAATATCACCTTTGTGTTATTATACTAATTCACGTCACAAGAACACTCCGTCTTCAACGCAATCCAATTCCATGATATTAAACTACTGCGTGTACATGGCTATGCACTGAATGTAAGGAAAGATAGAACAAACACCGTCTTTAACCATCACGCCCCCATCACCATCCCATCCCTAGTAATTCCACAATATATGTGACTCCATGTGTGGTTCCATGTAGTGGGTCACGTTTTTCATCGTATATCGAGTGAAATATAGGCTTACTTTGTACTATGGAAACTGTGTACAACTAGCGCATTGTATGTAAGGAAGCAGGACACTTCGCCCAACAACCATTTCGCCCAACTGCCATTTCGCCCAACCTTACCATTTCGCCCAACCAGCCTGGTCATTTCGCCCAACCAGCCTAGTCATTTCGCCCAACCAGCCTGGTCATTTCGCCCAACCAGTCTGGTCATTTCGCCCAACCTTGATTAAATATGATATTTCAAAAGGAAACGTTCGGGAATTGTTAACGTTACAGGATACGAACCGAATATTAAGGAAACTTGAGGATTGATCAGTGTGTTAGGGGTTAGGTTTGATAGTAAACGTTGGAATATTAAGGAAACTTGAAGTCCTTTACTTTGTATAACTTTAGTAAGGAAACGTTCGGGAATTTTTAACGTTACAGGATACGAACCGAATATTAAGGAATCTTGAGGATGGATCAGTGTTTTAGGGGTTAGGTTTGATAGGTTTGATATAGTAAACGTTCGGGAATTGTTAACGTTACGGGATACGAACCGAGTATTAAGGAAACTTGAAGTCGTGGTTAAATTGATTACATATGTGATTACATATGTGGTTACATTGATAAAGTGGTTACAATGATTAAATATAGTAATTCAATATTACGGACGGGTTTTATCTATATTTTTTTCTTCAATTTAATAAGGAAACGTTCGGGAATTGGTAGTCAGTAGGATGGATCAGTGTTTTAGGGGTTACGTTTGATAGGTTTTTATGAAGACCGATTCCCCTGTGTTTGTATAATAATATAACTTCCATTGTATGCGTAAACGCCTAAAGTAGTGTAATCCTCCCATTATACCCGAAATAACTGCTCAGACTCCGATCGATATCGAGCGGACCTCACTTTTTTATTTACCTATTACGAAGTAGGCCTAACCTAACCCAAAATAAATCAAATTGAACTAGTGGAATAGAAAAAGTAATGTTATTCTGACTGAATATTAGTAAAAATAAGGTTGGGCGAAATGACCAACACGGTTGGGCGAAATGACCATGCTGGTTGGGCGAAATGACTATGATGGTTGGGCGAAATGACCATGCTGGTTGGGCGAAATGACCAGACTGGTTGGACGAAATGACCAGGCTGGTTGGGCGAAATGGCAGTTGGGCGAAATGGTTGTTGGGCGAAGTGACTAGAAAGCGTATGTAAATACTAACAACATCAAACAAACAGACAAGTCGTTCCAGACCCCAGGAAGAGGAGGGTTAGTTAACACACACTGTTTTCTGAGACATTGCTTCGTGATAACATGTACCGAGATACCAAACTAATAGGTAGCGTGGTTTAGATTACAATTCTAACCAGTACTTTACATACGGAGTAGTACTACAACATCCTTAGTTTAATAGTGTAAGTATAAATGCAATGTACAAACAAAACAACAATAACTCACTCGTTTAAGTTCAGCTGGAGTCTAGCAATGTATTATATTATATATAAAGCATTATTATACAAGTATAAATGAACAACGAAAAAATGGCTGGGAATGAAAAACAAAGAAAAAGAGGATTTTAAGTTTTAAACAGTAAACAATATAGCATCTCATGAATAATCATCAACCAGATACATACACATGAGAGGGTATAAATACATCTTATTCAGTGAATTATGGTTTAAATTACCTTTCGCGTAAATGTTCTGTATGTAAAGGCGAACATGAATTATGAATGGTTGGGTATAAGTCATAGACATAACCGAATTATACAATCGCTGGCCCATACATCATACAAAGTTCACTAATATATTGGTCACTCAGCCGCTTGAGGAATTCTTTAAAAGAAAAAGAAAACGTAAATACCTTGTTCTGCAGAGTAAAATTGGTTATTAATCAGGAAAACAAGATTCAACCATAGCAGTACCATTTATGTCGGACACCACCAAGAAAACCAATTAAATCCCTTTATAAATCGAGTGATTGCTTCTGAAGGAAGGTCCATTACACCCTAGCAATCCCTACCTATAGACTCTTTTTAGGCTTGCTATTGTAAAGTGATGTGAGAAGTCATTTAAGTTTAAGGTTGGGACGATTGTTTTATTCAATTTCCAGTCAGCATTTTGACCCATTACATACACAGTAGGCAAATATGACGTCATTCGGTCAGACCACATAATATAGCTTGTATAGGCAAGCAATACTAACTAAGAAAATCTGTCGTAAACAATTGTCAACAATATAAGTACGGTTCATTATTATTATTATATATTAAGTAACGACAGTTAACGATAACCCTTGTGTATGGTATATTCTCTACAAACAATGGCAAGCCAAAGGGGGAGGGGTAGGGGGAGGGGGGAAGGGTGGTCGACCGCCCATCGTCCTTCACGGAATTGTTGTGGCGTTCAGCCGGTGCATAATTACACCACTGCTACAGTAATCCGTCTCTTTTTCAACCTTAAAAAATATGTATTAGCAAAGCCTTGCGCTTAGAACTACTTATATGGATGACATTTATATTCTAAATACGCCTCAAAATGCACCAATTGACGTCTGAACTTTTATTGGGGGTGGGGAGGGTGGTTGGACCCTGGACCCGCTACGTGATAGTCGGCTTGAATGACCACGGGGCATCATCCTCTCATTTATGAAATCTTTGGTTCACATCTAGTCCTTTTTGGAATGGTTCAGGTTCCTAACTTAATCCATCAATGGGCAAGTTTGAATATGTCCTCCACTTTTGAAATCCTGCGCACGCGTAGCTGTCTATGACCCTGCAGAGAGCTGTAGTACATGACTATCGGGCCATACAATGTACTGTCTGTGTTGCTTCATACCTTGCAAGGAACAGTCACGGAATGAAGAGAAGGTAGCTGTCACTGAGTTCTTTGGTATAACTTGATCTGTCATAATATATAATGAATGTATATCATAATTGTAATTAATTAATCATAATCAGGGAGCTGTTACATATAGAGCTCCCTGCTATAATTAGGGAGCTGTCACTGAGAAGAGCTCCCTGCTATAATTAGGAAGCTGTCACTGAGAATAGCTCCCTGCTATAATAAGGGAGTTGTCCCTGGGAAGAGCTACCTGCTATAATTGAGGAGCTGTTACATATAGAGCTCCCTGCTATAATTAGGGAGCTGTCACTGAGAAGAGCTCCCTGCTATAATTAGGAAGCTGTCACTGAGAATAGCTCCCTGCTATAATAAGGGAGTTGTCCCTGGGAAGAGCTACCTGCTATAATTGAGGAGCTGTTACATATAGAGCTCCCTGGTATAATTAGGGAGCTGTCACTGAGAAGAGCTCCCTGCTATAATTAGGGAGCTGTCACTGAGAATAGCTCCCTGCTATAATTAGGAAGCTGTCACTGAGAAGAGCTCCCTGCTATAATTAGGGAGTTGTCCCTGGGAAGAGCTACCTGCTATAATTGAGGAGCTGTTACATATAGAGCTCCCTGGTATAATTAGGGAGCTGTTACATATAGAGCTCCCTGCTATAATTATGGAGCTGTTACATATAGAGCTCCCTGCTATAATTAGGAAGCTGTTACTGAGAAGAGCTACCTGCTATAATTAGGGAGCTGTTACTGAGATATCTCCCTGCTATAATTAGGGAGCTGTTGCATATTGAGCTCCGTACTGTAATTAGACATCGGTCTTCGAGAGAGAACCCTGTTATAA
This sequence comes from Apostichopus japonicus, assembly GCF_037975245.1. NCBI lineage: Eukaryota > Metazoa > Echinodermata > Holothuroidea > Aspidochirotida > Stichopodidae > Apostichopus > Apostichopus japonicus. The sequence continues at coordinate 5,917,920 of NC_092567.1, forward strand.
TTAGGGAACCCCCTCGTTATTATATGTAGTTTATGTGTTTGCATACGTATATGCATACAGGATCAAAGTATCAACATATAACTATATCAGTGATATAGTAAACTGTTTGTTTGTTATGTAAATATCGAGTGACGGAAGGCTATATACATATTGTGAGTAGCGTGATATATATTCAGATTTTTATCGCCGTTACAAGTAAACATTACACGACGATTGCATATATGTTTGCATGGACTTAAGTGTGTTCTAACACTGCAGGTACACAGTAACTCAGAACAGAGCAAAATGAACGAATGCTACACATTTCATGTGCGATACTTCCTCAGCGCTAACTTAGGCCTCAAATCTACAAGTCATTCACTTTCTTTGAAATGAGCGTATAAAATAGAGATGAGAGACGTTGGAGGGGGGGGGGGGGGGCAGAGGTGTGAAAAGGTGAAAGATAGTTTCACTAATCTAGGCATGTCTTCGTATGCAAGCTTCATTTTCATCATGAGACTATATCCTCGCTGTTCGCGAGTCAGGAGAGGAATTAAAATAAATCGAGGCAGATAAAGGTGCTCATTTATACATTGTGTACCTCTGTGTCATGTTCAGACCAAGTTATGAAATATTACATATCATAACCAACACCTCAATCGTGTCTAAGCACTTAATTATATAAATGTAATACTCCATTCTCTCATATCAAATCCGCCAACTTCTTGTCTAATTTCAACATTCCTGGTGGACAAATATGGAACGCGAAAAGGGAAACCATATTTCGTTGTCTAAACTAAGTTTGTTGCTGTCTAAACTAAAGTTGCTGCTGCTGTTTTATCATGTTGTTGTCTAAACTTACGTTGTTGTCTAAACTTACGTTGTTGTATAAACTTACGTTGTTGTCTAAACCTACGTTGCCGTCTGAAGTTGGTTCCGTTGTCTACTTACGTTATTGCCCAATCACGTGATATAAAAATATGGGCTACTCGCGCGAAATTCAACTTGCGCTGTATATACATACACGTCGTTAATTTGCTGACCAATTACGAAATAGTCAGTAAGATTGACATGTATCCCAACCCAATTGCAAGCCGGTCAACGCTCTCCACCATGCTACATACATGAGCTGACCCCGCCCACTTTGCTCCTCTAGTAACTTCCCGTATATGCGAAGAACAAAGGCGGCCTTGTCCATGGGACTGTTTTCCTAAACCCAGGCAGCAAGAACCTACCCCCTGCGTACAGTAATCATATGAAGCCCATATGGTAAAGCAATTGTTGAACAGCGCCGATGGCAACAACGTAAGCGCGAAAAGGGCAAACTGATTTCGTTGTCTAATCTAAGTTTGTTGTTGCCTAAACTAAAGTTGTTGCTGCTGTTTCACCATGCTGTTGCTCAAACTCACGTTGATGTCTAAAATTCCGTTGTCTAAACTTACGTCGTTGTCTAAACTTACGTTAAACTTAGCAACGACATAAGTTTGCCCTTTTTGCGTTCCATAGATAAATGCATTTAAATCCCCACTCCCACCCCCGAACGCTACTAACCGATATAGTGGGGGGTGGTAACACCGGATTGTTAGCCTGCGTATCCAGGGGGGCGTTGGAGGCGCGGGTAAGAAAAGGAGGAGAGAAAAAAGGAGAAGAAAAAGGAAAAAAGAGGGGAAAAAAGAGGAGGAGAACAGGAAGGAAGGGAAAAGAAAAAGAAAAGAGAGAAAAAGGAGAAAAAGAGGGAGTAGAAGAAAAACGCCAAGACACCGGGAAGAGAAAGAGGAACAGTGACATCATTACAGCGCTGGTCCCTATTATATACACAGGGTAGCCAGTGACGGATCAAGGATTTCGGAAGGGCGTTTGCCCCACCCTACCCCTTACACCGACAATTCCATTGTTGACGTTTCCATTTTTCCTCTCTCACTCATGATCTATATACTATATATGGTCTATCATAACGCGTGTGTGTGTATATACGCCTTAAACAATTGCAGAATTGTGCTATGAAACCAACTGTGGCTGGTCTCGAACTCGACCGTGTCGTCGGGGAACATGACGCATTTCGGGAAGGGGGCGACCGCCCCCCCCCCCTTCAGCATATTTTTTTTATGATATCGCCAGTAATTTCAAAATAGAAAGTGCTTAGATGCAACTTACAAGGCCTGGGAAGTGTCGTTTCCAGCGATCTGGGAGGCATTTTCGGCCAAAATTTTCTTGTACGCTTCGCGCCAACAAATGGTCCTGGGTAGTGCCATTCCCAGTGATCTGGGAGGCATGTTCGGCCAAAATTTTCTTGAAAGCTTCGCGCCAACTTATGGTGGCGCTACGCTTAGATAATTTGCCTACAGGCTTCGCCCCTCCCTTGGCAAATTCCTCGCTACGCGCCTGTTCGAATTTGTAAAGCAACCGCAGCAGATATCACATCATATCAGTGAGCATGAAAATGGCGTTCCAGGATGAACAGCCTCAAAACTGTCCGACTTGCCCGAAAAAATAACCAAATTTTTTGGCGCGCTCTGCCCGCGTTCAACATGTTATGGTCAATATCATATAAACAAGCATCGGTTATTTACCCTACATCGCATGCCATCGTGTACCGTACGGTCCGTGAAAGTTGCGCAGTGTACCGCGGGATGCTAATGTAAACAACGAAATGTCTTATGTAGATGGAGAAAAAGGCATGGAGGTCCAATTATGTCAAAGCTCTCTTTTACATTAGAAATGGCGAATTAGGGGCTGCAGCCCCCCCCCCCCCCGCCTCCTACGCCTATGTGTGTAGTGTTCGGTTTCGGAAATATCTGCTATTTTTTTCATTTCCTTCAACCAAGTTTTATAATAGGCGTTATAAGAGGTTTTAACATGGGCGGCGATCCGTACTTCCGAGTGGGTAGATATGACCTTGTTGACTATCTAAGCGTAGCGCCACCATGAGTTGGCGCGAAGCGTACAAGAAAATTTTGGGATTAACAAACCCTCTAGATGGCTGGAAACGACACTTCCCGAGGTTTCCAAGCGGCATATACCCAACTTTAAAATAGGGATATCATGTCCGAAATATCTCATAATCAGGATTCAAAATACTTTTTTTTAAATTTCGGGTGTTATTTTGGGAAAATTGCCCCTGTCAATCTTGTTTCAGGCGCTACGTTAGAATGTTCGAGAGCTCTTTTATATTATTCGATGAAGAAAATGGCCTCATGCAGGCTATTATAGCAAGGGCGTAGGAACCGGGGGCTGAGGGGGCGCCAGCCCCCCCTCCCAGTTTAAAATGTGGAGGGGTGGAAGTATCATTCCGCCCTCCCGCTCGCAAGTCAGAAAACCCCTTTTTCATTTCCAAATGAGAAAAAATCTCATTTGGAGCACCAAATTGCATCTAAGGCCAGGTGAAAATGCAAAATTATATACAAAATGGAGTGGGTGGGTTGAAGTGTGCTATATTGCACCAAATTGCATCTGAGGCCCCCTGGAAATGCAAAAAAATTCCAAAAGGGGGACATCCCCTCCCCTTAGACCCCTCCCCCAGGCCGGCCATCAGTCTTCAGCCCCCCCCCCACTCAAAAGTACCTTCCTACGCCACTGTATTATAGGCCTATACACATGCAATACACAATAACACATAGTTACATTCCTAGGTACCGATTCGATTGCTAGGGCTTCCAGGTGAAACGTGTATTTAGCATTACCCTGGTAACATGAGATTCTCAGTTGTACGAGGGAACATGTACGTGTGTAGGCCTACTATTGGGCCTATATGAATCATCGAGGGAAATGAATCTGGAGGATTCATGTCAATTGGGCGCGCGCGTACCATGCAAGGAGGGTCATGTGATGTGTTCCAGGGTGGTACTAATATATTACTCTCCCCATTATGCATGATGATTTCACCCAACTAGTACGTAAATGTGTATGCGTGCTTAGAGCAGCAGACGACGTGCACCCGTTACCTAGCAATAACCTTGCCTGTAGCCTGACGTGATAGCTATATTCCCGTCGAGCAGCATTAGGCTCTGTTCCATGGAGAATTCCGTGGTTGCACTGAACTAAACATTTCCCCACAGCAACACGTCCAGTTCAACAATCCTTTTCGACAAAAAAATCGTTCTTGAAATACAATTCAGACATCGACATTTTCCGCTGCAAGCCCAATGTATCTATATACTTGTTCTGTGCCAGCATGTCTAACGTTAGCATTATTAGCACTATTTCGTAGGCCTGAAGTACCAGTACCTTCTTATGCCGTTAGTTCCCATGTCCGAACCGACAAATCTTTCACGAAGTCACTAACACTATTCTCGAACTGCTACAGAGAAATATCAGTTTGGTACTACCCTGGAACACATCACATGACCCTCCATGCATGGTACGCGCGCGCCCAATTGACATGAATCCTCCAGATTCATTTACCTCGATGGATATGAATACTAAGAGGGTGCATATATGTACTATATCAATACCGTGGGCGCAATAATACATTTTGTTGTTAAAGGGCCAATGAAGTCTACAGTCAACTACTGTATTCTTGCTTTATAAAGACGCTTTATTTGAAAAGATCGCACTGCGTTTATGTTAGGCGAGAAATGAAGCTAAAAGAGAGCCGGACAATAACGATGATGCATAAATGTTGGCATGAAAATATTCTTATCCCTGGCATTTGGTGGGGGGGGGGGATATGGTGTATTACATCCCCTCCACCCATTTTCATGGGGGATATATCCCCCCTTCCCCCAGGATCGCCGCCCATGGGTTTTAATATTTGTACACCAATAAATTAACTGTGTCTGAATTTTCGAAAATTTCTGACCAACATTCTTTATCACACTTCCCTCTACTCGTGCAATTTTGACCGGTCTGTTAGGGGTTGAAGGAGGTTTTTCTATATTGGTTGTCCGTAGATGAAATTTTGTGCAACATTATGGGTATGTTTTGAAGTGAGTTTATTCACGAGAAATGTGAATTTTCAAATTCTGAACAAATAATGGGCTTGGAACCTTGAAAAGTGAGCCTGACGGATATTGTGGGCCGCGACCTTGAATCACCTATAAAAAGCAATGATCCACAGGACATGAGATGAGGTCGAACATGATTTGTGACTGGTGACAATCTTCAAAAAGGTTATGGATGGAAAAAACACTATCGGGAAATACTTGCAAGGTTCTCAGGCAAAAAGTGTACATCTAGTTGGTCATTTTCAAGCCCGAGAGGTGCCATTTCCGGTGATCTGGGTGGTATCAAAACCAGGAATTTTCTTGTACGCTGCGCGCCAACCGATGGTGGCGCTCCGCTTAGTAATTCGCGCCCCCCGGGTTAGAAAATCCTGGATACGCCCCTGGTTAGGATAATACTACTTAAAGTTTCTTCCTTTGTTTTGAGATGTGACAGACTCGAGTTTTGCGAACATATTGTTTCACTAATCAGTTATTTCTACAAATTAACAGTAGACAGAGATTAGTTCACCAGTATATAGGCATAGGAGATAAAGCTACACACACAACCAGCTGCTTTAAGCTAAAATAGAAAATGCTCTGATCAGGAGCATCAATCCGAATTGAGAGTTGGGTGGGGGGGGGGGGCATAAATAGGAAACATGAATAAACCGAAGGAGTCGACTTAGCGCAAAGCCTTTTTGGGTGGGGTTCAGGGGCGAATCCCCGCCAGTGGTCCAGGAGTCGGACTCTACAAATCTTCAGGTTTACTTCTGTTTGGTGCCTGAATTGATGTGTCATTCATAAATATATTTAATAAAAGTCACATTTGACAAGATTAGCCTTGAATTAAAAAGACTTATCTATTTCACCTCCTGATGTAACTTATGGCATTAATCATGATTATTCAGATTTAAACTTAAACCCAAAAGGAAACATCTAAACTTTGAACACAAGGTTATCTAGTTATCCAGACATCTACAACATGCACACATATGGTATTATAAGTACATTTGAAAAGCACTATTTGGTATTTAGGCACATTCACTTCATCGGAAACAACAAATCATAAAAATAAAGATAAACATCAGGGCCGTAGCCTGGGTAGAATTCCTAGCAGCAGTTAAGGAACATCGAGAAACAATATCGTCCAAATGTAACATAGCGATGCTTTGATGTGCGGATATACGGTACCAGGCGCTTTCTCAAGAAATTTGAGTGGGTTGGTCATTTCCAAAAAGGGACCGTCATGACACTATCTAAGGACCTACTGTGGGTAGGGGAGGGGGAATGAGCTGAGTGAGTGGACCGTGTATTCTTAGTAAAACATTGTGGCACTAATATAGGGGATAACAGTGAAACATACGTAATAAGTATATTTATGAACCGTAGTTTCACGTAAGACTGCTACGCTGTTCATGCAGGTTAAATCTTTGGAGCTCTCTACCTTTATTTTTATTATAATCCCCCTCTGCCCCAGCCAGCCCCCCCCCCCCCTCTGAAAAACCACCAGAAACAGTAGTCGCATCAGAGATCGTGAATTTACGTGATGAGCAGTTAAAGTAAACCTTATGTTACTTGACCGCCATTCCTACACTACGTGCCTAGAATCTCAGAGTTTGCACACTACAGACTAATTAAATCAGAAGAAATGATATGAACATTTATCGTAGGCCTACTTTCATTTAGAAAGTGTAAATCTCAAAGGGCAGCTACCCATGCGCAGGCTACGGCCCTGAATACTAAACTACTGCGTGTAAAGAGCAATGCACTGACCCTGTTAGGAAGGATAAAAAAAATACCGTTTATAACCATCGTCCCCTCCATCCCCCAAACCCCTTCCATCTCCTCAACCCCCTCTATCTCCCCAACCCCACCATATCTCTCAAACCCCTCCATCTCCCCAACCCCCTCCATCTCCTAAACCCCTTCCATCTCCCTCACAACCCTCCATCCCCCACCCTCTCCAACTCCCCAACCCCTCCATCCCCACCCTCTCCAACTCCCCAACCCGCTCCATCTCCCTCACACCCCTCCATCCCCCACCCTCTCCAATTCCCTAACCCGCTCCATCAAACCCCTCCATCTCCCTCACACCCCTCCATCCCCCACCCTCTCCAACTCCCCAACCCCTCCCTCAAACCCCTCCATCTCCCTCCATCCCCACCCTCTCCAACTCCCCAACCCGCTCCATCTCCCTCACACCCCTCCATCCCCCACCCTCTCCAACTCTCAAACCCCTCCATCCCCACCCTCTCCAACTCCCCAACCCACTCCATCTCCCTCACACCCCTCCATCCCCAACCCTCTCCAACTCCCCAACCCCTCCCTCAAACCCCTCCATCCCCACCCTCTCCAACTCCCCAACCCTCTCAATCTCCCTCACACCCCTCCATCCCCCACCCTCTCCAACTCCCCAACCCCTCCCTCAAACCCCTCCATCTCCCTCCATCCCTACCCTCTCAAACCCCTCCATCAAACCCCTTCATCTCCCCTCCATCCCCCACCCTCTCCAACTCTCCAACCCCTCCCTCAAACCCCTCCATCTCCCTCCATCCCCACCCTCTCCAACTCCCCAACCTGCTCCATCTCCCTCACACCCCTCCATTCCCCACCCTCTCCAACTCCCCAACCCCCTCCATCAAACCCCTACATCTCCATCAAACCCCTCCATCTCCCTCAAACACCTCCATCCCCACCCTCTCCAACTCCCCAACCCACTCCATCTCCCTCACACCACTCCATCCCCCACCCTCTCCAACTCCCCAACCCCTCCCTCAAACCCCTCCATCTCCCTCCATCCCCACCCTCTCCAACTCCCCAACCCGCTCCATCTCCCTCACACCCCTCCATCCCCCACCCTCTCCAACTCCCCAACCCCTCCCTCAAACCCCTCCATCTCCCTCCATCCCCACCATCTCCAACCCGCTCCATCTCCCTCACACCCCTCCACACCCCAACCTCTCCAACCTCCCAACCCCTCCCTCAAACCCCTCCATCTCCCTCCATCCCCACCCTCCCCAACTCCCCAACCTGCTCCATCTCCCTCACACCCCTCCATTCCCCACCCTCTCCAACTCCCCAACCCCCTCCATCTCCATCAAACCCCTACATCTCCATCAAACCTCTCCATCTCCCTCAAACCCCTCCATCCCCCACCCTCTCCATCCCCACCCTCTCCATCTCCCCTCTCTTTCTCCACTCCTCTAACAATTTATTATATTATACGTAAAGATAATTATACAAGTATAAATGAACAACGGAAAACTTTCTGGGAATAATAAACAAGAAAAGAGGAATTAAAGTTCAACAGTAAACACAATAATCAGCATCTCATGAATAATCATCAACCATATACATAAACATGAGAGGGTTTTATTACATCATTAGCCTTAACTAACCATCATTGGAATTCATTACATTCTTATTAATTAGGTGTAACATTACCTTTCAAGCTAATGTTCGGTCCACATAGAGGCGAACATGAATTATGAATGGTTGGGCCTACATCATGGACAGAAGCGAAGTATACAGTCTCTGGCCTTATACACCATATAAAAGTATGTTAATATATTTATCACTCAGCAGCTTGAGGAAGTATTGTTTATAACACAACCTCCATTCTTTCTATTTATAACGAAGACCAACATTGTACTACAGCAGTATTGATAGAATAAAAAATATGACCATATATAGTAATCAAGAAACATGAGGGTGGAATGTGACCAGAAGAGAACATAGAACAGAATAAACAGATACATAGAATATGATAATAATATATGTAGGGTTAACAGAAATAAATGGCTAAGATTCAACGCATAAGAATTCTCTTAAGTTTGTAAAGTGATGCCGGTCTGGTGTATGGCAAGCATCAGAGAGCTTCAGTTACAATATTATTTAAGGAACATTTCACAAGAGTAATACAGTGGATTGGACAGCAACTGAACAGGTTCTGCTACCCCTCTCTCTCTCTCTCCACACTGAAAACATAACATAAGTTAATGTAAGAACATGGCACAACAATATTGTTGACTGACCACAGCTTACTTTAAGTTGTGGACAGCAATTAGAATCCTTAGATAGACGTATGGCAACATATATTTATTTATTAGAAATGATAGCAAATTTAAAGCTATGGGTATCCGATGACTGTCAAATTGCTGCCTACTCTACACAATGTTTCTCACATATGAACTCACTACATGTATAACACAGTTCTATGTAACTGATTGATCTCAACAAGAGTATTTCATTTTTGAAATTTGGAATTCAGCATTCAACAATTTAGTCCTGGGTACCCAACAAACTGTGACTTTCTATGTACCTGCATGGTAACTCAACATGCTGATAATAAGTTGGGGTTGATATGTTACAGCATGCCAGAAAATCTTAGGAGTAACCCACAGGTGGCAATGCACATATAACTTCAAAGACTTGATACTTCATAGTTTCTCAATTTCAAACACATCCCTGATCAGACCAAGGTACATACTACAAAAACTTAGCTTGCTTGGAATGTCGGCAATCTTTATTTTCTACAGAAGTAGAAGTTTTCTTATGAACTGTTAATTTAGGTATCTATTAGTAGCTGTCCCCACTTTAGAGAAATCTTCAATCCACCACTGCATACTACAATATAGTAGTTATGTTTAGTCAAGTTTGTTAGCTCTACACAATTAAACAAGTGGAATCTTAGAAATGTCATTTGATGTTATTTATAGTGCTAATTAGGCAAGCTGTCTTCACCTACATATAGCCTGTAGATTTCATCAAAGGAGCCCAACACAGCCCATTACCATTTCACAAACTGACTGTTGAGAAGTAGTATGTAAAGTCTCACCAGACTCACATCCACAAAGGAAGTTATGTCAGCAGTGATGTGTTCCTACTTGACTTTTTCTTTCACTTTCTTGGAGGAAATGCACAGAAGAAATGTTGAAAACCGTATCACCTGGAGGTTAAAGAGAAAATACACAATAACTCAACTTTCCATTCACTAGATTTATCAAGGTGAAAATTCATCAGGTCTGTGATCATTTTTGTAACATACATCAACGTCTTCCCTTGTGTCTTATTAATAAGTATATATGAATAGTATAGAGCTGTAATCTCAGGGCAGCAAATATATTGTTTTTAGGAATATGTTTTGCATCTGATGTAAGCAATTACAACACTTGTAGTGGTAACTGATCAACTCCATGTTACCGCCCAAGAATTGTGTAGCCCCCCACCCCCCTCCCCCCGATAAAAGACATCTTTTGACAATTGCTGGAAATTTTCTACCAGATTTGTGAGCTATCTTCCATAATATTGCAACAGAAAATAAATGTAGAAAGCACATGTGCTGGAGTTTCCTGGAAATATCTCTTAAATGGCCAGTATTATAACTGGAGTGCAAATAATGTACATCTTAAACAGAACACATTACGAGAATCCTTCAACACTGTTGACCAATGGCTAAGAATGGAATTCTGAATTACTCTGATTTTTACTCTGAGGACATGCATATGGTCCAGACGGTTCATGCATGTTTTTTTATTACTGACTGAAAACAACATATCCACACATTACAGTAAACCCACTAAAGACTTCCATTTGTAATCCCTTAATATATAGCTCATTGACAAATGACATAAAACCTAGATTATCTTCAGATTTAAATTTGACATCAATTTTATTGGGTTTTAGATGTACTGAGAGGGGAAGGGTAGGAAAGGTTAGACTGGAAACAGAGATTTTATGGTTCCTGTTAGTCATTCTACATAGTTCTAACTTAGTGTGGGTATTGTTCTAACTTAGTGTGTGTATGGGTCTCACTTTGTGTGCAGTGACTCTATTTAATTGTTAGGGCACATGCACTTATGAATTAAATTGATTGTTTATGAGCCTGCCATACATTTTACTGGATATTATTTGCGGCAATTAGGCTGACAATCCAGAGGAGTCTGGCTGCGCTGTTAAGACTGATTACTACCATTACCTGCCACTCAACACTATGACACACTGATAAATTAGAAGGGATCAAGTCATCTGAATATTTTGTTCCTTGATTTATGATGGCTACACAAAACAAAAAATGGACCCAGTATACTAAACACATACACCTCTTTGTGTACTTTTACACAATAGTAAGCAATACAATGTATGACATGTATTGCCTAATATATGGTGTATGTATGTTAGACTGAAGCCATTATCTTCTTCCCTAGGCCCTTAGGGAGTTTGCTGATCAAGCAAGATTCAAAACAATTACTGTTCCACCAGGATTAGGCAGTAACAAAATCACTTTCTACTTCAGAATCAAATCTAATTATAACTACAACCCAGCTTACCAGTCCTGCTATACACTAATTATACACTAATCATTACCATCAGCATATTGTAAGCCATTCTGTGCAAGATCCACATCATGTGACCCCCAAAGATCGTCTCAAGAAAGATTAATCCACATTTACCTAATGAGGAGATAAAGACAAAGACAATAAGAATCATATCTGAACTAGATGTTTTAATGCAAACGATAAAATCCCTTCTTTTTGAGTTTGCCTTTTTAATATTTACTCAACAGTTATTCCATTGCTCACAGATATACAAGCTTATGCTAAAATGACTCAATAATTGCAAGTTCATTCATTTTATTGCAAGGCGCTTTTATTTTAAAGTTGAATAATTTTTGGAAATTTATCCATAAAGAAAACAAAAGGCAAAACTTGGTAACATGTTTGCAATCCTATGGTTTAGACTAATTTGGTCAGCACACTTTCTAATTGACCACTTTTAACGTTGTTTGGTGCAGCAGGCCAATAAAGTTGTTCCCAAATTTCTAACTCTATTACTTTGAAGTCAAGCAAAGTTAGGCAATATTACTGGTCTAGATTGTTTTTTTTTTTTCAAACTATCTGTATACCAGTGTGAAGCAAAGGCTGCTCTATTACATAAATGTTAGTGTTTTTGCTTTCACAACTTTCCCAGTAACTTAATTTCCAACTTTGCCAATATGCAGCAACATGATGCACCCCCCCCCCCCAAACACACTCTTATAACAGAAAAACTGAATTACACAATAACTTTAAGAACAGAAACATAATACAAATGCATTAAAGATTTCAGATGACATAACATGCTGAATCCTAAAAGAACTTGTCATATTGTGTTGTAAGATCTTCTGTGATAGAATCGTAAACTTGCTAGTCATAGTGCAATACTCAATACCTATCATCTCCTTGACAACTATTTAATATGATGGGATAGGTGGACCTTGCCATAAATTACATAATATCCACTCAACCTGGAGACGTGACAATAGAAAGCCTTCATTAGCATTATATGCTCACACAGGAATGAAACTGTTACATTATGAAACAATGTGTGTCTAATGACCATTAAAATTGGTCAGATTTGAAAGATTAGAGATGTCCTTGGCATCAGAATTTTATCCTCTTGAAAACTACAATTATGGTACAATTTGTAGAGATGATGCTACAATTAGGGAAGCACTGAACAAAAGAGGTCTCACAGAATCCCTAAGACACAACTTTTAGCAGTGTTCTAACTAGATTGTTCATATTTTAGGTCTTGTTTTGCAGTGATTGGGGGTTGGGGGGGGGGGGTCCTGGATGATAGACTTTTCGGTGGGGAAATTTCCCTTGAGGGATCATCTGATATGTCATGGAGTAAATATATCCAATAAAAAACTTGCATTCTCATGGAGGAGGGGGATGGGTGGGAGGGGTAAGAATCAGGTGTTGGGCCATACAATCATTACCCTGCTGATGTACACTGTACATATTTCTTCCGAGAGCTGTTATCCGGAATTGAAACTGGTAAATACCTAAACAGGCTGATTTCAGGACTGAATAATTCCAGTTTACCTGATGATGAGAAAAAACAAAATGCATTTGGTCATCAGTTATAATGTTATTATTTATGTAAATTGACATCACCCGGTCTGCAAGTAGCTTCATTCTACCATGTAACATTGTCAAACACAGAACACAGCTACTATAAACATACAGTATGGTATGCTACTGTAGTTTCAAAATAAATCACTCAGTTATTATTATAATAACAATGTAAAGAAACTAAAGCAACTAGAATACAAATCTATAGACTGTACATGATGAGTTCAAGGTCTCATAATGCTCCCCACAGTGTATATACAGCTTACCTAATACCAAACTAATTGAAATATAAAGAAACATTAATTTGAAATTGAGACAAGCATTGAATCTTCAATACAAACTTTAAGCAATACCACTAGCAATCCAGTCTGGTTTATATTCAATTGAGAAACACAAGTAATAACAATGTAACCCTGAAAATAGATGGAGCCTGAAGAAAACATGATGACCGTTTCGGTCACATAATTTAGGAACCATTGGTTCACTGTACTGTCTAGAGGTTGATGAATTTGTAGGATTTATGAAATGCTGACATTGTACTATAATTGATTGAGTTAAAGTACATATTTTTCTATCTGCAGACTTTGACATATACTGTTATTTCATAACATGTTGTTCGGTGCAGTCCTGTTGTGAGAGGGTGAGGGTTGGGTGGAGGATACAGTTGTACGTCAGCTAAGTGCCCAGTGAAATATGTGATAAAGAATGATGTACTTTTAACTTTGGATAAACAAAGACTTAAAAAAAGTGGATCTGGTGACACAACTGTGCATGGAACTGTGCCTGGCTCTCTATGTTACTGGTTTTGTGTACACCTTATTTGAATGATGCTTCTTTAGCCTCACAAGATGTGATTGTGAATCTTAGAACTGGTGTGCGACAGTTTATCAGGAGTTTGGCTAAAAATAACAAAGAAGAAAAGGAGATCTACAAACCCAACAATAATCTTCAGCTGATATGATAGACATCTTTGAGATGAATATCAAAGGTGGAGTTGATTTGCATTCTACTGTCCAATTTTATAGTTCAAATCATATTTCCAATATTTAAGCAAATGCTAAAAACAGTAATCTCTACTGTACTACAGTCAATAAATATCATAACAAACATAACACAATAAATTTCAAGATTATATCCATAGTTGTGTGACATATGTGTGACCTACCTAAATTAATCAAGGTGTTCTTGTTTTGTTTGATGGAGTGTTCATTACAAATACTTCTAACACAAAGCTCAGCAATACAGACTTAGTTGACTTCTTTAATGTTTCTACAGCATTATGGAATATCTAAAATGGTATTTCAAGTTTTTTTAATTTTAATCTGAAGAAAATAAGTACCTAAACAGAACACATATTTGTAGGTAACCCAAGCTACTTTCATATAAACCAACAAGTTGTCTTCCAGTTTTACCATTCTGGGAGTGTCAGGAGTTCTAGAAGACTTTATTCATATGAGTCTAAAAGGCAAGTTTTATTTCAGTTTGGCAAATGGTAAAATGTACCAGAGGGTGTTGAGGTAGCTATTGTGTCATACTGTAGCAAGGTCATTACAAACATACCAAGTACTGGATTAATCCAGCAAGAATCCGATCGTTTTAATGTCCTTACTAGGGCGTAATCCTGTCAGTTGTATTTTGAGAAGATGAGTTAAAACTTTATATACATTATTTTAGTGAGAGTGAATGGGGATAAAAGAGTATTCCTCGATCTGCGACGCTATCCATAAAATCTACCACACATCTTTGAAACGTTATCAATACTGTTCAACACTTACCATTAATGTGATTACCATCACATGGAGGAAATATCAGATGATGAACCATTCATTGTCCTTGTCAGCACAGTATGAACGTGACTTCCATCGACAACTGGTAACTACAGGTAGAATAGGTGATCCCCTAATAGCTCGCTTCATATTTAACCTAATGAAGAGAAAAGAAAGTGATGTGAATGAGATTTGAGTCCTAATTATAGGAGACATTGAGAATGTCAATCAGAAATAGATACGTGAATGTCTCTGGCTAACTACCCTGCATACATGAACAATCACAGAGAAAAAAATACAGAAGGAAAGTACACTTCAGTTTCCAATAACCAGGTATTAAGTGTAAAAACAATTAGCCAGTTAAGCATCAAACTTGAACCGGATTGTCCGTTGTTTAGTGGAAGTGGCATATAAAGGTGTGGTGCAGTGATATAAATGAGCTCCCAAAGGAGAGTCCAACCTCACACAAACCCAACCATGCATGGTTTGGGCCTGACTGAGAAATGTGTGAGATTTCGCACCACTCTTTCGTATTGAGGACAGAATGTCTTTTGAATTTCCACTCATTAGGAGATAATTGTATCTAATTTAGTGTGTCAGCTTTGGTGGATGTGTTATTTTTCTTCATTTAATGGCACCAAGCCTCTGGAGACTGCATTGGCTACATTGACCTTGTTACATCACTCTCGGGGGGGGGGTCTCTTTCTAGATTTTAGATCACCAAAGGTTTATAAAGTACCCTGTTCAGCTGGTCAATAGCCATACAATATGGTTAGTTCTTTCTTTGGCAGATGAAGACACTTGTAGCCTCAAAATTTTGAGTTAAAAAGTTTTGAGATGAAAATGTCAAAATTTTGACTTTTGAGGTCAAAATCTTGAGATAAAAATTCCAAATATTGAGAAAGCAAATTCAAAATTTTGAAATTTGGGGTCACTTATTTTTTTTTCTTAAGCCGCCGTACTAAGTCGGTGAAGTTAGATCAGTTTAGAGACCAATTAGATTTCTTAAAACCAACTGCAGTGACTGGCTCAGCAATGTTTAAAAATTAAACAAGCATAAGTGACAATTCTTTATTCACAGAGCACATACTCAGATTAGAATGAAGTATATCCAATTGTGTTCTCTGTTTATAGTGGCTGGACTAACAAGGGTACTGCATTTGCTCTCCAAATCTTCAGTATTTTCACATAGTTTCTGGAATCTGCTAGCAATTTCGAGCACATGAGGACATGTCAGTAATAGAAATACTTAATCTAATTTTACTCTGTAGTTTTCTGAACCCTAGCCGGGTGCTGGGGGCTTCAGAAGAGCTCTGTAACATATCTTCTACTTCATATCCTCTTGTGCTAAGTATTAAGCATGTAAAAACATGTTAGAGAGAAAAATTTAATTTCTATGAAGTATAAATCTAAGCCCTGGTGGGAGTCCCTGGGGACTTTAGCTGAGGCATTCTAACTTTTCAGATATTTAATGTTCTCTGATAGTGATTTTGCAGCCCAAGTTGAGCCTATGGGGGAGGGGGGAGGGGGCAAGTGCTCGCCACCCTAATGGATACCAGTGCTTGTATTTGTTTGAATGCCCTCTAAATGTGTTTATTTTAAACAGCCTAACGAAAATATTTAGCTAAAAAGGCCTCCTAGATTGTTGAAAATGACACTTCCCAGGTCTTGTAAGCTGCTCTAAAGTTTTCTCAACATCCTTTATTTTGAGATCCCATGTCATGATATGGTCATCAAATAGTTTAGAGAAATAGAAGGGGAAAAAAACAGTCTGGTAAGTTACTTTGAAATATCATGACATATCTTTTGTGAGTTTGACACCGGCATTGACATTTTTCGACAAATCTGCAAATTGCGCGTGGAAAATAAGGAAAGATTGACTGGGCTTTCAGGCAAGTAACATGCTGAAATGGACCAAACTATATGTCAAACTGACATCATAGATTGCGTCTGAAATATTATTAGGGTGATAAACTGATTGGCCGGTAGTTCTCAGCGATAGAAACTTTGTTATTTTAGTGGTTTTAAAAGAGCATCAGGGTACGTCCGAGAAGTGAAAACCCGATTGAAAATGTAATGTTAGTATCGAGGCAATGACGCGAGCAATGATGTGAGAAACCTGTATGATGTCAGCATTTTTTACCTTTTAACATAATCTTTGGCATTCCAGTACCTGGAAACCACCTTTCTATAAGGGTATTTAGCTCACTAGCTTGTGTGATCAGTTAATGCGCACTGGTTACATGATCATGATTGGCTGTTTGTATTATTCAGGCGCGTAGCGAGGAATTTGCCAAGGGAGGGGCGAACCTGTAGGCAAATTATCAAAGCCGTAGATTCAGCATTGGAACTATCTAAGCATAGCGCCACCATGAGTTGGTGCGAAGCGTACAAGAAAATTTTGGCCGAAAATGTCTCCCAGATCGCTGTAAATGGCACTTCCCAGGCCTTGCAAGTTGCGTCTAAGCATTTTCTCATTCGAAATTACCAGCAATATCATAAAAATGTACAAAAAAATATGCTCAAGGGTGGGGGGGGGTCGCCCCTTCGCCACTGTTGCTAGCGGTAGCCAGCAGTTTTGGTGTATAAAGTCACAACAACCAGATTACTTCATTCTTACCATTCCTATGGAACTCTGTGCCTCTAAAAGTGTAGGGTACTGAAAGAAGTTTGATAGGGTCATGGGTCCTGATCTCCAGTACAGTCTCCGTCTTCATATTCACTAGAGGGTGTCTTCCTACGGTTGAATTATTACATCATGGAGCCGTTCGAGCCTCAGTGACTTCTAAATCAAAAGTGAAACACTAACATGATATTATTCAGATATTTCAGAATACTTCAGAAACAAAAGGATACTCACAACAAAGAAAAACCCAATTGTAGCAGTTCCACTTTGATCCAATCATTGATATTTTTAATTTAGTGAATATACAGTAAATTACCGGTACAGTGTTTGGTTTCTGAAGCTTTTTGAAAGTTCTTAGGAACTTTTGCATTCAGATAGCAATGTGACACTACAGCAGTCTTTGTGGGCAATCAACTTCACATGCTAGCTGTAAAGACCCCTACACGTTTAGTAAGTAAATTATGTAAAAGTGCATATTTGATTTGTGATATTGAAGCTGAAGATACGTCAATAGGAACTGAGCATTACCAGCAAAAACCCTGGAAATTCTGGATATGTTCCAATAATGGGTTGTCTTGGACCAGTATGGGTGGTGTAAAGCACTGCAGTATTTTGGGTGACACAAACTCCAATAATGCTTGCATATGATATTGAATCTCAATCTCTGGAAAACCTTGCGCTTCATTTGACCTTTACCCACTGGCAGGTTAGCACTTAAATCCACAATATCCCAGGAGAGGAAACAACTCCAGAGTACTTTAAGAATAGGTTTTTATGACTTAATTTGGCTAAAACCTTTCAGACAGTTGGATGATCTCGCAAATGCAGAACACTTCTTAAATGAATAATATGATCAAAATATTTGAAGAAGGAAAACCTCCCCTTCAACTTGTAACCAACTATAACAGGCAAGCATCACCATACTTCAGCTAGTCCTACATTGTGCTGAGTATAGGTCACGCTTTATGCTGGTATTGCATACTATTGAATATTATAACTAAAATCATTAGACTAGGCCTAAATTAGGCTGCACTTAGGTTATATGACTAGAGAAGACCTAAGCCATAACGTTGAACGTTATGATGGCATGTGAACCAATCCTTGTACGTGCACAGCCTAACGCTATGAAAGGAACTCAACTGATACGTGGGATTTCTTCTTTGACAATTGTAATATACTCCGTCTGTTTCTTTCAGTATCATGTTCACCATCTGGAATATGTTGCAATACCTTCATATCTAAGCCTGTACTGTAGCTTCGGGGAATCATTTCAAACAAACAGGGAAGTACAACCATTCAACCGTTCTCCAAACGCTGTTTACACTGTGGCGTTGGTTTGTTTAGATTTTGAAAATGAGACTTGTTCAAGTCGTTTTCCATGCCTACGAGGGAAATTCCCTTATTTTTCAGATAAATGGTCAATCTTCCAATTGAAATAATAGCAATTTACCACAAAATGGCAAATTCCTTAGATCTAATAAGTGAGGACTTCAACAATATGCTGCAAAATGTCATTTTATCATTTGCACCTTGACATTTGTCTGCTAAAGTTGTGTTCATAGAATAGCATAGTACAGCATCTTGAAGTGCCATCAAGACAGCAAGATAAACATGTCTTAGATATTTTTTTCAGCCTGGATAGGCTATTGTTTAACTACAAGCTTGGAAAATGGTCAATACTTTAACATTTCTAAAATCTTTTGAAATGACGAGATGAAAGCATTTGGCTATTTCAACATTAATCAGAAAATTTCCAAATTATACACTAGGATATGGAATTCGGAGGGGGGGGGGGGGGCGGGCGATGCAGACCCGTCAACTCCCCCGGTTTTACCGGGAGACTCCCGGTTTTTACCCGAATCTCCCGGCCTCCCGGTTTCATATTCTATTCTCCCGGTTTTTTAATGTTTCATCACTTGCGACATTTCTGAAAATAGCCAACAGTTAGTCCTATGCTTATTCGCGTAAGAAGTGTAATCTAAAAATAGATTGATTGTTTACAAACACGTTACGACTGACACAGTGCTGTGCGGGACTCTCAACCAATAGCAGGCTTCTTTGTCAGTTCTCGGACTTCACGCAATGTACGTTGGCCTTGGTAGAGTCCTGAATACAGTGCATTAGTACGGCGTGCACTGTGCATATGCCATGGTGCACTCAGTTTAATATATATATATATATATATATATATATATATATATATATATATATATATATATATATATATATATATATATATATATATATATATATATATATATATATTTATATATATATATATATATATATATATATATATATATATATATATATATATATATATATATATATATATATATATATATACACTTAACTTGTATGTATACGTGGCGCGGCGTACCATTTGTGTGCAGTTCGCATGTAGGATATTTGTATACGACGAAAAACAGTTAAGTTCTATGCCGACGGACACTTTACATGCGTCCTCTTCGCTGCTAGGTGAATATTACGTCTTTAACTACGATTTAAGAAACGGCTGTTTCAAACATCTCACCAAGGGCGGCGGAACCGGGGGGCACAGGGGGCACGTGCCCCCCCACTTTTCCTCAGGTTAAAAATGTGCCCTTTTTGAACATAAAAATTTCTAAATAAAAAAAGAGTTTACAAAGCGAAACCCACGTCGAATGAAATATTTCGGGAAGTTTTAAATGTTTACTACCATAGGCGTAGGAGCCCAATTTGATTTTGGGGGCTGTAACGACTTGCCCGAAAAATATTACCAAAATTTTTCGCGCGCTCCGCGCGCGTTCAACATGTTAATTTGCATATCAAATAGGCATGCGTCGGTTATTACATCGCATGCCAATAACATACAATCATTTGCCGTGTTATTACCCTTCCATATTGGTTAGGATTATTGGGAAAGTCGTTACAATAATAATGATCATAATAATATCAGTTTAACCATTGAAAAACACATAGCAAATTATTTTTCTTTCAGTAGGTGCCCGAAAAATTCTCAGCATATTGCCCGAATTTTCACAAAATTTGGGGGTTGGGCCCCCCCCCCCGCCTCCTACACCTATGTTTACTACCACAAGGCTTCTAACATTCTGCTGAGTGCCATTATGCATATTCAATTTGCCAACAAAATCCTAATGCATTTCCAAAAATGCCTTGCTATATTACATTGTGACTTTGTAATAAGCAGAAGCCATTTATAGCCTACTATGAATAATGAGTATAGTTTTAATATCCCTTAACCTACCCCATACTTTCGTTTTTTGACATATTTCATTTGCTTTCGTGCATGTATTGATCGCGTGTGCAGGGACGTGGACTTTATAATGATTTCACCTCATTTTGTCTCGAAAGAAAACTTGTTCCTTGTTTCCCAATTTGCACATTAGATATTGCAGTGCTAGTATGCATTGTTTCCTTGAGGGGGGGGGGGGGGGTGGCGTTGATGGAGTGATGTGTATACGCAAATAAGATAATACAATAAGAGTTATGAAGGGTACTAAATATCAGGCTGCATCAGTCCAATCGAATTTCTGCAAAGTGCCCTTCGACGTTGGTGCCCCCCAGATTAAAGGTGCTTCCGCCGCCCTTGCATCTCACTAATTCTTTCGGCGACTATTCATGGAGCACAATAGCATTTCCTGCGTATAAACTCGTACAGGGATTATACGCGGTATCTACGCGGCGTCTACGCGGCATTTTGTTTGTCAACGTCTTTATACGATCCTGTAGGCGTACCCATATCCAGTTATACGTGAGCGGTACTGTAAACTACACGTTAGGAGTATTTATATCATTTCAGTTGAAAATTACCAACCTCCCTATTTTCCCTTAATCTCCCTATTTTTTGGCCCTGAAAAAAATGTTATTCTCCCTATTTTGGGGTCAAACAGGTTGACAGGTCTGTGATGTTACATTCAGCTGAGAAGAAAGCCACTGCTACGGGTGTTCACCCGTCCCAGTCCCCCCCCCCCCCTCAGACTTTACCCTAAAAATATTTATTGGCAATAATGGTGTATGGAGCCAATTTAAGACCTAACTGTAGTCTAATTATGCTCAGAGAACACCATTTAAAGTAGATTTTCAAAACAATTTCAGGAGGCGGATCTACATAGGATTTGCCTTCAACAAGCCAACCAACACACCGCCACTTTTTTTTAAATTCTTCTTTCCATTCTAGCCTTTCCATAACAGTGAAGGACCTACCCAAGTCAATCGGAAGGAATTTTAGATTTACTGCTCCAACCCCCCCCCCACCCTTGAAATCATATATTACAATTGGGGTCGAGAAGGGGTCCCATTGTTCGAGTCCTTCGATCCGATTTCATCTGAAGGCCCTATAGGTAGCCTCTCATCAGTTTATGACAATAACGATATATGCCCTGTTATATGTAAAGTACCGTAGTACATAGCCTATACATCTGATATTAAGATGTGGTACATGGCTACATGTAGGTAACATGCTATAATGTGTACCTCTTTGTGAGGCATTATTGTACATAGGAATAATAACTGGTTGGGCAGCATGTCCACCCAACGGCTATTTACCAAATAACTGGACGGGCAAGACTGTATTTTCTGATTTTCCATGCAATTGAACAAGAGTGATTTTAACATCGGTTAGTTCAGTTTTCAAACTTTACACTAGTATTCTTTAGCACAACCTTAAGTTTAGACAACATTTATAGTCTAAATACGCCTCAAAATTGTTTCTGCCGGAGGCCCCCCCCCCCCCACAACACCCTACATGGAATTGCATTCAACGACTCAACAGCAACACCATCATAACTTTCGCCACATATAGTCTGACCATAAAGGTTCATTCCCCTTCCTAAATTGATCGGGAGAATTTTGGAATGTGAACCCACGTTACTGGGTACTAAACCATACAGGAGAGTTGATCCTTTTTCAGGATTGGAGAGGCAAACTTACCGCTTATGGACTTAATCAGAAATATACACAAATTAGCCACAAGATGTACCTACTCCTTTATGTTCTACACCCTTCCCCATATCTATTTAGACATGTGACAAATCACTTGATTGGCGTAGGAAGGGAGCAAAAAAATGAATGGTTTGGGGAGGTGGTCGGGAGGCATCCCAATTAAACAAACCAGGGGCGTATCCAGGGGGGCGCAACAGGCGCGCGCCCCCCTATTGGTCGTCACCAAAAAAAAAAAAGTTTAGCCAAAAAAAAAAAAAAAAAATTGATGACGACCTTTATGTGAGATGTCGGTGATCGCTCATCCCCCCCCCCCCTCCCGTATGCTTTATTTTTTGTTTTCCAAAAAAAGGTTCTGGCGAACTTCGGCGGCATAATAGTTTTGGAAACATAGATGGTAATTGTGTTTGTATTATCGCGTAGCACAGGGCCTGTGTAAGGCCACTGGGCTGCCTGAGGGAAGCCCATAATAGCTCCGTGCATAACACGTGAGGTTACTCTATCGAGGCAAAAATTTTGACTTGTCCATTCACGAAATTTATTTCTGCTGACCTTTTATGCCTCAAATTTTGTGTGTACAATTTTTCTTGACCTCGATTTTCAAATTACTAATCATACTTTGCTAACACGATAAGACGTTATTATAGTATTTAATTTTTAGGCAACGACCGCTCGCGTCAAAACCTCTTTTTTTGCAAACAACACTGAACACAAGATTTTAAATATCTTGCAGATAAAAGCATTCATTATGCCTATGTTATAAATATTTAAGTCATACTTATACAATTTTTGTACATTTTTTCCAGATAATAGTTAAATACGTTAAATTATTTTTTGATAATTGACATTAAAAGAATACCTATAATGTCACAGATTTTTTTTATCAGAATGTGGCTAAACCTAAACTGCAGCGATTTATTACTCAATGCCCACATCTTTGTAGGGAAAGAAATCAGTCAGTCACCTTTATGCACGATGCGCTGGTGAGTGGTTCCGTTCCGGTTCGAAGTTTCAACATCTACAGTCGCAAGCATCCACGAAGAATGACATTTCTTAACCCAATGGAAGAGAAGTAATTATCTCTGCATCAATTTCAGTCAAATTTAGCAGTAATGCAACCACTGTACAGTCAGACCATTTTGCTGTTGTTGCCAAACTTCATGTTGTAAATCATTGCTAAACTAAAGTAAAATTCATAAATTTCTTAAAGACTTTGATGGTGAAACTTGGCAATTACCAGATTCCCAGTCGGTCACAAGTTTTACAAACACTAAGTGACATGCCAGCCATACTAAATTGTGCATTTTGTGTCCATTTTTACTGGAAATGTTGCTTATTATTAAGGTCGAAAAAAAGGATCACATATGGCACCATTTTGCATTTCAGCCCTTCTTCGAAAGCAAAAATTGTCCACCCTCCCCTTAGACCCATCCCCCAGGACGGCGATCATTCATGCCTGACGCCCCCTAGTGGAAAATCCTGGATACGCCCCTGCAAACAATACACATTTCGTCATTACTGTGACCCACATCAATACTGAACATTTTCCAAATTTCCATATCAAAATGTTGACTACTTTATCCCGACAATTTTGAATAATTTTGGGAATTTCAACCCTTTCTGCAAATTGAAACCCTTTTCTTGAATATCAAGTTTGTCTTAAAATTGCCATCTTTAATTTAACCGAAATTCTCAACACTAGCCTACTTTATCTAAAAATTAAACTTCTTCGATTTATTTCGACCTCTTCTTTAATTCCGTTCGTGTAAAATGTCGATTTCTTTTTTTGTTTTGAATTTTCGCCTTTTTACTAGAAATTTTTATATCAAAATGTCGATATAAATTTCAATTATTTTATCTCAAAAAATAAACTTTTCTTGATGAGGATGGTACTAAGTGAAGGGAAGAAGAAAAGGGGGGGGGGTCTTCATGAATTGACTGAACATTATTGGTGAAATGTCGCCATAGTATTTTGATTTGAGCAATTACGAGGTACGTGAAAAGAAAAAACATCGTTTGATAGCCTAACACTCTCTTTGCACCAAAGATTTAGCTGAATAATCCAGCACTGACATGGAATGTAATTCATTAAAAAAGAGGTTTGGTTGGGAGGGGATAAAACATGTACTCCTTCATAAGGGGCATAGCGAGGAATTTGCCAAGGGAGGTGAATGTGTACATATGCTTTTGGCCCAAATTGAAACCGTTGGTTGGGGGGACTAACACCCCACCCCTAGGGGAAATGTCAATGATAGTTTGATCTACTTGATAGAGGTTGTGTTGTATTATTCACTTCCTCGACCCCTGCGTTACTACATATCCAATCGACGTCAGGTTTCAAACTGTCTGTTTCCACCGGGCATGCACAACGTTACGTACATTTATTTCTATTGGCGCAAAAATATCTGTCATAAATCTCAAATATCACCCGCGAAAAGCTAGGGAACACCTGTCTGACTTGTGCTATTGAATTACCTGTTCACATATAGTGTATATCACTAGTGACAATGAATGGTCTAGTGTTATATTAGTGGAGTTGCAGACGTACCATATTGTTTGTTACCATTGACTTGTTGAGTGGTTATTAAGATGGATTATTTAATGGAGAGGAACCGCTGTTAATAGTTAAAACAGCAATTATTGATCAGTGAGATAATTTGACGGTAAGGTATAGAGCCATAGGCTAGGATGTGTACAAAGGCCAGGTCAAACTTAGTTAGGTATGCTTTAGGCTAGAGTAATAAAGTTAGGCTATGTTAGAAATCTCAAACATAACCCGCGAAAATCTAGAATTACTACTTTTAGCAACAGCTGGACATGCTTAGCAAATCTGAGTCATAAATAATGAAGATCTTAGCCTAGTTGTCGACTGATTATCAAAAAAGTCCAAGTTTAAGCATATCTTAACTATAAAGGAATTGAATAGAACAATCGAGACACTGAGTTTTCTTTAGGGATCTTAAATTAAGCGAAGAATAAAACCATCGATTAACATTCTAGGTGAGCTGATCACCTATCCTTTACTCCGAAAACAATTACTTCATTCTAGCTAACAAAAAGTATCCATAGACAAACTGTAGAAACTTTGTTATCCCTTCAAAAATCTTAAATCACAGAAATTGGTTCAACTCGATTTTAATCGTACATAACATTGTCTTTTACTGCTATAGCCTAGGCCTTCAAACAAGTCAATCTATAACATTCCAAAATGATTATAATAACCAAGCTTACTAAATCTTTTAGGTCGGACATTTGAGCCAATTATGTGAGAAACCTGCAGCTTTTTTACCGAGCAGGCTGACTGAAATAATGTTAGCCTATTTAATAGCCTAACTTATTATTAGTTGAATGTTAGATACTGAATAGGACCTAGAGCTTTGAGTTTGAGCCTCTATAAAACAGATTTCCAACTAAGTTTAATAATAATAAATGTAATAAATAGTTATTAAAATGAAATCGTTCGTCCATGTTTTTCCAGAAGCAACTAGATCGTGGTGTTTAACTCACAGCTGGTTTTGTCTTAATTTTGCCCACTTAGTTATAAAACCCGTACATTTCAGCCTTATGGCCACATGAAATTAAAAAGTAAAATGGTTTCGAAATTAAAACTGCGCCACTTCATTTACTCAATAGCAGAGGAAAACCAGAGCCGTACCTCTAGTATTGAAAGGGCGCCATCCTCTCATTAAACTCATTAACTGATTTATCTCTCGTGTTTGTTAATTTACATTTGTCCGCTAACTGTTCACACCCGCTGAACTCCATAGTAACAGAAGATATGACAATGAAGACCCAACCAAACCGATTAAACTGAAAAGAAGTAATAAATAATTAGTATAATTAAACCCTCAAGGATATGAAGTGTTTCCAGATATCTACAAACACAAAGAAAGAAAAATGTTACATTTCGAAAAAATCCACTAGAAGTTATCTTACACTCAAACTTAGAAATGAATTTGATAATTAACTAAACACAGATGGACATCGTCTTTTTAACAAAACATATTAATTGGAAATAATTCAAATTTACGCAGAATAGTAGGATTTGGATCAATAATTAAAATAATTTGTATATTAAAATTTAGTATTAGTCTCATCAACCTTTCCCCTTATAAACTTGAATTTGATATACATCTGCTTCTCTAAATTGCATTTTAATTATAAGAAACAACCTATTTATTGAAATATAATTCTTCCATATCTCCTTAAACTTTAAAAAAAAACTTGTATTTGTTGAAGTAGAAGTTTCCTTTTTATGATTCCTATTACATTAGTGACTAATATTTACATTTATATAAAAGATTCCTCCTGAAAGTTCTAAATGAACACACAAATAAATTTGATCAATATTTTCTTCAAAAGATAGAATAATCTCAATTCTTGATTACCCAATTTTTATAAAATTTCCAACCCGTCTATGAGATTTGTTTCCTATTAACTAATAAATTAAAATATGTAGGCTCATATTCGTATCTTATTGAACTTTACTAGCCATAAAACCTGTTATTAATAATTTAATTGTAAAACAATAAAACTAATTTTGTAATCCTACATTATCACTTTATTATTCTCTAATCTATTCTAATTATTCCTGTTTATATTTGTCTCCCCTTAAAATCAATCCCATATTCCTTATTATTCCTTATTACAAATAAACACGACCTCAATGTCCTAGTTTATTGCTTTACTTTCCTTATTTTATTTCGTTATTTTTATTATTTATAATATCATAATAATTATTCTAATTCGAACCAAACCAATTTATTTATCTCTATCTACTCTATTTATCAGTAACTCTATTCTTTCATTCTAGATTCCTATCTACCGTGTGGATCTAGAGTACTGCTCTCCTAGAGTTGATGAGTCTGGTCTGAACCTTATCCTTGAGTCTGGTCTCTCTCTCTCTATCCTGAGTTCTCTCCAGAAGCTGCAGATCTGGGACGACAGGAGACTAACTAATGAAGAGTTGGCGGCCATCGTGTCTTACTCCTCACAGTGTACAAGCTTGAAGGAGCTGACGTAAGTATTCCTGTGTAGATGTTAGAATCATCATAACAGTTAAACAGGGAATTAATTTCATTAATACAAGTTATCAATATTAAACTAACAATATAGAATATAAAGTCTGCTGTATTTTTATGTCAAGGATTGGATTTAATTAGTTTAGTTGAATTTAGTTCAATAATTAGGTCATCGTGATAGGAATTCTGTAGAATGTTATGATAAATGAAACAAAATACAATGGATTAATAGGAAATATTTTAAGAGGGTGTTGGTAAGATAAGGGGTAGGGGTGGGTGGGGGTTGTTTAAAATGTTCTTTGTTTAGTTTATTGTTAACATTAAGAAATAGGAATTTTAATGACAGGAATGTTTATTAGGATAAAATGAGAGATATACATAAACAAGATAGTTGGATTTTCATAATTCTAGCGAGAATAATGAATATTCTAAAGTAGAGTTTAATAAGAAATAACTATTTCTGAAACCTCCAAGATATTTGTTTTGTAATTATGTACAATTTACTTAAAAAAATGGTCAACGAAAGAAATTGAAAATCGTTATTAATATAAGAGTAGTAAAATGATGGCAATAAAAATAACAAAAGCAATAACATATAACTTTATTGTTCAACCCCCCTCGCCCACCCCTAAAATTGGGATCAAATGATACTTCTCTAGTAAATCTGAAATGTATACCAAACAAGCAACCAATTAAACAGTTTTAGTTGTCGCCGTCTATGAAATAGTTACTCAAAATAAGTTAATAAATATAAGGTATCAAAAAGGGAAATAAATGATTGTAATGGAGTTAATTATAAGTTTAATTGTATTTTTTACTATTCCATAAAATCATTAAAGGCAAATATGTATCTCATAAATTACAAAGGTTAACAGTTAATCCATTTAAAACGACATAAGTGTCTACTTTATAGTTTGATATACAATTTGTCACCAAATAAGCTAAATTTATATTTATATTCTCATTTTGTATCATAATTTTAATCAATAATTAAAAAAGTCATAGTGGGCTTCATTTTTTTTTATAATTCATAACTTTGAACAAAATTTGCTTATTATTTAATATTCCTCGTTTTAATATTACGTCATATTTGATTTGATTATGACATCCCTGCTTTGCCCTTTACAATTTAGTGTAACTGAATTCCCCCTCCCTCCCCCCACCCCAACCCCTCACTTATAACCCATTCGAACACCGGTTTCGCTCAATACATTCCCGACACCTCCATTTACCAATCCATTGTAACTCTATCTGCCCCTTCAGATAACCGCCATTACACTCTTTGTTCTTCGCAGTTTCCCTTTTCAATTCATTGTGACCCTCACCCCACCGTAACCCTATGACTACCTCCTTTGTTCCTGCCATCAAGTGGTTATTTTTTTATTATCTCCAGCTCCATTATCAGTTACTTGTGTATTCTTCGTTTCTACATGAACATTGTTTTCTTTACATATGCCTACTAAGAATATTGTAGTTTTATATACAGGGACGTATAAACCTCGCTAATACTTTAATATATATCTTTTCTCAGAGTCAAATTGGTTACACAACGAATATATTCAATTTAATATATCGCTACTCCTCTCACCTTCATTAGTTCTTTCGACCGACCTCATAAAAAGTTTCCCATTTCCATCCTCACACATTCACGTTAATGTTATTAGTTGATATGTTCCACGTTGTATGACGTGTTACTAAAGCAATGACAGAAATATTTTAGTCGCCCAATTCCGCCTCACCCGACACTCCCAAGGAAACAGGGAAAAGCTATTCAGTAAAACCATAAATAAAATATCAATAAAAATGTATTCAGCATGTCATATTCCCAATGCCATTCTAGAAATAACTGTAACCACGGAAAATGTTTCACTGAAACATCCTATACATTAGCAGTATATTGCTTGATCGGATTTACAAAAAATATGTAATACAGATCTATGACTATTCACTTTCTTAACTATCAATGCTCTATCCCAATCCCCGTGTTTAGTATCCTCTTCAGTAAGTTTAGTCTAACCTCCTCCACCCTTCAGACAACCCTATACATGTTCCGGCCACTGGCCCTCCCCTTCGCCCTCCCCATCAGAGAGATGCATCTGTATGTTTTTAGAGAGCTCATAAAATCCATTCCATGTGTCTACCCGATAAAATCATCACCGTTTTAGTACACACAGTAGGCCTATTCTACGTCCGCGATAGTTTTCTGTACAAATATATGCAGCGCTTACATTATACAGACGATTGATTCAAACAATTTATGTTCTAAAGCAAGTCAATTGTAAGAATGGCACACCTGGAACTTCCGTAAATATCTAATTTGGATAATAATAGATGACACGAACCAGTTTAACCTAATGAATAGAAATAGGTAAACGAGCCACGTACTCATTGTACTCCTCAAACATTGTCATTGAATGTATCAAAGTAACCATGGAAACATACATGATTAAGTAGGTCAGTAGGTGTACAGCAGTGACTACGAATCATCCATTGTGGGAAATCCTCCAAATACCATATATTTTTTATGTCATACACCTTGTTATTGTATACGTTGCGTTCTTTATTTATGGTTATTCTTTGTAAGTTTTACTGTCAATGAGCAAAATTGCTCTCGTTGGTTGTTATATGTATCCCCACATGTTCCCATGCAAACTAATCGAAGGAAACTTGAATAGAGAGGGTTTATAGACAACACAAAACTATGAATTACATTTTTAAAGAAGGACTGAT
This sequence comes from Apostichopus japonicus, assembly GCF_037975245.1. Classification (NCBI taxonomy): domain Eukaryota; kingdom Metazoa; phylum Echinodermata; class Holothuroidea; order Aspidochirotida; family Stichopodidae; genus Apostichopus; species Apostichopus japonicus. The sequence goes on from NC_092567.1 coordinate 5,947,803, forward strand.
TCTTGATATGTTCAGGTTATCTTCTTGAATTTAAGTTGCACTTTTGCGCCACAAAGAAATAAATCATTTACTGTCGATCATCATGTCGTAATTATTTAGAAAATTATATTCATTTGATAACTTTTGTTTACTTAAGAACGAAACTAAAATCCTGCAGTATCGCAGAACTACTGAATGGAATTGCGCCTAAGCGTTCGAAATCCATACCTCATACAAAACTTGTATTGTAAACAGAACATGTATCGAAGGGAGATTGTACCGTCATTCAAACAATATTGTTATCAATTTCAACTTTCAAACTTGAAATATCAAACAAAGGTTTGTACTGAGCCCCCCCCCCCCCCAACCCTCCCTTTCCAATTTCTTAGAAATGTGTACATGTGTACATTGAGTTATTATGTCCGCTATAGCCCTAACATTATAATATTAATGAAATATTCCAAAGTGCATCTTTCAACCATTCAATGATTACAGTAGATACAGAAAACAAACTATTGAAATAAAAACCATTTACATGAAAGTAAATACAGCAACAGTTCAGTAAATATACGTTTATTATTCTAATTAGAAACAAGGTACGTAACCTATATATTTTCTTTCCATTGGCCGGAGTGTTGTCTTACATAGAGATGTGCAAAGTAGGTATAAGGTAGAACGATACTGAACAAAGACTGGAACATATTAATTGGTTATTATGCACCGGTTAATCCAGATAATTTCATTTCATGCTCGCCAAACTCAACTTGTAGTAAGGAATCTTACAGACAATTGGTTTGTATATTCATATTATCCTTTTCTTAGATTTGAAGTGAACAACATATTAGCAGGGCTTTAAAATATTCTTTGCACAGAATACATACTGGTTTTAGTGTTAATGTTTCGGCATTTGGGTTAGTTGAGACAGACTGAAATACTGATTGGGTTGATGAGTCGCCATATTGTAATGGGAGGGTGATATTATAACGAATTTCTCCTTAGTTAGGTATTTCACCAAACTCATAGCAATCATAACAAATATAATGAATAATCACATGCTACCACAAAGGTTCAAAGTGTAACACCCTCCCTCTACCCCTACCACTAACCCGGCTAATTCATATCGGCCCCATGCAAGATCTGTTTGTGGTCGATATTTGATGGTTTTGCCAGAAAATAATAACATTTAGAAAGATATGACAAAAAAAAAACCCAACTACATTGCTGAAAAAGAGGTAAGACCAGATTTGTAAACTCCCCACATGTCACACCACGATCCATATCATTGGTGTATTTACTTGTAGGTCAAGTTACCAGTATAAAGGCACTATGTGTAGACTTCAGTGATTTTTTTTTGGCAATGAAACCGTCCATTTACCGTGTCAGGGGCGAAGGAGCCGTGAGAGAGGATGGGCGTGGGGGGGGGGGGGTGATTGTGAACATGCTCCTCCCATCTTCTGGTTACCCTAAAAAGTGGCTTCCATTTGTTAATGGAACTTACCAGTTACTTTGTAATTTAAAATGCCCTATTGTTGTGTTTTTTTTTAATAAGTGCTTTCATGTCTAAGAAATTACTATTTGGCTTCAAAGTAATGAAAACATTAAAATTAAAATTAAACATTGAAAACATTCAAATACTTGAATTTGTTGAAAGTATATTCATTTTAAGAGGTTTCGGATAATTTGACAGTCTAGTAGTTTCTTGCGTGAAACCAAAATCATATTCTCCCCTGCCCCTCAGTGTCTGTGCCTCCAAATTCCAATAAAACTTTTCTTTGCGAATCAAAGAAGATCGTATTAGTGTAGTTCTTAATAAAGTACAGGAAGTTGTAACAATTCCTTGGTATGAAAGACGTCGGATAGTTTGGACACATTCAGCTCTACACTGAGAACATAGTTTAATAGGAAAATTTGATTGTGTAATGGTTAAGGAAACTCTTATCAACTCCACAAAAATGTTATAATTTTGTAACATTGGATTTGGATCAGTGACGAAATAACAACTCGTACAATGTGATAACATTATTGAAGGTTGATATTGAATAAATACTTAGATAACTTTGGTATGTCTGCATCTTTTATGTAATAGTTACAGTTTGTGTTCTTTCTACTGAAATATAACCAGGGAGGACCAGTTGTTGCGCCCAGTAATGAATGTTGCTATGTCCTCGACCCTCCTACCCCTCTCCCTTTCATTCTTCCTACGCTTAAGTAAAAGTGTTTGCAGGTTTGTCATCCCACCATTAAGTTGAACATCTTTGTTGTAGCATCTTAAACTATTTTGAGATAAAGAAACAGTATTTCAGCTTTAAGATTCATACTTTCTAGATTTTATATTTTACCAGTGACCTCTTACAATCTCAGACATTTTAGTTCTCATTTAAAGGTAGAAGGATTCACGAAGACTAACTATAAAATCAATTAATTAAACGAAAATAACATACAATATAAATCACGTGATCCGAGCGGAAAATGGCAAGCGGTTGTTACAAGGATTTGCTCCGTTTACTTAGTTCATTGTGTACAATGTTGTATTTCTACATGTTTGAAAAACTTTAAATGAATTGATAATTTAAGCAATACAGACAGTTAGCCAATTCTGATCATGTGGACAGCTATACTTTTCACAGTTACTACCAACCGCATATAGTTTACATACAGTAGAGCAGTTCCAACTATCATCATTATTATCAACATTGCTATATCCATTCTAATTTATGTTTATTGCCTTGAGCAACGTTGCGCCGTGTGAGGCTGCATCCTACTTTTGCTCTATGATTTTGCTCCATTTTGTCTCTTTTACGATTCGACTTTTACTCAAACTTTTAAGCTGTGGATAACTTTATATAATTGATTTACCTGTGGTTGTCTCGTTTGACATTTTGTTTTGTTTTTGCATATATTTTTGGAGACATCTTTTTCTATCGGATTCTGTGTCTCGCGGAACTGTCCAGATTATGCTGAATTTGCTGTCTTGCATGCTTTTATCGTTATCTGCTGTTTTTGAAAATTGTTACCCTAGCACTATGTGTTGTCATAGTAACAACTCTACCATTATACAGTACACAGCTAAAGAACTTTCTCGGCTGAACACCTTTTGTTCCGTTTCTCCGGTTCAGCGACTTAATCCCACTGCTTATGACTATCTGAAAGATTTCGGAATTTTGAAATACAATGTCCCCACAAGAAGAGGCAAGCGAGGCGGACAGCATAAAACAAGATTTTGGGATAGCTGTTCTGGGGTAAATGCATCAAATTTGGTTGAAATTTCTACTAAGACTAATAACCTACCGGTGAGCACTCGACATTCTTTCACTATTGGTTGTGTAAATCCCAGATCTATCAGAAATAAACTTGAAACATTTAAAGATCATGTGATTGATAATAGCATTGATATTTGTGCTGTCACTGAGACATGGCTAAAAACGGAAGATGATTTTATACGGGACTCTTTAAACATGAACGGTTATGTATTCAAGGACGTTTGCAGATTGAACCGCACCGGAGGGGGCACGGCTTTACTCTTCAAAAGTGCATTTACCCTCGTTGAAAAAAATGGCAATCAAGTCACGTCATTTGAGTTTTCTGAATGGCAACTCTCTTTTAAAAACCTCAGACTAAGGGTGGTCGTCGTTTACAGACCCCCCTATTCCGCTTCTCACCCAGTATCATTTTCTACATTTTTGTCGGAATTCAGCGACCTGTTGGAAAATTTGGTATCAAGCCCTGATCAGCTTATTATATTAGGTGATTTTAATATTCATTTAGACATCGATGATGACTTTCATGCAAAGCACTTTCTGGAACTACTAGATGCTTTTGATCTGGAAAATAAAGTGTGCTTCCCAACCCATATTTCGGGCCATACACTTGACCTGCTGATAACCAGATGTCATGGCAGCCTTGATGTGGCCACAGTCCATGCTGACCATTTCATCTCTGACCATTGCTTCATACACGCGAATGTCAAACTAATTCCTGTTGATTTTGAACGCAAATTGATCAAGTTTAGGTGCATAAACAGTATTAACATGGATAAATTCAAAGAGGACCTGGTTAACTCTGCTTTACACTATGACAATCAAAATGATTTACAGTCACTTATTGATTGTTACAACGGTACGCTAATCTCACTTCTGGATAAACACGCACCTGTTAGAACAATACTCATCACAGTTAAGCCCTCAAGACCCTGGTTTACATCATCTCTATACATTCTTAAGAGACATCGTCGCCAACTTGAGAAAAGGTGGCTAAATTCCCGTTCTCATGATGATTATATTTCTTTCAAAAAAGCGAGAAACCAATTCACCAATGCATGTGAGAGTGTGAAGAAGGAATATTACACCAGTAAAATACAGGATTGTGGTGGTGACCAAAGAAAGCTATTTTGCCTCATCAACAAATTAATTGCTAAAAATGATTCCAGTCTGTTTCCTCCAAGCATTGACAACAAGAGTCTGGCTAATGGTTTCGGCGATTACTTTCAGCAAAAAGTTGACCGAATTACTTCGGATATTCGCGACACTTGTACAAAGGAAAATCTGTTGCCGTCTGATTTAGTCAGAGTTGATTCACGTGAAGTAATCCCAGATTTTTCACACTTTACCAAGTTATCATCTGAGGAGGTTCTTAAGCTGATTAATAAGTCTGCAAATAAACATTGCATACTTGATCCTGTTCCATCTAAAATTGTTAAAGAATGTATTGATATTTTACTACCTGTGATAACAAAAATTATCAATTTGTCTATGGAAAATGGAGTTTTCCCCGAGTGTTGGAGGTGTGCTGTTGTCATTCCCATTTTAAAGAAACAAGGACTTTCACTTGAATTTAAGAATTATCGACCCGTGAGTAATTTGGCTTACCTGTCCAAACTGGTGGAAAGCGCTGTTATGGATCAATTTGAGTGTCATTTATTAAAAAATAATCTCCTGCCAGTAAACAACTCTGCCTATCGGAAGCATCACAGTACTGAGACCACTTTGCTTAGGGTACATTCCGATATTATGAAAAACATGGACGCTGGAATGGTAACTCTTCTCATTATGCTTGATTTGTCTGCAGCCTTTGATACCGTTCATTATGATACTCTTTTCAATACTCTGGGTAATCGTATAAATATCAAAGGCCTGGTGTTTCAGTGGTTTCAAAGTTATTTATGTAATAGGCGTCAAAAAGTTCTTGTAAATGGTACATTTTCTAAAGACTTCTTTTTGAAGCATGGTGTCCCCCAAGGAAGCTGTACTGGCCCCATACTTTTTATTACATACTTATCCCAATTGTATCATGTTTTGCTTAAGCACCTTCCTAACTGTGAGGGTTATGCTGATGACAATCAATTTTATCTTGCTTTTAATGCTGGCAATGACACTGCCAGAGGTGAGGCAATTTCTGCAATGGAAAATTGTGTGGCTGAAGCACGTCGCTGGTTTTTAACGAATAATCTTAAACTAAATGATACAAAAACTGAATTGATTGTCATAGGTTCTAAGCAACAATTGGCTAAACTTCCTGATTTTTCTTTTCAAGTGGGGGCGGCAACAATTCATACAGTTGATAAGGTTCGTAATTTGGGTATTATTTTTGATGAAAGTCTTTCACTTGACTTACATGTTGCAAATGTGTGTAGAAAAGCAAATTTTAGTATTCATAAGCTTTGGCATATTCGTAGTTACTTGGATGATACCTCATGTAAATCACTTGTTCATGCATTTGTTACGTCACACATAGATTACTGCAATTCATTATACTGTAACTTACCTTCACATCTCATAGATAAACTTCAGAAAATCCAAAATGCTGCTGCCAGACTTGTAACGGGTACTTCCAAATATGATCATATAAAACCCGTCCTACATAACTTGCGTTGGCTTCCAGTTAGAGAAAGAATATCTTATAAGATTTTATTACTCACTTTTAAATGTATTTACAATATTGCACCGCAGTACCTTTGTGATTTAATTTCTCTTTACACTCCCTCTAGACCGCTGCGTTCCTCGTCCCGTCTGCTTTTAACTGTTCCTAACATAAGAACTGCAAAATTTGGACAGAGATCTTTTAGCTATGCTTCGCCAGTTTTATGGAATTCACTCCCTGAGGTTTTAAGAAAAATTGAAAGTTTTACCCTGTTTAAATCCAAACTTAAGACTCATTTATACTGCAAAGCTTATAATATCTGAATTCATTTTATGATTTATTATTTCGTTAATTGTTTTCTTGTTATATATTTGTTTTACTGTTTATCATGTAATTATTATATTCTGTTATCCACTATTTTTCTTAACTTAATTTAACTTGATTTGTTTTGTTTTTTAATTCTACTTATTTTTGTTTTATTCTTCATCATGTAAAGCGCATTTGAATATACATTTGTTATAGTATTTGCGCTATATAAGGATCCATAATAATAATAATAATAATAATAATAATAATATTTCCTTGGAATCGTTGAAACACAAGACTCGTGATTATAATTAATTCTGATCAGAATGATCACCAGATGTGATTTATTACCTTGTTATTTGTTGTCTACTTTGTTGTTTATCTTCATTGATTTAGTAAACAATAGACCTGACTAGGAGGACATTCCTCTACGTCTTCTACATCTTACGCGATGATTACTCTACAGTCTACTTCTCTCCATAGGTTTGTTGGATACCATATGCCAGACACTATTCCGGTTGGATCCATTCCATCATCCTTGAAATCAAGACATGTGAAAGGTAATATCAAAATGTCGTCATAATGGACACACTTAAAATTTCTTACCTTTAATTAAAGGCTATACTAACTATGTGAATTTATTTTGAGTTGTTGATTGTTGTTTAATTCACATACAAGAGAGTAACGAATCAGCAACACATGATTGCCATTTTATATGAAGGAGACACCCAGAACAGAGTCTTGTGATAGTAAACAACAAACTGAATAATAGAAATGTAACAAAACTTAATATATTGCTAAGCTTAGTTGATTTAAGAGATTAGTCATGTTCCTTTCATTTCGCTCCTTCGAGGTCACTGCACTATAAGATGTTTTGTGAGCAGCCATCACATCAATTGATGCTTTAAATGTTTTTACAAAAAGTAGTGGTATCACACACTTTGGGCAACTTAAGTACACAGCGACAATGATAAGATGAAACACTCGTTCTGCAGTTTTGTACAGGAACAGAGGGTTGTCAAAGCCGACATCATATATATGGAGGAGGGAGGGGAGGGGAGGGGGTCTGTGGTCGTTCCCCAGAAAAAGGGCAAGTTTAGACTTCAAATGATACAGTCTGAGTCATAGTTTGACTTATATGACTTGACTTATGTCCAATATCTAAGTCTAAACGCAACATTGTGTTTTAACTATTCTTATTTAGTTTGAAATGCGTGGTGGTGGGGTGGGGGGTTTGGGGTAACACCACATCATCACTTTGATCGGCGCTTGAAAAGAGTACAATCTACATATATTGGCGAATATTAACATCCATGCATGATTTGCCTTGAACAAATAATTATAGAAATAAAATAATAAAATGTCGGTATTGATATGCGGGAAAGCATTTAGAACTATATGTGAATTTAAACCATATTTTTTTTTTTTATTATTAATACACTTACGAAAGTAAGAGTTATAATCCAAAAACGAAGAAAAGAAAACAGAATCGGTATGTCTGTTACTCCCTTACGTCTACATTTTCCGCAGATTCGGATAATATTTGGATAATAAATGAAGCAGCTTCCAGAGGCTTCGCCCCCTGAACCCCCCCCCCCCGGGGCCTAACACTACTATCCGCTGAAAATTGAGTTCATCTCATATAAATATTTCAAATTTCTTTAAGAGAACGAAAAATATCTTCAAAGGGTGTAGCTTAAGTCCAGCGGATCCCCACCAGCCTGCTTGGAATACATTATAGATAACTATAATGTATTTATTATATCCGTTTTGTGTTTTAGTGCTTTAAAGTCGCTACGAGAGAACAAGGGATATCACCAAATACAAAAACTTCAGGGGGCTCCCCCTCGTGGAACCAACCAGGGCTTGAACTATATTCCAGAGAAAGCCCCTCGACCCCGCTTGAGCTCCCAGAAGCGTTCCGTATAATTTTCAAGTTAAGCTTGTTCCTGACAACCCTATCTAAAAATTATGCAGTTTCCTGGGACTTCGCACCACACCCTTTAATAACATTAATCTATCAAAGAAAAATATCTAATTTACATGTTTGGTCTGTAAATCTGCATACAAGGCGAAAAGTGCATAAAACAAGATTAATGCTTAATATATGAGTACTAGTTTAATTTTCAAGCCATCAATATACATATTGTGTATCGATTCGGTACAGTTTTACATCGGTATTATATACTTAATGAGGTAACGATGCATACTTTATTCCATTTACCGTGTTAAATCTGTCAAAGTTTTAAGTTAATATTTTTGTTTGATTTTCGCTGAGATGCTAAACTGTCAGAAAGAAAAATTAAATAATAGAGTAACCACTAATCTTACAAGTAGTAGCGAAGAGAACCAGGGACGTAGCTAAGGCCTGATGATTGGGGGGGGGGGGGGGGGGGGGTGAAGTGGCTGAAATTCCAACTGGACGGGTTTTGAAGCCATAAAATTCCGACTGCTGCCTTTTAACCCCCCCCCCCCCCCCGCCCTCCGCTACTCGTCAACGATACGGTAAGTGTCAGTTCAGACACCCCATCTTTCGCGACTGCACTTTTGTTCCGAACTTTTTCGATACATTTGCACCACCGGCCCTCACTTCACAAACTTATTAATCACTCTGGTTAAGCAAGTAAGCAACTGAGTATAAGTGATCTGCTGGAAGGCTACACATACTGTAGGCTACACAAACTACAAAAGCTATGTTTAATGTAACAAAGGGGTAAACTTTGTTTTCTTCAACAAATTATATTAGACGACATAGTGAATTACCACAAAACACCGGGGTTTTTACTAGCGCCCTTACTATAGTTTTTTTTTTGGGGGGGGGGGTGGGGGGTGGGCAGTGGGGCTATTTGTCACTCACATGAACAATCTGCCTATCATCTTCGTCAAGGACCAAGATGATAGGCAGATGATAGGAATTCTTAAAAATAAGTATAAAAACATACTGTAAAAACATACAGTTTCAGTGGTTGCGGTTCTCATGTAGGCCTTTATATCAATTCGATATGCACTTATTCGGTGGCGATATACGCCAACCCTTACTAACTAGTAATAAATTGATAGTTAACTCTGCTCTGAGATGAATAAGCAAAGTTCGCAGATAAAACAACTACAATCGTGACAAAAACTAGTAGTGTTTACGTGGCAGCCATATGCATATAAAATAGCTTTACAGGGCGCTAGTATTCAATTTTAGTCAGTCTGACTCTGCCAATGCGAAACGTAGCCGGGAAATATCTCTAGGGCGGGGAGGATGCAGTTAAGGAACATACTAAGTATCGCCCACATGCTACATATACCAAATTAATCGAGAGGATTTTCAACGTCATGGATTTCTCGGCCACTGTACAATTGAGATAATCAGTTGTAACTACTTAAACCTAGCCTAGGGCCCAATAGAGTTTGGAAAAGCCGAGACTTTAAAGAATATAATTTGTACAACAAAAAAATGAAGGAAATCATCGAAAAGTTAAATTTAGTCCAATCCCCGAACACTTTTCTTACTGCTCAAACCTTAGTTATTTGATATAAACCTCCTTATTTTTTTATGGTCATTACTTCTGAGGAAGATAATTGTCTACTCCTAAGCTATACATTGTTTCATGGACCCGATTCCGCGAACAAAAATAACAACTGATCTATTTCTATAAAATATATTCTAGTCTAAATTTGGCCAAAGTAGTCTTACACATATCTTCTACAACTGTATAAGATGTAATTGTCTGAAAATATACAATACGAACCAATTTTGGCAAAGATTAAAGAGTTCAGTGCGACGTACCAAGTAACGTACTGTAACGGTTACAACTAGTATTGACTAGCATTGGGTGTTTGTAATTGTTTGTAATTGTATACAATATAGATAGTATATATATACCAGCGACGTAGCCAGGAATTTGCAAGGGGATGCACATTTTGCGATTGATATGGGAGAGGGGTCTAAAGGGAGGGGGTGTCCTGTTTTGAGCAATTAAAGGTCCTTAGATGCGATCTGGAGCAATGTTTTGCTAGTTTCATCATGATCATATGATATCATATTCTCAGCAGATTTTGTTTCCGGTTTGAATTATTCTTTCAGAAAGACAAACATAGTGCTCTTTTACATTTTTTTCCAGTAGGGTGTTTATTGTCCAATGTCTGGACTTAAATACATTTGACGAACTTAACTGATGGATTATATAAACTCTCGTATTTAGCATTGTAATAATTATTTATAGGAAGCGCGTATCACGTACGATTGCTAGCTTAGCTTCAAAACATGCTTTTCGTGCAACAACTTATGACGTATCAGAAAGGATGCGAACGCATGTTGTCGTCGTCGTTGTGCATACGGTTCGTGACTCTCCATCGAGTGCGGTTAGGTAGGCAATATGTATTTTATTACGCAGTGGCCAACTGTAGGCTGGTAATAGGCTACTGGCTAAATTTAGCTAATTGCATCTGCCAAACTAAGTAGCTGAAGCAGTAGGCCTAAATGTTACTACGATTATAATCGAGTTAACGGAGCTGACGTGTATTCAAGATCAAAAGAGCAATGAAAAAATACCATGCCAAAACAAACAGTATTTATAATTTTTTTCGACACTGAAAGGGGGGAGCAGTTGCTCCCGCTGCTCCCACTGGCTACGTCTCTGATATATACTCAACTTACTTGAAGCTAGCGAACAGGGTCAACCCACCCAATAACAAAATTAGTACATAAATAAACCGAATTGAAGCTGGCGAACGTTGTACGGTAGTTCTTTAGGCATTAATTTTAATATATTCAAATTCATACGAAGGTGTGTATGGTGGAGTATAAGGATCGCGAGATACAATTTCTCAAAGTGGCAAGGAAGACGTGGTAAATATAACTGATTAAAGGTCAATTTTGACCTAACTTTTTCAAATTTTAGAACATTCACAATCACTGGAATATATGAATAGGCCTAGGTGAATTAGAGTGCGACAGTCTGAAATTCCGACAGTCGTACTCCAAATTTCCAACTATCGTCATTTTTACCAAGCTTGGGTGGTGAGACATCCCCACCCCCTTCTCTTTAGCGACGTCCCTGCGGTCAACGCGTAAATACAAGAAAAGATCATTATTATTTTTTATTGAATGTTTTCAACTGTATGGTCCACCATCTTGTCTACAGACGTCTAAAAAAAATTGTAGACGTTATAATCAGGCGCGTATCCAGGATTTTCTAACCCGGGGCGCGACTTACTATCCATGGCAAGCGGAGCGCCACTTTCGGTTGGAGCGCAGCGTACAATAACATTTCTGGTTTTGATACCCCCCCCCCCGATCACCGGAAATGGCATTTCACAGGCTTGAAAATGACCAACCAGATGTACACTTTTGTCTGAGAACCAGGTATTTCCCAATAGTTTTTGTTTTCATCCATAACCTATTTGAAGATTGTCACCAATCACACATCATGTTCGACCTCACCGCATCTCCTGTGGATCATTAATAATGTAGGTGATTCTACGTCGCGGCCCACAATACCCGTCAGCCCCACTTGTCAAGGTTTACGCCCATTATTTATTTCAGAATTTGAAAATTCTCGTGAATAAATTCACTTCAAAATATACCCATAATGTTGCACAGAATTTCATCTTATGGACAACCATTATAGATGAACCTTCCTCAACCCCTAACAGACCGGTCAAAATTGCACGAGTAGGGGGAAGTATGATGAAGAATGTTTGTCAGGGAATTTCGAAATTCAGACAGTTAATTTAAGTAATTAAATTAATTGGTTTACAAATATTAAAACCTCTTATAACGGCTACTATTAAACTTGGAGGGGGGGGGCTGCAAATATTTTTGTGAAAATGTTGGCAATATGCTGAGACTTTTTCGGGCACCTACTGAAAGGAAAGTAGATTGCAATGATGTAGCTAAAGAAAATCAATAGTTTACAAAAAATCTCCTTGGTATTTAAGAAAAATTCTTAGCTTGCCCGACTAATTTGCCATTTCGGTAATAACACGGCAAATGATTGTACATGTAATTGGCATGCGATGTAATAACCGATGCATGCCTATATGATATGTACATTAACATGTTGCACGCAACCAAAAATTGGTTATAATTTTTTTAATTTTTAATTTTATAATTTTTAAATGTCGTAACAGCCCCCCCCCCCCCTTAATGAAATCGGGATCTTATGACTACACACATATAGACAATTTGGAGGTTGTTAATCCTGGAACCCCATTTTCTGTTCATATGATGTAATATCTGCTGTTTGATTTACAAATTTGAATAATTTAAATGAGACTGAAATAAATAACTTTTATCTGTTTATTGTGCAATGCCCCACATTCTTTTCATTTCGAAAGACGCACAGTTTCAAGTTCATTACACACTGGAGGCTTCGATTCTCTATCTGCTTTCAGTTTGTGGAAGATCTTTGGATTTCCATCCCTAGATATTGCTAGATATCCATACAGTACAGTGTCCTTGGGATTTCTTTTAATTTTTTGGGGGCCTGATCTTGGGAAATTGCAAAATAGTAAGTGGTCACACTCCATGTAGCTAGGTCAGTGCACGACCTCTAAACGTCACTAATACACAACCCGATTACTTGTTATCGATGAATGGGTGTGTTGCCGGATTTTGTCAAGTTCTTTGTACCATGGGCGAAGGTCATTAATTAAGTTTCGTAACTCACCGGGAAGCGATTAGAGGGGTGGGCGTAGGGTTGTGGGCGCGTTTTCATTCAGATGGGGAAAATCTAAAGAGGAGATGCGCCCCCCCCCCCCCGCCCATGATAAGCCCTAAATGATATTCACAGGATATGTGCCCAATTCTCCAATCGCATGCAAAATTTATGTTCAGATTAATTGTACGAATTACGGTACTAGATGTTGGGTGACAATTAGCATTCAGGTCGGAGTGTACAACATTTTATCTATTGATGACAGTGTTGCATCGAAGGACACATGTCTAGTGCAGTTCGCATACATATTAATACCGGAATGCGTCATGTTCCCCGACGACTCGGTCGAGTTCGAGACCAGCCATAGTTGGTTTCATAGCACACTTGTATAATTGTTTAAGGCGTCCATACACACACGCGTTATGATAGACTATATACATTAGTGAGAGAGTGTAAGGGGTAGGGTGAAACGCACGCCCTTTCCGAAATATACATTGTCAAGCGATACTCCTGTTGTAATGAACAACCAAATTTTCATCTTTTGCTGTTTAATAAATAATAATGCAGATGCACATGAAATAAAGAAAAATCTTGCATACAATTACTTGCGACTGTTTCTGTAACTACGATCCAGGTTTCGAAATAGCCGCAGGATATCATGATTCACACAATTTGATTTCAAATCCCGCATGTCAAAAGTTGCCAAGACGGGATTTCGTAATAAATTTCAGCTCTCAACGTGAATTAAACATTCATAACGGCTGTGGCCGTGTAGCGATTCATCGCTATAAGCGATCGCAAATGGAATAAACGTTTAGTATAAAGCCGTGATTATTTTTGTTTTGTTATCCCGTCTACAATCCATCTTATAACATCCCGTAAATTTGCTTGCCAGTCTTTCCTTCTATTTATAAATGAATGAAAAAATATAGCAATTTTGAGAATTCCAATATTTACGCAAGCACGAACGTATACAGTAGCTATAACTATGAGAGGAATGCACTTGGTATGGACTACCAGAGTTAGCTGCTTGGTGACAACAAAGACACGTGCACTCGACAAACCATGTTTGCGTAAAATCCCCACAAAGCACCGACCACATGGTTGCTTAAAATCACAAAGAGTCAACATGGAAATCGAGCCTCAAAATCTGTTTATTCGCTTAAATTGTGTCGCAGTAAGCTGGCGCTAAAATATTCACCAAATACTTTCGTTATTGCTGCTATATTTGACCATATGGTAGTAAACCACCAGCCTAAGTCAATGGGGAAATCTAGCCTAACCATCTGTTTATTTGCTCAAATGTTATGGCAGTTAGTTGGAACTAGAATATCCATGGAATACTTTCATTATTACTGATATCTTCGACCACATGCTAGCCTAACACCACATCGGCTATTTACACACACACACAAAAGCGTAGCCTTGTTTACAACTTTCAATTACCTGGAAATCGGCAATTGTTTTGAAGAATTGTGCTATTTTTTAACTGGTTATATATAATTGTACGTACACAGTTACTGTTGCGATGGATTAAAGATTCAATTTTGAGTAGTTTTTACCTGTATAATACTTTCGTTTTCGGTGTTGAGTGATTTTATCCACACAGGAAAAAGAACCATTACGAATGGCTAAAACTAGAAATAGTAAGCAATTAAAACAGCCATCTACTCTACAAGAAAGTTGTTTCATTACATTAATCTTCCGTATTCGCTTGTCTTGATTAATCAAAACATGAATCATGAGCACTCGCGTAGCAGTTACGCGATCCCCCCTCAGAAAACGGGTACATGTTTGAGTGTTTTCGATCCGGGTACACGAATATTCGGTCGGATACCCGAGTATTCGGGTACCTGACTCATGCCTAGAATGTTGTTACTCATTAAATACAAATATTGCTCAAGAGAAAGTTTTCTTCCTTCTCTTCGATTAAGTAACTTATCATGGATGCAACTACTGTATGCTGCAGGCTATGGTAGTCTCTTATGAAAAAGGAATTACTGTAGTTATTCAAACTACGTGTTTCTTGAGTTTAATGGATATGAGCATTTGTCATATCGTCACCAGTATTGTGACTGAATCCTAACCATAAAACTAGGGACGCGCAGTTAGCTATTTGGGTAGATCTGAACTGGTAAAAAGGGCCGATTATTTAATAGAGTGTGCACTGCAACAATGACATTTTTGTAAGATCGGCTGCAATAGTCTAGGCTCGCATTCAAATTCCGGAATCAGAAAATGTAAACAAACAGAAACAAAGAGATGTTACAATGGTGTGTTCTATTTCAATTCAACAAGTATTGTAATTGTATACAATTGCTGCTGATATTTCTGTTTAGTTCGTGTTGTAGTTTTGTCATGGTCTTATTGATGTTCTCAAAGACAAACCACGACACAAAACATAACATATATTGATATGATATCTTCTTCATAGTTGTTTACATGTAAGTTTTTTTTTTTGTATCCATCAACACTTTTGTCGATAATAGACTGTAATGTAGGTATTTTGAAACTTCTTAGAAGTTTGTACAGTGTTATCGTTCAATGTTATAACTATGTTATAGTAACACAAATGCTAGATTATACATGCCTTCCTCCTCCATAAAGTACAAATAGAGAGCTTAATGTATTTAGTCCCTCAACATTATTTCTCAGACTCGTACACAGTGTACCCTCGTTCATTGTTCTGTGTTTAAAGGACACATCGAGATTCCCATTGTTAATGGTGGAGTGACGTCACTGCTGCTAATGCCATCATTGATCAATCTCAAAGACAGACGTAGTTAGTTTAAACAAACATTTGCCCCGATCCAGTAAATGTTTGACTACTGTAGACAGATGTGTGTTTAATATCTTCTAAATTATCTCGTGATAACAGCTTAGAGAGAGATTCAGAGACGATGTAGTCAAAGTCACATAAGTTTGTGCATTATATAGAATTTTGAAAACGGTGATATTTGGACGAGTAACTAAGTGTATACAACTTAAGTTTATATTTTCATTTTCAGACACTCTCATAATATATTCCTGCCCTCAACCCTCCCCTTACCACTTCATCCACTTTGCAAAGCGAGATATCAGCTGTCACCTGCACCGTGTTCCTACACCTTTGATTTATTCTTAGTACAGTTTAAAGCACATTAAACCTTGTTATGGAACTCCCTGATTAAACAAAGGAACCCTGAGCGTAAAATAAATAACCTTCCTTTACCGAACTGGAATGCTCTCAGATCCAGCAGTCCTCTTACATGGTTATGGAAATGTTTTGTTTATTATTTTAAATATATAGTTTAACTTAATATAGCTATTCAAACAAAAATCCCGTTTTCTTCTTTTTTTTTTCCAATTTATTTGACACGGTGTTTAATTATGACTCTCGTGATACATGATGACGTCACTGATGTTGATTGTTCTCTGATCCGTTCATCGTCTCATGGATTATAATTCTTGATCTGAGCATCGAATACTCGACTATCATGATTTGGTTTCTCAATTTAGTCCAAGACTTGTTTCTATTGAATGGGAGCATATGTTTTCATTTAGGTTAATTGTATAATTGGTCAGATGTATTAATGAGATGATAACAATTCTAACCTGATTGGTTATATAACTAAGAGGATAATGGTTGTAATCTGATCAGGTATAAAACCGAGATGATAATGATAGTGAATTGATCGGTAATCTTACTAATATATAATGATTGTAAACTGATCAGCTACTGTATATTACTGAGATGATAATATTAGCAAACTAATAAGATCAAAATTAAGGAATCAACTAAATTGATTACTCAGCTCATATGAAGTTATCATCGAGAGCCAGCAGAAATCTGGTGAATAAAATGTTTTTGATTGCATTCCAGACCAAATAAAAAGAACTTGCAGTTAAATTTGTTACATGTTTATTTCATTTTATTCATCAGTTTGGAACTTCTCGAGTGTTTATCGCCGCCTGAATCTACAGACTGGTCAATGGCAGGTAAGAGATTGTGCACCTTTCTTTTAGCTATTGCTCATACTGCATTATGGTCAGCTTATATGAGCTTAGTTGCCCTCTGTATTACTTTACCAGTAAATATGAAACGATTATAATGATAACATAATCGGTGAAATGAACGTAGTTGATGGTAGCATTGGAATTAGATTGTGATGAAGAGAAAAGAAATTAAAACAGCAGACATCTTCTTGCTCCTGCCCCCAAACGTTGGTCTAATTTCTTTTCATATCGTTGCTTTTTCTACCTGAATGCCACCCCCTGTGTCCCTTATTACCCAACCATAAATTTAATGTTATTATTCAAGATATTCTCTCCAAGTATTATATATATATATATATATATATATATATATATATATATATATATATATATATATATATATATATATATATATATATATATATATATATATATATTTATATAAAGGCACAATACTGGCAGAAACGAGACACTCATGCTAAGTTTTAATCAGAACTGTATTAATGTTTTGCTAAAATTGCAGAAAAAAAGCCTACTTCATCAGAACATAGTGATTATTTGTGTTTATTATCTAATATAACATAATGAAATCCTTTAAATACTGCTCGATTGTTGAAAAGTGGAATTCAGATCGCTGTGTAAGAAAGAAGAGAACATTGAGAGATTGTATTTATATTTATATTTAGGTTTGCAGTCTTGTTCAGGGCCAAGGCCCTCTCCAACGACTTTACAACTTAACCCTGGTCAATGGTAACTTGTCACACCAAAGTGTGCAAAATTCAATCAATCTCTCCTAGGGCACCACAGTGCACCACAACCACGTGTCCCCCGGGGGACTTCCTATAGGGTGCAGCCACAAACCGGCGCACGCAACTATGTTTACAAGTTATTTCGCAAGTCCCCGTTTATACACCTGGGTGAAGAGAGGCAATGGAGATAAAGCGCCTTGCCCAAGGACAAACGCAGTGATCTGGCCAGGACTCGAACCTGTTATCCTTAGATCACAAGTCCACTACCTTAACCACTTGACCACACGCCCTCTCCAGATCGGAGCGCGGGGAGGGGGGGGGGGTGTTGATGGTCTTGATATTCTAGCATTGTTTTCATGAATCTTATTCAAGCCCGTCCAATGAATAGTTCTTTATTGAAACACCCGTACAACTTCCATATCAGTGATACTTTTAGTATTACAAATATTGCAAAGATATAGCCGAAAAGTTTACGCTTGGACATGTTTGTTACGTATCGGGCAATCATTTTGACATATACCGTCTTATTATTTGAGGGGTTGTGAAAGTACATCGGTAAATTTCACGTTTATTCTCCGATGACACCGTATAAAGTTATGCATCATTTTGAACCTGGTCGTGTCAATATTTTTTTAAGTTCTGTGTAATTGTTCATCAAAACACATAACAACAGTCGCAACAGTCCGTTTAACCGACCCTGTATCCTACTGTAGCAGCTCCCTGAGCTCCATTAGACGATGTTGAAGGTGTCAGGATTTTCAAGGTGTCAGCATCCGAAGGGAGGTGGGTGGGGGGGGGGGTTGGAGTTGGAGTTGAGTTGTTCCACTCGGTTACCAATAATCTATTTTGATATTTATAATTTGTCATCGGCTAATTGTTTATTTTGTCTTGATAATTATCTTCAATTGTTAAATATATTATATTGTCTAGGAAGTGGTGGAGAGTTGAGGACGCCAAATATTACAGGAAAAACTGAAGTAAACGTTTGTATCACGTTTATTCCAAACGTAGAAACAAACTTATACAAATCTGAAAGTGAACAGAAATACATATCTTTAAAATATATATTTGAGATAAAAGCCTGTAATTAAATCACGAGCATTGGTATGATAATTAACAACTAAGCATATCATATCAACATTTAGTAGAACACTAGTAGCGTGTATGACTTTGACACAACATAATTGACATAACCGACGCTGCTTAACGTTCCAACATACCACTATAAATCCTCGTAGTAAAAATCATTAACAAATATCTTAATCAAATAATATCTTCACCTAAATGAATGCACTGAACATATCTCGCTTTTACGTCACCATCTCGATGTACATTAAATATGAAACCGTAGAATGTTGTCAATCATGTTGCATCGTTCTTGTTTATGTTCATTTAATTTCGGGGCAAATGTTCATCATAGCACAACAGTCGTAACAACATTCAGTTTAGCCGACCATGTAGCTTACTGTATAGCTGCCCTTGCATATTTGTCTTTGTAGCAGGCTCCCTGGTTTTCACTGGTTATGTTCATTTTCTTCGTTTTCTCTGGTGTTAAGAGAAGTTGGTCTTCCATTGACTAAAGCTGCCTATTACGTCATAGGTTGTAAATTGACCAAATCGTGAAATATTCGCAGAATTGTTGGGTACCCTGCAACTAAATAAGATATCTAGATATGTTGTCACAATCACGCGACTTCTAATGATTAGTGAATTATTTGTCGTTTAACCAGATTTAGAGAATTTGTGTCCGATAAGTTTAGTGTCATAGATATTTGTTTGTTAAAAAACTTACTTTAATCTTCCCCGGTGGACTGAAGTAACATTATGTTTTCAAGTCCTTCTCATTCCTTCAACGGTCAAGTTTACTACCAGCAGATTATAGCAAAAACAGCACAGACTACAGAAGTACACTTTTGCTACTCTTTCTTCTAAGTTCAATCTTACTCAATAATTAGCTCACATGTATCAAATGTATCCTGCGACGGTTCCACGTACACTCATGTGTATGACACCTGAAATACCTGTAGTTTCTAGGTCAGAAATGAAGATTAACTGGTAGTGTAACGGATGGTGACCGATGCGAAGCAGTGCGATTCAACATTGATGTTCTTTGTATGGTTCTAAAATCCTACCAGAAACTGGTTTACATTGCCAATTGTTTGTGTGTGGAGTGCATAGATAAACGAAATTGCTTGTGAATATCAGACTCACCGTTTTCCAGAGTGCAAATGCTGGACATTTTGGCGATTTATATAAAAGAAGGAAGAGGTGATACGGTTATTGATAAAATGAAAGAAATTGAAGGCCATATTGTAATTTGTGAAACTATTATATTCGTGATTTGGAATATACTGTATAAGAAGAAGATCTTGCAAATATATTTTTAGTGGCACCAGATTTGCTCTGTAGATTAAATCATTACCGATGATTCGGTGGAGCTGTGACTAAATCACTTTCCACGCACATTTACACAACACGACCATAATACCAGTCAATGTGTGGCGGCAATTATACTACTGCTTCGTTCTATTGTCTAGATACCATGGTAACCAAATAGCTGTAGACACGTATTATGTGACGCTATATACGAACACAATGTTGAAAATGAGAACGCACATGAATAAGTTGTTTTTCAAGATACTACGTCACGGATATAAATATATGCTATAAGCCCGTGCCGTATATTGCTTTTCTGAATTTTGTTAAAAAGCATCACACCTACTCAGTCAAAAATGTTTTATTGGTGAAAATATCGATGCATACTTTTCATCTCTAGAATCTTAACGTTGTGACGTCACTGTACGCAGCAAAGTTAGTAAATGTTACTCTTTCTAATAGTGTCAGCTGTAATGGGATTTGAGGGATCCCTATTGATTATATTTTATTAGTTATTTAGATTAGCGTGACTGACATAAATGTGTGGGTCCAAGTAGGCTTATATATGAAACGGCAGATCTGGTTTTAACTTGAAACAAAGAAACAAGTGTATTTTTTTAGGTAGATTTCATCAATTAGATGTACTTTAACATGCATGGAAAATCAAAGTAGAGGTGACTGCATTAAAGGTCAACCTAAAGGTGTTAAATTTAAGATTTTATATAACTTTCAAGAAACGTCTTTTATTACCACCCTCTTTATATGTACAGTACTATGAATAAGCAGCAGCATTATGATACAAAAAAAAAATGGCAACGGTGAATCTGAACTAATGTTTACAATATTTGCATTATTTCTTTCGTCTTTTGAGTATATGAGCAACCCAAACCAAGTCCAGCAAATACATAGAGATAGAGCAATGACGAGCTCATGCCGTTTCTGTCAATACTACAGTAGTCTAACAGACACACAGGGAGTATCGGTTACATAAACCCACTCTAAATATTACTTAATTTACAGACCGTCGCTTCCTGTTCTAAATGTTCCTTGTCTAACGTTGAGCAGAGAGAGTCAACTATTTTAAAACTGATAATGTGCGCATGTACAAACCAATTGAACATACATAGACAGGGTAAATTTAGAAATGAAACAAATTTGTGCAAGGTTTATTATATTTAGTGAAATGTTTAAATTGTTAACATATCTATTTAATTATCCCACTGTGTCTCTTATTGTATATTTTGACCAGACAACTACATTTCCAAAACTTTGATGGATATCTTTAGACTACTAACAATACGATAGAAACAGACCGTCTCAGACGAAGGGGGGGGGGGGGGGGGTGTAACCAATATGCTGCTTAGTGGACTAAGCAAGGATTTGCTTTTTTTCTGACAACGATGTTCTGGGGTCTATATTTAAATACTGCCCTCTTTTCCGTACTCGTCATCTTCTATGTTGTCCATTGTATCCATCTGATCACCTCAGTGAGAAGTTAGTCATCATGACTTCACTCAGTTTGTGATGACGTCATTCAGTGGTTGATGACGGGTTTAAAGTGATTTTGTCTTCCCTATTAAGCTGATGTTTGTATTCATGTTATTAAGTCCGTGCATCTTACATTGACGAGTCTGTCTCCTTTATTGACTTTAGGGTGTTCCATGCAGATGTTCGTTTACCTGCCAGGAATAATTTACTGCGATATTTGTGAAGATATATCATTCTAACTTATACACTTTTTGCTTCGCCATATTATATTTTCCTGAAATTCATTTTCCAAATCTCATGAATATAATATTTCTCTTCCTTTCAGACCTGTGACGGTGGGGGCAATCTACCAGGAGAAGAGGTAAGAGAGACATAGATTTATGTTCTTGTTAATTAGTTACGGTAATTTTTATAATAGACACAGAGGTATTAATTAATGTTGAACAAAGAAATAAGACAAAAGAGTATTAGACTTTGTCCCTCATCAGGAGGAAAAGATTTATAATTGTCGTGTATCGAACAGGGAATTCAGATAGGCCAGTTACAAGTTTATACCTCATACTGGTGATAGCACTGTTCTCAATGTCAAGTTTAGATGCGGCCTAAATTATCTTACTTCCGCACACACAGTCAGAGAAATGATAAACAAAGAAACGGATAGACTTTAAAATAAGTTAAGTCAGGTGTTATGGTGTGTTACAAGCCTCACACAATATTGGAATATAACTTTTAAACTGTCAATCCCCTCCCGCCGGCAGATGCTTTATGATTATTTTGTGTCACTCTGCTGATGTGCAAATCATAATTCGTTAGCTCGCATCATAGTTCGTTTTCCGTGAATTTTTTTTCTCACATTTTATTAACCGTAAAAGGAATTGATAAAAAAATAAACATTTGGAATTTCACTTTTATAGGGTAACAGTTGTCTCTACACACCAAGGGCTAACTGTAGAAGTCTATACTCAAATCTTCCATAAATCTCTTCTCCGGTATTCTTTAATATAATAAAATCATTAGAATCATTCCCTGGGGTCGGGGAGGGGTTGGGGATGGTTTAGGATTGTATCCGTTGGGTAATAGCATCATGAATCATTGTGAAACAAGCTCATACACTGTGTCATAAAACCACTAACTCGGAGCAAACTGTTGTTATATGACATATAAGGAAACTAGTAGAAATGAACGGTTGATGTTTTAGTGATTGAGTGATGACGTCATACCGTAATCCCTTACAGAGTGGATTAAATGTAGGAGGGGTGCAAGAAGTAAGCTCCAGTTCAGGTCTGTTTATATAAAAGACATGACAGCAACGGTGTAGGTAGCTAACGACACTAAAGTGATTTGAGATGAAGCTGCGTGCATGAGAGTTGACTCTCTTCCAACATAAACTTTAAACATACATTTATTGATCAATATACTTCCCATATGTGTGTCAGTTCAAAGCCTCAAGTAAGATTTCGAGATGGTTTACGCTGGTTCATATCTCAATTAATTTACTACCTGGTACAGTTACAACCTGGTACAGTTAATTTTTTTTACGGTGGTTTTTAGTCTGTTTTTTTTTGTTGAAAA
The DNA here is from genome assembly GCF_037975245.1 of Apostichopus japonicus. Lineage (NCBI taxonomy): Eukaryota > Metazoa > Echinodermata > Holothuroidea > Aspidochirotida > Stichopodidae > Apostichopus > Apostichopus japonicus. The sequence continues at coordinate 5,970,754 of NC_092567.1, forward strand.
ATGAAAGCCACTTTCTGAATATTGTACAAAACCTTTCTAATGTTAGTCAAAATGAGCTAGCAATGAATTACAATTATACATAGTTCTTCCTCTACATGAAATTTTATTTTGGAAAATAAATGAAAACATTGATCATTAACATGTCGTTGCCTAAACACATTTACAAACAGGTGACACATATAACACCAACTAAGGAGGTTCCATTTTGCTTTTTAATTCAATTTGTTACATTATATGTCCGACTTATCCAGCTAACAAATAATATTGTTATGGGCGTTTAGTATCATGTCAATGTTTGTTCAGATTGAACATAAAAGCTGATTTCAAGGCACGTTTTATCTTTCTCGTAGGGCTCATTTAAATTATTTTTCAAATACGACGTCAGCGTACACTTGCAGCTAAGGTGTATTACTGCTACATGACGCATTGTGTATACGAAATTTTACTAAGGGAAATTGAATGTTTACTCACCATGCATGCGACGGATGAGTTGACGTGATGAAGTTTTTCTCCAGAAAGGCATAAAACTAGCGGCTCGCAGTTCCATTGTTTCAAGGCGGTGGGAGGAAGGGAGGATTCGTCCGACTTAGTTGTTTAAAACTAGAGTTTGTTACCCAAAGTCAGATGAAAATTTAAATTAACCCCACCCCATCCCTCTTCATGGACGTCCTTTGTCCACCAACTTTCTTCGGCGAAGTGTAAGAAGTCACTCATAGTTAAAATCGTTGTAATACATCTTGACATATGGGGTCTATAGAAATATTGGACAAAACTGTAAGGTGTAACCATGGAGACACAGGAACAATATTAATTAATTACCTAGATCTATATATTGATATTTTCATGTTAATGGATAAAGGAAGCAAATTGCCCTTGGATGTCAAACATTAAACCGTCAAAACGTTAAAAATACTTTCATAAACAGCGGTCAGTTCCACCCTTCAACGTCCGGATTACCTTTCATTTTGAATTAAGAAACGCTATACTGATACTGTTCAGAGAAACTGACAATTAGTAAGAAATACAAGTAGGTAATTCGTGTTTTACGAGACATTCATTTTGATTAATTGTGCGACTGATATGGTTAACACTGGATTCACGTTCATTGTAAAGTCAAAACAATAGAGCGAAAAATGAGCAAATAAAACATATATCTGTCAATAATTTGCATCACGTGGAACCAAATGTGTTTCCAGTTCGTATTTTCTACAATGTGTTACAGTTTCCAAGTATCTTTATATTTCGTTCATCGTTATGGACTTGTAAGAAAGTCATCTGGCTTTCAATTTCTGGTGTTGACAGGGTTTTAATTTTGGTCATCTTTGTCCACAAAACAAATCGTTTTCTCTTCTCCCCCCCTTTAATATCTCTCCAACCTCTCCCATCTCTCTCATACCTCTCAAAAACAAAACGAGATCAAGTCTAACTGTTGCTATAGGCCTACTACCAGCAAGCCAGCAGGTGATTTGCTGTCACTATAGTTGTGTATATTTTCGCATTGGGGTCCCGGGATGCATCACATGCTTTGAAAACTTAATATCAGTAGTTTTTTAGGGCTTCGTAGGCAATATGTCTCCGGGACCAACAGACCACTGACCATGTGTATTAACGAGCTCTTGAACGTGGGAACATTCACAGGGTAGCGCTTTCAGCACCCCTGAACATCGGCTGAGTCCGCCCCTGCCCCCCCCCTCACCCCTTCCCCTTCCACCGCTCATCTTTAACCTAGTGTTATTGGGACGGTTATTTATCCTAGTTGAATAAATTATCGTTTTGGAAAATAAGGTAACGCCAGCAAGAAAGACTCTGTCTTTCGCATTTAACACTTAAATTGTTAATAGTATTTCGCACTATAATATGCATTTATAATTAACGCCTAAACTGTTAATAGCTTTCCACTGAAGATAAAATAATATAATGATAACACAAGTTCCGTCAAGACAAACATAAAGCAGAACCGGTCTAGCATGGTCAAGAGAACCAAATAAACAAAGTATCTCGTTATATGTCAATAATGGTCAATTCAGGGAATTTCTTTATTAAAGGTACAAAAGTAGTGACACGGCCTACCCAACATATTTAACTTAGCTTTTACAGGAAATGATCCGATTGGCTTCAAAGTTCTAGAGGAAGAAGGGATAGGGGTTGGTCCAGCTGGGAATATATAAACCACATTTATGGATCAGTTTACCTTCAGAATGGAGTAAATTGGTCATTTTAACACCCTAGGAATGCTGCCCCCTTCACCATCTCTTGAACTCTCACCTTTCTATTGCATGATCACGTGAGTCAATGTCCAATTTGATTTGTCCACTACATTTGTGAATTCTTAAGAAAAGCACATAGTGAGAGCTGAGTGACCTGGATATGGTTCTGTAACGATTACATTAATGTTTGAAAGGGATTGTCAATTTCCAAAATAATGAAAATGTTAAACTTTGCAATTTAATTGAAAAATGGCTACTCAGCTAGACGGGATCAGCTTATAAACAGGACGGAACATTTCCCTGCATCGCACCAATGTTTGATAGTACATTTGGTGGTATTGATTGAGTCATCTTGATACCAAGGGGAAATTCCCTGAATAGGTCATTTGATGGTTACCAGCTGCAGGGAATAGGATGGGCTTTGGAGATAAGTGCACTGATTCTTGTACAGTAATCCTGTTTTACACATAAACTTTTTTTTACAGATTGGTAAAGGATTATATCCTCGTGCTATGATTCAATATGGGTTGACATATGTTATTCATTTTGTTATTTACATACTTATTTGGAATATTTCAAGCAAACAATAGAACTTTTTATAGAATCCAATCTTCACAAATCCTTTCAAGCATGGAATCAGAGCGACCACATAATAGGTGACAATGGTTTCATGGATTAAGCCTTCATGTGTATATCATGTTCAGTACTACAATATTTGCAAGACGTACTCCTTAGGAATCCCTAAAATAGTAACTGAAATAATAATAATGAACAGGACAACAATTTCCAAAACATTTGAAAACATTCAAAGTTTTATGTAACATGACTCGATTTATCTGAAATAACACTTTCAATATGGATTCATATGATGATTTACAACATTTAACTATATACTGCATTGTCTTTGTTTCTGTGTTATGTTATACATATTCATTACTTATATTTTTCCTCTTGTTTAGGAATTCGATGAGGAGAGTTACCAGTTCAGCTTGGCGAACTTCAACCGGGCAAAGCTCAAGTAACTGTAAGTCAATACAGCTGAATACTCTCTACCTTAGTATTTAACATTGTATTTGTTTACAGTGATTGTCTGCTATTTTTAATGGTAAAATTTTAATATATTAAAATGAATCTCCACCCTTAACCATAATTTGTATTCCTATGTTTGTGATTATCTATTTTTTTTCTGGTCACTAATATCATTTGCTTCAACTTTAATTGGTTTTATCGTATACTTCATTAACATAACTGATCCCTGATTATTTGTATAGAAATGAGTGATAAGTTCCTTCCATTAACCTAAACATCGTTCGTTTTTTTCCCGTGTGGCGGTGTTTTGTTTAGCTGGTGAGTTAAATTACTTGTTGGCTCATGGTATTGTTGGCGCTTTCTCGGGGGGAGGGGGTTGCCTAGGATCACTTTCCCATTATTCTATTAATAAATATGCTATTCGAACCATTTATTATGATAACAATATGACCTAATATAGATCATTTTATTTTTATATTAGAGCTCAATGCAAGATGCATGTTCATCTGGCGTTGCCAGTTATCAGCAGGACTATGACGTCATTCACTCAATTCTCAAATTGATGGCAGAAATTTCAGTGAGAAAGAATCTAAGAAAGAGTCTAGGTTGTAAACTGTTAATATTTCCCAAATACTACAAACAGTGCCAGATAGAACTCCAGTAAATTACACATGCAACTAGTCTAGTGTGATTGTGATGTCATCAAATGCCTATATTCTCAAGACAATGGAATGGTGACTTGATGAAGACTGTAACTTTGACATTCATTGTGAATGGATATTGTAGAGAGGTTAAGTTGCATCATAATATTAATAATTCCATATACAATAAAGAAGTGAAATTGGCAAGAGTTCTGTTTAATTTAAATTTGTTTTAAAGGATTACTTAAGGCGGAATTTCAGTCTTTAATTGTTATAATCCAAAAAGGAGTGTTATTAATGTTTCTTCAACTTTTATGGTTCATCGACGTCATCCATCAACCACTACGTCATCAGTTTTGGAGACTATATTGTCTTGGATGTCAACTATTGAGAGAGGAAAGAAAGAGAGCACAATCTCTATCTTACTCTCTGTGTGTATGTGTAGGGGCGGGTGGTGGTGGGGGTGTTGGAGGGGTAAGGTTAGACCCACCACATTGGTGATCAAGTATATGTTATAGTAGTTATTTGCACCACCACCAAAACGCTAATTTGTAGAACGGGAACGGGTAATGTGCATGTATTTTTTTTCTAATTTTGTTTTTTCCTAATATGTAACAAAGTTATCGTTACTTTTGTAAACTAAGAGAAAGGTTTGTTCACCTACTCGTGTGTCCCCTGATCAGATATTGCTGGACCTGCTCTCGCCATCCACGCACTCCTCGTGTGCAGGGTATAGCATCCTTCATTGGTCCAGTTGTATGTACTGTTATGATTCATCCCAATTCCAGACCCATTTTTCTTTACCTTCCACCGCCAACCCCCCCCCCCCTCGACAAACACTTAACTACTCAGAAAATTAATTATACGTCTAATTATGTTAATATTTCTAAACTTATTTTTTTTAAGCAGACATGTTTGGAATGCTTTGGTTAAAATATGTACATACTGTATCCACATACACTGGGAGTGCATGATTACACTTTTTCTTCGTTCTTACTTTTACTAAAGTTTGATGTAAACTATGACGTATCGGTTACGTAATGTCTTAAATCTAACAAAGAATAGAGCCAAATTAATTGTGTCAATGTTAAGACTAAATAACATTCATTGGTAATCTACAATACCATTGTGTCATTAAAATCGATCTACAGGAACTTAGAGGTGATATTAATTAATATCTGTGACATGTTTGTTCTATGTCAGCATTTCTTCATTTCTTTCTGTTCCTATAAATTATCGTTCTTAACATGAAGACAATAAGATGACGTCATATCATCTGATTTAAAATAACAAATGTGTATTCTGTATATTACGTAACTGAGACTTCAATGACTTCATCTATCAATACTTTTATTTTCTTATTCTATTATTATGCTCATTTTATTATTCTATTTTAATGTTAAGCTTCGCTTTATGATTGTATTTATGAATTTAAAATCTGTTTGTTTCAAATCAGCATTTTAATAATTTAGTTTATTATAAATTTTACGCCATATCCTATTTGTTGTATTAACTGATCCAATCAGCGCACGCAGAATACAACATGAACGCTTAAATTAGTTTACCGACAAACAAACATACAAACGTTATTATTTAGTGTTAACGCTAACTCTTCGAAAGTAACAGTCAAGTTAAGGGCGCTTTGATCATGCGCAATTAGTTCAATCTCTCCAGGTATGATGATATGACGTAAATATAAGATGTATAACATAACTAACTCTTTTCGTTATGTTTTGAATCAAAACTGACCATGTATAACGTCGATAATCTTAATAAAGAAAGTCAAGAGGAAATTTTACTTTTGACTTATTAAAGAGAATCATATACTAATCATCCTGGTAAAATTTGTATCCAATTCCTACTTTGCGTTTTGGACATATCGATAACTGAAATTTTAACAGTTTGTACCAAAAGTGAACTTGAAGCAAACAGGTGTGATGTCATCGCAGGTGTGATGTCAAGTGTGATGTCACTGACAGCAAAATGTTTTTTTTCTTTTTTTCATGTTTTCACTTACTTGGTTTGACTTTGGTTTGGAAAAGATCCCGACTTTGTTTTAGGGTATGTGATAATAGCTATACCCATAGTTCAGTGCATACCAAGTTTGCAAAAGAAAAATAGATACCCCTCTCCCCATTTTTGATTCCTTGTCGAAGGCAAAAAAACCTATATGCGATGATGATGTTGTGTGTCTGTGTGTGCTTATCTGACACTTGCCTGGATCCGCGATAACTAAACAACCGAGTGATGGATATTTGTCATACTTGCTAAATGTAGATGTATTATAGTAAGAAGGTGTGCCCTATTTGTAAGCGCTGACTTTATGAATATTAATGAGGTGACCCGAACTTGTGGGCCCCAATATTTTTGGGACCATTTGAGCGCAAAGTTTTATTGGGCCTAATTTTTGGGAAGGGCCAACATTGTATATTGCAATAACTCCACAACCTTCAAGTAGATTAGGTTGTATCCAAACTTGGAATACAGTTGTTGGTTAATAGCTGGTACATGTGGGCATAAATATTATAATACCGTATTGGGTGATGACGTAAAACACTTTAATATTCCACTAATCAAGTAACCATAGTGACCGTTGGACTCTTGTTAATATGTTATTGTCTTTGTTTACTTTCCGTTGTTATTATAGTCCTAAAATACAGCCTTGTGTGTTAAGACAATACGATCACGTGAGTTTACACAATATATCAAGATTGAATAAGTTAATAACACTGATAATGTTCTGTACATTAAGTAAACATTAAAGACAATAGAACTCTCTCTGTGTTTCATTTTTCGTGTTTATTATTGCTTTCAAGTTTTTATTTTACTGCATCTTTTAAAGTTTCTATTTGTTTGTGAGACTACAGGAGAATCAAACCCAACGATCATTTTAATATTATGTGATTGGTAAGCTATCGATCGTGTTAATATTACATGATAGGTAAGCTATCGATCATTTTAATATTACATGATAGGTAAGCTATCGATCATTTTAATATTACATGATGGGTAAGCTATCAATCATTTTAATAGTATGTGATAGGTAAGCTATCGATCATTTTAATATTATGTGATTGGTAAATTATCGATCATTTAAATATTACATGATAGGTAAGATATCGACGAGCAAGTCACTTTAGGTCACTTTACGCATTTGAGAAAAAATACATTTGAACTTGGAGGTACCGTTTCGATACAAGATTCGTAGATTTGGATAAGTTTTGTAATATTACAATTTGCCTTCATTAATTGCTTCATATAAAGTCTTGTTTTATAAGGTATATAAGCAGAACGTTAAACATTTATTGTTTTAGCATTACATAATTATGTCGTACTAAAGCTGATAATATTATGTGTATATCAAGTAATCCTTAAATACTTAGATCGGCTCTGTATATACTCTTCATTTAATTCTTTCATTGTTATTTTAATGTGCTTTATAAATGAGTCTACTGATTACGTTTTTTTTTCAAATCTTTTTTATTTCTTTATATTCCGATATTTTCCTTCGATTTAGAACAACGCTAAGACTATATCTAATAATTGCTCTAATTATTGTTATATTTAGTCATTAATTGTTAAATTGCATTCTACTTCATCTATTTGTTAATTTTACTTTCTTTCAAGATTTAGTTGCTTTATTTCGTTCCTCCTATATCTATGTTATGAATTAATCTTAGATATAACTCACGTGTAATACAGTGAATATATGAAGAATATAGATAGATAGATAGATAGATAGATAGATAGATAGATAGATAGATAGATAGATAGATAGATAGATAGATAGATAGATAGATAGATAGATAGATAGATAGATAGATAGATAGATAGATAGATAGATAGATAGATAGATAGATAGATAGATAGATAGATAGATAGATAGATAGATAGATAGATAGATAGATAGATAGATAGATAGATAGATAGATAGATAGATAGATAGATAGATAGATAGATAGATAGATAGATAGATAGATAGATAGATAGATAGATAGATAGATAGATAGATAGATAGATAGATAGATAGATAGATAGATAGATAGATAGATAGATAGATAGATAGATAGATAGATAGATAGATAGATAGATAGATAGATAGATAGATAGATAGATAGATAGATAGATAGATAGATAGATAGATAGATAGATAGATAGATAGATAGATAGATAGATAGATAGATAGATAGATAGATAGATAGATAGATAGATAGATAGATAGATAGATAGATAGATAGATAGATAGATAGATAGATAGATAGATAGATAGATAGATAGATAGATAGATAGATAGATAGATAGATAGATAGATAGATAGATAGATAGATAGATAGATAGATAGATAGATAGATAGATAGATAGATAGATAGATAGATAGATAGATAGATAGATAGATAGATAGATAGATAGATAGATAGATAGATAGATAGATAGATAGATAGATAGATAGATAGATAGATAGATAGATAGATAGATAGATAGATAGATAGATAGATAGATAGATAGATAGATAGATAGATAGATAGATAGATAGATAGATAGATAGATAGATAGATAGATAGATAGATAGATAGATAGATAGATAGATAGATAGATAGATAGATAGATAGATAGATAGATAGATAGATAGATAGATAGATAGATAGATAGATAGATAGATAGATAGATAGATAGATAGATAGATAGATAGATAGATAGATAGATAGATAGATAGATAGATAGATAGATAGATAGATAGATAGATAGATAGATAGATAGATAGATAGATAGATAGATAGATAGATAGATAGATAGATAGATAGATAGATAGATAGATAGATAGATAGATAGATAGATAGATAGATAGATAGATAGATAGATAGATAGATAGATAGATAGATAGATAGATAGATAGATAGATAGATAGATAGATAGATAGATAGATAGATAGATAGATAGATAGATAGATAGATAGATAGATAGATAGATAGATAGATAGATAGATAGATAGATAGATAGATAGATAGATAGATAGATAGATAGATAGATTCTTTATTCAATCAATGAGCAATAAAATTACACATCGAAAATTAAAACATTCCTCAAGCTCCTTAGAATAGAAATAGAAAAATAGAATAATAGAATAAGATATGCAAATAATAAATTACAGGTTATTATAAAGTTTGACGGCAGATGGAAAGAAACTGGCGGTAAAACGCCTGTTCCCTCTAAAGGTACGGAGTCTGCGGTGCGATGGCAAGAAATTGAAATATGCATTGGCAGGGTGATCAGAATCGCTCAAAATGAGCTGCGTTCTACGAAGAGACCTGTCTATGTAGAGCGACTCCAGGGAAGGGAGATCAACGCCAATTATCTTTTCAGCTGACCTGACCACTGCAGATAATCTGCTGATATCATCTTGCGTGGCCCGGCCAAACCAGACAATAATCGATGACGTCAAGATACTCTCGACTATTGCACGATAGAAATTAATAAGTATACATTGATTGAATCCATACGATCTCAACTTCCGCAAAAAATATAGACGTTGCCTAGCTTTCTTCAAGATTTCTGTACAGTTTACTGACCATGTGATATTATCGGTAATATGAGTACCAAGAAATCTAAAACTTGACACCTGCTCGACGATGTCTCCTCCGATACGTAGTGGTTGCATATTTGGCTTCTTCCTCCGAAAGTCAAAAATCATCTCTTTAGTCTTGGAAACATTAAGGAGTAAGTTGTTCTCATTACACCAATGTATGAGGGATTCAACCTGTTCACGGTAAGTCGACTCATCATTGTCCGATATGAGGCCAGTGAGGGTTGTATCATCAGCAAACTTGGTCACGAGACAGTTCGGGCTATATACCTTACAATCATACGTAAAAAGTGAATAAAGTTTCGGTGAGAGAGGGCAACCCTGTGGTGTACCAGTACTCAATGTTAACACGGAAGAAACATTATTACCAATTCTAACAACCTGAGGACGATTCACAAGAAAATCTAAAATCCAGTTACAAATAGAAACCGGGAGCTTGAGGTAATTGATGAGCTTAGAATGCAGTTTAAAGGGGATAATAGTATTAAAAGCCGAGCTATAATCTACAAATAAAACTCTAGCATACGAATTCTTGTTCTCAAGATGCTGTAAAATTTCATGAATGTTAATAGATATTGCATCGTCCACACTTCTATTTGATCTATAGGCGAATTGGCAAGGGTCAAGGTCAGATGGCAATTTAGAGCATAAATACTTCAATACATGTTTCTCAAAAGATTTCATAATAACAGAAGTCAGTGCCACAGGTCTATAGTCTTTCAGACTGGAAGCAGAATTGTTCTTAGGAACCGGGATAATGGTGGCTTCCTTCAAACTGTTAGGAACTTTTTGCAACCTCAATGACCAGTTAAAGATGTCAGTGAAAACAGTCGCGAGTGGATCACTACAGCGCCTCAACAGTCTTGGGGGGATACCATCAGGGCCGGCAGCTTTCCTTTCCTTTAGACCCTTGACCGCTCGTCTCACATCGTGTTCAGCGATCTCAAATGGTGGCAGTACATCGTCGCATGGCGCGGGTACCGGGACACTGGTATTCTGGCGGTCAAATCTGGCGTAGAACTCATTCAGCTGGTCGGGCAGTGTGACATCATCGGTGTCAGCGGTTTTCGCTTGACCTTTGTATTGTGTGATCAGGGCTCAAGTTCGACCATAGAGCTCTAGCGTCGCCGATTCGAACTTCTCCTCAACCTTGTCCCGGTACGCCCTCTTCGAGTCCCGGATAGCTTTCTTCAAATTTGATCTGGCCTGCCGGTAGGATTCCGGATCGGTATTCCTAGAACGATAAGCAGCGTCCTTGGCGACGAGCTTGGACCGAATGGACTTATCAAACCATGGTTTGCTGTTCGGATATGACGTCACCGTTTTTGTAGGTAAACACTGTTCTTGACAAAAGCGTAAATACTCCGTCACGGCGACAGTGAATTCATCCAGATCATCGTTACTCTTGAAAACATCCCAATCAGTCCTATCAAAACAATCAATCAACTGCTCGACCGAAGACTGGGGCCAAAGGATTACCTCCTTCTTGATCGGTTTAGATTGCTTGAGTTCTTGTTTGTAGGCCGGTATGAGCAGGACTACCGAATGATCCGATTTACCAAGACTGGGGCGTTCGACAGATTTGTAAGCTGATTTAACCTTGGAGTAACAATGGTCCAGAGTTCTCCTCCCGCGAGTCGGACAAGTAACGTGTTGTTTAAAGTTAGGGAGTACGGTCCTCAAATTAGCTTTGTTGAAATCCCCGGCAACAATTGAAAGAGTATCCGGATCTAAATTCTCGGCTTTTGTAATGACGTTTGCGAGATCAGTAAGTGCCACCGTTGAATTGGCCCCTGGATGAATATAAACAGACGTCAAAGTCACTGATGAGAATTCCCGAGGTAGGTAAAATGGCCGACATTTGATAGTCAAATGCTCCAGAACCATGGTACAACCTCTCGAAATAGTCTTAACATCTGTGCACCATTGATTATTGATCATGAAACACACACCACCTCCCTGGGACTTCCCGGTAGCGGCCTGATCCCTGTCGTTACGATAAATAGAGAATCCAGGTGGTTGTACAATAGTGTCTGGGTGGGTGGGAGTCAACCATGTTTCCGTGAAACAAAAGACGTTACAGAACATATAGTCTCTCATCGTTTGCATGCGGCAGAAAAGTTCATCAGCTTTATTATGCAAGCTCCGGACGTTCGCCAAGATCATACCAGGTACCGGTGTTCTGTTCCAGCGGCGTCGTGATTTAACTAGAAGACCCCCTCTCTTACCTCGCTTACGGTTTCTGCGGCGTATAGGCCTAGGCTTGTTAGGCTGGGCCGTCGGCAGGTCTCGACCACACCCTCCATTTGTTAAAGGAATTGTCTGGTGAAAGATTTTGATACGTTGTACTAATAGTCCTTATTTTTCTCTTTCTAACCATGGGAAAATTTTCCCCATTCGATGTTTTCTTCTTGTAGAAATCTGGTTTTCAAATCCACCAATTTCTCACCAAAAGCACCGTTTGTTCGAACGCATCAATTTGGTCAATGACGTAGTGCTTGCAGATAGGCAAAACGAGCGACTTGAAGTTAGCACTACCATTTCCGCAACAAATATACTCTAGCATGCAAACGCACAGGTGATTGCCTATCATTTCTTACGTACGCATTGCGATCGTACATTTACAGTCTACTAAACCAAGTTGTTACGTATATAGCATTGCACATTAATACACACCAACGCTCAAACCACAGTTCATAAACCGGTCTTCAAAATCGCTGATATAAAATTCACGTAAAAGGAAGCATTTGTAAAGTATTTCGAACACCGAAAAGTGAAACATGGCGGTATCAATGACAGAGCAGGAAAGGCCTAAGGGTTACGATTTTGAACCAAGCATGTCAGAGGAACAGTACCGTGAGATGATGGCTAGGACTGATTTGAGTCCTCACCCTAACGACTCTAGTGACGACGAACCGGAAAACGGGGATGAAAGAATAGGCAATACGGCTTGGTGTACTTGTGGGTTGTGTGAGCCTATGCAATCGAGGGTTGAAAGTGTATGCTGCAGAGAAATCCGGCCAATAGCAGAAAAGGTGATAGGCAGCTGTGTTACATTGCATGAGAACTTCGACAGTGTTTGTCTCAATAACGACGTTTTATCGGCTACATGGGACTTACTGCAATACACGAAAGGCAACAGACCAACTGGAGAGCTGTCAAATAGGTTGGTATACGTTGAGTATGAATTTCTGAAGCAGTGTGGGAAGCATTATGTCAGGGAACTGAAGCTACACTAGCTCTTTTTTACTTTCTATTGTTGAACGAATGAAATGTCGTGGATCTAGTACAGGTACTAGGCCTACAACGAAGCATACCTACACTAAAACGTGTGGAATACGTAGCCTACAATAGCTCAACTTTATCTCTACCTAAATTCATATGCTTTGAAAGTACATGAACAATGCAGCACAAACGTTACTAGAAAGGTAGCATGAGTAGTAAATGCATTTCCATATAGTCAAGTGATATTTTTTTAAATATAATTTGTTCAAATCAACTGTTGATAATCTTTGTACCATCAACAAACAAATATATTACTGTACATAATATTAATATTCTTTCAATATTTGCTTGTACGGTGTTGTCGATTCTGCGTGTAAGAAGTGCATTTCTCTATGAAGATTGCTTTCGGTTCTTACAATGGTACATAGATATTCAAGTTGGGTTAATACATTAAATCTTCTGAATTCTTTTTAACCATGCACAGGCAATACAGATTCATCGCCTACAAGATGTTTACACTATGGGGGCATGGTCGCCTGGGAAAAGGAAATAGAAGGCCTATTCCATCATGTGCTGTGTACCAGATTCAGTTGAAGTTTCCAGAACCAGATGCGAACTATAAAGGGTTTTCATATGCAGAGGAAGTTCTGGCTGCACACATCCCTTTCTAATACTGTCCTTTGTATATTTGCTCTGTAATTTTTATTTTGAAATAAATGTGGAAAGTGAAGTTAATGTTTGTCAAACAAGTATTTAATGAAGAGTCAAGTGTGGGGTTATCTGATGCCACGCAGATTAAGATTTGTCATGTCCTCAGGTCGCAACAGGGTTTTGAAAAGTCAGGATGATCATTCCATTCCTTGAATGCCTGCCGTGTACAAGCCCTCTAGGAAAGCCAAACTTCCATCGCATTCGATCCCAACAGTGCGAAAGATCAATGTAAAGAGAAACACTTGCTGCAAAACTGCAATCATGCTTCGATCTGATTGAATCAGAACCATGCTTCTTGCATCTCACACATCCACTTAATAAAAATGGCATCTGGAGGTTATCAATACATTGAGAGACAGATGCAGATAGTGTATCCAGCTACTCTAAGTCACTCTTCGTCAGTAATCTTGCCACAGTGTGAATACAACATATGAAGATCATGACAATAGATCCCGTGACCAGTCTAGGTGAATAGAAGTCTTTGATGAAAACTTTTCTAAGGGAGTGGAAGGGAAGGCAACTTGCACTACCTATTAGCCTAACCTGTTCGAACTTCTGCTTCTTATTTTTCAACGTTTCACTGGCAAGTGGAATGACCAATTTCACACTTCCACTCTTTACTCCATGCAGATTCTTCAATGATAGCTAACAGTACTATGTTTCAATTCTACTTAAACATTACAGAACACAAAGACACCATGTCAGCATAACACGTGGGCTTCGTCTCCATCTGATATAAATTTATATATATATATATGTTATTAGGGGAGGGGGCATTCCCTTTGTCAAAGAAGAATGTTCATTTCAAAATGTATTGGAAATAAACAGGAGGTGCACATTAAAATGTAAGTTTTCTGATGGTGAGAGATATTAAAAGAGAAGAGAGGCATGTTTCATGAAACCTGTTAATCAATATCTATTCAAAACATCAAAGAGACATCTTATATTATGATAGGCCTAAGGTTTATGTGCGAATTTGTGTTTAAACAGTTAAAAAATAGATTTAGACCTTTTTTAGGTTCCCAGGTGCAGCAGTCTATAGAGACCCCCCCCCCCCCCCCACTGCATACAAATGTTAATAAGGTCTGTTGAAAATACTCTCTGCAAGGAAACAGGAGATCACATCAAATTCAAGATATTCACCCTCCCCCCCCCCCTTTAAACAAACCAAAAGGAAATACAAGAACCCAAATTAAGTTAAATAGACAATAAGTGCAGCCAAATTCAATGCAGCGCGTTCATTCTCAAACTCACTATGCTTATACACGACCAAAACTACAGTATATTACATATTCACAGGTTTTCAACAAGGTAATACGACTAAACATGTATGGTTGATTGTATTGTCACCCTGCTATAATAGCTTTTATGCTTAACATTACTAGAAAAACAAGTCTCTGAAAGTATCAAATATTTTGTTATGGAGGTGAGTAACTACTCTGATTCTCTGATGGTAATATTACATAAGGTTACTCAGTATTTTAGTATCGATGATCATTCTTTTATATCATTCACTGGAAGACCTGTTAGGCAAACTAGCAAAATACACTTAACCATATGACATTCACAAACTCACTATGCTTATACACGACCAAAACTACAGTATATTACATATTCACAGGTTTTCAACAAGGTAATACGACTAAACATGTATGGTTGATTGTATTGTCACCTTGCTATAATAGCTTTTATGCTTAACATTACTAGAAAAACAAGTCTCTGAAAGTATCAAATATTTTGTTATGGAGGTGAGTAACTACTCTGATTCTCTGATGGTAATATTACATAAGGTTACTCAGTATTTTAGTATCGATGATCATTCTTTTATATCATTCACTGGAAGACCTGTTAGGCAAACTAGCAAAATACACTTAACCATATGACATTCACAAACTCACTATGCTTATACACGACCAAAACTACAGTATATTACATATTCACAGGTTTTCAACAAGGTAATACGACTAAACATGTATGGTTGATTGTATTGTCACCCTGCTATAATAGCTTTTATGCTTAACATGTCTAGAAAAACAAGTCTCTGAAAGTATCAAATATTTTGTTATGGAGGTGAGTAACTACTCTGATTCTCTGATGGTAATATTACATAAGGTTACTCAGTATTTTAGTATCAATGATCATTCTTTAATATCATTCACTGGAAGACCTGTTAGGCAAACTAGCAAAATACACTTTACCATATGACATTCACAAACTCACTATGCTTATACACGACCAAAACTACAGTATATTACATATTCACAGGTTTTCCACAATGTAATACGACTAAACATGTATGGTTGATTGTATTGTCACCCTGCTATAATAGCTTTTATGCTTAACATGTCTAGAAAAACAAGTCTCTGAAAGTATCAAATATTTTGTTATGGAGGTGAGTAACTACTCTGATTCTCTGATGGTAATATTACATAAGGTTACTCAGTATTTTAGTATCGATGATCATCCTTTTATATCATTCACTGGAAGACCTGTTAGGCAAACTAGCAAAATACACTTCACCATATGACATGGAATCTCTGTTACTACAGCAATCGCTCAACAAATATTGTACATCACTTCTACTCTGAACCGCTACTCCATGAGCGTGATTCATACATTTTCCAAACTATTTATCTCATCTTTCGGCTGCAGATTGGTGTGCAAAATATTCCAATTACCATGTAACACTAAAGCGATCTTTTATGCAACTAAATATTGAAAGAGCATCTACCTTCCATTCACACCTGGTTGAAGAAATTTTGCCAAAATATACTAGAAGCATTAACAGCAGACTTGTCTCAAAACTCCTTAAGATGTTGTATATTTGGACATCATGTCCCCGAGAAATGCCGTAAGGAATAATTTAGGAGATGTTGAGCCACCTTGACTGTATTGGTATTCTGACTAAACACATTTTTGTGTTAACGAACCCAATTTTACCCTACTAAGATGACCAATGTTTATTGTTAGTAGTCGATACCGGGGCTACTAGTACTATACTCTACTGTGTAGGAGTTGCCTCCGCATAACCAAACCATGGTGATATCGATGTTGAATAACTTTTAAAAAAAAGGGGTTAAATTGGATTGTTGACCCTATATTTCCTATTTCTCAAGGTTACGTTAAACAAATGAAAAAATATTGAGATCAACTTAAGGAAACACATATTTTTACTATGTCAACTGATGGTGGACAACAAAGACAGCAATCAATGGCCCATATGTAAATACAAGATCTCATAGAGACATTGAGGTAATGTACATAGCAACCGTGTCAGTTCTCCTCCGATTCAAGTGAATCTTCTGTGTTTTCATCAGAATGAAAGTGAATCTCTGGAGCCACACTAGATATAGCTAAATCAAACCGGGATTTCAGCTGATCCACTAACACTCCTTTATCTGGCTTGGGCACTTTGGCAATGCTTTGTGGTCTGACAGGGTTCTGTACTTCCTCATAGGCAATCTTCCCTTCAAACCCACGTATGGAGTTGGCCATCATCTCCTGCACATAAGACTTTCCTTCATAGACCTTCTTCACGACCCATTTACGTTGAGATTTTGAGTATGACATGGAATATCTTTTATCTCCAATTGCACCTGCTGATTTTGCACCCCTTTTCACAGTGGCCTGCTTCCTGTTTAGATTTTTGTTGTGGTCTAATACAGCAAGATGCATACGAGCCTGCATATGTGGGTAGGAATACTCTATCCTCTTCGGACAGAACTTCAGCAAGCTGTTGTGGAATACCTCCAATGCACCAGTGTGGCAAGAATGTACTAGATGCTCCAAGTCTTTCAGAATGGTTTTGTTGAGGATGACTTCTTGGAGAGCAATGTGGCTTGGGGATCCAGGCTTCAGCCAGCACCTCAATCGACTCTCATCTTCTGAAAGTGGGGTGTGCCCACACTGGTGAAACTGTTCACCATCAACCCATGTATGAACATTAACAATATGTTTAAGAATTGATGTCCACATCTCACGTAGCATTTGTGGATCTTGGTTGCAGTTTTGGCAGCACCACCACAAATGCAAGCAGATAGAATGGATCCAAGGTGATAATGAATCATGGTCCTTCTTCTTGGCTTTGGAGGTAAGCTTCTTCCGCACAGATTTGGCAAAGTGCCAAACATCAAAATTGTGGGTGATGTGCGGATATTCAGTTCTTACGAGCTTCCTGATTCCAGCATGCCGATCTGTTGCAACAAGCGCTACTTTGACTCCGTTTGACTCAATATGGTCCACACATTTTTGAAATCCCATCTTCTCCATGGCAACAGAGCTTGTTGTATCAGAGACTTGCACTAGCTCTGTATGAACAATTTGTTCTGTTTTAGAATTCATCAGGGTGTACGAACAGTACTTCGCATTATAACCCGGAGAGTCACATCTTCCATCACCTGACAGCCAAATGCCTTGCCCATGGAGTTGCTGGAAGATTTCCTTCTGGTGCTCGATGTACGTGTGATTCACCACAGGTACTAAGGTGTTCATCAACGTATTGTAGAACATTGACTTTCCAATGCACTGCACCCCCATAAAGTTCATGCATTGTTCAACTTGTGAGAAGGAACATCCGCTGTATAAGATGGCAGCTGCCAGTAAAAAATTTCCACAACAAGTGGTTGTGAAGACCATGTTGTTATTTCATGACCATTCAGGCATGTCATTTTTACAGACACCATTGTGCCCTTCACATATTTTGTGGTCTCAACAGCTGTTGCCATACATTTGTTGCAACGAACTTTCCCAATAAGATTGTCCAAACACTGTTCAAACACAATGAACTTCCTCTGTTTTATCAGTCTATCCTCCCTGCTGCTAAACCCTTCTTCTGACGTGTCGCTCGAACTTGCATGTTCTTCTCCCTCTGAGGGTGCATAGATGGGACTAGATGCAGGTACTGATGAAGAACTGCTACTTAAGGGCTTGCTTACGTCACTTCTCCCAGAATCCTGCAATGAATAAATAGCACATATCACATATTTTGTTTTGACTGTAAAATTTGTGAGAAACGTCATTCTTGTTATAGTAAACAAAGATTTGTGATTCATGTTAATGTGACTGCTTCCAGCAAAAGAGCACACATTGCGATGTTACATTAACATTTAGTTGCAGGTTCTGGAAACAAAGCTCCTGTCATTCTTCGCCACTAGTAACCTAACCATAGTGCACTAATGCATGGTGATTTTCAAGATAAAGCATTTCAAAGTATAGTAAGGTATTGTATAATGATCTGACCTACTACGTGGTGAGGTTGCACAACCTTGGCAGCAATAACACTGGGAAAACGTGTATGCGACTGCTGTATCAACAATGAAGGCTGCTGCCCTGACATGACAACTGATTGGCTTCTTGTGCTCAGTGTGGTATACTACATTTCAAATGTGAGATCTGTCCAAAGATTCCCATCTTGAGATATCATGTTTTCAATGTTTGTCAAATTGATTCCTGCTGACACCTAATGACCTTTGACCTCCACTTACTGTACTACGAAAA
Organism: Apostichopus japonicus; assembly: GCF_037975245.1. Lineage (NCBI taxonomy): Eukaryota > Metazoa > Echinodermata > Holothuroidea > Aspidochirotida > Stichopodidae > Apostichopus > Apostichopus japonicus. Next base: position 5,989,644 of record NC_092567.1, read on the forward strand.
GCTTCTCGCACCTTAATGTGATACACCTATTATCTGTCCAACCTTCCCTTCTTGAGATATGGTATTCATCATTTAACCCCTACTGACTGCAAATGACCTTTGAACTCCACCAAAATCAAAAAGCTCCTTTTGCTAAATGTGGTACACCTCATTACCTCATGTATTGGAATGTCTTAAAAATTTCGACATTTGGACATGTGCCACAATATTGCAAACTGAATATGCTGAAATGACTATATCATTACAAAATACCTCAGAAACACTTGCAATTTGTCGAAACAACACATGAAAGGAAGAAAAGAAAAGAAAGCTGTTCTCCTTACACTTGGTGTGGTGGTATTACTAGCAGGCCTTGCTGTTGAATGTAGTGGAGATATGGGGGATGAAAATTTTCTGGCATCGACTGGACAAGGTACTTTCAAGTACGTGTTTGATTCTAGCGGTCGACCAAAGAGTGATGCTATGTCCAATATCTGTCTCTGAATCTACAAAATATGGGCAATTGTGACAGGAATATAATGATATCAATTCTCTAACATAAATAACCAAATATGTGAAGGAAAAGGAATTTTGTGTATCCTGATCAAATCAAAAGCAAAAAAAATTGATGTTTCAGTGATACAATGTTGCATATTTTGGTGTAGAATTGGTCACATTTGTAGTGAGGCTTTGCAACAATGTTATCAAAGCACTTAGGTTACATATTGAATAGTTTTCTTCAAAAAATGACAAGAAAGAAAATTCACAATAGATTAATCTGAGCACAAATGGTTTTCACATTAACAATGTCAATGTTCTAGATTGAATAGATGAATGAATAGATTTGATGATGTGACCTTTGTAATGCACCCCTATAGAAAGACAGTAGGACACAAATACTCAAGAGATACATTTACATTAAGTTGTTAACCATTGGAGAAATGTTTCCACAACACTTAACAATTGACAATTTGACTATATACTAAGTCCAAGAATAGAAATTTGCTGTAATGTGGGCTGGTGGCAGAACAATTGATTTAAATCTGAGTAACTGTTAATACCCACCACAGGAGGTGACACAGGAGGAGATGTAATGCCACTGCCTTCTGTTTCTGTGACTGGAAGTTCATCATGTACATCATCCATGGGAATCTGAAATCATCAAAGAGCAGCATGTAATTGTCTTCCATGAAAGTGATGTCATATTCCTATGTTGTTGTATGCATTGATGACTTGTTCCCCCCCCCCCCCCCCAACATAGCATAGGTTAGGCCACCATGAATGAATGAAGAAAAGATTTGGTATGAGAAATGTTCAAAAAGGTACAAGGAATGAAAAGATGGTGCACAAGCCTGAAGGCTATTGCAAGCACTTCATATCAGCATATTGACTGTAACAAAGCTTAATTTTGGACTGATGATTTGAATTTTGGTACACTCAAACCTTCCCCTTCCCCCACAAAAAAAGTGTTTCTTGCAACAAGGTAGGGCAACACTATTAGCCAATCCCTAAATAGCATATCCATTCAAATTTCAAGATACAGTTTGTAAAATGACCTCAGACATTCAACAATTCCAGCTTTTACAAAACCTATTATAAACATTAAATCTCACCAGACAGTGCCTAACAAAACAAGTTGAAGTTGGGAAAGAGGTATGTAGTGAAGACATATGGTTTGAAAGCACTTACATCAAGTTCATTTTCACTGTCAGCAATTTCAGTGCTGAATCCAAGATAATCATGTTCAGGCCCAGGTGGTGGTGGTGGTACAGTGTTGCATGATGTTCGGATGCTTCTAGTGGCTTGAGGAGGAGTCACCTGGATACCAACATCTCGGACAAGACGAGTGTAACTTCTTACAATCTGCATAATAACAACAAGAGCTTTTAGTAGCATTGTAGCTGTTATAAGAAAGGCTTTCACTAATAACAAATGTAGCCAACACATCACAAAGTAGCAACATGGTTATCAGAAAAAGGTTACCAAAAATCACTATATCAAGTACTTCATGCATAAAAGATGTACAGTTACTTTTATCAGATTCATTTACTACAATCTACTTGAATGGCTTTGCTCATTTCCCTGAATATTTCTTTAACTTACCCTCCTTGATTCTCCGAATCCATCTCCAATCTGAAAGTGAGTATCATCATCAACCTGCCATGTTGAACAAAAACATAATGGTTACAAAATGAAGTCAAGGAAAACTGTCCTAATTCTTCATGCAGACATTGCCTGACACTTAATTATCATTATAAAGCAAGTACTGTATTTGCAAATACATAATGTTCCATTGCAAATACAGTAGCACCCATGTATACCAGCCTATCAATAAATGGATAAATTAAGATTTAGTATGAATTGAGGAGATACAATTGCTGTCCTTGTAGGTATCATAATTCCCCTAAACTGAAACTGAAAAAACATGTTCCTCTATTATCTGAGCTATCTCAATGTGTCAGAGATTCATGCTGCCCAAATAGTGTTACATTAAATATTGCATACTGTATATGGTATCTAATCCTCAAATATGATAAAGGCCCCCAAAAATGACAAAAATGAAGGTGTAGGAATATTTTCTGTAATGAAGGAAACCTTGCCAAAGCTTCCTTCCTCTTCCCAAACAATATAGCCGATAGGTCTAATGGCAGTCATTTAAATCTGGACTACAGTTTAGTTTGCACTAAATTTCGCCATGTTATTTTCACAAGCAGTTCAACCATTTGGTTAGATTTATTGTCAAAATAAAATGGCAGTTACCCATTGTGTAGCACCAACAACAATTTCTGCTTCTGGAATCTCAGCTGAATCAAGTGGAGCTGATTTGACCTTTGTGCCTTTCTTGGGTTTTTTGGCTGGGCTGAGGGACTTCAAGAACTGGAAATGATGAACAAGAAAATGTTGCACGATCATTAATGATGCCTTTCAAATAGTGAAAACATTGTCATTTATTCTGTACAGTATGGGGATATTCCTGTAGCTTAGAGATGTATGGTAATATGATAAAAATACTGTAAGGAAAATTTGGATTGGTTTCGCAATGACATTGAGAATTTGTATTTAAATTTTCCTGTAACCAGGATGCCTAATTGGGCATTGAATTCCAACACTGCTACTCATTTATACAGAGTGGTAATTTTCTGTGAACAGGAAATATTGAGCATTCATTCCTTACACATATTAACAATGTTATGACTGTAACAACTCAAGGATTGTTTTGGGATTATCGGCCTGAACAAGTCCACAGCACCAAGAAAAAATGAATAAAATTAGGCTTTGCCCTAGTAAACATTTGCTGGATTGACTAAGGTTTGAGCTGACAAGGTATTACTCTATTGATCGTACATGGTCAACTATGCAGTGTAGCCTACAGTAATGGCCCTTGGGACCACTTGGTCAGAACTAGGCCTACCTGCATCAAAATTAAAAATGCGTTGCTCAGGAAGGTTGGTTAATGAACAGTTAACTTTTCACTGTGTGAGCATTGTTTACTACAAATCGCAGTTGTTGACAAACCTAAAAGTTTATCATTTTTCCCACAATGTACAGCCCACAGGTCTGCCAGTGGACCATCATTTCAGACTCAGAGATCTGTGAAATGTGCAGCAGCATTGAGCTCCTCATCCTATCAGCCTCATATCTATCTACAATTGTAACAAACAGATAAATTAAATTTGAAGCAAAAATAAGGACTACTTATGCTAGGCCTATCCAATGTTATTGTTATGTTAGTTGAATGTGTAGAGTGTTGCAGTTGTGAATGTCTTAGGTACTGCTGCAGCCCTGGGTGAATTTTGTCAAGAAAGCACTGCAGTCTGGCAGTGTGGTCTATCATAGACCTCAAATGGCAAAATGAAATTCAGACGTTGCAAAATTTCATTTGTTATTGATAATGAATCAATGAAAACATAGCCTAAAATACTACCCAATTTTAGTACAATAAAAAGACAAAAGAAGAGACATGATGTAGGCCTACATAATTTAACCTAAATAAGCCTAGGCCAAGCTACAGTAAGGTTAACATATTTAAATTCAAGTAGGCTTATGGTAAAGGCCCACAACTTGGGCCAAAGTGTGTAGGAATTGCAAATTTACAAAGCTAAGCGTAGGCCATGTATGGACACGGCTACGATTTTGGTTTGATCGCCATAGCCAACCATACGTAATGATGTATAGCCTAGCATGTACCTACCTCTTGTCTTTCTTTTGACTGGATCCGTAGTTCTGATCGAGATGGTAATTCTGACCCCAAGTTTGGTAAAAACGAAAATACTGTTGGAACCGATCCCGGCTTCAGTTTTTTTTTTTGGTTTGGTCCCAATTAACCGGGCCTGCATGTCATCCACATAACATTCCGTTGTAAAATGCTTTTCGCAAACTACGCGATCACGATGGTACTCATATTTCTTGTGATCGAATTTGTCTGTTCCGATCGCATGAATCCACCTCCTACATAGTTCATAGTTTTCCTTACTCTTCTTGGGGTTAGGAATACTAAAAAACGAAAGTTTCTCTCCCTTTTCGTTTACGCATCCACGCACATTACTACATCCAAAAGCCTGGCACTGAGGCATCGTCCCACAAAAGGACTTCGCTAACCTGCCTAGCTGAACGTAGTATCGGGGAGCTTAGGCTTCGTAGAAAGTAGACTATACCACACAGTACTGTAGTCTACACGCTAACATCCATCTTCGTATTGGAGCTGAACATCGTAATGTAAACAACGACGAGTCTGCTATTCAAACTTATCTTGAGTGACACAAAGACCACGAAATCACCGATGTTCACAACACATGGCGGTTTGATGAGTTTTTAAAAACATATATAATTTACAAGAAATTTCACCGGGAATTAAGGAAGATATTAATCTGTATACAAACGCGGTTTTGTGGCGATTACTGTAGGTTCTGTTCGAAGCGTGGGTTATGACGCAATCTGCTATGGCAGAGCTGACGTCACGTATTGTACTGTTCAAATGATATTTGAAATGTCTATCCATAACGATTAAAAAATCGTTTCTCTGTCAAACGCAATATTAGCGTTCTCATACTTTGACAACATGTTTAGAAAATTATAATCATTTTTTAAGGTAACTTTTTTTGGCCACCAGCCAATCCTTTTAAGTCAGCAAAAATATCAGGCTCCAAACGGTTGAAATTACCTTGAACATTAGGTCTAAGTAGAAGCAGTTCCTCCCTTGAATATCGTAACAGTAAACAGTTCACAGATGTTAGTAGAAGGAGAAAAATCACTAAATGTTAAATGTTATCATCATATCAAAGACTGACTGTCTACCGTTATACCATTGATTGTGTTATTCAAAATCATACTAAAACATTGTCTTAGACATAAATGAATAAAAATGACATATTTTGTGTTTTAATCCAGTTCTTTGTTCCATTATTATGATATCTAATGATGTTTCTTTGAAGACAATAGGAACACGTGACTTTGACGTATTAAAATAAAATTTTAACATAATAGCAAGGAAGATAATGTTCTGTATATTTAACATGAACCTTAAATGCAATGATCGGCTCTCCATAAATGTTTTTCATCTTTTTGTATCGTTATTTTGCTGCTTCTTATTAATGATGTTGATTCATGATTACTGAATATTCATGATCTCTTCATTATTATTCAGTTTTTGTCGAATTTGCTTTAACTCAATTGGATATTATGAAGCCATAAAGTGTACCAATATAACCCAAGCCCCGTCCCGCAAAACACATATTTACATAACTATACAACACAGACTAACAGATAAATATGGAAAAAATCACTGCGTTGCAGTATCTGTTTATTATATTACTTTTTTCCAAGGAAATAATTATCCCTTTATTTGTAATTGTTCTTGGTATCTTCTGTATTTCTGCATGCTTGTACAAATATACAATTTTTACAACCAAACACACTTGTTCCCTTTGAGGCGATTCTGAGTCTCTCATTGTGATACAATTACAACCGATTCATCCCTTTTATCTGTTACTATATGTCATAAATTCATCTCGTAGGATCTTATCATGAAATTATTGATATCAACATTGTTATCTCTATGTAACATGTAGTCTATGAACTAACTTGTAATATCAACCTCTAACTCTGTTGTGTCCTGCATCAAGGTCACACAGAAGGTTATGGCTATACAGTAACGATCAACATAGGTGGGGCTGGTATATTTGCAGTTGAGATAAAGAAATTCTTCTCCTGATAGAAGTGTCGCTATCGCTCTATGTGCCGTAAATTTAAGCTTTCTCTTCAAGTTCATCCCAAACTTTTCTAGACACAAATGTTGTTCCCCCCTGACCTCAGATGACCTACAGAAATTTTGCGAAACCGGTAGATAATATGTACAAAGTAGGTATGCTTCTGGCCTAGTGACGTAAGTTCAAATATAATTTGATTTCATTCAAACCAAACTAGAATCTGTTAAGAACTGTTAGCTGCTCCAAAGACTTGTTTTTATCTGTAATCCAAAGGCAGAATGTTTTGTGTCTCAAAGTTCAATGATAGGGTAATGATTGTTCCTAGTTATTTTTGAATGTGTTTAATAAGTCAACGTACTGATAATGATCATTAAATTAATAAATAAATACAACAAAACACACATCAGAGTTCAAGATTGACAACACGAAAGTCACTCTCTATTTGCACGACGTAAGGAGTATTTGGTTGTATAACGAGAAAATTTGACTGGAAAACTGGCTGATCTTATTTTACGTCAGTGTTTTAATAAGACCACCTACTGATAATAAACACGTAAAGGAATAACACGAACTTAAGTACAAGTTTAGCACAAGTGAAATTAAGTTGATTGGCTGGATGGGGTTGGGAATTTTGATTAATTAGCATATATGACGTCATGATCAACTGTTGGTGTGTAAGATATGCGGCACCACATATAATTCACGGGAAGATTAAAGTGGAGGGAAGGGGGAATGGAGGGGGGTGGATGTATTGGTGTGGTTAAGTTCCATTATTTACCTGTAGTACTGGGCTACATTCGCTTCAATATTTTACTATAAACAAAAATGAAACAATGTTGACGTATGTGAAGTATATTTTTACCCCTCTTTTGGGAGTTGGCGGGAACATTGTTTAACAAGAAGAAATTATAACGCAAAAAGTTAGTCAATCCATTTCGAGGGTGAGACAGGATCGGCATGGAAGTGAAAGGCTTCTGTTACCGGAAAGATGTTACAACCTGATCATGTTGGGTTAGGTTATAAGTGAAAATAATTTAACATTTAACGACGCTTTAAATTTTACTTTTGTGCTTATTTGTAACATTTTATTTCGTCTCCCTAGGCAAGCCATGTAAGGTTAACTACTATGATAATATAATCAACCTATCTAACCATGTGGCTGCGGCCGTGCACCTGCTGAAAAAAAAATTGTTTGAACTAATAATACAGGATAAAACACATTTGTGTTATCTGACACAAATTTAGTGTAAGTTTTCACTGCTTTATTTACAAGCATTCTATATGTATGTATTATTACATCGTTTAATGTTATCTTAATTAACCTGAAGTTACTCTTTAGAAAACGTTACTTTACACATCAGTGATGAAAAGAAAGTGTTCCTCTCTTTTAAACCATAAAGCAGCCGTATTACGATTTACCAAGAATGTTACCAAAATCTTCAGAGTATTCAAAATTAGATGTAGTTAATCACAGTAAGGTATCTTGTTTTAAGTCGGTTAATGAGAGCAATTAATAAAGTACATAGAGCTTGTAACCCGTCGTTACCAAGCTATTTCGTTTCCTAGATTAAATCCTTTGAAGAACTGAAGATGAACTGGAAATATCCAAACTTTAATTTACTGTTTGTTTGAATTAAGCATAACAATTTTAACGAACAACTTTGCTACGGTAGTCCTGAAGCGAATAATAGATTTATCAAAATCATCCGAATTATTTGTATTAAATATACAAATAATAATCTACTTGGCCTAAAACGAAATAGTCCAACGTTACAGACTAACATTCAATCTAATAAAATGCACTTAATATATATTGCATTCAACACGAAACCGTTTCTCTGCACTGACCTTTACAATATCAGCATTGATCGCCGCACAGTTATCATATCTCTGTGAATAAAGCGTACGAGCGCCCTCTTAAATAATAAAGTTTGAATCACACGGAAGAAGGACACAACTATCTTCTGATTTTAACAAAGGTATCGTAAGATGAAGACTGTGGATTTCTGTCAGGATAGTCATAGTGAGGTTTATTACGATCATCCATGTTTATTTGATACAAGAAGGGCCGCCCTGACGTTCATTTGTTGTTGATGTTTACAATAATGAATATTCAAAGAACATAGTGATATAGATATTAAACATCAAAAGAAACAACAGTGGAACCAGAGTAATGTACAGCTTACTACCTACCATGAAAGCTATTTCCATTCCTCGGAGGTTGGGGCGGGGGAGTTTTGAGAGATTATAAACAATTTGATTTCGTTAAACGTTGTATATATATACATTTACAGGCTGAATTGAGTTATAGCTAAACCATTCGTTTGAACGATATGTTTATGATGGGAGTTAAAGGCCTAACTTGTTTTTATGTACAGAATTTGATCAGGATGACTATCGAAATTTTCCTCGTCATGGACATTTGGCAAGTATGGATACAAACGATTATTCAGGTTAATTAGTCAATAATCTAGCATTTTGAACGACAAGCCTGCATTGTCGGTCTAAAAACCTTGATTTAAAAAAAAAAAAAAATTAACTCCGATCATTAAGCAGATTATCGGTCTGATTTGAAACCGATAATCCAGTTTTATAACCTGGAGTACTGGTTCAAAACAAGACTGGCATCGAGCAATAATCCATTTTTTCCGACAGATTAAAACTTGAATATATAATGAGTGAGTTTTTTCTTTGTCATACACGTGTTTCAGGAATACTTTCGACATGCGAGTAAACATCCGGTAAGATTAGCATAACAATACGAGTAAAATTCGATTCTGAATGAGATGAAAACCGCAGGTGGTTTTAGCTTTGTGAAACATTCCAGGTCCATATGCTCTGTTAGTCATACAGTATTGTATCAAGATAGCTTGAATAGGCTCGTTGCTCGTGCATAAAATCGAACATAAGCAATTGAACGTACGGAGACTGCTGGTGATAGTGTAACCATTTAGTTAAATAATATTTTCTTCAAAGGCATCGTTTAAAAGACACTGCAACCTTCTCATCGTGCTCTCATCCATTGACCTTTTTGTGCAAATTATTCTCGTTGGATCAATATCCCAGGATTTTACCTTGTGAATATTTCGCAAGAATTTCGTAATCCAAAGTGATGTACTATGAACTCGGGATCAATAGTGTTCAGAGACATATACATCTTTTCGAGGGCTGAGAAAATGATTACTAATGAAGTAGGATTTAATTTTTCGAGAGGACTGCTTTGGTTTTATACCTCCCTGACCTCCAAAAAGTTTTTGGAGATAACAGATATTGGATGTCAAAGTATTGTCACGTTTATCACTCGTCATCTCATGTAAGTACACATTCCAATGGAAATCTGTGTTAATATTTTAAATCTGGAATAAACGGTATTAGTTTAAACACTAGCAACAGTTCACTTCTCACTCACCTAGGTTATTGTCACATCAACATCCAGAAATAGTATTCAGAATAGTTAACTATAACTAGCCAATGATTTGTTTTTAAAAAGAAGCAACTTTTAATGACCTTTATTATAATTAATTTTGATGAATATTTAAATTTAAATGCCGGCTTAACAAGTAACGGCCTAAATATTTTTAGGGTTAAACATGATGAACATCCTCCGATGATCAATCACCACCCAAGCCCGAATTAAATCAGTGTTCCATCAGCGTTATCTATAAACAGAGCATACAGATCTAGCGTATCTAATAAGTTCCCATAATCCATTATATAGGCATATACAGGCTTTTTACCACTGAATTTACTTGACAGTGGTAATTGTCGAACGTTTATTTCCAGTTTGAAGATGACAGAAATTATAATGATTAATTCCTGTTAAGTTTTATTTATTTAATTTCCTTTTTAAACATGACATTATTATACTTGAAAGAAATTGGTACTTTATGAACTTTTTTATTCTCCGCCCCAAATAGCGTAGTATTAATTGTGAACTGGTACATGTTTTTCTCCAACAGACCTATATTAGTTGTAAGTAAGGTTTAACGATACTTTTAAAACTAAAGATAAAGCTATTTCCTCGGGTATTTTTTACAGCCAACGCTTTGCAACTAAGAAGTTCCTAAATACTTAATCTGTGGATAAAAAACCTCATGATGATATTTCTATTCGTGATCTCATTAACACTATCGGTATTACGTAGGACTATAAACCTAGTCCGCTGGTATTTAGTAGCAAACTCAACGGATTCGAGGTGAAATGTTTTTTTTTTTAATAAACATTATAATAAGTCCTTCCCCGTCCCTACCGATCCTGCTTAAACATTCTTATGTGATGTGTTCGTTTCTAGTTTAAATGATAGGCTCAAGTGTCGAGAATGTCTGACCACCTCATTATTTACAGAAACTAATGTAATGTTAGCGTACAGTGAGACACTTGACTGCGGTATCACAAGGGATGCACTTATAATATGTATGTTTTATTTCACATTATTCATTAAAAATTGTTATTGAAAGAAGAAAGGAAAACATAATTTATAGTATCTATATTTCAATGTTTATTTTGAACTTACGGAGCTTTAAACAGAAATTGCTAAATACAAGTTATCAGTAACAACTTTGCCTAAATGCTGCATTCTGCGTTGAATGTTTCACCATCCGTTAATATGTATTGTGCAACTGACCTTTACAAGTACAACAACGTACCTAAATAAACGAATATATATGATACTGCAATCTACTAAAATAAATACAAGTGAAAGAGTTCGCACAATAATGCATTACTTTTAACTGTGTGGGACACAGACTTATCTGTACTGGACTAAACGCTTCGCTATTTGGGAGCAACCAACTGGTTGTTAATTGTAACCATTAGTAGGTCTCATAGTGTGTGAGTATGAATAAATGAAACGATACAACAAACTCAAAATACAGATGGAAAAGTTTTCAGGAAGTGAATAAGAATAATTTAATCGCACTAATGATAAAGAGGTCGCGACGAGGAGAGCATCGAACGCACATTTGTAATAGCTAAAGTGTTACTTTCTTGGATATCCACGTTATTTATTTTTATAGTAATCAACGTTAAATATAATTGTTTTGTGCTTTATTGTGGATTACACTGGAGCATAATGAATCAGACTTGGTATTATTGTATATAGTCAATATATAGTTCATTATACGCAAAACGACGATTTTCGCAACATTGTTATGATTAGTTTGAAAATGGTAGATGGAAGACTTCTTAAATCATATAAAAGATTTAATGGAAGTAAGAAACTGGTAACTTCATCCATGTGAGTATGTCATCACATTATATTATGTTTCTGTACGTATTATTACATCATGAATGTTTTTCTTCTCACGGAAAATAGTCATTTCTATTATTTCGACGTACTTATTTCAAGATCCAGACTAAGTTTAGCAAATAATATAGAGTAATAGATTGTTTCACAAAACATTATCCCTCCATTTACTAGAAGTAATCCTATTATGTTTTCTCTCTTCTAGTAAAATTCCACCATCCGACAAATACTATCATGAACCATAAACTATGTTTACAAAGCGCCCTCAATTTGGTATACTATGACATGGGGCTTATGATGATTATGTAAATATTGAATAAATATTAATCTTACGTTATCAATTTGTCAATAAAACCACCCTCCCTATAAGGGTCATAAACAGACTTTAAGTCTGGTCCAATACCCTGGCGAGTGTTGTTAGTAAGTAAATGTCAGCACAAAGTTCACAAAACTTGTTGTTGACATTGTGTAAATATATCTTTATTGCTTACAATAAGAGGAGAAGATAAGGTGACTAGGTTATTAAGTAGTCAGCTGAAAAAAAGATTAGCCAATCAGCGACAAGCAGATTTGATATAGTCGCTGATAATATTTACCTGTGACAATGATCAAACAAGTCACCCTCGGTACGTTTATTTTATGGAAAAAACGTAAATTGGTACCTGGTACAAGACACGGATCCGCAAACTGGACGGGGGGGTGGGGGAGGGGATGTACACGTAGTTATTTGCAACACCTTCCGTGTAGACCAACTTATAGACCTCATTTATGTCAAATAACTATGCCTCAGAATATCACATTTCACGTCTAAAATGTTACTTTTCTGGGGAGCCTTTTCTCAATCCCGAATTCACCCGCAGGTCGATTGACAGCAGACGATGCAAGACAAATGTCAATACTTCGAAGCTATCCTTTACACATTACACTTGAAAGTACCGTATATGCGATCATTATTCGTCTCTAAACATGCTATAGAGTAGTCGAATAATGGCCACTCATATCTATTATGCATTACTCTGCTACCCTAATATCATTCCCCTATTTTACACATTATATTGTCTATTTATCCATTATTACTGTCTTGACAGGCTTTGAGTACTTTTGAAAGCATTTATTGAATTTAAACTATTGACATGCTTCCGTTCATTAAAATCCTGTTCAGATTAAAAGAGAAAGAGCAAGTAGTTTTGGCGGCTGGAACTGGACTGATCTGCTTTACAAATCTAAAAGTGTGGTTAGCTTGATCAATTGTAATCTTATTTTTAATATGATGTAAATATTCAGTACTATAGTCCCATTGTAAAATGTACATCATGAGTCATTGTTACTCATCAATATATCATATTACTACCCTATGTATTTCAAACAGTGATTTATTGTAACATATTGACACGATCAACGTCACTCATACATTATTACCAAAGATTTCTTATAGAGCTTCTACGCTCGATATCTTTCTGCGTAGAAGCAACGTATTTGCAGTACTAGAAATAACTTACATGTGTAAAACAAATATAGTGTGTGTGTTCACTACAAATATATTGGGCTAATATCGATATCCGTATTCAAGTGGTTATCCCTTACACCCATCCTCTTATAATATGTACTATTTCCCTCTACATTGTTTACTAAACGACACAATTGAAGATATATCACAATGTGTAGTTTGTAAACTACGTCTAAATGAAACTTAAACAAATTTACACACAAATGTGTGTCAACGACATGGTGAATAGTGTAAAACAGCATGAGCACAATCTGGACGAATAGAAGTGGAATAACAAGAAGAATATGATACATAAAATAAGAATTTAGAGTTGGAAGTACGTTGCGACTACTCTAAAATGTTTCAAGTTTCTAGATCTGCGGTAAATCTTTATTTTAGAGGGCGCTAGACAATTTCCCTAGGTCAGTCTCTTCGCGGAAGTTCTTTCGGAAATACTTCCGTGGCTTCTTATATCTTTGCTTTTTGTTGCTGTTGTTGTTGTTGAATTTTTCTTCCGCCGAGAATAAACTAATGAGTGCGGTTACGAACATTAAAACTGCTGTTGTTGTTAAATATAATCTGATAGTGTCATATATGCACTAACTAGCTTTAAAACTGCCCTTATTGGTAAAAATAATCTGATAGTGTTATATATAAACGAACCAGCTTTAGGAGAGAACAGATCATGTATTATTTTATTTCAGATTCCAGATAGTCAGCTCGCGCATACACAGCAACGAGGCTCGAAGTGATCTGTTAACACGGTATATGGCCCTGGATTTCCTTTTTTTTTTTTTCTTTTTTTTTTTGGTGGGGGGAGGGGGTTGGTTGGTTTTCTATTAATTATCTTAGTGAATGTGTCGGCATTGGAAAGGGGCCTTACGAAGAGGAGTTACTCATTTGAAACTTCTACCTCATTACGGGTGCTTAGTTGCAAATGGTGTTAGATATACAGGAGAAGACAATGATCAAAATCATTCACTTTCTTTTCTACACCTCTGCGTCGTCATACAAATTCACCCTGCGTGTTCGTATGCTTGTGAGTGTTGTTCATTAACGACATCGTATTATTTTAAAGCATAGTTTTGTACACTGTACAGATAACGCACATTATGACCAACAGTCTGGACTCTACTAGGACCTATAAGACAGCACCCTCGGATAGGACGCTGGAGAGCCCCATTGAAATCAAAATGACTCGATCAAATATCAAACGACTTTTATACTGTGAGTTCATTACATGGCGTGTAGAACTTCAAGTTCATCATTTCTTGCGAGACAATAATAATCAACATATCTATTTAATGTGACAATGTTTCAGCAACTTGATCCTTCAAATGTTTATATGTATTCTAACAATAACCATCACTTTTACCATAACAAACCTAATCTAATATCTATAATTTAAAATCTTACAACAAGTATAAGGAGTCATTTATATTAGAAAAGAGCATTTCATATTACAAAGAGGGGCACTTTTGTGAGTTGTAACTTTATTATTATAATTTAATTTTAATTAAAATTGTAAATTGAAATTTATTATCATTTAATTTCTTTTTTATTACTTAATATCTAACGTCCCCTCCCCCCCCCTCCCTCCCTCCACCAAACATATCGCTGTAAGTTTCATGTAAGTGCTCTGAATTAGTTCAATATTACTATATGGTTGTACCAAAGGGCTGCCGTCGAAGTAAATGGCAGTAAAAAGTTCACAATGATACTTGTTGCTGCCACTATACAGTGTACATAATCTTCAGTAAGGTCAATGTGCAACAAAGACATGCTAAGTACTCTAAATAATCAACAGGAAAGGATAGCCAATCAGAGACAAGCAGAGTAGATTATGTATTTGATAATATTTACATTTATATAATAAATATCAGACAATCACCCCTAATTGATCAATGGAAAGAGTATTATTACAGAGGAGGTTTATATACAAATATATATAAACCACTTAAAACAAGTTAAGGTTAGGTTTAAGCTAACCAAGACATGACGAATTGGACATTTCATAGCTGTATATATCACATATCAAGTTTTGGTTTATTACCATAAAGGTGTCATTGTCTATAATTTGCTATAAAACTCAAATAATGGTCATCCATGTCCACTATTTATAATTACAAATCTATTCCATTCTAAACATTTCCCTCTTTATACATTATCTATCTGAGCCCATTTTAAGCCACTTGATAATCGGAATTATCCACTGTATCGGATTATCTGTGACATGATACACCCAATCAGACATGGGCGTACACACGGGTCACCCCTTGTACCCATGGAAAATCTAAGCATTATACAAACAATTATACAAATAATTACTCAACATGATACGCTCCTGCACTCCGGAAAAATAATGTTTTCGATAAGACATGAATATCAGAGAAAATTCAAAATCTGAAAAGTGAAAATGACCCAGTTCAAGACCCAGGATTCCCAGCAGGGCATAGAATACATTTCGGAGTAATTTAATTGCTTCCTCTAACAGGTGTTTTCGTGCTTTAAACTCTCTACAGACAGTGGAGTAGCCAGAAGGGTGGGAAACATGGGGTGGAGGCAGGGGAGTTTCCCCTACCACAAACATTTTCGAGGACGAAACGGGTTAAGAACTAAAACAAATATAAAGGCTAATAAACTTTTTTTTTGATGAGGAATGAATATCATAAATAATCGATAATTATGAGCAGGGTTGTCACCAGACCATTTTTAGAGCCGGGTGATCCGCGGGGTTAATTACAGTTAAGCTGCGTTTTGCACTGAATCGCGCTAATCTTTACCAAGTTACTTATTGGCGGTACTGTAGGCTAATTTGTGCCGGGCGGTAAGGCTGAAATTGACCTTGAGTACCGGGCGGAAATTTTGAGAGCTGGGTAGCACCGCCCGGCGCCGCCCGGCGTGGTGACAACCCTGATTATGAGAGAATATGAATTAGCCATTGAGTACACGTGCATGGATACATGGAATGATAACGGAATTGACCTCAGTTTTCATATTTTCTAATAAAACGAACGAACATAATTTGCCTATTGTGGTATGTTTATTTGGGTCCCACGTGACCTATTCCTGTTCATTGTCTCCTTATACAGTGTCAGATGGTTTAATCGAGAAGGTGGAGGGGGAGGTTGGTGAACATCGAAGACAGTGGGACATGTATCAAAATATCGCTAAGATTATGTCCAAGATTATAATACGGAAGGAGTGGATGACAGGCCATGGCGTATGTGACATTTAATTTAAGGGGGAATACCGCCAACATCTTGGTGAGAAACTCTTCTCTGTGAAGTACGTATCAAAATTTCAGTAATTAGCGTTTACAACAAAGGAGCACTTTTTAATAACATATTTTCATAAATTTTTCAACAAAATGGCACCTTTAATACTTGAAGGGAACTTTTATATTACAAAAATTGAAAAACGTTCTTATTTTATAAAAAAAGGAGCATTTTTTATGATAGGAATCAATACCCAGGCAGACACAGTAAATGACAGAACAAGATTCGCAATATTGGTTGTTGTCATTGTATGACTTAGATAATCTTCAGTACGATCATTATTTAAATGAGATATGCTAAGTAATTTAAACACAGGGATGATTAGCCAATCAAAGACAAGCAGAGTAGGTTAAGGTTCTCATAAAATTAACATACAATAAAGACCTAACAATCGAATTCACTGAAAATGTATAATTATATCGATGTACACAACAAGATATAAAAGACTGAGAAATCCAAAGCTTTACCTGACACATTACAATAATGGCGGTTATAACCATAATCAGTATACATCATTGGCAAGAAAAGTAGATTTATGGTCTTCCATATATACTTTTGTACACTTGGATTCAACTACTTCCCTCAAACATGTCTCCTCTTTGACACATCCTATATACTTGAGCCCATTCTTAGCGTCTGTATACCTCGGTTAGTGTACTTGAGCGAATTCTCAGTCACTCCATGCACCATATTAGAAATTTGCATGTGGTACCGGCTTGTCGTTTCTAATGTAAACAACATTTATATTTATGTCACTGATATATCACCTGCGTATATGCCTGCCTATATACGAACTATTGTGTATTGTAAATGTGTTTCATCGTTAATATCTACAGTACCATAGCAACTGAAAGAATAGCAACACGAGCCTTCTTCCCTCCCCTACCCCTCCCATTCCTTTCCCTCCCCTCCCCTAAATTGTGTTGAAAATTGCTTGCGTTTTATAGAACACGCAAGCAAAGTCGTATGCATAAGAGTTGATGTGATGTAATGATAGCACCGTTTTGCATCTAAGCACTCTTACCGAAACACCTGACAAAAGGAGAGGGGGTGATCAGGGGGATACAGTCTGGGGGCCTCGCAATCGTATTGAGGGCCCGGGAAAATATGGAGGGGCTATACAAAAATATGGGATATGTGACCAGTGTAAAGAGAGGGACAGGCATTGTCCTCGGGGCCCGACCTGGCTCCCGACGCTCCTACAGTTGAGTGCGAAAGGGTGTGTGTGGGCGTGTGGGCCATGGCCCCATCTCGGATCGTCAGTCGGAGAGAAATGGTTCAGTCTTTGGATTTTTGCAATCAACCGGGTGAGATGTGAACCCTTTCTATGGTTGTATCATCACCCCTCGCTTTACTAAAGTATTTACAAAAATAAGTAACAAAAATTAGTAAAACATTGCGTTGAGAGTTACTTATATTGACCTGCTTACTAGTGTAACTATTCCTCAGAATGAACAATTTTTATGTCTAAATTTTCATTCTATTTTCCTGGGTGGAGGATCTCCACAACCAAACCTCATAACATTTTATAACCCAGTACAGTCCCCCTACTCTATAAAGTACAGTCCCACTACTATAAAGTACAGTCCCGATGCTCTATACCTTACAGTCCCCCTACTCTATAAAGTAAAGTCCCCGTACTATATATAATACAGTCTCCCTACATTATAAAGTACAGTCCCACTACTCTATAAAGGAAAGTCTTCAACTATATAAAGTTCAGCCCCCCTACTCAATAAATTACAGTCCCCTACTCTATATAGTACAGTCCCATAATGTATAAATTACAGTCCCCCGACTCTAAAAATTACAGTCCCCCTACTCTATAAAGTACAGTGCCTTACTTTGTAAAGTACAGTCCCCTACTCTATAAATTACAGTCTCCTACTCTATAAAGCACAGCCTCCTACTCTATAAATTACCGACCCCCTACTCTAGATAGTCCCTTACTGAATATAGTGTACAGTCCCCTACTGTATAAAGTAAAGTCCCTCGACTCTAAAAAGTACAGTCTCCCTACATTATAAAGCACAGTCCCACTACTCTATAAAGGAAAGTCTTCAACTCTATAAAGTTCAGCCCCCTACTCCATAAATTACAGTCCCCTACTCTATATAGTACAGTCCCATAATGTATAAATTACAGTCCCCCTATATTATAAAGTACAGTCCCACTACTCTATACAGTACAGTCTCCTACTTACAGACCCCTTACTCTATATAGTACAGTCCCTTACTGTATAAAGTACTGTCCCCGACTCTATATAGTACAGTCCCCCTACTATATCAAGTACAGTCCCCCTACTTTATACAGTACAGTCCCCTACTCTATAAATTACAGTCCCCGACTCTATATAGTACAGTGCCCATACTCTATAAAGTCCGTGATCCGCATCTGCTTCTAACTTATCAGTAGGGAGTTTTCATTCCCACCACCCCCCCCCCCACACACACACAAACACAGCTTTCATATCCTCTGCACGCCACTGCGCTATTGCACCATACTATGGTCTAACTGGAGCATTGTAAAGTTTTTGGAATGAAAGAAAAGTGATATTCTCATTTTTCTCAAACGATTTAGAAATTAATTGGACAATATCTAAACCTTTTCATACAAATACAGAGCATTGATGATGACTTTAACTATAACTGAGTTATTCCGTTCATTGAAATCCTGTCTTACTGAAGTCTATCAACAACAAAGAACTGACAGGAACGATCAATTTGAATAGAAAAAACATTGTTTGGTTCTAGAACGGGACTCGAAACACGGACCCTTGCAATCCTAATGTTACTTGTTAGAATCTCGCTCTAGCTCCTTACACTACACACTATTTTGTCAAATTGTTTATAATTTCTTTACTTTGTCCATATTAGTTTAATGAACAGCGGTTTAACGTTTTTTTTTTCATAAACGAATCTATAGTTTCTTTTCAAGATATATTCAGAGTTGTAGTTTCATTCACACAGTTTACGTGCTTTACAGGCATATTAAGCACATAGGACAAAGTACATCGGAAACTTACAATGGTTTCGTATTAATAGACTTAACTGAGAGCAATGCATATACGTACAGCAGGAACCTTTGAACGTCTGATATGACAGAATAAACACAACAAGGCATAAATATCAGATATGAATTGTATCATCAAATAAAGTCTTTGATTGTGTAAACTATAAAACATGAACTTTGAAACCAGTTACAACTATAGACTGATTCCTACCGATATCTATTTAGCGTCCAGGATCGTATGTTAGAACGTCACATGACATACACGACGCCATCTTGTCAATTGAATGTTCTTCATTCCTGTTTCCGTATGTTCTTCTTTCGTGATTTTCATCTGTTATTTTAAGGATTAAAGGATTCTAGACTTAAATTATACTCTGGATGATAAACCTACAAAGTGATGATCGTACTGGTAAGTCACGTACAGCAGACAGTAATGGTGTAAAGCTATATATGTACTGATATACTAAACACGTCATTAATAACACAGGCTATGTTAAATGTATGACATCAGCTTACTATATAAACATGGCGTCTTTAAAGCATTTTCAATTCATAAGAATTATAATTCATGTCTGTATATGATCATATTTCAAGGTTGGTTTAAATATTTCATTAATTTGAAGGGAATAATCTAAAGCTCGTGTTAGTCAAACTATTATGATGTAAATCCTGGTTATTTAAAAGTTCATTCATGCTGTTACAGCATATCTCTTCCAACCAGAACATGTGCTATCCTTCCACTTTATTGCTGTCAGACCAGATCATAAATATACTAACAGTGAGTCATTTCGAAACAGACATTTGTAATTATAATACTTTCATAGCAGGCCTTGCGCCTTTAGGCTTAGGTCCAACATAATTGAATGCACCGGGATGGAAATCATTAATAGATTCCTCAAGGTATGGGCTTATTTTCAGCTTGCAATTATATGCATGAGATGGATGCATTTGTCTTACTTTCTATCCGTACGGAACATGGAGTAAATCATGTGGGAAGAATATGGACCATTGAATCAGTTTTACTAAGATAAATCATGTGGGAAGTTCATGGAACATGGTATAAGTTTAAAAAAAACCTTACCCGGTGGAATGTGGTTATTGTCAGTAAAACCACAGTAAAACGTTACAGTATTCTTCAACTTTACAAACTTCCTGATAATTAGGAATAGTATTAAAACAATACAATAAACAGATTAAGTTCAAGAATTGAACTGATTTGTAATATTTTTTGTTTTGTATGATAGCAATCACGTGACTGATATTTTTGTTTTATCAGGGTGACCAGAACGATGCATTGTACATGTTATTTTACTGAAATTATTAAGGAACCGTTACTATTCTTTTCCTCTGTCCGAGTCTCAGTCGTGCCGCTTAAAGCAGCAGTTTAACTTAGGTTAACAATTTTAACCTGGTAGGCTGATATTATACACAAGTTTGTGTACTGATAACAGTGGGTCATCTTAAATCTCTCTAATTTCAGAAAATAAAGATTACTGATGGAATAAGTCATAAACTTAACTTCATCCTCAACGATTACACTTCGTCACGTGCGCGCTTTATATTGCTATATTATACACATTAAATACTAAATTGAAAATGTTTTGTTAGTTTTGTCGAATAGGTCGACCTATGCACTTAGATTTGTTCAATCGTTTTCGAGAAGCGGCGAAAATTAATTAGTAAACTACAAGCACAGAGAACCCTGTCTATCTGTTGTCTCTTCTGGTGCTGCCATTCTACGTCTTCCGTGTGTCCTGAATAAATATGAGAACCCGGCAACATGACAATATCTACACTCTCTTTTGTCAAATTGTATATAATTTCTTTCAGTACTTTCATATTTGTTAATAAACATTGGTAGTACGTTGTTTTCATTTTCGTAATCAAATCTGATGATTTCTTGTCAAGACATATTCAGATAAACCCGTCATTAATAACATAGGCTATGTACTGATATACTAAACACATCATTAATAACACAGTCTATGTACTGATATACTAAACACTTCATTAATAACACAGGATATTAACTGATATACTAAACACGTCATTAATTACACATGCTATGTACTGATATACTAAACACGTTAATAATAACACAGGTTATGAACTGATAAACTAAACACGGCATTGATAACACAGGCTATGTACTCATATCCTAAACACGTTATTAATAACACAGGCTATGAACTGTTATACTAAACACATCATTAATAACACAGGCTATGTACTGATATAGTAAACGCGGCATTAATAACACAGGATATGTACTGATATACTAAACACGTTATTAATAACACAGGTTATGTACTGATAAACTAAACTCGGCATTAATAACACAGGCTATGTAGCCTACTCATATACTAAACACGTCATTAATAACACATGCTATGTACTGATATATTAAACACGTTTTTAATAACACAGATTATTTACTGATAAACTAAACACGGCATAAATGACACAGGCTATGTACTTATATACTAAACACGGCATTAATAACACAGGCTATGTACTGATATACTAAACACGGCATTAATAACATAGGCTATGTACAGTTTTAAGACGTTGCTCTGTAAAACGAACTGACTTGCACATCAATACAAAGTGTTCTTGAACCTTGATCTGAAAATTAACAGCAACTACAACACAATGCAGCATTTGAAGGTTAACGGAATGATGTCATTATTTAGATTCACTATTTTCCTCATATTAAAAAAAGACAGATTCAATGGGCAAGAGCTGTACTCAGACGACCCCTTTGTCATACGGATATTCTGAAAGCCCATGTCTGTTTTAAATGACATCCGCTTAGGAAAATCATACGTTGTACTTTATGCGTACATGTGGTATCGGGCTTGTTGCTGTATACTAAATTATTTTTCACATTTTCACCGTAACGATGATAGTAGGCATCGTGATACACATGTTCGCATATGTCAGTCGCAAGTGTACTGACCATGGAATTTCAACTTCTTTATAATCGGCACACAATCAAAGGAATTTTATGATGTGATTGAGTTCATTGCTTAACACAGGCAAGGCTATTTACATGAATTTTCCTATTCAATTGACAGGTGGACAAACCTACTTATGGACTCGTAACAACACAATATATGATTATATGAAGACATGAAGGGCAAATCGTAAGTCAGTTTCAGTTGATTTACTTTTCTCTTTAGGTTCAACGAAATGGTAATTCAACATAAGATTAACCCTTGTTAACTTCTTTAACTATCTTGTAAGAGATATTCCGGTGGGTGGATATTACTATTTTTTTAGAATATTACATTATTTGCGCTTAAGTATTTTAATGATTGTAACACGTAGCATAGAGTTAGGCATCATAGGGGTGTTGGTCTGAAAATTGTCTTGGTTTCACTTTGTTATGTACTAATCATTGCACCTCCTAGGAATAGAATATTCTTTCCCAACACATTTTCTTTAACAACATATTGAACCAAACCATATGCAACATCAAAACAATGCAGTATATATCTTGACGGTTAACGGGACGATGTAATTATTTAGATTCCCTATTTTTCTCACATTTTTAAAGAAGAAAAACAGATTCTCGGAAACGATGGGCAGGGGCTGTACTCACACGACTCCTTAACGCTTCGTAGACTGTCTGAAGTAAATCACGTGACAATGGAGCTGAATCCTGATCTTCAAGGTAGTTGCCTTTAACTCTGATTTGCCATTTGCGTATCTTTATTTTCTTTTGGTAAAACATGTAACCTCCTCCCACTCTGTCGTCTTAATAACACATAGAACAGTAACAAAACTGTATTATCAGTAACGAATAAACAATTGAGATGTACGTGTTTCCATGTGTGTCACTAATATATTGTTCGTCACATTTATTAATACATGGTAACAGTTACACATATTGTTTCTGTTTTCTGTTTAGAGAAGAAAATATTTCTGATAGCAGGTCTCAAAAGGACATATAAAGGCCAATATGATGCAATTCAACCCCTACCATATATAAAAGATAGACTTTATTGTGTGGACAAGGTCTTTGTAGAAGGGGGCATTGAAGTTTGTCTGGCACCAGAGCTGACGCGAGGCACCGGAGGATCATGGGAACGTTTGGAATCTTACAAAAGTATTTATGACTTTCGGTTTAAATCCAAGAGACGCATTATACAAGGAGAGCCCGGGTATGGTAAGTCGACGTTAACCCTTCAGCTGGCCTACGATTGGTGCAATGACGTATCGGATTCCCCGATGAACAATGTAGAAATACTAATTCTTCTTCGGTTAAGACAACTTGGAAGCGTAAAGTCTCTCTTCAGGGCGATTAAGTCATTTCTTCTCTTCCACGAACCCCGTGTTAGCAAAGATGAGATTGAAAAGATAATTCACAGTTGCTCTTCCGTCCACATTATTTTGGATGGATATGATGAGTATCCTGGCAGGGACAGCAATGATAATGACGATGTACACAAGATCATCATGATAGAACTGTTTGCAGACTTTGATGTCAGCTTAACGACAAGATATCTTCCAGAATGTCTTAGAAAAGAAACCAAGAGGGCCAAACTAACAGGATTCGATGACAAAGCTAGGGACGAGTACATTCGCAAGGCTGTAGTAAGTAACAACGATGAGGCAGTGGAAGAAATAAAACAACGGCTCAATGAAAACTCCATCCTTGCTGATCTTTGCCAGGTGCCTCTCATATTCGTGATGTTTGCCCACATGGCTCATGATCAGAGAGACTTCATGAAGTTCAAGTCTGTCACAGAATTCTTCAAACACATGATTATATGTTTTTACGACCATCTGAAACAGAAATATGAAGACAATAGAAGCAACGAGTTCTATCTTCATGAAATGGAACACCATGAGCTAGACAAAATAGCTTTCGAAGGATTAAACAAGGAAAACCAACAATTGTCATGGATTAAGACTAGATTTCGTCAAAGAGTCGGGCAAGAATTATATGACCAGTATATTTCAATTGGCATTTTGGTCGAAGAAGATGAAGTGAGCGATGATTCTTCTGGAGACAATGTGTTGTTTACAACGATGGTCCGTTTTTATCATAAACTATTCTGTGAATGGTATGCAGCCCACCATCTTGCCACTCTTGTAAAGAACGCACACAATCTCTCTGATAGGCTCAGGTTCTTAGATCCATTTGATCTTCATTACCTGTTTAGATTTGCCTGTGGTCTGGACCCCAATGCTGGAAAGAAACTCATCAACCATTTGAAGAGATTACCAGGCGGAGATAAGTTTGCCATCCTCTGTATCCTGGAACAAACTGGTGACGTCAACGACATTATGGATTCGGTGAAAGAGCTCTGCTCGAGTGTCGTTAATATAAACATAGACGACAGCGCTCTTCTCCAAAGATCGACGACACAGTTGCTGGAGATTGCATCTAAAAATAATGTAAGTTAGCTAATAAAAAAAAACAGCCTTTTACATGTTTCACCTACACCTAATTTAGGAACTGTTTACTTTTTTTAATTTTTTTTTTCCATGGACTGTCATTGACAACTATATTATTCAAGCCACTTTAAATCATAAACATTTAGGTTTAAAGAAGAAGCATGCTTTTCCTAGCTAATTAATAAACAGTGGTGTATTGAGGATAATTGCAAAGGATGTCATATATTTAATTCAATCAGCATAATCTTTGCATGTGCCAAATTGCGCTAGAACTCTAATCGAACTGATATAGTATTGAGAATATTGAACATATACTTTGACAACATAAACATATTCAGTGTTAATGTTTGGAATTTCAGATTCTTCCGTTAAAAATGAATCGCTAGTCTTCCAAGACTTTAAATAAATGTTAAATGCTTCGAATTATTGAATTGAACCTGGAACAACAAGCCATATATGTTGGAGTGCATTGTCATCGAACCATACTAATGTAGTAACAAGTTAACAACCCTTACAGGGGCTGTAGTGTATGGTCATGGAACCCACATTGGGCGCACATCCCGGGGGCGATTTTTTTTTCCCAAACAGGTTTGCAATTACGGAGTTTTCCGCCAATCAGATTGCTTGTGACGTCAGCATCAATAATGTGTATCGCTTTGAAGTTCGAAGACATGCACTGAGTTACACACTGACACTTTATTAAGTCTAGTTACGGTCCATCAAAGCCCTAACTTTACTTTTAATGCTTGAATCACATGTTGACCTTACTTATTATACATACGCTACATTCTATTGGGTTCGTGTTTACGTTATTAAAGATTTGTGAGCCGTTCTACTGCAATCGGAAATCGTTTCGTGGAATGGGTAGGCCTACACTAAAATCAACTTCACGAGTGTTGAATGAATATACGCAAACAGTTTAGTGTAGTCAAGGCTTCATAATTGACGCACCCCCGTAATTGACGCACCTTCAATTATTACTAGCAACGATACAGCAGGCCACCTAAACTTTTTGCAGTCAAACAGAATTACATTTTTCATGAGTTTGAATCCAGTTCAGCTATTTGCTGACCAAATTGTGGTATTTTTTAAGCTTTTAACCCCCCCCCCCCCCAGTTTTGCACGTTTTGGGGGCATTTGGAAATCTTACATCCTAAAAATAACCAACATTACCTCAATATGATAAGACTACTCTCTGGGACCTGACTTGTCTGCGCTTAGAGGCTCAGAGCATAGCAAACAGCATCTAAAGTCAATGGATGTATATACTAAGACCTGGACTACAGTTAGCTAATCGACGAATGTGTCAATTTAGGGGTATGAAAGAACTTGACACGGCAGACATTTTGTGGTCAAATTCTGCACAATTGTACCGTGCATAAGCACAGAACAATAAATATTTTGAGATCATAACATTTCTGAGGAACTACACATATGAAAAACACATACAGTTGAGTGATTTGGATTTTTCCTTGATATACATCTTTGATCAAATCATTAATTGCGTCAATTATGAGCCCACCATGCTACATTATGATATTTTTCCGTCACTGCACTGTGTACACAGTTATAATACATATAGGCCACCAGCGCATGTGTGATGTACCCTGTACGAACATTTCACTGTGCGTAGTTATCGATTAATGTCTTCACAGAAAACTTCGATCAAAGTAGATGATCATACCATACTAGTGTGCTCAATATGTCTAAACCAATTCCAAACACATCTACAACGAAAAGCTTTGGGTAATTTTGAACGGGTATATTTTCGTTGCAACGAATGAATGCAGACACTTTGGTTACCTGGAAGTGAAGGTTTCTATCATGATGACGTAACTTTTCCGACCTATCATGAGCGCCTATTTACACGCAATTGCAAACCTGTTTGGGAAAAAAAAATCGCATCCCAGGGGGGTGGGGGGATATATCCCCCACTTTTTGGTCAAGGGGGGATGGTCTACACAATCATCCCCCCAATTAAAATAACATAAATTAAAGTTAAGTTAAAATTAGGTTAGGTCAAAATACTGAGGTTGCAACCTCAGTATTTTTGCAAGCTGTTCTCATCCAGGGTTCCATACACTGCAAAAAAACAACAACAAAATAAAATGAATATACAGTAGGCCTATGATATAACGAGTCAGGGCGTCAGAACATGTTGAGGATGAAGGGATATGCCTAGCCTACTTGAAGAGCTGCATCGTGTTGACGTCTTAATGCCTCTTTAAACACTTACATATATTTGCTAGCGTTCAAAATGTGAACGCCAGCGTTCACAATTTGAGCACTGTAGCGTAAAGCATTTGAACAGTAGGCGTTCAGGATTTGAACACTATACACATCAGGCGCTCAAAAATTAGGTGTTTCTAAAAAGGACATTAGATGTCAAAAAGTATTCCACTTAACCACTTAACTTGTTCTTTATTGTAATGAGGCTTTGACGCCCAGGTGCGTTCTATATCTGACGATTAGGCCTATCAGTTACATAAATTTTGCTGTTTTTAGTGTATATATAAGAATGCAAGCCGACGATCACTGATAGCCATTAGCCACCAGGAAGGGGTTGTTTCAGAGAACCGTCTTTATTGACCACAACACCGACTATGGACGGTAAGGCACTTGAGTAATGAACATGTATGGACTATGGATGGGGTGATGGACAAAGGTAATAGAGATACAGAAGGTGAATACGGGAGCATGGCAGACAGAATAAATGAAAGAGGATGCACCATTCATTATGATGATTGTACCATCTCAACTCATCTGACATGTATTACTTTTTTCATAGATTGAATATTTTCTCAGTAATTGAGGAATTGCATTCATGGAATTTATATTTCAAAGCTGAACTCATGCAGCCTAAAACACTCTAAGGGGCCGTTTCCGGCCATCTGGGGAGTTTGTAAAGCCAAACATTTTCTTTGTACGCTCCGCGCCAACTGATGGTGGCGCTCCGCTTAGATAGTCTACTAATATCATCACCCCCCCCCCCACTCTTCGGAACATATATGCGCCACTGATGGAACCATACTAATGTAGTTTCAGTGAAGCCTCCAGTCATGTAAGGAGCTATCACCGATATAGTTGCCTGGTGCAGGGAGATGCCACTGAGAGCGAGAGGTTTATGTTACTAACACACTGTTACATAAACGTATTCATACAGTAGAATACTGGCAGCCAGGATGCCTGCGCTAAGTCGCAATTTAACAGAAGTTTGTGAAAAACGATGCGCCGTTCTAAAACGAATACATTAGAACCGTGAATCAAAAAGTAAGAGTTAATTCTGTAAAGGAATAAATTCTCTCCTGTTAACGATTCCTACTATTATCAAAGTTTGTCGATTTTTTTTACTTCTTTTGCAATTAATTCTTCAGTGGCCAACCCATTTAGTGTAAATTAAAACCGGCACGCTTCAATGTGTGTACTTTTCTAAGTAAATACACCAAGAAAAGAACCTGGGCTCGAAAACCAAACTACCGAACGACTGATCCGCTCTCAACCATAGTCACCTTGCATAGAGACTGTGACTGTGCGATCTCCGTCGGGTGTGTATCACCATTCCCCTCGAAAGGGAACACCTAATTATTATACGTTTAATTTTAGTTTTAGTAGATGCTTCAGAGCTAAGTCAACTACATATATCGACTTTGTGTATTTGGGAAAAAAAGTGAACACTGTGACGTTAATTTTAGCCCAAACAGCAACAGATTTTAACCAGTAAACACATGCTTTGATATCAAATGAAGTAACTCTACCAACTTTTAAATTAATTAGAAACATGATGCGCATAATTCAACACAGAAATCACCAAACGAGAATATAACCCCCATAATTTGGGTAGCACTTTTTTATTAATATGCAAATTGAACAGTGTCCGATGTTTGTTTGTTGATACAGAACGGTGATAACTTGTAATTGTGCATTCATGCAAAGGTGTTATAATACCCACTATTAAAGACAAATTATTATTGGCGTCATGCAGTTTATAATGCATCCAACTGTTATTCTATATACAACCAATGGTGAATGTTAATTCACAATATAAAGGCACTGTTGTATGTCCATAACGTCTTATTTTCAAAAGTCACTATTAATTTACAGGGTCTGTTTTGTCTTCGAGAGAGCTCCCTGCTATAATTAGGCAGCTTTTACAGAGAGAGAGAGAGAGCTCCCTGGTGTTGTTAGGGAGCGGTCACAAACATAGCTCCTTAATATTAATAGGAGCTGTCACAAAGACGGTTGCCTGGTATAATTAGGGAGCTGTCTCAGAGAGGTCCTTGGTATAATTAGGCAGCTGTTACAGAAAGAGTTCCCTGGTATTATTTGAGAGCTGTCACAAACAGAGCTCCCTAGAACTAATATGAGCTGTCAAAAAGTATACTGGTATAATTAGGGAGCTGTCACAGAGAGGTCCAGGGTATAATTAGGCAGCTGGTGCATAGAGTAATCCCTGGTATTTTTAGGGAGCTGTAACAAAAGAGCTCCCTAGAATTAATATGAGCTGTCTAAAAAAGGGCTCCCTGGTATAATAAAGGAGCTGTTACAGAGATAACTCTCTGGTATTATCAGGGAGTTGTCACAAACAGAGCTCCCAGATATTAATAATAGCTGTCACAAAAAAAGGATTCCCTTGTATAATTAGGGAGCTGTCAGAATGGGTGCACCCTGGTATAATTAGGGAGCTGTCACGGAGAGAGGTCATTGGTGTTACACTAAGCCCCCCCCCCCCCTCATTATCAATGTTTCGTTTTTGTTGCGTAGAAGTATAGAATACGCTAATATAGCATTGTACTGGATCAAAGTATCAATAGATAACAATATCAGCTGATCAGTGATAAGATAAACTGTTTGTTATGTAAATATCGAGTGATGGTTTCTGGAAGGCTAAATAAATACTATAAATTGTGTAACATAAGTGACTTTTAGTGCGCGGTTATTGATGTGATGTTTGAGTTTTAAATCAATATTCTCATTTTTATCGGCGTTACAAGGGAAATATGAAAATAATTTTACCCATTCCCCTCTCCCACGAACATTTAACATATAGCTTTGTATTAACTCAAATGTTCTTTACCACTGCAGGTACAAAAAAAGAAATGCATATATTACAGACACAGGTTGCATTTGCAGAGACCAAATCTTGGAATATCACTCATTTGTGCATATTCCTCAATCGATTCTCCGCTCTTAATTTTAATTATGTAATGTTTTAGTCTACTAATTGCAGATTATCAAAGTGCTTGTCTGGTTTCAACATTCTTGGTGTACTTGTTGTGGACAATTTTGACATATTAGGTTACTTGGTTTTTGTCCTATATAGGAAGAGGAACACCGGATTGTTAGAAATAGCCGAAGAAGGTCCATTATACCTTTGTAATCACTTCAGAGTGATTATCTATCATGATAGGCAGCGTGGTATTGGAGGTTGGGTGGGGTTGCACAAAGACCCCTGGTTAACAAATCTCTTCCCTTTTATAAGATAAATGCAATTTGAAATGTACGAAGAATGAGACATTACATTACCATTATATCTAAGATATAATGTGAACGTACGTCATAACACATGAGACTAAATGCATACAATAGCATACAGACTTTACTATATTACTGTAATTATGAAGTATCAATAAGTTGAAAAGATACTCGATCTCTTATATGATGAACAAAGTTAAAGACGAAGCCTTTAAAAAAATGAAGCTTTAATACCTTGATCTGCAGAGTTATGTAAAATTTGTTATTAATCAGGAAAAAATAAAGATTCAACCATAGCAGTACCATATATGTAGGACAACACCAAGACAATTAATAAGATCCCTTTAAATATCGAATGATTGCTTCTGAAGGAAGGTCCAATACACCCTAGCAATCCCTACCTACTGTATAGACAGGGGAGGAGAGGGCGGGTGATGTGTTATTCAGAATTAACAACCGTTCTTTATAAGCTAGGTATTGCAAAGCGATGAAGTCATTAAATGTTAAGTTCAGCACGTTTTTGTCTCAATTTCTACTAAGCATTTCGACCCATTACATAGAAAGTAGGCCTATATGACGTCATTCGGTCAGACCACATAATATAATTGGTATAGGCAAAACTTACCAAGAAAACATTTGGTAAACAATTATCGGCAATATAAGTACGGCATTGCAATTCATTACTATTCTAACATATTAAAGAGGTTATGAAATGGAGTTACAACAGTAAATAATATTCCTTGTGTATGGTGTATACCCTACGAACAATGGCATGCCAAGGAGGGGCGGGAGGGGGTTAGGGTGGTCGACCGCCCATCGTCAGTTGGGGGGGGCGAAATTATGTTGCCGTTCAGCCTTTGGAAAATTAGACTTCTACTAGACTTCTCTCCCTTTTGCAACCTCACAGAAAGTATTTATCAGCAGAGTGCACCAATTTTTTTTTTGGGGGGGGGGGGAGAAGGGTGGGGGAGTGGGGATAGGTGGACACCAGAAACACCTACTGTACGTGGTAGTCGGCTTGAATGATCACAGGATACCACCCTCTCCTTATAAAATCATTGGTTCGTCTCTAGTCCTGATACAGAGGTTCAGGAACCTAACTAAATCAATCCGAAGGAAATGTTTAATTTGTCCTCCACTTTTGAAATCCTGCTGTCTATATATGGCCCCGTGCAGGGAGCTGTGGTTCATGGCGTCCATGTCATGTAATGTAGTGCCTGTGTAGCTTCATACCTAACAAAGATCTGTCACGGACTGAAGAGAAACAGGGAGCTGTCACTGAGTTGTAGGGTATAACTTGATCTGTTTAAGAAAGAGCTGCATAAGGAGGTGTTACATAGAGAGCTCCCTGTTATAACCAGGGAACTTCACTGAGAGAGCTCAAAGGGCGGCGGAACCCGGGGGGGGGCACGTGCCCCCCACTTTTCCTCAGGTTAAAAATGTGCCCTTTTTCTACATAAAAATTGAGGTGTCTCAAGTTAGCAAGAGGCCAGGGAACCAGAATGAACACTCGGGAAGGGCCGTTTCCAGCCATCTGAGGGGTTTGTACTGCTTAAGAGAATGAATACAAAGTTGGGAATATCAGGGATTGCCCTCCAATGGTTCAAATCCTACCTGTCTGATAGACAAAGCCGTGTTTCCATTGGCAACAACTACTCTGATCCTGTTGATTTAGAGTATGGACTGCCACAAGGTTCTATCCTTGGTCCCTTAAAGTTTGTAATCTACACACTCCCTCTTGGTAAAATCATTCGTCGTCATGCCTTAGACTTACATCTCTATGCGGATGACACACAGTTGTACTGTTCTTTTGACCCAAAAATACCAGGTGCACGGCAGCATGCTATTGAGAAGCTTCAACTGTGTATTGCTGAAATCCAAGAGTGGATGACTTGCAACAAGTTAAAATTAAATGAGAGCAAAACTGAGTTCATTGTGCTTGGATCACCCTATTTTCTTCAGAAACTGCCACCTGTGTTACTGAAAATCGGTGATGCACATATTGAACCAACACAGTCGGTTCGGAACTTGGGCATAATGTTTGATGCACATATGACTATGACTAAACAAATATCTAGCCTCTGTCAATCAACACATTTCCAGTTAAGAAACATCCGGAGAATAAAGAGATATCTTGATAAAGAAACTCTCCATCATGTCGTCAGGGCTTTAGTCATTTCTCGTCTCGACTATGGAAATCTTCTTCTTTTTTGTGCTACGGAACATGAATTGGACAGAGTTCAAAGATTGCAGAACAATGCTGCCCGGTTGGTATGTTCCAATCCAAGAGAGATCACATTACTCCAACACTTAAAGAACTCCACTGGCTGCCAATAAGGGAAAGGATTCAGTTTAAACTCTGTCTTTTTGTCTTTAAATCCATGAGCAATACTGCACCTGTTTATTTATCCAATCTACTGTCACCTTATACTCCTCAAAGAACTCTCCGCTCTGCTCATGACATAACCCGCTTGAATGTACCTAGAACGAACAAGGTCTTGGGTCAGAAATCGTTCAATGTAGCCGGTCCACAGTCATGGAACAATCTCCCTCGTACTATAAGAGAAACTGACAATATCTCTCAATTTCGTAGTAATCTTAAGACTCACCTATTTCCATGCTAATTTGTGTCTGTGTCACAAGCGCTATGATCTAGATGGAATAGCGCTATATAAATATTAATTGTTATGTTTGTTATATTGTTATGTTTGTAAAACCAAAAATTTTCTTGTACGCTCCGCGCCAACCGATAGTGGCGCTCCGCTCAGATAGTCGTGCATACAACTTTGCAAATCCTGGCTACGCCCCTGACTTTTAATGAATTTCTGTGAGTGAAACTCAAAGCTATTTCGAATGGGAAAAAATTGTTAAGATATTGACAAGAAATAAACTCTAATTCGGAAGATTCCTACATTAGCAACTAGCATGATTTCACCTCAGTTTGTCTCAAAAGAAAACTTGTTCCTGGTTTCCCAATTTGCACATTGGATATTGCAGTGCTAGTATGCATATTTTCCTTGAGGGGGGGGGGGGGGGCGTTGATGGAGTGATGTGTATACGCAAATAAGATAATAATATAAAGGGTAGGCTACTAAATATAAGGCTGCATCAGTCCAATCAAATTTTTGCAAAGTGCCCTTTTGATGTTGGTTTCCCCCTCCCCCCCCAGGTTAAAAGTGCTTCCGCCGCCCTTGGAGAGCTCCCTGGTATAACAGGAACTGACAATGACAAAACTATGTACTGTAATTAGGCCCCTTAACGAGTATTTCGTGTTTGATGTGTTTGCACGATGCTAATATAGAATATGCATACAGGATCAAAGTATCAACAAATAACTATATCAGTGATATGGTAAACAGTTTGTTTGTTATGTAAATACTGTATCGAGTGACGAAAGGTTAAATAAATAATGTGAGTAGCGTGATATATATTCCGATTTCATCGACGTTACATATTTCACGTCGATTGCATATTATTGACTTAAGTGTGTTCTAACATTGCAGGTACACAGTGACTCAGAACAGAGTAAAATTAACGAATGCTACACATTCCATGTACGGTACTTCCTCAGAGCTACAGTAACTTAGGCCTCAAATCTAGAAGTGATTCAACTTCTTTGAAATGAGCGTATAAAATAGAGATGGGAGACGTTGGGGTGGGGGGCGGCAGGGGTGTGAAAAGGTGAGAGATAAAACTCATCTGGGCATTTCTTCGTATGCAATCTTCATTTTCACCACGAGACTATGTTCTCGCTGTTCGCGAGTCAGGAGAGGAATTAAAATAAATCGAGGCAGATAAAGCAAGATAAAGGTGCTCATTATACATTGTGTACCTCTGTTTCATGTTGAGATCAAGTCATGAAATATTACATATCAGGCGCGTATCCAGGATTTTCAAACCCGGGGGGCGCGAATTACTATCTAAGCGGAGCGCCACCATCGGTTGGCGCGCAGCGTACAAGAAAATTTCTTATTTTGATACCCCCCAGATCACCGGAGACGGCACTTCTCGGGCTTGAAATGACCAACCAGATGTACACTTTTTGCCTGAGAACCAAGTATTTCCTAATAGTTTTTTTCCATCCATAACCTTTTTGAAGATTGTCAACCCGGCGCACATCATGTTCGACCTGATCGCATCTCCTGTGGGTCTTTGCTTTTGTAGGTGATTCTACGTCGCGGCCTACAATACCCGTCAGTCCCACTTTTCAAGGTTTTAAGCCCCATATTTGTTCAGAATTTGAAAATTCACATTTCTCGTGAATAAACTCACTTCAAAACATACCCATAATGTTGTACAAAATTTCATCTATGGACAACCAATATAGAAAAACTTCCTTCAACCCCTAACAGACCGGTCAAAATTGCACGAGTAGAGGGAAGTGTGATGCAGAATGTTGGTCAGAAATTTTCGAAACTTCAGACACAGTTAATTTATTGGTGTACAAATATTAAAACCTCTTATAACGGCTATTATAAAACTTGGTTGAAGGAAATGAAAAAATAGCAGATATTTCCGAAACCGAACACTACACACATAGGCGTAGGAGGCGCGGCGGCAGTGGCGGAGCTAGGGGTATTGGTCAGGAGGGGCGAGAATGGTCTGTAGGGGCGCTTTCGACACTATCTAAGCGGAGCGCCACCACTGGTTGGCGCGTAGCGTACATAAAATTTTTGAGTAAAGATACTCCCTAGATCGCCGGAAATGACCCTTTCCGGGCCTGGCTAATTTGCAGATAAACGAAGAATAAGGTGTCATCGCCAAATTACACCAACAAAATGTGAGAAATGTCAATAAGTAGATGAGAGCGCAATAAAAAAGTCAATAATCTAGAATAAGTAAAAAGTGGTAGAGAGCTGAAAAAGGCGCCAGCAGTCCATTTGAGTCCGTCAGGGGGGCATCCGCCCCCATGACCGTATGGACGCTCCGCCACTGCGCGGAGGGGGTGCAGCCCCTAATTCGCCATTACTAATGTAAAAGAGAGTTTTGACATAATGGGACCTCCGTGCTTTTTATACATCTACATGAGACATGTCGTTGTTTACATTAGCATCCCGCGGTATACTGCGCAATTTTAACGGAACGTACGGCAAATGATGGCATGCGATGTAATAACCGAGGCTTGTGTAGCACTTAGCTTTAAGACTAAATATGTGCTGGTAACGCAACCACGAGATACATTAGATCAAGGGAAGCGGGGTTCAAATCTGTGATGAGTCGCCTGCCTTTGAGAAGATATTATGACACAGTATATTAAAATGAGGACAAACGCAACGAATTCTATCGTAATCCGCAAGGTAAATATGATCTATTCACCGTACGATAAAAGAGAAATTACGATATGCAAAATAAAAATATATAAAATACAAAATAAAGTTAAAGCATGATTAAAACATGACATTCATCATGGCCTAACACTCTAATGGCCTACTAAACTAATAACTCGGGAGCCGCTCATCTCGTCTAGTATGTATTACTGCATAATGGTTGGCCCCTCAATCTCGTCTAGTATATTATAGTATAATGGTTGGTCCCTCAGTCCACGAATAACGTCTATTAGTGGGGGTACATCATGCGTCCTTGGTTACCCGGACCAGGAGTGGGGGTTCCGGCGTCTAAGATAGTCGTCTACAAGGACATCTATAAGTACGTACGGTCCCTCGATATAGGTGCAAACTATACATCAAAAATATCTCAGTATATATTCTGTGTAGAAATTAATGAAATTAATTTCTAATGAAAGTGGAACAGTTTGGCACAGCCAGGTGCATGGCAGCTTGGAGTGTCTTGGTGAATGGTCACCATGCATTGCCAACACAATAGAAATAAACAAACAAGGGGCAAGGGGATTAACAATCTCCCACAGTAAACGAACAATTACTGAGCAATTAAAATAAGTATGAAAATATGCGATAATATACAACAAAGATAATCAGTAAGGGTGACACAACAATAATAAAAAAGGATAAGCAAATGTCAACCTGATCACCTAATAAAGAGTGAAATATATGATGCACTCATCATGCCTGGTCGGCATGACAACAAGTAAACTAAAGTATTAAAATAAAGTGAACCTTCAGAGACGTAGACACTAAATGCACAACTGGTTGCTAAACATACAACTGTTTGCCTATGTTACTCATACATCAATAACACAGTGCTCCATAAATAAGTGAAACTGTCTATCCCTATCTGGCATAGCAGTATAATCTAGGAATGTCGTAGGTTAACAATATATAACTAGAAGCTGGTTGCTCTAATTCCACTACGAACAATATCCAAATAGAGGCGAGTGATTAACTCCAAAATCAATACAACCTCTATGACTTACGTGAAGTCTACAAGTATAAATAATGTACTACTGGGAAAATCCCTCAGCTAGTAATAACAGCAACAACAGTAGCATACTAACTATGTACTTCAACCCATGCACCTCTACTAACTTAGACCACAGGTTGCCATGGCAACTGACACCTTGTGTTAGGCTGCAGGTACCTAAGCGTCCCCTGGGACTAAGAGCAGGCTATAAAACGGAGACTATGTCACCTAGCTTATCTGCTGTAAATATCTGGTCAGATGGAGTCTGTACCAGTGAAGGGTGACTCACAGGGCTAAATACATGCTAATACTCTAATCTCCTAATAAACAACAACAACAGTGTCTCGATTCACGAAAATGGTCCATATGCCTACTAACATATTGATACATCTCTATCAATATAAAGGTCAACAGAAGTTCAGCTATTCCTATCACCATGGCAACTAGTAAAAGTGTAACATTGCATCATGGGATCTATACATAGCTCGAATAGCGGAAACTAAGTACAACTAGATACGAATATGAATACATTACAGTAACGGGTAATGCTAGACGTATCGCAAGAGTACATAATAACTTAATAAATATACCAAATGTGGATTCTCGCTAGAACAAATAACCTAAGTACTTTCAATACTCTTACATTAACTCAATGCAGGTTAGATCATAACAATACGCAAGATGGCAAAGGTTGAGGGCATTATAAGTGCCATAATCAACCGTATAACATACTATAAAACAACAGTAACAATAATAATGATCTCACCTGTAGACTCTCTATAGCCATTACAGGTACAAAACGTGTAATTAATAATTAAAGTCTGTGTGCATGTAGCCATCACAGGAACAACATAATAAATACATAGTCTGTGTGCATGTAGCCATCACAGGATAAATGTAGTAAATAGTAAATGCAACACAATTACACTTAATGGGGGCTGCTAAATATTCTGTGTGCACATTGCCAGCACAGAACTAACATGAATATATTTGCAAATAAAATACACTATGCATGCACAATGAAAATGAACAAGCTACTGAGGGGTCTGGGGCAAAGTCAAAAGATGAACTCTTACCTGTGTAGAAATTAATGAAATTAATTTCTAATGAAACTGGAACAGTTTGGCACAGCCAGGTGCATGGCAGCTTGGAGTGTCTTGGTAAATGGTAGAGTTGCTTGCAAACTTAGCTGTTTTAAGCGATTCTTAGAACAAAGGGAAGGTTGTTATCCCACCCTACCAGACAAGATTTTACTTAGACTGGCTACCAATACTCCAGGAAGTAGACAAACTGTCTTCCCTCATCTTTAACTTACTCCACCACAGATGACAGAGAGTGTGAACATACTTACTACACTTAAGGGAGAAATAAGGCAAGGCCTGGTCTTTTAATGTAGAGAATGACAGATAAATTGTCACTAGCTTAGCGTAACCTTGGAGTAACCTTAATGTGAAGCCAGACCACACAGGGGCTTAATGGTCCTTCTGGCAGGAATGAGTGTTACCAGAAAATACCACAAATAGATATAAGAAGAAAATGGAAAAATAAAAGTGAAGGGGAAGGGTATATTATACAGGGGGACAAAACTATAGACACTACTATTGGGAAATATTAGGGGTGCTACACATGCTTATATGATATTGACATTAACACGTTGAGCGTGCGCGAAAATTTTTGGTTATTTTTTCAGGCAAGTCGGACAGTTTTGAGGCTTTTCATCCTGGAACGCCATTTTCATGCTCACTGATATGATGTGATATCTGCTGTTTGCGTTACAAATTCAAACAGGCGCGTAGCGAGGAATTTGTCAAGGGAGGGGCGAAGCCTGTAGGCAAATTATCTAAGCGTAGCGCCACCATGAGTTGGCGCGAAGCGTACAAGAAAATTTTGGCCGAAAATGCCTCCCAGATCGCTGGAAATGGCACTACCCAGGACCATTTGTTAGCGCGAAGCGTACAAGCAAATTTTGGCCAAAAATGTCTCCCAGATCGCTGGAAATGACACTTCCCAGGCCTTGTAAGTTGCATCTAAGCACTTTCTATTTTGAAATTACTTAGCGATATCATTTAAAAAAATGCTGAATGGGGGGGGGGGCGATCGCCCCCATCCCAAAAATCGTCATGTTCCCCGACGACGCTGTCGAGTTCGAGACCAGCCACAGTTGGTTTCATAGCACAATTCTACACACGCGTTATGATAGACCATATATAGTATATATATAGATCATTAGTGAGAGAAAAAAATGGAAACGTCAAAAAATGGAGTTGTCGGTGTAAGGGGTAGGGTGAGTCACACATTTACGAAATCATTGATCCGTCACTGGCTACCCTTCAGCGCTATAATGATGTCACTGTTCTTCTTTCTCTTCCCGATGTCTTCGCGTTTTTCTTTTACTCCCTCCTTTTCTCCTTTTTCTCTCTTTCTTCATTTTCTTTTCCCTTCCTTCCTCTCCTCCTCCTCTTTTTCCCCCCTTTTTCATTTTTTCTTCTCTTTCTTTTCTCTCCTCTTTTTCTTACCCGGGGGGCGCGCGCCCCCAACGCCCCCCCCCCCTGGATACGCACCTGCATATCATAACAAACACCTCAATCGTGTCTCCGCTCTTAATTATTTTAATGTAATGCTCTGTTCTCTCATTTGCAAATCCTCCAACTTGTCTAATTTCAACATTCCTGGTGGACCAATTAATTTAAATCCCCCTTCCTCCCCACACCCCTAACGCTACTGACCGATAGAGGATGGTAGCACCGGATTGTTAGGATAATACTGCTTACAGTTTCTTTGTTTGTTTTGAGATGTGACAGACTCGAGTTTTGCAAACATATTGTTTCATTTATCAGTTATTAATAATAATTAACAGTAGACAGTGATTAGGCGTAGGAGATAAAGCTACACACACAACCAGCTGCTTCAAAAAAAAAAAAGAAAAAAAGAGAAAGCTCTGATTAGGAGCGTCAATACGAATTGATAGTTGGGTAGGGGGGGGGGGGGTAAATAAGGGAACATGAATAACACTGAAGGAATCGGCGAGCGACTAAGCGAAAAGCCTTTTCGGGTGGGGTCCAGGGGCGAACTCCAGCCAGGTGTCCACTCTTACCAGGGGTCCAGGGGTCAGACTAAACATTTTCAGGTAAATGAATTTAATAAAAGTCACATTTTACAAGATTATACTTGAATTAAGAAAGACTTATCTATTGCACATCCTACTGTAACTTAGGGCCTTCATCATGATTATTCAAATTCAAACTTAAACCCAAATGGAAACAACTAAATTTTGCACATAGGGATATCTTGTTATCCAGACATTTACAACATGCACACATATGTTATTTGTTATAAGTATATTTGAAAAGCACTATGTGGTATTTAGGCACATTCACTTCATCGGAAACAACAAATCAATCAAATAAAGATATACTTCAGGGCCGTAGCTTGGGTAGAATTCCTAGCGGCAGTTTAGAAACATTGGGAAACTATATATCGTCCAAATGTTTCATAGCAGTACTTTGATGTGCGGATATATCAGGCGCTTTTTCATGAAATTGTATTGGGTTGGTCATTTCCAAAAAGAGGTCCGTTATGACTCTATCTGAGCGGAGCGCCACCATCGGTTGACGCATAGCGTACCAATACAGGTTATGGCATATGGTTGTAGCCGTAGTCAAAACATGGTGAGGGGAAGCCATATGGGGAATAAGGTGTATGTCAGGAAAGATAGAACGAACACCATCTTTAACCATCAGCCCTCCCTCAAACCCCTCCATCCGATACCCTCTGCATTTCTCCAACCCCCTCCATCTCCCAAGCCCCTCCGTTCCCAAACCCCCCATCTCCTTCAAACCCCTCCATCCTCCACCCCCACCCCCTCCATCCCCCACCCTTTCCACATCCCCAACCCCCTCCATCTCCCAAACCCCTCCGTTTCCAATCCCCTCTATCGCCCTCAAACCCCTCTATCCACCCAACCCCTCCATCTCCCTCAAACTCCTTCACCCCCTCCATCCTCACCTTCTCCATCTCCCAAACCCATCCATTCCCAACCCCATCCATCGCCCTCAAACCCCTCCATCCCCCACACCCTCAATCCCCCATCCACCCAACCCTATCCATCTCCCACAAACCCCTCCATCTCCCAAACCCCTCCATCCCCATCCACTACCTCTCCATTTCTCCAACCTCCCTTATCTCCCCAACACCTCCATCTCCCTCAAACTTCTCCACCCCACCCTCTCCACCCCACCCTCTCCATCTCCCTAACCCCCTCCATCTCCCAAACCCCTCCGTTCCCAACCCCCTCCATCGCCCTCCATACCCAGAGTTCTGGCATATGGTTGTTGCCGTAGTCAAAAATTGGTGAGAGGAAGCCATATGGGGAATAAGGTGTATGTCAGGAAAGATAGAACAAACACCGTCTTTAACCATCACCCCTCCCTCAAACCCCTCCATCCCCCGAGCTCACCATCCCTCACCCTATCCATCTCTCCAACTCTCTACATCTTCCTCAAACCCCTCCATCTCCCGAATCTCCTCCATTTCTGGCAACCCCTTCCATCTCCCCAACCCTTCCATACTCCTCCACCCCCACCCTCTCCAACACCCACCCTTTCATCTCTCCAACCCCGTACATCTCCCCAACCCCATCCATCTCCCTAAAACCCCTCCATCCCCACCCCCACCCTTTCATCTCTCCAACCCCCTACATCTCCCAACCCCATCCAGCTCCCCAATCCCCTCCATCTCCCCAACCCCCTCCCTTCCACATCCCCTCCATCCCATACCCTCTCCATTTCTCCAACCCCCTCCATCTCCCAAACCCTTCAATTCCCATCCCACTCCATCGCCCCCAAACCTCTCCACCCCTCCATAGAACAAACACCATATTTAACCATCACCACTCCCTCAAACCCCTCCATCCCCAATCCGATACCTCTCCATTTCTTCAACCCCCTATCTAATAATCATCAAACATATCAATAAATATGAGAAGGTATTAATACATCATTAGCCTTAAATAACCGTCATTGGAATTCATTGCATTTAAATTAATTCGGTGTTACATTACCATTCAAGTTAATGTTCGGTATATAAAGGCGAACATAAATTATGAATGGTTGTGCCTACATCATGGGCAGAAGCCAAGTATACAGGCTCTGGCCTCATACTGTACACCATACATATTTCGTTAACATATTTATCACACAGCAGCTTGAGGAATTATTGTTTATAGCACAACCACCATTCTTTCTATTTATTAATAACACCAACATTGTACTACAGCAGTATTGACAGAATAATAAATATAACCATATATAGTAATCAAGAAACATGAAGGTGAAATGTGACCAGAAAAGAACATTGAACAGAATAAACAAAAAAAATAGAATATGATAATAATATAGATGTAGGGATAATGGAAATCAACTGCTTAGATTCAACATACAAGGCATCTCTTAAGTTAGTAAAGTGATGTCGGTACGGTGTATGACAAGCATCAGAGGGCTTCAGTTACAATATTATCTAAGGAACGTTTCACAAGAGTAATCTTGTGGATTGGACAGCAACTGAACAGGTTCTGCTACCTCTCTCTCTCTCTGTCGATACTGAAAACATGAGATAAAAAAGTAAAAACATGACATTACTTAAAACGGTCAATTTGACGTAACTAAAATTGTGACATCAGCTGCATGGTCACCTGGCATTAACTTATTATACACACCAGACACACCATGTATGCCAATCAACACATTATACATACCATATACATGCCAATCAACCTATTATACATACCATGCATGCCAATCAATCCAGTATAACTACATTACTCACATGCACATATTAGCACAACTTTTGTACAAGTCATGCCACCCCGCCAACACCTCATCTCCCCCCTCCCCCCCCCCTGAAGCAAAGAAAAAAGAGAAAGTCACTTAGTTATTGGATTTTATGTTTAACATAAATAATATAGCACATATAAGTAACTAGTCAACGAACAATCATAGCATATTCTGATATCGAAATATGGAATACTGTTACATTTAAAAATCACCAATGAAGAAAAATCATTATGAAACAAAGATTGGCATAAGGGGAAGAATGTTACAAAAGAATGGTTTAGTGTAATATATTTATTCAATGAATAATATAATGGATAAAAATCAAGGTATATTTGTTTCCACTGATAGAGTATTTCGTGGTGGGATCAATAACATTTTTGTTTGGGGCTAACAAGGTGAATAGGCTTTAGTTATTTAATGCACAAAACATACACAGCAATACAGCAGCATGTCAATGAAATGTTCACAGAAAGATTGTAGCTTGTAGCAAAGCACCATACCAATGTACCAAGAATTGGAAAGAAATATATGTTGTGCATTTCAAACAAAATGAAAATTAATAAAGTGACCTGTATATGTAATATCTTGTTAACCAAAGAGGTGCACCTACATCTCAGGTTCTGATAAATCGCATTTCCTTTGGTATTAGTCTGTCAATAAGTCATATTAAAACAGTTTGTGCTTTCATTTGTCATAATTTGGAGGAAGGGTGAAAGGGAAGGCTGGTTTAAGGTCTAATTGATGCCCTATGGTATCATGTCACAAAATGGGCTCTACCCCAGGAGATTGACCACCTTTTTGCAGTGGAGGATGTTATCCAGAAGAGGGGTGAAGGGGAGGGCTGTGCCCCATTCTTTAAGATATTTGTAAACATGAAGGGTACATATATTCAAACATGTGCTATGTTTTGTCACTCTTGAAACAATCTTGAAAGATTTATCAACTGTGTATCTTGTACTTCATAAACATGTTATCTCTTTATATACTGTACTTTAGACAGTTATTGTAAAAATAATCTCTCTAGAAGTGAGGGATCACCCCCTTCCTCTTGATTTTATCCTGGTGATTTAAGTCAACACGAATTTTACATAGTTGAAACCCTGCTGTACCCTCTGTCTCGATTTGATTTTTGGGGGCATGGG
Organism: Apostichopus japonicus; assembly: GCF_037975245.1. NCBI lineage: Eukaryota > Metazoa > Echinodermata > Holothuroidea > Aspidochirotida > Stichopodidae > Apostichopus > Apostichopus japonicus. Next base: position 6,033,019 of record NC_092567.1, read on the forward strand.
GTGGGCCGGGGGACAGGGCATTTGGCCTACATCCATGCTAGGGAGGGGTCAGTCATCATTAATACTACATCTGTGTGATACAACTTTAAATCTTGCAAATGTATACAACATTAAAAGTGTGCAGTTTAGAACAATTTCCTGTGAGCAATAAAAAGGGTTAAAGAGTAAAATGTTACTTACTGTAGGTCCATCTAGGATACAGTAGCAGTGAACATAGCACCTTGTTGCTTCATGTATATTCAAAAGTTACTTAAAAACTATGACGACTGGTAATACTAGTTATATGGAGATGAAAGATCTAAAGATAGCAATCATGGTTGCAGATACCGGGAGAATCCCTAATTCATTCAATCTCATTTGATTTTATTGTATTATTGATTTAAAACAATACCAAGATTACAGGTGGCAATGCACATAATAACTTCAAAGACTTGATACTTCAAATTTCTCAATTTATAACACATCATTGATCAGACCAAGGTACACACTAGAAAAACTTAGCTTGCCCGGCATGTGGGCAATCCTTATTTTCTACAGAAGTTGAAGTTTTCTGATGAACTGTTAAGTTAGGTATCTATCGGTAGCTGTCCCCACTTTAGAGAAATCTTCCATCCACAAATGCATAATACAAAAGACGAATTGTGTTCAGTCAAGTTTTGTTAGTTCTACACAATTAAACAAGTGGATTTTTAAGAAAGGGCATTTGATGTTATTTATAGAGCTGATTAGGCAAGCTGTCTTCACCTACATATGGTCTGTAGATTTGACCAAGGTGTCCAACACAACCCATTACCATTTCACAAACTGACTGTTGAGAAATGATCATGTAAAGACTCACCAGACACTCATCCACAGAGGAAGTTATTTCATAAATGATGTGTTCCCGCTTGACTTTTTCTTTTATTTTCCTGGAGGAAATGTACCAAAGAAATGTTGATAACTGTATTACCTGGAGGTTTAAGAGAAAATACAACATAACTCTTCTTTCCATTCTCTAGATTTATCAAGGTGAAAATTCATCACGTCTTTGATCCTTTTTGTGACAGACATCAACGCCTTTCCTTGTGTCTTATAAATAAGTATGAATATTTGTATAGCTGTATTCTCAGGGCAGCATATATATTGTTTTATATTTCTGTTTTTATTTTTGGGTATGTTGGACTGACATACAGGTAGCTAACAGCACAGGACTAATATCATTATTAAAAGCACCTTTGCCTTTATCTTTAAGCTGCCCTTTAGGAATATGTTTTGCATCTGAGGTAATCAATACAGTCAGTTATTTACAACACTTGAAGTGGTATCTGATCAACTCCATGTTACTTCCCAAGAGTTGTGAAGCCCCCCCCCCCCCCCAATAAAAGACATATTTGGAAAATTGCTGGAATTTTTCTAACAAATTTGTGAGATATCATCCATAGTAATGCAACAGAAAGTAAATGTAGAAAGCACATGTGCTTGAGTTTGCTAGAAATACCTCTTAAATGGCCAGTATTATAACTGAAGTGCAAATAATGTATCTTAAACAGAACACATTAAGAGAATCCTTCAACACTATTGACCAATGGCTAAGAATGGAATTCTGAATTACTTTGGATTTTACTCTGAGGACATGCATAGGGTCCAGAAGGTTCATGCATGTTTTGTATTACTGACTGACAACAACATATCCACACATTACAGTAAACCCACTAAAGACTTCCATTTGTAATCCCTTAGTATATAGCTCATGGACAAATGACATAAAACCTAGATTATCTTCAGATTTAAATTTCACATCAATTTTATTGGGTTTTAGATGTACTGAGAGGGGAAGGGTAAGAAAGGTTAGGATGGAAACAGAGATTTTTATGGTTCCTGTTAGTCATTCTACATGGTTCTAACTTAGTGTGGGTATGGTTCTAACTTAGTGTGTGTATGGGTCTCATTTTGTGTGCAGTGACTATATTTAATTGTTAGGGGACATGCACTTATGAATTAAATTGATTGTTTATGAGCCTGCCATACATTTTACTGGCTATTATTTGTGGAAGTTAGGCTGACAATCCAGAGGAGTCTGGCTGCGCTGTTAAGACTGATTACTTCCCTTACCTGCCACCCAACACTATGACACACTGATAAATTAGAAGGGATCAAGTCATCTGAATATTTTGTTCCTTAAATTATGATGAATACACAAAACAAAATATGGACCCAGTACACTAAGGTAGCATACGCCCATTAAAAGCCCCATTGACTTACACACTAAATCACAAAAGTAATGTGGTCTCTAAGTCTAGATAGAAGTTTTCACTAGCTAAACGCTACCCATCACCGGAGAGCTGACAAGGTGGCCTTTCATGGCACCATCAATTTTCCGTATCATGACCGTGTAGATTTTTTGCTATCCGAGCCGGAAGTTTTCGTCACTTGTAAACAAACCTCTTCACTCAGTGGTAAACAAATTTCCTACGCTGCTCCCGGGAGGCCTAAAGGGGTCTAAAATTGCCTCAATTGACCCAATTTTCTCACCACATGTACTTCCATTCATGCTCTTCAACATGCAAGCCACAAAAAACTAGATTATGATTGATAACAGGTCACAAATGATGTTCTCCCCCTGCTTTTTGGCACTTTTCCTGAAGGAGAACAATCGAGCGGATTGATATAGACTCTAATAGGAGTATGCCACCTTAAGTGAGAGCTGAATTTTTTTTTTATCACCAAAATGATACTTTTCATAGTCGTCACCATATAAACCACAACAGAAATCTATGCAATTATCATTTTAGGTCCATAAAGATGTATTTTCAGAGATTTCAGTATGCACGGTGCAGTGTGTAAATACACATATGAGCAATACTGTGTAAGCAGTAACCAGGTCTATGTCTGCAACAACACTTCCAGTCACCAATTTTGATAAGCTTGACCAATTTGGGTGCATCTATGATTCTTGCAGGTATTATTGGTATCCCTGATCACAGTCCACTTGGTCTGGCTTGCCCTACCTGCAGAAACATCATCCATAGAAGGGTTAGCGGTGAGGGCTTTTTCGTCTCTGGCTCTGAAAAGTGATGAAAACTACTTTTGTTTAGCTCAGCAGATTCCTCACAAACTGACCCACAGGACATACCCCAATGTATTCCTGAACTGTTTGGAACATGTTAAACTGATATTGCATGTCACTCCAGTGCAACTGTTAAGTTACTAAGAATAAAAGAAGAGAATTGAAGGTGTTCTTTGCCAAAACTGGATCATCAGGATTTGTAAACAACAGCCTCATTGTAACAGTATTACAGTAGCCAAAAGGAAAGCTTACTGAAATGCTATCTAGATGCACTGTTCACCTCAATAGCATATCCAGTCCATTAAAAGGTTTGTGCATAGGTTGTTACAATGTATTAAAGACAGTTATAAGAGAAGAGACGTGGATAGGGGGGCATATTTCATGATAAAACATTCAAATTTGTTGCTCGGCAGAGAACAACAACGTCAAATTACCTTATTCTCCATTTGTGGCAAGCACTGGTTCTTATAGTTACTACAGTAGATCTCCCATGGAAGCATCAGGATATCTCTTTCTGCTGTCAGAGTTGTTTGGGATTTGTTGTTACCTCATCTAACCAGTTGAGTCCATTGATACCACACCCATTCAAAGTATATCGCTGTGCATGCTGAGGACTTAGCACATCAACTTTCTCTGAAAATTGACAAAACAACAGAAAACTAATGAGGAGTGAGTAGGCTCAAAAACTCCTTGATTCACATTGGCAGAAGCAGAAAATGCATACCTTTGTGGATTATTTGCTAAATAAGACTCAAAACATTCTCTGTGCAAGGTATTAGCCCTCAGCAGCCACTCCACTTAGGATACAGACCTCATACAACATTGTGCTACAGCTGGTGTAGACTTGGTCTAGGATACTAACGTAGCGCCATTATGAACCTGAGGCCTAGGCCTAAGCTAACAACATTAGGGGTATTTCATGCATTGAAACTGAGTTTTTGTCCTTAGTTAAACACCAGGTACTTCCAACTTAAGCAAAAATAACCTAAAATATGATTACCATGTACTTTAGGTGCCCACAGATGTCAAATTTCACTGAACTTAGTCGTTCACGTCACACACACTGCAGGCATTTTGGTCTGATTCTGAAGGATTTTGAATTTCGTGCATTTGGCACCTACTTAGCAGATTCAAGGCAGGAATCATACTACAGAACCTTTGGTAGGTCAAGGTTTAATGACCCAATAGTTTATTGGGGAGGAAAAATGGTCAGAAATGCTCAGAAGGCTGTTCTAGTCTAATGTATAGAAACGCACATGCTCTTTGTGGTACTTTAAGGCTGTGATACTAATGTATGCGTAAAAATCACCCAAGCTTGAAATTTTCTGACGTTTGCTTGAAAACCATTTTTACACACCATAGCAACTACTTTGATCCAAATTTGGGACTTCTAGCACTTAAAATGAAAAATTTGGCATTTTTGCTTAAGGTAGCATACGCCCATTAAAAGCCCCATTGACTTACACACTAAATCACAAAAGTAATGTGGTCTCTAAGTCTAGATAGAAGTTTTCAATAGCTAAACGCTACCCATCACCGGAGAGCTGACAAGTTGGCCTTTCATGGCACTATCAATTTTCCGTATCATGACCGTGTAGATTTTTTGCTATCCGAGCCGGAAGTTTTCGTCACTTGTAAACAAACCTCTTCACTCAGTGGTAAACAAATTTCCTACGCTGCTCCCGGGAGGCCTAAAGGGGTCTAAAATTGCCTCAATTGACCCAATTTTCTCACCACATGTACTTCCATTCATGCTCTTCAACATGCAAGCCACAAAAAACTAGTTTATGATTGATAACAGGTCACAAATGATGTTCTCCCCTGCTTTTTGGCACTTTTCCTGAAGGAGAACAATCGAGCGGATTGATATAGACTCTAATAGGAGTATGCCACCCTAAGCACATACACCTCTTTGTGTACTTTTACACAATGGTAAGCAATACAATGTATGACATGCATTGCCTCATATATGGTGTATGTAAGTTAGACTGAAGCCATTATCTTCTTCCCTAGGCCCTTAGGGAGTTTGCTGATCAAGCAAGATTCAAAACAATTACTGTTCCACCAGGATTAGGTAGTAACAAAATCACTTTCTACTTCAGAATCAAATCTAATTATAACTACAACCCAGCTTACCAGTCCTGCTATACTCTAAGTATACACTAATCATTACCATCAGCATATTGTAAACCATTCTGTGCAAGATCCACATCATGTGACCCCCAAAGATCGTCTCAAGAAAGATTAATCCACATTTACCTAATCAGGAGATAAAGACAAAGACAATAAGAAACATATCTGAACTAGATGTTTAATGCAAACGATAAAATCCCTTGTTTTTGAGTTTGCCTTTATAATATTTACTCAACAGTTATTCCATTGCTCACAGATACACAAGCTTATGCTAAAATGACTCAACAATTGCAAGTTCATTCATTTTATTGCAAGGCACTTTTATTTTAAAGTTGAATAATTTTTGGAAATTTATCCATAAAGAAAACAAAAGGCAACACTTGGTAACATGTTTGCAATCCTATGGATTAGACTAACTTGGTCAGCACACTTTCTAATTGGTACTTTTAACGTTGTTTGGTGCAGCAGGCCAATAAAGTTGTTCCCAAATTTCTAACTCTATTACTTTGAAGTCAAGCAAAGTTAGGCAATATTACTGGTCTAGATTGCTTTTTTTTTCAAACTATCTGCATACCAGTGTGAAGCAAAGGCTGCTCTATTACATAAATGTTAGTGTTTTTGCTTTCACAACTTTCCCAGTAACTTAATTTCTAACTTTGCCAATATGCAGCAACATGATGCACCCCCCCCCCCCCCACCCAAACACACTCTTATAACAGAAAAACTGAATTACACAATAACTTTAAGAACAGAAAAATAATACAAATGCATTAAAGATTTCAGATGACATAACATGCTGAATCCTAAAAGAACTTGTCATATTGTGTTGTATGATCTTCTGTGATAGAATCGTAAACTGTTGCTAGACATAGTGCAATACTCAATACCTATCATCATCCTTGACAACTATTTAATATGATGGGATAGGTGGACCTTGCCATAAATTACATAATATCCACTCAACCTGGAGAGAGTGACAATAGAAAGCCTTCATTAGCATTGTATCATCACACAGGAATGAAGCTGTTACATTATGAAACAATGGATGTCTAATGACCATTAAAATTGGTCAGATTTGAAAGATTAGAGATGTCCTTGGCATCAGAATTTCATCCTCTTGAAAACTACAATTATGGTACAATTTGTAGAGATGATGCTACAATTAGGGAAGCACTGAACAAAAGAGGTCTCACAGAATCCCTAAGACACAACTTTTAGCAGTGTTCTAACTAGATTGTTCATATTTTAGGTCTTGTTTTGCAGTGATTGGGGGTTGGGGGGTCCTGGATGATAGACTTTTCGGTGAGGAAATTTCCCTTGAGGGATCATCTGATATGTCATGGAGTAAATATATCCAATAAAAAACTTGCATTCTCATGGAGGAGGGGGATGGGTGGAAGGGGTAAGAATCAGGTGGTGGACCATACAATCATTACCCTGATAATGTAAACTGTACGAATGTCTTCCAAGAGCTGTAATCCGGATATGAAACTGGTAAATCCCTAAACAGGCTGATCTCAGGACTGAATATTTCCAGTTTACCTGATAATGAGAAAAAACAAAATGCATTTGGTCATCAGTTATAATGTTATTATTTATGTAAATTGACATCACCCGGTCTGCAAGTAGCTTCATTCTACCATGTAACATTGTCAAACACAGAACACAGCTACTATAAACATACAGTATGGTATGCTACTGTAGTTTCAAAATAAATTACTCAGTTATAATTATAATAACAATGTACAGAAACTAATGCAACTAGAATACAAATCTTTAGACTGTACAAGATGTGTTCAAGGTCTCATAATGCTTCCCACATTGTATATACAGCTAACCTAATACCAAACTAATTGAAATATAAAGAAACATTAATTTTAAATTGAGACAAGCATTGAATCTTCAATACAAACTTTAAGCAATACCACTAGCAATCCAGTCTGGTTTATATTCAATTGAGAAACACAAGTAATAACAATGTAACCCTGAAAACAGATGGAGCCTGAAGAAAACATGATGACTGTTTCGGTCACATAGTTTAGGAACCATTGGTTCACTGTACTGTCTAGAGGTTGATGAATTTGTAGGATTTCGGAAATGATGACATTGTACTATAATTGATTGAGTTAAAGTACATATTTTTCTATCTGCAGACTTTGACATATAGTTGTTATTTCATAACATGTTGTTTGGTGCAGTCCTGTTGTGAGAGGGTGAGGGTTGGGTGGAGGCTACAGTTGTACGTCAGCTATGTGCCCAGTGAAATATGTGATAAAGAATGATATACTTTTAACTTTGGATAAACAAAGACTTAAAAAAAGTGGATCTGGTGACACAACTGTGCATGGAACTGTGCCTGGCTCTCTATGTTACTGATTTTGCGTACACCTTATTTGAATGATGCTTCTTTAGCCTCACAAGATGTGATTGTGAATCTTAGAACTGGTGTGCGACAGTTTATCAGGAGTTTGGCTAAAATTAACAAAGAAGTAGGAAAGGAGATACAAACCCAACCATAATCTTCAGCTGATATGATAGACATCTTTGAGATAAATAATAAAGGTGGAGTTGATTTGCATTCTACTGTCCAATTTTATATTTCAAATCCTATTTCCAATATTTAAGCAAATGCTAAAAACAGTAATCTCTACTGTACTACAGTCAATAAATATCATAACAAACATAACACATTAAATTTCAAGATTATATCCATAGTTGTGTGACATATGTGTGACCTACCTAAATTAATCAAGGTGTTCTTGTTTGATGGAGAGTTCATTACAAATACTTCTAACACAAAGCTCAGCAATACAGACTTAGTTGACTTCTTTAATGTTTCTACAGCATTATGGAATATCTAAAATGGTATTTCAAGTTTTTTTTATTTTAATCTGAAGAAAATAAATACCTACACAGAAGACGTATTTGTAGGTAACCCAAGCTACTTTCATATAAACCAACAAGTTGTCTTCCAGTTTTACAATTCTGGGAGTGTCAGGAGTTCTAGAAGACTTTATTCATATGAGCCTAGAAGGCAATTTTTATTTCAGTTTGGCAAATGGTAAAATGTACCAGAGGGTGTTGAGGTAGCTATTGTGTCATACTGTAGCAAGGTCATTACAAACATACCAAGTACTGGATTAATCCAGCAAGAATCCGATCGTTTTAATGTCCTTACTAGGGCGTAATCCTGTCAGTTGTATTTTGAGAAGATGAGTTAAAACTTTATATACATTATTTTAGTGAGAGTGAATGGAGATAAAAGAGTATTCCTCGATCTGCGACGCTATCCATAAAATCTACCACACATCTTTGAAACGTTATCAATACTGTTCAACACTTACCATTAATGTGATTACCATCACATGGAGGAAATATCAGATGATGAACCATTCATTGTCCTTGTCAGCACAGTATGAACGTGACTTCCATCAAAAACTGGTAACTACAGGTGGAATAGGTGATCCCCTAACAGCTCGCTTCATAATTAACCTAATGAAGAGAAAAGAAAGTGATGTGAATGAGAGTTAAGTCCTAATTATAGGAGACATTGAGAATGTCAGTCAGAAATAGTCTCTGGCTAACTACCATGTATACATGAACAATCACAGAGAAAAAAATACAGAGGAAGGAAAGTACAGTTCAGTTTCCAATAACCAGGTATTAAGTGTAAAAACAATTAGCCAGTTAAGCATCAAACTTGAACCGGGTTGTCCGTTGTTTAGTGGAAGTGGCACATAAAGGTGTGGTGCAGTGATATAAATGAGCTCCCAAAGGAGAGTCCAACCTCACACGAACCCAACCATGCATGGTTTGGGCTTGACTGAGAAATTTGTGAGATTTCGCACCTCTCTTTCGTATTGAGGACAGAATGTCTTTTGAATTTCCACTCATTAGGAGATACTGTAATTGTATCTAATTTAGTGTGTCAGCTTTGGTGGATGTGTTTTCATATTATTTTTCTTTATTTAATGGCACCAGGCCCTCGAGACTGCATTGGCTACATTGACCTAGTTACACCATTCTCGGGGGGAAGGGGGGTCTCTTTCTAGATTTTAGATCACCAAAGGTTTATAAAGTACCCTGTTCAGCTGGTCAATAGCCATACAATATGGTTAGTTCTTTCTACAAATTTGGCAGATGAAGACACTTATAACCTCAAAATTTTGAGTTAAAAGTTTTGAGAGATGAAAAAGTCAAAATTTTGACTTTTGAGGTGAAAATCTTGAGATAAAAATTCCAAATATTGAGAAAGCAAATTCCAAATTTTGAAATTTGGGGACACTTATATATTTTCTTAAGCTACCGTACTTAGTCGCCGAAGTAAGATCAGTCTTGAGACCAATTAGATTTCTTAAATCCAACTGCAGTGACTGGCTCAGCAATGTTTAAAAATTAAACAAGCATAAGTGACAATTCTTTATTCACAGCTGTACATTCTCAGATTAGTAGGAAGTATTTCCAATTGTGTTCTCTGTTTATAGGGCTGGACTTACAAGGGTACTGCAAAGCTCTCCAAATCTTCAGTATTTTCACCTAGTTTCTGGAATCTGCTAGCAATTTTGAGCACATGAGGACATGTCAGTAAAAGAAATACTTCATCTGATTTTACACTGTGGAATATATATAAATATCTGAGCCCTAGCCGGGTGCTTCAGAATAGCTCTGTAACATCTCTTCTACTTCCTGTCTTCTTCTACTAAGTTTAAAACATGTAAATACATGTTAGAGAGAAAAATGTAATTTCTATGAAGTATAAATCTAGGCCCTGATGGGAGTCCCTGGGGACTTTAGCTGAGGCATTTTTACTTTTCAGATATTTAATGTTCTTTGATAGTGATTTTGCAGCCCAAGTGAAGCCAATGGGGGGGGGAGGGGGAAAGTTATAACCACCCTTATGGATGCCAGTGCATACATGTTTTAATGCCCTCTAAATGTGTTTATTTTAAACAGTATTTAGCTCTCAAATATGCAAGGAAGAAATGTTATCATGACATGATATTGATAAAGAGTGGCAGGGGAATTTAAATTCCTTAACCATGCCTGCTAGCCATATGTTTGGTGAATAAAGTCACAACAACCAGATTAACTTAATTCTTACCATTCCTATGTAACTCTGTGCATCAAGAAGTGTAGGATACTGAAAGAAGCTTGATAGATGCATACAGACCTAATCTGTTTGACCCCAAAATATGGAGAATAACATTTTTCAGGGCCAAAAACCGGGAGAATAAGGGAAAATAGGGAGGTTGGTCATTTTCAACTGAAATTATATAAATACTCCTACATAAATAGTCTACAGTACCGCTCATATATAACTGGACATGTGTACGCGCACAGGATCGTATAAACAAGTACAATCGCGTATAAAATCGTTGACAAACAAATTGCCGCGTAGACACCTCGTATAATCCCTGTACGAGTTTATACGCAGGTTATGCTATTGTGCTCAATGAATAGGGGTTAAAGTCGCCGAAAGAATTAGTGAGATGTTTGAAACAGCCGTTTCTTAAATCGTAGTTTAAGACGTGATATTCACCTTGCATCGAAGAGGACGCAGGTAAAGTGTGTGCCGGCATAGAACTTAACTGTTTTTTTTGTCGTACACAAGTAGCCTACATGCGAACTGCACACATTCGGTACGCCGCATTTACAAACAAGTGACAACTTGTGTTTATTAAACTTGTGCAGGCGCGTATCCAGGGGGGGGGGGCGTTGGGGGCGCGCGCCCCCCGGATAAGAAAGAGAGGAAGCAAACAAAGAGAGAAGAAAAAAGGAAAAAAAGAGGGGGAAAAAGAGAGAAAAAGGAGAAAAGGAGGGAACAAAAGAAAAACGCCAAAGACACCGGGAAGAGAAAGAGGAACAGTGACATAATTACAGCGCTGATCCATATTATATACACAGGGTAGCCAGTGGCATATCGGAGATTTCGGAACGGGCATGCGCCTCGGCCTACCCCTTACACCGACAACTCCATATTTGACGTTTCCATTTTCCCTCTCTCACTAATGTATATATACTCTATATGGTATATCATAACCCACGTGTGTGTATGGATGCCTTAAACAGTTGTACAATTGTGCCATGAAAAAAAACTTTGGCTGGTCACGAACTCGGCCGAGTCGTTGGGGAACATGGCGCATTTCGGTATTAGACCAGGATCTATATGCGAACTGCACTATTCATGTGTTCTTCGATGCAACATTGCCATCCACAGATAAAATGTAATACACTCCAACCTGATTGCTAATTGTTACCCCAAATCTAGTACCGTAACTCCTACAATTAATCTAAAAATAAATTTCGCATGAGATTTGAGAATTGAGCACATTTCCTGTGAATATCATGTAGTTGACCCAAAGGCGTATCATTGCCGGGGCGGGGGCTGACGCACCCATCACTTCTTGAGATTGTTCCCATCTGCATGAAAACGTGCGACTCACAACCCTATGCCCACCCCTCTAATCGCTTCCCGATGACATGCTATACAATACGAGAATTATTACTGTTGACATTGTTAGGTGTGACTTCTCCTAAAGACGTTTGAAATGACGAGATGAAAGTATGTTGGTATTTCAACATTAATCAGAAAATTTCTAAATTATACACTTGGATAAAAGTCGGGGAGGGGTGGGAGGGGGCAATGTTCTATTCAGCTGAGAAGAAGGCCACTGCTACGAGTGTAAACCCCTCCCGGCCCGCTCCAATCCCCACCTTACGACTTTACAAAACATTGTTCATAGGCAAAACTGCATTATGTATGGAGCCAATTTTAGACCTAATTGGTGGTCTAATTATGCCTCGGGGTGCACCAGTTAACATCAATTATCAATTTTCAAAAAGAATTCAGGGACGGGGCTACTGAGATTTGCCTTCAACAAGCCAACGACCACACCTCCGCCATTTTTAAATTCTCTGGTCTTTCCATAATAGTGCAGGACCTACCTAAGTCAGTTGGGATTTGTTACCCCCCCCCCCCTTTGAAATCCTATTTTAAAATGGGGGTTGAGAAGGGGTCCCATTCTCCTAGTCCTGCAAACCGATTTCAAGTAGTAGATAACCTATGCATCTGCCATTAAAATGTGGTACATGGCTACATGAAGGTATACTGTGTACCTCTTTGCAGATACAAATACTAGTCATTGTTTTTAGTACATTTTGTTAGTTCTACACAATGAAACAAATGGAATCATAAAAAAAAGCATTTGATGTTATTTATAGAACTAGTTCGGCAAGATGTCCTTACATACATATGGCCTGTAGATTTGATCACAAGTATGCAGCACAACTCATAACAATTTCACAAACTGAGTGTTGAGAAATTAGTATGTAAAGACTCACCAAAATCTCCGCCACAAAGGAAGTTATGTCATCAGTGATGTGTTCCCACTTGCTTTTTTCTTTCATTTTCTTGGAGGAAATGTACCAAAGAAATGTTGAAAATGGTATCACCTGGAGGTGAAAGAGAAAATACAAAATAACTCAACTTTCCATTCACTAAATTTATCAATGTGAAAATTCATCAGGTCTGTGATCATTTTTGTAACAGACATCAACGTCTTTCCTTGTGTCTTATTAATAAGCATATATGAATATTTTATAGAGCTGTATTCTCAGGGCAGCATATATTTTGTTTTATATTTCTGTTTTTATCTTTGGGTTTGTTGGACTGACATAGCTAACAGCACAGGACTAATATCATTATTCAAAGCACCTTTGCCTTTATCTTAAAACTGCTATTTAAGAATATGTTTTGCATCTGAGGTAATCAATACAGTCAGTTATTTACAACACTTGAAGTGGTAACTGATCAACTCCATGTTACGTCCTAAGAGTTGTGAAGCCCCCCCCCCCCCCCCCCCAATAAAAGACATGTTTGGAAAATTGCTGGAATATTTCTAACAAATTTGTGAGCTATCTTCCATAGGACTGCAACAGAAAATATATGTAGAAAGCACATGTGCTGGAGTTTCCTGGAAATATCTCTTAAACGGCCAGTATAATAACTAAAGTGCAAATAATGTACATCTTAAGCAGAACACATTACGAGAATCCTTCAACACTGTTGACCAATGGCTAAGAATTGAATTCTGAATTACTTTGATTTTTACTCTGAGGACATGTATATGGTCCAGAAGGTTCATGCATGTTTTGTATTACTGACTGAAAACAACATATCCACACATTACAGTAAACCCACTAAAGACTTCCATTTGTAATCCCTAAGTATATAGCTCATTGACAAATGACATAAAACCTAAATTATCTTCAGATTTAAATTTGACATCAATTTTCTTGGGTTTTAGATGTACTGAGAAGGGAAGGGTAAGAAAGGTTAGGATGGAAACAGAGAAATGTTTCCTGTTAGTCATTCTACATGGTTCTAACTTAGTGTGGGTTTGGTTCTAACTTAGTGTGTGTATGGGTCTCATTTTGTGTGCAGTGACTCTATTTAATTGTTAGGGGACATGCACTTATGAATTAAATTTATTGTTTATGAGCCTGCCATACATTTTACTGCCTATTATTTTCGGCAATTAGGCTGACAATACAGAGGAGTCTGGCTGCACTATTAAGACCGAGTACTACGCTTACCTGCCACCCAACACTACAGTATGACAAACTGATAAATTAGAAGGGATCAAGTCATCTGAATATTTTGTTCCTTCATTTATGATGAATACACAAAACAAAGAAATGGACCTGGATATTAAACACATACACCTCTTTGTGTAGTTTTACACATTGGTATGCAATACAATGTATGGCATGCAGTGTCTAACATACAGTATGGTGTATGTACTGTATGTTGAGGCCTTTATCTTCCCCTCTGGCCCTTAGGGAATTTGCTGATCAAGCAAGATTCAAAACAATTGCTGTTCCTCCAGGATTTAGGCAGTAACAAAATCACTTTCTACCCAGAATCAAATCTAATTTTAAATAACACCCAGCATATCAGTCCTGCTATACACTAATTATACACTAATCATTACCATCAGCATATTGTAAACCATTCTGTGCAAGATCCACATCATGTGACCCCCAAAGATCGCCTCAAGAAAGATTAATCCACATTTACCTAATGAGGAGATAAAGACAAAGACAATAAGAAACATATCTGAACTAGATGTTTAATGCAAACGATAAAATCCCATGTTTTTAAGTTTGCCTTTTTAATATTTACTCAACAGTTATTCCACTGCTCACAGATACACAAGCTTATGCTAAAATGACTCAATAATTGCAAGTTCATTCATTTTATTGCAAGGCGCTTTTATTTTAAAGTTGAATAATTTTTGGAAATTTATCCATAAAGAAAACAAAAGGCAAAACTTGGTAACATGTTTGCAATCCTATGAATTGGACTAACTTGATCAGCACACATTCTAATTGGTACTTTCAACGTTGTTTGATGCAGCAGGCCAATGAAGTTGTTCATCTTTGTATGAACACCAAATTTGTAATTCTGTTACTTTGAAGTCAAGCAAAGTTAGGCCTAATTACTGGTCTAGATTGCTTTTGTCAAACTATTGGTATATAAGTGTGAAGCAGAAGCTGCTCTATTACATAAATGTTGTTGTTTTTGCTTTCACAACTTTCCCAGTAACTTAATTTCTAACTTTGCCAATAGATAGCAACCTGATGCACCCCCTCCCCCCAACCCAAACATACTCTTATAACATAATTACTCAATTACAGACTAACTTTAAGAACATAAAAATAATACAACTGCATTAAGGATTTCAGATGACAAAACATGCTGGATCCTACAAGAACTTGTCATATTGTGTTGTACGATCTTCTGTGATAGAATCATACACAGTTGCTTGTCATAGTGCAATATTCAATACCTATCATTATCCATGACAACTATTTAATACAGTATGATGGGATGGAAGGACCTTGTCATAAATTACATAATATCCAATCAACCTGGAGACAGTGTGAACATGAAGCCTTCATTAGCATTATATGCTCACACAGGAATGAAGCTGTTACATTATGAAACAATGGAGATGTACTTGGCATCAGAATGGTACAATTTGTAGAGATGATGCTACAATTTAGAGAAATACTGAACAAAAGAGGTCTCACAGAATCCCTGAGTTTAAGACACAACCTTTAGCAGTATTCTAACTAGATTGTTCATATGTTATGTCTTGGTTTGCAGTAATTGGAACTGATGGGGCTTGGTGGGGGGGGGGGGTGCTGGATGATAGACTTTCCGATGTGGAAATTTTCCTTGAGGGATCATCTGATATGTCATGGAGTAAAAATATCCAGTTAAACAAGTGTATTCTCATGGAGGAGGGGGATGGGTGGATGTGGTAAGAATCAGGTAGTGGACCATGCAATCATTACCCTGCTCATGTAAACTGTACATATTCTTCCAAGAGCTGTAACCCGGATATGAAACTGGTAAATCCCTAAAACGGTCTATCTCAGGACTGAATAATTCCAGTTTACCTGATGATGAGAAAAAACAAAATGCATTTGGCAATCAGTTATAATGTTATTATTCATGTAAATTGACATCACCCGGTCTGCAAGTAGCTGCATTCTACCATGTAACATTGTCAAACACAGAACACAGCTACTATAAACATATGGTATGCTACTGTAGTTTCAAAATAATTACTCAGTTGTAATTATAATAACAATGTAAAGAAAATAATGTAACTAGAAAACAAATCTATAGACTGTACAAGATGAGTTCAAGGTTTCATAATGCTTCCCACAGTGAATATACAGCTCAACTAATACCAAACTAATTGAAATATAAACAATCATTAATCTGAAATTGAGGCAAGCATTGAATCTTCAATACAAACTAAGTGAAATATGTGATAAAGAATAGTATAATTTATCTTAGGATAAACAAAGACTTAAAAAGTAGTTTCTGGTGACACATTGAATATTCAGTCAAAGTTTAAGTAATACCACTAGCAATCTACAATCTGGGTTATATTCTATTGAGAAACAAGACTTATAATGATACAGCCCTGAAAATAGAATCAAGCCTGAAGAAAATATGATGAAGGATTCTGGTCACATAATTTAGGAACCAATGGTTCACTGTACTGTCTATATGTTGATAAATTTGTAGGATTTCAAAAATGCTGACATTGTTCTATCATTGATTGAGTTAAAGTACATGTTTTTCTATCAGTTGATTTTGATATATATACTGTTATTACTGTATATAGCATTTTGTTCTGTGCAGTCTTGGTGTGAGGAGGGTGGTGGGGTTGGGTGGTGGCTACAGTTTTAAGCTAAGTGCCCAGTGAAATATGTGATACAACTGTGCATGGAACTGTGCCTGGCTCTCAATGTTACTGGTTTTGTGTACACTTTACTTGAATAATGCTTCTTTAGCCTCACAAGATGTGATTGTGAATCTTAGAACTGGTGTGCGACAGTTTTTCAGGAGTTTGAAGAAAAATATCAGAGAATTAAGTGAGAAGCAAACCCAGCCATCATCTTCAGCTGATATGATAGACATACTTGAGATGAATACCAAAGGTGGAGGTGATTTGCATTACATTTTGAATCATATTTTCTAATATTTAAGCAAATGCGTAAAATAGTCAACTCTACTGTACTACAGTAAATAAACATCATAACAAACAAAGTACATTAAAAGTTCAAGAATATATCCATAGTTTTTTGACCTGTGTGTTACCTATCCAAATTAATCCAGGTTTTTGTTTTGTTTGATGGAGTGTTCATTACAAATACCTCTAACACAAAGCTCAGCAATACAGACTGAGTTGACTTCTTTAATGTTTCTACAGCACTATGGAATATTTAAAATGGTATTCGAGTTTTTGGTTTAATCTGAAGAAAATAAATAACTAAACAGAATACATATTTGTAGGTAACCAAGCAGCTTTCATACAAACCAACAAGTTGTCTTCCAGTCTTACCATTCTAGAAGTGTCAGGAGTTCTAGAAGAATTTATTCATTTGAGTCTCAGAAGGCATTTTTTTTAAGCTTGGCAAATAGTAAAATGTACCAGAGGGTGCTTAGGCAGCTCTTGTGTCATGGCTTATTACAATCATACCAGGTACTGGATTAATCCAGCAAGAATCCGATCATTTTAATGACCTTACTAGAGATTAATTCTGTCACTTGCATTCTGAGTGGATGAGTTAAAACTTGTTACAAAATTCGTTTAGTCAGAGTGAATGGAGGTAAAAGAGTATTCCTTGATGTGAGATGCTATCCAAAAAACCTACCTGAGGTTGTTGAAACCTTACTATCACTGTAATATACTAACCATTAATGTGATTACCATCACATGGAAGAAATATCAGATGATGAAACATTCATTGTCCTTGTCAGCACAGTATGAACGTGACTTCCATCGAGAACTGGTAACTACAGGGGGAATAGGTGATCCCCGAACAGCTCGCTTCATAATTAACCTAATGAAGAGAAAAGAAAGTGATGTGAATGAGATTTAAGTCCTAATTATAGGAGACATTGAGAATGTCAGTCAGAAATAGATATGTGAATGTCTCTGGCTAACTACCCTGTATACATGGACAATCACAGAGAAAAAAATACAGAGGAAGGAAAGTACAGTTCAGTTTCCAATAACCAGGTATTAAGTGTAAAAACAATTAGCCAGTTAAGCATCAAACTTGAACCGGGTTGTCCGTTGTTTAGTGGAAGTGGCACATAAAGGTGTGGTGCAGTGATATAAATGAGCTCCCAAAGGAGAGTCCAACCTCACACGAACCCAACTATGCATGGTTTGGGCTTGACTGAGAAATTTCGCACCTCTCTTTCGTATTGACGACAGAATGTCTTTTGAATTTCCACTAATTAGGAGATACTGTAATTGTATCTAATTTAGTGTGTCAGCTTTGGTGGATGTGTTTTCATATTATTTTTCTTTATTTAATGGCACCAGGCCCCTGGAGATTGCATTGGCTACATTGACCTAGTTACACCACTCTCAGGGGGGGGTCTCTTTCTAGATTTTAGATCACCAAAGGTTTATAAAGTACCCTGTTCAACTGGTCAATAGCAATACAATATTGTTAGTTCTTTCTACAAATTTGGCAGATGAAGACACTTATAACCTCAAAATTTTGAGTTAAAAGTTTTGAGAGATGAAAAAGTCAAAATTTTGACTTTTGAGGTGAAAATCTTGAGATAAAAATTCCAAATATTGAGAAAGAAAATTCCAAATTTTGAAATTTGGGGACACTTATATATTTTTTTAAGCCACCGTACTTAGTCGCCGAAGTAAGATCAGTTTTGAGACCAATTAGATTTCTTAAATCCAACTGCAGTGACTGGATCAGCAATGTTTAAAAATTAAAGAAGCATAAGTGACAATTCTTTATTCACAGCTGTACATTCTCAGATTAGTAGGAAGTATTTCCAGTTGTGTTTATAGTGTTTATAGTGGCTGGACTTACAAGGGTACTGCAAAGCTCTCCAAATCTTTAGTACAGTATTTTCACATAGTTAGTGGAATCTGCATTTTGAGCACATGAGGACATGTCAGTAATAGAAATACTTAATCTGATTTTACTCTGTGGAATATATAGCTGAGCCCTAGCCGGGTGCTGGGGGCTTCAGAAGAGCTCTGTAACATCTCTTCTACTTCATGTCCTCTTGTACTAAGTATAAAGCATGTAAATACATGTTAGAGAGAAAAAAGTAATTTCTATGAAGTATAAATCTAAGCCCTGGTGGGAGTCCCTGGGGACTTTAGCTGAGGCATTTTCACTTTTCAGATATTTCATGTTCTCTGATAGTGATTTTGCAGACCAAGTGGAGCCTATGGGGGAGGGGGGCAAGTGCTCACTACCCTAATACTGTAGATGCCAGTGCTTGTATATGTTTGAATATGTTTATGTTAAATGGTAGTTAGCTCTCAAATATGCAAGGAAGACATGTTATCATGACATGATATTGATAAAGAGTGGCAGGGGAATTTAAATTCCTTAACCATGCTTGCTAGCCAGCAGTTTGGTGAATCAAGTCACAACAAACCAGATTTACTTCATTCTTACCATTCCTATGGAACTCTCTGCATCAAGAAGTGTAGGATACTGGAAGAAGCTTGATAGGTTCATAGGTCCTGATCTCCTCTATCTAGTACAGTCTCTGTCTTCATATTCACTAGAGGGTTTCTTCCTACGGTTGAATTATTACATCATGGAGCCGTCAGATTGAGCCTCAGTGACTTCTAAATCAAAAGTGAAACACTAAACATGAAATCAAATTAGTTATTCAGATATTTTTAGACTTCAGAAACAAAAGTATACTCACTTACAAAGAAAAACCCATGGTAGCAGTTCCACTTTGATCCATCATTTAATTTAGTGATTATACAGTATTAGTGTTTGGTTTCTGAAGCTTTTTGAAAGTTCTTAGGAACTTTTGCATTCAGATAGCAACGTGACACTACAGCAGCCTTTGTGGGCAATCAACTTTACATGTTAGTTGTAAAAGACCCCTACACTTTTACTAAGTAAATTATGTAAAGGTGCATATAATTGATTTGTGATATTGAAGCTAAAGATACATCAATAGGAACTGAGCATTACCAGCACAAACCCTGGAAATTCTGGATATGTTCCAATAATGGGTTGTCTTTGACCAGCAAGGGCGATGTAAAGCATTGCAGTATTATGGGTGACAAACTACAATAATGTTTGTATATGATATGGGATATTGAATCTCAATCTCTGGAAAACCTTGCACTTCATTTGACCTTTACTCACTGGCAGGTTAGTACTTAAATCTACAATATACCAGGAGAGGAAACAACTCCAGAGTACTTTAAGAGTAGGTTTTTATGACTACATAGTTTGAATAAAACCTTTCAGATACAGTAGTTGGATGATCTCGCAAATGTAGAACACTTCTTCAATAAACTAATGTGATGAGTATTCTGAGGGAGGAAACCCTCTCCTTCAACTTGTAACCAACTAACAGGCTAGCATCACCATATTTCAGCTAGTCCTACATTGTGCTGATCCTAGGACACGCTTTATGCTGGCATTGCGGACTTTTGAATGTTTTCATTAAAACCATTGGACTAGGCCATCGTTAGGCTGCACTTTTCTTATATGACTAAAGAAGACCTAAGCCATAACTTCAACGTTATGATGTCCCTGTCCTTGTAGGTACATAGCCTAACAATATGAAAGGAAAACACGACATACATTTCTTCTTTGGCAATTGCAATATACTTAGTCTGTTTCTTTCAGTATCACCATCTGAAATATATTGCAATATCTTCATATTAGTAAGCCAGTACTGTAGCTTCAGGGAATCACGTTAAACAAACAGAGAAGTACAACCATACAACCGTTCTTCAAACGCTGCTTTACACTGTGTCGTTGGTTTGTTTAGATTTTGAAGATGAGACTTGTTCAAGTCGTTTCATTGCCCACGAGGGAAATACCCCTCTTTTTCAGATATATGATCAATCTTAGTAGTAGTAGTACGTTGAGTCTCGTCTATCCGACATGCTCAGTGATTAACCTCCGCCACGTATCACGATCTTGCGCAAGGTTTATTGCTTTTTCGAAATTGTTAATATTAATGTCCTTGAATTGCGATTTTATTTTTCCAAGCAATGTAGTCACGGGCCTTCCAACTGGTTTAGCAGTATGTCTCAGTGCTTCTCTTAATTAAAGCAACCTTTGCTGGAGCGTCCTCTTGGAGTCATGCTACATGACCGAAAAATCTCAATCTTCTATGTGCGACTATCAATGACCACGGTGTTTGGTTGGTTTTGTTGTAGAGCTCATCATTTGATAACCAATTATTATTGGTCCATCTAATGTTGAGAATATTTCAATGTAGTCTCCTTTGAAAAGTGTCAATTTTGCGATCAAGATCCTTCGTTGTGCCCCACAGTTCGCAATTGTACAAAAAAAATACTCTTTAATAAAGTCTCAAAGATCCTAAGCTTAATTTTCCGGCTTATGTTTTTGCTTTTAAAAATGCTTGACAATCTTCCAATTCAAATAATAGCAATCAGTGGCGTAGCTACGGGGGGCGTGGGGGCGACACTGAGCCCCCCATGAAAGCTCGTCGCCCCCCCCCCCCAGTCGCCCCCCCCCCCACTGGGATTTTGGGTGTCGAAAAAAAATATATCATTGGTCTGAATGGTCTCGAATCTCCATGATGACCACTCATGAACGACCCTTCGACGGCGGACCAGCAGTAGGCTATAGTTGCTGAAAACCTGACGTGACATAGCGCATAGGCCGAGAAGTCTACAGTATTCGCACTGTACTGAAAACGCATGTTAACGACCGTCGAATAATATAATTCTTGCTCTACAAGACTACAACACACATAATGTTTACTACTGAATCTGTGTGTTCGACTGTTCGGGCAAACTTTGCCGTTGTCACTCTTTTTTTATATATCCATTATCCCTAACATGCAAATAAATACTAATACAAACAGCCTATCATTATCTTGTAACCAGTGCGTATTAACTGATCAAACAAGCTAGTGAGCAATACTATACCCTTATAGAAAGGTGGTCTCCAGGTTCTTGAATGCCAAAGAAGATGTTAATAGGTAAAAAATGCTGACATCATACACATGTTTCGCACATCATTGCTCGCGCCATTGCCTCAATACCCTGTTACATTTTCAATCTGGTTTTCACTTCTGGGACGTACCCTGATGCTCTTAAAACCGCTAAAAACCAAATTTTCAAGAAAGGAGACAACACTATCGCTGAGAACTACCGGCCAACAGTGGCGGAGCGTCCAAACAGTCAGGGGGCGGATGCCCCCCCCCCCCCCCGACGGACTCGACATGTCACAAATGACTACATGAATTGACTATTACAACTATTGGTGAAATGTCGTATTTAGATTTGAGCAATTACGAGGTACGTGAAAAGACAAAACATCGTTTGATTGCCTTACACTCTCTTTGCTGGTGCAAAGATTTAACTGCATAATGCAGCTATGACTTGGAATGGAATTAATTACAAAGGTGGTTGGGTGGAGAGGGATGAAAAATAGTTGTGTAGTTACATTTATTCCAATAATTTCATGATGATCAAGTGATTATTTGTAAAAACAAATTTAATTTAACTTTACACAGACACGTTTTGTCTGCACGATGTGTCTGCAAGATGTGTATGACTGAACAAGGGTGTTCAATTTATGTTATTCCATGTAGGTTTTAATATTCATTAAACATGTACTCCTTCAAATCATTTGAACCCGACGGTATTCAAACTGTTGTGTTAATTGTTTGTTTATGCATCCACTAACAGATAATAGGGTGGGTGAATGAGTACATAAAATGCTTTTTTTGCCCAAATTTTAACCGGGGGTGGGGGTGCACGGGGACTAACACCCTACCGCTTAGGGAGAAATGTCAATGATAGCTTGATCTACTTGATATAGGTTGTGTTGTATTATTTACTTCCTCGACCCCTTCCTTAATACATACCCAATCGACGTCAGTTTATAAACTGTCTGTTTTCACCAGGTATGTATAACGTTACGTCTCTCGTACATTTATTTCTATTGGCGCCAAAATGTCTGCTACAAATTTCAAACATCACCCGCGAACAGCTGGAAAACACCTGTATATGCTATTGAATACCTGTTCACCTCTAGTATCTATCACTGACAACGAATGTTTTAGTGTAACATTAGTGGAGCTGCAGAGTACAGTACGCATTATATTCGTGGGAGTTGTTTGTTACCATTGACTTGTTGCGTGGTTATTAAGATGGAATATTTAACGGAGAGGAACCACTGTTAATATAGTTAAGACAGTGATCATTGATCAGAGAGATGATTTGACGGTATGGTATAGAGGCATAGGCTAGGATGTGTACAAAGGCCAGGCCAAACTTAATTAGGCTATAGGCTAGAGTAGTAATTAAGTTAGGCTATGTTAGAAATCTCACACATCACCTGCGAAAAACTAGAATTATACTTTGAGCGAGAGGACATGCTTAGCAAATCTAACTCATAAATAATAGAGATGTTAGCCTAGTTGTTGACTGAATATCAGAAAAGTCCAAGTTAAAACATATTTTAACTCTAAAGGAATTGAATAATATACAATCAGGACAATGATTTTTCTTTAGGGATCTCAAATTAAGCGAAGAATAAGACCAGCGATTAACATTCTAGGTGAGCTGCTGCCTAAGGTCCTTAACTTCGAAAACAATTACTTCATTCTAGCTAACAAAAAGCATCCATAGTAGGGCTGTAACGGTTAAACGGTTAACCGGTTAACCGACCGAACGGCCGGATAAACGTCCGCCGTACATCGTATAAGTTTAACCGTTTTTGTAATGCCAATTACGCAGTCGCAACGGCGCGTCTTCACATCACTTTATTCCCGAAAGAGACCGCAACATTTGCTTGCCGAAAATCACGTAACAATTGCAAACTTTATCACGCATCCATACAAAAGATTTTTAAGATTGGCGGTACGATTGAAGGGATTACCAAGCGGTATGCGACCCGTGAAGCGCCTATTGTTACCCCGTTCGACAACGTGGCGAGTCTGCATCTAATCCTTTCAAATTTATATTTGTATTTAAGCAGTAAACGTTTTCTTTATTATGATGTAATTTCAGTTCAGTGTTTCCTCTAAGGTGCGGGATTCCATTCAACTGACTCAGTAATCCCACAAGAAAACATTTGTCTGCTGGAAATCCCCGCATCGTTTTCTTGCATTCGCGATAAGTTTATACTCAATGCACAACGTATGCACTTGACTGTAAAAAAAACTCTGAAAATCAGTAGAGAAATAACCAATTGTGTACGAAAAGTAAGTTGGTACACCTTTCAAATTTTACGAAAGATCGAGCAAAAAAACTTTCGAAAAATTCACGTGAAACTGGCATATCGTGCTAAATGCAACTAATGTCATGTAAACAAGGCTCTAGTACACCCAATTATGAATAAAACGTAAGAACACATCTGGTGTTAAGCGGCGAAAAAGTATTTTCTAGAATTTCCAAAATTACGGAGAAAATAATATCCTACCATAGTTTAGTGCATAGCAAATAGCCTAACCACCTCGTCGGTTACGGATCTCACAAAACTACAAAATCACAACTAATTGTATATTGGAAGTTTACGTTTTCTACAAGAACATGGAAACAATATTAAGCATTTAGTTAATCATGCCAAGTGGCCTTAAACATGTGATTACAAGGTTTAATTTCATGTATCATGTGGAATAGATTGCCTTGTTCATGCGGAGGAGTCAGTTGCCTGTTTTACTTACCTAGCTGTTACGGGGATCATATTTTACCTACTTTTCTAAAACGTCTAAGATAATAATTCTCATAACTTAACCGAACATTTACTGACTGACCTTATTAATTCTAGACCATGAAACGTTCCTTGGCAACATGCCAAAAAATTGTTCTACAGTTTGTCTATGGATTCCATAGACAAACTGTAGAAACTTTGTGATCCATTCAAAAAATTTTAATCACAGAAAATGGTTCAACTCAGTTTTAATCGTACATGACATAGGCGTGAATACAAGTCAATCTATAACATTCCACAATTATTATTGTAATCACCTAACTTATTAAATCTACCAGGTCGGACGTTTGAGCCACTTGTGTGAGAAACCTGCAGCTTTTTACCGAGCAGGCTAACTGAAATAATGTTATTTAATAACTGATTATTAGTTGAAAGACCATACTCCTGTCAATATACCTGACACTTTATGTGAAATATAGCTTTGTTAAATATTGTATAGGGCCTAGAGCTTTGAGATTCTATAAAACAGCTTTCCAATTTAAGTCTTATAATAATTAAATGAAATACATAGTTATTAAAAAGAAATCTTTCGTCCATGTCTTTCCAGCAGCAACTAGATCGTGGTGTTCTACTCACAGCTGGTTTTGTCTTAATTTTGCCCACTTAGTTATAAAAACCTTACGTCATTTCCATGCCAACAGATTTATGGCCACATGATATTTAAAAAGTAAAATGGTTTTGAAATTGAAGTGCGCCACCTCTTTTACGCTGCTGCAACACTCAATAGCAGAAGTTCGCCAGAGCCGTAGCTCTAAAGTTAATTTTAAAAGGGCGCCATCATCTCATTAAATTTGTAATTAACTGATTTATCTGTAGGTGTTTGTAAATCTATGTATGTCCGCTAACTGTTCACACACGATGAACTCCATAGTAACAGAAGATATTACAATGAAGACCCAATCAACCCGATCAAACTTTAAAGTAATAATTATTTAGTATAATTAAGCCCTCAAGGATATGAAGTGTGTCCAGATAAGAATATTATTTGTATTTTTTTTTTTTTTTTTTTGTAAAAAGCGGATGGTACTATTTAATTGGAAGAAACGATAAAGTTTAGAAAGTTAAAATCATAAGCAATACCCAATTTAGGAATATCTACAAACACAAAGAAAGAAAAATGTTTTATTTCGAAAAAATCTACTACAAGTTATGTCACACTCAAACTGTAACTTAGGAATGAATTTAATAACTAAACACAGATGGATATCATCATTTAAACAAATCGTATTAATTAGAAATAATTATAATTCAAGCAGAATAGTCGGATTTGGATCAATAATGAAATAATTTGTAAATTAAATTTTGAGTTTAAGCCTCGTCAACCTTCTCTCTGGAAACTTGAATTTGATCTACCGTACATCTGCTTCTCTAAACTGCATTTTAATTATAAGAAACAACCTATTGATTTAAATATAATTCTTCAAACTCTCCTTATACTTTATAAAAACCTGGCATTAGTTAGAGTAGAAGTTTCCTTTTCATGATTCCTATAACATTAAATTACATTTTCCTTCTGAAAGTTCTAAATAAAAATACAAATAAATTTGATCAATATTTTTCTTCAAAAGATAGATAATCTCAATTATTATTGACCCATTTCTTATAAAATTCTCAACCCGTCATTGAGATTTGTTTCCTATTAACTAATAAATAAAAATATGTAGCCTCGCATTCTTATTTTATTAAACCTTACTAGCTATAAAAACTTTAATGAATAATTTAATTGTAAAACAATCAAACTAACCCTTTAATCCTACATTACCACTGTATTTTCTCTAATCTAATGTTATTATTCCTGTTTATATTTGTGTCCCCATAAAATCAGCCCCTTATTTCCGTTCTAATAACTGATTCCGTCTTACAAATAAACACGACCTAAATGTTTTAGTTTATCGCTTTATTTTCCTTTATCTTTTTTTCGTTATTTTTATTTTATTATAATTATTCTAAACCTAACCAAATCCAATCTATTTATCTCTATCTACTCTGTTATCAGTAACTATATTCTTTCATTCTAGATTCCTATCTCCTGTGTGTATCCAATAGCCTGCTCTCCTAGAGTTGATGAGTCTGGTCTGAACCTTATCCTTGAGTCTGGTCTCTCTCTCTCTATCCTGAGTTCTCTCCAGAAGCTGCGGATCGGTGACAGAGACAGGAGACTAACTGATGAAGAGTTGGCGGCCATCTTGTCTTACTCCTCACAGTGTACAAGTTTGAATGAGCTGAAGTAAGTATTCCGGTGTAGATGTTAGACTCATCATAACAGTTAAACAGGGAATTAATTTAATTAATAAAAGTTATCAATATTAAACTAACAATAGATAATGTAAAGTCTGCTGTATTTTAATGTCAAGGATTGGATTTAAATTAGTTTAGTTGGATTTATTTGAACAATTGGGTCATCGTGAAAGGAATTCTGTAGAATGTTGTGATTAATAAAACAAATATAATGGATAAATAGGGAATATTTTAAGAGGGTGTTGGTAATAGAGGGGTGCAGGGGTGGGTGTCGGTTGTTTAAATGTTCTTTGTTATGTTAATGTTAAAATTTAACTAAATAGGTTTTAGAATTACAGGAATGTTTATTAGGATAAAATAAGAGATATATAGACAAGGAAATTGGATTTTAATAATTCTAGCGAGTAAAATTAATATTATAAAGTAAAGTTTTATAAAGAATAACTGCTAATTTTGACTGAAACCTCCGAAATAGTTTATTTCAATTATGTACAATTAATTTAAGAAACAAAAGAGATTGAAAATCGTTACTAATTTTAAAGTAGTAAAATGATGGCAATAATAAAAGCAATAACCTATAACTTTGTTGTTATGAACTCCTCAAACAGACTATGATACTCTAGCAAAACTGATATGCATACAAAAGAAGCAACCAATAACATGGTTTTGGTTGTCAAAATTTAAAAAATAGTTACGCAAAATAAGTTAACTAATTAAAACAAAATAAAAGTTTTAACTAGAAGGAAATATATAATTGCAATTGAGTTAACTACATAGTTAAAAAATTTATTGCCATAAATATGATTAAAGGCAAATTTGTATATCTGATAATTCAAAGGTTCAAATTTAATCCGCTTAAACTACATCACTTTCTTCGTTATAGTTTGAAACATGACGTTATACAAAATAAGCTTAATTATAATTTATGCTTATATTTTAACCTAATTTGTAAACAATAATTACAAAATTAACCGAGAGCTTCAACTTTGTATAATTGATAACTTTAAACAAAAACTGTAGAATATTTTAATATTCCTCGTATTAATGTTATTTCATACTTGAGTCGATCATGACGTCCCTGCTTGGTCCGTTCCAATGTAGTGTTATTTTAGACCCCCCCCCCCCACCCACCCAACCCCTCCTCTCGCCTCCTCTCGCCTTCTTTGCTCTCACCGATCAAACCTCGTAAAAGTTTCTCCTTTCCGTCTTTACAATTCACAATATAATCAGTAACATCTTCAACTTACAGCTGACGTGTTACTAAAAAAGAAAATATTTAAGTCTCACCCGTCACCCCCCCCCCCCACCGCGCATCACCCAAATCTCGAAAGAAAAGACAAAAGCTATTGAGTAGTTACATAAATGAAATATATGATAACGAACGATGCTTAACGTATGTTATATGTGAAACAACGCCATTCCGGGAATAACTGTAACCGCGGAGAAAAATATCACTGGAAATAATACACTTCGGGAGATTTGTTTGGTCTGAATATAAAAACAATATGTAACAGAGAATGTTTATTCCCTACCTAGACTAAATACTTTACCCCAATCCCAGTGTGCTCTTGGGTCATTTTAGTCTCTCCTCCTCTGCCCCACTCCCCTTCAGACAGCTTATCTGTACCCACCGCCACCCCTTCCTTCGCCCCCCCCCCTGCTTCGCACATCATCTTTTTTAGGGAGCCCTTCAAATTAATTCCGTTTCTACCCGATAACATCATCACCGTTTTAGTACACACAGTAGGCCTACTCTACTTCTACAATAGTTTTCTGCACAGACGATTGATTCAAACAATTTATTTCTAAAGTAAAATAAGTTGACAGTAAATATGACACACCTGGATCTCCCGTAAATACCTAATTAGCATAACAATAGATGACACGAGCCAGGGTTAAAGATAATGAATAGAAAGATAAACGAGACACGCGTCTAGTGTACACCTGAAATGTTGTCACTGCCATGCAACGTAACCATGGAAACAGACGATAAGTAGGTCAGTCCGTGTCTAGCAGTGGCTGGGAATAATGCATCTTTTTATTCAATACGGGTTAGGTATATATCTAACAGCCATTCAGTGATACTGTATGTCATATGCCGTGATATTACAACGTGTTCTCATTATTATTCTTTGTATATATATTTTAAATGAGTAAACTTGATTTCCTAGGTTGTTTAATACATCCCTCACTTGCTCCTCTCCCTAATTTGATAGAAGGATTGTTTTATTTCCCTTTCTTCGTTTTTTCCCTTTATGTACTTCTCGTTGGTATATGGAAGTCTGCCTAATTAGCACATAATTGAATAGTCCTTAATATAACTCACATATCTAATATGTGACTACAAACATTGCGGGTTCTTAATTGCCTAGTTTATGGAGAACAGTTTTGTTCTGTGAAGTTGATTAAACGGTTAAACGGTGGGGATATAATATTGCTCGTGTTTAGCAGAGAGAAAGGATTTCGAAGGTTCATGTCGCCTTACCAAATCTGAAATATATTAATATTATCCAACTAAGTTAATATATTTCTCAGCCATAAATCATAAACAAGCAAACAACAACACGAGCAAGAAAACAAAGCACTTGAGATCCTCTAAGATTCGTTTGATGAGATCTTTTATCTCTTTAAATATCGAATTATATACAGCACTAGTTCTTTTTATCTACAGAGAACAGGCGAAAGTGATTAAATTATTCCATCGAAGTTTAAAATGTATAATGGATAACGACAACTAGAATCGATTTCAAATTTGCAACTTAACTGTTTTTAGCGAATTTAGAAAGGCTTAGAAGGCTGTCATCATCGCCTTCAGAACTCTCTTCTAATGGTTTACATTATTGTTATAACACACGCTACAAAATGAAGTACAGATTTCTTTCCCCGGTACACAATGAATGAATCTACAAGTATACAATCAGAATAAACACTTATACAACTGCCAGGGTCATATCCAGGTCGTAAATATGGCCACGGTTCATTTAGTTTTGTTGCTGAGAAGGAAAAAAAGAAGCAGTTATTCACTTGTTGAAATGAATTCATTGCGTCATAATTTGCGATGTTTTACATGAATCATGGTGGTATGCTGATTAAAACTGAACATAAGTATATTGTGATAGTAACATGGTGGACAAGTAAAAAGAAAAAGAAAGGAAAATAAAACAGAAAAGAAACCGAAGGAGAGGTGTTATGTTCCTGGAAATACAGTTAGTAGAGATCTGTGGGTAATTGTATTCCGTCGGTCGCACATCCGGAGTTTTCCTCCCGTCAAATCGCAGCGAATTGAGTGGAAACATGTAAACTAAGTGTGTCTAAATACCGCGAGTCTACGCTTTCAGAACGCCTAAAGAGAAAGATGAATACTCTACGCATAGACCTCTAAATATGAATAAGAATGCAAAATAAAGTTGTGCACACTTCGTGACCGGTGGGTTAGGTGTTTCAGCGTTTACATAACGCGTTGCCAATTTTTCAACAATGTTGTTTGCTCTCAATAAATCAACGATTACGTAAGACATGATCGAAGTTGTGAACTGTTGAAGAACCATAAACCCGAATTTTGCATACCTAATTAAAGTAAGTCACTATCTTCTCTCAACTTTGTTGACCCATTTCGTATGTATACACACGCTCAGTTATCTCAACACTACACATTGTTTTAGCCCCAGCCACACGGAGTAATGTACATTATACAGGACAACAAACTCGGCGATAAATAGTTTTATAGATTTATAGATACATTTTATCAATAAAACCAAGGTGAATAGTGTTTGACCTGTAAATTTAAGCAAGTTTGAACACTTCACTGTTCATCGATATGACTTCAAGCATTAGCGCTTTTTTGGTTTCGATGATAATCGTAACGTATGCATTCATGCAGGCGGAGAGTGTGTGTATTTGTGTTTGTATTCTCGGACCTCAAAGGACGATGACTTGACTACACATGTATGTGTGCGTGTGTTTGTGTGTGTGTGTGACGCCTCGCTTGTGAACACGACATCTCAAGTAGGGAAGCTTGGACCAATCTAAAATTTGGTGTATATAGGTACCACATTGAGTACAAGAACCCTTTTGTTTTGTGGGGAGGTCATTTGGGGTCACTAGGGGCCAAATACTGAAAATCTTGTAAACACGATATCTCAAGGAGGTAAACTTGGACCAATCTCATATTTCGTGAATAGTAGGACCACATTGAGGAGCAACAGCCTTTTTTTTTTGTGGAGATCAAAGGTAAAAGATCGGGGTAACATTTTGGAAACCTTGTTTTATAAGCTACCGTATGTCCCACCAGCCAGCCTATCAGATAACGTGCTACGTCATATTTACTTTGTTCAACACTTACTTTTGGTGGAAAAAAGTTTTAATTTCGTACTGAAACATAACTGTCTTATGTGCAATTACGTAGCACCATGCACCTGCCTAACTGCCAAACCTTTGTTCATAGAAAGTATTGATGTTGCAGATCTGTACTTTGGAGACTTGACCAACAATCATAGGCCTAGTGGCGAGTGGAATTTGGCGATTAGATTTTTAGTCACGGTCGCCAAATAGCGAGTACTTTCAAAAATATTTGTCGAGGCCTGAAAACCTTCACAACATGATTTCTCATGGTAGAAATCATGGATACTTTTCATACATGGTATATGGATTTGCCATATTGAATACAAGAATCCTAAATGCTGTGAGGTAAAATCTCCGATATGTCACCAGAGGTCAAACTCTGAAAAACCTTTTACATAATACTGTATGTAACGATGGAAATCGCGCATACTTCTAATGCTTGGTGTGTGGATTCATAACATCGAGTACAAGACCCCTATTGTTTTGGAGGTGTGTATAGCCACGTATAGTAGACTGACCTGTGTTATCATGCCATATTAGAATTGTAACAGCTTGTTCTGGTTATACTAACAAGAAGAAGTCTAGTGCATTTAATTCATCGAAATCTCAATGCATTTTGCATTCGGGTTATTTTTGGAAAGGAGGGGTTGGGGTGGGCTCCAAATATGACTTGCGTCCGTTGGGAGGGGTCTAAACGGGGAGAACCCTTTTATTAAAATATAACCTTTAATAAATAGTTTTTAATGCTGCAGCGTTATAAATTATTAGTTCAACAGTTATTTCCAGTATTTTGCCTACATGTGTACATTGAGTTGTTATGTCCGCTATAGCCCTTACAGTATATATAACATTAATGAAATATTCGAAAGCGCCTGTTTAACCAGTCACTGGATAGATACAGAAAACTAACGATTGTAAGAAAAAGTTTTACATAAGAAATAACAGTATCTATGAGTTAATTATGCTAATTAGATACAAGGAACGTAACCTATATATTTTCTTTCCATTGTCCGGAGTAGTGTTTTACATAGAACTGGGCAATTCAGGTATAAGGTAGGATGATACTGAGCTAGACTTGAACATATTAAATGGATACTATGCACTATCTGTTACTGGTTAATCCAGATAATTTCATTTCAAGCTCGATAAACTCAAATTGTTGTAGTAAGGAATCTTACAGACCATAGGTTTGTATATGCGCATTTTCCTTCTCTTAGATTTTGAACTGAACAACATATTAGCAGGGCTGTCAAATAGTGAACAACATATTAGCAGGGCTGTCAAATATTCTTTTCACCAGAATACGTACGGGTTTTATTATTAAAGTCTCGACATTAAGGTTCGTTGAGACAGGCGGAAATACTGCTTGGCTTGATGAGTCGCCATGTTGTAAAGGGAGGGTGATATTATGGGCCATTCTCGGTCACGTGTGTAACGGAAAAATGGGGAGATTTGCACTTAGCCACTAAATAACTACTTTTAGGTAAAGAAAGTTGGGTTGATTGTAGTACTTAAGTATGCACTATGGGACTCTTATACAAAACCATTTAGCTTAGCCAAAATCAGAACATTCATGTGTTGGGAGAGGTCATATAAAGGTCGGTCACGTGTGTGACGTAAAATGAAATTGGCTTTTTTTGCACACAAAAATGTTGGCAAATTCCTCAGTTTCTAACAGGGCTTGATAACCCTAATTTCTCATGTTTCTACCTTAATGTGTTTCCATTCTAACAAGACTTTTACCTAAATATTTCACCTCTAAAAATTAGCATAATACTACATAAGCTAAAAAATCCGGTCACGTGTGTGACATTGTTGGGTCACGTGTGTGAAATTCTGAATTTTCATTGCATAGTATGTAATTTTTGCAGTGCAAATATTGACCCTAGTAATGACCACAGAATAGCAATGATGTTGTAGGAATTACTTTAAAAAAGTTTTACTGTTCTATTTGGAGGGTCACTTTTGTGACATTGTTGGGTCACGTGTGTGACATTCTGCATTTTCATGGATGCTGCAATTCCATTGGATGAAGCTTTCCTCATTTGCATTTAACACTGTTGTCATGCCATACACACCTGACATAACAACAGTCCAAGTCCACAGTGCTGCTGCAATTTCATTGGATGGAGCTTTTCTCATTTGCATATTACTCTGTTGTCAGGCCACACACATAGCAAACCAGTCTGCTAACAATATTTAGTCCATTTAGTTTTGTTGAATGCTAAACTTGGGGCTTCATTGTCACTCACGTGACCATAAATGTCACACAAGTGACCATCGGTCACGTGTGTGACGACTATGTAGAGGCTATTAATTAATCGTAGGAATAATTATTTTACTGGATATTTTGCAGAACTAACAGTCTTTAGCAAGAACGGTTGCATAATGCAAGTGTGGACATCATAAGTCACATCAGTTACTTTTCTATGAAAACGTTTGCGTTATTTTGGTCACGTGTGTGACATCAAAATTATGCTAATTAGCACCCATTATTAACGAAGAACTGAAGATCAGGAACCTCTGCTTTAGGAATGAAATAAATTAACCTATGTATAACTGCCTCCATGTGATAGTTGATAACTGAAATATTATTTCTAGATACTCATGTAGAAAAAAACAAATATACAATTAAAAACTACAAATTTTGGCTGAAACTTACAATGATGCAAATTTATGCAAATTAGTATGCTATGGTTGTAATTTTATTGAAAGAAATATGAAACAGAAAACTTTAGGTATCCCTCTTAAATAAAAAATATAACATTTGGTCCTGATGAAAACTTTGTTTTTTTAATGCCAGTTTCATTTTCCAGAGAATGGCCCTTATAACGAATTTCTCCTTTCACAACATTTATCTATTTCACCAAACTCAGCAATCATACCAATTATAACAATGATAATGAATAATCATATGGTATACCACAAAGATTCAAGGTTCCACAAGAAAAGATTCATATTTAGAAAGATATAACAAAATCTGATTGCTGAAAACGAGTGTTGTAAACTCCCCACATGTCATGGGGGCAGGGAGGGGGTGATTGGGCACATGCTCCTCTACTCTTCTGAGTACCTTGCAAAGTGGCCTCCATTGGTAAAAGAAACTTAACAGTTCCCACATTTGTAATTAAAGTGTCCTCTTGTTGTATTTTTGTAACAAGTGCCTTTATGTCTAAAAATTGCTAATCGGCTTAACAATATTAATTATGATAAAACATGTAATTCAAAAGTACCGGTATAAAGTAAACTTTTGTTAAAATTATTCAAATACTTGAATTTGTTACTCTGTGCATTCCTTTACGTTTGAGAGGTTTAACATAATTTGACAGTTTAGTGGTTTCTTGCGTGAAATCAAAGTCACATGCTCAACTGCACCTCAGAGTTTGTGCCTCCACCTTCCAATCACACTTTTCTTTTGCGAATCAACGAAGATCGCATTATTGGGATTCTTAATAAAAAAATAAGAACAGGAAGTTTTATCATTTACTTGGTATGAAGGGAGTTGGATATTTTGGACACATGCACCTCTTCATTGAGAACATATTTGAATATGATGATTTGATTGTGAAATGGTTGGGGAAAGTCTTATCAACTCCACAAAAAATGTTATAATATTTATTAAATTGGATTTGGATCAATGACGAAATAACCACTCGTGCAATTTGTTAAAATTATTGAAGGTTGATATTGAATAAATATTTAAATAGGTAAGGACCCTTGGTATACCTGTCTTGTTCATGTAATATTAACATTTTGTGTTTACCTTTTACTGAAATCACCCGAGAGGAACATTTGTTTTGCCCAGTAGAAAATGTTGCTATGTCCTCGACCCTCCTACCCCTTTTCCTTACATTCTTCCTCCGTTTTATATATATGTTTTGCAGGTTTATTCTCCCCCCCCCCCCCCCATTACATTGAAATATGTAATTTGTAGCATTTTAAACTCTTTTGAGATTAAGAAAGAATTTTTTTCAGCTTTAAGATTTATTTTTCTAGATTTCGTATCTTACCACTGAACTCTTAACAATCTCAGACATTTTAGTTCTCCTTTAAAGCGAGGATTCACGAATACGAACTATATCATCAATACATTTGCCGAAAATAACATACGATATAAATCACGTGATCCGAGCGAAACATGGCAAGCGGTTGTTACGAGGATTTACTTCGTTTACTCCGTTTGTTCTGTACAATGTTGAATTTCTATATGTTTGAACAACTTTATTTTAATTGATAATGAAAACATATAAACAGTTCAGCCAATTCTGATAATGTGGACGGCTATACATTTCACAATATCAACCACATACAATTTACATACAGCAGTTCCAACTATCATCATTATTATCTACAATACTATTTCCATTCTAGTTTATTTTTCGTAGAATCGTTTGAACACGAGACTTGTGATGATAATTAATTCTGATCATAATGATCAATCAGATGTGATTTATTTCCTTGTTATTTATTGTTTTCTTTGTTTATCTTCATTGATTTAGTAAACAATAAACCTGACTAGGAGGACATTCCACTACGTCTTCTACATCTTACACGATGATTACTCTACTTACTCTCCATAGGTTTCTATACTACGATCTTCCAGACATAATTCCGGTTGGATACATCCCACCATCCTTGAAATCAAGAAATGTGAAAGGTATTGTCACAATGACGTCATAATGGACACATTTAACATTTCTTACATTTAATTAAAGGCTTTACCAACAATGTGAATTTCTTTTGACTTGTTGATTGTTGTTAATTTACATACAAGAGAGTAATGAATCAGCAACACATGATTGCCATTTTTTATGAAGGAGACACCCAGAACGAAGTCTTGTGATAGTAAACAACGAACTGAATAATAGAATAGAATATAACAACACTTAATATTGCTAGGCTTGGCTGATTTGAGAGATAAGTCATAATCCTTTCATTTCGCTCATTCGATATCCCTGTCTTATAAAATGTTTTGTGAGTAGCCATCACATCAATTGATGCTTTAAATCTCTTTCCGAAAAGTAGTGGTATCATACACTTTGGGAAACTTAATTACAGAGCGACAATGATTATGTAAGGTTTGAAGTAATGTTCTGCCCCTCGGAGGCTGTCAACCTCCCCCCCCCCCCCCATTAAAGCACATTTAAACATATCCACACCTCCGCTTAAACCATTCTTTCAATCTGAATTGCAGAATAAAGCCGCAAAGTTTTAATGAACTTCTTTTCCAAGTTCTGCAAACGAAGTTCTTGTTTCTCTGAAATTGCTGCAAAGTGTATTAAAAAATAAACGAAAACAAAACAGACCAAAAATCCATCGGAACTGCTGGTGCTAGATGTATCGTATTCAAAATATACTAATAGGTAACATCAGCATCATGACTTTATAAAGGCAAAGATAAGACACTTGTTCTGCAGTTTTTACACGAACAGAGCGTCGTCAAAGCCGACATCATGTATAGGAAGGAGGGAGGGGGGGGGGGTCTGTGGTCTTTCCCCAGAAAATGGCAAGTTGAGACTTCAAATGATACATTCTGAGTCATAGTTTGACTTATATGACTTGACTTATGTCCAATATCAAAGTCTAAACGCAGCATTGTGTTTTAACCATTCTAAGTTATTAAGAAATAAGCGAAAACGAAACAGAGACCAAAATGTTGGTACTAGATCTACTCGAAATATTCTAATTGGTAACATTAGCATAAAGACTTTATAAAGACATAGTAGTTTAGCCGACATCATATACGGGTAGGAGGGGGTGGGGCTGTGGTCTTTCACCAGAAAAAGGGGAAGTTTAGACATAGTATATATATAAATATATATATATATATTCATATCTAAGTCTAAACGCAACGTTGTGTTTTAACTATTCCAAGTTAGTTTGAAATGCATGGTGGTGAGGTGGGGGTGGCGGTGGGGAGACACCCATTACACCCTTGATCGGTGCTTGAAAACAGTACAATCTACATGTATTGGCGAACATTAACATCCATGCATGATTTGCCTTGAAAAAAATAATATTATAAATAAAATGTGGGTAATGATATGAGGGAAAGCATTTAAAACTATATGTGAATTTAAAACCATATTTTATTATGTTTCATTTATACACTTACGAAAGTAAAAAAGAAAAGAAAACAGAATCGGTCTGTCTGTTACTCCCCTTACGTCTACATTTCCCCAGATTTGGATATATTTGGCTAATAAAATGAAGCAGCTTCCAGAGGCTTCGCCCCCTGACCCCCCCCCGACCCATTAAGTCCGCGGATCCCCACCAGCCTGCTTGGAATACAGTACAGATAACTATAATTTATTTATTACATCTGTTTTGTGTTTTAGTGCTTTAAACTTGCTATACGAGAGAACAAGGGATATCACCAAATGCAATAACTTCAGGGGGCTTCCCCTCGTGGAACCAACCAGGGCTTAAAATATATCCCAGGGAAAGCCCCCCGACCCCGCTTGAGCTCTCAGAAACGTTCTGTACAATTTTGAAGTTAAGCTTCGTCCTGACGACCCTATCTAAAAATTCTTCAGCTTCCGGGGACTTCGCATCACACCCTTCAATAACATTAAACTATGAAAGAAATTTATCTAATTTACATTGTTGGTCTGTAAATCTGCATTCAAAGCGAATGTGCACACTGTAAAAACACCTGGGTCATTTTGTGTGACCCATCTGCTGAGTCAGCCAAACTGTACCCAGAAATGGGTCGTATTGGTTGAGTTATTACGCAAGATTGTTTGAAATTGTGAAATAGCTCGATGAAAGTTTGACTTTTTGCACTGGGTCATTCTCAAAGACTTTTCTCATTGGATAAGTTATGTCATGTGATCAGCGTTTTTGCATGACGCCTTTCGTAGACAACAGCTGAACACCGTCACACAAATCTACAAACCATACGTAAATTCAGGACCAAGAAGGCAGTCTTAGTTGAATCAAAAACTTTGATGGGCTCTGAAAATGTACACGTTTGTTAGTTCCATCCTTGATGACTGGGGTTTGCCAATGTAAATACCAATATTCAAAGGTAAATATACGCTTAAGTATGCTGACTAGTTCAGGCCACAGGCGCTCGCAACGTTAATTAGTTAAATACTATATTATAGTATGCCATTGTAGATATGATGATAGGCTAGGCCTAAGTAACATGTTATTAGTGCTGCGAGCGCCGTGGTTCAGACAAGCCCATAATTACCCTGATACAGTGATAGTGATACTGATAGTGATACATAGATAGCTGTAATGTTAGACCTAACGTTTGGTCTTTGATAAAGCATAGGCCTAACCTCACCACGTAAGTTTAACTAAATATAACGTTAGAGGCTAAGACTAGTATAATGTTACTTGTTAATAGCTATCTTGCTGAACAGAGAGTTAACAGTGTGCTATTAAATGTAGTAAAACAGTAGTATAATCAGACTTTTTAGTGTGGGTGGGGGAGAGCTGAAGGGTAGCAAAGAGTCTGTGCAAGGGGAGGGGGACAAGATATGGGGAAGGGGTGTAAGGGGAGGGATAAAATTCTTGTATTTAAGGGGTGGACAAGATGTAAAATGGTTCATCATTTCTATCTTACTAATTTACTTGTATGTCAATTTTGGGGGGGGGGGGGTGACCAATTGGGGGCTTTTCCCCTACTGGTTATGCCACTGCAGTAAAATATGATATACTCCAACAAACAGTCTTTGCCAAGACTATAGTCGGTGTAATTGAACAATTGAAGTTAACTATATATGTCCTATTTTTATCTGTGAACTATAGGTAGCATGGTACCCAAAAGCCCATGGGAAACATCCTGCTACAGGCTATGCTACAGACTATCTTGAGGAAAGATTGCCCGAAAACGATCCCATGCCTTTAAGAAACAAGAAGCAACACCGAAAGAAGTAAAGAAGCCTACACCTGTAAAGTTCAACATAAAAACAGATCCAAAAGGTACTAATACCATTATCTTGAACAGTCTACATACAATATACTCAGTAAGGGATATGGGTCAATTTCTTTTAACTGTGTAGGCTAAGTAACTGATATTCCTACATCCTCAGTCATTCCTACTGGTATATAATTAAATCGCATAAAATGTCATGATGATTTTTCACTTATAACAGTCAGGTGCCAAGTTAAGTTGCTTGAACCTTAAACTTAGTATGTAGGTAGCCCTTTGTGAGTAGATGATCCCTATATTTTTTCATGGAGGTCCAAGATCATTTGAGGTCAACAGAATCTTAAATCTGCTATGGTAATGATTCAAGTGAAAAGATTTGCTAATTATTTAAATTAGTGACAACAGAATTAAGTGTGCACTGAAAGCAGCAATTTATTTTCTTTCTTCCAAAGGTTGGGACCAATCTTCCTCAATTCATGGAAGATGAGCTTAAGCAAGATAGAACTCGAAAGCAGCCATTCGTCCTTGCATTTGGTGATAGAAGGTATCCGACTCAGTCATTTGTGATCATCAAAAGGGTTGCTCTGCCAGCAACAGATTTAATTGCAGCTTTTTATATTTCTTTCAAATCATTGTACTTGTTTTAGCCTACCCCTGCCAGTGTCAAACAACCTGGGAATTTATACACAAATTCCTCTTTAAGGTTAGTGAAGGGAAAGGAAAGGTTTCGACATCCCCTTCAGTAAGAAGCCTACGTGCTTTTTTAAGTAGTCAGTAAGAGAAAAAAGGTATGTAAACAACTTTGTCAAAAGTAGTGTTTAATATGATTTATTTGGGTTTTTTATACATTGTAACCTTTTATCGTATACTTTTCTCAAAACACATATAAGGGATATGAACATATCTCCTGTAAACCTTGGGCAGTGCAACATTAGGTTAACACTTAGTTCATGGTCATTAACATGATGGGATGATTACATGAGGTTTTTAATTTACATAATGTGACAAAGTTGTTTGCTATTTATGTTTGCATGTTATATTACCTTGAACAAGTTTTAAGTTTCATTTGGTATTTGTCATTGTTAAGTTTAGAGGGGCTAAAGAAGCAGAACTGCCTCACAAGCAGTGGTGCAAAACTAGTTTTCCACCATACATCATACATGCACAACTAGCCAAAAGCATGACTGATGTACATTTTTTGCCTGAGCAACTGAAAATTTAATACATATTGTAACATATTGGTGGTGCAAAAATATTTATTCACAGTGTTTCCATTTATTGATGACTTTTCAGTGATTATAAGTCTTGTACTGTATGTTATAAACAGCTTTTCCTCATTCAAATCTAATGCTGTTTTGGTACAAGAACTACTGAGGAAATTATCACTTTTGGGATATGCTTGCAAGATTTTATTAATTGGCAGCTGGCCATAGAGTTTGTCTTGCCCCACCAACCCACTGCAAAATATGTTTGATATTGTCTTTGACTTTTGACCATGACAAATCCCCCACCAAACATTGAGCTTTGCAAAATATTTGATTTCTTACAGCCACCATTGATGTACTACATGTCTTCTTTGTATACCTAACATTTTATACAATTGATAACTATGGTATGTTGTTTATTTATATTCTTTAAAAGCAATTAGAAATGCTAGCTAATAATCAAATTACTACAATGACTAAGGATACAAG
Organism: Apostichopus japonicus; assembly: GCF_037975245.1. Classification (NCBI taxonomy): domain Eukaryota; kingdom Metazoa; phylum Echinodermata; class Holothuroidea; order Aspidochirotida; family Stichopodidae; genus Apostichopus; species Apostichopus japonicus. The sequence goes on from NC_092567.1 coordinate 6,073,664, forward strand.
TAGAGAGTGAGTGCATGCTCCAGTCTTGATTAACTTAATATTACAAACACTGCAGCAAACCTAGCTGTGAGATCAACAATTAAAGTCTTTCAAGTAGTACAGAACATATTCCTCAGTGAACTAAAGTTTGTGCACATGAATAAATGATCAGTTGTTTTAGTTTAGTATGTCAGGATTTTAAGGAACATTGCTTAGTTTCCAATAATTCTCAATTGGTACATTAGCCTTAGCCTATGTTCTTGTGTTCATTGTTTGTTTAGTTTTATGGGTATACATTACTCTGATTTTTACTGTTACTATGATGTTCTAGTTGGAATTATTCTAGTTGGAATAAAACAAAATGAATATCGATAATTATATGTGAAAATAGAAGAAATTGCATGCTTTATTGTAACACCACTTTGTGATTTGAATAAATTAATTTATCATTAGGAATCGAAGTCTATGTCATTTCTTTTATAGACTTCCTGCAACTGCAAATGTAAATTCAGCTTTGACCCATTTACGTGGTCAATTTTTTTGACCCAATCTGCTGGGCTGGTGGAGATTGCACTAACCACTGGGTCAAAAGCTGGGTCAAAGTAGCATATGGGTCAAAGTAGCATATGGGTCAAAATAACCCAGTTTTAGGTCAGATGTCAAATGACACAGATCCTTGGTCAAATTGACCCAAACCTGGGCTGGTGGAGATTCCACTAAGTTGCTGGGTCAAATTTGGGTCAAAAAATGACCCAAGTGTTTTTACAGTGCATAAAACAGGCTCTATGCTTATTAGATGAGTACTAGTTTTATTTTCTAGCCATCAATATACATATTATGTATCGATTCGGTACAGTTTTACTTCGGTATTATATACTTAATGATGTAACGATGTATACTTTATTCAATTTAACGCGTGTTATCTGTCGAATTTTTAACTTAATATGTTTGTTTGATTTTCGCTGAGATGCTAAACTGTCATAAAAAAAATCAAATATTATAGCGTAACCACTAATCTTGCAAGTAGTAGTTAAGAGAGGGATTCAGATACAATTCAAGTCGTTTTATTCATCGGTCAACGCGTAAATACAAGAAAAGATCAGTAATGTTTGTATTGAATGTTTCAATGGTATGGTCCACCATCTTGTCTACAGACGTCTAAAAAACAATTGTAGACGTTAGAGTGTTCATTGTAGTCGTTTAAGTGAGTTAAAACCATACAAATGAACTACTAAGCAGAAACGGATAGAGGGGTTCCCGGGCAACTCCCTCTGGACGATTTCCCCCGGACGAATACCCCCCGACGATTCCCCTCGGACGATTCCCACCCGGACGATTCCCACCCGGACACTTCCCAATCGTGACAATTGCCCACATGACAATTCCCACTCCGGACATTTCCCACCCACACTGTAAAAACACCTGGGTCATTTTGTGTGACCCATCTGATGAGTCAGCCATACTTTACCCAGAAATGGGTCGTATGGGTTGAGTTATTACGCAAGATTGTTTGAAATTGTGAAATAGCTCGATGAAAGTTTGACTTTTTGCACTGGGTCACTCTCAAAGACTTTTCTCATTGGATAAGTTATGTCATGTGACCACTATCAGCGTTTTTGCATGACGCCTTTCGTAGACGACAGCTGAACACCGTCACACAAATCTACAAACCATACGTAAATTCAGGACCAAGAAGGCAGTCTAAGTTGAATCAAAAACTTTGATGGGCTCTGAAAATGGACACGTTTGTTAGTTCCACCCTTGATGACTGGGGTTTGCCAATGTAAATACCAATATTCAAAGGTAAATATACGCCAAAGTATGCTGACTAGTTCAGGCCACAGGCGCTCGCAACGTTTATTAGTTAAATACTATATTATATATAGTATGCCATTGTAGATATGATGATAGGCTAGGCCTAAGTAACATGTTATTAGTGCTGCGAGCGCCGTGGTTCAGACAAGGCCATAATTACCCTGATACAGTGATACTGATAGTGATACATAGATAGCTGTAATGTTAGACCTAACGTTTGGTCTTTGATAAAGCATAGGCCTAACCTCACTACGTAAGTTTAACTAAATATAACGTTAGAGGCTAAGACTAGTATAATGTTACTTGTTAATAGCTATCTTGCTGAACAGAGAGTTAACAGTGTGCTATTAAATGTAGTAAAACAGTAGCATAATCAGACTTTTTAGTGCGGGTGGGGTGGGGGAGAGCTGAAGGGTAGCAAGGAGTCTGTGCAATGGGAGGGGGACAAGATATGGGGAAGGGGTGTAAGGGGAGGGATAAAATTCTTGTATTTAAGGGGTGGACAAGATGTAAAATGGTTCATCATTTCTATCTTAATAATTTACTTGTATGTCAATTTGGGGGGGGGGCAGCCCAATCGGGGGCTCTTGCCCCACTGGTTATGCCACTGCAGTAAAATATGATATGCCTTTAAGAAACAAGAAGCAACACCGAAAGAAGTAAAGAAGCCTACACCTGTAAAGTGCAACATAAAAACAGATCCAAAAGGTACTAATACCATTATCTTGAACAGTCTACATACAATATACTCAGTAAGGGATAAGGGTCAATTTTTTTTTAACTGTGTAGGCTAAGTAACTGATATTCCTACATCCTCAGTCATTCCTACTGGTATGTAATTAAATCGCATAAAATGTCATGATGATTTTTCACTTATAACAGTCAGGTGCCAAGTTAAGTTGCTTGAACCTTAAACTTAGTATGTAGGTAGCCCTTTGTGAGTAGATGATCCCTCTATTTTTTCATGGAGGTCCAAGGTCATTTGAGGTCAACAGAATCTTAAATCTGCTATGGTAATGATTCAAGTGAAAAGATTTGCTAATTATTTAAATTAGTGACAACAGAATTAAGTGTGCATTGAAAGCAGCAATTTATTTTCTTTCTTCCAAAGGTTGGGACCAATCTTTCTCAATTCATGGAAGATGAGCTTAAGCAAGATAGAACTCGAAAGCAGCCATTCATCCTTGCATTTGGTGATAGAAGGTATCCGACTCAGTCATTTGTGATCATCGAAGGGGTTGCTCTGCCAGCAACAGATTTGATTGCAGCTTTTGATATTTGTTTCAAATCATTGTACTTGTTTGACATATCCTACCCCTGCCAGTGTCAAACAACCTGGGAATTTATACACAAATTCCTCTTTAAGCTTAGTGAAGGGAAAGGAAAGGTTTCGACATCCCCTCCAGTAAGAAGCCTACGTGCTTTTTTTAAGTAGTCAGTAAGAGAAAAAAAGGTATGTAAACAACTTTGTCAAAAGTAGTGTTTAATATGATTTAATTTTTTTTTTTATACATTGTAACCTTTTATCGTATAATTTTCTCAAAACACATATAAGGGATATGAACATATCTCCTGTAAACCTTGGGCAGTGCAACATTAGGTTAACACTTAGTTCATGGTCATTAACATGATGGGATGATTACATGAGGTTTTTAATTTACATAATGTGACAAAGTTGTTTTCTATTTATGTCTGCATGTTGTATTACCTTGAACAAGGTTTCATTTGGTATTTGTTATTGTTAAGTTTAGAGGGACTAAAGAAGCAGAACTGCCTCACAAACAGTGGTGCAAAACTAGTGTTCCAACCATACATCATACATGCACAACTAGCCAAGAGCATGACTGATGTACATTTTTTGCCTGAGCAACTGAAAATTTAATACATATTGTAACATATTGGTGGTGCAAAAATATTTATTCACAGTGTTTCCATTTATTGATGACTTTTGAGTGATTATAACTCTTGTACTGTATGTTATAAACAGCTTTTCCTCATTCAAATCTAATGCTGTTTTGGTACAAGAACTACTGAGGAAATTATCACCTTTGGGATATGCTTGCAAGATTTTATTACTTGGCAGCTGGCCATAGGGTTTGTCTTGCCCCACCAACCCACTGCAAAATATGTTTGATATTGTCTTTGACTTTTGACATTGACAAAGCCCCCACCAAACATTGAGCTTTCCAAAATATTTGATTTCTTACAGCCACCATTGATGTACTACATGTCTTCTTTGTATACCTAACATTTTATACAATTGATAACTATGGAATGTTGTTTATTTATATTCTTTAAAAACAATTAGAAATGCTAGCTAATAATCAAATTACTACAGTGACTAAGGATACAAGTAGAGAGTGAGTGCATGCTCCAGTCTTGATTAACTTATATTACAAACACTGCAGCAAACCTAGCTGTGAGATCAACAATTAAAGTCTTTCAAGTAGTACAGAACATATTCCTCAGTGAACTAAAATTTGTGCACATGAATAAATGATCAGTTGTTTTAGTTAAGTATGTCAGAATTTTAAGGAACATTGCTTAGTTTCCAATGATTCTCAGTTGGTACATTAGACTTAGCCTATGTTCTTGTGTTCATTGTTTGTTTAGTTTTATGGGTATCACATTACTCTGATTTTTAGTGTTACTATGATGTTCTAGTTGGAATAGAACAAAATGAATATCGATAATTATATGTGAAATAGAAGAAGTTGCATGCTTTATTGTAACACCACTTTGTGATTTGAATAAATTAATTTATCTTTAGGAATCGAAGTCTTATGTCATTTCTTTTATAGCCTTCCTGCAACTGCAAATGTAAATTCAGCTTTGACCCATTTACCTGGTCAATTTTTTTGACCCAATCTGCTGGGCTGGTGGAGATTGCACTAACCACTGGGTCAAAAGCTGGGTCAAAGTAGCATATGGGTCAAAGTAGCGTATGGGTCAAAATAACCCAGTTTTAGGTCAGATGTCAAATGACACAGATCCTTGGTCAAATTGACCCGAAACCTGGGCTGGTGGAGATTCCACTAAGTTGCTGGGTCAAATTTGGGTCAAAAAATGACCCAAGTGTTTTTACAGTGCATGACAATTGCCTCCGGACAATTTCCCCCCGAAAAATCCCCCTCCTCGGAAATTACTACTTAGACCCCTTCCCCAGCACGGCGATCATTACATTCATCACATTTTGGACACCCCCCCCCGTGGAAATTTCTGCACATGCCCCTGACCATCAATCACAAGTCGATAACGAGTTTAAAAAGTTACATTTTGGAGTAGGGATTGGGATGAGGTGTATATGACTTAATATCACCTCAGAACTTTGCCCGCTTCGCGACCGTTTACAGCGTCTTTATCAGTGGCCATATGCTTGCATCCACCTGTGTATTTTTCGACAGAACTAGAATATTCAGCGTTTATGCTGCGTTAGTTTTTGCGCAATTTTAACGCATGATAGATGGCTAGACCAGAGAAGTGTTCGTGCGTTTCGAGTGTACTAGCTATGTTGATACTGTGATAGCTTCTATCTCTCTTTCGCATGCATTTTAGCTAGCTACCACAGAATTTTACGCGCGCTTTCGCGCGCATTAGCTGCACTGTTAATGTCATAGTCTTTTCATTTGCTCATTATGTTGACTCATGATAGTAGCAACTACAATTCTCTCTGCGCTCGGCGCGCACAATTTCGAGGAAGCAATAAACGTTGCGCAAGATCGTGATACGTGGAGGAGGTTAATCACTGAGCATGTCGTACAGACGAGACTCAACTTACTACTACTACTACTACTCGGCGCGCACAAAATGAACTTCTACTATGATATTTGGGGGGGGGGGGGATTGTAATGGCCATGCCAAAGATACCCATTGCGAGCTCAAAGCGCGAGCAAAACGGCGCATTTTTGGAATGGTTGCATTAGGAGTCGTTTATAGGTCATGTTGGAGTGGAGGTTTCTGATGTAGCCCATATCAAGGATACGTGATACCAAGGATGAAAACGCGCGCGAAGCGAGCGAAAATGCTCTGATATCCAGCTTTCATGCATGAAAAATGCGCAAAGTATCGCTGACAGCAGAAGTGCAGCGAGTGAGCGTACAAACAATGGTGTAGTTGCTGGCTACCATGCATACGACGTGGGCCGTTGAAAGGACTGGCGGAAAATGTTGTGTTAGTAAGCTACCATGCATAGAAGGGAGAACAAACTATCACACATATCAACCTAGCTAGTGCACGTGAATCGCGCGAACACATTTTTGCACAAGCCAGTAACCATGCATGCATATTGTGTACATTTACTGTAACACAACATAAATGAGGAATGTATAGTGACTGGCTATAATGCACAACAAGAGTCTAGAGCTTCGTACTTCATTGCCTTTGGATTTGAAGCCAGATATAAAGTTTGACCTACCTCTGTTGACCTAAGGTGACATTTGACCTTAACCAAAAACATTAAGAATAATCTACTCACTATGAGTAAACCACCACCGAAGTATGAGAATGATCTGAACTAGCGTAATTCATTTAGAGTGGTTACAACCGGCGTCACAGACACACATACATGCATGCCTGCACATCTTCATTTTGCCTCTGGCAAGGAATCAAAAAGTGGTTCCGAGCAATTTTCAGTGAAACTACATTAGGCCACGCCCCTCAAGAATATTAATGACATGCATTAAGGTTCTAACCTACATATGTACACCCACCTCCCAACAATGCCATCAAAACAAGTTTGCACAAAATCGGACAGACGGTTGCCGAGATATGAGTATTTAAAGAAATTGTTCGAAGCCCCGCCCAATCGCGCAGAAAATGTTAATGTTATCTAGCTAACATGCGTGTGCAATGAGTAATTAATTCTCACAGCATCAATGCAGCTTGTGCGCGCGAATCGCGCCAAATCTATTTCTCCAAATATATACCAAATTGACGCCCAAAATATTATCATTGTGTCAGTTAAGCTATAGTGTACACAATGCACGTGAAACAAGAAAGTGTTTCGGTACTTTGTCTCCTAAAATACAGTCGTTTTGCTAGAAAAGCTTTTCAATTCAACGGTGTTAATATGTTTTACTACATAGCAAAGTTATTACATTGGTAGCGTGACAGGACGAACGTGGTAATTCAGATATCTTACCAAGTAAACCCATATCTCACTCCTTTATGCGGAAAAATTAAGCGAAAGTCACTCTCTACAGGGCAGACATGGTTAACACACAGAAAGCGGAAATAAATTAATATATCACTAATGCACGATAATCACGCAAAGAGATACGCGTTGTTCGTATCTTTAACTTCGCGATTAATTTTTCTCAGGTGAGTTGGGCTCGTTGGTTATGCTAATATAAAAAAAAATATAGTACACACGCACAGTTTTTACTGGTAGTAAGCGTTATAAAAATGTCCGGGGATATTTTCCATGTGGAAATTGTCAGGGGAAATTGTCCGGGAAGGTAATTGTCCGGGGGGTAATTTTCCGGGGGGGGGGGGAGTTGAACGGGATGGGAATTGTCCGGGGGTTAATCATCTGGGGTGGGAACTGTCTGGGTAGGATTTGTACGGGTGGTAATTGTCCAGGAAGAGTTGTCTGGGGGGAGGGGGGTAATTGTCCGGGGGGTAATTGTCCAGGGGGTAGTTGTCCAGTCACCGATACAGGCCAGTGATTGGGTGCATGATGGGTATTTCACACCGCCCTTCTGGCTCATGTGCCATTTACTCGTTGGTTGTTATGGTCTTTTTTGGGGGCGGGGGATTTTACTAAGGAGCTGCAGAATATGTACGTCTTACTGTAATTTTATATAAAGCACTAGCGAAACACAATGTAAAATGTACATAAATGACAGATCACTATGCCACCTTACAATACATCTCCGAAATATAGGTTTTCAAACGATACTCCTGTTGAAAGGAACAACTGAATTTCATGTTTTGATGTATAATAAATATGCAATAAATATGCATGTAAAAAGTTACCAAGACGGGATTTCCCGTAATGAATTTCAGCTCTCAACTTGATTTAAGCATACATTACGGCTGTGACCGTGTAGCGTTTCATCGCTAAACGATCGCCTTTGGAATAAACGTTTAGTAAAGAGCCAGGATTTTTTTTTGTTTTATCCTGTCAATAAACCATCTTAACATCCCGTAAATATCCCTGCCAGTCTTTCATTCTATTTATGAGAGAAAAGCACTTGCTATGGGCTACCGGAGTTAGCTGCTTGATGAAAAAGACACGTGCGTTCTTCAAACTATGTTTGCGTAAAATCCCCACAAATCATCGACCACATGGTAGCCTAAAATCACAAAGAGTCAACATGAAAATCGAGCCTAACCATCTGTTTATTCGCTCAAATTGTAAGGCAGTTAGCTGGAACTAAAATATCCATGGAATACTGCTATCTTTGACCACAAACTAGCCTAACACCACACTAATTCCATGGGAAAAATCTTGCCATCTTTTTTTTTACACACACATACACACAAAAGCGTAGCCTTGTTTACAACTTTCAAGTACCTGGAAATCGGCTATTGCTTGGAATGTATGTGCTATGTTTTTAAGAGGTAATATAGTATTGTACGTGCAGTACACAGTTGATGTTGTGATAGATTAAATATTTCAATTTGAATAGTTTTCACCGGTATATTTTTTTCATCGTCGGTGTTGAGTGATCTAATCTACACAGGGAAAAGAACCTTTACAATTGGCTAAAACTAGAAATGTTAAGCAATTGAAACAACCATCCACACTACAAGAAAGTTATTTCATTAAATGAATCTTCCGTATTCGCGTGTCTTGATTAATCAAATCATGAAATCATGAAAGCACTCGCGTTAGTTACGCAGTTACGCGACCCCCCGCCCCCTCTCTCACTCCCTGAAAACGGGTACCCGTTTTTTGTGCTTTTGAATCGGGTACACGAATGTTCGGTCGGGTATACGGGTACCCGACCCAGGCCTAGAATGTTCTTACTCATTAAATAAAAATAATGCTCAAGAGAAAGTTTTCATCCTTTGCTTGGATCAAGTAAATTATAATGGACGCAACCATGCTGAAGGCTAAGGTAGTCTCTGATGAAAAAGGAATTATCATGGTTATTCAACTAGATACGTGTTCCTTGAGTTTAATGGAAATGAGCATTTGCCATATCGTCACTAGTATTTTTACTAAATCATAACCGTAATATTAGGGACGTGCAGTTAGTTATAACAGGTAGGTAGATCTGAACCGGTAAAACAACCGATTATTTAATAGAGGGCGCCCTCCAACTATGATAGTAAGATTGGCAGCAATAGTCTAGGCTCGCATTCAAATTCCGGAATCAGAAAAAGTAAACAAACAGAAACAAAGAGATGTTACAATGGTCTGTTCTATTTCAATTCAACAAGTATTGTAATTGTATACAATTGCTGCTGGTATTTTCCGTTTAGTTCTTGTTATAGTTTCGTCATGCCTTATTGATGATCTGAAAGACAAACCACGACACAAAACATAATTTATGTTGATATGATATCTTCATTCATAGTTGTTTCCATGTAAGTGTTCATTTTGTATCCATCAACACTTCTGTCGATAATAGACTTAAATGTAGGTTTCTTGAAACTTCTTAGACATGTGGACAGTGTTATTGTTCAATGTTACAATTTCATAATTACACGATGTTAGATTATACAAACCTTCCTCCTCCATATAAGGGACAACTAGAGAGATTGATGTATTTAGTCTTAATACAGTTGAAAAAACCCATGAAAGTGGCTGGAAACAAGACATATAAACCTTAGTTTACAAAACTGACATACTCTCAGGACATCGGAAATGTGATCACGTGATTATGACGATGATTTGTCTAATCTTGTAGCTCTATAATTTAACTCAATAAAGTAATTCCAAATACATTTAGTCTTTTTCTGTTATCAATATTTAAATTATTGGTTTTCATGATCTTTGGTGACGTCACTAATGCGTTGCAATATAAAGCTGAATATCTTGAAATCGGGCAGCTTTACAAACATCACGAGCAATCATATGTTTCATTTCCCTGTACAATAACACATCTATACTGTCACAAGTAAAGGAGTAATCCCCCACCTGGACACATCTCAATCTGCTCAGCGTTCGACACCCGAGACGAATGACATAAATAAATGACAGACTACCAAGAATTTTGCGAAATGAAACATATAATTTATTTACAACTCGACCAATGACTTTTTGGTCTCGACAAAAGAAACATATATATATACCCAACACAAAAAATACACAGGTCGGTTAGCATTCGCTAACCCGACCAACCCTTCCAAACAACTCTACTAAGGATCTGCTCTATCGCTTAATTTTTCCCTATCGCTTAGATTTCTTCTCTATCGCTTAGATTTCTTCTCTATCGCTTAGATTTCTTCTCTATCGCTTAGATTTCTTCCGGCTGGTACCCTGCAGGAAGCTCCAGACGGTATGGCGAGCCCCTCACACCAGCGTAGCCGTCGGGCCCCAACACTGCAACCCTATATGACAAAAACACAACAAAACTACTCTCAGGCATGCGCCAAATGGCAAACACATGGCTATACTTATATCTATACCAACGAATATTGTCAAACTATGACGTCAAGAGCCTCTATCTGACGTAAAGTCAGCAAGCAACACACAACCAATATGGTGTCACTATTTACCAAATAATACCAAGAACCTCCGGGTCAACCCTTACCATGAAACACATAATAGCTACTCGATACTACATATCACAATAACAAAATGGCGGCAGCCCGATGTTTGGAAACAGAACATGGTTAGAACGCCCTCAAATTGGCGATAACTACCCGTTCCACTACATATGATAATATACAAAATCAATCAACCCAACCAAAGGCACTAAGGCGAACTTATAATTCGCACACACTTATACGACCCAAAAATACCTTAAATGCTTTAAACGCATTTGACCCTAAACAATATCAAATTCGTATGCCTAAGCATGGCTAAACATTTTACCAAACTGACTGAATTGCGAGCCATAGATCGAGGACTCCTTGAAATACAATACATTAATTTCTCCACAAACCCTACTGTGCGATCAACAATACAGATACCACTTAAATGCGTAATACGGACAAAAAATCAACTTACGGGATCGTCCTATTAGTAATCCCGGATTAACTTGGTCAAACGGCCAGGGACGTAACACACAGTAAAACGGCCCTTGCGGTGTACATATACAAAGAAATGTGTCCAAAATGATTTCGTCGAATAAGACAAGAACGGATACACACAGTAATCCTCAGGATACGCTGATATGGCTTAGGCTAAAACGCAACGCCACAAAATATCAACGTTCCCAGTTTTTAGGCTCATACAAAGAAGCCTAGGCTCATACAAAGAAGCCTGGATAACGGCTAACACACAGAAGCCGAGGAATAAGACGGCGAAGACCGGACGGTGGTGAGACTCACACAGAATGCCTCATCCAACCACACCCCAATCCTTATATAGCGACCTTAAGTTGACCCCTGTCCTTACCCGCCAAAGCACAATCTACGAATTCCGATGGACCCGTTTCCCATTATGCACTTGCTCGGATCTACATACATTACCCGAGAAGAACCCGTCTCCCCATTGTTCACCTCCTGGAATTTGCATACATTACTTGAAAGAAGAAATGAAACAATTTGCAAATTCCTAGGCTGCCCTGTGGAAATTTCCACCCACAAGGAATGCTAAAATACAATGCAGGCGTGACATATACTAAGATTCTACCTAAATTCATTATTTAAATTAATTAAGAGTAATGTTAATACATACAAACCTCTCTATCTCCATCCCTCAACATTATTTCTCGGACTCGTACACAGTGTACGCTCTTTAATTGTTCTGTGTTTAAAGGACACATCGAGAATCTCATTGTTAATGGTGGAGTGACGTCACTGCTGCTGATGTCATCATTGATCAATCTCAAAAACAGAAGTAGTTAGTGTAAACAACACATTTGACCCGATTCAGTAAATGTTTGACTATTTTAGACAGGTGTGTGTATATATAATAGCTACTAAATTATCTCGTGATAACAGCTTAGAGAGAGATTCAGAGACGATGTAGTCAAAGTCAGTTTGTGCATTAATTAGAATTCTCGAAAACGTTGATATTTGGACGATTCACTAAGTGTATAAAACTGAAATTTATAATTTCATTTTCAGACACTCTCATAACGGATTCCTGCCCTCCCCCCCCCCCCCTTACCATTCGATATACTTTGCAAAGCGAGGTATCAGCTGTCACCTGCACCGTGTTCCTACACCTTGAATTTATTCTTTGTACAGTTTAAAGAACATTAAACCAGGGAGTTGTAATGGAAATCCCTGATTAAATAAATGAAACCTGAGCGTAAAACAAATATCCTTCCTTTACCGAACTGGAATGCTCTCAGAGCCAGCAGTCCTCTTACATGGAGACTGGTTACGTGGTTATGAAAATGTTTTGTTTATTCTTTTACATACATAATTTAACTTCAAATTTGCTAATAAACAAATTTCCTTTTCATCTTTTAACAATTTTTTTAAGCATTGTTTAATTGTGGCTCTCGTGGTTTATGATGACGTCACTGATGTTGATTGTTCTCTGATCCGTTCATCATCTCATGGATTATTATTCTTGATCTGAGCATCGAATACTTGACTATTATGATTTGGTTTCTGAATTTAGTCCAAGATTAGTTTATGTTTGAATGGGAGCATATGCTTTCATTTAGGATAATTGTATAATTGATCAGATATGTTAATGAGATGATAACAATTGTAACTTGATTGGTTTTATAACTATATAATAGTTGTAAACTGATCAGGTATAAAACCAATATGATAATGATAGTAAACTGATCGGTAATCTTACTGAGATGTAAGGATTGTAAACTGATTAGCCATATTACTGATATGATAATGATAGCAAACTAATAAGATATAAATAAAGGAATCAACTAGATTGATTACTCAGCTAATATGAAGTTATCATCGGGAGCCAACATAAATATCGTGATATAATATTTATGATTTCATTCCAGACCATCAAAGATTAAGTATGCACTTATCATTATCATACACTCAAAAAAATGAAGTGTTAAATTTGAATCGTAAAGTGTTGAATTTAACACCCCACCCTGTTTGGATTAGGGACAACACCCACCGGGTCAAATTAACACTTCAGAAGTGTAACATAATATAACACTTTGCGAGTGTTGCCTTAACAACACCCATACAAGTGTCAAAATAACACTTCCTGGTGTTGAAGGTACACTACAGGGAGTAAAATTAACACAATAAAGTGTTCATTTGTTAAAACTTCTGGGTGTCAACATGACACTTCAGGAAGTAAAATTAACACCATAAAGTGTTCATTTGTTAGCACTTCTGGGTGTCAAAATTGCACTTCAGGGAGTATAATTAACACTCTAGTGCACATTTTTTGGCCTTCTGGGTGTCAAAGTTCTGCTTCAGTGAGTAGAATTACCACCATATGGTGTTCATTTGTCATCTGTGTCAAGATGATACTTAATGGACTCTCAACACACAATAGTGCTCTCTCGTTTATACTTCTGGATGTATATTTAACTGCTGGTTTGTAAAGTTTTACATGTTTATTATGTAACGCAAATACAATACTGTTATGTAAAATTTTGCCAGAAAAGTTTACATCGCACCCGTTTAGTAAATATTTTATACAGGTTTTAGGTTAATTATTACCTAGTAATTAGGTAAACAATATGGATGCATGTTTGAATCGCTCACAGCAGAAAGTTACATTTAAGAGAGAGCAAAAAGCAATGACAACACAAACAATTCAGAATGTGGGATTTTCTACTCTACTACCTTCCTATTCCAGAAGTCCATTTATTATATCCCATTAAATGTAAAACGAACAATTTAGGCTATAAAAGTATTGTCTTGTGGAATTAAGTCAACTTAAAAGTGCCAACATTTTCAAATGCTACAGTGCAGTTACTTGGTCTTTATTTTTTTGCACATGCCTTTTGTTTCTAGATTAAAGACAAAGAAACAGCTCTTCCCAAAGTCAATTTAAAATAAGCAACAACTTTAGAAAAATTCTGATCCATGGGATGAGAAAACATGGAGTGCTGTGTATGATGACTGCTACACTACAGTGACTATGTCTTTGTTGTTGGCAAATAACTTTTGGTATTCCAGATTAAACGCAAGAAACAACTCTTCCCAAAGTCAATTTCAAATAAGCAACAACTTTAGATATATGCTGATCCGTGGGATGAGAAAACGTGGAGTACTGTCTATGATGACTGCTACACTGCAGGTACTTTGTCTTTGTTGTTGGCTCGTGCCTTTGGTATTCCAAATTAAACACAAAGAAAAAACTCTTCCCAAAGAAAATTCCAAATAAGCAACAACTTTACATACATTCTGATCCGTAAGATGAGGAAACATGGAGTTCTGTCTATGACAACTGCTAAACTGCAGTAACTTTGTCTTTTTTGTCGGCACGGTGAGCATCTCGAATCTGGTTGCGTTTCACACCACCAGGCAACTTGTAGACAACTTTTTGGAAAAATTCCCAGGCACCGAGACTTGCAATTTGGTATAATTCAGATTTAACAGGTAGAATAATTTGAAGCAAACATCAGTGGCTTCATAAATGTCCTCTGGGGTAGGGCATGTCTCTGGATGATCACAAATGACTGCTTGGGGTGTATTTTGCTTCCTCCAAGAAGTTACACATATTGCTGAGGTCTTTCTGAAATCTTTTGCAAATAGAATTCCAAGTTGATGCTTCCTAAGTAACAACAAAGAAAAGAAAACAAAATTCCCATCATAATGAAGTTGTGTTAAAACCTTCTTGGAGCATAAGCAGTTTTTTACATGTACCCCTCACAAAACATGAACATTCCTAAAAAAAATGCCCACAATTTAATCAGTTGTTATTCTAACTTCTTCAAGTACGTTTGAATCTAGAAAGCCGGATGGCCTATAGTGATTAATTGTCAAAACAGGAACTTGCATTAAACTTTCATCAGACAAGGAAGGCAACTTTTATAACCAATGCATCATGTTAACAATGCTTAAAGCAATGCTCACTCCCACTGCAATTGTGTAGATTGATATGAATTATAACAGCTAGATCACTTCCATAAGATAGCTAAATTATAGTTGGGCCTAGGCCTAGGTCTAAAAGTATCACCAATCCACATCAGCTTCGGCCTACTTGCTACAACTTACAAGCTAAAATGGCAATTAGTGGTAATTATATATTGCATTACATGAATATATGTTTATCCCTTATTGAACATAGTACCAGCGTGTTCTATAGGCCCATGCCCGATGCTATTTAAAATGCATTGTCTTGAAATAGCCTAAGTATACCCTACTACTACTAGTACTAGGCCTAGGCCTAGTAGGCCTAGTAGTACTACTTAAAAAAGTGACTCGCAGGGTATACGAAGTTACGGTTAACGCACAAAAAGGAATATAATGCACTAGATTACAATAAAGGCCTAGACCAAAGTCCTCCGTCCGTCCGAAGGCAATTCCGTTTAATGTTTACTTGTATGTAGGCTACACTGATTCGTTGACAATTATGAGTTGACTATGACAAACAGCAGCTAGCCTATTATATTAACTTATAGTATGACTTTAACGTTAGGTCTACGTAACGCAAGCGATTCAAATGCATTCGTCTACCCAGCTTAGTCGTGGGTCTCTAAGCATATCTCGTTCTTGTCACGTACACTTACATAATATCAAAACATACCTTCGAATTTTTCAATCAATTCTTCCAGGCCCCAGTCTCCTATAACGTCATTTTCATGCCATTGTAGCTCGTTATCGCACACTGAGTACGTAACGTTTTGTGGCTTGAACGTATATATGGCTGTGGTTACTATAGTACATTTAGTAACGATAAATGTCGACAAACTGGTACAAGTATTGCTAGGTACGGTAAATGGGTGTTCACGGTACGGTGGTACTTACACTAAGAATCCAGCTGACGGGAGGTTTGACCAATCAGAATACTCGAACTGAAAGTACACTTCTGCAGGTGTTAAAAAATTCACGCTACATAAATTATGTAACCCTACTCAGGGTCAGAGTAACCCTTCAGGTGTAGGGTGAACGGCTACACCTGGAAAGTGTTAAAATTCAACACTCCATTTTTTTGCGTGTATCTTTCTTTTATGTTTTTCATCAGTTTGGTATATCGGCACTGACAAGTATCGTCGTCTGAATCTACAAACCGGTCAATGGCAGGTAAAGAGTTTGATCACCTTTCATTCAGCTTTTACTCATAATGCAAGTCTGGTCAGCTTATTTGCGTTATGCTGCCCTAGCACTGTTTTCAGTTCCTAATAAGTGTAAATAAATCAATATAGTGATACATTATCTATGAAGTTTACATGTTGCTATTAATATTAGAAGTTCCGATGTAAAGAAAGAACTTTCAGACATCTTCCCGCTCCTACATGAAACGGTGGTGGGGGTGGAGAGAGCGGGTGGAATATTGCGTGCGAACATGGTCTAAATGAATCTCATTAGTTCTATATGTTATACAATTTACATGTCAGTTTGATATTGTAAACATATAGCTATAGCTAAAAGATTGACTTTGGACAGGTTTGCTTTATATTGTACAATCGTTTTGACACATGCCGTTTTATTAATATTCAAGGTTGTGAATTTGCATCCAATAAACTTAACGTTTATTCTGAGATGAAACCGTTGAATGTTATAAATCATATTGAACAGGTATGTTCTTGTAATTTCTGTGTAACTGTTCATCATAACACATAACAACAGTCGTAATAGTCCGTTTAACTGACCATGTATCTTACTGTAGCAGCTCTCTGGTTTTAACTGGTCATGTTTAGGTCTTTAGTTCTTTCTGATGGTGTGAAACGTGGGTCTTCCATGCAGCATTATAACACTAACAGATATATTACATTAAATTGTTGGTGTTGATTCAGGTAATTACTAATCAAATTAAATTTAACAATTTCTGTGGTACTTTTACGAATTGGTCAAATGCACAGGATGGTGATAGGGAAAATTTGGAAGTTAGTAATAGGAACAGATGTATGTCAAATTTGACTAAAAAAAAATTATTTTAAGTTGATTTCTATACTTTCTTAGTGTTTGACTCAAATAATGTTGAGAATTAAGTCAATGCGTAAACGTTTTAATAAAGTAAATAAAGCTGCATGTTACGTAATATTTTATATCGTTGACCAATCCATATTATATTCACACATAACTGGACTATCCTGCAACTAAGTAAGAGATCTAAATATGTTGTTTCAATCACATGAATGTTACTTATACTAGTGAGGTATTTATCGTTTAATCAGATTCAGACAATAGTTTGTCCCACAAATTTAATGTCATTTTTCATTTTTTTGTGTTCAAACCTTTAATATCTCTGCCTACTCTCATCTTTCCTGGTGTGATTTGGTGAAACAAAGTAACATTAAGTTTTCAAGGTCCTTATCTTTCCTTTTACGGCTAAGTTTGTTACCAGCATATTGTAGCAAAAACAACACAAAATACAGAACTTTAAAATATCCATTATGGTATTCTTCCTTGTGAATTAAATCTTGCTAATAAAGTAACTGTGTTGCTCAGAAAGCTTCAGGGGATTAGAAGGATCACTTGCTTAAATTAGTATTTATCCAGATTAGTGCACTCTAAACACAATCTAGTCAAGCGAGGCTAAAGTCTAGTCATATCGACTGGTTTACGTTAGTCAACGATTATCCCGCCATAATCTTGGTAGAGATGCCTTCACGACTAACCCAAAAGGTCGCCTGACCAGAACATAATGGTCACAGTTCTATTTTAATCTGGTCCTACAATAAATGTCAGCACTGGGACGAAACTCACTAGTCAATCAGGTTGATATATTCGTCATATGAAAAAGCGCGGGAAAATATTAACAATTGTAGCGCCACGGTACGGCCTAGCGTACTGCACTGAACTATAGTACATTGTACACATACGTACACGACGAGCAAGGAACGTACAGCAGGGAGTTAGCAGCCAGACGGTTACGGTACGAAAAATTAAAAAAATATTATCATCCAGTGATATTGTCAGTAACCATTGCAAGGTTAGTATATTAGACCAGTTTTCTTTGGGCCTTTGGCCAGTGTCGTTTGTTAGTCACTTAAAAAGTATATAGTATATTAGACCATAAAGTGTGTATTTTCGATTATTCCAACTTGTGTACCAACAAGCTAAGATCTAGGTCCTAGGCTAGGCCTATCATGCAGTAGCTATAGGCGAATTGCCTAACGTTAAACCTAATGACGTTAAGCTGCCTTGTAGTTGTAGTAGTTGTACAGCACAGTTTATCGTAACAGTAGGCCTCCGTATATTTACAGTATCATGGTTGCCCCGGTATTCACGCGTTTCTCATGTTTGCAATGGACAATTTCTTTACAAAATAACAAACCTAAATTAAACTTAATATTTATAATCTGTATTAGAAACTTTAGCCTTAGGGGGATAGGACCTTGGCTATATTATTCTTGAAATATTTTAGGGGGATAAATTCACAGCAGTGTTTCTCCTGCACTTTCAGGGGGGACATAGCCTAGGCTTAGGTCCTAGGCCATATTATTTATACCTAGATTTGGTTTGAGTTAAGGATTAGCCTCCAATTAGGGTCACCCTAAGATAACGAATTAACTAGAATAGTGTGTATGGGATTGTGTAGTTGCGTGCGAAACTGTTACACTAAATAAGCTGATTATTCCTACGGCCATATAACCCCCCCCCCCCTCAGGCCGAGCCCTAAATAGTTTTTATAAAATACAGAGGCTAGGCCTATGTTTCATACGCAACATCAACTGAACATGACGCCAATCTTTTATTACCAGTTTGTCCACTGACCATCCTATCCAACAATCCCGTTAACAATTCACAGAAGAATACACTCCCCCTTCCAAAATAAACATTGGGGACCTTGGAGCAATCTAACAGCCTATTGCTGCCACAGCTGTGTCATATCAATTTATAGGCCTAGTTGTCAGTAATATAGAGGGGGAATATTTCTGGACAATTGCACTGACTTGTCCGGAAATTTTGGCTAAAATTTGTTATATATTCTAGCGACAGTTTTTTCTGCTATTTTTTAAGTTTGTACAAAACAGTTCCGATTCAGAACAAAGGTGGGTGGGTGTTTAATTTGTTGTAGCTGTTTGTAGGGAGTCATATAGCCTTGGACTAGGCTTCTTTCAAGATGGAATATTCCTCGCTTTACCTGTGGTACCGTGAACCGCAGTTGATCCCCCTAGGCTAACCCTAATTCCATTGGAAATAAAATAGGACATCTTTTACGGGGTGTTTCATTCAACTTTTTGGAAATACTACAATTTCAAACGTAAATGTATTTGGTTATCATTGTACACTTGACAAATGAAAATGTAGCTACCATAGCGGATTGATTAATGTTTGCACATGTTTCTTTTCCATACAGGTATCAAATGCATTCAGGCTTCTGTATCACTGCATAGTAATTTCACTTCCATTTCTACTGTACATTTTAGTAATGGGATGTGATTAAATAGTTGAATTGTGACTGGTATCGTACCGTACATGTTTACCCACATGCTGCACAAAATATGCACATGAACATTAGGGATGTGAACAAATAACAAAAGTTGTATGTCTATCACATTGGCAGATAGACGTCGTTTAATTGTGGAAGAGGATGCTACTAGCGAAGTGGTTAAGAAAGTCTATCCTTGGCTATTTGAAGATGAAGAGGTACTGTATGAATATGTCTTTGTAGATATTATTTATTATACAGTAGTCTGCGTAAAAGTAAAATTCAATCTTGTGGTTTCAAAAGTTATGGACATTTGAATATATTCACTTTATGCCCACCACTTGTTCGAACCACGACTTTGTTTTTCAAAAATCAATTCAAGACAGTGTTGCGCTAAGCAGCGCGATTGCAGGATTCCCACACTTTTTTTGCTGATACCGCTATTGGGAATTTGTAGGGGGGATGTTCCCCCTTAAAAAGAAACCATTTTGTTTTATTCTGAGCTAGAGCCCGATCTATACCTTTATCAGCAAGATCACTCCGCAAAACCTCATGTCCTCATCCCAAGACTTGGGAGCCTACTGCTCCTACATTGACCAGCTACAGTAGTCCCTCTCTACTTCTTTACCAATTCGCATCTTCCATCCCTTTCGACATGTCTAAACCATCTCAATCTACGTCTCTGAACATAATCCCGAATATGTGTTAGTCCTAAGCGATCTCTTAACTTCTCAGGTGAATTTACCATATGTACTGTATAATATCTAATTGATCTCATTTAACCATAGATACTACTTGAATTAAAGCGACTTGAAGGAAGACGACAATGGCACAGTTGCTTGGTGAAGGGCTTTCCAAGTATGGAGATGCCATAATCCGCTGCACTTTGAAGATGAAGCATCCCACTGTCATAGATACATCCATGGAGAAGGACGAGGGTGCCTGTTAAGGTACATTAGTAACAATTCAATCTGTAATTCACTATTCAAGTGATCATCACCCAGGTATGTGCTGGGTCTTCAAAAATGGACTACGAGCAAAGTCTGAGGCAGGGGTGGATGCAAAATATGTCTTGGTAAGGGGTATAACCATTCAGATGTATGGTAGTGAAAAATAAACACCTTCATTAGACATTAACGTTTGTCGTCTTGCATCATACAGTCTGAGGAAAATAGGGCGCATCCGTACATACTCAGACTGTGGTAGCACTAAAAGGCTAGTGCACGCATTTGTCTCTTCACATCTTGACTCTTGCAACAGACTCATTTATGGACTGCCAAATAAGCTCCAGCGTTGTACGAGCTGCCAGGTTGGTTACCTTATCTAGGAAGCGTGAACACATAACCCCCATCCTTGTAAATCTCCGCTGGTTACAAGTGAAGAAGCGTATCATGTGTAAGTTAATGCTTTTGACCTACAAAATATTAAATAAACTTGCTCCATACTATCTATGTAAACTTCTCAATATCAATGAACCGGTACATATTCTCAGGTCAAATGCTGCTACAACACTTATTGTACAAATGTCAGCACCATTACTTACGGTGAGAGTTCTTTTTTCAGCAGCTGCTAAACTCTGAAACCAACTACCACCACATGTTTGAAATGCTAAATCTATATGTAAATTTAGGACCTTGTTAAGACTTACTAGCAGAGGGTTGTGTGATTTTAAATCATGCTGATTTAAATCAGTGGGTTTTTTTAAATCACTGATTTAAATCACTTTTCTAATTCTTGGCAGGAAAAGTTGAATTTGTGGTCAGCATATTCTCTGAAATCAAGCAGTTCCTTATAAAATAGAGTCTCAATCAAGTATCAAAGCAATTTCAGTAAATCTGGGGGGGGGGGTGTATTTTCAGGGAGAAAAATCCTTGTCACATACACCGGTATGGCATGAGGCCTATCATGCTTAAACAAATTGAACAATTCTAGAAATTGCCTGCTAGAATCCCCTCAGAGTTCAGTTAAGTTCAGTAGAATAAGGATCAGGATGGACCCTGTGAAAGACCCTGTACCACAGATAACCCAGACTGCCAGATATGATCATGGATGAACACAATCAAGTGCTCAGATGATAACGAGACAGGCTGTGTATTGACGGTAGATTGCATAAATTATGGCTGTGAAGTACTTCATTTGGTACAAACAAGTGTCTGTGTTCAACAAAGGGAAATTGGTACAGTATCATGGGCCCCTTAGTGGAGGGGATATAGGGCCTAATTTTGAAATTATATTCAAGACTGTTGACTTCCCTTGATTGTCCCGAAATCAAATTAAATCATTGGGCTGACTGCTCGTATGTGATATGGGTGGGTATAGATGTTTTTGGAAGATTTAGGTAACATTTGAGAGGAAATTGAACTTTTGATTATTGCAAAATTTATCTGATTATTAAAAAAAAAGAAAAAAATCAACTCTGAATTAGCATTTATATTTGCAATATGGGTAATGTTTTGTATAATTATATTTTTTTTGTGTGCAGTGCATTGCAGCATTGTGGTCTTGGACGGAATGCCCTATATAAAAACGTTTTATTATGATTAAGGTTATTATAACATGTTTGAAGTTATGGATATGGATATAGAATGTCTATTCCAATTTCCAAAAATATATTGTTCAAGATGCAAATCCATGGGTGGAAGTAGGTGGTACGTGACAACCTGCCCCCACTTCCCCCTATATGCCTATATGTATTATAGGCTACACGATATGCAATTTGATCCATTTTTATGATGCAATGTTACATTGTTACAAGCTGAGTATATGGAAATCTAGTCTACTTTACTTTGGAAACAAGAGGCATTTCAATTTATCACTGTCTGCATATTCTCAAATAATATCTTCCTTGTTCAACTTTCACACTAGTTGCCAGCTGAATCCTGAGGTTCAAATTTTCATGTGTCAATCTGCTTGCTAGTCTGCTCTCTATTATCTTCATTTTACTGAAGACCTCAGAATATGGTATATGGTTGTTAATTCAGGGAAAACATGTTCTCGGACCTCAGGAATCTGTAGGTATCAATGAAACCTATCTGCTTTGGGTCCAAGATACGAGTTTGACAACTGATACATATTCTTGACAAATGGAGCAACTCTTTCAATACAATCTCAGTATTTGATATTTTTCCATTAATGTTTCTATATTTTGCTTCAAATGTTCCTTATCAGTTATCATTGTCTTGAATCCCTCAAGCTGAAACAATGACATGGATGCAATCATTTTTTATGGCCCATGCCAGTAGGGGCCCACGACAAATAACTGAACAATTGGCATAACTTAAAGATGCTTGCTTGGGTTGAGCTCATACTTGATATTACTTAGCTAAGTAGCCTAGACCTTATCAAATGATACAAATATCTTTGCTGAAAATAAGACCTGTGATGTATTTAGTACTCTACTTTAATATTATCACCTAAGCAATTTATCGAGTATTGAGTATTGCTCTCCGGACTGCAGATGAGTGAATCTGTGATATTTTTGTCCTATCGATGTTACCAAATATGACATAATATCACTCTTCTGAAATGTCATGATGTTATGAGTGCTTTAACATTCTGTTGTTGATTTTTCTTTTAGAGTCTAGAATGCATGCAGCAATTCTGTAAGTTCCGACTCTACTGAATGAGAAGTTGGGTGCTATGATTGTATTTGCAGATGAGGATAGTGTAAGTACCCAATATATTATTTAAATCAACAGTATGTAAACTATGGGTCAAGGCCATCAGAGGTGGTCTGATATTGTATGTTACAGTGTCGAGGGTTCATCATGATATTGCCCTGGTAGTGTTTCCTTTGGGGTATTCAGCAATTTTAGGTCTGATGCCATATGGGCTATTTCAGGAAATAACTCAAAATTAATATTTTCCTACAGATTGTATGGTCACAATGCTTTGAGCATTTTTCACAGTGGTACTTAGGTAGTGCCTCCTTTGGGTTCTTAGGATTTGGGGGCCTAAGTCACCTGTAGACCATATGGGCCAATTTATGAAATCACTCAAAATGATACTTTTCATACAAATTTGCCCTAAAATTGGTTTAGCCCTAACATTTGTTGGGGCATCTTTTTTTTTTTTGGGGGGGGGAGCATTTTTTGGCATCCTTATTTCTGGGGGGCCTTGAAATATTTGGGCCCTGAAAAACTTCTGTCTGCAACAAAGGCCCGCACATCTGATCATTATTCCCTAACTAAATATCACATGTATGACCTGGGAGTGTTCATAGCTGTAAATATAGTATGGGCATCATCACAAAGGTAGAATAGACTAGTATGTGATAACTGGAACAGAATGTTGGACAGATTTCAATCTGTAGTTGCAGTAACCATAACCCAATGTGGATTTCCTGATCAGCCCCAAGTGTATTAAAATCATCTAGTGGAATGAATCCCTACCATGATGTAATTAGCTGTAACAAGATGTCATAACTCATGGCAAATATTCATTTCTCTCTAAAATACACGGAACCAGTGCACCATTTAGCTCTGTTGTTTCATTTATACTCTGCTATTATTTATATCATCAAAAATAGTATTACTTGTAGTGAATACGATGTACTGTAAATTGATTTGAAAAAATATTTAAGAAATTATTTATTTTGATTCCTTCGTTGGTGGAGTATATTTGTTTGTTGGTCACTCATGGCCATCATGGTGGATCAGCCACCTCTCCCATTTTCTGAAACTGGAAAGCGCTGTATATTGAATACATATACCTTAATTTCTTTGCAGGTTACAGACTTGTCAGACGTGCCAGTTTATATCCAGGTGACAGAGGATGAAGGTGTTCCAGAGTACACTGTGATAGTGGAAACCTTGCAAGTAGCTACTTTGAAAAGTTTGTTCGCAGCCATGTGCAATTATTTGGCAGTGTTCTATGTCCTAAATATGGCATATGAGCCTTTGCTGGAGAAAACCCTTCAGTTTTAAAAAAAATTATTTTGAATGTTGATGATACTACACCGGCAGATAAATCAGTCAATAAAATTCTCGAGAAACTAAACATGCAAATCGCTAAAAATTGATGGCCTAATTACTGCTCCAGGCACCTACCATTTTTTGTACAGTTTTTTTGGCTCAAACTGTCATCACATTTATAACATAGAATACTGCCTATCAATTGCACTAGCATATATGAGTCAAATTAGGCTAAGGTGTTATAAAACTGTAACTAACTTGCAAATAATAAGTCATTGAAAATTTTTTCATTATCATTTGAGCTGTTGCGTGTGTTAGTTTTGACTTACAAAATGTTGTTATTTTTGGTTACGATGCCGAAGGCCGAGTAACCTATGCGATCAAGTTGGCGTGTGTGAGGGTGCGTTTGTTTTGCTATCTGACCGAGGACTTGAACAAAACAATTTCTGGTCCTCGGTTGTGATTTCTAAAGAATCACCACGTCCTCGGAAGAATTCTATTGTATGGGGTATTGTTAAGGTTAGGGTACGTGGATTTGAACAATGGAAAATACAATGGGGTCCTCAGTCTGAATGTAATGCAAACATGTGTGTGTGGGTATGCGTTTGTTTTGCTATCTGACCGAGGACTTGACAAAAGAATTTCAGGTCCTCGGTTGTGATTTCTAAAGAATCACCACGTCCTCGGAAGAATTCTATTGTATGGGGTATTGTTAATGTTACGGTACGTGGATTTGAACAATGGAAAATACAATGGGGTCCTCGGTCTGAACGAAACACAAACATGTATATGTGTGTGTGTGATGTGACAGCTTGCTCGTAAACACGATATCTCAACAACGACACATTGGATCAATGTCATATTGGACTGGTGATGTGTGGATGATCCCTATTGTGTTTGTTCTCCATCACATGAATATTAATAAGTGGGTAGGGCTTAAAGTAAAATTCTTAAAATGTCAATATCTTCGCAACGGTATGTCCGATCTGCTTCATACTTGGTATGGTGATGTAAGTGGTTCATTGTCACATGACAATGGAATTTCATCTAATTAATATTCATGAGTAGGTGGGGCTTAATCCTTAATTGCTAGAAATAGCTTGTAAACCTGAAATCTTAGAAATTAAATGTTGAATTACTGTCATTTTGAACTAGTACATGCTCCATGATTAGTAGATGTTCCCTATTGTTTTTGTTGTTCATGACATGAATATTAATGAGTAGGCAGCAGTTAAAGTGAAATTCTTAAAATGTCAATAACTTTGCAACGGTATAACCGATCATCTCCATACTTTGTTGATTGGTGGTGGATAATAATAGTTACATTTTCATATGAAAATAACATGTAACCTCATTAATATTCATGTGTTTGTTGGCCATATAGCATTTGTTGTCCCTCATTCCTAAACTCCTGTCATTCGTCACGTTTGACATGTTTTCCTGGTTCCTGGGAGTTGCTGATCTTATCTATATTTGTTTTGCTTTATAAAACCATGAAATTGGCTAGCCAGGCCATTAAAGGACTAGTCCAGTGACAAATTAAACTGGACTGAAAAAAAGTAACCTTTGCAATTAAGTTGGCATATGTGTATGTTGTGATGAGTTGGCATGTTTGTATGTTTTGATCAAGTTTGCGTGTGGGTATGTGTGTATATGTATGTTGCATAAATAGCTGGCTCAGACAATTAAAGGGATAGTCTATAGTGAAAAAGTAAATAAACTTAATAATCTGGTATTACTGTACATATACCTATAGAGTATAGGGAAGTCTTATGTGAGTGGGCTAGATTAATGTGTTGGTAGTAAGGTGTGAAACTGGTAAAATCTGATGGGTGTCAGGTGGGGGGGGGGGGTTGTCAGATGAGTAGGGTGATGTTGGGATCATGGTTGTAGGATGGTAGGTGAGGCTGCAGGTGGTATGATGGTAAGGGTTCCGCTCTGGGTTGGGGATATGGGTTGTGTCGTATGATCCCCATGTGTTTGTCTGGAGAGGGGGTGTGGGGTGGTGAAATGCCTAGAGTCAACTATATCACTTTTTTTCAACTTTATATGTACATCAATAAAGGCATTAATTTTTGGTTTTGTTTACGATGGCCAGGTAATCTACAGTTTAGCATGTTTGCAAGTGTATGTATAATCTTAAAAACAATAAATTTAATTACTGTAAATGTATTGAATAACTTGTAGATATGCTACATTATCATTACATGGACCTCATTGTTTTTGTTGTCCAGTACATGAATATGTGGGTGGGGCTTGTAATCAAATTCTTAAAATGTCGATATTTTTTCAAATATATGTCTGATCACCTTCATACTTGGTAGGTTGGTACAGTAGTGCTACAGGAAACTGAAATTTCATTTATATTCATGAGTGCAACTGACAACTTTATGTCTGATCAGCTTCAGTTTGGTTTCAGTTGTCTGGCAATAAGTACAATACAGGTATATAACAATAACAAATTCTGACTTATCTTATTTCATAAACTCTCATCGGCATCAGAACCACTAAACCTTTGGGTTTTCTGGTTCTTCAATTACTGATGAAATCAGACAATCTTTTGTACTTACTATTGAGGTGAAGCATATGTAGTGTTTAAGAGAAAATATAAAATGTGATTCCAAATTAATACAGAAATTCTTGCTTTCTTTTTTTCATGTGAGAGGGCTTGATGGTCTAGCAGTGGTTAAGGCCCAATCAGGTTTTATATCCAAGAATTGTTCCCACCAGTTAGCTCAACAGACAGCTTTGTACCTATAAGGGAGTTGTCGCAGGTTCGAATCTGTGGTGGGTCATATAAAACTAGTATAGAAAAACTACTTTTATCCATGGGCAAGACTAACTGGATTAGTCAAGTGACTGCTGGACTAATCATTTAGGTTGCTTGACAAAAGCCTGGTCGATAGAGCATTGATGAAAGACTAGCAAAAACTGGTCATGTGACTAATTGAATAAGTCAATTGACATCTTGACTAATCGTTTAGGTCGCTTGACTAAAGCCTGGTCGATAGAGGCATAATTGAATGACTAGTAAAAACTGGTCATGTGACTAATTGAATTAGTCAACTGACATCTTGACTAATCGTTTAGGTCGCTTGACTAAAGCCTGGTCGATAGAGGCATAATTGAATGACTAGTAAAAACTGGTCATGTGACCAGGTTTACTTAGTCATATGACCAGAACTATTTGGTCACTGGACCAAAAGTTAGTCAAGTGACTAGAATTAATTGGTCGATAGAAGCATTGTCTGGACTAATGTACTCTAGTCATCTTGACTAGATTATGTTTACAGTGTGTATACGTGACTGATATAAGTGTGTGGGTCCAAGAAGGCTTAGATATAATGAAAGGACTGGTCTGGTTTTTATTTGAAACCAATACACTCTGGTATATTCTTCTGAATGGTAATGCTTGCCATGATCTTGGTCATTTGTATATATGGAGGAAAGAGGAGCTATTTTAATTACTGACATTTCAAGGGTTCCGGGGGGTGGGCAGAGGGATAAGGATCATTGTATTCGTGTATAATGGAATAAATTCGAAAACAGAAAGAAACTCTGTAGTATATATGTGTAGCTCTTCTTACCCGCTTCGTTGTTATCTTGTACGGATACCATGGTAACCAAAACAAATGCAATCTCTTGATAAAATATGAATATAAGACAAATTTTGTATTATTTCCCGCGTGTTTGGAACAGACACAAACATACATACATTAGACAATTTTGAAGGTGTCAGGATCCGAAGGTGGGGGTGGGGGGTTGGAGTGGATTTGTTCCAATTCGGTTACTGATTATCTCTTTTAATATTTATAATTTGTCATCGGGTAAACGTTTTTTGTTGCTTGTTAATTATCTTCAATTGTTAAAAATATTATATTGCAACACCTGGACCTTATCATTAGTGTCTAGGATTGGGTGGAGAGTTTAGGGCGCCAAATAATACAGGAACAACTCACGTAAACTTTTGTATCACGTTTATTCCAAACTTAGAAACAACCTTATAAAAATAAGGAAGTGAACGGAAATACATATCTTTAAAATATTTTTTTTTGAGATAAAAGTCTGTAAGTAAATCACGAGCATCGTTATGATAATAAACAAACGAGCATATCATTTCAACATTCAGTAGAACACTTGTACAGATGTACACTTTTGCTATCCTTTCTTCTAAGTTCAATCTTACTCAAATATGAACTCAAATTTATCAAGGTAAATGTTCCTGCGAAGGTTCCACGTACACTCATGTGTATAAGTCATTAAATACCTGTAGTTTCTAGGTCAGAAATGAAGATGAACTGGTAATATAACAGATGGTGACCGATGCGAAGCAGCGCGATTCAACATTGTTGTTCTTTGTTTAGTTTAAAACCATAACATAAACTGGCTTTATTGCCTATTATTTGTGTGTGGAGTGCATATATAAACGAAATTGCTTGTGAACATCAGACTCACTGTTTTCCAGAGTGCAGATGCTGGACATTTGGCGATTGATATAAATGAAGGAAGAGGTGATACGGTTATTTATAAAATGTAAGAAAATTTAAGAATATTTTGTAATTTGTGAAAATATTATATATTCGTGATTTTTAATAAACTGTAGAAGAAGATCTTGCAAATATATTTTTAGTGGCTCCAGATTCGCTCTGTGGAGTAAATCATTACAGATGATTCGGTGGAGCTGTGATTAAATCACTTCCCACGCACATTTACACAACAAGACCATTATACCAGTCAGAATGTGAGGGTGATTATACTACTGTTTTGTTATGTTGTCTAGATACCATGGTAACCAGAGAAGTAGACACGTATGTTGTGACGCTGTATACGAACACAATGTTGAAAAATATCACGCACATGAATAAGTTTTTTTCCTTTGGATACTGCGTCGCAGATATATATATATATGCTAAGCCTTTGTCGTATATTGCTTTCTGGATTTTTTTAAAAGCATCTTAGATGTACAGTACACTCACCTTTGGAGAAGCTGGATGATCCGTTTACAGCAATGGTTTGATGACAAGTATAACTTAACGGATGTAACATTAACATAGCTGTTAACAGTATCGACTTAATTGCCATCAAATAGCACTCAAAAGCTTTCATTAGTTTGATAATTTTTTTATAACTTGGATAGATGCTTGAACTCATTGGAAACCTGGTTGCTCTTTAACCAGCATCGGAACTTAAATAACACATCACATTTTCATAACATATATACATACTAGCTTCACCTTCTTATACATGTAGGAACTTATTCTAAAATCCTGCTGTGGCTAATACAAGCGGTCAGATTCATAGTTCCTACTATAATATTGCTAAGTATACCGTTGTTCAAATAACATGGACACCTAGAGTTTCCGTAAGAAATATATATAACTCGAACCAATTACAAATAGAAAGCCGCATATATTTTTCATTTCATTTCCGTCATCACCAGTATAAATATGCAATATTTCAAAACAGGAGAACCAAAGACTAAGACATATTAAAATGTGTACATTAATATGAACTTAAAGATAAGAAAGTAAAAAGTTTATATATACTTGAAAACTTATGTTACTAAAAACAATCTACAAAAAGGATTGAAGTCATTCCCGATGTTTGAATATACTTTACAGCAAAGCAAAGAAAACAAAACTGAAGGGCTTTATTCCATTTTTTTTTGGGGGGGGGGCAAGATATTAGGATTGTTTAATTTACTATTGGCTTTAACTAAAATACCCTTAGGTGCAGGATACAGTGGATGTTCCATACGAATAGTTCAAGGCTTCTCAATATAATAGGAATAGTCCAATCAAGACGCTTAAAGGAATAATTAGTTAACGGAAGATCTGTAAATGATGCAGATTATAATTTTGATAATTTTTAAACTTATTTAAGGTTTATTGTTACATCATTATTGATGAAAGAATCATCTCTCGCGATGAAAATGGTATAAGTAATGCTATAACTGAAACAGCACCTTTGACGATGGTATAAGAGGGATTTTTCTGAAATACGTTCTAAGCTGATTTACTGATACAACTGTCTGGTATAACCCCAACCAAATAGTTTTGGAAAACTCGGGCAATATGCTGATAATTTTTTGGGCACTATACTGATAGAAAAATAAAGTGCAATGTGTTTTTCAATGGTTAAACTGGTATTATTATATCATCATTATTGTAACGACTTGCCCAAAATTGATAACCAATATGGAAGGGTTATAAGAAGGCAAATGATTTTATGTAATTGGCATGCGATGTAATAACCCAAGCATACCTATATACCTATATAATATGTACATTCAGATGTAGGCGCGTGAAAAATTGTGGTTATATTTTGTGGGCAAGTCGTTACAGCTCTCCCAATTCAAATCGGGCCCAATGCGCATATGAGTATGCATAGCTATATAGAGACTTCAAACTAGTCTTGGTGATTTTCTACCTTTAAGATATTGACATGCAATATTCTGTTGAATATCATCATTATATTTGTTTTAAACTGTTACAGATCAGTGAGCTATGGGACATTAGTAGGTGATACAGGTCACGGTAGGAAAGAGCATTAACATAGGATATGATCTTCATTTCCCAGACACTCTTGAAATGTGCGCAATGTTACATATTGTCAAGTGTCTACTTTCTATCAGGCTCACAGTATACGTTAGAAAACCATGTGAGGATATTACAAAGTTTCATCACAATGTTAACATCATCCCAAGCTTTGTAATTTTCAACTTTCTGTTGGTGCTAGAAAACTACTTTCCATATTTAACAATAAACTGTTCCTACTCCCCTCTTTCAACGCCCTTTCATGTGATTTGGAAGTATATTAATGTGTTCCTAAAGCATCCATCACGTTGTTGTATTATGTTATTAATTTAACATGAAACGAAACCTTATACAGTCGTCAATGTTTAGATATATGTGTACGCATTAATGAAGTGGTAATTAATGAAATTAATGAAATCACACTGTGGACATTGTTTTAATTCAGTAAACTTGAACCCAATTAAAGACAATCGGTCCTAAAAATCCATGTATTGCCTAATTATCTTAATGCTCTACTTTCTCTGGTTTTATTTGTTATTTATAAATGACCATATCAAAGATGAAAAACAACTTCCTTGGAAATTTTAATGGAGGGGCGGGGAGTGGCTAGGTTTCCATACTAAAGTAACGATCATTATATATATATTTTTTTTAAATGTTCATTTGTCAAACAACGAGGACTTATTTGTCTCGATGTTTGTATCGTACAATACAGCATACGTCAGAAGCCCTTGTGACGAGGTATGGTACAAATAATATGAGGTATGGTACAAATAAAGGAAACTAAATGAAGTCTCCCTTCCACGCTCGTACTCCAGCACTTTAGTCCTATATCCTTATTATTGTTATCCATCTTTCTCCGCATGTAGACCCCTCTCTTATAGAAGATAGTATTATTGTCGTGTGAATCAATGAACATTCTCAATTTTAAAATAGAGAATATTCAGACAGATAAATACATATAAAGCGAAATGAATCTATCGTGCTTCCAGTATCTCAGACTAAAAATGTTTTATTGGTGAAAATATCGATGCATACTTTACATATCTAGAATCTTTACGTTGTGATGTCACTGTTCGCAGCAATACAACAGTTAGTAAATGTTACTCGGTTTTAATAGTTTGAGTTGTAATGGCATTAGAGGGATCCCTATTGATTATATTTCATTATTGATTTAGATTAATGTATATATACGTGACTGATATGAATATGTGGGTCCAAGCAGGCTTATGAAAGGACGGATCTGGGTTTAACTTGATCCTAAGAAACAAATGTATCGTTAGGTAGGTTTGTTAAACTTCATGTACTTTGACATACTAGGAAAATTAAAGGAGAGATGACTACTTAAAAGTTTAACTAAAAGATTCAATTTAAGGTTTTCATTTCATTTTTAAGAAACGTCCTTTTTACCATCCTCTGTAAGTACAATATTATGAATAAGCAGCAGCATTATGATACAAAAAAGTCAACGGGGAATCTGAACTAATAATGGCTTTAAAATATTTGTAGTATTTCTTTCGTATTTTGAATAACGGCTAAATAAAAAAATTAAAAAACAGTCTCGACAAATCTCGAAGGAGCCTGGGCCCGAGGGGGGGGGGGTGTTCAAAGTACCTAGTAATGTGGTTGATTTTTTAAAATTCACCACCCGGCAAATTAACTAATATTGTGTCTTCATAATTATATTCAAGTGCTGACGATACTATAATGCAACATCCGGGCCTTGTATTCTCACATGGTCCTTATTGTTATTAGTACTCTTTGCATCAGAACCATTCAATATGTCTGCATCATATGGTATAAGAAACACTTTGATGTAGTTGAGTCCATTTACGTCCTGATTCCGAGCCTAGTGCGAGACCACTTGGTTCGAGTATGGTACTCTTGAGTCCGAACAGCGTTCTATAAAGTTTATGAGCAACCCAAACCAAGTCCGAGTCCAGCTAATATATATAGACACAGCAATGACGAGCTCACGCGGTTTCTGCCTATACTGGTCTAATAGACACACAGGGCGTATCGGTGACATAAACCCACTCTAAATATTCCTTAATTTACAGACCGTCGCTTCCTGGTCTAAATGTTCCTTGTCTAACGTTGAACAAAGAGGGTCTTATATAAGAAAACTGATGATGTGCGCATGTACAAACTTCCAATTAAACATACACAAACCCATGGTAAATCTAGAAAGAAACAATTTGTGCAGGGATTATTATATTTCACGTTTTTTTTTTCAATGATAACGTATCTAGACTAGTCTATTTAATTCTCCCCTTGTGTCTCTTATTTGATGTGTTCGTCATACAACTACATTTCCCAAACTTTCATGGCTATCTCTACAAGATCAACAAAACGATATAAACAGAATATCTAAGACGAATGGGAATGGGGGAGGGGGGGGGTTAACCAATATGATGCTTTGTGGGCTAACCAAGGGCGGCGGAAGCACTTTTAATCTGGGGGGGCACCGACATCAAAGGGCACTTTGCAGAAATTCGATTAGACTGATGCAGCCTTATATTTAGTACCCTTTATAACTCTTATTGTATTATCTTATTTGCGTATACACATCACTCCATCAACACCCCCCCCCCCCTCAAGGAAAATATGCATACTAGCACTGCAATGTGCAAATTGGGAAACAAGTAACAAGTTTTCTTTTGAGACAAAATGAGGTGAAATCATGCTAGTTGCTAATGTAGGAATCTTCCGAATTAGAGTTTATTTCTTGTTAATATCTTAACAATTTTTTCCATTCGAAATAGCTTTGAGTTTGACCCACAGAAATTCATTAAAAGTCAGGGGCGTAGCCAGGATTTGCAAAGTTGTATGCGCGACTATCTGAGCGGAGCGCCACCATCGGTTGGCGCGGAGCGTACAAGAAATTTTTATTTACAAACCCCTCAGATGGCCGGAAACGGCCCTTCCCGAGTGTTCATTCTGGTTCCCTGGCCTCTTGCTAACTTGAGACACCTCAATTTTTATGTAGAAAAAGGGCACATTTTTAACCTGAGGAAAAGTGGGGGGGGCACGTGCCCCCTGTGCCCCCCCGGTTCCGCCGCCCTTGGGGCTAACCAATATAATGCTTTATTTTTGCAATGACATCGATACATCCACGATGTTCTGGGGTCTATCTTTGAATACTGCCCTCTTTTCCATTCTCGTGAGAAGTTCATCGTTATGACGTCACTCAGTGTTTGACGACGTCACTCAGTGTTTAACGACCTCACGCAGTGTTTGATGACGTGACTCAGTGTTTTTAATGACGTCACTCAGTGTTTGATGACGTCACTCAGTGATTGATGACGGGTTTAAAACTAACTTTGTCTTCCCTATAAAGCTGATGTATATACTCATGTTATTAAGTCAGTGCATCTTACATTGACGAGTCTGTCTCCTTTATTGACTTTAGTGTGTTCAATGTAGATGTGCGTTTACCTGCCAGGAATAGTTTACTGTGATATTTGTGAAGATGTATCATTCTTACTTATATATCGTTTGTTCGCCATATTATATTTTCCTGAAATTCCATTTCAAAATCTCACGAAATGTAATATTTCTCTTCCTTTCAGACCTGTGACGGTAAGGGCAATCTTCCAGGAGAAGAGGTAAGAGAGACACAGATTCATGGTCATGTAAATTATTAACGGTAATTTTGATAACAGACAAAGAGGTATAACTAAATGTGAAAAAAAATAAGACAAAGGAGTATTATATATTGTTTCTCATCAGGGGAAAAGATTTATAATTATCGTGTATCGAACAGGGAATTCAAATAGCCCAGTTACAAGTTTATGCCTCGTAATGATGATAGCACTGTTTACAATGTCAAGTTTAGATGCGGCCTAAATAATCTTACTTCCGCACACACGGTCAAAGTAATGCTAAACTAAGAAACGGATAGACTTTAAAATAAGTTTAGTCAGGTGTTATGGTGTGTTACAAGCCTCATACAATATTGAAATATAACTTTTAAGCGGTAAATCCCCTCCCGCCGGTAGATGCTTCATGATTATTTTATTTCACTCTGCTTTAGTGCATATCATAATTCGTTATCAATACCAAAAGTATCAAAGAAGATATTTATAAATTTCTTGTAGAAAATTCTTTGTTTATTAATTTTTACGTGAATTTTTTTCACAGTTTATTAACCGTGAAAGGAACTGATAAAAAAAAAAAAAAAAAAAAAAACATTTGGAATTTCACTTTTATAGGGTAACAGTTTTCTCTACACACAAAGTTCTAACTGTAGAAGTCTATACTCAAATCTCCCATAAATCTCTATTCCGGTATTTTTTAATATAATAAAATCATTCCCTTTGATCGGGGAGGGGTTGGGGATTGTTTAGGAAGGTATTCGTTGGGTAATAGCACCATGAATCATTGTGAAACGAGAGCATACACTGTGTCATAAAATCACTAACTCGGAGCGAACTGTTGTTATATGACATATAAAGAAACTAGTAAAAGGGAACGGTTGATGTTTAGTGACTGAGTGATGACGTCATACCGTAATCCCTTACAGAGTGGATTAAATGGAGGAGGGGTGCATCAAGTAAGTTCCAGTTCGGGTCCGTGTATATAAAAGACATGATAGCAACGGCGTATGTAGCTAACGACACTATAGTGATTTGGATGAAGCTGCGTGCATGAGAGTTGACTCTCTTCCAACATAAACTTAAAAAATACATTTATTGATCGATATACTTCCCAAATGTGTGTCAGTTCAAAGCCTCAAGTAAGTTTTCGAGATGGTTTACGCTGGTTCATATCTCAATTATTTTACTATTTATTAGCACAACCCTGGTACAGTTAATTTTTTCACGGTGGTTTTTATATATATATTTTTTTTTGCAATATGAAATTTAATTTCTGAATATTGTACCAAACCTTCTAATGTTAGTCAAAATGAACTAGCAATGAATTGCAATTATACATATTTTGACACTATATTTTATTTAAAAAAATAAATGAAAACATTGATCATTAACATGTCGTTGCCTAAACACATTTACAAACAGGTGACACATATAACACCAACTAAGGAGGTTCCATGTTGCTTTTTATTTCAATTTGTTACATTATATGTCTGGCTTATCCAGCTAACAAATAATGTTGTTATGGGCGTTTAGTATAATGTCAACGTTTGTTCAGAATGAACATGAAAGCTGATTTCAAGGCACGTGTTATCTTTCTTCGTAGGGCTCATTTTAATTACTTGCAAATACGACGTTACAGTACAAGTGCAGCTAAGGTGTATTAATGCTACATTAGCATTGTATATACATTGTACTAAGGGAAATTGTGTGTGTACTCACCATGCAGGCGACGGATGAGTTGACGTGATGAAGTATTTCTCCTGAAAGGCAGAAAACTAGCGTCTCGTAGTTCCATTGTTTCAAGGCTGTGGGAGGGAGGATTCGTCCGACTAAGTTGTTTAAAACTAGAGTATGTTAACCAAAGTTAAATGAAAAAGTTAAATTAACAACACCTCATCCCTCTTCATGGACGTCTTTTATCCACCAACTTTCTTCGGCGAAGTTAAGAAGTCACTCATAGTTAAAATCGTTGTAATACATCTTGACATATAGGGTCTGTAGAAATATTGGGCCAAACGGTAAGGTGTTACCATGGAGATACAGGAACAATATCAATTAATAACCTAGATCTATAGCTATTTTCATGTTCATGCATAAAGGATGCAAATTGCCCTTGGATGTCGAACGTTAACCCGTCAAAATGTTAACAATACTTACATAAACAGCGGTCAGTTTAATGGATCAAACTCAGGTTACCTTCAGAACGGAGTACATTGGTCATTTTAACACCTTAAGAATGCTGCACTATTCACCATCTCCTGAACTCTTACCTTTCTATTGCATAATTACATGAGCCAATGTCCAATTTGATTTGGCTCCTACATTTGTGAATTCTTAAGAAAAACACATAATGAGAGATGAGTGACCTGGATATGGTTCTGTAACGATTAAATTAATGTTTGAAAGGTATTGTCGAACTTTCATAACAATGAGAATGTTAAACTTTACAATATAATTGAAAATGGATACTCAGCTTGACTGGATCAGCTTATAAACAGGACGGAACATTTCCCTTTATCGCACCGATGTGTGATAGTACATTGGGTTGCATTGATTGAGTCATCGTGATATCAAGGGGAAATTCCCTGAATAGGTCATTTGATTGTTACCGGCAGGGAAGAGGGTGGGATGTGGCGATTAGTGAACTGATTCTTGTACAGTAATCCTATTTTACACGTAAACCTTTTATATAGATTGGGAAAGGATTATATCCTCTTGCTATGAGTCAATATGGGTTGACATATGCTATTCATTTTGTTATTTATATACATATTTGGAATATTTCAAGCAAACAGCAGAACGTTTTTATAGAATTCAATCTTCACAAATCCTTTCGAGCATGGAATCAGAGCGACCACATCATAGGTGCCCATGGTTGCATGGATTAAGCTTTCATGTGTATATCATGTTCAGTACTAAAATATTTGCAAGACGTACTCGTTAGGAATCCCTAATATAATAACTGAAATAATAATAATGAACAGGACAACAATTTCCAAGACATTTGAAACATGAAGTTTTATGTCACATGACTCGATTTATCTGAAATAACACTTTAAATATGGATGCATATGATGATTTACAACATTTAACTATATACTGCATTGTCTTTGTTTATGTGTTATCTTATGCATATTCATTACTTATATTTTTCCTCTTGTTTAGGGATTCCATTACAAGAGTTACCAGTTAGGCTTGGCGAGTAGGCGCAAGTAACTGTAAGTCAATACAGCTGAATACTCTCTACCATAGTATTTAAACTTGTATTTGTTTACAGTGATTGTCGGCTAACTTTAGTTGTAAAATCTTCATATATTAATATTAATCTCCATCAGTAACCATAATTTGTATTCCGATATCTGTGATTATCTATTTTATCTGGTCACTAACACCATCTGCCTCAACTATACTTGGTTTTATTATATATTTCATAAACAAAGCTGATCCCTTATTAAATGTATGGATAATGAGTAATAAGTTACTTCCATTAACAAAAACATCGTTCGCTTGCTTCCCGTGTTGCAGTGTTTTGTTTAGCCGATGGGTTAAATTACTTATTGGATCGTGGTATTGTTGGCGCTTTTTTCCAGGAGGAGGAGTATGCTTAGGTATCACTTCCCCATTATTCTACTAATAAGTATACTTTTTGACCAATTATTATGATACCAATATAACCTGATATATATCATTTTATCTTTATTTTACAGCTCAATGCAAACTGCATGTTCATCTGGCGTTGCCAATTATCAGCAGGACCATGACGTCATTCACTCAATTCTAAAATTGATGCAGTAATTTTAGTGAGAAAGAATCTAATAAAAATTTAGGTTGTAAAACTGTTAATATCTCCCAAATACTACAAACAGTGCCAGTTAGAGCTCCAGTATAATACACATGTAACTAGTCCAGTATTATTGTGACGTCATCAAATGCCTATATTCTCAAGACAATGTAATGGTTACTTGATGAAGACTGTAACTTTGACATTCATTGTAAATGGATCTTGTAGAGAGGTATGGTTGTACAAATAATATTAATAATTCCATATACAATAAAGAAGTGAAATTGGAAAGAGTTCTGTTTAATTTAAATTTGTTTTAAAGGATTACTTACGGCGGAATTTCAGTTTTTAATTGTTATAATCCAAAAAGGAGTGTTATTAACTTTTATGGTTCATCGACGACATCCATCAACCACTACTGTATAGGAGACTATATTTTCTTGGATATCAACTATTGAGAGAAGGAAGAAAGAGAGCACAATCCCGATCTTACTCTCTGTGTGTACGTGGAGGGGCGAGTGGGGTGTGAAGGGGAGGGTGTTGGAGGGGTAAGGTTAGACCTACCACATTGGTGATCAAGTAGATGTTATAGTAGTTATTTGCACCACCACCAAAACGCTAATTTGTAGAACGGGAATTAAACGGTAATGTGCATGTATTATTTTCTAATTTTGTTTTTTCCTAATATGTAACAAAGTTATCGTTACTTTTGTAAATTAAGAGAAAGGTTTGTTTACCTACTCGTGTGTCCCCTTTGCTACTCAGAAAATTAATTACACGTCTAATTATGTTAACATTTCTAAACTTATTATTTTAAGCAGACATGTTTGGAATGCTTTGGTTAAAATATGTACATACTGTATCCACATACACTGGGAGTGCATGATTAAACTTGTCTTCGTTCTTCCTTCTACTAAATGTTGATGTAAACTGTGACGTATCGCTTACGTAATGTCTAAAATCTAACAAAGAATAGAGCCACATTATTTGTGTCAATGTTAAGACTAAATGACATTCATTGGTTATCTACAATATCATTGTGTCATTAAAATCGATCTACAAGAACTTAGAGGTGATATTAATCAATATCTGTGACATGTTTTTTTCTTCATTTCTTTCTGTTCCTATGAATTATCGTTCTCAACATGAAGACAATAATATGACGTCATATTATATGATTTAAAATAACAAATGTATATTCTGTATATTACGTAACTGAGACTTCAATAACTTCAACTATCAATACTTTAATTTTATTATTCTATTATTATTATTTTAAGCTTCGCTTTATTATCGTTTATATTGATTTATAATATGTTTGTTTCAAATCATCATTTTAATAATTTATTTTGTTATCAATTTTACCTAATATCCTATTTGTTGTATTAAATGATCCCATCAGCGCACGAAGAATATAACATGAACGCTCAAAATAGTTCACCGACAAACAAACATACAACAGTTTATATTTAGTGTTAACACTAACTCTTCGCAAATAACAGTCAAGTTAAGGATGCTTTGATCATGCGCAGTTAGTTAAATCTCTCCAGGTATGATTCAATGACGTCAATATAAGATTAATAACATTACTACAGAAATTAATCAGATAGACATGTTTCCATTATTGTTAGCGCTTTTAATGGAATTCATATTATTTTTCATTTGCTTACTTTTACATTATAAAAAGTGTCTGTTAAAGTGTTCCTTACGTTTTGACTCAAAAGAGACTGTAACGTCGATAACCTTAACAAGTTTGTAACAAAAGTGAACTTGAAGCAAACAGGTGTGATGTCATAGCAGGTGTGATGTTAGATGATGTCAAGTGTGATGTCACTGACAGCAAAATGTTATTTTTTTCATGTTTTAACTTCCTTGGTTTAACTTTGGGTTGGAAAAGATTCCAACTTTGTTTTAGGGAATGTGACAATGACGATACATAGTTTAGTACATACCAATTTTGAAAAAGAAAATTAGACTCCCCCTTTATCGAAGGCAAAGAGAACCTATGCGATATTGAAGTCGTGTGTCTGTGTGTGCTTCTGTGACAAAGGCTTGGGTCCGCGATAACTCAACAACGGAGTGATGGATATTTGTCATACTTGCTAAATGTAGATGTATTTTAGTAAAGAAGGTATGCCCTATTTGTTAGCACTGACTTTATGAATTTAATGAGGTTATGCACTCCTGGACCCGATCTTGTGGGCCCCAATATTTTTGGGAACGTTTATGCGCAAAGTTTTATTGGGCCCAACTTTTGGGAACGGGCAACATTTTATATTGCAATAACTCCACAACCTTCAAGTACATCAGATTGTATCCAAACTTGGAATACAGTTGTTGGTTAATAGCTGGTACATGTGGCCATAAATAGTATGATTCCGTATTGGGTGATGACGTAAAACACTTTAATATTCCACTAATCAAGGAACAATAGTGACCGTTGGACTCTTGTTAATATTTCATCTTCTTCATTTACCTTCCGTTGTTATTATGGTCCTAAATCAAGCCATGGCTGTTAAGACAATACGATCACGTGAGCTTACATTATTTACCAAGATTGCATAAGATAATAACGCTGGTAATTTTCTGTACATTTAGTAATCATGAAAAACAATGTTATGCTCTCTGTATTTCATTTTTCGTTTTTATTTTACTGCATCTTTTAAAGTTTCTACTTGTTTGTGAGATTAAAGGAGAATCAAACCCAACGATCATTTTAATATCATGTGATAGGTAAGCTACCGATCATATTAATATGACATGATAGGTAAGCTATCGATCATATTAATATTACGTGATAGGTAAGCAATCGATCATATTAATATTACATGATAGGTAAGCTATCGATCATATTAATATTACATGATAGGTAAGCTTTCGGCGAGCAAGCCACTTTTGGTCACTTAACGCATTTGAGAAAAAAATTACATCTGAACTTGGAGATACCGTTTCTATACAATACTCGTAGATTTTAATAAGTTTTGAAATATTACATTTTGTCTTCATTAATTGCTTCATATACAGTCT
The DNA here is from genome assembly GCF_037975245.1 of Apostichopus japonicus. Taxonomy (NCBI): domain Eukaryota; kingdom Metazoa; phylum Echinodermata; class Holothuroidea; order Aspidochirotida; family Stichopodidae; genus Apostichopus; species Apostichopus japonicus. The sequence continues at coordinate 6,114,868 of NC_092567.1, forward strand.
TGTTTTATAAGGTATATAAACAGAAGGTTAAACAGTTATTGTTTTAGCATTACATTATTTTGGCGTAGTAAAGCTGAAAAAATTATGTGTATATCAAGTCATCCTTAAATACAAGTATATACTCTTCATTTTATTCTTTCATTGTTATTTGTATGCTCGTTATAAATGATTCTACTGGTTTCATTTTATTTCAGATATTCTTTATTACTTTTATGCTCTGATATTTTCCTTCGATTTAGAACAATTCTAAGACTATATCTAATACTTGCTCTAATTATTGTTACATTTACTCATTAATTGTAAGATAGAATTCTATTTCAACCATTTATTAATTTTTCTTTCTTTCAAGATTTAGGTGCTTTCTTTCGTTCCTCCTATTTCCATTTTATGAATTAATCTTTGATATTACTCACGCGTATTACAGTGAATATTAGAAGAATTTCGTTCAATTTCATCGTAATAACAATGTCTAGCTGTCTACCGTTATACCATTGATTGTGTTACTCAAAATTATAATAACCTTGTCTTAGACATTAATTAAATAACAATGACATGTTTTGTTTTTTTAATCCAGTTCTTTGTTCCATTATTATTATCTCTAATGATGTTTCTTTGAAGACAATAGGAACACGTGACTTATTAAAGTAAGATTTTAACATGATTATAACGAAGATAATGTTCTGTATATTTAAGATGAAACTTAAAAGCAATGATCTGCTCTCCATACATATGTTTCATCTTCTTGTATCGTTATTTTACTACTCATTATTATTGTTGCTGATTGATGATTAATGAATATTCATAATTTCTTCATTTTAATTAAGTTTTTGTCGTATTTGCTTCAACCCAATTGGATATTATGAAGCCATAAAGTTTACCAATATAACCCAAGCCCTGTCACGCAAAATTTAATATATTTACATAACTACAAACACATATTAGCATATATATAAGGATATATTTATCCCTTTATTATGTAATTCTTCCTAGTATCTTCCGTATTTCTGCATGTAAGTACAAATATACAATTTTTACAACCAAACACACTTGTTCCCTTTGAGGCGATTCTGAGTCTCTCATTGTGATACAATCACAACCGATTCATCCCGTTTATCTGTTACTATGTCATAAATTCATATCGTAGGATCTTATCATGAAATTATTGATATCAACATTGTTATCTCCATGTAACATGTAGTCTATGAACTAACTTGTAATATCAACCTCTAACTCTGTTCTGCCCTGCATCAAGGTCACACAGAAGGTTATGGCTATACAGTAACGATCAACATAGGTGGGGCTGGTATATTTGCAGTTGAGATAAAGAAATTCTTCTTCTCCTGATAAAAGTGTCGCTATCGCTCTATGTGCCGTAAATTTAAGCTTTCTCTTCAAGTTCATCCCAAACTTTTCTAGAAACAAGTGTTGGTCCCTCCTGACTTCAGATGACCTTCGACAGAAATTTAGTGAAACCGGGAGATAAAATATGTATAAACTAGGTATGATTCTGGCCAAGTTACGTAAGTCCAAATATAATTTGATTTCATTCAAACCAAACTAGAATCTGGTTAGAATTGTTTAGCTACTCCAAAGACTTGTTTTTATCTGTAATTCAAAAGCAGAATATTTTGTCTCACAATTTAAAGAATGATTCTGTATCGTTTTATTTCTATGACTGAGGAAATGGCTTCTTTCATCCTTCATGGTGTGACTTTGTGGTCTGCAGTGCAAGAAATATATCTTCTCGTCAACAGGGCAGTTTATGGTATACCGCAAGCTGACATATTGTGGCAATTCATCCTAAGCAAGCGATAGTATCAGATTGATACAAAGTTCAGTGATAGGGTAATGATTGTTCCTAGTTATTTGTTTTATGTGTTTAATTAGTCAACGTACTGATAATGATCATTAAATTAATAAACAAATACAACATAACACACATCAAAGTTCAAGGTTGACAAAACGAAAGGTTCTCTCTATTTGCACGACGTTATTTGGTTGTATAACGAGAACATTTGACTGGAAAATTGGCTGATGTTATTTTACGTCAGTGTTTAATAAGACCACCTACTGATAATAAACACGTACATTGAAAACATGGACTAAGTTCAAGTTTAGCACACGTGAAATTTAGTTGATTGGCTGGGAAGTGGATGGGGTTGGGAATTTTGAATCATTAGCATATTTGACGTCATCATCAACTGTTGGCGTGTAAGATATGCATCAACATATATATTTCACGGGAAGATTAAAGTGGAGGTAAGGGGGAATGGGGGTGGGTGTATTGGTGTGCTTAAGGTCCATTATTTACCTGTAGTTCTGGGCTACATTTGCTTCAATATCGTACTATAAACAAAAATAAAACAATGTTGACGTATGTGAAGTATATTTTTACCCCTCTTTTGGGAGTTGGCGGGGAAAATTGTTTAACAAGAAGAAATTCTAACGCAAAAAGTTAGTTGATCCATTACGAGGGTGAGACAGGAACGGCATGGGTGTGAAAGGCTTCTGTGACCGGAAAGATGTTAAAACCCGATATTGTTTGGTTAGATTATGAGTGGAAATAATTTAACATTTAACGACGCTTTAAATTGTACTTTTGTGCTTATTTGTAACATTTTTTTTTCGTCTCCCTAGCCAAGTCATGTAAGGTTAACTCCTATGATAATATTATCAATCTATCTAACCATGTGGCTGTGACCGTACACCTGCTGATATGAAATAAACTGTTTGAACTAATGATACAGGATAAAATACATTTGTGTTATCTGAAACAAATTTAGTGTAAGATTTTACTGCTTTATTTACAAGCACTCTATCTGCATGCATTATTACATCGTGTAATGATATCTTAATTAACCTGAAGTTTCTCTTAAGAAAACGTTACTTTACACATCAGTGATGAAAAGAAAGTGTTCCGCTCTTTGTAAACCATAAAGCAACCGTATTACGACTTACCAAGAATGTTACCACAATCTTCAGATTATTGACAATTATATTGCAGACAGTCAAATAAGGTATATTGTTTTGAGTCGGTTAATGAGAGCAATTTATAAAGTACATAAAGCTTGTAACCTGTCGTCAGCCCAGAGATATTTTTTTCTAGATTAAATCCTTTGAAGAACTAAAGCTGAACTGGAAACATCCAAACTTTAATTTACTGTTTGTTTGAATTAAGTATAACAATTTTAACGAACAACTTTGCTACGGTTGTCCTGGAGCGAATAACATATTTATCAAAATCAACCGAATTATTTGATTTAAATTTACAAATAATATTATATTTAGCCTAAAACGAAATAGTCCCACGTTACAGACTAGCATTCAATCTAAAAAATGCTCTTAAAATAGTTTGCATTCAAACTGAAACCATTTCTGTGCTCTGACCTTAACAATATCAGCATTGATCGCCGCACAGTTTCTATATCTCCGTGAATAAATGGTACGAGCGCCCTCTAAAAGAATAAAGTTTGAATCGCACGGGAGAAGAACACAACTAACTTTTGATTATAACAAAGTTACCGTAGGATGAAGAATGTGGATTACGGTCAGGATAGTCAGAGTGAGGTTGTAGGATTATTTCGATCATCCATGTTAATTTGAGATTGGAAGGGCCGCCCTGACGTTCATTTGTTGTTGATGTTCACAATAATGAATATTCAAAGAACATAATGATATAAATATTAAACATCAAGAGAAACAAATGTGGAATCAGAGTAATATACAGCTTACTATGGTTAAAGCTATTTCCATTCCTTGGAGGTTGGGGCGGGGAGTTTTGAGAGATTAAAACCAATATGATTTCGTTAAACGTTGTGAATACAATACAATTACAGGCTAAATTTAGTTATAGCTAAACATTCGTTTGAACGATATGTTTATGATGGGAGTTAAAGGCCAAACTTGTTTTTTATGTACAGAATTTCAACACGATGACTATCGAAATATTGCTTTGCTACGGACACTTGGCATATATGGATACAAACGATTATTCCCGCTAATTATTCCATAATCTAGCATTTTGAACGATAAGCCTGCATAGTCGGTCGAAAAACCTTGATTAACGATGATAAACTCCGATTATTAACCAGACAATCTGTCAAATTTCTCGGCCTTTTGGCTAAGATCATGTGTAGTATCTGTTCCCTTCGGGAATGGTGATACACACCTGACGATGATCACACAGTCACAGTCCCGATGCAAGGGGACTGGGGCTGAGAGCGGATCAGTCGTTTGGTAGTTTGGTTTTCGTGCCCAGGTTCTTTCCTGGGTGACTTTTTCTTAAAAAGTATCTGTCAAATTTTTAACCGATTATCCAATTGTATTGCCTATAAGCTTTCATTTTCAGTTGTAAAACATGGAGTACCGGTTCAAAACAAGACCGGCATTGAGCAATGATCCAAATTTTCCGACAGAATCAAACTGGAATATATCATTAGTTGGTATTTTTCTTTGCCATACACGTGATTCAGGAATAATTTCGACATGCGAGCAATTATCCGGTAAGATTAGCATAACAATACGAGTAAATCCCATTCTGAATGAGAAGAAAACCGCAGGTGGCTTTAGCTTTGTTTAGCATTCCAAGGACAGATGTTCTGTTAGTCATACAGCATTGTATTAAGATAGCTTGAATAGATTCGCTGCTTGTGCATCAAATCCAACATAAGCAATTGAACGTACGGGGACTGCTGGTGACAGTTTAACCATTTAGTTAAATAATAATTACTTCAAATGCATCAATTAAAAGACACTGCAACCTTCCCATCGTGCTCTACATCCATGGACATGTTTTTACAAAATTTCTCGTTGGATCAATATCGCAGGATTTACCATGCGAATATTTCGCAATGATTTCGTAATCCAAAGTGATGTAACATGAATTCAGGATCAATAGTTTTCAGAGACCTATACATATTTTCGAGGGTTGCAAAAATGATTCCTTGTGAAGGAGGATTCAATTTTTCGAGAGGATCACTTTAGTTTTATACATGTATACACTTTAAACTATATAACATAACGATAATCATGATCAGGTGGTGAAGTTCGAACGTAATTTTACCTTCCTGACTTTCTGAAAGTTTTTGGAGATTAACAGATATTGGATTTCAAAGTATTGTCCCGTTGACCTCTCGTCATCCCATGTGAGTACACATTCCAATGAAATCTTTGCTAATATTGATAATCTGGAATAGACGGTATTAGTTTAAAAACTAACAACAGTTAACTTCTCCAAGACATAGGTTATTGTCACATCAACATCCAGAAACAGTATTCAGAATAAATAACTTTAACTAGCCCATTATTTTTTTTTTAAAAGAAGCAACTTTTAATGACCTTCATTATAATTATTTTTGATAAACATTTAAATTAAAATATCGGCTTAACAAGTAACAATCTAAATTTTGTTACGGTAAAAAATGATGTTTTGAACATCCTCCGATGATCAATCACGACCCAAGCCCAAAGTGAACAATTATAATAAAGTGAATTATGTAAGACAATAGTCATTCACTTTCTTGATAGAGGCTGAATTAGTTAGTGCAGTCATTGTCTGTCATTTGTACACAGAAACCAAAACAAATACACATTGACCTGTGACTGATTCCTTTGCGTAATTAAAGTAAATTAGTCATCATTTCCAGGGTAAGAAAATCGTTTCTTGGAAACTAAATTATAGAAAAACCTAACTTGATATTACAAACGAATTAAACTAATTATCAAACGAACTATGTCACGCTAATGCATCAATTAATCGCCTTTCACTGTTTTGCGTAATTCAATGGCGTTAAGTACCTTCCGTCAAAAGCTCGGTCTAAATCATTTCTTTAATATGGTAATAACAAACTGTCTCCGTGAAAACATAATGTCCAGGCAAGTACAATTATATTCGTGATGTTCAGTTTATTCGAAATGTTTAAAGCACCAATGTAGTCTATACCAACCATTTACTGCTTTTTCTCTACGAAAAATTCTTGACCAACCTTCAAAATAATTTTCAATTACCAGAATTGATTTTGCCACCATTTGAATATAAATTGCTGTCATTGTGAAAATGGAAAAGCCCAAGTTTATATTCTTTAGTACCATCATTATAAAATGTATGAAATATTAAAATATCTTTACAGGGATTAAAAAGCAGTATAGCGCATGCGCCAATTTGGAGACATTTCCCCTTCTTTACTCATAATGCTTCTTAAAAATTTGACATTCTCGTGTAATATGATCGAACCATCGACTATATGATGTTGTTGAAGTATCAAACTAAGCCGCAAATTAATATCAGAGAGATCCCTATCAGTAGTGTTCCATCAGTGTTATCAATAACAGAACATACAGATCTAAGCGTCACTAAGTTCCGTATTCCAACATGAACATACATACGTTTTTATCCACGGCACTGAAATTAGTTGACAGTGGTAAAATGTCGAAAGTTATTTCCATTATGATGATAAAATGATTACTTCCTGAAACGTTTATTTTAATTTTCCTTTTTAATCATAATATTATTAGAAATTAGGCTCATGCTGCATCAAAACAAAGTATGTCGGCTGTAGTTTCACAGCGTTGTAAATCTACGAAAAGTTCGATCGAATTATCTTTGCTGGTACCTTCGGTTCTATTTCTTTTTCGTAACTCAATAAAATGACGGCTATTGCAAGCTCATCACCACGACTCAATAGAGATGCAGAACTTTAGGGTTGAGAACGTGACTGCTGGTGGAAGAGGATTGAATAGTTATCAATGGTATCAGTTTGACGTCATATTATCAGCATACTTTATAGTCTTCGCTTCCGAATTCTTATTTCCTGGATGAAGTTCATACGTATGATGTTTATCTTTGGATATTTAATATTAAATATGATTGTTGAAAGAACATCATTTAAATTATATATATTTCAATGTACATTCTTAACTTACGGAGCCTTAGACATTAAATTGCTAAATACACGTTATCAGTTAGTAACGATTCTGCCTAAATGCCGCAGTTTGTGTTGAATTTCCACCTTCAAAAGTACAACAACGTACCTACATAACCTAACATATAATATACTGCAATCTACTTAAATCACTCCAGAACGATAAAATTAGACAAAGAGTGTAAGAGTTTGCACAATAATGCATAATTGATCTTTAATATTTGCTATCATATTATATCGTAAAGCCATTTATTATCACTGGCTTATCTAACAAAACTCTGATAAGGTAAGATCACCCAGGCTCCATTAAGCATCACGTTATATTGTCCGTCATATACTCAGCTCGTTCGGTTATCAAATTCAAAGTAACATGACGGTGAATAGAGGATCAATATGAATATTGATAACCATTAAAAGCATAGCTCGTATGATACATGATACAATCTGATCATATAACAACTATTTCGATTATATTGATAAACATTCCTCTTCCTTTTATAAAATTTGACCCAAGAAAGGTTTAACTATCAAAATAAGTTCATCTTCTCCGAACTGGGTTTAAATTAATGACGTCAGCACTGGACACAAATGTCTGAACTAATTTTGTAATTATAAACGTTCATCGAATGGAAACGGATCCGATCAAACTTGATCTGTGAAATCTGCTCTTTGTGTTTCTTTGCCATTTCTTTTTGTTCTGCTATAACAAAGCTAGTGGGGTGAAGGAGGGGGTGCAATGGGGTGCAATGGTGCGCATAGGCGTCGCAGACAGAAGTGCTCCATAAGAGCCCTCCTTCTTTCCATAGTTACAACTTTGAGAACTTTTTTTTACCGTCAAGTCAAAGGCACCCTCCCCCTATCCATATAGGTCATGCCACTGTTATCGTATAATTGTCAACGCTATAAATATGTACGTTACCTGTGTCCTTTTCCGCCTAAAGTGTGGGATATTATTAATAGTGGTCGCTGTTTCAATTATATATTTTTCTATCTAAACTGTACATGTTGTAAACCACAAAAATACCACTGCTGTCAGCATAGGTTATTTTTTAATATTTTATATATTTAGTTTTGAGAAATGACAGTTTAAACAGCTGACGTCATCAATAAAAGTGACTGGATTATACAATCTAGTACAGAGACCAGGGGCGTCGTGCGAAAATAAATTTTTGGGGGGCCCGTGAGCAGGTGATGACTATCTAAGCGGAGCGCTACCACGGGTTGGCGCGCAGCGTACAAGAAAATTTTTCGTCTGGCAGACCGCTCAGATTGCAGGAAACGGCACTTCCCGTGCTTTATGGCAGTAAGCAACACCCCTAAAATTGATCAAAATTTACGGCAATTTTTTTTTATTTTGGGAAATATTCTCGAAGGAAGTGATCGCCATTTATTCCTCAGTTTACCAATTCCTCGTCTCACAGAAGCGCCCAAAATTGAAGACATTTTTGTGTTGGCTGATCCATGATTGCCTCCCATGCCCGTGAGAAGTGGTGACTGGGTAAAGAAAAAGCGATGCCGTTTGAAAACATGGAAAGCGAAAGTAGCGAAACCTAAGGTAAAACGTGCGATAACGAAGTGATTATTTTCCAGGTTAATTGTGACTGTATTTGAAATGATTATTATTATTCATTTTTTCAAAACTACCTATCAGATCATGAGGAAAATTTATCCTAGTGGACCTTTTAGCGAACTGATTGCATTACTTAAGAAGAAGTTCACATGGAGTCCCATAATCTCTGTTCACTACATTTATCTTAACTTTCCGAACTTTGTTATAGGCTTAGAAAACAATTAAAAAATTTGCCATTTTTTCATGGAAAATTGACTGACTTTGGCAAAGGTAACGGGTTGCCCTTACTCTGGAAATACGTATATATAATATTGTTCAACGATGGCAGCGTTGATGGCACATTTGGTTCATTAGTTATCAACCAGTAATTATTTAACTGTTTCGATTGACTGAATATCAACAATTAACAACCATTGACCAAGCAGTCTCGTAGGCCCTAGAAGAAATTCAGTTGCTGACACTGTTCGAAAACACTTTTTTTTTTAAATTATGACAACATTTTATGACACCTTTGACAAAATTTAGTACATATTTGTCACGCATAAATTGAAACTTATTCAAATAGTGTTGAAAATTATCAAATTTATTTATACAGACTTTAAATGAAATATCACAAAAAAAGACAGAAAAGGAAAATATAAGAAGAACTCCAAAAAAGTGTAAACAATATTTAAAGTATTACAAATTATGAATTCGTTTGCTCTGATAACTTCACATTGTCAAGAAACAATGAAACTTCCAATGACGTAATTCATCAATCACTACGTCATCAGTATGTACGACCATCTTTCTCATGGACGTCAATTGGTTAAAATCACAATCAATAAAATATAACAATGTTAACTAATACACAATGATGTCAATTTGTTTTTAATCTGTATATCATATACCACGTACACTCGATAATTAGGAGAGCCTGTTTTACTTGTATTGTGCTTTATTTCCTTACCATATTTTTACATAATGGCCTTAACTTTTATATAACGTATCTGTTACGTAATGTCTTGAATCATTACTTATGACATTATATTATAATTTGCCAATGTTCACACTAAATGTCATTTTCTAATTCGCTGCTTACCTGGAAATTTCAACAACTGTTCCAAATTGAATATAATTTCATAAAAAATTATATCTTTCCTGGAAATTGTCTTAAACTCTTTTAAAAATATTAGGATTGTGGTACTAAAGAAGTGGAAATTTCGAAATAACAGGTCCATCTTTTCACTTTTAATATCCAATTTGCATTTTTTTTAACTCAAACTTTCACTACTATATTTCAAACTTTCGCCTATTTTCTCTAACTTTCGACTTTAAGATGGCAAAGTTTAAAAAAAGTATTTCGACTTATTATCTTAACATATTGGTTTTTTTTATTTAATAATTCGGCTTATTCCTTATGATATCGCCTTAATACCTCACCAGTTGAACTATGTTATCTCAGAATATCAACGTTTCTTGATTAGATTGGTGTTATGTAATAAGGTGGTAAAGAAAGGACCACATGGATAAACTGTTGACATTTCGACTTAGTATGCGAAAAATGTGTTAACCGATTATGAAATATGTAAAAACAAGTTATACATTGATATAGAGGCTATGAGTATTTCATCTACTTGATATAGGCTCAGATGGTTTGGTTGTTCTTATGCATATCTCTGGTATGAAAATGAAGATTGTGAGCAACATATTTAATAGGGCGGGCACAAGGATTTACTGGGAGAGCAATTGCCCATTCAGTTAGTATGTTATTTACTTCGCTGGTGTCAGGTTCTGACCAAGTCATGTATATTACACATTATAGTATATACCTCGGTCTCACTAAGAGATGTGTGTGACCATAATCATATGTCCGCTACGAGCTATAATCTTGTCTAATGTATAAATTCCTGATGTAATTGTTGTGACATGTTACATTTGTTTTGCTTTGTAGTATAAGACCCTACAGGCCGTATCACAAACTACAATTGTTAAGAATAGATACAAGGAGAGTGAATTTAAATTGCTATTCATTTGGCAGAGTGTTTCTCATATACAAGACAGTACCAATGTACTTAATAAAACCTTTACATAGATTGTCACCGAGACAACGCTCAATGATTGCTGAACAACGTAGTCGGAGGTTTTTTACACGTTTATTTGCACACGTGGTTAAACAGGACCACGGTTAAACCATAAAGTAAAAATATCTAAACATTCATCTACAAACATTGGTCAACCAAACACATGAATTTGCACAAATCAAAAATACAGAATAACATTTCCTCTTATAAATAATGCACAAACAGAAGAAGTATAGCAAATAACATTTGGTAACATGAAACACAAGGCATATAGTAAGATTAACAACAATCACCTCCTTAATAATAGTAACGCTCAACTTACCATCGCTGACGGGTAAAACTAGCCGCACGACAAACTGCGATATACAGAGGCATTCAGGGGTTTACTGCAGCTTTTGGGGGCTTACGGCGGCATTCTGGAGAATCATAGAATACCAATAAAAATAATAACCTCTCGAGAGATACTCCACGAACATGATACTTTGACTCGAGATACTCTTACAAATAAGCAACGCAATAAATACACGAAAAGGCAACAAAGATTGTACAAAGCATATAGCAAAATCACATTAAAAGCAAATCTCAAGAATGCGATATTAAAGAAGTATACAATTAGGATATCTACCCCTTTAATGCCTTTATAAAACATATATAGAAAACATATTACTTAGGATTTCACTATGAGAGCACATGCGACGCCACTGCACCATGAGAGGAATGAAGCATGTAACTACGTAACACTCACATAATACGTAAGTATTCGTCGATTACGTAAGTATGCGAAGCAAGGAGGTGGGTATAAAAAGTCACACCCTAACCACCTAAACACCATTGGGGTAGGGCAGCATTGACTTTTCCCCGATTTCGACCAAGCGGAAATTTCCCTTTAACCACGCTAAGGAAATAACACACATCGGCAACGATGACATAGATCATTAGTATGTTGCTTCCAGGATAAATTTTCATCAATAATTAATCCTAAGTATTTTGTAAAATGTGATTTAAAAATATGAAATACTCTCAAGTGAAAAAAATATCGTAACATTAATGACTATTATTAAGAGCAAGGAAATTGTGTTGCTGGTTTGTTAAATGTGTAAAGTTAACGTGCTAGCGTCAAATTGCATCAATAAATTTACTAAACTATGTATTCTTATGTAATCTATTGTATTTGTCTAGTATCTTTATTTCTCCCGGGAGGGTGGTATTGGCAGGGTCGGTGCAGCTTCCCAGTACAGTCAGCTCCTCTCCTCTTAGTTTGGACTTTTTTTTTCGGAAAAGCTTCCATTCTGAAAATAATTTGCTTGTCTTTTCTTACGTTTACTGCATTGATTAAATACTGTTTATGTCTGTTTATATCCGGAATGATTCTGCTAACAAGCAGGATCAAGACTCGATCAGGTTCCCCCTACCCCCCCCCCCCCCCACCAAGTTAATCATTTGGTATTTTAAAGAAACTATTGCCAATGAGACTATAGCTTTGATCATTAATTCTGGTTGGAAGAGTAATAGAGTACGGTGGGATTCGTCCAACACGGCAACATACGTCAACGTTGTACTCAAAGACGAAGTCTTCTCTGTACAAACTCTTTCGCCAGCAACGGCAAATAGTTATTTTTCAAAAGGTTGCTTTTACTAACACCTTAGAGTCTGTATCGTTTATTAATTTATCAAAAACAACAAACAGGTAGAATAAAATTATCAAATGAATATTAAACTTCCGCTTGGTAATATGAAATTAGTAAATGTTAATAATGATATGTAGTTAACATGTCGTTATATGTTGTATAAATAACTGCTTGTACCGCAGAAGACGTATGAGGAACACATGTATTTGTTAATGTATCATAAATAAGGATTTCATTCGACTACTAAACAATTATATTACCTGACAACCTTACGTATTACCAGTTGAATCCCTCTGTCAAATCTAACGAGGAACAGGTACGACCCTTGCTATGTTATCTGCGAATTAATAACGTCACACATCCGGAGACTGTGCAATCTAAGTTCTTCAATACCGCCCGCATTCACTCCCATTTGGTAAACATTTCAAAAACAAGATCAGAACCACCGAGTCCACATTGTAAGGATAGGTGAACGTCACAGATAACAGTGCCTTACAACTGAAAGTTTACCTTTTAAATAAAGAAAGAGACCCTCCTCTTTTCATTACTACAATTGTGAATTTTTTTGAGTAAATGTGTTGCACTCAGGTCAATCTAACACCTCCCACTATCCAACAGTTTGCCCCTCCTAACCCCCCCCCCCATCCCTCCCTTCCCCGATACCGCCTTCTTCCGCCATTGCTTACAAGTGTAGTACTCCAAAGTCCTGAAAGTCAATGACATTTGAACATAGCATAGCGAGGTTAGGTTACACATATATATGTTGTTAGAAATCTTCATGTATCTCTCTCGACGCTGCACAGCAGGGAATAGTTACGCTTTACTTACTGAAGGAACCGGCGAGTTGTAGTCATATCAAATGATGTTTATCGAGTTGACAATGCACATACTCAACTTGATAATTTTGGCCAAGATATGAATAGAGCGTATACTTGACAATTCGATCAAAATCATATCTTGTTGCCAAGTTACGTGAAACACACCAAACTTGATTGTTTTATCATTTTCGTCAAGTGGAAACGTTAGCGTAACTCGTCAGCTCAACAAAAATATACAACTTTAAAGTGTTTTGTAGAACTCGCCTGTCCCTTCAGAACCACTGTAGATTTGTCACCAGTGTCGTAAATATATGTGATTAGATGAGGCGGATATTGTATATTGTCATAGCATTCCTACACGGACGCAACGATAACGTGATCTGTATTTTTGAAAATCTACTAACATTTTTGACCCGGAAGAATCCGACGAGAAAAGTATGTTTTGTCATGACGAGTAATTTCAGTAATCACCCGCTGTTGAATTTCCAAATAGTCTGAAAAGTTCCAATGCGGGGCCGGGAGCGATTTTTTTCCCAAACAGGTTTGCAAATACGGAGTTTTCATCTAATCAGATTGCTCGTGACGTCAGCATCAATAATGGCCATCACTAGATAGAAAGTTGGAAGACATACACTGAATCAGAAGAATGATTAGGTCCATGGGTCTTAAATGTCAAAACATGAAAGAGTTCATTGACGTCACTGAAACATGATGCTTAAGCTGAACAGATAAAACGTTGTTGTTGATGTCCTGTGACACTTAGTTAAGTCTAGTTACGGGGTTGCCTTCTAATCGTCCGAACTTTACCTTTAATGCTTGGATCACTTGTTGAACTTACTTATGATACATACGCTACATTGTAAGATTCGTGAGTCGTTCTATTGAAACCGGAATTCGATTCGTGCAATGGATACACTAAAATAACAAGTCTTAAATGAATATACGCAAACATGACAGCAGCAGTAGTTTGAATCAGTGATACACTACGTACGTGAATTGCGCAACTAGATTAGGACTACAGTAAGTCTGCAATTTTCCTGTCTAAAAGTTGGAAAATGGTTTGCGAATAATCAGGCCTAAGTTATACAACTTTTCTGTTAAATCATATGTATCTCCATTTTGTTAGATCATATATAGAGGAAACTATTGGATATACACAGTACATATAGGACTAAACAGGATATATAGGCAGAAGTTCAAGTGAGGGGTGAAGAATGCTGGGTAACTGTCATCAATAACTGATAAAGACTGGAAGAAATATTTTTGGTCGAGAGGAAGTTGGTCCTTTTTTTGAGTCAAAGCATAGATACAAGCTACTGATAAGCAATCCTGTCATCTCGAGAAAACCTCTGGCCAATGTTAAGAAGTGGTTCCAGAAGGGGGAGGGAGTTGGGTGGGGGGGGTGGTTGAGAACAGAACTGTTTTTGTAGCACAACACAGTTCTAAAATGTCCATACTGTATAGTGTGCAGTATGGTACTACCGTCGCTGCACTGTATACATAATTTTAATACATATAGGCCTACAGGGCATGTGTGATGCACCCTGTACAAAACTGTTACGTGCTTTGTGCTATGTTATCGATTAATGCCTTCTCAGAAAACTTTGATCAAACATCGATAGTTGATCTTACAATATAACAAACTAGTGTGCTAAATATGTCTAAACCAATTCCAAAGATATCTACATATACTGACGAAAAGCTTCTATAGGGTAATTTTGAACGTTTAAACCTTCGTTGCAACGAATTGATTAAATCATTTTGCTTACCGCGAAGTACAAGGTTTCTATATTGATGACGTAACTTCCGACCAATCATGAGCGACTATTTACACACAATTGCAAACCTGTTTGGGAAATACCGCGAACAGGGCAGGGCCTGGGTACGCTCCCCCTCCAGATTTGTGAAAACTGGTTAAAAGAAGGAACCTTTCCTTTTTTTGTAATAAAAAGGGTCCTTTACTAATTTAAAAATGTCGTTTTGTTGATAAATTAAGCAATATATCATTTGAAAGTGCCTTTTTGTTTAACCCCCCCCCTTCGCAACCCCTGCCCAAAAGTTAGATTTCCATAAAGGAATGATGTGTGTATTTGGGCATACATGGTAAAATGACACACTATTTCAAGAATTTCATGCATTCACTTGAGAAGAAGGAGATACGATATTAAGGAAACAGATACATCTATTGGAAACGTATTTATTACTGTATGAGAAATGATACATAACAGATGTATAAGGGTATGAGTCCAAGATGAAATAGTTTAGTTTGTTACATCACGATTGCAAGTCAATGATCCCGTCCGGATCGAATCCCTGTAGGATACCAAATTCATTTTGGAATCCATTTTGTGTAACAAAATGAAAAATAGCGGCATGTATGAAACGTTGAATAGAGATTTACATTCTGGTACATTAAACAATTAAACCATGAAGTATAATTCAAAGAACAATTCGCAACCAACCCCCCCCCCCCTCCCCCACACCCTTACACACTGCTACAATTACCACTCCATGTTGGTTTTTGCAGATGTATGCAAGTATGTAAGGACTCTACACAAAAGAAACAACATTAAGTAATTCCTATTCATGATTCATTGTCTTCATAGCATTATTGGCAGAATATAGCAACATTTTGCATCTAAGCACCCTTCCATTTTACAAGAGTGCATTCCTGGGGAGCATCGAATGAACCCAAAAACCTCTTTGTTATGGTACCTTATCATAGGTAAATGGTCCCCAATCGACAAAAGTATAGTTGTAGGACAACAAATGAGCTTATATACTCGTCAATACAAACGATCTCCGTTTCGCAGATGAACCATTGTAAGAAACATCAAGAACAACAAATTATAACTTTCGATGAAGTTCGTTCTATGGAAATATCGACTTCCGAAATATACTGTTGTTGTTACCATGGTAACATTGGACGTGGTTTGTAATCAAGATCATAACATTTTTTATGACAGTTCGGTGGAAAGGGTGTAGTGCGGATTGGAAGTGGATCGTAGTGGGACCATTTTTGTGAAGGTGAGGTAAAATGTCATCATTGCCTGGCTTTGAATACACAAATAAAAACACGTCCCAATATCGTGTCCCAAAGTACACTTTCGTATCACGTATACAATACGTCAAAGAAGAGACTTATGAACAAACTTCTCGATTTGTTTTGTTCGATTTGAATTTTGGTCACCATCACGGGACTATGTTGAAGTTATCAGCTGATTACAACACTTATGATAAGTTAGAATAGTAGGGGGCCTTAGTGAGGTTCCTCAAAGCGGTCTCATATTACGCTTCATACTCTTCTCTTTCTTTTTGGCCAAACTGAGCAGACGGAATCTGGTTTAGAGGTAAAAACGATAAAGTATTGTTAAGCAGTAAGTGATCATCAAATGACGTATAAAAGTGGCGAGGTGCAGAGCATGACAATACATCAATAAACAAACTAAATTTAGCGTAACGAATTAGGGGTCTGAGATACCAAATTGAACGAATTGAACCCGTTTCTTAAGATTGTAAATTGACTTCGGTCACGTGACATATCCTCTGTACATTGAATGACGAATTATTCCTGAAACACTCATCGTCAGTTATCAGCGTGACGTCATCACCTAACCATTTTCATCAAAAGATAACATCATGCGGTAACAAATACAAGAATGATTGCAATCTTCATGGAAGGATTTACAAAAAAATAAAGTACTATATACAGCACTGTTAATGTTGGATTCATCACAGAGATCATCAAATAGATCTCCAACATGTCACACAGTCCTGTATTGTACAAAAAGTAAAACAAGAAACGTTTCCAAGGCGATTATCGATCACATTAATGACTAATGAGCGT